>NC_073305.1:147962503-149269280 GCF_027595985.1 Sorex araneus
AACATACCATAAGAACATGAGCAGTCTTATTTTAGTATTGATGCATTTTGATAGAAAACATATGGCTTCAGTGGTATTCATTACTGCTTTTTAATTATCAGTTAAAGCACAAATTATGAAAAATTAACAAGATAATTAGCACAAAGTGAATGACACAAACCACAAAGAAATAGAACTTAGCCAGTTATTCCCAAACCTTCTCTTTTTTCCCAATCATAGCCCCTCAAGTCCCCAAAAGTAATCTCTACTCCAATTTACATAGTAATCCTTTGATTGAATTTCTTTATAACTATCCCCTAAGTGCCGATCCTATAATTGTTAATTTACTTTATTATATATAATTTAAACATGTTAACATGCAGGTTCTTGTCTCTGTTTTCCCCCATTCCTGTTAGAATACAAAAATTTTATACCTAAAATTTCCCTAGTCTGAATCCTGTTGAATGTACATTTGTAGTGAAATCAGTATAGATTCTCAGTTCTTGTGTTTCCTAAAATATGGCAGCTAGGTACATATGTTTTAGTTGGTCATTTTAGAAAGACAGTGGTTAGTGTGGAGTTTATTCATTAATTGCTCTCATCTCTCTTCCTGGATTTTTATTTTTAATGATTATTCCCTAAATCCACAAATTTATAAGAAATTACAAAATGGCATTTATTCAATTCTATAACTTTCATTTACTGAAATACTTTTATTATATTAGTACTTATTCAGTGACATAGTTTTAAACAAAGATAGCAATTGTTTCCCATTTGTAGGCAATTTTAAAGAAAATGAATCAAAAATATTTTCAAATATTAAATTCACATTTATTTCTATGGAGACTTGTCCAGTTGGTTTCTAAAACTTTTTGACATGATCTTAGTAGTCTGATAGTTTTAAATATGTCTTCTACATTTCCGCCTTCAGACCTAAAATTTCTTTCAAACCTAAAATTACTCTTTTTCAAACCCTGTGTTTTTTAAGTGGAAAAATTACTTCAAAACCACAATCTGGGTAGCAAGAGCTTATGATACATTTTTTTCAGCTTTATTTTTTTTTGGTGGATAGAAGTGAATAATATATATGATAGTGCTTCAAAATTGTAGGTACTTTAGAAGAATCAATATAAGAAAATATATTATCCTTTAGCTTTTTATTTTTTGCTTTTTGGGGTCACACCTGGCAATGCTAAGGGGTTACTCCTGGCTTTATACTTAAGAATTACTTTTGGTGGTGCTCAGGGGACCATAGTCAAGGATCAAACCCTGTTTAGCCACATGCAAGGTAAATGACCTACCTGCTGTACTATCACTTCACCCGCTCCTTTTAGCTTTTTTTTCTTTTTGGGTCACACCCAGTGATGCATAGGGGTTACTCCTGTCTCTGCACTCGGGAATTACTCCTGGTGGTGCTCAGGGAACAATATGGGATGCTGGGATTCAAACCTGGGTCGGCCGCGTGCAAGGCAAATGCCCTACCTGCTGTGCTATCACTGCAGCCCTCCTTTAGCTTTGAAATGCAATGTTAAGACCCATTCTGAGTATTTGAATTTTATTACAGAGCAAAAATCACCAAAAAATAAATTCCCTCAACTAACTGCTAAAAAACTTAGTCCACAGAATTTTATATATATATATACATATTATATATATACATATTATATATATATATATATATATATATTGAGCGGGCTTCATATTAAACTTGTAGTTTTATTCAGGTTTGATTTTAACAAATGTGTCGGGGAGAGAGCCCACAGGAAAGGGTGAAGCCTATGGGGGCAAGGCCCTCCTAGGGATGCCTGAGGAGGGGGCAGGTCCTCTCCCCTCTCCTCCTCTTCCCTCCCCACCTGAAGGGGTTTGGGAGAAACATAGGCAGGGGAGGGGGGTGGTCCCCAGTCTGTAGAGGTGATGCTGGGGTAAAGGCCTATAGGCACAGGGACCAGACTAGAGTGAGTGGGTAAAGTTTATTACAAGGACCATTTGCCAGAATCCGCAGCATTCTGATTCCAGACTGAATTTAAAAAAAAAGAAAAAAAGGAAAAAAATCCAGCTAAAAATAAACCACAAGCAGCACCCACTCCTCTCCCCCACCAGGGCTGTAGTGCGAGGGGAGAAGAGGAGGGCAGCGTCGCCAAGGCCACAGCTCACTCACTCCTGGCCAAGGGAGCAGGGTAAACAGAAAGGACCCTCCGACAGTTTGGGGTGTGGGGAAAACCAAAATAAAACGTCAAATAAATTGTGTAGGAATCCAGCCAAGGGCCTGGCTGGGCCGGGCCAGGCTGGGGGAGGGGGCCTCTGCAGGCTAGAGGATCACTGCTGCCACCACCGCCACCCTGGGAGCCAGTTATTTTGCCATAGCCTTGATTGCAACAGCTGCCTCCTCTGTCATGGCAGACAGCACTGGGATCAGGATCTCTACTCCACAGTCGTACTTCTGCTCAATTTCCTTGCCAAGATCTCCCTCAGGGAGGCCAAGGTCCTCTCGCACCTCCCCGCTGTCTTGGAGCAGTGATAGATACCCACCCTGGATGCCAATCAGCTGCAAGTCATTCCTCTTGATGTTGGGGACATCCATATTATGAGTTGATGGGCAGATATCTTCGTATTTCTTCCCAGTAAAGATGTCAATACCAACCAGGTGGACCTTGGCGTGGCCATGCTTGCCGGTCTTGGAGGTAGACATCTCCACAATCTTACATGGTCTGCCTTGGAGCACCACAAATAAGAGGTGCAGCTTAGATACAGAAACAGTAATTCAGTATCAGTGTCAAAAATCTTAATATCAAAATTATCCCATTCCTATATCTTAGTTCCTGAAAAAGGTGTACAATGGCTGGTATGCTCAAGATTTTAACATGATATTAAAAAAAGAAAGCACTTTAAAAGTAGTTTAATACACGTAAATATGATTTTTGCTTTGTCATTACAATAATTGAAAAACATTTCCATATCATCAATTTTCTATACTATGTACTTTAAGAGAGAGTTATAATAGGAAAGAATGTATTTTACCAATATTATTTCTATATTGCAAATTTAAAATGACGTGATAACTTGTGAAACTCATGTATTGTGATAAACCATAAAGTATATAAAACTTACATTTTCCTATTTTTTTGTCTTTAAATTAAATAACCTGATGTTTTATTATATATTTTTCAAAAAAAGATGAAACATTGTTTTGGGGCTTCTTTATTATCAAATGTTCATTGATTATAAATTGTAAAGTGCAAGACTACTATTATAGAAGAAAATAGTTACAAAAAAAAAAGTCCAAGATACTTCCTTACTAAGCACAGTAAGCCTTAATGTAAATTGTGGACTTGGGTGGAATGTTCTGGTGTAGATTCACTGACAAAAACACATCCACTCCCTTTCTCTGGCATGTTGATAGTGAGATATTCTGTAGGGAAAGGGGGACGTGGGAGACAAAAGATAAATGGGAATTCTGTATTTTCCACTCAATTTTACTAAGAAGCTAGAAGTATTTTTAAATTAAAATTAATTTATATAGTGCATAAACATAAGTATGTTTCACCAAATTATTCCAAAAGGTGTTCCAATAATTATACTCATAGTTGATAAAATTCAACTTATTCTCAAAATGTATACTCCCAGTTTTTTTTATTTTTTGTTTTCTTCGGTACTTCTTTCTCCCTTTCTCAATTGTCTCGGTCTAACAAATTCTTCTGAAAAATTAATATCCTACATGCGTATGTTTTCTGAAGGTGCCAAAGTAAAGCTCAACCATCTTTGTCAAAGTTTGAACTTTATACTTCCAGGAATATTGCATTTTCTGTTTGACTTTTGTGGATAAATCAGTAACAAACCATTCACCCATCTGTTTGGTTAATAAAATGTTTCAGTCAATGAGACTGTTGTCTGGAGCCAGGCAAGCCTGGTGGCACTGGGTTTTAGCCAAACATCTCCAACCATTTTTCTAAATGTTTTTGGTCCAGTGAAATACAAAGCTGGTTTTACCAAGTACTTTGTCTTTTAATTTTTTAATTTGTGCACATTGTGAGGGAAATATAATCCATCTGTTTCACTGGCATTTAATTCTACAAATTATTGTTTTGTAACAGGAATTAAATGTCCAAGAAGTTTTGTGAGCCTTTTTATGAGCATTTGAAAACTTCCACTTTAAATGGATCTCAGAATTTTGAAGACACTGTTTTAATGAAAAATATTACACAATTAATATTCTTCATCTGAAAAAAGCTTTGCCCAGCACAACCAGAAAAATTAATTAAAAGCACCATCTAGAAGATTTTATTGTTATTATTTTTTATTTTTTACAGTTACTTGGTTTTTTAAAAAATTCTTTCCAAGCTTAATTATGCCTAAGGATGGTGATATGTAGTTCTTAACTTACATAATTTATCTTTTCTATGCACTGAGCATCAAAGATTGTGTTCTTTTATAAAGGCTTTGAAAACCTTTAATGATCCCATTTCTATGGGGCTTGACTTTCTGTACAGTGGGGTGTTTGCATTCTCTTTATAGGCATGAACCAAGCATATTACATATCACTAGTTCTTCAGGATCTTGAATTTAAGAAGTCTTTGTGGGGTCATAAATTTTGAAAACATCCCAATAAAATGGAATAAATAAATTTATTTCCTTTAGAATTCAAGGACCTTTACTATTTTAATGACCATTGTGCATCCTCCAGAGAGGATAGCATATGGCATCTTACAAAAAAGCAGAAACAAAAAATGTGTTCTGCTCTGGGATGCACTTTTGTCTGAGCATGTAGTTGGACTAGAGATCTGTGGGAAAACTTAAAAAAATCTGATCTACATTTTCCTTGTTACTTTTATTACTCTCTTGATGTCTAGTGTCTATTTTCTAAAGACCACAACAAACTTCTTTTTCTTATATATGACTTTATTTGTTTTTCATTAGAAAATTCAGAATTATTCATTTTGGCTAGAGAGACAAGCTTCCCATTAATAGAGTCTGAAGTATCAGAACATCAAAGACTATTTTGAAAGTATTTCCATGGAAATCTCTACTTGGTTGCTTTGCTCCCTGAGAAGTCTGGCAGTTTAGTTTCAGAAGAATTGGTTTCTTGGACTAATATCTACCAAATCAAGGCACTATGTACAATTTATCTGATTTAAAAAGTAAAATTATGAGAATTGACATATATTTACTAATCGGGAAAGAACATATACAAAGAATTTTTTGAAACAGACAAAGTATAAAAAAAGAAATTGTGTAGGACGCCTTTTTTTTATGAAAAACTCATAGCTACCCGATATCTCTCTCTCTAGCTTCATCACCCTTATATTTATGCATACAGCAAAGAAGATAGAAATTTGTGTTTCTTTTCTTTTTATTTTTCTGAATAATTCTGAAATTATTCTAAAATGCTTTTCAGTATTTTTTCTGAATCTCAACATTCAAATTTTGACCTGGTTAAAAAAGTACCTTGGGAGATGAGTGGGTGGAGAAAATCTTGTCTGAACACCCACGAGAACAGTCATATTCTCTGTGAGCACTTACATAAATTTTCAGTTCACTAATAGTCTAGGAGGTGTGTATTTATGTGTATGTGTAGGAGGGGTAGGGAGGTAATGAGTGCATGACTCAGGAAAGAAAGAAATAACCTGTCTTTTTCTCCTGTGAGGCAATTTTACACCAGGAATGACGTATTGTTTTTTGAGTAGTTTTCCTTTAGCTCTAACTCTAACATTTTCTTCACTGTCAGCAACACAGGATGCCATCTAAATATACCTTCTTCATTTAAAGTCATCCAGGTGAATGTTGTCCTTCACTCTACAAAAGTTCCATCTACCAAGCTTACCCTGGAAAGTTCGATGATGGTGTTGATGATGATGATGATGTCTTCCACTTGCCCTGACTCTACAAATGTCTCCCAATGTTGCTCCTATTTAATAAAGGGAAAAACAAAGTTTTCATTACTTCCACATTGGTAACTTGACATATTTTTCTATTATCTATGTCACTATAAACTCAAATATTCTTTCTTAAATCACTCCTGTCATTTTTATTCACACATATGTTCATTAATGTATGTGTTCATACACTTTACTTTTATTCAGCACTTATTACATACGGGTTAAGGGTGTTTCCATGGCTTCTTTTTTTCTAACCACAAAAATGTCATCCGAGACTCTCTACCAAGAACTTCCAGATGCAATAAAAATACAGAATAAATATTAAGGACCAATAATAATATTAATAACACATTTAATTTATTTTAACTTAGAAATTATTTTTCAGTTTCTTGAAAAACATCTACGTAATTCTAGGATTAATATTGGATCCAATATTATAAAGAATCATAGTTTGCTATAATATTCCAAATAGCAAACTGAATCAATAATCTATATTTTCCCTATATTTTAACTTCTAAATTTCTTATTTTAAGTTAAATATAACTTTGAAGGAAAGAGATCTTTAAGAATGACTTCGTTTATAGAACAAGCCCAAAATATAATTAAATGCAATGTTGATATTTATTCCCCTGTCTTTTGTTTGTGTTAGGTAAGATTTAAATAACTAGTGTTGGGAAAGGAAATCACTTTTCCAATGAAAAGTGTGGGTAAGAGGCCACAGTCAGCAGTGCTCAGATCTTATTCCTGATTCCATGCTCAGGAATAATGCTTGGTCATCATATTCAGTGATGGGGGTCACAACCAGTGTCAGTCATATGCAAGCTGAGCACCGTAACTCCTTACTAACCCAATGTCTTCTAAATATTTTAGAACAAAGTAAATATTCCAAGATACTTACAATTTTGTGTTCCTTTCAATAAAACTTTCCTTTCCCTGCTTCAGTTTATAGCAGATCTCTCCAGAATAGTTGTCTATACTCAACATGTTCTATTTCTTTCATTTTCTATTAAATGAGTTTTGGTTGGCTTTTATCTCCATCATTGCCATTCCTCCCTTGAGCTTAGGAACTGCTCTTTACACCTATCTGTGGGACAAACACAACACTGCAGACACACTTTAAAATTGATTTAATTGCAAATAAATTTGCAACTTATAGAGAAAAAGAACAGAAAAACTCAGACATGAGCTTCATTCAAAAAAAAAGAACAAAGCATCATAGATTGTCTACACTGGGACCCATGATTTTTTATGACCTATATTTTCTGTTTTTTTCCCTGTAAAACTTACTTTCTTCTATAAAGTACTTGTTTGATCCCAAAGAATAAATGTTTGCTTGTAGTTTGTCCCTTGCAACTAGGGTCTCCCTATGTTATTGACCACCATATCTCTAATATCAAGTGAACTTTTCAGAAATATATTTCACACTGAATAAATAATTGCTCTGTGAATAAATGATGAATTAATTCAATAGAGTCTGGAGAGAGTGGGGAAATTATATTCAGACTGGAAAAATCTACATAGGAAAAATCATTGCCAAGACAAGTTTTATATATGGATATGACTATTATCCTTGGAATTTTTCTTGAAAATTTAAAATTTTTTCTTAAAAATAAGTATTTAACTTTCTAGTCTTACATAGTGTTTGATAACCATTATGACAATTTTTAGTTGCATCTTTTCTGAATTCTTGAGTTGAGATTCTAGTGTCATTGTTGTATTTTTCACTATTATTGTGTAAGCAACTTGCAATATAAGAAATAGCTATATGTGAATACAGTACATTAGAATAAATAAGCAAAAACAACTCCAAAATTCTCTTAAATTAATACCACTACAATGGTTATTATTGACATCATAGCAGAAACTCTAAGAATTTCTTTTGCAAAGGTAGTGTTTGCTTTTTATTTACTAGTGATGTATTACTTCCATAGTTCACTATAGAAAGTTGGTCTCTTCTATTCAGTAAAGAATTTTTCTGTCCAGGAAAAACTATTAATCTTTTTATGCCCAAATTTATGCCTCTATAAACAGGAAAAAATGCTTGCTACCTATGCACAGAAGAATGTTCTGATAAATAATGAAGTAATGTCTAAAAAGTACTCCAGAAAACACAGTATCATTACGATTTTTTAAATTAGAAGTAGCTATTTTCCAGCTTCTGACGAGTCTGCAAAATCTAAAGACACTACACTAGTTTCTTAACCTCTTCTACTCGAGCAACTCCTGGAAATGCTAATATATGCATTAATGATCAATATATTGTAAACTATCTCATGCATAAAACAATGGTACATATGTATACCGAAAATACCCCTGATAAAAATTAAGTGAGAGAAATTTATCTCATTTTTAATATTTGTTAAGCTAAATAATATCACTTGCCATTTTTATATGATAAAACTTTCTTCCTGTAATAAATGTTAAAAAATCAAATTACTATTAACATCAAGTACCTAGATATCAACTTAGCAAAAGAAGTGTGAGGTCTGTACCATAAAAAAATTCAAAAACATTTAAAGAAATTTATGAAGACTATTAGAAAATAGAAAAATATTCCATGTTCTTGGATTGAAAAAAATCAGTATTGCCAAAATGACCATCTTATCTAAACTTCTACATATATTCAATGCAATTCCTATCCAATTCAGGCAGCATTGTTTAAGACTTAGAATAGTCCACAATAAAGTTTGAATGGAATCATAAAAGGCCCTAAATAACCAAAGTCATACTGAAAAATAAGAAACTGGGGTGAATGTGGAGAGCCCGCCACGGGACCGTGCTTTGTGGACACCTGTTTCTTGTTAATTACATTGTGCTGTAGATAACACCTGATAAGGAATCAGGATGTCTTGTCACGCCACGAGCTGTAACTAGTCTATCAGCTGCAGACACTTGGGCTTAAGCAAGCAGCGAGAGGTATATAAGGAGGGAAGCTGCCTAGCTAGGTGGGGGTTTTTCTTCTCGTTCGTCCCTCGTTCCTCTTCTTTACCGTTTTGCATGAGAAGGTCTCTGAATAAATCGCTGCCAGAAGAATCTCTGGGTTGCGTGTTTTCTTACAGGTGAATATTATTATCTAACTTGAAACAATACTATAAAACCACAGAGATCAAATTGGAGTATTTGAATAAGGATAGACTCTCTGACCAATGGGTCAGAATAGAATATCCAAGGATAATGCCTGCCCCCCCACCACACCTTAATATTTGTCCAGCTAATATTAGACAAAGATGCTGAGAAAATGAAATGGAGTGAAGACAATCTCTTCATGGAGGGATTCTAGATCAATCTTTGCCCCAGAGTATAGGGAGTAGAAGGAAAGAAAAAAATTAAGGGGAAGGGGAGAAGAGATAGATGAGAAGCAAGAGGATTCAGATATACTGATGGTGTCAAGGGATGATAGAACTAAATATCCAAACCATAGACTCAACAACACAGAAATCTCAAGACCCAAACTTTTGTAAAAAAACATAAAAGATGCGTGTCAAGATGGCAGTCTAGGGCTGGAACAAAAAGGTAGGAGAAGGAACATGGGAACACTGATGGACAAAATTTGTCACTGATGGTGGGATCAGGGATGGAACATTATATGTCAAGTGCCCAACTATGAATAATTTTATAACTCATGGTGCTTTAATAAAATACAATTTGGGAAAATTGGTAATTCAGAATGTAGACTCTTAAGAAGTAGAATACATATTATTTATGTGAAGCTCTGGGTTCAGTTACCAGAATCATAAGGCACCCCAAGACACTACCAACATAACCCCTGCAACAACTAACACCCACAAAAAAGAGCAGTTACTGGGGAAAAGTCTAAATGCATCACTTTTTCTAATTCAATTAAAAAAACCTGAGTCTGAAGATTACATGATATACATAGAAAACTCAGATTCCATTAAAAAACTATTGGAAATAATAAGAGAACACAGTAAATATGCTACAAGATCAATAGTTTTATTTAAAAATACTGTTGTGTTTTCTATACATAAATAACAATCAGGAGACACTAAAATAACAATGCCACTTACAATTGCATGTCAAACACTAAAATATCAGGAATAAATTTAACCAAGGAGGGAAAGAACTTGTACACTGAATACTCTAAGACATTGTTGAAAGAAATTGAAGAAGACATAAGAAAATAAAAAGATATTCTGTGCTCACATATTGAAAGAATTATCAAGATATGTTCAGATACCACAGATGTCTGAAGGTAATATTACAGATGGGTGAAGTTTAGCAAAAGAGGTATTATTATGAATATTTCACCAGGGCCAGATAGATAGTAAAGAAGGTAAGGCTCATGCGTTGCATGTGGCTGAACTAGCTTCAATCTCCAGCACCCCATGTGGTCTCAAGAGTGACACCTGAGTATAAAGCCAAAGTAGCCCTGAGCATCACTGGAGGTGACCCCAAAACAAACAAAGCAAAATGAAAGATTATTTCATTCTGATAATTTTCTTGAACATGTATCATTGAATTCCTCCCAGGTGGCCATTTGTGCGTTGTTCTTTCTATCAAGTTTCTCCTTTTGTAAAAAGGTCTTTGGCAAAAGACTCTTCTCCCTGCTTTGAACCATAAAGAAATCTTCTTTTCATTCTTTATTAAAAAGGTATTTATTTTGGCAACTCACTTCATCTGTTAAATGTGAAGAAATCTGAGGTTTGATCTTATCCCGAGGAAGTTCAAATCCCATGTACATGGCTGCCTAATTTACGTTAGTGGCAAAGACCTGGAAAGGAGAGAAGAAATAAGGTACGTTAACTCGACACTAACAAAAAGAGAAACTTCAATAGGCTAGATAGGAAAGACTTTCAGCATGGAAATGACATTGGGTAGGATAGACAGTTAAACCTTAATATCGTTTTGGAAAGAATGGAGGATTCTGCATGTTTATCTTGATTTACCTATATAATTCAATCATTCCCAGTCTGCACTCTCCATGCTCACACCCAAGAACATATGTTTCCAATTGGAAAGTGCTTGCAAAAGGACCACCTGCCAGCAAAGGAAATGTTTGCCTCTCTCAGTAGGGCTCTACCAGAGAGGTTTCAACATAGCTAAACAAGAATGGAGCAAGGTGCTCTGTGAGAATGATTGTACAGGCAAGCACTCTTATTGAAAGTCTCTTAAATAAAAAGATAGCTCTGTGTATGTAATTGAAATGATTGGTTTAATTTTGTCTACTGGTGTTCCATCAAAATCTTCTCTTCCCTATAATTGCTTTCTATCTTTCTTTGGGCTAAGCTTTGGGGGGGGGGGTTGTTCGTATTTAGTGATATGACCCAAGGATTTTAATCAAATAAATAAGATTATTTGAAAGGTTTACGTTTTGTTGTCAGAGATATAGATCAAGTAATAGAGCACTTGTCGGAAGCAATCAAAATCCTGAGGCTGCCACCTCCTTCACAATGTTGACTCAGCCATTTGCCTTGCTCTTCAGATTCGCAACCTGAATTTCCCAGGAGATGCAAGCCAAGCAGCTGAAATTCAGCTGAAAATCATGGACACACCAGTTCCCCCCAATATCCACCACTGAAAACTCTGGAGAACCCTCAGGAGAGGGGCAGGTCATATCTCCACCTGCCGAAGCCTTAGCAGCGGCACCGCCATGCCATTACTGCTGCTATGCCAATGGCCTATGGCCTAACTTCATAGCCTCACTAAGAATCTCTGTAGACTCACCCCAGTTCTACAGGTCCTGAAGTTTCTAGAACAGACAACCTCCAAATTCCACAGTACTGAAGTTCCAGTAGGAGCACACCAAGTTAGATGTGAAAGTGTGTAAAAGACAACTAAACTCAACAAACAAAAACAGTGACACAGAAAGCTCAACTAGCAATGGACAGATTAGTAAACCCTCAGATGAAGACTTAAAACCCTGTGGTGAGACATCACAATTTCACAAATTTTATTTTATTGAGGTATTTTTGATAATTCCTTTAGCCATTTGGTTATAATAAGTAATATAAACCAAATTATTGTGTGCCTGCTAAACGGGCAGGTTTGGGGGTAGTTGGGAAAAGGTGTTCTTTGGTGGCGGGATTGGTATTGGTACATCAAAAGCTGTAACAACTGTATTATGAACAACTTTGTAAATGACAGCATTTAAATAAAGTAAAAAAAAAAAACTAGCTTGAGTTTGAGCACCAGCACTCTAGTTGTTCCCAAGCAGCATCCAGTGTCACCCTGAGGGCCCCTGAGCACTTTGCATCCCGAGAAACTGTCAACTCCTACAGCCAGAGTGAACGTGGTGAGTAGTTGCCCTGCCCTATCTCCCCAGCACCTAATGAAAAAAGAAGTTCCCACTCTATTTGCTTTTTTAGCCAAACATAGAGGTGCTGAGGCGTTGCTTCTGAGTCTGCATTCAGTAATTATTCTTGGTGATGCTCAGTGGACTATTTGCAAGGGATTGAACCTAGGTCAGCCAGGGGGCAAGAAAAGCACCCTTCCCCCTGTACTGTTTCTCTAGCCCACTTTTATCACTCTTGCAAACTCCTTCTTTAAAGCAAATTTTGAAAAATTGTGGTTGTGAATAGAGATGGAAATGAATCTTACGTTTGTACTGTGCCTATTATTAAGAGTCATTAAAAGTGCAGAGAGAATCTGGGAGGTTATTGAGATCTAACAGCTGAAATATCAGAAATAAAATTAACCGAGAGCACCACATGGCAAACTTTTGAGCAGACAGAGTGAAGTTATTTCTGGGAAAACTGAAAAGGAGTGAAACGAAGGAGAGAAGAAACCAAATATCCTCAAAAGAGTTTAGGAATGGGCCGTTCCTTGCTTATCCTCCTGATTTCTGCCATTTTCTTTTCACACGTACTCAGTCACTCTATGAAGTGTAAACAGATGTGGAAGATCGAATTCAGGAGTTCAATAAGTTTTTTTTTTTCTTTTGAAAGGAAGGAAAAACAGGATGAAGAAAGTTCAGCTCAACAGATAAAAAGTTGTAGGTAAAGAGGTCATTTCCTATTTAACTTTGTAGAATCTCACAATCAAATTGCCTTCAATTTGCCATTCTTGGATTCCTGATTATCCTCTCCATTGTGGGACTTCATATCAATCTCACAAATCCAGAGAATGCAAGTAAAACAATTCCATCTGCTGTGATAGCCTTGTGCGGGAGCCTGAGTGAATTGACCCTCCTCTAAACACTGCAAGCACATTCCACAGGGAGGGAAGTGAGCTCGGATATCAAGAAACAGCTGACAAAATTTAGGAGGCAGGTGACAAAGTGGTGACATGGTCAATGATGACAGCCAAAAAGCAGTTCCAAGTTAATATCACATACAGAGATTTGCTCCAGCTTCATTCTGTATCGTGTTGTTATGTGGTAGAGACAAACAGCAGTGAGGAGGGGTTAGAAACCTCATTCTCCAGGCGTGCACTGTTGTGCAATGAGATTACAACAAAAAGATTCGTTCCCACGGGAGGTCTTCACCACCCAGGAACCCAGAGTGAACTAGATGAACTTGGCTTAAAACAATAAGTCTAAGGTTCTATATTGCATTACCTCACCCGGCACAAGCGAAGAGAGGCAAGAGACATGTAATAACAGAAAAAGGAACACTTCCTATGGCTATTTTCTCATGACAGGGTCTCTTGAGAATTCATAAGCTGTTTCACAATAAGCTGCTTTAAAAATAGCTGTGCAGAAGTAGGTGCAATTCATGTTGAGTGACCTGAGAGCAATCTTTCAGTAAGACAGTATAAGTTCATCCCTGTCAAGACGAAACTTGGTCTGGAAGCCTCTAGGAAACCGGATGGAGAATATTACAGAAATATTCATTGCTTTTTCCTGTTTATTTGGAAACATCTACATTTAATGTGAATTTTTTTTGTCTCATTCTGTGTAAAAATTACCAGGTTCATAAACTTTTGCAGCCTAAAGAGAAAAAGAAGCTACTTTTGCCAAAGAAGTTAGAACCGTTGGAGTTTATTTTATTTTCCCAAGTCCCCCAAAATATACATCTTACCATGTCCATTTTTTTATTAACATGTTTCCGATATTAAAGTAAATTAAATTTTTTAAATAATATTTGAAGATAAGGTATGTTATGTTGTTCAGAATGAGATATCACTCTTTAGCCCAAGGCAAAGATCTGAAAAATTACTTTTTTTTTCTCATCATCATGATGTTAAGACTTTGGATTCAGCCAAATTGGTCTTTCTTTCAGTTACCTAACTTTAATTTTTACACTCTTTTGGAGGAAAGACTCCTCTCTTGACTCCTCACTCAAGAGAGGAGTCTCTTACTTGACAAACATTTATTGAAGACCACTTACTCTCTGTGGAACAAATCTGGTTTTGTTTCTGCATTTGTTTCTTTTGTGCCACATCTGGCAGTGCTTAAGGCTTACTCCCTACTCTCGGCTCAGGGATCATGTCTGACTGGGATCCAAGGGACCAAATGGAGTGTGGGGGGATCCAGTCAAGGTGGGCCATGTGCAAGTGCCTTACCCGCTATACTGTCTCCAAAGATGACTCTGTTTTGTTTTCCTAAATTTGTGTCTTACAAGTTTAGAAAAGTTATTCTTAACCTTCTTTTCAAATCAATATATTGAAGCTCATACATCATCTTAGTCTTGCTGACACATTCCAGTAGTTTCATATAGTGCACTTTTCATCTGTTTATTAAGCCTCAAAAAGCTTACAAATCTCATACTTATTTTCACTTTAATAAGTATTTGAAACTGTATATGTGTGTGTTTAATTTCATTGTGCATGGGGATTTTTTTAAATTTCTAGAAATTGTTGATGAATAAGTAAATGTAGCCTGTGTAATATCACCTGTATAGAATTTGCTGACATTTCCATTGTGGTTGAGCATATGGTAAATTTTTGTGGTTATAGTCTGTATGCATGAAAGTGATATGTAGATTTGTGTGTGTGTGGTACTGGCTTCTTTTATAACTACTCATTCAAGCTCTTTTAGTGCATTGCACAGCTCTGGCATTATCCTAATTATTGTTGGATAGTTTGGGGTAGGTGTATGAGAAAGCGTAGTCAGTTCTCATTGTGACTATGAATTTGATCACTTTATTCTATAGGGGTATTAATATCTGCTTATATCTTCTCCTTGTGTGCTACTCTAGCCAACTATTTTATTGGTGTCCTGAGCACCATGACCTAAAATTTCCACAACTGAGGCTATCAAGCAGACTTGCTATTTCTCATTTTCTGCAACTTTGATTTTAATATTTCTAATCATTGTTCTTTTAAATTCAACCTTATGGCTTTAGGATATTTTACATATTACCTAGTAATCTGAAAGTTTATTTTTGATCATTCAGCATGTCAAATACTCTTCTCTAACTTCTACATGAACTTGAAGAAAGAGGTTGCTGGGGAGAAGTTAATCAAAGGAAGTGCTCGCTTTAATAATCAAAGGAAGTGCTCACTTTAATACTTTCAAGATTAAGTTTAAGAATGGCTCTAAACCTGCCTTTAGTGACTGCTCTACATTGCTTTATTTTATTTTAAACCAAGTCTTTAAGTATTACTTAAAGATGCTTCGGACCCCGTGCCCAAGCTGAGTTATCTGAGGTACCGTGAAGAGCGATGAGTGAGGCCAGCGCCCACAGAAACTGAGCTCTGGCAGCCAACAATCTCCACATTCCACAATCGCCGCCACGCTCACGGCAGAACTCCACTGCTTAGGAGAAGCCTCATCCAGACATGTGAGTTTTGTAACTGAAATCTCCGGGCTTTCACGGAGACTGAGATGGGATACCTTTCCCCATTTCTCGAAACCCTGGCAGTCACACTCAGACCGTAAAGTCACCACCTCATTAAAAACTTAACTCCAGCTGTATCACCCCATTCAAAATTTTGGAATTCCTGGACCAGACAGCCACGCTTGTGATGAGGCAACATCTCAAACTCTACATCACTGGTAAAGAGGAGTAGCACACTACACTGGATGGGATGCAAAGTAGAAGGCAACCAACCTCGACTAACAAAATATAAACACACAAAGCTTAGCCTGTAACAGCAAGTTACTAATCTCTTATGCAAGGGCTTAATGGTTCCATAGTGAGATGCGACAATCTTCACTAACTTTCTTCTAAGCAAGTATGTTTTGATCATTTTTTGCAAATCACTTATAACAAGTAACATGAAATAAGTTATTGAGGGCCTTCTGTAGGGGCAGTCTTGAGGAGTAGTTGGAAAATTGGACATAATGGTGGTGGGGAGGAACTACGGGGGTGGGATTGGGGTTGGAATATTGAATGTAACAAATCATCATGAGCAACTTTACAGAAAAAATAAATCATGTGAATTTTTAAAATTTTATTATAAACTTCCATTTTAATAAACACAATGCTAAATTAATTATATAGCAGGTAGTTCTCCTTGACATTGCTAGAGTTCAGGCTCTGCTGGACTTTGGTTGCAGCTGCCCAAAGTGCCCAGACCCTGAACAGTAGAAGCCCTGGCTCCTGTCCTGTTCCCTGCTGGGGTTGCTGCTCCTGTCACTGCTGGGGCCCAGGGGATGTGGTGCCACCAGGAGGTCAACCTGAACCTGCAGGGTGAGTGTATCAGCAGCATAATGGTGCCTCAAGATTTCTTGACATCCCAAATTCACCACTGTGCCTCTGGCCAATCCCAACAACTCAGGACCAAGTTTCCCGGGAAATTTAACTGTCAAAGGTTAGGTATGGGGAAGCCCCACCCACAAACCACCTCTGGCTCCGCTATACAAGCTCATTTATCAGCCTTGCTTCAGGGACCCATGAATAAATCTTAAAAATCGTTAAAGCTGGAGTTCATATCGGGCCTAAACAAGGCTGAACAGACTAGGGTATATTGGAGGAGGGTGGGTCAGTCTGGTGCCCACCCAAACAGAGATCTCAGGAGCTGCTTGCTCCCACAATCCAAAATCACTACCATACCCCTGGCCAGATTCCACTTTCTCAGGACAGACATCGCCGAGATATTAACCAGCTGAAAATTTGAGTATGGGGTTTATGACTGAAATCTCCAAGCTTTCTTGAAGTTGTGATGGGCTACCTCTCCCACTTCCCTGTACTCCTGGAAGCACCAGCAGTCACCCCCATGAACTGACTTTAGTGCCACCATGTAAGACCTGGTAGTCAAAGCACACCCCAAAGTCACCATGCAGTTTTAAAAAACCTACTCCAGCTGTATCTTCCCGATAAAAAATACTGAATGCCCTGAACAAACACAGTGACCTGTATTGTATTGTACCTATATTGCAAATCATAATGTACAAAAGAACAAAGATATAAAGAAGAAAGATGCTTGCCATAGAGACAAGAGGGAAGGAAGGGTGGTACGGGAGTGGTATGAGGGAAACGGGACATTGATGGTGGGAAAAGTACACTGGTGCAGGGATGGGTGTTGGGACATTGACTGAACCCCAATCATGAATAGCTTTGTAATGGTCTATCTCATGGTGATTCAATTAAAAAAAATAAGTTCTTGCTTTAGGTACTCCTTTCTACCTTTTCCCGTAGTGCTCCTTTTACAATTCTGTGTATTATCTGACTTTTCATTTATTCTGGTTTCAGTTAGTTTCAGTTCCTAATTGGGCACAAAAAATGTCTATTTGTTTTTTACTGTATCTTATTACTGAGACAGTACTGAGGACATAAATGAATAAGCACACTGCTTATTCATAAATGGTATTCAACATAAATGGTTGAAGTTGCATGGCATTAAGATAGGATTAAACCTCCATATAGACATTGACAAATTCCCTTTAAAAGATATACTTACACTGAGAAGTCTCTTGCCCCCACGCCTGGCTGTCTTCACCGGGACCCCTTGGATGGGGGCAGGTTGAGTTTCCCTCCCTGCCCTGAGCAGAAGAGTCCCAGCAGCCGAAGACCTCCAGAACCCAGCCACAGCCATGCTCAAGGTCACTCCCCACATGCTTGGACGAGCCTCATGCATGAAGGAACTGGCAGAGGAACCCAGGTGCGTGGGACCCGGGGCTGAGATCTCCAAGCCTGCTCAGATCGGGACTGAGCCTCCTCTGCCCAGATACCCCATTTTCCAGTAGCTTGGCAGTCACACCCACAAAAAGCCCCTGTCTCAGTGTAATCCCATCAACGGCCAAGATCCAGAGACTATAAAACAAAGCTCCCAGAAGCACTTGGCCACATTGGTGGCCTCGCAACCTCTTATAGCCTAATTTTCCCTCTTGTAGGACCTGAGAAGGTACCAATAGAATCCTGCCCACACAGCAGAACCTGGCAAGCTCTCTGTAGCATATTTGGTATGCTAAATACAGTAACAATGATGGGTCTCATTCCCCTTACCCTGAAAGAGTAAAGAGAGGCAGCTAAAATCTCAGAGCTAGAACGAACAGAGATGTTACTGGCGCCCGCTCCAGCAAATTGATGATGAATGGGATGACAGTGATACAGTGGTACAGCTTATTCTTAGAAGCTAAAAAATCATAATGGATATATGTTACAAAGTACCATGTATTTTATATTCACTATAGTAAAGTTTTATAATAATACCTTAATTTATAAGCCAGTAAACTGAAGATTAGAGAAACCGAGCAACACACTCAAGATTAAGTTACATAATAGCAGAGTTAGAATTCTGTCAGGTATTTCTAAAATTTTTTGTTTCTTTATATTACATTTCTATGTAGTACTATGTAACATTTGGTCCTCTAAGAAATACTGTCACTGTCACTGTCATCCCGTTGCTCATTGATTTGTTCGAGTGGGCACCAGTAACGTCTCTTGCTGAGAGACTTACTGTTACTGCTTTTGGCATATGCAATACGCCACGGGTAGCTTGCCAGGCTCTGCCGTGAGGGGCAGAGGAATTGAACACAGGTCGGCAGTGTGAAAGGCAAATGCCCTACCGCTGTGCTATCGCTCCATCCCTAAGAAATACTACTAATTTTTATTTAAAAAATATCTAAGGGGCTAGAATGGTAGCACAGTGGGTAGGGCATTTGCCTTGCATGTGGCCACCCGGGTTCGATTCCCAGCATCCCATATAGTCCCCTGAGCACCGCCAGGGGTGATTCCTGAGTGTAGAGCCAGGAGTGACCCCTGTGCATAGCCGGGTATGACCCAAAAAGTAAAAAAAAAAATTAAGAACATTAAAATTACATTTCCATATAGAAAGTAAGACACATGTAAAAAGTAGTTTCAATTTTATTCATTTTACATCAATATTATCCATTAAGAAGAAGTTAGATTCTGGGAGCAAAACTAACAAATCATATTGAGTTCAATAAATGTTCATGACTGAAAGATTTATTGGTATGTCTGAACTAGTTTTTTCTCCACTAAGTCCATGTGAATGGGTGCTATTTAATATTTATTTTAGTATAACTCTGTCATGCATTAAAATGTAAACTCAAGTTGTTTGGGGCTATGAAGTTCATTCACTAAAGTTGAAAAATGCACAGCCAACTCATTTAAAAATCTAGATGATTATTAAATCTATGACTGAATTGATGGAATAGCTAGACATCCTAAAATCAAAATGATATATATTTGCCTGACTCTCTATGACAGATATGAGTGTGAAAAATCAATATTTGTCTTTTAAACTTACACTACCCTCCGATTTTCTACCTGTATCTCATAAAGAGATGGAAAGTGTGTGTGTGTGTGTGTGTGTGTGTGTGAGAGAGAGAGAGAGAGAGAGAGAGAGAGAGAGAGAGAAGAGAGACATTTCCATTCACATTATCCTTAGAGGAGTTTTGTTTCTTTGTTCAAAATGTTAAAGCAATAACGAAGAGAACAACTTAGAAAGAACTTAATGAAAACAGTAAATTTAACCCTCTCTCATTGCAACATTATTTTGATCTAGTCAAAATTAGTTTTGTAATAGAAATAGTAAAAGTCAATAAATGTATATACAAATACTTTCTTATATTCTATAAGAAATATAGATTCCTAATATCTGATTTAAATAATAATAATTTAAGTAATAAATAGAACATTATTTCTATAAGCCATTTTGGATGGCGAGGGACTTTTAGCCACACCTGGATGCACTCAGGGCTTATTCCTGGCTCTGTGCTCAACGAACACTTCTGGTGGGTCTTGGGTGACCACATGGGGTGCCTGGGAATCAAAACTAAGTTGACTATGACTAAGATCAGGGCCCTATCCATTGTTCTTTCCAGTATCTCTCCAGAACCTATAAACATTTTTTTAAAATAAAAAAAAGACATCCAGACCTAGATCTTACAGATGTTAAAAATCTAAAGAATAAAAACCATGATCCTACAAATACATACATACAGATCCTACAGATGATAAAAATTCAGGAATAAAAGGACATGAAATAAATATGCCATCCCCTAAAATCATACTATAAAAGAATATTTCTTATCAAACAAAAAATAGCACCTAATCCTTATAATAAAATACTCTGACAAAAGGTTGACAATTCCATGAGCTACTAAAATTTTTTTATTTTATAATTAGTTGTCCTATTTCTCTTTTATTTATGCATCATTTCTGAAAACATTTACTCCCAGACAGTAATCATGAATTTCTTCTGTGGGACATATATTAAAAAGCATTTATTCAATTATTATAAACAATAGGGAAAAAGAACAAAATAGAAATAGAATTTAATGATGCATGTCTTATATGAAATTTATAAATTTGATTCCATGATTATTTGCTTAAGAAGACTCATTGAAGCAAGTCAAAGTCATCTTTTTCATAGAGATAAGAACTGAGAAGAGCTAAACAAAAGATGATGAAAAAGAAAATGTAAGAAATAAAGTATAGGTAAAACTATTGTATTCTGTTGTGCTAAGAAAATATGATAGAAAAGAAGCTGATCTTTGTACTAGTCACTAAAATTTGGAGAATCTATTTTCAAGGGTCTATCAAATTTTTGTCTTCTTTTAAATTCTAAATTTCATATTGACTCAAGTTATGGACATTCAAACGGGTGATTCATTATCAATTAAACAGTTTTTCATTCTAAATACATGTTTCTAGTACTTTTCTGTCATTAATACTATGTCAACTTTTTCTAGAAATGGGCCACAAGCACTTATTTGATCAAGATATTTTTAAAATACTTTCAAAATTATCTCAACTACAAATACCTTTTTTATTATTTATTAATTTATATGTAAAATAAGTTTTTCATGATTTTTATTCTTAATATGTTTTAATAGTATCCCATTATTAAGAAGTCCTGACTTTCACCTTGTTCATTCTTATTCATATTTCCTTCAATATAGGACCCATTTTCTCCAAAATTGATACCAATCATCACTGAATTGTTAACTCCAGTCTCAGTGGTATTTATGCCACATTTTCCAATGCGTGACCCTCCTTATTCTCAGCATAAAGCATACATGCCAAAGCTCTTTGTTGTTCAGGGCATTCATTACAATTTCTTTCACCATACAAATAAAGATAAGTATCTGATGAACACAGAGAAATGCCTACCCTTATTGGGTTCCAAGTACTTATCTGTAAATGCTCCAGAGAGAAGGAACTTTGCCTAGTATTTCAAGTTTCATTTCTCCTCACTTTTATTTCTCACAAGTATTTAATTTATCCAGACACTCCCAGGCGTATTCCAGAAACACCTAGGAGAAAGTTTTCGTTTCCTCTATTTAGGCTGTTGGTTTTGAATGAGAAGATAGTTATATCTCACAGATTGAAACATGAAATGATAACTAGCTGTGGTCAGAATGAGTCATGGCCAGAAGCCTAACTTGAGTTATTAGAAATGCAATTTCAGCAACACAAGCAATAACCACTGTAACCACCAGCATATTTGAGCAAAATATGATAGCTCTTGCACTCAGTAAAGCTCAGCAACTGTGATAAAGAAAAATCTAAAAAGAAGCCAAGACAAGAATAGTGAGGGGGGGAGGGGGGAAAGATTCACTCACTGCTACTGGCAGCTTCTTCGCTCTCAGATGGAGGTGCAGAGGATTCTGGACTGAAGCTGCTGTTAAGAGGACATTACTGGTCACCTCAGTGATTGTGAAAGGAGGTTCATTAATAAGATCCATCCACATATAGAAATTTATGGATAATTTAGAAAAAACAGAGGGAGAGAATATTTCTTCATTTCATGCCCACTACAAATGCTACCATGGCCTATATTTTAATAACCATTTTGGAAATTCATCTGCTCATCTTAATGGTAAACTTTTAAGAGGAGAGTTATTTATTGGCATTTATTCTTAGGATTTTTTTAGCACTGTAGCATTGTCATTCCATTGTTCATTGATTTGCTCGAGCAGGCACCAGTAATGTCTCCATTGTGAGAATTGTTAATACTGTTTTTGGCATATCGAATGTGCCACGGGTAGCTTTTCAGGCTCTGCTGTGCAGGTAGGATACTCTCAGTAGCTTGCCGGGCTCTCCGAGAGGTGCAGAGGAATCAAACCCAGGTCGGCTGCATGCAAGGCAAACGTCCTACCCACTGTGCTATTGCTCCAGTCCAACTAAACAATAACCCTTACACTATCAAAATATTGTTTTATGTGCTATACAATGGGTACAATTGCAAAACACTTTCTCATCCTGAGGTCATTCTTTCACTTCATTCATCAGGTGCTCTTTGAAATACATGCTAATTTTGGTGAAGTTTGCAAAGAGGTTGTTTGTGCCTTTTGTCCCTGACTTACTCTGTGGGGCGTCTCAGAAGCCAGTCTGAGATGTCAGCAGACCTGTATCAGAGTTGCGACAACTCTACCCTGGGTCCTCCTGCCAACAAAACATCTCACCTGACCCCGAATCTCCTTCAGCAAAAGCTTGTGTGAATGTATGTTTGCATGGAAACCTCTATTTCACCTTCAGTCTAGAAATGAAGTTCTGCTGAGTATTGAGTACTGATTTAAATTATTATTATCTTTTGGAAAATATTATTTTTTGAAAATATTGTTTTGCTTTTCACTTGTAGGTGTTATTCTTGCCCCACACCCCTTGCATTGATAGAACCTGGGCAAGAATAACAAACGTATCTCAACGTTTAAAGAAACAAACAAAAAAATTAAAGGGCCAGAAATAGTGCTGGAAGTATGCATACATGTAGCTGAGCCCAATTCAACCCCCTGCACCACAGATGTTCCCCTCAAGACCTATCAGAAGTGACCCTGAGCACCATTCCTAGGTGCTCAGGATTTTTTAGTACTTTCCTAATTTTTAAAAGCTGTAATGGATCAAATCTAGGGTCTCACACATGCAATACAATATTCCGTCACTAAGCTATAGTTATGGCCTCTCTTCCAATATTTATTCTTCTCTAATACATAATCCCTGATGGATTTGATAGAAAGGCCAACTCCTTAAAATAATCTACCAAGAAAGAGATTTAGAGGATCTAATTTTGGGATAAAATTCCAGTTCCTTTATTAGGGTAAAAAGAAAGATAATGAACATAGGAGGACTGGAGTGATAGCTCAGGAAATAGGGTGCTTGCTCCGAAGACCAGGGACCAGGGTTCAACCCCAGGCACCAAACATAAACTCAGTAAGAGTAATATTCTAATTTTCATGTTCATATTTCTAACAGAACACATACATTTGAAAAGCTTTATCTTAAAGTTTTCTATAAATAAAAATACTTTGATTTTTCCTTATACTTAGTATTTTATTTTTATTATTGTAAGTACATTTCCTAAATATATCACTTGTATCACTTGTAGTCCCGTTGATCTTCGATTTGCTCAAGCGGGCACCAGTAACATCTCCATTTGTCCCTGTCTCGAGCTAGTGTAGCCCAATGATACCTGCTCGCTCCAGGAACAGAAAGAGCCTCAAATCGTTCACTCAGAGATTTGATGAAGAAATCTGACCATCTAGTTGGTGGGCGGCCACGAGGTCTTCTGACATCCCGTGGAATCCAGTCTGTAACAGCTCTAGTACAACGGCCATCTCTGAATCCTATTACATGACCGGCCCATCTGATTTTTGATGCCTTGACAAAGGAGACAGCATCCCTGATTGTTGACCATCGACGGAGGTCAGAACTCTGGATTCCTTCTCTCACTTGAGTGAGACATGATATTCCCAGCATAGCTCTTTCGATTCCTCTTTGGGATACCCTAATAGCATTCTCATCCTGCTTGCGTACGGCCCAGGTCTCTGAGGCATATGTTAGTACAGGAAGAATGGTGGAATCGAAAAGATGTGCCCAGAGTTGGAGGTTCTTCGTTCTCTTAACCACCTCTTCGACGCTCTTGAATGCATTCCACACTGCTCTCTTCCTCCTGCACAGTTCTGGCACCAAGTCTTTCCTTGTGTTGATTTCTCGACCCAGGTACACAGAGCTGCTGCATTCGGAGATATTCATTCCATTGAGAGTAAATGGAGCTTCAGGAACCAGTTCGTTTTTCATGAACATTGTCTTGTTGAGATTCAGCTGCAATCTGACCTTTCCACACTCGCGGTCGAAGTCGGCCAGCATTTGTGCCACTTGGTTAATGTTTGGCATTATGAGAACGATGTCATCAGCGAAGTGGAGGTGGTGTAATTGCCGACCTTCTATCTTCACTCCCATTCCTTCCCATTCCAGTTATCGCATGATGTTCTCAAGGGCAGCACTGAAGAATTTCGGTGAAATGGTATCACCCTGTCACACCCCTCTCTTTACATCAATGTTCACTTCCTTATAGAATGGTGAGACCCTGGTGGTGAATCCACAATACAGCTCTCGGAGGATTTTGATATACTGAGTTTGAACGCCCTGTTTGACCAAGGCTTCAATGACCGCCTCAGTTTCAACAGAATCAAAGGCCTTCTTTAAGTCGATGAATGTTAGACAGAGTGGCATCTTGAACTCTTGAGAAACTTCAATGAGTTTGGTTACTGTGTGGATATGGTCTATCGTGCTGAATCCTCTTCGGAACCCGGCTTGCTCGCACATCCTAAATATATAATTATATATATATATAAATATAATATATAATTATTATATATCATATAATCATATAATATTTATATACTATATAACATATAAATATTATATTATTTATATTATTATATAATTATATTATATTTATATTATATAAATACATTATAATATATTTATATTATAATATATATAATATATATTATAATATATAATATAAATATATTATAATATATAATTATAAAAAACACTGTAGACTTCTACTTTAGTTTTTCACCTCTGTTTTATCATTGAAGTCACAAAAGTGTGGTTTTCTATGTGTTTTAATGGAAAAAATAGAAATAATCCAGTTTAAATGTTGCACTGTCTTTTTTCTGAAATCAGTAATAGCACTGAGCACTGATGCAGCACTGTTGTCCTGTTGTTCATCGATTTGCTTGAGTAGGCACCAGTAACGTCTCCATTGTGAGACTTGTTACTGTTTTTGGCATATCAAAATTAGTAATATATCTCTAAATTCATAAGACCAAAAAGGGAATGTGAAACTTACATCATTCTACTCACGGTAGTCCATCTAAGTGATTTTGGACTTTTCTACTACGAAGTGTTTTGTGTGTTTCAGATTTTAAAATATTTTCCACAATACCTTCATTGCATTGGCCAAGAAAACGTAAGACTAGATGCCTAGTAATAATTTGGTAGGTTGTTGCTGTAATCCAGGTAATAACTGATGGCTTAGTTTGAATCAGGGAAGCAGTAGTGATAGAGAAAGAAAACTCTGAAAGATATTTAGAGAGGCTTTTTATATCAATAGGCTTTACAACATTTAATTGAGGATACATGAGGAGGAATGGAAGAACCATGGTTGTTTGGTTTAAGTAACACAAATCTACAGCAAACCTACGGGAGAAGTCTGTTCATTGTGATGTGGGATAATATTTACACTGGTCTTCACCCTCTTTATGTTCAGAGCAAGGTGGGAGTTGTGAAAAGCAGTTTTCAAAGAGAAAATGGTTATAAGAAGACTGTCAGCTTTTTGATATCTCTTTATTGATAAAAAGGGGAGTGAGAATTGCCTTTAATAAATTCATAAAAGTTTTCCCCAAATTTCTAGGTCATGTGAAAGAAATCATGACTAATACGAGGCATACATATTGTATTCTGACATAAACTTAATTTCTCAAATGGGAGCTTATTACTTAATGATTCAGACACACAATCCTATCCACATTACGTTTTGTTTCTTTTAAAATTTTTATTTAAATTACAGAAGATGAGGAATATAATCTATATTGAGACAGTTATTCTTCAGAAATGACAAAGGTATTGGTTGGGCAGTAAAATAATAGTGAGAAAATTCAAAATAAGAGAAACATTGGAAACTATTTATAGCATTAGGCAAGAAAATTGGAGAAAATGTGTCTCATGAGTTGAGACCAGGAAAAGATAAAGGTAGCTTTAAGGTAGATGACTAGAAACATAAATGTAGCTGGATTAATAAGCCAGATCAACTTTCTCATCTTAATAACTAGAATGTTTCAACAAAATCTGTTGTTACAAGGCATGGAAGCTACTGCCAATTATATTGTGATAAAAAACTGAGATGTCATAATTTAAAAACATATCCCAATTTCAGATTTGTTAGTACTGTTAGTACTAAAGTATACATGTGCTTTAGAACTGATGATCCCCAAAGGCAAATTTGTCAACCAAAAGCTTCTATAGCAGTTGGCATTTCTCCTTACTTTTAAATTTTAGGATACTTACAAACACTACAAACACAATTATAAATGATGTACAATTTCCTTTAAAATTCTTTTTTTCTTGATTCAAGCAAATATGATCAGAGTTCTATATCTGAAATAGTAAAAATGTTGGTTATAAAAAAGTATAATTATAAATATGATATAACAATAAACTGATTTATTTAGGAAGGGATCACAAACCACAAAACTGCCTTCTGCATTATTTCAAAACTTACAGCATCTGTTGAAACAAATACATATAACTGGAAATAATATAAATAATATAAATGCATACTTTTATTTTGTAAGCATCTCTCAGTCAGACATAAATCATTAGATTAACTTATTGTTCTAAGGAAATCTAATAAATTATTTTTAAGGCAGCTGGAATAGAGACGGGATCACTAAGTCAATGATGGTTGGAGGGATCATTTGGGAAGGGAGATGTATGCTGAAAGTAGATAGGACCAAATGTTATAGCTTCTCAGTATCTGTGTTACAAACCATAATGCCCAAAAGTAGAGAGAGAGAGAGTATGGGAGAAATTGTCTCAGGGAGAGTCAGGGGTAGGGTTGGGATGGGAGGTGGGGGATAATGAGGACATTGGTGGTGGAAAATGTACACTGTGGAGGGATGGGTGTTCTATCATTGCATGAATGAAACTCCAATGAAAATTTTATAACTGTATCTCACAGTGATTCAATAAAAAATTTAATTAAAAAATTATCATTAAGTCATAAAATTTTAAGCCAAAAATGAATAATGAAAGTGCATGCCCTAAATTAGAGGCAGAAATAAGCAAGTATGGTGTAATGCATAAACATGTAAATGTTTTCCAGTCTTATTAAGTTTAATTTTTTTCTTTAGAAAAAGGCTTTAGATTCTTGCAAAATATGCATGAAGTAATTTTATCAGGTGGGTAATTAGAAATGCAGCACTAAACTTGTCTTCCTACTGCAAGCATAAGTTCCTCCTAAGAAAAGAAGCATAAAATCAAACTATATGTTTGCTTTATGTTGCTTTATGACTTGAAATATTCTTAGAAACTTAATATGATTTGCAAAGCATATTTCAGACTTGTCATAAGAGATTATCATACGTATACTAGCCACATTGTGAATAGGTGACCTTTGAGTTTTAATTCTCTACTGTTTATTTCAGAGCTTAAGTTACTTTTGGAAACAGCAAATTCTTCTCATTAAGAGAAGCATGTTGTAGGAGCACATTTGAAATTATGTAAATTAATATAGATTCAAGATAAATTTTAATAAATAAAATGTTATTTATGCAACATTAAGATGATTATAGATTTCATAATTCCAGAATTTCTAAACAAATATTTGTATTGCAAACCAAACTAAACACACAGCTCCTAAAAAGTATTCTTTGTTTCTGTGTCTCCCAAATTTTATTTAACATTTCAAGGATCCAGAATTTTCTACCTCTTTTACTAAATTCTTGAGATATAGAACATATTTCATATTTTGATATGACATAAATCCTTCATATTTTGAACAGTATAGATATGATATCATTTGAGACACTTTATCACAAGTGTTTAGAAATTTGTGGAAATTAAATGGGTATAATTCATAACATAAGTGGAATTATATTCCATACCTGTATCAACACCTTCTTCCTTCAGTTTCAGGAGAGAAATAAGAATAATGTACTAAGAGAAACACTAAATGAAAAAGAAGTGAGTATAGTGCTAAAACTTTCAATTTTTTCTAATTTTGTAAAGGTTGTGTATGTGTGTGTGTGTGTGCTATTTTAAAAAAAAAACTTGTGTTTTGGACAGGAAGAGTACACTAGAACTAAAATTCTACCCAACTCACCAGATACACCATCCTTTAAACAAGGGTTCTTTTAAAAAAAGATTTATGTCTGTGAATAAACTCTGCAGCTTAAGAGTTGTAATATAACAGACTTTCTTTTTTCTTTCATTTACATATCGTGATAATTAAGTTATTTTCTCCAATACAAATTAAGTAAAGCTTCTGAATTTACTTAACTCAGAATCTTCACCTACTCAAGTTTTTTTTTCTTATGAGCACTTGAATTTCTTTCAAAAAATTTTGTATACAGGAGCATAACATAAGGCCCCCATAGTCATGCCACCAGACTTCGTGCCAGGCTGTTTTACCCGGGGTGCCCCAGAGAGGGGCGGGTGAGAGCCCTCCTCGCCCCAAGGGACCCAGCTCCAGCAGCCGAAAACTTCCACAACACAACCGCCGCCATGCTCAAGGCCGCTCCCCACATGCTATGGCCAAGCATCACATATGAGTGAATGTATTCCTGGACACATCGTAAGAAACTCCCTACCAATTCTCCTCAATTGCCGCACCAAATTTGATGGGGTTCAGATAGTAGGCAACAATTCATAGAGGGAATATGTGTGCATCTATGCATATATACATATTTTCAGATATATATACCAAGGCTCACATCACCCACACTTTAACAATATGTTAGTGATATCCTATAGAATGTCTTAATGACTCCTGCCAAAATAGAGCAATCTTCACACTATTTCCTATATGAACACTTTTTGTAAGCATGTTCAGCAGTTCTTCATAACAGACAATGAGTCACTGAGTCACTGTCATCCCATTGCTCATTGATTTGTTCGAGTGGGCACCAGTAACGTCTCTCATTGAGAGACTTATTGTTACTGTTTTTGGCATATCCAATACGCCACAGGTAGCTTGCCAGGCTCTGCCATGCAGGATCCATACTTTAGGCAGCTTGCCGGGCTCTCCGAGAGGGGCTGAGGAATCGAATATGGGTCAGCCACGTGAAAGGCGAATGCCCAGCCGCTGTGCTATCGCTCCAGCCCAACAGACAATATGAAATATATTATTTTGGTTGTGTTTTGGGACAGGGATTGTGGCTTGGGATGGAAATTCCCAAATTTGGTGGTAGGAAAGTATAATGGTTGTGGGGTTGGTGTCTGAATATCAAGTATAATCAAATATTGTTATTGTGAACTAATTTATAAAATAAAAAAATTTCCAAAAGAATTTGGATACAGTTCCATTTCCTAGAACTGCATGTAGTTCCCTGAGCATTGCCAGGAGTCACTACTGAGCAGAGCCAGGAATCGCTCCTGAGTATCTCCAAGTATGACCCCAATCCCCTCTCTCCATAAAAAAAATCTTATATACTATATTTTTATACATAAGTAATTGACATAACATGCAAAAATTATTTGAAGCCATCAATAATTCAATTCTATATTGAACATCCATTAGAGTTTTAAGCACTTGCTAAATGAATCAGATTCACTTAATTGTCCTAATGAGTAATGTGTGCCTATTTTCATGTACCTATTTGCATATATATACATATATATGTCTGTGCATGCACATGTGTGTACATACGTGCATTTTTTAAAAGAACTTCAGTAGCCTTGTTCCAATACTTCTGGAATTCAGATTTGTTAATTGTCTTGCTGAAATATGTGTTGAAAATAACAGTTTATTTTTAATAATTAACTAAACTACTGACAAACTTTATTTTAGCTTGGTATTGATGGTTTTTGTTAGATTTTGAGAATGCATAATTTCATTTATGTAGCATGATTCATCATCATCCCATTGATTGTCAAATTTCTTGAGCAGTCTCAGTAATGTCTCCATTCGTCCTAGCCCTGAGATTTTAAAAGCCTCTCTTTACTCGTCCTTCCCACGGATGCTGCATTGGAGGCCCTTTCAGGATCAGGGGAATGAGACCCAGCACTGTTACTGGTTTTGGCATATGAGTACAACATGGGGAGTTTTCGAGGCTCTCCCATGTGGGCAGGAAACTCTTGGTAGCTTGCCAGGTTCTCCCAAAGGGAGAAGTAGACCATGAGCTTCCGGGAGCTTGGTTTTAAGTCTCTGGATGTTGGCCGTTGGTGGGATTACACAGTGTCAGGGGCAGTCACTGGGTGTGACCACCTAGCTACTGAAAAATGGGAAATCTGGGCGGAAGAGGCCCAGTCTCGATCCGAGCAGGCTTGGAGGTCTCAGCCCCAGGTCCCACACACCTGGGTTCCTCTGCCAGTATGTTCATACATGAGGCTCATCCGAATGTGTGAAGAGGGGCCTTGAGCATGGTTGTGGCTAGGCTCCAGAGGTCTTCAGCCTCGGGAGCTCTGCTTGGGCTGGGGGGGAAGCTGCAGCCCATGCCCTCCGAGGGGCCCTGGGGAAGACAGTCAGGCGCACAGGCAAGAGACTCTCTTGCACAATTACTAAAAAGATTAGGGTAACTTCAGAGATTTCAGTTAAATAACTGCAAATGTATCTGTCTCTCTTTTTTTTCTCTGGATGAGCAAGAAGAAAGGGTTTAGCCATGGTCTTCCTAGGAAGCATAATGGGATTCAGGGATGAGACACCTTCACATCTACGTTACTAAATTCCTTCTTGTAACTTCTAGGCCATGTACATGTATATGTTCCCAAATTGTGCTACAAATTATATACAGAATAAAACAAGTTTGAAAAATCAAGGTCAAATAAAAGATAAAATGCTAAAATGCCATGAGATAGAGAAAGAAGCACCTTGGAGAAGCAACATGGGATAAAGAAGCAAGTTTGTCCCAATAAACTAAAGGAGTATTTTATTGAATTCTTTGATCCATGGGTGTTGGCAAACCCTAAGGCTTTAGGGTTCAGCCTAGGAAAGAACAATGAGAAAGGTGAATACCTGTAAAGCTAGTTAAACTTCTTTGTATTGGTGGGACTCAAAAACTAATCAGGATTTATTGCACTTTCACATTTATGATTCAGTTTCTTGAATTACTCTGTTTTGGTGGTCCTGGGGCTTTTGACAAATAAGAATAATTGAATGATATAGCATTCAAAGGTATCCTGAAAATCCAAAGCAATATGACTTCAACCTCACATGCAAACCCAGCACCCATTCCCAAACTCTGATGGTCACAAAGTTTTATGAGTATAAGAGTCTAATGTCTTTTGCATTTATGTATGCATTTGAGAATCAAATAATAGTGGTGCTAGATAATTTTAAAGCATCCTAATCAGTAAATGACTTTAGGTTGTGTATATATCTGTAGCACTGTAACACTGTCATCCCGTTGTTCATTGTTTTCCTCGAGCAGGCACCAGTAACGTCTCCATTGTGACACTTGCTGTTGCTGTTTTTGGCATATCGAATACGCCACGGGTAGCTTGTCAGGCTTTGCTGTGCAGGCGGGATGCTCTCAGTAGCTTGTCAGGCTCTCCGAGAGGGACAGAAGAATCGAACTGGGTCAGCCGCATGCAAAGCAAAGGCCCTCCCCGCTGTGCTATCACTCCAGTCCGTGTATATATCATCACACTTTATTTTGACTACTTCAGTAAATTCCAAATAACAAGATGAAAGTTTTCGTTACCAAGTTAAAAATGAAAAAATACATTTCCTATTTAATAGAAGCAGAGATCTGTGTGCACTTATTTTCTAGTCTATGGAAGTGAGTGTCTGCAGAACACAAATTGTCACACTGTCTGGAGTTGAAAGTGGTTGGAATGTTAGTGTCAGGATGAGTGAACCCCAGTGAGAAAGGTGGACCCACACTGTCTTTAGACTGTTTTTTTTTTTTTGACAGGCCTGGCCACCATCAGTGTACTGTTGCCTTCTGTTACACAGCTTCACCTTTAGGTAGCTGGAGGGGACAAACATGTCAAAAGGAATTTAATGATTTAAGGCATAATTTTAACTACCCAGATCATTGTGAGTACCTTCGATCTTGAATCTAGTCATTTCTCAGAGTCCTCTATATACTCAAAATACTTTAGGTGGTCTCAAGCTTTATCAGCAGCAGCTCTTTACGAAACACTGAGTAGGATGCAATTATAGGGAGAGAGGTTTACATCCCTTTGGCCTCACAAAAAGTATACAGCAAACCGGAAACTGAAAGACAAAATATTTGTTAATATACACATATACTTTTGTTCTAACATTTGAGCAACAAATGAAGATAGCAGTTTAAATATAGAATATTGCTTCCACATACAAGAAGGACTTATAAGACAAAAGGCTTAAGACATACATTTATTATGTGAATATAGTTTAGTTTATAGAGTAATTTTAGATATTTTTGTGGGAAAACACAAAAAAGTATTCAGGTCAAATGTTCACAGACAAGGATTTTTTAAATAAAATTGAATATTCTAGGGGTTGGAGAGATAGTACAGCAGGTAAGACACTGACATTGCATACAGCTCACCTGGATTCTATCCCAGACACCATATTATAGTCCCCCGTGCACTTCCAGGAGAGATCCCTGGGCACAGAGCCTGGGTTAAGCCACCAGATGTGACCAAAAGATAAACAAATAAACAAAAAGCTCCACACAATTTAATATTCTATTGAGTTTGACTGGACATTATTTTGTTATTGTAGTTGTTATGAGAGATTTAAGGAATAACTTTGACAAATTAAGTGGTGTATTAGAAAGGAATAACCACAAATTATCACAGTTATCTTAGTGCATAATGTCAAAATAACAATATTTTCTAAACTTGTGGCTAAGTTGTATATCTTTGACAGAAAAGATAAGCTTTTAGCTTCAAAACTCTTTTCAGAGTAATTTTGAGGTTTCTTTAGCAGTACCATTACTAATAATTTTGACTCATACCCTCTGTATCACACTAAAAAGTAGAGAATAACTTATCATTAGACATCTCAAATTTCAAAACAGTTTCCTTCCAAATACGTTGTTGAATCAAATGAAAATGCAAAGTATTCCATTGTATAGTATATCATTTAACTGGGAGTAATGAAAGAATGCTCCTAATAACTGTTTTTCTGTTTATAATTTTTGACATAAGAGAGCAATGCAGAATCTCACACGGCAGAGCCTGGCAAGCTACCCATGGCATACTCGGTATGCCAAAACAGTAACAATAATGGACCTCATTCTCTTGACCCCTAAACTCGACAGGGACCAGGGACAAATGGAGACCTTACTGGCACCCGCTCAAGCAAATCAATAAGCAATGGGATGACAGTGATACAGTGATACAGTGACATAAGTGAATATATATTGCATATTATATTGTATTATAATACTATATAAATACTTTATACATTTATATAAATACCATATAAATACTTTATAAATACTAAATAAATACTATATAAATACTTTACATATAAAGTATTAGTTTGACAGTGTCTTGATTATAACCAGAAGTTGATAAGAGTAATAATCTATATTTCAATAAAAGATAGTCACTACTTTGACTAGAAGGTGAAACATCTAAGATTTGGATCTTAAAAATAGACTCCTATTTGCATTTTCCCAATAAACTTTAGCACAATTTGGTTATTAACTATCATTTTATCTGAGTAAAAAATAATGAAAATTTCTCCCACATGCCTTTAACTTTATCAGTGTTTCATGAAATAAATGATTGTTTAGATAGTGTAATCTATAATGTGTTGGAATAAACCCACCAAAAGAAAAATCTAAGTATAAATATTAAAACTATACTGAAGAAAAAAGAAAATAGGTCATGTTGTATGCTCTATAATTTTAAATGGAAAAAAATATTTTATATTAAATTGTAGACTAACAGTAGATTATATAGTAGAAAGAATTATTATTAGTCTTTACGTGGTTTATCCAATGGTTAAATTACAAAACTATAAAACAGTATCAAAACCATAAAAAGTGACAAAGCATAAGTCTTTAGTCTTATGACATTTTTCATATGTGTACTCCTACAATTATTACCATAATTAAAAGAACCAAGCCTTGTCACCACATTGATTTATTCTTTCTTGCTACTAGTTTATAGCCCTCTCCTGTCACTATCCACAATCTCTTGAAGCAGCTACTTTATTTTCCATATATTTTTGTTATCATGAGAATTTTAAATAAATAGAATCACAATTTGTTGTATTTAGAGATGGAGAGGTTATTTTGTTTGTTTTCACTTAGCCTGATAGCCTGATGATTCACCTAAGTTGTTGCTAAATAAAAATAGTTCATTGATTTCTATTGAAGCAAACTTTCAAGATTGCAAGTACTAGGTTGTATAATGAGAGTATGTTTAGTTTTTAAGAAAATTAAACTCTTTTTCAGAGTAGCTCTTTCTCACCAGCAGTGTATAAAACACCCAGTTTCTTTGTATCCCATCTGAAATATGGTAAAGTTTTATTTTTACATTTGCTGTTCTAATACATAAGTAGTGATTTCTCATTAGATCTCAAACTGCATTTCCCTAATGGGAATGATTTTGAACAACATTTATTGCATTTATTGCTAACTGTAAGTGTCTCCAAATTTTATATTCATAGGCTATCAAAAGATATCACAAGATACCTAGTGATTTCAAGTAGTGAGTGCATTATTAATCAATTATTTTAATTTTCTTCTTGCAGGACATTTTTGACTAGCCTCAGAGGTTGTATAGAATAAAATTACATTATAGATACTTTTTAATAACTAATGATTATTAGCGATAATTTGAAGGTTTGTTTTGTTCTTTTAGGAGGCTTGGGGACCATACCCAGTGATGCTCAGGCACTATTCCCTGGTGCTGTTTTCAGGAGTAAACCCCTGGTGGTGCTCAGGGGATTATATGCTCTGCCAGGGCAGCCTTTAAAGGAAGCAAGAATCTTACTAGTTCTCTGGCCTTTACCATTTTAAAAGTTTAAGAAACATTTTTTTTTATTAGTGAATCACCATGAGTTACAGTTACAAACTTATGGAACTTTCATTTTGCATTTTGTTTATATCCCTTCACTAGTGCCCAGTCACTTCTACCAATGTTCCCAGTATCCCTCCCATCCTCCCACCCCATCTCACCCACCTCTGTGGCAGGGCATTCCCTTTTGTTCTCTCTCTCCTTTTGGGTGTTGTGGTTTGCAACAAAGGCATTGCGTGGCCATCGTGTTTGGTCTATATTCTATTTTCAGTGCGCATTTCCCATTCCGTGCGGGTCTTCAAACCACACTTTACCTGGTGTTCCCTTCTCTATGCAAGCTGCCCCTTCCTCCAGAGTGTGGGGCCAGCTCCCAAGCCTTGGAGCCAACCTCCTGGTACTTATCTCTACTATTCTTGGATTTTAGTCTCCTATTCTGTTGTTTTATTTTATATTCCACAGATGAGTGCAATATTTCTATTTTTAAAATATTTCTATATTTCTATATTTAAAAATGTTTACAGTAGCAAGTGAGAAAAAGGGCAAAAGTTAAAAAGGAAAGCATTTGTATTAAATATGATCAACTGTAGACACTGATAGCAATGAGAAGTTGAGAAAAGATAATTTTCTAATTTTCTAACATTTTAGGATAAAATCAATCATTTATTTTATGTAGCATAAAATAAAATTATTTCAGTGGGTTTATTTATTTTTTCCCTTTTTAATGACACAAAAGAATATCCCCTTATCACTGGAGGACAAATGTTAACAGGCCAATTACTGAAAATAGTTAACAGTCTCTTGAATAAATGAATTAACTTGGATGAAACCTTTATCCAGTAAATATTTATTAAATGTCATTTATACCTTTATTTAGCAAATATAATGTAAGACTCTAGACTTATGGACAATTAAAATACATTCTTAAATTTTAAGACTTCAAACATATTAGAGACATAATTGTACAAAAAAAGTAGCTTAAATGCACTGAAACTTCCTACAAATTTTTGTTTCTTTTTGGACCGTGTCTATTGCTGTTCAGGGACTGAACCCTGCTCAGTGATTTAAGTGTTAGTGGTAATTCTAGGGTTGTTTGGAAATCATATGATTCTGGGGATAAAACGCAGGGCCTCCTTTTTTAAAAACATTTTTATTAGTGAATCACCATGAGGTACAGTTACAAAGTTATGAACTTTCATGTTTGTATTTCAGTCATTCAGTGATTGTTTACATCCCTCCACCAGTGCCCATTCTCCTACACCTATGTTCCCAGTATCCCTCCCAGCACACCCACTCTAATCCCCACCAACTCTTCCTGCCTCTGCGACAGGGCATTCCCATTTGTTCTCTCTCCTTTTGGGTGTTGTATTTTGCAATAGAGGTATTGAGTGGCCATCATGTTCAGTCTATAGTCTACTTTCGACATGCATCTTTCAACCCGAATGGGTCCTCCCAATGTCCTCTACTTGGTGTTCCCTTCTCTGTCTCAGCTGCCTTTCCCCCAAGAATGTGAGGCCAGTTTCCAAGCTGTGGGGCAGACCTTCTGGTTCTTATTTCTACTACTCTTGGGTGTTCATCTACCATTCTGTTACTTTATGTTCCACAGATGAGTGCGATCTTTCTTTGTCTGTTCCTCTTTTCTGACTCATTTCACTTAACATGATACTTTCCATGTTGATCCACTTATATGCAAATTTCATGACTTCATCTTTTCTAACAGCTGCATAGTATTCCATTTGTGTAGATGCGCCAACGTTTCTTTAACCAGTCATCTGTTTTTTAGGCACTCTGTTTTTTTCCAGATTTTGGTTATTGTAAACAATGCTGCAATGAACATACAAATGCAGATGTCATATCTAATATACCTTTTTGCCTCTCTGGGATATATACCCAGGACTGGTATTGCTGGGTCAAATGGGAGCTCAATTTCTAATTTTTTGAGAATCGTCAATATTGGTTTCCAAAAGGGCTGAACCATTTGGTATTCCCACCAGCAGTGAAGGAGACTCCCTTACTCCCCAAATCCACGTCAACACAGTTGTTTTTGTTCTTTTAGATGTGGGCCACTCTCTGTGGTATGAGATGATATCTCATTGTTGTTTTGATTGTCATTTCCCTGATGATTAGTGATGTAGAGCATTTTCTCATGTGCCTCTTAGTAATTCATATTTCTTCTTTGAGAAAGTTTCTGTTCGTCTCATCACCCCATTGTTTTCATATTTTTATTTATTTATTTATTTATTAATAAGTGAATCACCGTGAGGGTACAGTTACAGATTTATTCATATTTGTGCTTATGTTTCTCTCATACAAAGTTCGAGAATCCCTTCACCAGTGCCCATTCTCCACCACAAATAAACCCATCATCCTTCCCACCCTCCCCAATCCCATCTCCTCGCCACCCCACCCTGTCACTGTGGCAGTGTATTCCCTTTTGTTCTCTCTATAATTAGGTATTGTGGTTTGCAATAAAGATGTTGAGTGGCCATTGTGTTCAGTCTCTAGTCTACATTCAGCACGCATCACTCTTCCCCCACATGGCTTCCAACCACATTTTACTCGGTGTTCCCTTCTCTATCTGAGTTGCCCTCTCCCCAGAATGTGAGGCCAGCTTCCAAACCATGGAGTCAACCTCCTGGTACTCATTTCTACTATTCTTGGGTGTTAGTCTCCTACTCTGTTATTCTATATTTCACAGATGAGTGCAATCTTTCTATGTCTGTCTCTCTCTTTCTGACTCATTTCACTTAGCATGATACTTTCCATGCTGATCCATTTATATGCAAACTTCATGACCTCATTTTTTCTAACAGCTGCATAGTATTCCATTGTATATATGTACCAAAGTTTCTTCAACCAGTCATCTGTTCTAGGGCACTCAGTTTTATTTCTAGATTCTGGCTATTGTAAACAGTGCTGCGATGAACATATAAGTGCAGATGTCATTTTGACTATACTTTTTTGCTTCTCTGGGATATATTCCCAGCAGTGGTATTGCTGGGTCAAATGGGAGCTCAATTACTAAGTTTTTGAGAATAGTCCATATTGGTTTCCAAAAGGGCTGAACCAGTCAGCATTCCCACCAGCAGTGTAGAAGGGTCCCTTTCTCCCCACATCCTCTCCAACAGTGGCTGCTTTTGTTCTTTTGGATGCGTGCTAGTCTCTGTGGTGTGAGATGGTATTTCATGGTTGTTTTGATCTGCATCTTCCTGATGATTAGTGATGTAGAACACTTTTTCATGTGCCTTTTGGCCATTCGTATCTCTTCCTTGGGAAAATTTCTGTTCATTTATTCGCCCCATTTTCTGATGGGGTTGGATGTTTTCTTTTTGTAGAGTTCAACCAGTGCTTTATATACCCTTGATATCAACCCCTTATCTGTTGGGTATTGGGTAAATATCCTTTCCCATTCTGTAGATTGTCTTTGTATTTTGGTCACTGTATCTTTTGTGGTGCAGAAGCTTTTTAGTTTAATGTAGTCCCATTTGTTTATCTCTGTTTCCACTTGGTTGGCCAGTTGCATGTCATCTTTGAAGATACCTTTATCTTCAATATCATGGAGGGTTTTGCTGACCTTGTCTTCAATGTACCTTATGGTTTGTGGTCTGATGTTGAGGTCTTTAATCCATTTTGATCTGAGTTTTGTGCATGGTCATTACCTCATTTTTTATGGGGTTGGATGTTTTATTCTTGTAGATTTCAACCAGTGCCTTGTATATCCTTGATATCAACCTTGATATAGGATGGCTATTGAAAACCCAGTACCTCTTGCTTTCAAAGAATACGCTCCAGCCATTAAACTATCTCTCTGGCCCTTTCTTGAAAAATTTTAGCAAAATATATCTTATAGTATAAGTTTTTAGATCTCTGAATTTATAAGAAAACGTCTGTAAATATTTGCTCAACAGTGTTGCTCTTATAGTGTAACACTTCCATATTCTCATTTCCATAATTTCTTTTCTTTTCTTTTTAGTCCCTTGGTCTTGTTTTTTGTTTTAAGGTCACATCTGGCAATGATAAAGTGTCCTGACTCTGCACTATAAAAACACTCCTGGTGGTGCTTAGGGGACCATATAGGGTGGTGGATCAAACCTCGTCAGCCCAACGCAAAGCAAGAACCTTACTCACTGTCCTAGCTCTCTGGCCTCCTGTTTTAATTTCTAATTCATTTATAACATTTAAATTAATGAAAAAAAATTTAAAAAATGAAAAGAGATAGTGGGGTAAGGTGGGCAAAGAGATAGCTCAGTGAGTAGGATGGAGTAGGATGCTTGCCTTGCACATAGCCAACTTGGATAAGATCCCTGACACTGCATGTGATCCCTGGAAGCCTACTAGAAGTAATTCCTGAACACAAATCCAGGAGTAAGCCCTGAGCATCCATGGGTGGGTGTGGACCAGAAACAAAACAAAAATAAAAAGTGAAAAGATGATACTTGGATGCACCATACTGTACTGGATTATACTTTTTAAAAGTTTTTGTTTCTCCAAAAGATTCTACCTGGTTCTGGATAATGTAAATGTTTATCTGTTGTGTATTCTAAGCACTTACATATTTTCATTATTTAATAGTTGAATGCTAGTGTAGATACTATATTCTATATATTGGTTGATATGATAGTCTATGGGAAGCAAGATAAAAGTTTAATAGTCATTTTATATAAATTTGATGTCTCTTTGACCAAAAAAAAGCAAGTAAAATTAGTACCTGAATAAAATAATTGTATAACTTGGGAATTTTATAGGAGGTGAATAAGGAGATTCAGACTTTTTCTTCATTTCACTCAGGATTGAATCCGAAAGACATAAAAGAAATAATATTACTTGGAAAGTGATCCTGAGCGTTTCAAATTTGTGCTTAGTGTGGTAAAAATTAGCCACCCCTCTGAAAAATTTTGGAACACTAATGATCTAGGAAGGTGGATTTAGTGATTCCCATTCAATGTTACTCTGTCCTCTGGAATTTTTCTTTTCCTCTGCAAGAACAGAACCTTCCTTTTTCTTACCTCTACCCTAAGAAAGTGAGATAATTGATAGAATGAGATTGCCTTCTCATAGCTAATCCTATAATAAACAGTGCCATCTACTGACTAAGGCATATTATTGACTATCCCTCAAAAGTAGTAAATATTCATAAATCCTGCCGTGATAGTTTACAGAGTATGTTTATATGAGTCACATGTTATAGATACTTACTTGGAGCTACGGGGAATGTAGGTAACATCTATGTTTTTTTTTTTAATTGAATCATTGTGAGATACGGTTACAAAGCTTTCATGATTGAATTTCAGTCGTACAATGATCAAACACCCATCCCTCCACCAGTGTACATTTTGCACCATCATTATCCCAGTATCCCTCCCATCACCCCCACCTCACCCCACCCCCTGCCTCTATGACAGGCACTTTCCTTTCTTTCTTTTGGTTGATTTTTATTATTGTTTTTTATTTCTACAGATGAGAAGGCTGAGATCTGAAAAAGATCAATTGATTTGCCCCAGATTTTGACATAGTATTTTTCATTGTGCACCACTGTGAATTGAACGCCGAGAATGAAAGAAAATTTAGCACTGCAGAGATGGAAATTAATCTGCAGTGTTGTCCGTCCACTGGGATAAACATCTGACAGAAATGTTTAATGACAAATATATAAAATAAATATACAAAGCAAGTTGGAAACTGCTGCTGTGAAATTTCGAGAGAGGATCAACACAGGATCAAGTAAAAATAAAATAATAAAAACATACTAAGTTAAATAAAGGAAGGAATACTACGTTAAAACTATTTTATTTGTTTCTTTTAAAAGAGGCACAACTACTGTTGATTGTTACAAAAGTTTCATTTCTAGTCACAAAAGTATGATGTATAAAATGGATCCATTTAGTTTTGAAACCTATGCTATCTTAAAGTCCTATTATTTACCATATATTGATGAATTAAAGTAAGTATAGGCATATAGTTTTTACTTACGGCATCTTAGAAAAATAGAGTCAATCCCACAAAAATGCTTCCATTTTTTATTACAAAAAAAATCACTCACAATTTATTCATATCTGGACCCAAGAAATTTCTATTTCTCTATGTGGTAGCACATAATTATTACATTCAAAACAAATCATTGTTCTGTGTCTCACAGAATTTTATTGCTCTTTCACATACATACAAGGGGCTGAATGCTATGGAATGAAGTAAAGAGGAAAATACTATCTCTCATTCAAGGGAATTTGTCAGATTATTATAGTAGACCCAGTAATTTTGCTATTATTAGGTTTATATCAATTTTAATAAGAATATGTAAAATAATATGTAATAATATGTAAAATTATATGTAATAATATGTCTATAAGTTTGTATATAGCAAAAACTTATTATATCTTTATATAACATTTAAAAAATTAACCCAAATTAAGAAATTGTAGGTTAACCAGAAGTCATATTAGAAAATTATTCTTCCAATAATAGTACTTTATTTTTCATATGATTCTTCAAAATGATTCTTCCAATAATAGTACTTTATCATGATATAATGTTTCACTTTTTAAACTTAAAAGAAACTAACAACACTGAACCCTAAGTATTTTTTTAATTTGAGAACATATAAGTATAGTTTTCAAAAAACGAATTTCCTTTGTTACCCATACACTGTTTTATAGGTCAGTACATTTTCTATTGGTCCTAAATCTCCCCAAAGATGCAGTCCTAATAGCAAAATTAAAGCACCAGGGAAAAGTGCTTTCTTGGAGCTTTTACTGTAAAATGGTCTTGGAGACATTATATTTGGGACTAAAGACAGGGTTCTGGGATAAGCGCATATAACAAATCTCTGTAAATACACATTTTTTGCACAGGATTATAATAGAACTCAAAAAATGCTGAGTGCAGACATTGGAGCAAATCCTGAAACCACACAATTCTTCAACAGAATACACAGATACTTGTTCTCTGTACATGTCATTGAGATTTGGATAAGATTTCAACATAATTCACACTAAGCAAACTTAGATTCTAGGATCTTATTTAATGGCCCCTCCCTTTCCACTATTTGATCTTAGAAAGACTTGGAAAGCTTGTCTCCAACTTCATTTCCTGTTCTCAGAATTAAGTTTTATGGTCTATTTGCCACCATACCTTTTATATTTTGCCGTGTGACCTGTTCTAAAACCCCACATTAGCAGAAGTTTTACCACCATTTCGATGATATTAATTCTTAGGTGATAGGTGAAATAATACAGTAATCAGCATATTAAATTATTGTCTCATTTTTAAGCACAAGTAGCTTTTAAGGGAATTTTTAAAATATAGATGTTGTCTCACAATTTTCTCTAACAACAGAGTATTTGCCATTTATAGAACATAAAGTCAGGGTAATGAAATCTTTTTTGAAATACAAAAGATACTGAACTATAAGTACAGCAGTTTTTCTGATTTTCAAAATTGAGCTCTAATTTTTGAAAATAGTATATAGAAACTGATCATATTATAAAAACTTCTAGAAGAGTGTGCCTATAATATTGTGGAAAGAGTGGCAATATCGTGAATTTCATACATCAAAATAAGCCACACTCTTTCATGACTTGTAAAAGTCATAATGATAATGAGAAGGACATTTTTCTCATTTAATTGTTATCATACCTAATCTGTAATTAATTTTTTTAAGAGTTCATGCCTTTTATTAACTCATACAGGTAAAGTATTTGTCTTCTGGTTTGTTAAAACAGTACGTCAGACAACATTTGCCACAGTCATGTCTGTCAAAGTGGCTGGCCATAAACACTCCAGCACCACATTCATCTGAAGGGCATTCCCTGTGAAGGCAGCTGATTTTGCCATTCTCATCCATCTTGTAGTATTTCAGGACAGCCAGTTTAACCTTCTTTCTCTTATGTTTATTCATCTTGGGAGTGGTGCAAGACTTCTTCTTCCTTTTCTTTGCACCACCTCGAAGTCTCAAAACGAGATGAAGAGTGGACTCCCTTTGGATGTTGTAGTCAGACAAAGCACATCCATCTTCAAGTTGTTTACCAGCAAAAATCAATCTCTGTTGATCGGGTTGAATTCCTTCTTTATCCTGGAACTTGGCCTTGACATTTTCTATCGTATCCGAGGGTTCGACCTCCAGAGTGATAGTCTTCCCCGAAAGGGTTTTCACAAACATCTACATCTTGGCAGTGGGCCCACCACGGATGGCGGCTCGGAAAGCCTAATCTGTGATTCTTACTAAACAATGTGGCAAACCTGAAATTTTACAGCTTCACACATGTGAAATTCACAGGTGTATTTCACAAGTTTACACATGTGAAAATTCTGAGAGATAGGGTTTTTAGTGTGCTTGTTCATCAAACAAATCCTCTGTAAATTGTCCAAGATATATATAAATTTGTAGGAATAGAAAGTAGATGTGTGGTTATCTTGAACTAGTGGTGGAGGTAGGCTTAAAAATGACAAATAAGGAATACTGTTTTTTTGTGTGTTTTTTTTAATTAAAAAAATTTATTAGTTAATCACCATGGGGTACAGTTTCAAACTTATGAACTTTCGTGTTTGAATTTCAGTCATACAGTGATTGTTTACCCTTCCCTCTACCAGTGTCCATTCTCCTACACCAATGTTTCCAATATCCCTCCCACCACCCCCACCCCATGCCCACCACCCCACTTTGCCTCTCAGCAGGGCGTTCCCTTTTGTTCTCTCTCCATTTGTGTATTGTAGTTTGCAATAGAGGTATTGAGTGGCCATCGTGTCTGGTATATAGTCTACTTTTGGCACACATCTTTCAACTCGAATGGGTCCTCCCAACATCCTTTACTTGGTGTTCCCTTCTCTATCTCAGCTGCTGTTTCCCCCAGCATGTGAGGCTGATTTCCAAGCGTGGAGCAGACCTCCTGGTCCTTATCTCTATATTATTCTTGGGTGTTTGTCTCCCATTCTGTTTTTTTATAAGGGAATACTGTTTTTTTTTGACACAATGAAAATGTTCTAATGACTCAAATTAGAAAATGCCTTAAATTTTCTAATAACTTTATAAGAAATACATTACAAACAGTAGGTGGACATAATAGTAATAAATGAAAAAATAATTTTACTTAGTTTCCATAGTGATGTGGATAATTACAACATTGACCATTATCTTGAGAAATAAACTACCTAGAATTTTCTTGGAAATATTTATCACAACTTACTTGACAGTGACCCTAATAGTTTTTCTTGAAAAATATTCACACTAACATTTTGATCATTCAGAGAGTCATCATATCACATGGTATATAGTATGAAAATTTTGTCCTGAGATTAAGGGTATTTTAAGTGTGAATTTTTTCATCTATATTTCCATACTCAATTTTAAAAGACAGGTTTGAAAACATGGCTGCATTTTCTATAATATAAATTTGTCTTCACTTTCTGATAATGAGTTGTCCCATGCACTTTGTATTTATTTGAAACTCTATTTAATAAATATTTTTAGTACTTTTAGGAAGTTATGTTTTAAAGAGGTTAAAATTAAACATAACAGTGAGATACAACATCATTTACATGGCTGTGATAATAAATACAGAGAGCAAGAAGTATTAAAAAGAATATGGTAAAATCATAATCCTAATACATTCTTAGTGGAGAAGTAAAATGGTGTAGCCACATTGGAAAACAGTCTGGTAATTCTCCAAACCATTAAACAAAATTACCTTACCATCACCAATTCCATTTACATACATATGTTACATATGTACATATATAACCAAAATAATTCACATGGACATGAAAATATATATTAATATTCATAGAAGCATTATTCATATTAGCCCCAGAGTGGAAATAAACTGCTAAACAAATGGATCAATAAAAATGACATGTGGTTATGAAAGCTATGTAGAATATTTGTTGGAAAAATAGTTTTAAAAAATGGAGTCTATACATTTTTTAAATAACTTTATTGTTTTTTCTTTTTGGGTCACACCCGGCAATGCACAGGGGTTACTCCTGGCTCATGCGCTCAGGAATTACTCCTGGCAGTGCTCAGGGGACCATATGGGATTCTGGGAATCGAACCCGGGTCGGCCGCGTGCCAGGCAAACGCCCTACCGATGTGCTATTGCTCCAGCCCCTAAATAACTTTAAAGAATGAAGTAACACACATATGCTATCGTGGGGATCAACCTAAGAATGTTATGCTAAGTAAAAGAGGCCTGTTACAAAAAATTTTAAAAAAACCTATTGCATTAAGTCATTGATATGAAATGTCCTGAAAAAAATAAGTTTATAGAAATAGAATGTAGATATATGGTTATCTTGAACGAGTGGTGGAGGCAGGCTTACAAATGACAGATAAGGAATACTGTTGTTTTGACACAAAGAAAATGTTCTAAAATTCACTGGTGATGAATGCCAGCCTTTGACTACACTGTCAATGAATTGGATACCTTAAATAGGAGATCTGTATGGTTTATTATTATGTCCTTATAGGAATTAATTAAAGATAACTAGAATAATTTGTCATGCGGAGCAATAGGAAAAAGGCGCATTCGCAATTAAAGCTCATGAATAAATGAATAAAATCTTAAAGGAGCATAGGTAATCAATCAATTGCTACAGTCATAAAACAGATAACCAATAAGCAATAATTTGTAAAGGACCCACATATGGAAAGAAGTCCAAGTTCTCAGAACTTACAATTTATTTATGCAGTGATTTAAAGAAAAATTGCACCAGAATTCTAATGGATTATCATAACTGAAAAAACTATAAATTTATTACTGAAACAAGATTTATTAAACCAAAAGGTAGATATAATCACTGAAAAATATAGTAACTTGGAATCATTCTTCACATGTGAACTAATTTTTTCTTGATTTAAAACAATATCTATTGTGAGATGCAGAATTTAGAGCATCTTGAATTTGATTCCTCTATAACTTACTATCTGACCTCATGTTGTTCACCCATCTTAGTCTCAATCTGACTAAAGTAATATGTACTTTATAAATTGTGTAACAAACAGAAAAGTTCTTGGCATACAATATGAAACAAATTTGTGTTTTTATTACTCATTTTTACAAAATCAGATGCAGGCAGTCATAGCTTGAGGAATCTTTCCTCTGGCAGTAGATCGCAAGCCAACATAGAAAAAAGCAAGCACAAATATTTGCTCACAAGATTGAAACTCTATTGTCCAGCTGCTGTACGTGAAAAACAATGAAAATCTATTAAAAATCCTCTTTATTTGCAAATTATAAAGTATTATATCCAGTAAATAACCATACCACTCTAACACTGGAGAACCATAAACCAGAGCCATAAAAAATTTCAGAATTTCATATCTATGTGGATTAAGTGAAATTTGCACAAATATTTCTCTATTTGCTGTGTACTCTGATGTAATCCTTTCTTCTGGTCTAATTTTATCTCAGGTAATTTTGTTTCAAGTCATCAACATGTATTGGATTTTTTTTCTCTATTCATAAGTTTAAGTGTTAAACGAAAATACAACAAAATTTCTATTGTACCCTGGGAATAACTGATATGCGTGTCTTTCAAGTTTCTAAATTTCAAATAGAAACAATGTGCAAAAAAAAGCACATGATTCCACTAGACAATAAAGTATTTCAAGAATATATTGATTCCTGCTTTGCAAAATAGCTTAACTGGATATTGGACTAGAAAGTTTTTATTACTACTAAATAAATTTTTAACTCACTTTTTACATATATACTTTCTGAATGCCACAGAAGAAGGAATATCTACTAATGCAGAGAGGAACAGTTTCAAAATATTTATAAAGCGTCGAGTGTTGAACTGTTGTTTTTTTTGTTTAACTGTTGCTTGACAGATTTTAAGCCGTATTTTATTTTGCTATCCATGTTACACTGTTATTATTTCCCTTAAGTGAAATCTTGAGTCAATTATAACCAAAATAATAAGTTACTACAGTTTACAAAGTACTGCAACTTGCAGCAAACTATTAAGATTTAATTTCTGCATTTTTAACCTGATCTTATTCTATAATGATATAGAAAAGAAAAGAAAATGCAAGCAACTTTCCTGTATTCTATAAACCTATTGTTTATTTGGGAATAATAAAATATAACAAATAAGTTTAAAGAAAAACAATATAAAAGGCAATTTCAGTACTGATAAGATGTAAGGAAAATTAAATATATACTAACTAGGCTAAGAATGACAATGAATGAATTGTTAAAAAGGTGGTTCCAGAAAGAGACTGTGAGACAATAATTTGAAGCAGAGATTAGATGATAAGGGGAGCCATCTAGTTAAATCTAGATGACAAATATTCAGATTTTCTTACATTAAAATTTCTAATTATTCATAACTGTGAATCAGGAAATGACTTTCTCAGAAGCAGGGACTATGCCATATCTATCAATCTTTGTAATTGTAGATTCTTTCCAAGGCTACGGTATACAGCTCAATTTCAATACGTTTATTGAAACAAACCTCCCCAAGGCTTAGGTGTGCCTGATTCGTCTTTTCATCTAATCTCTGCTTCAAGTCTTTATCTCAGTCTCTTTCTGGGACCACCTTTTTGTCATTCTTGGCCTAGTTAGTACCTATTTAATTTTTGTTGCATTTTATCAGTACTGAAAATTGCCTTTTATTTTATTTTTCTTTACACTTATTTGTTATATTTCATTATTCCCAAATAAATTAAAAGGCTCATGGAATACAGGAAAGTTACTTTCATTTTCTTTTTTATATCATTATAGAAAATCAATATAAATACATATGCCTCTCGGAGAGCCCAGCAAGCTACTGAGAGTATCCCACCTGCATGGCAGAGCCTGGCAAGCTCCCCATGGCATATTCAATATGCCAAAAACAGTAACAATAACAGGTCTCGTTCCCCTGATCCTGAAAGAGCCTCCAATCATTGGGAAAGACAAGTAAGGAGAGTCTGCTAAAATCTCAGGGCTGGGACGAATGGAGACATTACTTGTGCCAGCTCAAGTAAATTGGTGAACAACGGAATGACAGTGATACAGTGATATCATTATAGAATAAGATCAAAATCATGCTAGCTTCTCCAGAAAAATCTACCAAGTGAAGAGCTACATATTTTTTGAATAAGAATATGGTTGCTTGAAATAAGGCATAAAACTGCAAAAATAAAATATTTCCCCCCTTACCCCCTTTTGTTACACTTTAGGTTTTCTGAGAAGTAGACTTTGTGTTTGAACAGTTTTCCAGGCAATGTCCTTGGGATCAATACTTGTGGAGGGGCAAGGGCACCACATTGTTCAAGAGAAAAACTAAGCTGTGGTGAGTATTACATCATTGGGCATCTTCACAGGGAATGTTGGGAGCTGAAATGGCTCAAAAGGTTTTCAGAATTGCATTCAAGTGGTTCTATGTTTATGCATCCATCAGTGATTGTAAATTATGCACTGAGAGTATGACCTCCGCAAAGAGGGTATCTGTTGATATGGAGATTTTGGAAGGGACTTGAGACTAAAAGAGTTGTCTGGGCAGTGACTCATTTTGCTTCTTTTATTGCTTCATGCATACATCCAGCAAGTATGAATCTAAATTTTCTATGCATTTACTCATTCTCAGGTTCTATGAATTTACCAATGAAAAAGTAAAGTTCTTGCTCTCAGTGTTCTATAAAGGAAATGTTCTAAAAAGGAAAGATAGATAATAAATGCTTACAGATAATAAGAAATTAAAAGTGTTTAAAATACAATATCTTGGGCTAAAGTAAAAAAGAAGTATTTTGGCTGACATCCTAAGGAGGAATCCCATGTTCATATATAGTGACAAAGAGCATACCGAGTGGTGGTAGTGCCTTAGAATATTCATATAGTAAAAGGAGTCCAGAGGAAGAAGTTTGAATATTATGATATCAGTAAATAGGTGGAGGCTGATTTACGGACTATATTATGGTATTCAAAATTTGGAGACAATCTTTCAGATGTTTTCTGAATTCCTGCCCCGTTTTTCTTTTTTTTTTTTTTTAATTTTTATTAAATCACCATGTGGAAAGTTACAAAGTTCTCAGGTTTATATGTCAGTTATACAATATTCAAACACCCATCCCTTCACCAGTGCCCATATTCCACCACCAGAAACCCCAGTATACCCCCCGCCCCCACCCCCTGCCCCCTACTGTTTAACTAATGAATTTCACTTCATTTTTTCTTTACCTTGATTACATTCCATAATTCAACACAAAACTCACTATAGTTGACATAACTCTCTCTCTCTCTTTTTTTTTCTCTTTTTCCTTTTCCCTTTTTTTTTTTTTCTTTTTCCCCCTCATCCCCCTTCCTGCGCCTCATAGTATGGTGTACGCCACGCCACGTCGGCCAGCGTGGGGCTTTTGCTTAGTTCACAGTCCAGAGGTGGCTGCTACATTAAAAACCTTCAATATTTTCAACAAAAACTTACTGTTATTATTTGGAGTTTCCCCCCCAAGTCAGACCTGTTCAAATGGAACTGATTCACATTGCTGAACAATTATAAATGTTAAGTCGCGCGGACGCTGCTGCGTCCGCGCGGTTTTGGATTTCTGTATAAAGTCCAGGGAGAATTCTGCCAGAAATTACATAGCCCAGCTCACAGTCCCAGTGCATTGCTGTAAGAAGTCTCTGAATTCAAAGTCTTTAGGCGCAGAGGGTCCGATTCGCGCTCAGCGGCTCCGGGTTTATCTGGGCCGAGGGCGTGCCGGTTACGCCCCCTTCCCATGAGTTCCTGGGAGCCCCCAAAGTAAAATCCGAATACCTGTGGGTCTGGAATCAGAAGATGGCGCCTGCCACATGGTGCCGCCAGCCCGCCGCTTTCCATGCAGGAAGACAGGGTGGGGAGGAAAAAAAAAATCCACCCCCAGCAGCACCGAGTTGTAGCCCAGTTTGGTGTCCCAATGCATTGCTCTCGGGTGCTGCGCTGGATGCCTGAATGTGTTACATCTTTGGAGTCAAAGTCTTTAGGCGCAGAGGGTCCGATTCGCGCTCAGCGGCTCCGGGTTTATCTGGGCTGCCCCGTTTTTCTTATAAATAATATTTATATTGATTATTCCTTGTATTCATATGTTGTCCATGGACTTACTTGATTGTTTACAAGCAAGGAGTAAGATAAGCCTCTGTAACCAATGATTGTAATTTTAGTTCACAGTTGAAGTCTCCCAGATGTTTGCTCTGATTTTCACTGTCTGGAAGAATTTTAGATGCATTTGCTTGCTAAATTAATATTTTACATCCCATTTCCCTTGGAAGATTTCTGTCGTCTTGCTTGCTTTAAAATATCATTAGTATTGGTTATTAAAGATTGACCTAAAAATTAGTCTGGTTCATAGCACCCATAAAATTGGTCACAGTAGCAGGACAACTGTTCAAATCAAACAAAACAAAATGGCCATGTTCTGTACTCTAATGAGAATGGTACAGATCACACTCTCTCTCTCTTTCTCTCTCTCTCTCTCTTTCTCTCTCTCTCTCTCTGTTCTTTGAAGTAGTCATGTGTCTTTATCATAAATTTCCACTTAACATATGTAAATTCTTAATTATCACAAAAGGAAACAAGCAAATAATATCAATATTGTAACCTTCAACTTGTATCAAGAATAGAAGATAAAGGTAAGACTTAGATTAGGTGTCCACAGGAGTCCAAGGAAGCAAATGCATTGAATTGCATAATCATATACCTTGTACTCCAAACTTCACAGTTCAATAAGAGGAAATACATGCAACCTCAGCCAAAGCAGCTTCTCTTGTATCTGAATCACACTTACATGTCCAAATTATCCTGATCAGCACCAGAAAATGATCCTGGTGCAATATAACTCCTCATATTTTTCTCAGGGATTCAAAATATATATCATTTCCAGTGAAGTTTGAAATTATTCTTGTTTAGACACTAGGAAATGGAGACACATCCCCTGCTCATGGATAGGTCGGATTAATATGATCAAAATGGCAATACTGCCCAAAATACTATACAGATTTAGTGAGGTCCCTATTAGCATACCCATGACATTTTTCAAAGAAATAGGCAAAACACTCCTGAAATTCATATGGAAAAATAAACCCCCACAAATAACTAAAGCAATCCTTGAGAAAAAGAAGATGGGTGGCATCACCTTCCCCAACTTAAAACTGTACTACAAAGCAGTAGCAATTAAAACAGCATGGTATTGAGCTAGAAACAGACCCGTAGACCAATGGAACAGAGTTAAATATCCTGTCACAGACTATCAAATATACGATCACTTAACCTTTGATAAAGGAGCAAGAAGTGTGAAGTGGAGCAAGAAGTCTCTTCAACAAGTGGTGCTGGGAAAACTGTAAATCTACCTGCAGAAATATGAACTCTGACCTCTGTCTAATGCTAGGTACAAAAGTCAGATCAAAGTGGATTTAAAATGTCAATATCAGATCTGAACCCATAAGGTACATGTAGGAAAATGTAGGCAGAACCCTCCATGGCATTAAAGCTAAAAGGATCTTTTTTTTTTTTTTATTGAATCACCATGTGGAAAGTTACAAAGCTTTCAGGCTTAAGTCTCAGTTACACAATGCTCGAACACCCATCCCTTCACCAGTGCACATATTCCACCACCAAAAACCACAGTAAACTTCCCCCTCCACTCCCCTCCCCAGTCCCTTAGCCCCCCAACCCGCCTGTGTAGCTGGTAAATTTCACTTTAGTTTCTCTTTACTTTGATTATATTCAAACAAAAAACTTACTATTATTGTTTGAAGCTAAAAGGATCTTTAAGAATGAAACACCACTGGGGTGCCAGGTGCCGGCTCAGGCAGCGGGGCACATTCCCGAGGGGTCGCACCTGGAGATCTGGGGTCGCCCACCACTGGGCCTCAGAGCTGATGCCAGCCGCGCCATGAGCCTGCTGAGCAGCCGGTCCTCGGAGCCACTGCAGGCCGGTGGGGCCAGGATGAAGAAGCCCCCGGAAGAAGAGCCAGAATGAGAAGTACCGGCTAAAGTACCTGCGGCTGAGCAAGGCGGCCAAGGCCATGGTGTTTGAAAATGCTGCTATCTCTGATGAAACTGCTCATCTTGAGGAAAAAATTATTAAAGCAAAAGAAGAAAGGAGGTACCTGCTGAAGAAGCTGCTGCAGTTTCAGGCTCTCAGTGAAGGGGGGACGTGCAGCCGGCAGCTTTGCCCCACAGCTCCAGTCTGCCCCTGGCTTACAGTGTGGCCAGTATAGTATGAACTTACAGGGAGCTGGGCCCATTGCAGGGTCCAGCACTGGGGCAGAGGAACCATTTGGGAAGAAATCCAGAAAGGAGAAAAAAGAAAAAGGCAAAGAGAACAACAAACTGGAAGGTAGCCTGGGGAGAGGATGTCAGTTGTCCTGGTGGCTCAAGGACTAATACCAAGCACCTGGTCCTCCCTGGTGGCCACACGTGGCCACTGATGAACCGCAGCTCTCACCCGTCCCTAAGCAGCCCCGCCCTCCCGAGATGCAAGTGTGTGGAGGAATCCCACAGGGGCTGGGAGCAGCCAGGCCTCCTGCTCCTTCGGGGACCTTTACCCAGTCTTTCCTAGGGCAGGGGAATGGGCTCGGTGGCCTTCTGAGCACACTGTTGTTGGCACAGGACGTTCCCAATCGTATCGACGAAGTCAGGCCTTGCAAAGGGGAAGGCTCTTAAGCCCAGAGCACTAACATGAATTGCTTCCTGCTTGGTGGGTGGCAGAGAACCATCCTGGGAACTTGGGAGCGCGAGTGGATCCATCCAGGATTGGCTGCTAGCATTCACTGTAAATTCTTCCCTTCCCCTCAGCATTGGGGGGAAAAGGGCTCAAAGTGGGTGACCCCAGATTTGTGTTTCAGTTCTGAAGAAATCATCCAAGAAAAAGAAACGGGAGGCAGGTGCTCGCAAGCTGGTCCAGCCCATTGCCCTGGATCCCTAGGGACGGCCTGTGCTCCCGATAGGACTGGGGCGGGGGGTCCTAACAGTATATAGCCTGGGGGAGGTGAATGAGACCGGGAGAACCAGGCACGGGAGGGGCTCAGGCTTCCCTCCCGCCCGGCAGCAGCCCTGGGCTGAGCCAGACTAGCCGGTGTCTGCACCACAGTCTCTGCTTTCTCCGTGTGGGGTCCACACCCTTCTGGGGCCTTAAAGTGGTCTCAGGGACACTGGACTGCCCACTGCTCCTGGGAGCTCATCCTGGGCTGGGGGAATCGTTTCCAGATCATCACCAACCGGCCTGGCTTCCATGGTGAGAATGCCATCTACCCGGTGGGCTACTGCAGCAACGCGGATCTATGCCAGTAGCAAGTAGCCTGACCGGAAGTGTCTCTACACCTGCCAGATCAAGGACGGGGGGGGGAGGCGTGCAGCCTCAGGTAACTGTCATCCTTGTGAGTACCTTAACGTATTCCTCACTTGCTACTCCTCCTTCAGCGACAGGCTCGCAAGACTGTTAGAAAGCTTGACTCGTAAGAGTCCAGTGAAGACACAGCCACCGAGGAAAATGGACAGTAGTAAAATGCCCTCTGGAAAGTTTGGAATTCTAGAAGAAAAAAAAAACGACATGTAATGTTGTTTTTAAAATGTATTTTTATATTTAAAATATGCACATACACACAAAATAAACTAATCCTGTTTGAGGTGATATAAGCACCATAAAACTGGAAATTACTTGAACTTTACATGGACCTAGTCAAGGAATTAGGTTGACAAAACAGCATCAGTAATAAAGAACTTTGTGATGGGGGGGCCACACCCAGGTGATGCTCAGGGCTTACTCCTGGCCCTATGCTCAGGGATCATTCTGCCAGGGCTCGGAGGACCATTATGTGATGCTGAGGATTCAAATTGGGTTAGCCGTGTACAAGACAAGCGCCCGACCCACTGGACTATTGCTCTAGCCGCCAATAATAAAATATTCTTAGCAAAACTTAAAAAAATAAAGAAATGCCACTGACCAAGCAAGTGGAAATAAACATAAACAAATAGGACTATATTAAACTAAGAAACTTATGCACCTCAAAAGAAACAGTGACCAAAATACAGAGAAAGCCCACAGAATGGGAATGAATATATACCCAATGCCCATCTGATGAGGGACTAATATCCAGGATATACAAGAAACTAGTGGAATTGTACAATAAAAGAACATCCAACCTTATCAAAAAAATGGGGAGAAGAAATGAACAGAAGCTTCCTCAAGAAAGAAATACAAGTAGCCACAAGGCACATGAAAAAATGCTCTACATCAGGGCCGGAGCGATAGCACAGCGGGTAGGGCATTTGCCTTGCACGCGGCTGACCCGGGTTCGATCCCCAGCATCCCATATGGTCCCCCAAGCACCGCCAGGAGTAATTCCTGAGTGCAAAGCCAGGAGTAACCCCTGAGCATCGCTGGGTGTGACCCAAAAAGCAAAAAAAAAAAAAAAAAGAAAAGAAAAAATGCTCTACATCGCTAATCATTAAGGAGATGCAAATCTAAACAACAATGATATATCATCTCACACCACAGAGACTGGCACACATTCAAAAGAAGAAAAGCAACCAGTGAGGCCATGGATGTGGGGAGAAACGGACGCTCTTTCACTGTTGGTGGGAATGCCGACTGGTCGAGCCATTTTGGAAAACAATGTGGTCATTCCTTCAAAAACTAGAAATTGAGCTTCTATATGACCCCGCAATACCACTTCGGGGAATATATCCCGAGGGTGCAAAAATGCACAGTAGAAATGACACCTGCACCTGTATGTTCATTGTAGCACTTTCACAATAGTCAGAATCTGGAAACAACCCAAGTGTCCAAGAATAGATGACTGGTTAAAGAAACTTTGGTACATCTACACATTGGAGTATTATGAAGCTGTTAGGAAAGATAAAGTAATGAAATTTGCTTGTATGTGGATGGACATAGAGGATATCATGCTAAGCAAAATGAGTCAGAAAGGGACAGACATGGGATGACTGTACTTATTTGTGGAATATAAAATAACACTATGAGACTGACACTCAAGGAAAGTAGACACATGGGCCAGGAATATTACTCCAAAGTTGGAAGCCTGTCTCATGAACTGGGGGATATGGCAGCTGGAATAGAGAGGGGATCACTCAGTCAATGATGGTTGGAGGAATCCTTCAGGATGGAACATGAGTGCTGAAAGTAGGTAAACTACCAAATGTGATAGCCTCACAGTATCTATATTACAACCATAATGCCCCAAACTAGAGAGAGAGTATGGGGTAAATTGTCTGCCATAGAGGCAGGGGAAGTGTTGGGATGGGGTGGGGACATTGGTGGTGGAGCATGTGTACTGGTGGAGAGATGGGTGTTCGATCATTGTATGACTGAAACTCAAACATGAAAGTTTTGTAACTATCTTATGGTAATTCAGCAAAAAATAATAAGTTAGTAAAAATAATAAAATAAAGTAAAGAAAAATAAAGTTATTCTTATTTAACAGAAATAAGGAAATAAAAAATGAGGAAATATACTGCAAGTGATTTGACTGAATAAGAAATCAGAGAATAAAAATTTATTTTCAACTAATATTTCTTACCCTGTAGATAGTTTGGGAGTACACTGAATTTATTATCTTAGCAATCTCTCTAATATAAAGAAAAGTACAGAAAACCAATCTGATTTTGAGGCACTCTCTGATACTCCCTTTAGGAGGATAGTGCAGGGTATTAATCAGGACACATGTATAGACTGGAATCGTTTAGGTAGCCACTTTACAAATAGCCTTCTAACTGCTGACATTCGTATTTTGTTTTTCCCTTTACTACAAGAAAGAAAAATCATAAAAAATGAAAAAAGATGCCACCCATACACTGCAAAAAATTAATGATTGAGCTGGATGACATTTATCTTTATGTCTATGGATTCCTTTGTATAATTTTCCCATTTCAGAGTAATTGAAATAAAAACTATACTCCACAATTTCAGTTGCTAAATTCTATCATCTGGTCTAGGATGAGCCAAATTCCTGTGTTAAAAGATTCATTTAAAAATGTAGAAGAAATAAACAAGGATATTCTTTTGGTGCTTAGTCTATGCAATATAAAATTTATCAAATATCAAGAATTCTTTGCAAATATCTAAAATTATTCCTTTTATTTCATATGGTCCACTAAGAAAAGAATTATTAGAAAGACACTGAAGATAACTAAATCATAAGGACTGCTTAGCAAACTTTGGGAAACATAATGACTTAATCTTTGGTTCTAGATCTCAAGGACCACTTCTTTTCATTTTGTTTTGAAGCCACACTCGGCAGTGCTCAGAGATTACTCTTGGCTCTTTGCTTAAAAATCACTCCTAGGGGCCTCAAATGACCATATGAGGTGTCATGGATGGAACCAGAGTCAGTTACATGCAAAGCAAGCACCATACGTACTGTACTGAGAACTGCAATAAGACAGATTCAATCACTCTCTTTACTTGTCTTTTTCTAAAGATAAATGCACATTTTCACAAGCATCAACCACTGTGAGGAGGTATGAGGCACAGAGAGTAAGGATCCATATAATAAAGGGATGGAGGTGGAACTATAATGACCATCTTAGAAAGATAATCTAGAAAAGGAACAAAGATAAAAGGAACACCCCCAAAACTTCACTAGGAAGAAACCCAGATGGGCCTGTTAAAATTTGAGTTCCAACAGTGCTCATGATAGATGATAACATAAGAACTAAGGCAGGGAAAAAGAGATGGAATGAGGAAAACCAGAAAAAAGAGACAGGGGAAAGATGAGTAATTGGAAATGTCAGGATTTTCAAAGGATGATGGTTTGCAACTCAAAGCACTATTGTAAATCCTTGGCATACAACTATTTCAAAGAAACAAAAGTAAATACAAATGATATATCTATTGTTCTTCTAAATAAAACATTGAGCATGGCTGTGCCATGGAAAATTCTGGAAATTTATTCTGGTAACACTTTAATAATATAGCCTCAAACTATTTTTCCCTTTTATATGTTTTACAATCTAAAACTTAGTACTTTAACTGGGTTCATGGCTAAAATAAAGACTAAGTCACTTAGTAAAATGTTTTTTTTTTTCCATTACTACAGAGTTAATTAAAAGATGACCCATCTTCAGTTCTCCTCAAGGGCAGATAACACATGGGATACATTTGCAAACTCTTCCTCCAAAGCCACTAACGCATTCATGTGCTATCAGTCACTTCATCCTGACCCAGAACTCCTGAGAGTTTTGTTTCTATTAGCTATCATAGTCTGTTATTTACTAAAATAATGGATTATATTTTTTATTTGCTTTATATTATTTTAAGAGTAGTTAATCTAATTTGATATCTTCTTTTAATCTTTTTTGTTCCTATTTTTATATGCGAACTATATTAGTAGTTTGTTTAGCATTATTGCTCTTTTCCTAAGGATTAAAATAGATAGAATAATACAAAATTCATCAGCAGCAATTAGACTGTTCTTAAGAAAACCATGCTCAGTAATATACAAAATACTATGTAGAAGTTTAAAAGAGTGAGGCAGCTGCATCTAAAGAGTTAATAAATGATAATTAGAGTTAAAAGAAAATTTAGAGCATTCACAATAATATATATTTTATGTAAAACAAAAAACCAAAGTAAAATTACATATGCATGCATTAAAAAGGGACTATAAAAAGAAACTGAATTGTAGGCATCTGAGAGAGGACTAGATTGGACAAGGTCAAAAACATACAGCAACTTTCTAGTGTCAATTCATTTTTAATAGGAATTTATTGTGTGCATGCTTTAAATCTTAAAAGAATCATTATCCGAAAGCTAGAAAAAAATCCACTGAAATAAATTTAAAATGAGAGTAGTTTACTTCCTTGTTACAAATTCCGATTTGATGATGTTCAATGGTCAAATCCCTCACTTAAATAGATATTCTAGCATTTAGTAGATTGCCTTGTTGAAGATGAAGTCAGTGCTCCAAAGATCAAAATTAATTTAAGTTCTAATTATTTAGTTAATAATTGTGTTTTGCACTATTCTAAACGATTGAGGCTATATATTGCAAAGGGAAAAAAAGGGGTCTTCTTAGCAAGTAATCCATAGAAATAAATGGTAAATTCCTACTGAACTGTTTCTATGTCATAAGGCATTCTAATATGTATTTTGAATACATGAATCTTATTTGATTATCTTGACAATCTACTAAAGCATGTCAGATGTTCTCAGTCATTTCTAAATTTTAAAAGAAGCTGGAAGAATGTCTAACAAGAGATTCTTATGCATTTAATAAACATCACTTCTGTTTATTTTAAAAAGTTGTCCTGAGGTAACATTGTAGCAGAACATTGTACATGTTTTAGGAGTACAGACTCAGAATTCTTCAAATGTATAGTCAGTGAAGCAAACACCCCCACTTGTCAAAGCACAAACAGCAAAAGCAGAGGTTAAATAATTCAACAACTATACAGCAAAATCAGCTTGAGTTCCTAAAATTTTAGTCTTAAATGAGGTGGTGGCAAACGCATCTTTGGAACTAGACATAGCTGTGGGTGGGAGGAGTTACATCTTCACAAACTTCTTCCCCTGGGATTACACCCAGAAGTGTCCAGTGTCCCCTGGGATTACGCCCAGCAGTATCCAGAGGATCATGCAGTCTTGGCATCAAACCTGGGTCTTCCCCATCCAAAACATGTCTTTAGTCTTTTGTGCCATATCTATGGCTTTCTAGACACATTTTTAAATGTTTTCAATATATTTTTGCTGAAGTACCATTAATATATAACATTTAACAAATTTCAGAAGTACAGTCCTACACTTCAAAAAATGTCCATATGGCATCATAGGCAGTACCAAATGCCAACTAGCCATTAATCTAATCAGTCACTTTTCATTCCTGTCTTCTTTTCCCTTCTGATAACCACTATCCTGTTGGGAGAATCTGAGTACTGTGTGTTTTGTTGTTGTTGTTGTTTTATTGAATCACCATGTGGAAAGTTACAAAGCATTCAAGCTTAAGTCTCAGTTATACTATTATGGAACACCTATCCCTTCACCAGTGCACATATTCCACCACCAAGAACCCCAATATACCTCTACTCCAACCCCCAACCCACCCACCCCCACCTGTGTAGCTGATAATTTTCACTTTACTTTCTCTTTACTTTGATTACATTCAATATTTCCACAAAAAACTCACTATTATTGTTTGGAGTTTCCCCCCCAAAATCAGACCTGCTGAAAAGGAAGCATTTGATAATTTCTTTTCCATTGCTGAGAATGAAGAGATATTGTAGGGATCCATTTTACCTTACTGATCTTATCCTGTCACTATTTGTTTATCACTAGCTAACCCCATGCCACACCTAGCAAAGGTTGCCACTCCAAATCTTACTGATCTTATCCTATCAGCATTTGTTTATTACTAGCTAAAGCCCGTGCCACACCCTGCATTTCTATTGGGGGTCCCGGCGTGCATAATATACCACCTCCTCCCAGCAGGGAGGTATAAAATACTGTAACTGCCATAGAATAAATGCCTTTTCTCTCTCCTCCGGGCTCTGCGTCTGTTCATTCAGCTGCATCCCCTTCTCAGCCCCACGAAGGGTTCTCCCTGCTGAACAGAACGAGACCTCCACATCGACCTCCACAAGATATGAGGTTTTTGGATTTCTGTATTTTAGTATTTTACTAAGTAGGTTCAGGGAAATTTTTGCCAGAAATGGCATCATTGCAAGCTCGTACCTCTCTTTAGTGGTCCTTATAAGATGGCAGTCGCCACGCCTTCCCCCCCCAGAAAGGAAAAGCTGAGAGAGAAAAACCTTTCCCCTCCTGGGGTGGCATGGAGCCGTGGCTTAGTTCACAGTCTAGAGACATTTCTGCAAGAAACTGCTGGTACCAAAAGTAGTTTAGCTGGCCTCCGGGATCCTGGTCATCCAGCAACGGAGAGGCTGCACATGTGTGGCACTCGGGTCACATCTTGGCAGAGAAAGTCGCCGGTAATGCCCCAAGAGTACTGGTTTTTGATGAGTTTAGTTTGTTTGTTTTACATTCTATACCCGTGAAAACATACTGTTTCTTTATTCCAGTTTATTTGACTTAGTATAACACTTTTCAGCTCAATCTATGCTAATGCAAATGACAAAATTTTCTTTTCTAATAATTGAGTTACTATCACATTGTACATATGAAGTGTCTTCCTTTTAAAATTTTTTTATCTATTATAATATAGACAAAAGCCGCAACTGTTGATACAATTGTAGAGTTGAAATTTATTAGGTAACACGCTCCAATTTTAAAACCAGTAAATATTTTTAAAAATCCATTTTTTATGTGGAAATTGTTATCTGTGATCATGGATTGTTAAATCTTTGTCTAAGAATTTATTAAACTATCACTACTTGAACCATTTGCCCTTTTGCTTTTGTTTGTTGTGTTTAGTTGGCTTCTATGTTACTTTCCTCTGTGATTTGGTGTGCTTCGACTGGAATTTCAGTACTGAGGAACGAGGAGGCATCCAGAGATTTAAGAGTCTATGATCTGGGCCAATGAGTTGACATGATGGTGGGAAGTGGGTGTGGCTGCCAGGGCTTCTAGAAGTATGGGGGTGGTGGGATGCTGCCTATCCCCATTTGGAGAACCACAGAGTTCTAACCCTGGGAACCTGGGTCACTGGGTCACTGTCATCCCATTGCTCATCTATTTGCTCGAGCGGGCACCAGTAACGTCTCTCATTGAGAAACTTATTGTTACTGTTTTTGGCATATCCAATACGCACGGGTAGCTTGCCAGGCTCTGCCGAGCAGGCTCCATACTCTCGGTAGCTTGCCGGGCTCTCCCACAGAGAATATTCATCAAGTGAATCAGTGGAGTTGAGCCCTTGGTGTGACTGCAGCAATAAGGTGTGGGTGTAGCTGCTGGGACTTTGGCAGGGCTAGTACTCAGCCTGCTTGCCTACCAAGGGTGCCCTGTAATTTTCAGCCCAGGGAGGGACTGTTGCTTTCATGGATTGTGTAGCTGCTTGGCATGCATCTCCTTGGAGATTTGGTAGGGAAACAGCAGAGAAGGGCTGGTGGGCTAGTCAACATGGGGGTGGCTATGGGGAGGTGGCCTATATGTCTTCTTTGTCCAATAACATCATCCTTGGGAATTTTGTTTTCCCCACACATTAGCTATTGTGAATAATGCCAAAATGAATGTAGCATATGTAATTTTGAATTAGAGCTTCCATATTCATTGGATCTATACCTAGAAGTGGAGTTGTTAGTTAGTAATCCTATCTTTAATCTGTTAGTTCTATTTTAAATTTTTTAATAAAATTCTTTTTTTGTGGTAGCTACACCAATTTATAGTCTTACAATTGTGTACATGAGTTCCTTTTTCTCCATATTATAAAAACACTTTTTTCCCAGATATATTTGCATTCAAGTGTTAATAAATGTTAAACTTGAACAAATAATTTATCTAGTCATTAAGTTTACTTCATTGAAAACATAATAGTGATTACTATGATAGTATTTGAGAAATAAAACATTTATAACACAGTACTTGCAATGAGACTGGGACTGGAGCAATAGCACAGCAGGTAGGGTGTTTGCCTCACACGAGGCCTACCTGGGTTAGATTCTTCCATCCTATCCAAGAGCCCGGCAAGCTACTGAGAGTATCCCACCCACAAGATAGAGCCTGGCAAGCTACCTGTGGTGTATTCAATATGCCAAAAACAGTAACAACAAGTCTCACAATGGAGGCATTACTGGTGCCTGCTCAAGCAAATTGATGAACAATGGGACTACAGTGGCTACAGTGTGGTTCTAGCAATGAGATAGATGTTTAATAAAGGTAATTGCTATTGGTCATACCACACTATTAACAAGTCTTTATAAAGTAGTAAAATCTCACCTTTCTTGGACTTTTTATATCTTCCTTAACCTGAAATGCTCTTTTTCTACTACATATTTCATGAGTAAAATATAGTATCAATATAATTCAGATCCTACTTAACCTGAGACCTTGAAATTCCTCTGTGAATTTCTGAGATTACATTGTCAAACTAAAAACAATATGTTCGAATATCACTTTAGACAGTTTAAGATTCTAAATCAAAACCGTTACTCATCCCATGGAAAGTATCTTTGGTAAAAGTTATGTATTATATGACACATGTATTATATTACCCTATGATGTAATTGACATTTTCTTATTTTTATTGGTTTCAGCCTGACCTTTTATAAAATTGTTCACTTTATTTCATTAATTTCTTTGGAAGATAATGTAGTCTGAGGGCCAGACTTGAAGCCAAATAAGGTCAGAGTTGCAATCCAAGCTCTAAAACTGAGTCTCACTGTGGTTTGAAAAAATTAATCGTTCTAATATTTGTATTCAAAGAGTGAACCAAATTTAATAAAAATCTTAGTGACATTCTGAGAATAGATGTAAATTAAATTAGTTCTTACATTCATTTACATACATTAGGTAATATTTAATACTATATTTCCAAGAAGTGAGCAGAATTATGGATGAACAACTATCTTGAAATAACTGGCTAGTCTTACTGTCAATAAAAGAAAAATTATTTACTTAATAAGAATAAATTTTTCTCTAGAAATGTATGGCAGTAATATATATGGGTTACATTATGTAGCAAATAAAATCATAAAATAGAGCAGTAGTAGATAAAGATCCACACCAATCTTAATTATGACTGTTTTTAAAATAATTTTAATTAATTTGTTAACTTAAGATAATTATAATTTAAATTTAGCTGATGTCCTAATTGACTGTGTACTTTGCTTTTAGCAACAGTGTCACATGGAGTTTCAGTAAAATTTAAGAAAACCTGGAAGACAAATGATGCTCTTAATTTTGCAGGCAGTAAAAGAACATAATCACATATATTAATAGGCTAAAATCACAATTTTTATTTCTTAAGTGTATAGACATTACATTTCATCTGATAAATTAAAAAGTTACAGATATACACAGAATACATAAAATAAATTTAATCATATTAATAAAATACATACATACATACATACATATGTGTATATATGCATATATGTATAACTATCATTGTCATCCCATTGATCATCGATTTTCTCAAGTGGGCACCAGTAACGTCTCCATACGTCCTAGCCCTTTCAGGGTAAGGGGAATGAGACCCACCATTGTTACTGTATTTGGCATATCGAATACGCCGAGAGCTTGCCAAGCTCTGCCAATATATATGTATATGTATACATATATATATATGTTTTGATATGTTTTGGGATTTTACCTGGCAGTGCTCAAGATTTGCTCCTGACTCTGTGCTCAGAGATCACTCCTGGAGGCCCAGGACTATATTTAGTGGAGGGGATGGAACTCGGGTCATCATGTTCAAGACAGATCTATCAATTGTGCTTTCTTCCTGGCCTCTTTTGTGTTTTCCTAAATTCCAGGTTTTTTAAAATATTGATTAACATGAAGAAAGAGCAAAACTTTGAATTTTTTTTAAGTTTTCATATATGAAAAATGAAGTATTGTAAAATAGGTTATTACTTCACATATTTAACAATGGCATTAAAACTATATATGAAATTGGTGTCAAGAATTGGTGTCAAAAGACCAACTATTGTCTTTGGGTTTAATTTATTTAAATGTGCTTAAATATTACTTTATAAAATGCATAAAAAATGCTCTCTCTTTCTATTCTTTTTTCTTTCCCTATCTGCAATTCAAATTGTTTCAGGAATATGAACTAGCCTTACAATGTTTTCTTGAGACAAAAAAAACAATAATTCAAACAGATTAATTGCACTTTCAAATCATAAGTGCATATTTAAAAATAGAATTTTGTTCAGAAAGTAGTAGTTTCATGTTCATTGAACCTCAAATACTCAAAAGGAATTTTTGATATCTTCTTCATTTTTAAAATTCTCTGCCATATTTTAAGTAACATTAAAATAAAACAAGCCATATTTTAAGTAACATTAAAATAAAACAACCAACAACAACAATAACAAAAAAAAAAAACCAACAGGGTCACATCCCTTCCCCTCTTCTTCTCTGAGAATTTTCTCTATTTCAGTCTTTTTAAAGAGTATCTTCTAAAAAAATCTCAGAATATCCTCCTGGAGTTAATTAGCATAATGCTTTAGTTTCAGAATAAACAAGAATGGAATTGTTTTTAAATAATAAAAAAAATTTAGAGATAGTTTTCTGATAGTCTCATTTTGTAAATCCAATTCAGATTTGATTTCTATTCATCTTTATTTCTGGTTGTTTTGAGACTATAAAAAAATAGCTATTTTTTCCACTTCTTTCTCGAACATTAAATGTCCATTTTTCTTTGCAAACCTGAAAATAAATTCCAAGACTGTAGCACTATCCTAATAAATTTTGAGAAAAACAAAACAACAACATGAAATTCAGTAAACTGTATATTTGTTCAAATAATAAATAATATGATTGTATTTCTTTTATTTTATTGACAGTTGTCCTTTATTTTCTTCTAAACTGAGCAATGCAGTACAACTCTCATTCTCAAAACAGCAAATTCCAGAAACACTGCAGCAGGACCAGCAGAATAAAAGAAGCAATTCTGATGGATGATCAAGAATTGCTTAATGTATGTCAGTGTTAAATGGTTTTATCACTAGTGTCTGCCATACAGGCAAACTGGGTGTGAGGAGTAGGAGGAGAGATATTGGGGACATTGGTGGAGGGAAATGTGCACTGGTGAAGGGACAGGTGTTGGGACATTGTATGACTGAGCCCCAATAATGTACAACTATGTAATTGTTTATATTATGTGATCGAATAAAAAAAACTTTTTAATGTCTTTTCTACTTGGGAGGGGGAGGCTGGGGGAGGAGATGAGAAACAACCAATAGTGCTCATGGTTTACTCCTGGCTGTATGTACTCCGGGGTCATTTCTGGTGGGCTCAGCACCATATAGGATGCCAGAGACTGACCCAGGTCAGCCTTGTGCAAACGGCACCCTACTCACGGCACGATCTCTCCAGCCCAGCCTCACTATCCTTTCAATAAAAAAAAAGTAAGATATCAAATTATGGTTTAGATAAAACTCTTTTTTGGCAACATTTTTTTTTTAGTGTAGCTGTATTCATCAGTAGTAAAGTAATATTGCTTACGTATTTACATATTGGAATCAAGTCCAATGACTTTCTTATGATTTTGAGGAATATATCATGATTAGTTAATAATTTATTCATAGTTTCACAGTTAAAAACAACTAAGTTCTTTGTAATAAGTTAGAATTAATGCAAGTTTGTTCTATCAATGTGACTATTAATCTTCAAAGTATCTCAGGTTATAATAAAATCTATTCACATATTATGAAAATACTAGATTATTATGTTAACATAATAATGCATATGGGATTGTATCACAAGGTTAGAATAAAAATTAGATAACAATAAGGTCATACATTTTTAACTTTTACTGCATTACATTTTCAGAAAGCTATGTTTTATAGCTTATTTCTTATCAACTACCTTCTTGTAATGTACCATTGTCAATGTATTCGTTATAGAAAAAAATCATATAAAAGATATTTTTCAGGCAGTGTATATTTGGCTACAACTTAAAAAATAAAATAGGGAAGGAAGTGCGTAGGTTTTACATAAATATGCATGGGACAAATGAAACAGATCTGTGATGAAGCAAATTGTTTACATGTGTGGCTTTATCTTTATAGCCAAAATGGCTTACTCACTCAAACATGTGAGCTAAATTTGCCTTTTGCTCTAAAAATTATCCTAACCATTACTGTACTACCTACATCCTCCAACTCCACTAGAACAACTTAAATGCATGCTTATATGTGGCTAGTTATGCTCTTGGCTCTTTTCTAAACATTGCAGGTGGTGTCAAGATTAGATTCCTCAGAAAATGCAAAGGAACAGCAGGTATAGTTATTAAAAATCAGACTAGACCAAGATCCAGAGAGATAGTACCACACCCCCAACTGGGTTTGGCAAATGGTCCCCTGAGTCTGTCAGGAGTGATCACTGAGTATAGAGACAGGAGCAAGCACTGAGTACTGCCAGGTGTGGCCTAAATTTACAAAAAAGAAGAAGAAAATATTATTTATATGATATTATTGGCTGGAGCGGTAGCACAGCAGTTGGGCTTTTGCCTTTCACTCGGCCAACCCGTGTTTGATTCCTTCGCCCCTCTCAGAGATCCCAGCAAGCTACTGAGAGTATGGAGCACGCACAGCAGAGCCTGGCAAGCTACCTGTGCGTATCGGATATGCCAAAAATAGTAACAATAAGTCTCAATGAGAGACGCTACTGGTGCCCGCTCGAACAAATCGATGAGCAATGGGATGACAGTGACAGTTATGACATTATTATCTGTGTAAGCATTGTTATGAAATTTATAGGGACAAATTGTTAGAGAGGTGCAGTCTATGTAAGGGGGTGAACAGATATGCAGAAAGATATTTCTCTGAGAAGTCTTTCTAGAACAGACAGGATTGTAAGCAGTGGCAATATTAGAATGGTGGGGAAGGAACCTAACTGAGGGAGAGAAAATTCAGAGAGAAAGGCCAGGGGTGAGAATTTAATGGTAGGCTATAGACAAGGAATAGGATTAGTGAATTACATACCTTCATTTCTTAAACATGACTTGAGCCAATTAGACCACAAGCAAGATTGCTTTGCCATGGTAAAAGCCACTTACTGACAGACATAAAATTCCTTTAATAGGACTAAATATACTTTGGAACTCAGTTCAATTAAGCATTCAACATCAATATAATTTGATAACATAACTTAAAACTAATTGATTTGCTTCACAAATTTGTATATGTATATGTATGCATATATCCCTCTCGGACTGCCTGGCAAGCTACGGAAAGTATCCTGCCTGCACGGCAGTGCCTGGCAAGCTACCCGTGATGTACTCGATATGCCAAAAACAGTAACAATGACCATGCTCATTCTCCTGACCCTGAAGGAGCCCCCAGTATGCCATTGGACTACATAGCATGTGACAGGGACAAATGGAGACATTACTGGCGGCCACTCGAGCAAATCAATGAACAATGGGATGACAGTGATACAATGATATGTATATATATATATATATATATATATGTATATATACATATATGCTTCACATGTTCTTATAGATGGATATAAGTATATATATTTGAAATAAAACACAACTATATGCAATAATTTAAAGTGTAAGCAAACTAGGAAAGCAATATCCAAATGGATCATGTATGTTTTATTTTGAGATTCATGGATGGTGTCTGTACTCTACCAAATAATGTATTTACTCAGAAAGACAAATTTCTTACAGATACCATATCCCCAAATTTTTTATCACATTTTCCAATTCCTTTTATGTTTTTAATTTAGTAGTAGTCAAAAGTAATATACAAATATATAATACTTAATAGAATAGTCCATGTATATTACTCTCCTACAATGAAGTATATTGGGTATATATCTATACCCTTGTTTACTCCATTTTCTCAGAGTGAATTTATTAGTATAGAATTATTAAATTAATATGTCACTGCCACAATATTTCACAGATTTTGAATTTCATCTTTACTACAGATTTATATTCATACTATAATTCTAACTATGTATGAGAAAACTACTGCTCATGGAGGTAAAAATAATTTTCCCACAAGATAGTTTCTTATAAGCATAATCACTATACTGCTGAGATCTATTGAATTCCAAATCAGACATTATTTCCATTAAAATGCAAAGGTTTTCTGAAAGAAATGCAAGTCTAGGGGCTGAAAAAAAAATAGTACAGTGATTAAGATCCTTTCCTTGCTTACTGGGTGATCATGGTATAATCCTTGACAACACACGTGTTTCCCAGAGCACCATTGCATGTGGGCCCCAAAACAACCTCTCCAAAATGAAAGAAAGCCAAGTCAACTAAGATGCTGATTGTAAATTGTTGAGTTTTATTTTCATAAATTTTGATAAAAATATTACTGAGATTCTTTTGTCTATTCTTTGTATGTCTCATTTTACAGTATAATTTATCAAACAGGCATTGACTAATAATAAATAAAAGAAAGAATTTATGAATATCCACTCTGATGATTTGTAATCTAAATTCCTATAGGCAGTAAATACGTCATATCAATAGGGATATAGACTCAGCAGTGCTTGGGACTGAAAAATCCACATTTTTCCCAGATATTAAATTCATTTTTCCAAGGAACTTTTCCTATAATTTGAAAGCATACTTTGTTCAAAAAGATCATATGGAAATTTAACACAAATATTTTTGGTTTATTTATGCTAGGCTCACCAAAATTCTTTTCTGCTTAGAGTGTAATGAATAAAAATATTTTTTTTAATTTATTTTATTGAATCACCAAGTGGAAAGTTACAAAGTTCTCAGACTTATATCTCAGTTACACAATGCTCAAACACCCATCCCTTCACCAGTGCCCATATTCCACCACCAATAAAAACAAAAACAAAACAAAAACAAAAGCAAAAACAAACAAAAAAAGGCAGTATACATCCCACCCCTCACCCCCAAACCCCCCACCCCGTGCGTGAGTGATAATTTCACTTCCTTTTCTCTTTACCTTGATCACATTCCAGATTTCAACACACAACTCACTATTGTTGTTAGAGTTTCAAAACAGACTCACTATTTTTGTTGGAATTTATTCCCCAAGAATACAGCTCTATTAACAAGGAAATATTTGATAATACGTTTTCCACTGATGAGAATGAAGAGATAAAATGTCGCGCGGCCGCGGTAGCTTTTGCCCCACGCTGGCTACTGAAGGAAATATCCTTCCTTCTTGGTCTCTCTCCCCTCCGGGAGAAGGCGTGGTGTCCGACATTTTGTGGGTCCTTTGAGAAGGTATGAACTTTTGGCGCGGAAAAAAAAAATGTGCTTTGAACTTGAAACCGGGGCAGTCCCAGCCGGGGCCAGTGCTCGGCTCCGGCCGGGTTTCGGCCCGGGTGCCCATGCCTCTGCACAGCCGGTGGATGTGGAACGAGCGGGAACCAGAGACAGCTTTAAAAATATTTTTGAGAACTGAATAAGTCATTTTGATTTTTACATAATAAAAATCAAACTGAAGCAATTTAATACTTCAAGTATCTAGAGTAATTAGACTGTTTCTCAAAAGTTTAGCTTAAGCAAAGATTCCCAAGATAGCTTTAGAGAGCACAATCTATAGTAGAGAGTATTGATATTTGAACTCATTTGAGAAACAAAATAATTTAAAACATTATACCTGCAAGAAAAACTCTGATTCCTGGGTCTGTTTAGGAAGCTTTCCAAGAAAGGAGGGCAATTTACATTTTTTAAATGCTCCTATATTAGCATTTCTTAATATGTAAATTTAAATAATAAAAATTGACCTTTTTGTGATTCACGGTGAAGTGAGGAAGCTGTGACTTCCAATCACAGTATCATTGTCCTGCTTCTGTACCTTTCAGTAAAGAAATGTTTAGAAGAGTGACAGAAAGTATCATGAACCATGCACCTGCAAAATGTATTTCACACATTCCTTTTGGACATTTTGTTATTTTTCTCTAAACCAACATTCTTTCCATTTTATGCAGGAAAGATCATTAAGCATCTCAAAAGTATAAACATTTCAGATTCAAAAATTTTGGTATTTCAGTGGCAATGTTGTTATAACAGAACTATAAATCTTAAATAGGATTTATTCTCTGCCTACTACCTATGATAAATTCCTTTATATTTCTCCTCTAAAAGCCCAGTCAGGTAGGAGAGTTGTGTCCCGTGCCTCTACATCTCCAAGTACAGCTATGTTTTTCATTTTGGCAGACATGTCCTTTAAGTACTTTTACCAAATGCATTAATGTCTTAAAGTCATAATTGTTCATACTTCCTAAAGTGGTATTACTACATACAGTCAATGCTTTTTGTGTTGTTGGATTATGCAGCATTTTTATAAATATGTGGCATTTAATCTGATCATTAAGCTTGCAAGATTATCCCATTTACGATATCAAATTTCAGGAGCAGGAAGGAACTTAATGTAACCAACAGTCAGAAGATAATGGTAAAGGATTCTTAGATGTAGGCCTCTGCACTATACCTGTTTTCCTCCTATGAGAAACAAAGCTCTAAGTTTACCTTGAAGAGCGATCAAGTGTAGATGAGAGAAACTCACCCTAAGCAGAACCTGGCTTACCCTGTTGCACAGCACTGATTTCCGTCTCAGTCTCATTAACCTTCTTCCCTTCTTCCTCATTCTACACCAAGCCTGAATCCAATAGTTTAGGGGCTACTTGAGAAATTTCCCCTGGGCCTAGTGCTACAGGGATGATTTTGTGGTGGTTTTCTTTTGCCCACTGAGATCACTTTTTCTCATGGGCATTCCTCCTTCAGACAGGATCAGAAAGCAGAAAACTTTCAGAGCTCTGCATCTGCATCTGAGAAGTATGTGCCTTTCCCTCCAGAGAACACTGACAGGATGTTTTTTCAGTGACATTCTTTTGGACCGTTGATTCCAATTCCTCTTGGTACAGATGCAGGGGATTAATGCTGTCATAATCATCTCCATTCATGAAACCTTCTGTGTTCTAAATAAAAACGTTCAGATATTTAAGAACAAGTCTAAAATCCGTAAATAGATGTGTTATGAATTGTCATGACAACATTTCATCTCATTAAGCAGAAAATAGTCCAGAAAGATGAACTTTCTTTCCTTGCATCCTTGACGTTCTAATATCTCAAGGATGCAACAACTGGTGGAGTCTGTTAGTAGAAATGTTGGGAGCCAAAAGGTTGGAATCACTGCATTAAAACACCCCAATAAAACACTATGTTGCATGTTTTAGGTTAACTATTTGGACTAACTGCCAATTATTTTTCTTTAAACAGCATTTTTTCTCTTTCTCATTTGATAACTTAAGGCTTTGCATTTAGATTCTTTCTTATTTCACTGTCCTCTTTAAGTTTCGCTCATGCAAAATACAGAATAATGTGAATAAAATCAGATTACAACTCCTTCCTGACAACACACACTGTTCATAAATGTCCAAGCCTATCTAAGGATTTTATTGTCTAGAAAGTTGGTAATGCAATGAAAGACTTTTCTAGGAATCATTTGCCTGCATTATCAAGAAGCACCTGAGAGTATTATTTAATTGTTTACAAAAATGTGAAACAAAATCTTTTTTTAAATTCTTATGCTTTTCCTGAGTTATAATATTTTAAAATCACAGCCAAAGAAGATAGGAAGCCTAGCACAAGGGTTGTTCTTAATTTATTTGGTGAAGTTGGGTAACAACTGTCAAAATTTTCAAACTCAATAAAAATTTATTGATTTTTATTTATTTTCATTTTATTAAAACAATGATTTACAAAGTTGTCTGTAGTTGGAATTTAGACATACTATGTCCCAGAACAATCCTACCATCAGGGTCTTCATCCTTCTATCAGAGTTCTCAGATTCCTTCCCACCACCCACACCATCCTCAGCCTACACCTTGACAGGCACATTTTTAAGTTTGTTGACATTTGAATCCCTTGTTTTCAGTATTGTTGAGTTGGTGGTCTGGATATTTATCTATACCACTCTTTAACACAATCTATGTGCTTGGAATCCCTTGATGCCCGTTCCCTTTGACCGATGATTTCCATCTATCTCTTCTTCTTCCCCTTGATTTCTTTCTTTTCCCTATACTTTGGGGCCAGTGTTGATCTAGGCATCCCCCTTTTCAAACATACCATTTCATCATCCAGTTATCCTATATATAACACATAAGTGAGATTATCCTGGGTTGTCCTTCTTCATCTGGCTTACTTCATTTGACATGATATTTTTTCAGTTCCACCCATGTAGCAGCGAATTGCATTTCTTTTTTGTTTTTGGTTTTCTTTTTTTGCCATACCCATTGGTGCTCAGGGGTTACTCCCAGATCACATTTAAGAGTCGCTCTTGTGGTGCTCAGAGGACCATAGAGGATGCCAGGGATCAAACCCAAGTTGGTCATGTGCAAGGCAAATGTCCTACCCATTGTACTATTGCTCCAGCCCCTGCATGATTTCATTGTTCCATATAGCTGTGTAGTATTCCATTTCATATGCATACCATATCTTTATGATCCACTTACCTATCATTGGACACCTAGGTTGATTCCATATCTTAGCTATTATACTAAGTACTCCAGTGAATAACTGTGTGCATATGTCTTTTTGAATGACTGTTTTTGTGTCCTGGATGCAGATACCCAGCAGTGGAATTGTTGGGTCATATGGCAACTCAAGTCTTAGTTTACTGAGGTAGCTTCATACCACTTTACTGGTTTAACCAGGCAACATCCTACCAGCAGTGCATGAGAGATCCTTTTTCACCACAGAGCCATCAAAAGAGATAGTTACCACTGTTTTTTAATCAAAATTCTCTTAAACTCTTCATACCTTACACTTTGTTTACCAGTCATCCCTCATCACCTGAAATAATACACTGAGGTATCCACAGTAACTAAAATGTAAAGGATTTCACTGCTCAAGGTTAGGAAATAGAGTCCAAGGAGAGCTTCTCACATTGAATGTGCCCCAAATATGCGCTCCACTGGTGGCTTCTTTGGTTTTCTTTCTAAAGCTTTTGTCTTCTGAATCTTTTCCTTTACTTCAATTCAAATTCAAGTTCTAATTCTTTCCTAAGATGAAACTCTAAGTCAGTCTCTAAAACTATATACAAATAAAGTTTTAAAATTTCAGATGTTTCTTGCTCAGTTGGGATTATGTTAACTGGACAGGTATCCGTTCTCTTGCTTGTTTGCTTCTGGCTAGTCGGCCTCCTAGTAAATTTCTGCTCTGTGTTAAATGTCTTACCATAGATAGCCTCCTTTCTAAAACCTCTGGTTTTGTGAGCTCTACTGACTCACTTCTTCCATTGGATATGTATGCAAAACATGGAAACAAATTCTCTGATAGAATTCTTGAGTTGTCTGTCCTTTCTCTTGAGGTGTTTTATTGCATCTGTAGCCCCTCTCATAGTCAGAATAGAAGCTCACAAAGTCTCTTTGCCTGTATGGAGTAACTGTTACATAATGATCATCTGTGTTTTCCTAAAAGTTCTTGTGTATTTTTTTCACTGTTTTTCACAGTTGAAAAAAATGTAAACAAATGAATACTTTATGGTCAGAGCAATAATACATGTACCTTAACCCCTGTACTTTCTCTTTTGCCCCTCCTAGAAGTTTCTGAAGTTCTCTTTCCTTTTTCATCCTGTCCATAGAATTACAGATAAACCCAGTACTAAGGCTGGAGGCATTTTTCTTTCCTAAAGAAATCAACCAAACAACAATAGCAAAAACACCCAAAATTTTCCACAGAGATAAAGAACAAAGAAAATCTGTCTCCAAGTTTTTTAAATTGTGGTGTTCCTTCAGAAAATCACTTTATTGACAAGCTGCTCATGTTTGCAAGTGACTTCAATGGCATTTGGCTTACTTTTTGCCACATTGGTATTTGGTTTTACTTTGGCAACTACTGACTGACTACATGGCCTTCCTCAAGCTAGGGCAGCCTCGAGATTACATCCAGGCAGCACTGTCTGCATGTTATTTTAGCTCCAGATCAATTCTGTCTCAGCTTTTTACTTGCAGTAGTTTTGGTAAGGGAAGACATATCCTTAGCTAAAGTAAAAGACGCAATCTTTAGAGACGCGAACACAAGTATCATTCTGTAGTTTTCATAGACAAAGAGTCCTGTAAGCACAGAAGGCAATGTGAAATATATATAAATAAGGAAAGACTTGATCGTACCTTGGAATTGACTTTAGTCTTTTTGTTAAAAATTCATAGAACACCATGGGGCTGGAGTGACAGCACAGCGGGTAGAGCATTTGCCTTGCACGCGGCCGACCCAGGTTCGATTCCCAGCATCACATATGGTCCTCCAAGCACCGCCAGGAGTGATTTCTGAGTACAGAGCCAGGAGAAACCCCTAAGCATCGCCGGGTGTGACCAAAAAAGAAAAAAAAATTCATAGAACACTATCCAATTCTGCATCAGAAAAATAGTTTTTCACTAAAGTCAAGGAGAAAGGTATTTAGGAAATTTTATTTGTGCAAATTCTACATAAAAATAGAAGTATATTCAAAAAGTGTTTACTTACATGTTGCTTCCCCTTAAATGTATCATAAATGCACTTAGAAAAATTGTCACAATCTTTTAATAAAAAATAACACTTTATGCTATTCCAAATAAATTATTTGGGGAAAGAAAAAATGGAGTAATAAAATACATTACATTTTACTTTGATGGAAGGAAGTTGGGCCATACCCAGCAGTGCTCAAGATTTATTCCTGGCTTTGTGCTCAGGGGTCACTCCTGGTAGAGCGTAGGGAACCAAGGACTGGATTGGGATCAGCACTATGAAAGGTAAGTATTTTTAAGTATTTACCTCTGTACTATCACTCTGGTTCCTGTACTTTATATTGAATTCAAAACATTTATTTCAGTACATCAGCAGTCACTGTCACTGTCATCCCATGGCTCATCGATTTGCACCAGTTTAGAAGTTGGGGTACATACCTTTCATGAGTTGTACCTAAACTTGATACTAGTAGCATATTGTCACATACATTTTGTCAATCTAGAGGCCTCCTAAGTATTGCCACACTGCTTGGAAGCCTTCACACAAAAAAGTAATAAATTATTTTTATCACTTTAGAAATTTCATAACATTTCCAGTCTATGGCTAGATACATAAGGAAAATATCAACTACCTTCAGAAAAGTGTTTGTGTATAATATCCAATTTAGCTCAAAAATCAATGAATAAAGATTCTTTCTTAGATTATGTACTATTCTTATTGCATAAACATACCTATATGTATTGCAACTATTTAATGCTAAACCCACTCTAATTGAATTCTAGGGTCCTGAATAAATCCTGCAATAAATCTATATGGTAGTAAAACAGTAATAAAAACTGAGAATATCTCTTCTCAGACTGAATTGCCTAGCAAGTATGACTTCCCTTTTTGTCAGAATTGCCATACCAGTGAGTTTTGTGTTTTCCAGCATCATTTCCAACAGTATGATACCATGGGGGAGGGAGTATTTCAAGAAAACCACTAGATTATTTCAGCTACTACAAAATGCAACCACAGCTTCCTTGCTTAAGGGTCTCAGCCAGATGGATCACATTAGCATCTGTGCACTACAGTTTGCACAGGCTACCAGGGTGTAGTTTTGGATGCAGTTCAAAGGGTTGTCTTTGATCTATGAAGCTGTATACATTTTAAGCCAGAAACGATTAATCCCAAATCACCCCCAGTGGACAATATGAAGTAGGGAACCATTATTGAAGCTCTGAGCATCATAATTCAAAGTTAAGTACCTTACTAAGTTCACTAAGTTACCATTACCTGGGAAATTTAACTGCACTTTTAACTGACTCTTGTCAGATGGATGGCATAAAACATGATATAAACATAACTCACCCATAACATACTATTTCAGGTATTAAAAGAAAGGTAGAAAAAATGTTATATTTGCTTAAGTTAAATATTGTTTATATCTTGACATATATTTTGAAGGAGGCAATTGTCTTATAAAAGAAAGATCATATTTTTTAATATCAGATACCATTTTAAAGGCACAAATATTTACTGTTATAGTTTAGGTTCTAACGTTGAATAGAAGTTTAGACTAGGTTCCTTATAAAACACACACACACATAGTAAATAATTTTGAATTCAATTAATTTTTTTGAACAAAACGTAAGATTGGACTGGGAGATAGCTTAAAGGGAAATGAGCTTATAGTAGTAAATCCAGATTCTATCCTCTCATATTGCATAGTCTCCCAGGCACCACTGGGTATAAGTGACTGTCTTTTGCACTGTCATCCTGTTTGCAAGCAAATGTAAAAAAAATCCAATAAAATCACATATCATTTAGTCACACAGATTTTAAAAATCTGTAATGGCTTTTAATTTAGCAAAGAACTCTATACCCACTATTGACTACACTGAGATAGTAACTTTGTTATTAGTTCATCAAGTAAAATGCATTACTCTGGGCTAAGTTAAAAAAAGACACAAGATATTTTTATGAAGCTTGATTTCAGTTCAGATAAATTATGTAAATAATTATTTAGAATGTATGCACTACAGTGATATTACTGTAATAATGAAGAATACTTAAAGAATAGACGGAATCTGAAGAATGATAACTTAGTAGGGAGCTAAGGAAGACTTTGGGAATAATAAAACTTATGCTGAATGTTGAAGAATGAATCAAGCTGTGTTAAAGAGACATGAATGGAAGGAAGAAACAATGCATTAACTGTGGAAACAGAGTCTAGATTTGAAGCCTAAATTGATCTTGAGATATACTATCTGGGTGATCATGCACTCAACTGAGATATTCAGTTACACTGTGCTCAATTGCATAATTTCTTTTAAAATAGACACAGTAGTGTCTACCCTGAAGAATTGCTTAGAGATTAAGTCAGTGAATCTACATTAAGTACGTAAAATAGCATGAGCTACTATTACAGAGTTATGTGAATTACCAGCACCTATCTCAGTATCTGAAAGTATTTGGGCCCTTGAGTATACAGAAAGATGTAGAGTTGCAGAAAATGAGTCTGTCAAGTAAGAAGGAGCCATATAAGACACAAACATAATGTCATGCCATGCTAAGAAATGCTAAGAAATTGAAACTTTATCCTAAAAGACAAAAGTGAGATAATGCAACTTTGAGACAGAGGAGTATATCAATCTGTATATCAACAAAAGAATTTCAGTAGCGACCGCCGAGATGTGATCCCGGGGGCCGCACGCGTGTGCGGCCTCTCCGCAGCTGCACGAGCGTGAATCCAGACCCAGCAAAACCTCTTTTGGCATGGGCAACTCCTCGCAGAATGTCTCCAGCCTGAGAACTAAGCCTCGGCCCCGTGCCCGCCCAGGAGGGGAAAGGTATTTCTCTCTCTCGCCTCTTTCTCTCCGGGGATGAAGGGCACGGTGTCTGCCATATTAAGACGACCACAGATGGGATTTACGACAAGAACTGCAGCAAAAGGACACAAGGGTGCTCTTTGAAAGGTGGGAGGCACCGGCCCCTCCCACCGCCGAGGTGTGATCCCAGGGGCCGCACGTGTGTGCGGCCTCTCCGCAGCTGCACGAGCGTGAATCCAGACCCGTTTTCAAGCCTGCAATGATCCAATATCTGGAAGAAATCTCCCTGGACTTAGCTTTTAAAGTACAAAAATTCAAAACCGCGCGGCCGCAGACCTCATTTGTCTTCACAGTAGGTCTGATTCTAGTGGGGTACTCCTAACAACAATAGTGAGATTTGTGTTGAAATATTGAATGTAACCAAAGTAAACAGAAAGTAAAATGAAACTTATCAGTTACAAGGCGGGGGGGCGAGATGGGAGGTGTACTGTGTGGGTTTTTTTTTTTTTTTTTTGGTGGTGGTATATGGGCACTGGTGAAGGGATGGTTGTTTCAGCATTGTATAACTGAGACCTAAGCCTGAAAGCATTGTAATCTTCCACATGGTGATTTAATAAAATAAAATTTTTATTTAAAAAAAATAAAAAGAATTTCAGTAGCAATAGAAAGAATGAGTCATTAGAAGCAAATATATTAAAAATTTGGGATAATAATCTATAAATTGTTACCATAATCATATATGAACAACACTAAGAAAGCTCTGCTGCATTTTCCAAGTTTCTAATTAAAAGCTTAAAACATCCAAAGTTGATGTTACCAAAATAAGGAAGAAGAAAAAAATTACATTGGATGCAGATATATCACTGTCTTCTTTTTGTTCTTGCCCATAAAATACGTCACTTATCCTCGAAGACAAATTTGAATCTCCTTGCCTTGTGTTCTCTAATAGTTCCAGGCCAAGACCATATCTGTGACCCATTTAAATCATCAGAAAGCTGAACAAAGATATAGACATAACACTGGAAACTGACAAAAATAATATTTGCTTATTTAGACTCAGTAAATTTGTATAAGACAAGTTACTCTAAGGAAAAAAGGAAGATGGTTTCTGGGATATAAGAAATCAGAAGTAAAAAGGCAGAGAGAAAGACTCTGAAATGTTAGTGGAATTGGAAGACCAGCTTCTCTTGAATCAAAGAGATGTTAGGGACTCTCAGGAGTAGATATGGTTATAATTTAAATATGAATGAAGAACATGTCAATATAGTATTTTCTTCCTCGACTTCAGGGGCACACAAAACACCACTATGTGTCTTGAACTTTTTTTCCTCTGTACCCCACATTTTCAATATGCCTCATTCAAATTCTTTTATTACAGTTTTTCAAAATAAAATTAAAAACTCATGTTATTACATGATTTTAAAAATCAGATGACTTTTTTTGAAAAACAACCTAAACTATTTTTTAATTCATGTATACTGCAACTATTGTAGAGGTTAGAGGCATTCATATGTAATATATATATATATGTATATATATAAAACTTTTCCTTATAAAAAATGGAAACTCCTCAGACCTAATAAATAGGTACATTTACTCAACTATTTCAGTATTTTCAAATACAAATCATGCTTCCTAGTATATACAAAGAATTAGCTGCAAGCTTTCTGCAAAAGAAATTTGACACCAGGGAAATATTGAAAGGAAAGTCTCTTTTAGTGAGTTACAAGGGGTGGGAATACTGAATAGCGATACGTCTCTGAATTAGAAGTTATAATAACCCAGCTGCCTGATCTGGTATAGAGCTTTCCATGCTAAGGCTGGGTAGTGGAAAATGTTAAGGAGAAATTTTCCATTCATCTCACATACTTCACTACTTAGAAATATGAACCACCTGCAACAGGAGCCCCAGGGGATTAACAAAAGTCGTGCAGATTATCCATTAATGGCTCAGACCCCCTCCTGTTTGAAATTCAGCCCTGTTTTTCCCCTCTGAACATTTCATGATCTTCTCCACTAATTATTTGGAATTCGTTTGTAATAAATGCCTTATGTTCCTCTACTTAGGCATGCGTGTTCACTAACATTTCACTTTTTCTGTGTGATGTGAGCACCACAATAGAATTCTAAATGAGGGAAAGATAAGCTTTTGGTTGAGATGTGTTTGTTTTAGAAAAGGAGAGGAAATACAAGTGTTTATTTGGGCTAGACTGAATCATCCAGATACTGGATTTTTTCCAGTGATTCTTTCTTTCTCTTCTTCACTACATACAGGAAATTCTTTTAAAAATTCTTGAGGAAAATCTGACTTGCCATTAGACTGAGTGTACAAAGTTTTAATTTGTTTAGAGATGCCATTCTATTGTTTGTTTAGTCAACACACATGCACATTTGGATCCAGGACCTGAGAAATGCTATTGAACACTACTAGGTTTGGGGACCAAAACATGATGCCAGTCTTGTCTTTTCCTTTCTTTTCTTTTCTTTTCTTTTCTTTTCTTTTCTTTTCTTTTCTTTTCTTTTCTTTTCTTTCCTTTTCTTTTCTTTTCTTTTCTTTTCTTTTCTTTCCTTTTCTTTTCTTTCCTTTTCTTTTCTTTTCTCTTCTCTTCTTTTCTTTTCTTTTCTTTTCTTTTCTCTTCTTTTCTTTTCTTTTCTTTTCTTTTCTTTTCTTTTCTTTTCTTTTCCTTTCTTCTCTTTTCCTTTCTTTTCCTATTGGATCACCGTGAGACACAGTTACAAACTTTCATGATTACGTTTCAGTCATACAATGATCGAGCACCCATCCCTCCACCAGTGCACATTTTCCACCACCATAGATCCCAGGGTCCGTCCTGCCACCCCTACTCCATTCTACTCCCTTTCCTTCTTACTCTCTCTTTAATTTTGAGCATTATGATTTGCAATACAGATACTAAGAGGCCATCATGTTTGGTCCTTAGACTACTTTCAGCACACATCTCCCATTTTGAGCAATCCCTCCAACATCAATTTACTTAGTGATCCCTTCTCCATCCCAATTGTCTTTTCCCCCAGCATGTGAATGCCAGTATTTTCAAAGATCTACTTCACTCAAGTGACTTTAAGAAGGACCTACCTAATCTTTGTGACTATGTGTTTACATGCATCATACTTATATGGCATTTAGGAAACAATTTTTAGAAAGTCTTTCTCAGGTACTATAACTAAAAGATCATTTTGGTCACTGCTCTATTAACTTATAGACTGGTGGTTTGCAGCTGGAGATAATTTAGTCCACTGGAAGATGTTTAAGAATGATGAACATGTTTTTGATTATCACTAATAGAAGAATAGTTCTGTGTTGGACATGAAGAAAATCGTTCTGAATTTATCTGGATTATTTCAAGGCCTAACAAAAAAACAAATATGAGATGGACTGATAAAAGTAATTGATAAAAGTAAAAAGGTATTATTAATAATAGCATCTACATACATGAACAAGATCAAGCAAAACCTGATTACTCCCTTATTAGCTTTCCATGTTAGTTTAAAGAAAACAATGATCAGGAGAAATGGGAAGGTCAATTAGAGAGGTTAGCAAAAGACAGGATAAGATTAAGATATGGGAATTTAACTTCAATCTTCTCCATTAAAACTTCTTGAGTATTCCCAGTCCAGTGAAAGAAAAACCTTTATAGAGAGAACTTTACATATAAGTATTTTTTCCAAAGGCAACTTCCCTTCTGCCTTCAAGACCTCTCCCAGGATATTATTCCTTTGCCAAGAACATGTTCCAGGTGGCAGATTTTTTGCTTCCATACACTTAGAACTAGTGAATAGATGTCAAGAAAAAAATTACCTTGCCAAAGATGTCAATAGTGCTGAGACTAAGAAAAACTGCTCTAATCAAACTGAGATGCTATTTCTGAAATTCATTTTTCACAGCTTGTGTAAAAGAGATTGTCATAGAAATTCTTTGTAACTTAATTCATGCTACACCAACATGAGTCTTTCCCCTCTTCTATTAGGAGGCAGCAATGACAATTAGAAAGCTCTCAAACTCTTTCAAGGAGCATGACCGGAGAAGCATAAAGAGCCACCTTACAGATATTGCAGTGATGTTTTAGAATAGCCTACACCCTTTCTGGATGCAGGACAGCTTTCAAGTTGACTTTGAGCAGACATGTTCAGTGGATGTTGCAATTGCCATTTATCAAATTCTGGCTCAACTAAGACGTAAATAGAAAAGATTACTATTATACTTTTTTAAAAGACAAGAATTAAAAAAGATAGTAAATCAAAAACTAAAAATCACTGGGGAATCATCTAGACATTAATTGATGACAGAAATATATTAGGGACCAGTATTATAGCAATAAATCCACTTACATGTGTTACAATTATTATAATACAAATTTTGCAGACATTTATCTATTTTAGGGGTGATATTCAGTTTATTGTCCTTTTTTGGTCTTCAGTTCTTTGCTATAATGAATAAACCAAAAAGTTCTACTGTATTGTTGATTCAGCTTTACTTTGTAAAAGAGTAAGAAAAGTAGCTTTCTTCTGTTTTATCACTAGAAAAACAAGATACTTTCTTGTCTGACTCCCAAACTCCCATAACCATGAAATTTCACATTGATGCTTCTCAAACTCGATCATAAATAGTCTCCTAAATGTCTTTTTTTCATAATTTCCTTAATTGAAGGTCTTCTTAGAATATATCTTGATTTTGACCCCCAGAACATCTTTCTCTTTCCTTATTATGTTTTCTTTGGGGATGGTTCTCTTTGGTCTTTATTCCTTGTGGATCTGAGAATCAATCTATTAGAGTTTTCAGTTTGCAGGTCTAAGCGAAACTAGAAGTCAAATGGCACTGTAATTGATAAGAATAGGTACCTCAACCAAGAAAAGTTTATGATCAATATTCCCAAAGATCTGGCTATATAGCTTATAAATAAGCTATATTTCAAGAAAGTAACAAAAGATATCTTTAGCCTACCTCTCCCTCTAGGAGAAACTGGCAGTCTTCTGAGAGTTTCCCGCCCCCTTGGGACAGCCTTGCAAGCTCCCCATGGTGTATTCATATGCAAAATCCAGTAACAAGCTGGATCTCATTCCCCTGACCCTGAAGAGCCCCCAGTGCAACATCATTAGGAGGTCCAAGTCGAAATAGACTTCTAAGATCTCAGGGAAAGGATGAAATGAAATGTTACTGAGCCCGCCCGAGAAATCGGTGATAAACGGGACATTGTGATATTGTGATTGTGTGAACAAAAGAGAAACAAATGTTAAGTTCCATGATCCAATGATGAATGTCATTTGCAATTAAAGCTACAAAATCAAAACTGAAAAAGAAATCCTTTAATATTTTTACTTTTGGGGAACTTATCCCTTTTCAAAAAATATAATTACCTTTTCATGTATATATTATCTAAAATATTGATTATTTCATTCATAATAATGGCATTCTGTTATCCTTACCTTCCTGCCGTGACTGAGATTTAATTCCTGGTTTCATAGAATTTGACGTTATTAAATCAGTTTTTTTTAAATATTAGTTTAAAAGCAACAATAACTTTTAAGATATTGTCACTGCTATTAATATTTATAATTATTAAATCTGGGTTTTATAGAACAACTTATGTTTTTATGAAATAAAAATTTCAAATGTTTTCTATTAGAAATAAGACAATATAACCCACCCATATTTCCTACGTCTTTATTACTAACCATCACTGTCACCTATATTTATTTCCTTTTATTTATGTGCCAGAAACAATATATCCTAAATTTCAAGTACTATCAGAAAATACAAAAATGTGTTCTTTCTCAATCTGATCTTATTTTCATTTGTACTTCTAGCTTTTCATATAAAAATGTATTCTCTAAAAATCCCAATTAATTTTTTCTTTCTAACTAAAGTTACTACCTCTCTAGCTAAATTTCAAGGAAATAATTTTTTAAAACATAAAAGTTTTATTTCTAAATTTTTATATGCTATTAAATGAGATAATTACTGATTTAAGCAGTATTTCTCAAGATCTGCTATTAATTAGGTTTGGATATATGATGGTGAAGAAAGAAGTAAAATTCTCTGTCTTCAGGGAGCTTAACAGAAAAAGAAAATTGTTTTTACTTAAACATTTCAATAAAAACAATAGTATGGTGAAGGATGAACTTTGTCTTTTAATGATGAACTATATATATTACATATTTACACAGAAAAGCAACTAGGAGAAGATAGGAACATGAGTGAGGACTTCAGTGAAGAGGAAATATTTGATCTGAGCTCTGCATTTAAGTTAATGCCAACTTCACAATATTCTAGAAAACTTTCTAAACAGAAAAAGAAAAGCTTGAGACAGTATCAAAAATGTCAAGAAGATCAAGCATGAACTCAGCATAAGAAATGGAAAACAGCGCAGCAATGCCCTGAAGAATATTCATAACCCAAATATTCTACAGACATATAGTCCATAAAAATGTTTAAAATATTCAGTAATGTATTAGAGATAATTAGAGAATTTTTAAATGGAGGAATAATATAGTTTGATTTTGTATTAAAAGTGTATTGCATTTTTTCTGAAGAGATGACTATATAGGGGCAATGATGATCACAGAAAAACCACATAGAAGGTAAATTCCAAGTTCATGGAAGAAAAGACCATCCTCCAGAACCAGAATATTATGATGGAGGTGAAAAGAAGACTGAATATGGATATAAATACTTAATATGGGGTTAACAGAAATCACTGCTGATGGTTTGGGTATGGTGACTTAGATAAAGAGAAAATCAAGGACAGACTTGTCATTATACCAATATAAATATTGGTTTGGAAACTGGTTCTGACACTCGCTGCAGTGAAATTTCTGTTAAATGTTTCACCACTTTAAGGTTCTTATCTTTCAAATCAAATAGTAATGTTTATAAATGATAACTTTCCAAATATAATTTGCCATGTTTAAGTGTTTAATCAAAATAATTACTATTTAATTAATTTTTATATTTTATTTATATTTTAATTAAACATAGACATATGTTTGCTTTAATTAATATTTGAAAACTATGATTTACTATGCAGTGCCATATTACTTGTGCAGAACATTTATACAAATTTCCCCTAATATTAAGTGAAAAATTTTGATCCTCATGATAATACTGACATGTAGTTGTATTTAGTTGACTATGCTAAGTACTCACTGATGAATGGATTCTTGCCATCTGGAAAGATGAGTCTTTCTCTGCTGTCATTCCTATGCCTTCACCCTTGGCCAGGCATGTATTCTGCATTGGTTGAGATTTGGATGAAGGAAGAAAATCTATGACTATCAATGTAATAGATAATACATGACTAGAAAAGAAAGCTAATAGGAGAGATGTTGGAAGCAGCAATCAAAGTATTCTCAACTGGCAGACAAACGCAAGCCAAAAAACACAAGTAGAAATTTAAGAGCTAGAAGCATAAAGTTCTACATTTCTGTGAAAAAAAAAAAAATCTCACATACACAGGATTAGCAGTGACTCCTGTGAAAAGATTTGGCAGTTCAAGTTGACTACAAGGTCAAAATGAATTTGCAGCAGGACTTAGTGGCTAAAATAGTCAAGAAAACTTTAGGTTGCATTAATAGAATTTGACTGTTATAAAGTAGAAAAGGGATGCTTCTATTGTGTTATGTTCTGATCAAAGCCATCTGGAGTCATTATTTATTCTTTTATTATTGAGTAACAACAGTATGCTTTATAAAACTGGCATTGTAAGAACACCAATTATACCAAACTGATACCCTACTCTCAAGCTCAGTTGAGTAAGAAGAAACTGAACTATACATAACTATAAATACTAGAAAAAAGGAAGAAAATAATAAATATCTACGTAAAACAGTAATTAAAATAGTGCGTGCGATAGATATCAGTGACTATCAATTATAGAAATACAAAATTTGTATTCATTCTATGGGCAATGGAACAACCATTTGAAATGTTTGTTTTGGGTATAATGTAAACAAATTTAGTCAAGAAAGAAAGACAATACAGAACAATTTTTCCAATAATCCACATGATCCTTATTGTGGTTGTGGAATTTAGCCATTTGAGACAAAAAACAGGAAAAATTGATGGAAACTGCATAAAAATGTTTTGATTTAATGTGATAAATTTCTATTCTCTATGTTGTTCAAAAGGACAAAACTGGTAAGGACATGTCCAACCTCTTCCATGCAGAGTTAAAGCAACAACTGGTTGGCCACGTGGCCTGGATGAACTGATACAGTGATTAATCTAGGGCTTACTTCTCATTCTAGAGAACTTGCAGGACTAAATTTTTATTGTATATGGAAGTAAAATTATTTCTGTGTGCATTTTGTTTGGGTCCTACTTGCTTTTCCAATTGCAAAAAAAAAAACCTGATGTACTCTAAAATTTTTTTTGATCTATTGCAAGCTCATTTTTGGGAGCCTTAGAATACTTCATCTTGTCATTTTTATTATTCTTTTTATTTTGATCTAATGGCATTGATTTTTCTGCTTTTAGTCTCCTTAATATATTTTATCAAATGTAAATTTGAGTTCTAGAATACTTATTTTTAATCATAAGCCTATATGATGACCACAAATATGTGGTTTTAGATTATCACTCAATATACCAATGGGATATTCATTTTATATCCCTTCTATGTTATATGTGCATACAGAAAAAGAAATATATAAAAGGTAACTTGGTCCACTAGTTGGTGGCTTTTATTTCAAGGACAACAATGATATTACATTAGGAAGTTAAATCAGAATAAATTGTCCTTTTTGTTTGTTTTCTCTTTTAGTATAGTACTCTGATTCACAGTTATTTATAGGTATATAATTTTTAGTTGAAGGTATATAATATTTCAACACCAATCCAACCACCAGTGCTCTGATTTAACACTTTTACTGGCTTGATCTTTTCAAAGTTTTGATAGTTTTATATCAATTCTCAAAACGGTTCTTAAAATACCATGCATAGAATAATTAAATAATTAATTAAAAATCCATGCATATACCACTTTTGCACAAGAGAAAGCAAAAATCAATCACCATGTTGTCACTGCTAGGAAACATCCAGGAAGCAACAGGAAAGGTGACCACAGCATAGACTCACAGTGATAAATTACACCATGGCTGGTATATGCAATTAAATCAACATTGGTCTGATTAATGGTTTCTCCATGTAACATTGCAAAATGAGAAAGAAACTTTGCAAGAGTTCACTAGGGAGAGTTTTTAGTACATTCAAAGGCATAGAGAGAAAGAATTTGTGTGTGAAAAGCTTTTTCCTTAAAAAAAGTGCTTACTATATTTGCTTTAATATGAAAGAAGACAGACTTAGAGAAAATTGTACTAATATTTGTGCTGTTTATGAAGAAAACAATAAAATTGCCCCTTTAAGGAAAATTTAAGATCATATAGGACCAGAAAATATGATTTTGCTAGAAAAAGCTAAGCTGTAACTGATACTTATGGCATTTAAAGATATACTTTATAAAAAGATAAAGATTAAGACCAGATGTTATAAAACAAAGGTAAACACAGCTCAGCAACTGCTAGCAACTTCCTATTATAGAAGTAACTAAATAATTTAGAAGTAACTGAACTTTTTATTTTATAATTTTAATTTTTACACATTTTAAAATTTAATTTTTTGAATCATGTCTTAAATAACTCTCCTTTAAAGCAGCAGGATTATTATTACTCAGTGGATGACTCCACTGCTTTTTTTGGTGTTTTTTTTTTTTTTTGGTGATCTTGATTGTTTTGAGAAGTATTGACTGTAAATATTTAGTAATCTCAGGTAAAATTTGCCTGATATTTTCTCTGTGGTCAGTTTAGAATGATGAAATTATGGTTTACATTCTTCTCAAGACTAGACTGGGATTGTGAAGAAGATTGTGAAGAAAAATACACAGTGGTACAGTGTATTTTTTAATCACAAAATATAAAGTGTACATACTATCAGTGTGATTTACCACATCCAGTGTTACCTTGGTTATGTAGCTAAGATAGAGTTTGTAAAATTCTGTTTGAGAGTTACTCTTTTTCATTTTGTTTTGAAAGGGAATAACTAGGGAGCCCATGCATATAGGTAGGCTTTGGTTTACCAAATCATCCTAAAATTTAATCCTTTATTTCCTAAGAAAGTTGTAGCAAAGTAACAGCAACACTTCGGAGCAAGCCATCACCTTTGACACTGAGGTAACTAGATCAGCTCATACTGTCATGTTTGGGTCCTCTACAAATCCTACTCACAAGGCTTGTAAGATCAGCTGTGATCCCAGAACCTGATTCCAAAGAGATCTGAACATGATGAATTAGTCGATAAAACAGAATAGATGCCAAAATTATAATACTCATTTCTCAAACATCCTCAACTTTAGTGTATTTCCTATTGATTAGTTTGCTATATTTTCCCACGTTTTCAAATCACTTTTTAGTCATTTTCTGTCTTTCCACTAATCTTTTCTTACACTACCTATTTCATTTTTTTGTATTTTCAAGTCTTCTTTTATAATAAATTAGAATGGTTTAGCAAAACCTCTGATTAGATAAACCTTATGTGACACCATATTTATTGTGCTCGACAAAATAGCAACCATTTCCATGGTGATACCATTACAAAATAATTTTATAAAATGCACAGTTATGTAATAGTAATAATAAGCAGAGAGATTCTAAAAGCTGAGAAGACTTCTCTTTCCTTCATTTTCTTCTGAAAATCTGAATGAGATGCAAGAATTATTAAAAGGAGCTGACCAATTATTTCATAAATTATATGTGAATTTATATTTAAAAACAGTTATCCTACATCTTGATGTATTTCCATGAGCATAAAAAACATGATTGAAATTGTTCTGTCACCATTTATTCAGAAAAGATAACATTTTGTAGTTTTAATGTAAAACTAAATAAAGGTATGAGTACTTTTGTGACACTTATATGTGCAATGTGCATGTTTGTTGAACTTAGGAAATATAAACTGATACTAATGCAATGGATTTGTATAGAGAGTAATGGGAAATTAATATGATATAGAAATAAACTTTTTCTGTGTATACCTTTTTAATAATTCCAATTTAAAGCTGAAAAAAAGTCAGTGCTGAAACTTCAATAACATTCAAAATAATTGAACTCCAATTTTGCAAATATTATTTTGTATATAAAACAATCAAAGTTTATGGATTTTCTTAAAGTGAATTTTAAATGGGTATAGAATCTTCATTATCAATATCTATATATAGTGTTGATATATTCCATGTTGAGTTCAGTAAGATCAAATCACTTATATAGTTTCTAAATAATTACATTTCTTCTTTCTCATGACCTATTTTGCCTAAGACAAATTTATTGAAACTTTTACCTGGATAACAATATTTTATTTGAATAATAATACAACCACTAAGAATATATGCCACATGAGGATGAAAAATTAATGTTAATTTAAAAATATAATAAGAGGACCAGAGAAAAAGTACAGATAACTTTATTTGTATTTCTTGCAGCTAATCCCAGTTTGATCCCCAGCACTGCACATGGTCCTCTGAGCACTGCCAGGAATGATCCCTGAATAGAGAACCAGCATTAAGTACTGTGCACCGCTGGGTATCACATCCAAAATTAAATAAAACTCCAATATAAATAAAACATAAGTGACAGATCCAAACATATTCTCACATTAATAGAGTCTAATTCAATTCTATATATTTTTTCCATATATTTTTAAAGTTTAACAATAAATGAAAAGATTGTAAATATATAATGTTTGCATGCAGTTCTCTTATGAATGATTGTTCATGTTCTTTGTTTTAAATGAGATTGTTCATCTGCCTTATGGTAGCTCTTTACTTCATGATCTATATTTCTTTTATATATCATATTTCTTTTATATGTCACATAGTACAGATGGTTTTGGATATATACTTGTCTTTTTTATCATAATACTTTGTTATCCAAAAACTTACACTTCCCTACAGAATTATTTTTCTCATATCCTTTTAAAATTATAAAAATGTAAAGTAGAAAATATTTTTGTTATATAAACTGTTTCTGATTTTAAAAATAAATAAAAGGAAGAGGGAAAAATACTGAATTTTCCAAACTTTTTAGTGAGCATGTAGTCTTCTTATAATTAGGATAAGACATAAACATGACAAGCGTTTTCAAATGTATCTCAAAGAAAAAAATGCACACTCCCCTAGTACCCACATGACCTCATTGTGGAAATACCTCTATCCTCTGAAGCTGAACTCATGGTATGATCATTCTTAACAAATAACAGGAGAGAGTTTAATTTCTCTCTTGGGACAGATATTTATCCTCTCTGTATATTGGCAACATTGGAACATAATTTGAACATTAAAGAAAGAACACTGTTGCTGCAAATCAAAAAGAAAAAAATCAAGCAGAAAACATGAAATGCTGAGTAAATGTCACATAACATCCTGTATTCGTATCTGAATGAAGAACACTTTTTATTTGTATTTGGGAAATCCTTTAATAAACATGTCTTAACTTTTATTTGTTTGTTTTTAACTTGTTCACTGTGAAATTGCAAAATTTTTCATGGCTGGGTTTCAGGCATACAGTATTTTAACAAAGATCCCTTCACCAGGGTCCACTTCTCTCCACCAATGCCCCCCACACCCCCATCCTCATCACAGCTCGCCTCCCTCCCACCCATCAGTCTTCTCGTACAAAATCCTTCAATAAGTATTCGAAGGTTATTCTCTTTTTCTCTAACAGACACTAAAGTGAGAATTTTTAAAAATGCCATCCCACATAACACTGACACTAACAAAACAAAGAGAAAACGAAATTATTCACTCACTGGAGTAGGGTTGAAAAAATTCAAAAGAATACTGAAGGACAGTGGTTGTACCTTAGGAGTTTAGGAGTTAAATTTGCATCCGTGTGTACTAAGCATGTGTATCTACATCAAGCCAGTGGGGTCACCCTGGTGTTCCAGTCTGGCAGCGGGAGAGAAGCATTAAGTGGTGACTCTGAAGTCACTCCCTCTGACTCCCCTCTTAATTGTTTGACGCAAGACTTGAAGTGTATTGCTTAACTTCTCCAAGTCTAATGTTCTCGTTTGAAAACTGGGAATAATTCCAGTGATTGCACACAGGATCTCTCCGAGGCGTTTACAGATGCCCATACTGAGCGTGGCCCAGGTCTTGACTCACCACATACGCGAGTGTAGATTACTTTTCAAATAGATTATTCATAAAACTGTGGGAATGTTTAAGTGAATGACTAGAATTGTTAGCACAAGAATTTCCCATTTTATGGCTCTTTCCCTGGATGCAGGAAGAATCGTATGACAGAGAAAAACTTTGAAATTATTTTTTTTTCTCCAAGCCAAAGGGTACATACATTGTCAGAATGGGGGAAGTCTCTGAAGGCGTGATAGAATGCTTAATGATGGCAGCTCTGCTCTGGCATTTTATCACCTCCTGGTTTGGGGTTTTCCAGCAATGATGTAGTACAACGTAGTATCTTCCAGTGATGGTTACATCGTCAAGTGTCTGGCCCGATGGTTTGAATCCACCAGTCCCAAACTGCTAGATTCTGCTGTGAAGGACAGGGGAATTAAGAAGTGGTTCCCAAAACCATTTTTTTTAATTAAGTAATATGGTTACACAATAGTGTTAGTTTATGGTATTGTGCAAACTTACTGTATCTAGGTAATGGCTAAATTAAATGAAATTTTTCATCTTTGCCTGAGGGTTAAACCGGGTGCAGGATGGCAAAAAGCGGCAAGAACAGTGCTCTGCACTGACTGATGAGGATCATCAAAACATGTATTTAAGAATAATTTAGTAGTGGCCAGAGTGATCCTTAAGCTGTTAGGGTATTTGTTCTGCATGTGGCCAATCAGGATTTGAAACGTGGCCTCACATATGGACCCCTAAGCAAAGCAAGGAGTTTTTTCTAAGCACAGAGCCAGGAGTTATCCCTGAGCACCTCTGGGTGTGTCTCAAAACTAATAATAATAATAATAATAATAATAATGATAATAACAATAATAATAATAACTAACAATAAAACAAATAAGATGTGGTCCTGTTGGGGAAAAAAGTGGCAGATAACTAATACAGACATCACTGTATCACTCTCATCTGTTGATCATCAATTTACTCGAGTGGGCGCCAGTAACGTCTCCATTTGTCCTAGTCCTGAGATTTTAGCAGATTCTCTTTACTCCTTCTTCCCAGTGGTGCCACATTGAAGGCTCTTCCTTTTGACAAAATTTGTCATCTTAATGATTAAAAATGAACTGATGTGAAACATTTAATTTTAACAGAACTCTGCATAGTTTTTCTAAAATTAATTGTTTCAGACACCATACTTTCTCTAAGAAAGTTAAGAGTATGTTTTCGATGTTCAGGGAGCTATTCTTATTCCTGAAGAAAGGTTGGAAGTCATCTTTTGTTGGAGAGAGCCAGAGGCCAGAGGGAAGAGTGTGGTGGAGGTCAAGGAGGTAGCAGAGGTAAAATCAGCAATTCTGAATAAAAGTAAAGAAGAGTAGCCTAGGGCCAATGTTTGGGGAATGGAAGGATGAGCATTGGAGAGGCCAAAAGGATTTAAAACAAGAACCATGAACATTCAAAATAGGAATGCTTTTGATCCCACTGAGTGTAGAAACTTTTGTTGGGCTTGCCATTCCTAAGTAAACACTGTCAGATTTGCTGCAAATTGGTACAGGGATCAATGAAATCTGGTCGTTAAAACACACCAATAACAATATCATTAAAACTACTAAAAGTTGCTATTTATTGAGAGCTGTCTGTGAGTCAAGTTTGTATGTATTTGCACTAAATACATCCATCTCCAATTTTCTTCCAAAATCCTTTATTGATCTACATGGTGGGAAGATACAGAAATTTTAAATAGCTCATTTAAATTCACAGGTTGTGAGTCCTCAGAGAAGGTAGAAGCTGCCAGAGACTTTGGAAATTTCTGCGTTAATTCAAGGACCCCATTATATTCTGTCATTTTTATAATGTTGTTTTCCGAACTTGGCTCATAGAACTCCTAAAAGAATTCTGAAAACACTTCTTTCAGGCACATTTATATTAATATTGTATTTTTCCAAAGTTTAAGTAGTTATAAATGTGGAATTTCCTGTTGCAATTTAGAGACATTTTAAAATAAAAATCTTCCATCACTTTAAGAATCCATATATTATAGTGCTTAATTAACAAAATCAGTATTCATTTAAAAGTACATAAGCAAATTTTTCATTACAATTTGACCTCTTTTATTTCTTGAAATTTAAATTTATATTCCACTCCCCATACACAATGTTATTCTAGTACACTTTGCTATAACAAAATATTAAAACATTTGACTTTTTAATTTAATTTTTTAATTAAATTAAACTTAGGCTTTGGGAGTTTATGCAATTTCTTCAGACTTATTTCTCAAAATATTATCTACACAACTTATCAAAACCATAATCTAAATGTTTATAACTATTACATAGCACTGTAGCACTGTCGTTCCATTGTTTATTGATTTGCTCAAGCGGGCACCAGTAATATCTCCATTATTCCATTACTCCATTACTCCATTAACATCTCCATTACTTTATTTATTTATATTATTATCATTATATTCAGGAATATGCTGTTTAATAATGTAAATGTGCTTTCCCACCAATTGTTTGCTAGATCTATGTATAATATTGTGTCTAGAAAGAACCATATTTTCAGTTATGGAATATTACTAAATATTATTTTAACTTTGATTATTAATTCAACTTTTTGTCTGTATTCTTATTGGTTTTACACTAACATCACTGTCTTTGTCACTGTCACTGTCATCCCACTGCTCATCGATTTGCTTGAGCGGGCACTAGTAATGCCTCCATCTTGAGACTTGTTACTGTTTTTGGCATATCGAATATGTCACAGGTAGCTTGCCAGGCTCTGCCATGTGGGAGGGATACTCTCGGTAGCTTGCCAGGTTCTTCGAGAGGGGCTGAGGAATCGAACCTGGGTCAGCCATGTACAAAGCAAACACCCTACCCGCTGTGCTATCGCTCCAGCACTTTACACTAACTTATCAGAATTAAATTTGAAACTCTTAAGCTTCTTTCTATGGAAAACATATAAATGAGACACAGCACTTATAAAAAGACAGCACAAAAATGCTTAGAAATAACATTTTTGCTATTTTGGTTGAATCATTATTTTTGTTTTGACACAGGCTATCCCATGTATTGTTAGCAATATCCCTGGTGCCAGTAGCATCTCCCATAGTGAGAAACAAAATTCTTCCATATAGTATCAAATGTCTCTAAAGGTAATTTAAAAATTATCACCCCTTTTAAGAAGTATTTGATAATATAGAGAATAGATGAGAGTTAGGATGGCAGAGGGAAGAGAAACGGCAAGTAGAACTGGAGACATAAATGGACTTGAGAGACATGAAGGAATAGGGTTTGTTTCTTTTTTTCAATCTCTGATAAATTGTATGAATTCGGAGAACTTGAAAGTCAGCAACTCACTAGAATTCAGCAAACGGAAAGATTATGGTACAGGAAAAATTGCAGTAACCAAAAAAGCAACCATAGTCATATGTTAAAGTGTCTTTATATTTTCCACCATGAGGTTGTTTTTCTTTTTGCTTATTTTTAATCTTCTGGGACAATATTCAATATCAAGACTAGGGGGTAACATTTCTTTTTATATCAAAAGAATGGTAGATAGAGAAATGAGTAGTAGAATTTATCTGATCTCTAAATGGAGACCACATCTCTTAAATCACCCATGCTAATAAATCCCTGGGAAAGTTCAGATTACCCAGAAGTACTCATGCCCAACATCAATGATACTGATAACAGATGAGGATAAACATGTTTTCAAAGGAGAATAGAAAGAATACCAATGTTACAATTAAATATCTCTGGGTTTGATTCCTAATTGTTCGGCTCACAACCTTGTGATCTTGAATACAATACTTAACATTGAATATCAAGTTTTAATCATAAGTATGTGTTCCCAGGATTGTTGAGAGAATAAATGATAAATGTGCTAAATCTCATAATATAAAATATGGCAAATGTGCTCAATAAATACATTAATGTATTCTTTATCTCTTTACTTTCTCAAGGAGATAATAGTATTTATTCCCAAGAATCTGTTGAGAATTTTAAATAGAAAATTTTGGTTATTTTTCCTTCTCCACTTGATTACTAGACATTTTTATTTATCAAGAAGATTTCAGAATTCAATGAATATTTATTTTATCATTCACTAAGTATTGTTCTAGGTACCCAGATTTGAAAAAACAAAACAAAAACAAAAACAATACAATTAATGGACCCAAGTTGCTCACAATTTAGAATAGATATTAGTGCACCAACTAACAATATTGTAATGAGTTAGGTAATTATTGTTGTCAGGATATTTTAACTACCTCTAAAAGCAAAGTTTCAGTAAAAAGATAGCAACATAGACTTAATTTTGATGATGAAAGAAATAGTGAGAGAGAGAGTTGATGAATTGACTAAGGAACAAACCAACAGAAAAATATGATTAAGATTGTGAAACAGAAGTCAAAGTAAAAGGATATGAAATATGATATTATTTTATAGAGCTAGCAAGAGGAAATAATGTCTAACATAGAGAATCTGGATTGCATACAAAAGTAAATGTGATGATAGGCAGGCCCTAAATAAAGTTGAAAACATTGGCAATAGAGTAGAGCTGGAAGACAGGAAAGAAAAATATATAAGGAGAAAAAAACAAAGAAAGTAAAATTTGAAACTGGTTTCCCGATACCAAGTCACAGCTGATTCTCAGGTCTTTCAGAGGATTCTTCTTCAGGATTCTGCGATGAATCTTCTTGCATCGTGCTCGCAGGGCTCTTTGGATCTCTGGGCTTTTCAAGATTCTGCTAAGCATCTTATGCATGGGAAGATTGTAGTTACTCTTCAGGGAGGCAGCTTTCCGCTTATTTCAGTAATACTCAGCAACTGCTGTCTGTGCACTCAAAAATTACTTCTGTTGAGGCTCGGGGGAGCTACAGGGTATTGGAAATCAAACACTGATCATCCAAGTGCAAGGCAAGCACTCTACCTTCTGTACTGTCTCCCTTACCCTTGGGGCTATATCTGGTTGTGGTCAGGGATTACTTCTGGTTCTATGCTCAGGGATCATTCCTGGCAGACTTGGCAAGATCCAATCCAGGTTGGTTGTGGTTAAGGTTAGCACTTTGCCCTCTGTACTATCTCTCAAGCCCCCATGATTCCCAAATCTTAACCCATGTCATTATAATTTTCTAGAAGAGAAAACAATGAACCTCTCTGGGGTAGATAATATCTAATGAAAAGGCGTAAATGTTTAAAGTGTACATTATGTGTTATTGATCATTTTTAAAGATCAATATATTAATTAATTTTTTCCTTTTGGGTCACACCCCATGATGCACAGGGGTTACTCCTGGCTCATGCATTCAGGAATTACTTCTGGAAATGCTCGAAGGACCATATGGGATGCTAGGAATAGATCCTGGGTCGGCCGTGTGCAAGGCAAACGCCCTATCCACTGTGCTATCACACTAACTCCCAATATATTAATTTTAAAATCTTTTGCTAGCTGAAGCTCAGAAGAATAATTTCAGCCAATTTTTTTTAAAAAATTAATAAAATTATTATATTTTGTTTTTGATTTTTGGTTGAGATGACATTGGAAGACCCCACGCATTTGTAAGACTGCATATGTTTTAGGGGTACAATTTTACAAGTTTTTAACTTACCATGCAATGCAAGACATAATAACAAAGTGGACCTCTTTTTTTCCTTTTAAAAAATTTTAGCTTATACTGTTTACAATAGCCAGAATCTGGAAAAAACCTGAGTGCCCTAGAACAGATGACTGGTTGAAGAAACTCTGGTACATCTATACAATGGAATACTATGCAGCTGTTAGAAAAAATGAGGTCATGACGTTTGCATATAAGTGGATCAACATGGAAAGTATCATGCTAAGTGAAATGAGTCAGAAAGAGAGAGACAGACATAGAAAGATTGCACTCATCTGTGGAATATAGAATAATAGACTATAAGACTAACGCCCAAGAATAGTAGAAATAAGTACCAGGAGGTTGTCTCCATGGCTTGGAGGCTGGTCTCTCATTCTGGGTAACTCAGGGAAGGGACCACCAAGTAAAATGTGGTTGGAGGTCATGTGGGGGAAGGGTGATGTGGGCCGAATATAGACTAGAGACTGAACACAATGGCCACTCAACACCTTTATTGCAAACCACAGCACCTAATCAGAGAGAGAGAACAAAAGCGAATTCCCTGCCATAGTGGCAGGGTGGGGTGTGGGGAGACGGGACTGGGGAGGGGGGGAGGGATGTTGGGTTTACTGGTGGTGGAGAATGGGCACTGGTGAAGGGATGGGTTATTGAACTTTGTATGGGGGAAACATGAGCACAATGATGTATGGATCTGTAACTGTACCCTCACGATGACTCTCTAATTAAAAATAAACTAATAATAAAAAAAATTTAGCTTATTAAAGCACCATGATTTACAAAGTTACTCATATTTGGGCTTTAGACATGAAATGTTGCATCACTAATCCCACCACTAGTGACAATTTCCCCTCACCAGTATTCCCAGGTAGCCTCCCTCTCCTACCCTTCCAACCACAGTCTGCCATATTAACAGGCACCTTTTGAAATTTATTGAAGTTTGGGTCTCATGATTTTAGTGTTATTTGACTCTTTGGTTTGAATAGTTAGCTCTATCATTCCCTAAAATGACTATATGCCTTGACCCTTGACCCCTGTTGTTTCTCATCTGTATCTTTTTTTCCATGCCCCTTTCCTTTCTTTCCTTCTCCTCCCTTGGTACCAAGGCACATACCCTTTAAGCCATTGAATTTCCTCATCTAGTCACCCTAAATACCACATGTAAGTGATATCATGTGTTTATCCTTCTTCAGGCTTACTTCATGTACCATAATATCTTCCAGTTCCATCCATGTTGTAACAAATATCCTTGTTTTTATAGCTGCATAGTATTTCATTGCGCATTTATAATACATCTTAATTATCCACTGACTTATTGTTGAAAATCTATGTTGATCAAAATGTTAGCTATTGCACCGAGTACTGCAATGAATAATGGTTTGCATATGTCCGTTTAAATGAACGTTTTCTGTCATGGGAGTAGATACCCAAAAGTAGAATAGCAAGATCTTATGGCAGCTATCCAAGATATATAAAGTACTCACAAAGGTCATCAACAAAATGTCAAAACAAAACAAAAAAAATCAAAACACGGGGAGAGGAAATGAACAGAAATGAATTAAAAAATTATTGCATCGCTGTGATCTTTTTAGGCAACCGTTTATTTTTCCTAAAAACATCTTGATAATGGGACTGTGGAGATATCACAAAGACAAGAGCACATGCTTAGCATTTATAAGGCAGCAACTTTGATTGGGTTGATATCTCTGAATATCACCAGGGTGTCCTGGTGACATTTGTGGCATTGAATGTCAGGGTCACATTACTGGTCCATGATTATTTAGAATAGCCGTCTTGGAATTGTATTTTTAAATAATATTTCAAATTTCAAAGTGTATTTCATATCTTTAAATAGGACTCTGTTAATGCTTATTATGTGTGTATGTATAATATCTCTCATAGCAGGCTTTTAAAAAGTAATACACCATGTATTTCTAATGTTCTTTAAAGAATCCCATACTGCACCTGAACTTTTTCATCTAAGTGAAAATATTTGTAGAAAATATTTGTAGTTATTCATTAGTAACCAATATTTCTAAGGCTTTCTTTACTTACACACACACACACACACACACACACAACTAGGTCAAGAGATTCTAACAGCAAAGATCCCCATGATACCCTGTAAAGTTCCTCCAGAGTTAATTTTTTAAAAAAATTATACTGAAAGTGATGACTACAAATTAATTAAAATTCAGGCAACAAGTAAGTAACACCAAGAATATTACCTTTACATCGAGTGCATAAGACTTCTCAAGAGTCAAATGCATAGCTATATCAATAAAGAGGAAAATCACCTTTGGCTATATTTTAGAAAATTATAACATACTACCTAATAATCTCTGCTTTCTGGCTTCTTACTTTCTGTCTCCTAATTCCATTGATACCCATTTTCTCCAGAAACCTAGTGAATTGAGACTTCTGCAGAAAAAAAGAAATGGGTCACTGAATCAAATACACATCCACAATTTATACCAAATTTTCATAAAGCAACTATATCTCATATGGTAAAAGTGCAATCTGAATAAAAGACTACTCAGTGATTTATGAAGTTTCTTTAATTAGCTAAAAACGTGATAACAGGCCTGAAGATACAGTCCAAAGAGTAAGGCTTTGCACACGCCTCACCTGGGTTTGATCCCTTGTATCCCATATGGTTCCCCAAGTCTCATCAGGAGTGATCCATGAGCACAGAGCAAGTCTTGAGCATCACTGGGTATGCCTCCCCCACCCCACCCCCCAAAAAAAACAGCAATTGAAAGGTTTTGCTGAGGTTCTAAATATTTACTACAAAACTCACCTAACTTCTTAAAGTATTAGCTTTGCCTTTTATAAATCATGAATAACGAATATTATCATGAATATATGACTTTAAGGTTGAGTTTATAAATGCTTTTTGTAAAGCAAAACCCTTTGATGCATATTGAAACCTGAACAATAAGATTTTAGTTGGTACTTTTAGTAACATATAATCAATACGAATAGTATTTATTTTCTCTATTGCATATATGGTGATTTCAGTAAGAATGGAATGCATTTGATTTTACTCTTCAATCTCTTGGTTGATTTTTGGTTGGGTGGTTTTGGTGGGTGTTAGTGTGGGGAGTCACAGCTGGTGGTATTCGAGGCATCTTTCCAGTGATACTCAGAGGAACATGTGGGTATTGAACCCAGAATTTTGTTTGTTTGTTTGTTTGTGAGTCACAGCAAGCAGTGCTCATGGCTTACTCCTAGCTCTGTGCTCAGGGATCACTCCTGGCAGGGCTCTTGGGGCCAGATGAAGTGCTAGGATCGAACCTGCCCCAGGCTCATGCAAGGCAATTTTCTTAAAAAGTGGACCATCTCTCTGGCCCCAAACTCAGAATTTCTTCTTGTAAAAAATGTGCTCCAACCCCTCGAGATATCTCAACAGTCTTTGTCATATGGATTTTACAGTTACAGCTCATCAATTCTATAAATAGCTTTTATTAGGTAAATAGAATTTGTAAACAAAGATAAAATAGGATGCAAAAAATCACAGATTATTTCTTATTAGACAATGTAACTTTCTGAAACACTGAAAGGTCTTCTTCCATTTTTTTTTGTTTTTTTGTTTGTTTGTTTTGGTACCACACCCAGCAGTGCTCAGGGCTTAGTTCTGAGTCTGTGCTCAGGGTTCACTCCTGGCTGAGCTTGGGAACTGTATGTGGTGCCAGGAACCAAACCTGCACCAGGAGTATGAAAGACAAGTGTTTTACATAGTGTACTATCTCTCCAAACCCATAAATACTTATTTTTGCCAATTTTTATTGATTTTTTTGTTTAAATTTATATTTTATTGATAGGGGAAAACTCACATCATGTCCAAAATAAATGAAAACATATGATGCAGCATTTTGTACATTTTGATATTAACAAATACCAGAACATAACACAAAACACACATCAAGTTTTAAGTGCAGAAAAATCCAGAACTGTTTTAAGTGCAGAAAAATCCAATGGAAAATAGAATCTCTATTTAATTTGGATTATACTTATCCATATTTACTTGCTCCTGTATTTGACACCATGATGCAAAAAATATATAATAAGCTTGTCAAGAGAAGCTATGCTAGAAACATCTTAAGACACTAATTCCCTCTATCTTTTGGAATGCATAATCTGTAAATTTTACTGACACTGTGAATCAATCACAAGAGCTTAGAATGCTAAATGATTGTATGCTTCATAGTTAAGTGTACAATAATGGAAAAGATGAAAAACATTACGTGCCACTGCAATTGGTGGGAAATTTATCCTAATTACAAAGCTCATCAGAGCCTGCCAAAAGGGCAATAGCCAGGTGGAGTGTCTCCATTTGCCATATAGTTGTTTATTAGGAACACTCAAAGATATTTTATTAAATTTGAAAGACATGAGTCAAAGACCAGCTAATAAACCATCCCGGGAAAAATGCAGTCTTTCAACCTTGTTCTTGGAGCAATAATTTCAGTCAGAAATAAAATACTCTCATATGACAGACTCACATTGCTTAGGGGTAAACTTCAGCTATAATCTTTTTTGACATTTGCAATATTTAAAATCTTTCTGGTATGACTAAGTTTTGGATAAACTAAACTTTAAACGGCCTTACAACCAGTGACACATACAACGTTATATGTCTTCCTTACAGAACAAATAACTTTCAGAAAGAAAAAATCTTCAAAGTTAAAATAGAACATTAAATAAGACAAGTTTTCTATTTTAGTATGTGAAATTTTTTGAGATTCAAGTATTGTAAAGTTCAATCCTCATAATAAGAGTTCAATTAGATTAATTTAAGCATAGTTTTAATACAGCTCTAAAATAACTACCTTTTTAAAAAAAATTGAAATAAATATTAAACAGTAGTGATTAGAAAATATCCCCTGCTATGGCTTTTGTTTTCGCATTTTTAGTCACCAATTCATTTTCCTCTTGCTCCTCAATTTTTCATCATCTATATTTGATTGTTTGTACATTGTATAATAACAGTCTCTTAAGATGTTCAACACATATATAATTCAATAATGTCTTTGGCAGTAGGTATTTGTCTTTGTATTTCTAATGAATAAATTGTTTCAATTACAGAAGTGTCCTGTAGCATTATTTCCTTATTTTACATGATGCCAAATAACATCGCAAAATACTACCTTCTCTTAATCTGTTTGTAAAGCACTTAAGAGTAATCAGAGAAAAATAGAAGAAAAAAATGAAATTGTTACTGAACTGTTACTTTTGGAGGAGTTATTTTATATAAAACAGTATACTGTTACTCTTTCTCACTTAATTCTTATACTTATTTTTTTTATTTTTTTTTTTAATTCTTATACTTATTTTTAAGGTAGATATTTTTATTCTTAAACTAAGGACATTGAATAAGGCTCCAACAATCAAAGACCCTTATCTAAGTTTTCTAGTCACTTAATGAAACCAAAATTTGAAAATCTGTAGGCCTCAGACTGTTGACATAACAACTTTTAGTGTAAACCAAAAAAACGTTTCCTATCATTACTAGTAAGACCTCTGTTCTGTGGTTATTCTTAAATTCATGCTATCAAATTTCTTCTTAATTTTTTCTTCAGCCTCACTTATAAAAGCCACTGAAATAAAAATGATCATTTGTGACTGTGTTGGAATTTTTTGTGTGATTATTCTATTACTGCTATATCAATGATCTTATACAGAAAGGATTTAGCATTGTCTACACCAAGAGAAGAGCATTCACAACTGTGATTTTTCAAGTCATAATTTTGTACTAATTTCAATATTGTCTTTAGAAACTCAAAGATAGGAATAGAAAACTTGCTTGTTTTTACAAATGAAAAGTTTGTGAGTTAAAAAACAATAATAATATTAACAAATATATTATATAATCGTGTAAATATATGTTAAAGATAATTAAAAATTTATATATAAATACAAATTAAACAGTAAAAAAATTGAAGAAAAAGTAGAAAGGAGTCAGTTAAAGAAATCAGTCTAATTTCAAGACTGCTTGTAGGGACTGAAAAGATAGTAGAAGGGTTAAAGTGCTTGAATTTCCCACAGCCAACTCTGGTTGGATCCCAAAAGCCACATATTGTACCATGAATCAGCCAGCACTAAGCCCTGACCATCACTGGGTGGGACCCAACCCCCACTCCCACACCCACAGGCTGCTTATAGTTACAATAATCAAGACTATATAGCATTGTCAAAGGGTTAGACACAGAGATAAAGGAAACAGAATAGAAATACCCCTGTACATATGGGTTTAATTATTTTCTGTCATAGATGAAAAAGTAATCTGATGAAGAAAAGAAAGCATATTTCATAAATGGTATTAGAACAAGTGAACAAGAAAGAAAAGAAAGGATGCAAGGAAGGAAGGAAGGAAGGAAGGAAGGAAGGAAGGAAGGAAGGAAGGAAGGAGGGAGGGAGGGAAGGAGGGAGGGAAGGAAGGAAGGAAGGAAGGAAGGAAGGAAGGAAGGAAGGAAGGAAGGAAGGAAGGAAGGAAGGAAGGAAGGAAGGAAGGAAGGAAGGAAGGAAGGAAGGAAGGAGGGAAGGAAGGAGGGAAGGAAGGAGGGAAGGAAGGAGGGAAGGAGGAGGGAAGGAAGGAAGGAAGGAAGGGGGGAAGGAAGGGGGAAGGAAGGAAGGAAGGAAGGAAGGAAGGAAGGAAGGAAGGAAGGAAGGAAGGAAGGAAGGAAGGAAGGAAAGAAGGAAGGAAAGAAGGAAGGAAGGAAGGGAGGGAGGGAGGGAGGGAGGAAGGAAGGAAGGAAGGAAGGAAGGAAGGAAGGAAGGAAGGAAGGAAGGAAAGAAGGAAGGAAAGAAGGAAGGAAGGGAGGGAGGGAGGGAGGGAGGGAGGAAGGAAGGAAGGAAGGAAGGGAGGGAGGGAGGGAGGGAGGGAGGAAGGAAGGAAGGAAGGAAGGAAGGAAGGAAGGAAGGAAGGAAGGAAGGAAGGAAGGAAGGAAGGAAGGAAGGAAGGAAGGAAAGAAGGAAGGAAGGAAGGAAGGAAGGAAGGAAGGAAGGAAGGAAGGAAGGAAGGAAAGAAGGAAGGAAAGAAGGAAGGAGAGAAGGAAGGAAAGAAGGAAGGAAGGAAGGAAGGGAGGGAGGGAGGGAGGATGAGAGGGCGGGGGAGAATCTTGGTGTCACACCTGATAGAAAATTAACTCAAAATACGTCATGGTCTTACAACATTGAACTAAACTATGGTTGACACAATAATTTTTCTTTGTTTAGAATTTGTATCAAATGCACAAATCCTAAAAGAAAAATTTGATTAGTTGGCTTTTAACAAATGAAAAAACAATTGCTCTGTGAAGGACTGTTTTGAGTTTATGAAAAGTTGAACTATAGAGTGTGAGAAATGTTTGCTAACAACATATCAAACAAAAAGCGTTTAGAATATAAGTTTTAAAGTACTCAAAATAAATCAGTTAAAAATAATCTAATTAGAAAATGAAGGAAAGAATGAACAAGGGGCCAGAGCAAAGTACAGCAAATCGAGCACTTGCTGCCTTGCACAAAGCCACCTTAGCCACCTTGGTTCCATCCTTATTACCCCATCGTGTCCCCTAAGGCCCACCAGGAATGATCCCTGAGCACAGAACCAGGAGGAAGACTTGAGCAATTCTGGGTCTGACCTCAAAACATACAAACAAAAAGATACCGAAGGGCATTCAATGTTATTACAAATTATAATGATAATGCAACTCAAGTGCACTGTTAGGACTTGCAAATTAAAATCATAATGAAGTATTCAATTTAGCCACTAGCAAATGGCTAGAAATCTAAAATAATGACAATGTCAAGTGCTGATAAGTATATAAATAAAATGAATTAATAATACATTTTTTTAGAAAAATAAGATGTTATAGTCTTTGTAGAAAGTGGTTTGGCAATTACTTTAAGCTTTTTAAAGATCTATATAAAGATTTATATATTTATATATAACATATCAATTTTGGACTGGAGCAATAGCACAGAGGATAGGGCATTTATCTTGCAAGCAGCTGACCCGGGTTTGATTCCTCCGTTCCCTCTCAGAAAGCCCAGCAAGCTACTGAGAGTATCCCCACCCCCACTCCCCACCCCCCACCCCCAGCATGGCTGAGCCTGGCAAGCTACCCGTGGCATATCCGATATGCCAAAAAGAGTAATGAGTCTCACAATGGAGACATTACTGGTGCCCACTCAAGCAAATTGATGAACAAAGGGACGACAGTGCTACAGTGCTACAGTGCTATCTACACATGAATGTACCTTTCAGCTCTATTTGTGATAAACAACAACTAGAAACTAGAGTCTAGTTATACTAGGATAACTGGATGATTAAATAAACTAATCCATGATGCCATTGAAACCCTCAACTATAAAAAGAGAATGCACTTGTGTCATACACAGAACTTAAATGAGTGTCCAGAAAAATCCAATGAGTGAAAATTTTTTTTGCAGAAAGTTACATAATGTATAATTCTATTATAGGTATAACAAAATTGTAGGCTTGAAGGAAAATATGTTTTTTAATGTCCAGGATTAATGATAAAGAATGTAGAACTGGGTGTGGCTATAAAAGAATATAAAAAATTCTTGGTGACAGAAAGTTTTGTATTTTGACTATGTGAATGTTGCACTAGAGTTTAACAGGATATTTTCACTGAAGGAAACAACAAAGAGTATATGGGATAGCATTGTAGAACTTCTTGCAATCACAGGAGAATTTATAACTACCTCAAAGTAAGCAGTTCCATTTGCAGTTTGGAGGTCAAGGAGAGTGCTTAGGGTTAAAAGTGTATGTCATGTGTTGGAGAAATAATACAAGGGTAGGGAACTTGCCTTCCACAAACCCGACCTGACTTCAATCCCCAGCAATTCCATGTGGTCCCCCAAGCACCTCCTGGAGTAATTCCTGAGTGCAGAGTCAGGAGTAACCTCTAAGCATCGCCAGATATGACCCAAAAACTAAAACACCTTACCTGCTGTGCTATCACTCCAGTCCTAAAATGATGAGTATCTCACAAAATAAAGTGGCTGAGCATGACTAGATGTATTTCCCAAATATCAAAAATCAAATTAAATCTAAATACAGAGGTGTTTTAATTTGATGCCAATTATTTACTCTTTTATAGATTTCTATTCAAATCTCACTTCTATTGATGATCGACGATCTTATGCTCAGTCTTTCAGTGAGCATTACAGCCCATATATTAGATCAAAAGATTCTCCAAGCACGCCAAGAAGTAGCAGCCTATTATTGGTTTTGGAGGACAAAAAAAAGATGCCTGTAAGTGAATTTTTTGTACGTGTGTGCACATGTGGTGCCTAAAATCAAACCTAAGGCCTCATACATGCAAGCAATACTCTTACTCCTGCACTGCATCTCCAGCCCTAGAAATATTAACTTAAGAATAGAATTTTTTTTGGGGGGGGGGCGGAGCGATAGCACAGCAGGTAGGGCACTTGCCTTGCACGCGGCCGACCTGGGTTCGATCCCCGGCATCCCATATGGTCCCCCAAGCACTGCCAGGAGCAATTCCTGAGTGCAAAGCCAGGAGTAACCCCTGAGCATCGCTGGGTGTGACCCAAAAAGCAAAAAAAAAAAGAATAGAATATTTTTGTCTTGATTCTTCTGTACACATACATAACCTTGAGAGTTTTTTTTAAAAAAATCATTGTTCAGGTATCATTTTATTCATTCACTTTATTTGGGGGCCATACCTGGCAGTGCTCAAGATTTACTCCTAGCTCTGCACTCAGGGGTCACTCCCAGAACTACCGAGGGGGCCATATGTGGTGTCCAGGATTGAACCTGGGACAGCGGCATGCGAGTCAATCACCCTACCCTCTTTACCATCTCTCCAGCCCCAGACTGTTTTTTTTTTTAATCTGTTTGTTGAATGTCGCCATAATCAGAACTGTCTACATAGAAACACTTATCTTATTTCATTCCACTGTTAGAGTATTTGAGAACATTTATTAGGTCAAGAGATGGGGTAAAAGGTAAGAAGACTCTTGCAAGAATGTTTTTACTTAAGGAGTTCTTCTTGGTTGCTATATAAGTCTGTGTCAAGCTGGGCAGGGGTTGGGACAGTGGTTGGGGTTGGGATGTCTTTCATCCTTGTTAAATCTTTGATCTTAACAAAAAAAAAACAGGCCAGATGAAGGCAATGAAAGGAATGCTTTTATGTGATTCTCTTTATTGGAAGATGTTTGAAATGTTACCCCTCCATTATACCTGTTGCTAACTTTAGTATGGATTACCTCCTATTAATCAAAAATTAAAATTCAGATATTGAGGACCTAAGAGAGTAGTTGAGCAAATGGGATATACAATGAATTTTCAAGTTTGTACATTCAGAAATGCAACAACAAAAAAATGAGAGTTTATTTTCCAGAAGGCAGAAGGAGGAGAAGGGAGCGAAAGGAAAGCTTGCTGAGGTTATATTTGTACTGGCAAAATAATGTAGAAAGTTAAGATTCTCTTTGGGAACTTGGTCTCTCTTAAATGGTATCTTAGTCATGCAATTCTTTCCACTCTCCTTCCCTCTGCACCCCCATAGGCCTTTTTCCCTTTCTAATCATCTCTTTGATTTCAACGATATATCAATGTTTGATTTAATGGAGAACTGTCCTAAATCATTTTTTTTACTATTTCCAAAAAGCATTCACTAGAACCACACGAATTCTATTTAATCACTACTAGCATTTCTCTATCTACACTCAGAGAAAGCCTAGGAAAGTCTGTGCTTTAACATTTCTGACAAGTGATAAGTTCTGTCCATCTCAGAAAAGACTGGTCAATGAAGTATAACCTGGCAGAGGAGTGTAAAATTCTAGGGAAAGAAGTTTACAAGGTCTCTTTACTGAAGATATTTTCCCCCTAAGTATTATAATTTCTTGAAGTACTGAGGAGAGAAGAGAGACTATGATTCAAACTGCTCTTGCCAAATTTATATTCTCTAAGGTCCAGGAGTGTTTCCTGCTATAGATAAAGAAAAATAAGCATATTATATCCCAGTCTTTTGTTTTCCCCTACCAAAGGATTAATACATAAAAGTCTTTCTTATAAAGACCTTTTCAGCTGGACCCAAGCTATTACTCATCTGCTCCCAGATTTGCTGTTCTTTGGAATCATAACTGCAAACAAACACAATTTGTTCCTAATGCTAAAATAACCCTGTAATTAAGAAGTTCAGGAAAGGAGCTATGTTTCCATTTTGGTGATTTATGCTGTGCTTTCCAGGAAAAAAAAAAGTATGGTTTGGGAGTTGGGGGTAAAGGAAGGCTGAATAATGTTTCATCTGTGCATCCAGTTTCACAAGCTCTTGGTTAAAAAAAATGCTTTCCTTTCCATATTAAATAAAATTATGCTAAAGTATTAAAATCCACCCCCTACTAGGCTGCAGTGATAGTACAGCAGGTTGGGTGCTTGCCTTTCATGCAGACTGGGTTCCATCCCCAGAACCACATGTGGTACCTAGAGCCCCGCCTGAAATGATCCCTGAATGTACATCATAAGTAAGCTCTGAACACTTCTCAGTGTGGCCCTAAGTCATAAAACCAAACACACGTGTGTTTGTATACTTGCATGCACACAAACAAATTCCACTCCTATCAAGATACAAAGAAGGCAAAACTTTTTTCTCAATATATGGTGGACAATCTATTGTTCTTCAGTACATTAAAAAATATGTTTATAAGCCAGAAAAGTGGTTTATGGTCAAAATTTTCAAAACATTTCTTTAAGTGGATCAATTTAAAAACTTACATTTCTCAAGATTTCATTGAAACATGGGGTAGATGAACAGCCAGAATTGATTAAATATAGTAGATAAATTAGAAGAAAGATAGCATGCTTTCTTGAGATTTTTTCCCCCCTGAAGTTCTTATATAAAAGTTAAGAGTTGAATTGAGTTTCTTTAAAGTTGAAGGTGATGTCGGTGGCCCCACGGGTGGTTCATATGAAGTGTGGAGGAGAAAGACGGTCACTTTCTCCAATCCTCCTCTGCCACCCAGGACCCAGGGCTACTGGGTTCTTGTCTCACCTTGCAGAAAAGAATTTCAGGAGTAGATGGGCAGTAAAATTACATAGGGTTTTTTTTGAGGCTTTAAAGGGAAGTGGGGAGAGGAAATGGGAGAGAGTGGAGAGTAACATGCTCAAGAGAGAACCTGGGCTTCTCCAAGGGTGGAGAGAGTCCCTACATACATCCCAGCATTAGACATGAAAGCATGAAAGCACACATCTCAGGAGGGGAGATGTGAGAGACACATATGCTCAGGCACTGCAAGTGTTCGGCCACATGTCCTTAAGCAGTACATGGGCTCGGTAGTTGGAAGTAGTGATGGTCTTCTTTGAAATTCCTTTCCTGGCCTTTTGTGTCTGCAGGAGCTTCTCTGGGTCTGTTGCTGTAGATGGGTGAGGGTCTTATCGGGCCTTTGTTCCTGTTTATTCCTGTTTGCTCTGGAGGGTCTTATCAGGCTCTGCAGCAATTTCGGGGCTATTTCTCCCCAGAAAATGTTGCCATTGCCTTGGGCTGGGGCCTTCCCTATCCTGCCTACATCAAAGGTATGAGTAATATTTTATAGATAATATTTCACAGGGGGCCAGAGAGATATACTACGCAGGGTGTTTGCTTTGAGTGAGATTCATCCAGGTTTGATCCCTCGCACTCCATACAGTCTTCCAAGTATGCCAGGAATGATTGCTAAACTCAGAGTCAGGACACTGCTGGTATGGCTCCCAAATAAAATAAAAACAGTTAATAAGGCAGAATTATCATCAAAAACAGATTTAACAATGATATATCTCATTCAGCAAGTTTTTCTTAACATCGTGAAAACTCACACATGAGTTCTCTGCTATCTTGCACAGTTTCTCATTTATTACATTATGTATTGTGACTGTAGATATGGACAAATTTTAGAGTCAAACTATATTTTTAGAAATAATTAATGAGTTTGACCTTAAGAGTACATAGAGTAAGTCAAATAGCCTCTGTTAAGCAAATATGATGGTGGTTACGTGGGTGTAATACTGATTTTTACCAACAAACTTTTCCCTGAAATATTGCATCACCATACTGGAACACATGCTGCCGCCCTCTTTAATTATATGTTTTGATGGTAAACTGCTCTGTGGAATTAAAGAAATAGCAGTTCAGCATCTAGTCACTGAGTTGAACTGGATGACCTTCCTTTTAAAGAAATGACTAAAAAGACACTGGCCACAAAACTGTCTCTTGGATCCAAAGATGTTTGCGGGTAGCAAAGCTGATTCCTTGTGTGAACCAAGTATCTCTCTTTATAATCTTTATCTGAAAGATCATCAAATATTAGAAAATATAAGGCATGGAACTAATATAGTTGAATATGAGGCTAATCATTTCCTCTTTGGAAATTTCTCAAACTCAAATTTGGAACTAGAGATAAATGATGATAAGAGCGGCAAGATAATTACCAGGAGAGTTTTAGAAAATGTTTCTCAGTCAGAGATTTCTAGTGATGTCACTCTAATCAACTGTGCAATTTATCAATTATGCAGATTTTAAACAGTACTGGCTAAATACACTCAAATAGCATGCACCTGCGTCCCATGTTGGATTGTCTTAAGATATGAGATTGTAGCCATATTTCTATAATATCAACATAACCGAATTCCAAAACAAAGCGTTAGGAAATTACTGATGCGATGAAGACTCATTAATATGGCATAGCATTATCGTTCTTGTCAAGTTTGACTTCGGGTTTCTCTATTTTTCCAAAAGCAGTTTTAGCCAGACTTCCCTTAGTGGTTTTGAAAATGCAAACAGAGCAAGCTGAGACGGTGTGCTGCCTCCAACTCTATTCCCACAGGTGGACTTAAGTTAGTGCTACACAGTCCAAATTATTTTTTAAACAATTGGCAGCAACAATACTGCAGTCTGAAGCTCATTCCAGCAATTCAAAGAGGAAACAAAATAGCAAGGGTTTTTGTTGCTTTTGTTATTGTTGTTAAATGTGGATTCTTTCACTAATGCTTCAGAATTGTATGTGTAGCAAGGACCTTACACAGTCCTTTCATCTAATAGATAAGGAGGCTGAGTGCCAGACAGGTTGTTTGATTCCTTCAAGGATACACTGAAGAAGGGGCCAAGAACTCTGTTGTCTTGGCTGATAGTCAGATGTTTGTAATGGGAGCTTCAGTATAGTTGCTATTTTACATGTTTTATAAGTATGATTGTTTTCCTTCCTGACATTTTTTTTCTGATGCCTATTATAAAGTTAACCTCAAAGATTTCAGTGGCAAATAGAGAAAACGTGGATTTGAAGATATTGAAGAAAGGAAAGGCTTGAATCAGATTTGCGAGTTAAACAGGCAATCTAAGAAAAACATGAGATTTTCTTCATTTCAATTCTTTTTTTATAGCTTATAGACTACAGTAAGCTTCACCCTTTAAACAATTTTTTCCCCTAGAAAATAACCATGTCCTTTGCTTTGTCTATGTCAGACCTCATTGGAGCTCCAAATTTAATCATTGAATGAACAGTTTTTATAAGATATAAAGCATCTCAAGTATAGGTCATCATTATCACAGGGTATGACAACTATTTGACACTCTCTAAATTGGATTTTCAATTGGTAGAAAATCATAGTTACATATAGACAAATGCTTATCAGGACTCCATTGGTTAGAAAAAAGCAAATTTAATACAAAGTGCTCCACTGCCCTGGAGTTTAAAGAATCAGAATAGCACCTCTGGAGGCAAGCAAGGCCTTTTCAGGAGAGAACAGTAACTCTTTTCAGCCTGGAGTGAGGTGCTAAGATAATTACTATTATTCATTTGTTAACTACTTTCCAAAGAAATTAAAGCAATTATTTTTGGTGAACTTTATTGACTAAAACATATGTAGAAGTACATTTTATATAAATCTATTGAAATATGTATGTTAGAATTGTTTTAATTTAACATTCAGCCAATGTCATTTAGAAAATAATATTCCTTAAAAAAAAGCTGAAGCCCTTTTAAATGTTTTGGTTTGATTTATTCATTTTAGTAACAGAATTACATAATTCAGTAGAAATGCAACTGTGTGATAAATCTCATATGCATAAGGGATTTGTTTTTTGGGTCAAGTGAAAACAGTATACATTTTCTACGGTGAGTAAGAATGTGATAAATCACAGGAAGGAAATACAGTTCCTTAGAGTTAAACTGTTGAAAACTAAATACCTTCTTGATGAAGTATATTTGTAATAGCTAGGTGATACACCAACATCTAATCAGTCCTTAATAATACCCCGTGTATGACATGAGGATTGTGTGACTTTCTAACGCAGATACTAACTGTAGTAATCTCTTTCAGAAAGCACAGCAAATGCCATAAAAACAAAGGAGAAAATAACAAGAAACAGACTTAGCTATCAGAAGTCTTCTTCAGGCTGTAAAAATCATCATATTTTTCTTCAATGGATTAAGAAATACCACATTGTTTTAGACTTCAAACAATGTGACTTTAATGTGACTTCTTCATAGTTTATGTCCCAACAGTAAGCAGTATATTCACCTTGTTAAATGCAATGAAGACGTTCAGAAAACACCTTTCAAGTTTACAGAACCTCAGACAAGGAAATGGAACAAGGTTAATTTTATTAAAATGGTAACTTTATAGGCACCAGATAAAGTTAGAGTCAAACATTCTGAAATATTGAAGTGTCTTCAATATTTTAGTAAGTTGAATTTTCAGTCGTATTATCATATTATACATCAAATAAAATTTTAGTTTATAGAGAGATGTTACAAAATTTATGTTCTCTGAGAAGTTTACTCTTAACAAAGGAAGGATTATCTTTCTGTAAAATTTTTGGATTTGGATCAGAGAAAAGAATAGAAAGATAAAGTTTTTATTACAGTGGTCTTGTTGCCATGTGGAAAATCAGAAGATAAAGCAAATATAATATATTACTTAAGGATTTTATATACCCAGGATAAAAGTTTTTTAAATTTTACATGCTTTGAACAATTCTCCCTATAAATTGCGGAGCACTTATAAAGTGAAGGCAATATTAATGGCACTTTTCCACCATGACTGGCAAGTGTGTTTAGGGAACAGAATATTTTGATACTACATGTGAGTGCATATCCCCTAAAATATATAAACATTTATATCACTGTAAGTGATTATGCTATAAAATAAGATAAATATATACCTTAAAAAATGAAGATAGTCGAGGGAGGAGAAAACATACATTAATAAAACTGTTTAGGACTTTAAAAGTTTGATATATGGGGGCTGGAGCTATAGCACAGCAGGTAGGGCGTTTGCCTTGCATGTGGCCGACCCGGGTTCAATTCCCAGCAACCCATATGGTTCCCTGAGCACCGCCAGGAGTAATTCCTGAGTGCAAAGCCAGGAGTAACCCCTGTGCATCGCCAGGTGTGACCCAAAAAGAAAAAAAAGTTTGATATACCAAATATATATGACAAGTCTACAATTGGATCCATATGGTAGTTTAGCCCAAGAGATATTTTGTGCAGGTTACTGACCTATAAATCATGATTTTAATTACCTGAAAAGTGACTGTAAATACAAAAGAAAAGAACCACAAACTTCAATGTTAAGTATACCAATACTGAACAGTGGAAGAAGTCTCATTTGCAAAGGAAACTGAGATGATGTGGATGCTGAAATGAAAAAAGAATGGAGGGAGATGACAAAGTGGTCTTTGCTGTTAACTGTGTCTGAGAAGGCATGCATCATTGAATCTGGCAACATGAAAGTTTTTGTTGACCTTCAAAAGTACCTTTTTTAGGGAGAGCAATCAAAGGGCATCTTAGTGGAGTGGTCTGAGAAGTTAATAAAACAGACACAAGAGCAGAAGTAATTCCTTAATGGTGCTTGCTGCAAATAGAAGAAACATTTATTAATCAATTAGAAGGTGTGAGGATCAAGAAAATTTTTTAACAATTACAATTCTGATGGGAACAGTCCAATGGAGAGGATCTTAAGGATGATGTCTTTGAAACAGCTAAGCTCTGTAGCAGGAAAACAAATCATCTGGGACAAAAAGCAGGAAGGCTCCTGATTTAGTGGTGGTATTATAATAATCCCAGCAGAGCACTTCAGTTTTCACTGTGAAACACAAATGAATGTAAAGAGAGGAATAGAAGAAAAGGATGGGACAAAACATAAATGCTAGTCATTAGGCAGGAGGAAAGGAACACTTCAGAGAAATTTCATGAGATGGTATTGAGTGCCCCTTTGAAAAATTGTTCCTAAAGTGAAATTAGTTCTTTGAGTTTTGTATTTTTATTTTCTAGCATTGTTTAATTACTTTGATGTAATTGATGTACTTTGATGATACAGGGAATAATTGTATTATCAGAGCTATGTAAAAGACAAGAAGGGAGTTTAGACATGTTTGTGCAGCAACTCAGTATTTCCTGAGAGTACAGTTAAACAACAAAGAGGGTGAGTTCACTTCTAATCCACTGATTAAAACAGTAACATAGGGCCTGATTTTTGTTTAGTTTGTCCTATGTGTAAGACCTGTACAATTTTCACTGGAGAAAGGTGAAAGGGGCCCAATGCCCTGAAAATTTATGCCTGGGCCTTCGGATTCCATCTTTCTGTATTTTTAGCAGCCATCTGAAAATGCAGTCATCTGACAATGAACACTGCTATCTGGAGTATTACATACTGTTAGTGGACTATAAGAATGTCTCTCTCACCCCAGTTAAATGAAAACTCAGCTGTACTTTTTGAGTCATATAATTCTTGCGAAGAAGAGAATCAATCTTTTTTATTTCTGGTGACCCATAATTTGTCAAAATTTCAGACACCAAGATTGGGTTGGGGCTAGAGTAGCACATCCACAGAGTTAATAATCCTGTCCCTTCCCCATATTTTCATCCTCTAGAAGGGCTTAATACATTCTTGTTCTGTAAACCAGCAGAAAATGAAATATATGCAGACTCTTGATTTATGCTTAGAGTTCACTGGAATTTTCAGCTCTTCTAAAGCTCATCATATGAAATGCTTCTCTGACAATGTTATCAACTAATAGGCACGTGAGCTTTGCTTGACACAGATATCTTGAAAAACAGTACTGCTCTCTAAGAGCACTTGTTAGACATGGAAATCTTTCTCAAAAAACAAGGCTCTGCATACATAATAAACTTTCTTCTATAACTTTAATTGATTATTGATAATTAAAAGTAACAATGTTTGCAATATCTAAAAGACATTGCAAACATGTTATGAGGATTAACTCATTTAAATCTTGCAGAAACCTTATAAAAATATTGTTATTTTTATCTTAGAGGTAATGAGATTTAGTGAAAAATAAGCTAAGTAACCAGCTTATGGAGAAAACATTATGTGTGAGGGTTTTAAGTTGAACTCTTGTATTCTGGCTGCAGAATTTAGTAATAATCACAGGTATTGTGAAAATAATTGTTCTGATCTTTAATAAGAGAAATGAATTCAGTAGATCCTATTCAGTAGTTCCTATCATCTTATTTTTACCATAATGTAATTATATTTTAGATTATTCTATATCTAAAAATACATATGATCATTTATATTGAAGAATTTCTGTTGAAATAAACAGGAATCATACTAGGAAACTAAGTACTCTGAACATTTCTTCCTATGTTACACTCTAAAAGTTTAAATTTAAGAACAGTACTGTGCTTTAAGATTTAAATTTAAATTTAAATCATACGAATTTGCTGTCATTTTGCCCTCTTAACTGATTAATCTGTCTTACTATTATCTTTTTTCCTGGCCACTTATGGACTCTTCGCTGAATTCTCTTGTATAAGGAACAAACGACAGTTTTTTAGAGAGCAAAAACTCAGGACAAGGGCATAGATTGTATCTGAGGGACGGAACTATTTCCTGTAAGTTAGCACTTGGCAGTGATATCTGAAGATTACCAAACGTGCCTTATAGGTTTTCAACTCAAGTGTAAAATGATGTGAGTTGTGACTTCCCCTCGAAAGCTGATTAAACCTAAACTTTTATCATCTTAATATTTTTCAGAAAAAAAAACTTGTGGAAACCTATCAGCAAAAGAGCTTATCTTCTGATTGAAATAGTGGTTATGACAATGTCATCACACACTCAGAAAGCATAACACCTACAATGTTCTAAATTCCTCATTTCTCTCACCGGATTTGTCATTACTAAAAATAGCCTCGGGGCAAGAATTCCTGGCAAAAGCATCACAAATTGGCAATCAGTAGACTCCAGCTAATGTGTTTTCTGAGTGTGAACAAGAAAGGTTGTCACATCCAAAAGTTCCAAAATAGTTTTCTTTCTTTAGAAAATGTGTACCTTTCCAGGACAAGCAGCATTTCTCTCACGTGGTTTAGCCGGTGTCATTGGTCACCACTAAGCCAGAATAGAGGTGAATTTTGGGCTACTACAAGTGTCATTTACTGTAGTTGATAAGTGTGGTAGTCTGGATGTCCTCAGCACATGAAACGGTTGACAGAATAGTCATTTTAAAATTTGCCCCGTGAGCCCGTAGAAGGTATGAGAGGTGGCACCCAGAAGATAAATGGCGGGTCAAGGGACAGGAACACGGTTGTTATCACGGACACAGACCCTTCATCTGTCAGCGGGATATCACCAACATGTCTTTCACTGTAAGGTGATATGTTTTTGAGATACAAATTAGAGAATATAATTTCTATCCACTTCAGAGAGAGATAACATGAACACCTAAAAATGACACACCAGTATAAAGCTGACCACAGAATAGCTAATGAACACGATTTTGTAATACTCTCCTCCCAAATTTCTAATAACTACAATTGAGAAAATGTCATCTATTCACTTATTTAAATTAGCCACTAGTTTACCTTTTGATTTTGACCTTTATTTTGATTTTATAATGTCACACTCTAGATTCAAAAACCTCACTCTGTCACTTTCTAAACTGGTGACTTTGCTCTTTAGCATCCTGAAATGTGTTGTATTATTGTACAATAGGGTTATGGATTGCTCATATGTTGTCTCATATACACTCAATTACATTTTTATTGTTACATTAACAATGAATAAACATGCTTTGTGATTATTGATACCTACTTGATAATGGTTGCCTTTATCTCTGACATTTTTCTCAGAAATATTGGTATAATAAAGGGAGAAATATACTGTGATATTATTTTTCTCATTTTCATATTCAGTCAATTTTTAAAATGATCCTAGAAATAATTCTGCTATAATAATTACATATTATCCTTCACTGTTAATTTTATAAGTAATTTAATTACCTACTAATATTTATCTTTCTCTTTTAAAATTCTAGTTTAGGAATTATAGCTTACAATAGTATTAAAATTTATAACATATATTTATATACAACCTTACTACACTCATCACTGAAGTGACCATGAACCTCCACTCTATGTCATGGTTATCTTCTAATCTGCTTTCTTTCCCTTTTCCCCTACCACCTACCCTCCGGTTTGATAATTAGTTCTGTATTTCAATGTTAAGGATTTGTCATTGTTTAATATGTTGTCTTTCTTCCCATCTGTTTTGGTTTTTGTTTATTTGGTTTTTGTGTCACACCCAGTGATGCACAGGGCTTACTCCTGGCTTTGCATTCAGGAATTACCCCTGGCGTTGCTCAGGGGACCATATGGGATGCTGGGAATCGAACCCGGGTTGGCCACGTGCAAGGCAAATGCCCTACGCGCTGTGCTATCACTCCAGCCTCTCTCCCCACCTTTATTGAAGTACTGTGATTTATAATAAAGCATTCTAATACTACACCCACTGGAGCACTTACTTCTCTCCACCAATGTTACAAAGACCTCTCACATCCACTCCTCCCACCCCATTCCCAGATCTGTAGACCAACTATCCAGTTCTGTCTCTTGGACATTTGTTTTTCCCTTTCTATATAGCTTTATACCCCACATATGAAACAAATCATTCTGCATCTCCCTTTTTTTCATTTAAATTATTTATTTTATTGAATCACCATGTGGAAAGTTACAAAGTTCTCAGGCTTATGTCTCAGTTATACAATGCTCAAAAACCCGTCCCTTCACCAGTGCCCATATTCCACCACCAAAAACCCCAGTATACCTCCCACCCCCCACCCCCTACCCCTGACTAACTGATAAATTTCACTTCATTTTCTTTTTACCTTGTGCATCTCTCCCTTTATCTTCTGACTGACTCCAAAAAAATGATACCCTCTAGTTCCATCCACATAGCAGTAAATTGCACCTTTTCATCCTTTCTTATAGCTGCAAAATATTTAATTGTGTGTATATACTTTTTGGCACATTCATCTGTAGTTGAACATTTGGGCTGATTCTCTATCTTTTCTATTTACTAAGCACTGCAATAAACATGAGTGGGCATATATCCTTTCAAATTAATGTTTGTGTATTTAGGGGATAATGTCAAGAGTACGTTTTAGAAGAATTTGTCCAAGTTCTTAATGAAAGTCATTTGAATTAATAGGCATTGTTTTGAATTTGTATAATGCTTTGGATAGAAAAATCATCTTTTTTTTTCTTTTAAGTTTTTATTTTATTGAATCACCATGAAAAAAAATACAAAGCTTTCAGGTTTAAGTCTCAGTCATATAATGATCAAGCCCCCATCCCTTCACCAGTGCACATGTTCCACCACCAAGAACCCCAATATACCCCCCCTCCCACACACCCCCACCTAAGTAGCTAATGATCTTTACTTTATTCCCTCTATACTTTGAATACATTCAATATTTCAATAGAGAACTCACTATTATTGTGAGTTCAACAATCAGGCCTGCTGAAAAGGTATCATTTAATAATTTCTTTTCATTGCTGAGAATGAAGATTCTATGAGCTCTTTGGATTTCTGATATTTTATCTCAGTTCACAGTCTAGATGCATTTCTGTAAGAAGCTGCTCTGGGTGCCAAAATGGGCTAGAAGACCTCTTGGATCATAGTCTTTAGGAGCAGAGGGTCCGTTTCTCATGCCATAGCTCCGGATCTTATCTGGGCCAGAAAAATCATCTTGATAACATTGATTCTTTTTTGTTGGTTTGTTTTTCTTGTTTGGGGGTCAGACCTGGTGATTTCAGGCATTACTCCTGGCTTTTCACTTAGGAATTACTCCTGGCAGTGCTCAGGGGACCGTATGGGATGCTGAGGATCAAACCTAGGCAAACACCCTACCTGCTACACTACAGCTCCAATTACATGGCAACATTGATTCTCAAAATCTATGAACAGGGAAATTGCTCTATTTCCTGGTGCCCTCCTCTATGTCTTTCCATAGTGTCTTATAGTTTTCTCTTTACGTCTTTCATCTCCATTGTGAAGTTGATTTGATGCTATTAATTCTATTCTAGCTATTTGATGCTATTAGAATATTTTGGAAAGAGTTATATTTTTAATTTTATTTTCCTTTTGGTTTATTATTTGCATACAGAAATGCCACAGATGTGTTTATTTGGTATCCTGTTGCCTTTCTGTATTGGTTCATTGTTTTTAGTAGCTTTATGGTGAGTTCTTTCTTTTAAATCCAAACACCAAAATTCACATGAGGTAATATTTTGATGACAAAATGTTATTTTTTGTCAAAAAATTGTCATCTTTTCCTCAACGAAAATATTTTAATTGCTATAGAGAAAGCTTTTTGCAGCATTCTTTGGAGATGGTAACATCCAAATTGCCTATAAATTTTTCACATAAGCATGGGCAAGTAGGAAAGAAGGACCTAAAACAAGTCCTTCTTTAGAAGAGACAGACACTTTCAAAGGTACTGATTTCAACTGGTACATGCTATGAAATGCCTAACACCTAATATGGAGTTTTTACGTTCTAACTGTGACTCAGAAATCCAGACCCAAAATTTTATAACTTTTAATAAAAAAAAGACTCCCTCAGGCACACTAACTTCACACAGAATTCTTTAAAATGAAACTATTGGGCCAAGGAGATAGTTCAGCACTAAACTTGCTACGTTGCTACCAGGCTTCAATCCCTGGGGACCCAAGGCCTCCTGAATGTCACCAGGTGTAGTAAGTACTAAAGGCCCCCAGATACTGCTGGGTGACCTTGGTGGTCCCTGAAATCACAGGACTTGAATAGGACTGCATGTTCAAGGTCTAATACCAAACACTGGCCCATAGACGGAGTATCAGCAGACATGACCCCAGGCCCTCTTGGGTACCACTTAGGAGTTCTTGTCTACAAGAGAAAGACAGTTACATAACTCTCAATATAAATAAAAGTGAGTAAAAGTTTAAAAAACACTCTTTTCTGGAATATGAAAGAAAATTTTACTTAAGGAGTCAGTCAACAGGCAAAGGATTAAGCACCATCAAATCTGTGCTTTAAAAAGAGCAGTAGAATATGTATGTTGGACTATAGTGTTAAGGACAGACATCATTAGAAATTTCTAAGTGCTTTCCTGTACTCAAGCACAACAAAAGACTCAATATACAGAAGCATAGAACTGGCATTAGAGATAAGCATAGAGATTTGGAGGTCTAAGTGCTGAGATTTAGACCCTGACCCCTCCAATGAATGTCTTTATCACTTTGAGGATGTTTTCCTTACCTAATATTCTTATATTAATAAAATAATAACAATGCTTGTAGTTCTTCAAACGTAGTGAAATTCAATAAATGTAATAAATGTTATTTGCCACTATGTACTTAGTATTTTGCCAAAATCGCTTTTATCTTAAGAAAGTAGAAAAATATAGATGGCATATAATAAAGATTTCCATCAAATCTGCCAAAAGTCAACAGAAACTAATAAAACTTTAAATTCCTCAGGCAACAGAAACTGAGAACAGAGGAGAAGTGGAGCATGCACTGGGACATTGGTAGAGGGAGCAGACAGACACTCTGGTGGAGAGTATAGTTGCAGTTTAATTTAAACCCTACTAGTTTTATTTAAACCCTACTAGTTTTATTTAAATCATACTAGTAACAGTTTTGTAAACCAAAGTGCCTAAAATAAAATGTAAAATAAATACAAATAAAATATTTTAACCTGTCACTGTCATTGTCACTGTATCCCGTTGCTCATCAATTTGCTCGAGCGGGCACCAGTAAATAACATTTCCATTTTGAGAATTGTTGTTACTGTTTTTGGCATATCGAATATGCCACGGGTAGCTTGCCAGGCTCTGCTATGTGGGCGAATGATTTAAACAGAAAAACATAATAAAATAGATGGGGAAATTTTGTGTTTATATGTAACAATTTTTCAAGCAACTGATGTGTTCTAGGCATTAAAATAAGAATTACATATTAATGATGTCCTCATTAAAAATTTCATTGCCAATAGGAGATAACAGGGGTAAGCAGCAAAAGACCTCAGAAACACGGATGATGTAAGTTGTTGTGTGTGTATATATAAACATATATATGTGTGTTTATGTAAATATATGTATATATACATGTGATATCTGTATTCATATGTGTTATGTGAATTACAGATGCAACAAAATTAAAAGCAAGATATATTAACCGCAACAACCAAACTTAAAAATGTTTCTGTCAACAAGACAGGTTGGGGGATGGGAAGGTAAACTAGGAATATTGGTAAAGGGAAATTGACACTAGTGATAGGATTGGTGCTGGAAAACTCTATGCCTCGAACTCAACTATGAATAACTTTGTAGATCACGGTGCCTTGATAAATTTGTTTTGGGGATAAAAACTACATTGTCATGACTATCAAAATTATACTTAGAACACTATAGATATTTTCATTTTTTGGCATGAAAAAGACCCAGATAATGCCGTCTTTTTTTGATCATTAACATAACATTTATTGATCTTCTTTGGACCACCTACTGACATAAGAGCTTTGGTCAGTCATAAAGTGAATGCTTTGTTTGCCTAAGCCTTGGGTTCTATACCTGATACTGTACAAAAATAAAAGAAGTAGAGCATCATTGATATATATATATAGAGAGAGAAGCAAAGAATAGAATAGACACATCGAATGATGACAGACTTTTTTCCTTTGATTACAAAACTGAAGTGACTACATGACCTCAGTTTTTTATGGGGAGAGGGAGAAGCAAGGAATGGAGAAAATGACAAAGGACAAAGGACAGGTAGAGACTCCTGGGCACTTTGTTGAAGCAGTAAATTTATATAGCAAAACCATAAATATTAACATTATAATATGTTATCGAAATAACAATGAATTTTACTTTAAAAACTAAATAAAATTAGTGATGGAATCTGAATGATCCATGTGATATTTCACTTGTGAATATTCCTCTCTAAAGTTTGCACCCTATTTTTTTTAATATGCAGTATATAAAGAAAGAAATGAAATAAAATATCAGCACAGTCTATGGGAGAGTCATTTTCTAGTCATTATGATGTATTTCAAAAATGTATTCTAATCCTATAAGTCACTTCTATACTAGATTAATGACCTAGTACTTAATATTTAAAATATATTTTGATATGATTATGGAACAAATATCCAATGGGTATTTACAAATAAAAATGCAAGAAGGCAAGAAGGAAAAAGTTATAAAATAAACAAATTTGTTGAATTAAAAACAGTCTTATCCACAGACCAAACTTCATATAACAATCTTTAAAGTTATCCATATTCTTTAGTAATGCCATGAATTATGGCAATAAATATTTCTGAAAATAGTATATATATTAGAAACATTGAAATTTTTAGCATTATCCAAATTTTTTTGTAATATTTACAAATACTAATAATAGTATTTGCTTATAAAAAAAGCACACCTTTTCTGAAAAGGAATGATCTACCCTTTCTTCCATCCTTCCTAGAAAATCTAGCAATGTTTTTATTTGTCATTGTCATTACATTTTTTCTATAAGCAGCTTTGAATCATCTAAGCCAAGGTCTGGATTTCACTGTCATTTAAATGGAATATTTTACAAATACCATGACTTATTGACTTTCTTACATTGATTATTAAAATTGTTGTTAGTTACTTGTCCTTAACAGTTTTTAAAGGTTGCTTTGATTGGGCTGAACATGGGAGATGTAATTCAAGTGATTATTCCAATTCCCAAAGAGGAAGTGTTTTCCTGGCTTTAGCATTCTCCTGGAAGAAAATTAGGGATTTTAAAAAAAAGAAATTAGGTCCAAGAATTTTAAAAGTTTTAGAAACATTTCTTTACAATCCAATGGCTGAATAATAACTAACATAGTAGTTGAAACAATGCTGTTTTATTAGTTAAAAATCTATGAGTTTGATAAGGCCCTGAGATTTCTTAGATTTGGTAGAATAGTGGCCTGAATCACTTGGTGTCCAAGTTTCTTCATCTGTCATTTCATTTATAACATAACAAATAAACTAAATCAGGTTTATGCAAGAAGTATGCATTATTTAAAATATGTCTATGCTAAGTATAAATCAAATTCCTATAAAATGGTAACTAGTTGCACTCCACTCTGTCTTATTTGAGTGGGTTCTTCAAGTTTTAATGAACTCTATTCAAGATCTTAACCCACCGCCTCAACTTCTACTAATCATTCATCACTTATAATTTTACTAAAACAACATTTGTCTAGTTTCTTATGGCTTATAAAACTGTCCTATTTTACCTGATTTATATAAATAAGTAAGTTACTTATGTAAAATATTATTTTTATTGATTTCTACCTATAGTCTATGATACTCAAATTTTATTGACATATTCAATTTTTAGTAATTATCAAAATTTTTTTAATGTGAGAGTTACAGAGAAGTAGAGATCAAGGTCTAAATTTCTTTGGAAAAACAATTCCAAATGAGGATGATAATTGAACATGAATCCTTTGATGTTTCATGTAGAAAATGAAACAAATTTGTCTTGTTATTTTCGGTTTTCATCTAATTTTTGAACGTACATCTGGTATGTTATATCCTTTTCCTTTTGTTCATAATTTCCACAAAGAAAAATTGAAAGCACCAGTATTCCTGGATGTTGTAAATCATCACCCACGAAGAATTTTGTTTATTGTCAACTAATAACCTTTCTTTTGATATGTTTTCCTTTCCTTACCTGGATATCCTTCAACACCTATTACACTTCCCCACACCTGCTTAGGTCTATTAGTTGGATGAGAAGTACACTACTTAAACAAAGAAAACACTTCAAATACTGCCACTTGTCATATACTATAAGCTAAATTCACTAGTAATTGAAATGCAAGTGGAGTTTTTATACCATTTTAAAAGAAAAACAAATAATTTCCAAATGTATACTTTTCTAATAAAGAAACTGTCTCAGAAAAAAGGAAATTATAAAGAAATTATATCATTAGGTATAAAATTATATGAAAAGTCAAATCTCACAAAGTGTGGTATTTTGCAGTTCTACTATAATGAAAAAAGACAAAATGACCTTCAATTGAGTTTCCACTTGACATTTAATTTCTTATTACTAAAACATTGGATTCATGCATAGGAAACTTTAGAACTAAAAAGTAAAAACCTGGATCAGTATCAAAATGGTGATATTTATTTGGATTATCTACATTAATATAATTGTGGGTAAAGAAAGAAAACCCTGAAAACTGGGAGGGGCGAAAATAGATCATGAGGAGGAATCAACTTTAATTCTTTTGAATTTAAAATTTCATATTATTCATTCCATTTCAATATTAAATTATACCTTTTAAATTAATCATTTATACCAAAATTGTTCTTTTTGTCATAAAGAGATTAAGAAAAACTTGAATTTGGAGAGAGCCAATTCTTTTGCTATATGTTACTATTGGTATAAGAATATTGTTATTAAAAAGTTACAGTATGATTTTATTCCTTTTTCTATTGTTGATTGTGGTGTTCTGGATCAATCCCAGGACTTAAAAAAAATATGCAAAGCAAGTACTAGACCACAGAGTTACATCCCTGACCCTGGTATTTATTTTTTGATTAATTTATGTTTGGGTATTGGGCCTTCTCAATAATATTGGACCCCTCCATGACTATACCTGGCAGTGTTTAGGAGATTATACAGTGCTCAGGATTAAGCTGGAGCCTGTGCATGGTAATAATATACTCCAGCCCTATAAGCAGTCTCCCCAACTCATTGATTTAAAAGACTGTTTTTTAAAAGAATCACCAACTTCCCTGTTGAAGATGGAATATTTGAACTCGTGTCTAACTCTGAACTGCTTCATTTTGATGAATAAGATTAATAAATCAAAGGTCAGTCATTTGATTGCCAAGTTCAAACTGAAGCACCCAAAGAATATTAAGATAAAACTAGCAAAAATTTGTACAATTTTTATGCAAATTAGTTTCCCCTCATTGTTTAATCTGGTACAGAATGGCTTGTTTCGTGAAGGGCTTTATTGGCACACCTTTACCCATCCTAAAATCAATAAAGAAATACTTTGGAAAGACAAAATTGAGAAGAAATACAACTTGACTCTAATCTATTACCGGTACTAACTTTATCCTCTAAGTTCAGAAATTTGTACAGAATTTTTTTAATGATAAGGAGTCATACTAGAGCTGACTCCATTCAGGTTATTTACTATGATTTAGAGATTTCTATATGGTTTGTATAGCCATAAATTAGAATATATTCTACACTTGCTATTTTGGGGTGCCACAACTCCTTAGTTTTCCTATATTGAAGCTGATGATGTCACAACTTCAAAGATTAAGCATAGCCTATCAAAACTTTTTTACCTCCCAATGCTCTCAAATATTTACTTCATAACAAGTCTACTAACTTTGTTTAATTTATTAATGTAGCACATAAGTGTGAATAAAATCTATGGGCAAATAAGTTCACAGATATGCAAAATAAAATTTTATGATGCTAATGATAATCAGAATATTAAAGTGTATGCTACTGGGGCTTGAGAGATAGTGCAATATGGCAAATGCATGAATGCATGCTTTGCACACGGGAGGCCCAGGTTCAATCTCCAGTTCTGTGTGAATCTATAGTAGCCCAGGAGTGACCCCAAAAGACAGAGTCAGAAGTAGCTCACAATGTACCACTTAATATGGCCTAAAAACAAACACAAAAATATATACGTATATAGGTACTATAAAAATATAGGCAAAATGACCTATTAAGATCACCTTTTACATGATTCAGAACCCATAACTCAACTAACTCAGGAACTGCAAGGGCTTCAAAGCAGTTTCTAAGATGCTTTCTAAGTCTTTCTGCAAAAAGACCCTATCTCAGATAAGAAACACTATGCTATGATCATTAATGAAAAAATAAATAAATTTTTTGCATTATTTTTGAGATTTTTTGCCATTATTAAGAAACTTGGTTTATACTAAAGTTCAGTTAAAAGAGAAAAATTTCTGCCTTTCTCTAGAATCCTGCTCAGGAAACCCTCTTCACATACCGTGGGAGGCTTCCTGCCCTTTCCCTCTCTTAAATAAAATCTCTTTTGAATTCTGCCAAAACTTAAAACAATAGTGTTCATGTCACTGGTTTAGTCTTAAGTGTTACTGTACTACATGCAACACCCAAATGCTAACATCCTTCTACCACAGTCATGGCCCCTGCTTTCTCACATCCCCCACCCAGCCGCACCTGGTAACCTGCCAGTTGAACGGCTAGATAGATTTCTGAGAGAAATCAGTAACAGAGCATTGACAGAAAAATATAGAAAATGTTTGTAATCCCATGAATAATATGCTATAATAGGGCAGGGGAAGGGTTGGCACAATAGTACAGCAAGTAGGGTGCCAGCCTCGTATGCAGCCCACACAGGTTTGATCCCTGGCACCATATGTGGTCCCCAGGGTCTGTCGTGAGTGGTCCCTGAGCCTAGAGCCAGGAGAAATCTGAGTACTGTTAAGTGTGCCCCCCACAAAACAAAACAAAATGACAGTAAAAGGCAGGGGAAAACTAGGCAATAACCTGTACATAAGGCAAGGATGAAGTAACTCTACCTGATGTCATTTGTAGAAACTTAAATCAAATAGGATGGCTGAATAGAACATAAATATTTATTTGATCATTCCTGTCACAAACTATGAGTGAGCTAGATATTTAGCAAAGTTAGTAGAGCAACAACTTTGGAGCAGCCATATGTAAATTTTCTAAATTCTTTTTTTTTCAATTTTCTAAATTTTTGACTATGAGTTTTGTCAGCTACCAGAATTACTGGAAAATGAAATTTACATCTCTTTAGAGACATATTCAAAACAGGTACTGTGACCATGACACCATTGGCTATGCAAAATAGTGTAATAGAGAACTTTTATTTAGGCACTGTGTTCTAATGACAGAGATAATGAATCTTTCTTTTTTCATCTCATAGATACTGTTGCCCGGTATCCAGTAAGAAATATAAAACATGCTCTAGCTTAGTTTACAACTCTCTAACATTGTGAAAAGTGGGGCATTTCCTAGGGAGAAAGAAAACTTGCATTACATAATTAAAAGTACCAATTTTTTTGCTTAGCAACAAATCTGTGTAAGCAAAAAAAAAAAAACTCTATTCAGCTTGAGTTACTCTGATGAATGCTATCAAGTCCCTTGAAAGCACAGAGGACTCTTTTAGCCACTTAGGGATGCTAATTTAGAAGGGACAAAAAACCAATATGCTAATTTTTATAAACAGCTATTCTTTGGACAAACATTTTGGAATGCTGTGAAGGGGTAAGAAGAAAGAGTACATCTGCATTATTCTCAGAGAAGCAAAATAATCTGATTTTAACATTCTAACTAAATGTGATTCCATACAAATTTTGGTTAATATACAAGTCTAAGATCTTTCAAGATGCTTATATGAACATAAGTCTTTGTGTATCTGTAGCTTTCTCTATTCAAGGAAGATGTTTTCACCATTTTGAAAATATCTTTGTTGATCTACTTCAGTTGGGCATTTTTGTGAAAAAAAAAAGTATGAATTTTTTTTCCCACAAATGTCTAATAGTACAGAACTTTCACTGAAAGCATCCCTAGATATATCTTTGTCCTTCTGGCAACACTAACCAATAAAAGGGAATTCATCATCTAAAAGAGTGGGTTATTCAATTTTGAACAGCTCTAATTTCTCTAAAGGTCTTTCTTCAGTGACTTAAAATGTTCCTGTCTTAACATTTCTGTTCCATTAGTCCTAGTTCTGCCATTTAAATACCAAACACTAATTTGTTCTCTCTTTTGCAGCTTTTCTCTCAATATTTAAAGACAAACATAAATACCTTGATAAGGAAAAATTGGAAAAATTTAATTCAAGTTTTGTAAACCTATATTTTATCTTACATAATTTTCATTGCATATAAGTTTGTATGTATGTGATTATCTATGTTTCATTAATTTCCTCATAAAAATTTTAATGTAATTAAGCAATTATCTGTAGGATTATGAGAGCTTCTTTGCACACGATAGGCATGCAATTATAATGGTAAGTCACGAGTAGGGCTAAATTAAAACCTTGAGCAGTAGATCAGTGGTACAGCAAAACATGAAACCCAGAATTAAGTACTTATAGAACCAACTTGTAGCAATAAAGACAATCCAGATGTAGACCTTAGTATCAAAGGACATGAAGTCAACTGAAAAATATACACTTTGACAGCAACACAGATAAAAAATAAGGAAACAACAGGAATCAATTTCCATTACAGAGTCTTCATCAACACTGGCTACTAGGATTAGAGAATTTAAGAGATGTTTCTAAGGGTACAAGTAAGATTTTGAAAAGGTATCTGAATGCTATCATCGTTCTTGACATTGTACATATCTTTCATATACTCGCCATAGCTTGCCGGGCTCTCTGAGAGGGGTGGAAGAATCTTGTCTGCATGGCAGAGCCTGGAAAGCTATCTGTGGCATAATCAATATGCCAGAAAGAGTAACAGTAAGTCTTACAATGGAGACAGTACTGGTGTCTGCTTGAGAAAATCGATGAGCAACAGGATAACAGTGATACAGTGATACAGTGATCTTTCATATAGCTTTATTTCCTGATTCCATAGAAAGGTAAATAAATTCAATTTTAACTAAGGCAGACATTTAGATCCAAGATAAAAATCTTGGATGAAATTTTGTGGTCTGGCCTGGCCCATTATTACATGGGGCAATAACTTTGAAAACAGAACTGAAAAGTCTAAGTTCTGGAAACTGAAAACAAATGCAAAAGTAAACAAATTGAATTATAACAAACTAATGCTTCTGCACAGTAAAGGAAATTACCATCAAAATGAAAAGACATTCAACACTGAATAGGAGAACATGTTTACACATTATACAACTAACATGGGGTTGTATCCAGTCAGTTGTATATCCAGAATATATTAAGAACTCATGAAACTCAACTGCCAAAAATAAATATACACATCTAAAAATAGACAAAAGAGCTATGAAGACATTTCTTCAAAGAAGACATGCAGTTGACCCACAGACATGTGTAAAGACATTCACAATCTCATTTTATGAAAATGCAAATTAAAACAAAAATAAGATAGTACCTTATGCCTTTGTGCATACCTATAATCTAAAAAAGAAACAAATGAAAAGAATATAGAGAGAAGGGAAGCCTTACACACTGTTGGTAGGAATGCAAATTGGTGTAATAATTACAGAAAGCTATAGAAATATTCCATGTGATCCAGTTATCCCACTTCTGTGTACTTATCCCCAAGTTATGAAATTTCTAATTTTAAGATATATAGGCAACAGGTCAACTTTTAGTCTGTAGCTAGCTAATAATCCTTCATTGACAAGCCAAAACTCTCTTAAGTATTCTACCAAGGGACTCAGGCATATAAAGCTTTTCAGACTGGATAGAGTAAAACAGACCCTCTGCATTTTCTTATGATAGTATAGGTACTGTTTTTCCTAATCTTTGGGGGATTATTTAGATAATTTCTTTACATGCATGGACTTACTATAAGAGGGTTAATGCACATCTGCAATGTTCTCTCTGTGTATTCAGAGATCTTTCCAGCTTTCCACCTCCTGGACTGCGACTGACTTAAACTCACCAAATGGTTGATTCTATCTCATTAATTGAAGGCATCTGCAATCTTTTCCTATATTCCCTCTACAAGAGAGTTTGACCTCACTATCAAATATTTCCACTGGAGAATTATATAACCTCATCTTGTTGTTTTATTTCAACAGTTTCACTGCCTCTATTCCCTGACATATGATACATTAAATAAACATTGCCACCTTTTTTCATGATTTGGTTGTACCAGATTTGAGATTTAGTCTCTAGTTCCATCTATTCCAGAAGCAATATCCAAAGGGAACAACTGGAATTATCTCATTGTTGATTCTCTCACTTTTACACATATTCTTCTTAACTTTTTTGGTATTTTCTTAACACATATGTGTAACTACAAATTGACCCAGAAAAGGTTTCCAAGTGTATGTCTTTATTTTTTAAATTTATTTATTTTTATTTATTTTTAAAATTTTTAATGAAACACCATGAGATAGAATTACAGACTTACACATTTTCATGATTATGATATCCCAGAGGGTAGGGTGTTTGCCTTGCACACGGCCGACCCGGGTTCAATTCCTCCATCCCTCTCTGAGAGCTTGGCAAGCTACCTAGAGTATCTCACCCGCACAGCAGAGCCTGACAAGCTACCCGTGGAGTTTTCAATATACCAAAAACAGTTACAACATATCTCACAATGGAGACGTTACTGGTGCCCACTAGAGTAAATCGATGAACAATGGGACAACAGTGCTACAGTACTACATTTCAGTCATATAATAGTCAAGTTCCCATCCCTCCACCAGTGCCCATTCTCTACCACCACTGTTCCCCATATGCCTCCCACCATCCATCCCACCCCACCCCTGCCTCTGTGGCAGACACATTCCCTTTTACTCTCTCTCTCTGCTTTTGGGTGTTATGGTTTGCAATTCAGTTAATGGGTGGCCATCATGTTCGGTCTATAGTCTACTTTCAGTACACATCTCCAATCCCAAGAGAGGCCTCCAAGCATCCTTTGCATGATGGTTCCCTCTCTATCTCAACTGCCTCCAAATGTATGTTTTTTAATGAAGCTATGTTTCAGGGACTAGGAGATAACATGCAGCCAAACTTTGATCCCATGCTCCAGGTATGGTTCCCTAAGCACCACCAGAATTACCCCTGAGCAAAGAGTCAGGAGTGAGCTCTGACCCAAAACTCTCAGAAAAATTAATTTACAAATAAAACCTGGCCAGATATATGGTGAAGTTCCATCTGGAAAGTAAAATTAAGACTAAAATAAGCTTTTAAAATTTTTGTCACAGGTTATGATATCAAAAGTACATATTGCATGTGTAAAAGTAGTTAAACAAGCAAAAATTATCATTGAGTAAAAATCAATTAAGAACTTCGTATCAGGGGCTGGAGCGATAGCACAGCGGGCAGGGCATTTGCCTTGCACGCAGGCGATCCGGGTTTGATTCTCAGCATTCTATATGGTTCCCTGAGCACCACCAGGAGTAATTCCTGAGTGCAGAGCCAGGAGTAACCCCTGTGCATCATCAGATATAACCCCAAAAAGCAAAAAAAAAAAAAATAAACAAACAACAAAGAAAAGAAATTCATATCAAAGTGGATTCAGCGCAATAAATCATGTCTATTTAAGTCAATGGAGAGGGAAAACAAGGTTTTAGGAAGAGGGCAGTAGTGAGTAAAATGAAATTTTCTACTTTGGACAAAGAGCTCAAATACTTATATTAGTATTTACTGGCACTGCATCTTCTGAAGTAGTTTCACAGGCTCTGAAGTAACAAATACTATTGTTGTTAAATTCCAATAAGAAAGAAAATGGAGAATAAACATCTCTTCACTTTTTTCATAATAATATGATTCAAATATAAAATATAATCTTTCCATTACATTGTGCAAAATTTACTTGCACCAAACATGACTTCTAGCAGGATAGCCATGCACACAGAACAACTTTGGAAATTTGTACAATTAAAAGAAAGAAAGCATAACAGAAAAGCACAATCATTATCAATCCAACCAAAACACATAAGTTTCTCTCAAAAATACAAAGAGATATTTAGCATACAAGTCTAAAAAATTGTTTCTGTTACTTAGTAAGTGACATATACATGCAAAATTGAGAACTAACATACTAACAGAAAAGTACTAGGGAATTTTATTTGAAACCAAACTCATTATTCACTTTGAGTTATGTTTCTGTAATGCTAAGTAATAATTCAATGGAGAAATCATGTCTTAGTAAAATTCAAAACACAACCCACTTAAAATATGCAAAATAGATCAATTCAGGCGTATAAAAAGTTGAAGGACTAAAATTATAACACGAAAGAAATGTAACTTATTTTGGAAATGTTATAAAATACACTAAGTTAAAAATTAAAATACTTTAATACTACTCTTCAGAGATATATACTATTATATCATTATACTTCAATATAACAGATTATCTTGCTCTTACAAATCATTTTCTTGTGATATACGAATATGTGTGTGTGTGTATTGTATTTAGGTGACACCCAGTGGTGCTCAGGGCCTACTCTTATCTCTGCCCACAGGGATCACTCCTCAACAGATCATATGGGATAATGGGAATTGAGCTTAGGTTGGTCCCTGGGCAAGGCAAGCACCCTAGCTCTTTATTATCACTCCAGCCCCAGTATGTATATGTATATGTTCTCTCTATCTACCTAACCATCAGATTAAGATTTTATTGTGTTTACATTGTTTAAAATTATTTTTATTTATTTATCTGTTTATGTATTTGTTATTTTGGTTTGGGGCCATATCTGGAGGTGCTCAAGGATTCCTCCTGGCCCTGCACTCATACATTAGTTTTTAAACATACCTTCTACTATCACAAGACAGCTAATAAATGGTAAACATTTGAATATGGTCTATACAAACGTGCATGCACGTGCGTGAGCGCACACACACACACACACACACACTCAAGGTGGGGAGGGAGACTCAACCCGAGCAGAGGCCTGGCAGCTGAAGACCTCCGGAACCCAGCCATAGCCATGCTTAAAGCCACTATCCACAAGCTTGGACAAGCCTCATGCATGAAGGAACTGGCAGAGGTACCCAGGTGTGCAGGACCCAGGGCTGAGATCTCCAAGCCTGCTCAGATCGGGACTGGGCCTCTTCTGCCCAGATCCCCCATTTTCCAGTAGCTTGGCAATCACACCCACAAACTGCCCCCGGAGTCACGTATTCCCATAAATGGCCAACATCTAAAGACTATAAAACCAAGCTCCCAGAAGAGAATGATGCAGAGTCTCTTGCCCCCTAGCCTGGCTGTCTTCACCGAGACCCTCAGAGGGGGTCGGTTGAATCTCCCTCCCTGCCCCAAGATTTTGGACATAATGAAACACAAAGATCTACATTTCAAAACTAATTTTTATTGAAATGTCCATTTTCTTTCTGTATTTTGCAGCATTGCAAGATCTGTTAACAGATATTTGGATCCTTTGAATTGGAAAATTTCTGTTATATATCTAGCTCCTCTTTTGTTCTTATAACTTACACAAAATTTCTCTATATGCTCTAACTCCATTGTCTACTGAATAGTTATCATCATTATCATCATCATCATCATCATCACCTTCATCCCATTGATCATCGAATTTCTTGAGCAGTCTCTGTAGCGTCTCCATTCATCCTAGCCCTGAGATTTTAGAAGCCTCTCTTAACTCGTCCTTCCCAAGGATGCTGCACTGGAGGCTCTTTCAGGGTCAGGAGAATGAGATCCAGCTTGTTACTGGTTTTGGCATATTAATACACTATGGGGACCTTGCGAGGCTCTTCCATGTGGGCAGAAAACTCCCAGTAGTTTGCCAGGTTCTCCCAGAGGAGAAGTAGGCTATAAGATATTGAGCAGCCACTTTGCAGCCGTGCACTTCCGGGAGCTTGCTTTTAGGTCTCTGGATGCTGGCCGTGGATGAGATTACACGGTGCTGGGGGCAGTGCCTGGGTGTGACCGCTTAGCTACTGGGAAATGGGAAATCTAGGTGGAGGAGGCTCAGTCCCGATCCAAACAGCCTTGGAGATCTCAGCCCCGGATCCATACACCTGGGTTCCTCTGCCGTTTCCTTCATGAGTGAGGCTCGTCTGAACATGTGGAAAGTGGCCTTGAGCATGGCTGTGGCTGGGTTCCAGAGGTCTTCAACTGTCTAGGCTTTGTTCAGAGCAGGCAGGGAAATGCAACCCATCCCCTCCAAGGGCCCCAGTGAAGACAGCCAGGCACATGGGGCAAGAGACTCTGAGTCGCTCTCTTCCGGGAGCTTAAGACTTAGTAACTAGAATAAAATACATATTTGTTAAAACATAGGGAACATTCTCTATCCCAACTGCCCTCTCCCCCAGCTATTATGGCAGCCTTCAAACTGTGGACCATTCATCCTGACCCTTGATTCTATTGTCTTGAGTGTTAATCTCATACTATGGGTTTTTAATATATATATATGTATATATATATATATTTCACAAATGAGTGCATTCATTATATATCTGTCCTTCTCCTTCTGACTTATTTCACTCCACATGATACTCTCCATATTCATCCATTTGCAAGCAAACTTCATGACTTTATTTTTTCTAACAGCTATATAGAAGGGATAGAGAAAAGACCATTATGACAATAATGGTTGGAAGGGATGGCTCTGGATGGGCAACAGACCAAACATGATGGCCTCTTAGTATCTGTATTGCAAACCATAATGCTTAAAAGGGAAGGGAGAGAGTGAGAGAGAGAGAGAGGAAAGAAAGGGAGAGAGAGAAGGAAACGGAGAGAGAGAGAGAGAGAAGTGCCTGCCATAGAGTCAGGCTGGGAATATTGGTTGTGGGAAATGTACACTGGTGGATGGATGGATGTTGGAACATTGTATGACTGAAACTATCCTAAAAGCTTTGTAACTGTATCCCATGGTGATTCAATAAATAAATTAATTAATTAATTAAATGAAACATAGGAACCAGAACAAGTGTTTGTTCTTGGCACATTGAGAACTAATGGGAGGATATAGGACTGCCTGAAGTCAAGTAGAGAGGACTGGTGAACAAAGTTGGATAGGACGAGTAGATCAGTATCATGAAGGTCTGAAATGTGTTGTTGAATTTATTCATCAGATAAAGATTAGAAGATTCCAATCTTCTAAAATAGGTAAAAGTTCTGTCTTAGTGAGATAAGCCAGATTTGTGTAGCCAACATACTATGTGCGTTTGAGTCAAGCAGAGTCAGGGTTTTTCAACAATTATTTTTGCTGCCCGTGGTGTATTCGATATGACAAAAACAGTAACAATAAGCTCATTCCCCTGACCCTGACAGAGTCTCCAATCATTGGGAAAGATGAGTAAGGAGAGGCTGCTAAAATCTCAGGGCTGGGAGGAATAGAGACGTTACTGGTACCCGCTTGAGTTAATTGACAAACAATGGAATGACAGTGACAGTGATTTAGGACTTGACTCTGAAATTAGGAATACATCTAAATGGATTTAGCACTTCCTATCATGTAACCTTGAAATGGGAATATGGGACACAGTCACTGTAAATGGCACACAAATATCTCCCAGACAATCCTTCAAGAGTGTCTTATTCAGAAGAGCATTAAAAGCCATAGAACAGGCAATAAAAGTTCATTATAGACATTCAGTTAATTCCATATTTCTATCTTCAACTCCTTATATTTAAACAATATGAAGCACATGAAAGTGAAAAAGTATAAAATAGTATTGCAATAGTTTTTCAACTTAAGTCACTCATGACAAAGCTGCTTAGAGACTTGTAAAATAGAAATGAAAAATTTGGATACTAAGAAGAAAGTTTATAATTGAAAACTTCAATATAATTGAAATATTTATAATTGAAATAAACCATAAAGAAGGACTCTAATATACCATTAAGTGAGAAAATAGGATTATGATAGCAGATGGTTGACAGCAGTGATTGGAGAATAAACAGAAAATCATGGTAGTATTCTACAGCTCAACTGTTTAATACAGGGCAAGAGTTAGTACAGGGTTAAGGTACTTGCCTTCCGTGTGGATGACCCTGATTTGATCACAAGCCTATATGGTTTCATGAGTGTCACTGGGAGCAATTCCTAAGCACAAAGCCAGAGTCAGCCCTGAGTACTACTTGATATTTCCCCTGCCCCCCTCACCTGCACAAAAAAAACTTTTCAATAAACCAGATTCATAGTGGCTTATGTATGAATTTTATAAGTATTTGATACTAATAAAATTATTTATTTCTGTTTATTTATAATTATGTATACAATTGTATTTATTATTTGACAGAACCTATCAAGTGGTGCTCAGGGGGCCCAAGGATTTCTACCAGTGATTCTGTCAACAGACTGGTGATTAATGAGAGGATGCAGCACCACTCGAGATCTTCAGTGCCAGCATTTCCGGGTCATCCAGTGTTTAGGGCTGCAATAGGAGATGCTCAGAGGACCTTGTGGTATGGGGGTTCCAACTGCAGTTGGCAACATGTAAGGTACATGCCTTAACTCCAATATATATTGCCCTGTTTTTATTTTATATCTAAAAATAAGTTATGTTTTAAGTTTGGAAACTTTTAAAATTTTCAAACTAAAAAAACTTTAAAATGAGAATCATTTTCTCCAGGATTAACACTGTTTTTCAACTTGTGTACTTGTGTACGTGTCAACAAATGTCATCGATAAACATGAGTAACTTAAAATCTACACTATAGAATTGCAATCTATATTTTTTGTGGGTAACAACGTTTTCATGGGATTAGGGGTGCAAAGTGATAGAAAAGCAAGTAGGTCATTTGCCTTGCATGCAGCTGACCTGGGGTCAAGTTCTACTATCCTATATGGACTTCTGAGCACCACCAGGAGGTGAGTCCTAAGCACAGAGCCAGGAGGAAGCCCTGACTACTGCTGCTGTGGACCAAAATTAGAAAATAAAACAAAACAAGAAGAATGTTTGAGGGAAAACTCTAAAACATCTAATTTAAATATAAACTTTTTTTATATTTAGAGCTGTATTGTAATTTAGTTGATCTACTATAAAATATGCATAAAGTACATTATTTAATTATTTTAACGTATATGTACATCGTTCAAAACATCAAAATAAGAAAATAGTGAACATATACATCACCACTCAGATTTTTTTTGGTAATTTCTCCCTTGAACAACTCTGGCTTTCTTATCCTCAATCAGTGATATGCTTTCTAGCAGTATTTATTTGTAATTTTATTAGTTGTGTAAATGAACTCATACAATATGCCCTACTTTTGATTATGTATTCTTTCATGTTTCTCTCATTTGGAAGTTTATATGTGTCATTATTTGTAGTACTAGTCATTTCATTTTTATTGTTTAGTAATATTACACGGTAAAGGTGAACCAAATATTACCTTTAGAAAATATAGTACACTAATTTTAACATTGTTGATGTTAAACAGATGTGTTATTTTTGTTACATGAGGGACAAAAAATACAGTGGGTATTGTTTGCCTTGTTACATGGCTGACCCAGGTTCTATCTCCAGCACCATATATGTCCCCTATCCTCACATGGAGTGATCCCTGAGGACAGAACCAGGAATAATCCCTGAAAACAACTGTGTGTGACCCAAAAAGCAAGATTGAAAAAGAAAAGATAAAAAAATATATATATTGAATTTTAGTCAACCATATAATGTCTCCAACATAGTAGCCTATATCTTATCCTAGACTTAGTGAAATACTCCCTTAATGAGAATGACAAAACAATTATTTTATCAGAGTAACATTTTAGAGTATATATCAAAGTGTTGCAAATCTTCATTCTTATGAGTTTCAGTATCAGGGTGTCTATAAGGATTATTTCCCATAGAGACAAAGTTCATTTAGACAGAATTTTATTCCAACAACAAAATGCTCCATTATTAATCTCTTATAGCATTTACTCAGAAATAGATTAAACTATGGTGATTCAAAGTTAGACATCAAGCAATATATCAAATCCTCTAGATCTTTAAGTAAGCAATGATTTTCTTACTTGGAAATCTGAATAACAATTGTTTTAGGGATATAACTAGAAAATAAAATTCTAATATAATAGATGGATTAAAAACCTGACTCCATTTAGCATACAAAGTAAGAAGAGGCATACACATACAGTCTACAGGCCAAATCAGAATATATCACTACTTATTAGCAACATCTCCTATCTGGTTCATACATTTTTTTTTTACTTGAAACAGTCTCTCCAATCCAACATCCATTTCCCTATAGACGGGAGAATACTTGGCATTTACTTGCTGTAAGATGAGAGCTCTGTGCTTCAAGTTCTCACAGCAGCCCTCCAGACATCTTCCTCTTCCCAATTCTCCCTGAAACAATTCCAATTGATTGTAAACACTTGCCAGCAAGTTCTGAATTATGTCCAGTTGTTTTTTCAGCTTGCTGTTAAGAGCCTTCACACCATTGCTCCAAGCTTTAATTTCTTCCATTTGAGAAGAAATGGTCATCCAGTCATCTCTAAGCTCAAGAGACCCGAAGAAGTAATCTTTCACTGCAGATAACCTTAGGTTCTGGCATGTTCTCCGGTAATGAAATCAATCCCCAGGAAAATAAAACAGAGATAGCTCGATGTGATCTGACTGATAGTGTCCAGAAACATAAGCCAATTGACATGTGAAGAGCCTAGAGGGATTAAAACATATTTTGTACATCTGTTCAGCTTCCCAGAACAGGTTTTCCCTTAATACCTCCCAAGATTCATTTTATCTTTTATTCTGACAGCATCATCTACAACATCTATGTGTTCAAAGACAATAGTCATATATAATATTATGACATAAAACATAATGCCCAGAAACTCACAATGTGAAAACAAGACTGACTTGAAATAAGTATCCTATTAGTGAGATTTTTCTATATGTCTGTTGAACACAGTGAATAATTTGTCAATTTAAAATTCTATTAGTATGACACTTAAGGTTACAGTATGATTAACCATAGATATATCTCAGGATGATAAAATTCCCTGCTATCAAGTTTCTGTACTGCAAGTTGAGAAATAACATTTTACCTCTCCATTGTTTCCCCCCCCAACCCCAGATGTTACAATAAAGTTCAACAAATTCCATTGGTAAAGCCCCAACTCTCCTAATTAAGTACAGTTTAAGATTGCAAAGTGACATTTAAAAATATTTCCCTGGTGCTGGAAACTCAGATTCAATTTTTAAGTTCTTATTGAAAATTATTAGCGCATAATTTTCCTTCACAGTAATCATGCCAAGTAATGACTTATTTTTCAAGACTGAAAATATACACAAACTGTTCAGTCTTCCTATGATGACTTAAGTAAAAAGTGTGCGAAAACTCTTGAAAGAGGTACTAGTTACAAACAACTAAAGTTAGAAAATGCCTAACTGGAGAGATAGTACAGTCGTAGAACTTCCTCCTTGCACGTGGCAGACCCAGGTTAGATCCCTGGTACTCCATTCGATCCCCTGAGAACCTCCAAGAATAACTCCTGAGTGCAGAGCCATAAGTAAGTCCTAAGCATAGTGGAGTGTGACCCATACCCCTAGTCCCCACGCTCTGTCTTCAAAAAGAAAATGCCTTCATACCAAATTCCTAGTTCTAGGAAACAGAAAAGTTTCTTTGAATTTATTTCAGTTGCAAGATTGTATGTGTGATGTCAGCGGGCCTTCTCCACAGAAGTCTTTGTGCTCCTTCAATATGTCCAAGAAGATAAGTAGTTCTTGTGTTACTGACAATTAGACAGGAAACAGTAACTGCCCTCTTTGGTATTTCAGGCAGCAACCCCTCCTGGTCGACATCACCATCACCATGCTTAGCTCCAGGAAGACAGGGACTTTCCTGTACACAAGACTCGCCTTTACTTTCTCTTCCACATCAGAAGTTCAAGTTTTTTTTTTTTGTACATTGTTGTTTTGTTAATCCCTTTATGGATCTTATCTCTAGGACTAGTATTTGAATGTAAGTTCCATATGACATTAAATTATAATCAACTCCTTCATCAGTTTCAGCAAAATTCCATGAAGTAATCTTTCCAAAAATTCCAGTCAGTCCATGACATTATTAGGCTTTTAAATTGAACCACCCATTTTTTTCACAATGATACTGAGTTTAATCAGCTCCTTCTATGCACTGTACTTTGTGATGTTTATTTTAATCTCCCGAGAAGTTTCTTCCAGATTTTCAATGTGTTTGTCATTTTCCATAATTTAGAAATCCAACTTTGCTATTTTAGGCAAGAGTGCTTCAAGTTTTCCCTCCAGGGAGGTCATAGAGTTCTATAGTTTCTTGATTCTGGAAATAATTTTCTGAAACAAGCTTTTTATGTGTAATCCAGAGTTCCTGACAAAGTCATTTTCTTTCTTATTTGCTCTAAATTAATCACTAATGCACCTGATGTCAATGCTAAATGTGTGACTCACATGAAGTATATATTTTAATTGTGCTTCCTTGACAAAAATATAGATGAAAACTGGAAAATATGCTCAAGCATTCAGATGATATGCATATTGTTTGAAGAAGTTTTAAGGTGATTTTAGAAAAATTGAGATTTGATTTCTCTTACATAATTAAATGATGAGAGTTAAAGAATAAATCTCCTGCCTGATAGTAATTCATCTGCAGAGTAAGAGCAGAAAATTATAGAAAATTTGGAGTGTACAATCTTAAGCAGTTAATTAATTCTCATAAAACTATGTAAATATATATATAGCAATTTTACTTGTTTTAACCAACATCATTGAATTACAGTGTATATGAAATATAATAACCAATAGTAAATGTGATTAAGTACTGTTATAATACATATGAATGCATTTCACCATTATATCAGTCATGATAGAGAGTATTTTTATCATCTGATTTTTTTCCTATTACCATTAACTTTGCAGTTAATCTCCCCTCTCCCCCTTAATTCTTACTGTATCTTGGGTCTTTGTAGCTATTGATCTGCTTATCTGCTTTCTATCTCTGGTTTGACTTTCCATATTTCTTAGCATTTTATATCATTGAAATTATACAGTATATATTCTTTTTATTTTTCTTTATTTGGGGGGGGCACACCTACCATGCTCAGGGCTTACTTATGACTCTGTACTCCTGGTGGTAAGAGCTGTTACCGACTGGATTCTGTTAATGACAAGTCATTAATTTTATGGTATTTTTAATAGCGTACCCAACTAAGAAAAATACTGACTGCAGCCTAAGACACTTGCTTTATTCATATTCACCTTCTACCATGAAAATTAAAATGTATTTCATACTAATGTTACAGAATAATAAGTGTTTTCATTTATAAATGAAGAAATAAAGTTTAAAGAATTTGAATCTACCACCCAGAAAATTATAGTGCTGTTGAGGAATAACTGAAGGTGATTAGAGTCTATCAATATATTTAAGTGCTTAAGGTATGAAAATGGGCATGGAAAAGGCTGAGTATAATTAGCAGAGTCATCCCGTTGCTCATCGATGATTTGTTTGAGCGGGTACCAGTAACGTCTCTCATTGAGAGACTTATTGTTACTGTTTTTGGCATATCCAATACGCACGGGTAGCTTGCCAGGCTCTGCCGCTCAGGCTCGATACTCTCGGTAGCTTGCTGGGCTCTCCAAGAGGGCCAGAGGAATCGAACTATGGTCAGCCGCACGAAAGGCGAATGCCCAACCGCTGTGCTACCGCTCCAGCCCTAGCAGAGAGTAGACTGCATATATTCTTATGCCAAAAATGTAAAACTTTTCAGTAATTTGTTTAACTAATGTAAATAATTTCTTGTCCTATTTTCTCTTCAGACAATAAAAAACACATTGCTAGATAAATTACTATAGAAAATATATCCAGCATATATGACTCTACTTTGGTAATAATATCTGCCATAGCAAACATAATTGAGGATAGTACTTGGTTGAATGGCAGAGCCTGGCAAGGTACCTGTGGCGTATTCAATATGCCAAAAACAGTAACAACAAGTCTCACAATGGAGACGTTAATGGTGCCCGCTCGAGCAAATTGATGAACAATGGGACGACAGTGCAGTGATCTTTGGTTGAATATATGGTAACCTGTTAGCAACCTCTAAGATCCACCAGGTGTTTTCAGAAGCCAGATTATTGAATATATAATGCGAACCACAATCCTGTAATTTTTGTCTTTAAGTTTGTATCACTGCCATTTCTCTTTAGATAAAATATCGTTATTGATAATATATTGTTATTGAGCAAATAGTAATTTGTTCAAGATATGGTGAATAGTTACATTTTCTTTTTTACTATAATAACTCAAGTGTTTGACATGCCAAATATCAAGTATGTTTATTACATTTACAAAGTCATTTATAAAAGGATAATGCATACTAAGTGGGTCTGTGGAGCCAAGTTTAGCCCACTGTGTTCCTTTGCTTAGCTCCCATATGTCCCCACTCTAGCAGTCATATAGAAACCTGCATCCTGTATCTAAGAGTTCACAAAGTGTTTGAAATTTCCCTGTGCACTGTTGACAATTACTAAACTAAATTTTTCAGATTTATTTGGAGAAATAATAGACAATGTAACACTATGCACATGATCATAGTATTTCAGAGTCCTTCCAGTAGGGGGCTCTCACCTCTCTGTCAGTAGAATCCAGGTATGAAATTGGTTCGGTACCAAGGATTGTAACTTGCAATTTAGGCAACTACTCTCTATCTCGTAATCATATACCCTTGAATTCTTTGTAAATACTGAGTATTTATCGGTTGTTCATTTTTTTATTGTCCAGAAATCAAAGTTCTAGAATATGAAGCCTCAGTGAAGGCTCTCTGTAACTCTATAGCTCAGGCATCCGGGCTGTATTTCCATAGTTGAAAATCTTTCTATATATAGTTATATGTGCTTTGTTTCTGATTCATAAATACTGTCTTACATCTAGTCTTTGCTGTTTCAGCGTGCTCCTCACATGTTATGTATTCCATACCATCATCCTGTTATCAGCTGTGGCTTATAGAGGCAATTTATCACTCGATTAGGTGATGCACAGGTTCCTCTTGTTATTAGAACATTCCTGTCTTGGTAAAGAGTCTTCTAGGCCTCTTCTAGGCCTTCTCATGGGAATATATTTCTCTGGTGGCTCTTCTCTGTTTTCTGAGTTTACAGTCTATTAACCAATCACAAGTTCCTTTTCTCAATTGTTTATAATGCCTTTGTCCACAGGCTGCCATTGAAATTCTGCCATTTCAATCTCATATAATGTAGGTGAGAGGTCAACTGATAAACAGTTCTCTGGACAAAGTCCTGGGCTTTTAAATCAAGTGTTATTGGGTCATACACTCACTTTTATTCATTTATGTATTATTTGATGAGGAATGGAGTGATAGCACAGAGAGTAGGGAGTTTGCCTTGCACGCAGCTGACCCAGGTTCGATTCCTCCATCCCTCTCAGAGAGCCTGGCAAGCTACCTAAAGTATCCCTCCACATGGCAGAGCCTAGCAAGCTACCCCTGGTGTATTCAATATGTCAAAAATGGTAACAAGTCTCACAATGGAAACGTTACTGGTGCACACTCGAGCAAATTGATGAACAACGGGATGACAGTGCTACTATTTAATGAGGACTAGAGCGATAGCACAGAGGGTAGGGAGTTTGCCTTGCACTCCCTGCATGCAGCTGACCAGGGTTCAATTCCTCCGTCTGTTGCTTTTGCCATGTTTTAGAAGCCATCTTAGCATAAGAGTAATTGGCATAGTATTTAGTTCTGTATGTTGTGAGTCTAGTCCCAAACAAGCTCTCCCATATCTAACTATATTTCCCAGCTACCTTTATAAGTACCCTGCAGTCCAATGTATAACATCAAAAATATGTCTAGTTTATAGACTGTTTCCTGTGATGTGTGTGTATGTATGTATGTGTGTGTGTGTGTGTGTGATGTGTAGTCTCTTTACTATTAGGTCTGACTGTGTTGGGCTGTGACATGCTATAACTTAATATTGAGTCAGTGTAACAGAAGTAGAAAAAAAGACACAGTCTAAGGCAGATACCTGTTGCCTTGTAGAGTAAAGACTTTGGTTTTATTATAAAGCATAGAATTGACCAGTGAGATAGCTCAAAAGACTAGAGTATGGTGGTTACTCCTCTATCCCAGCTGCCTTATTCACTATTACAATGATTGTTGGAAAATAACTCTCTGAAAAAACTGAAAGTAGGTAAGGGAACAAATATGACAACCTCTCAGAATCTGTATTGCAAACCATAATGTCCGAAAGAAGAGAGAGGGTGTGGGGGAGAAAAAGAAAGAGAGAAGTGCCTATTATAGAGATAGGCTGGTAGTAGTGGGATGCAGGGGTTGGGAGGGGAAACTGGGGACATTGGTGGTGGAAAATGAACACCAGTGTAAAGCCAGTGGAAGGATGGGTGTTGGAACAGTGTATGACTGTATGACTGAAACCCAATCACTAAAGCTTTGTAACTGAGTATCTCACAGTGATTTGGTAAAAAAAAAAAAAAGGAAAAGAAAAGAAGAAGAGAGGAGAGGAGAGGAGAGGAGAGGAGAGGAGAGGAGAGGAGAGGAGAGGAGAGGAGAGGAGAGGAGAGGAGAGGAGAGGAGAGGAGAGGAGAGGAGAGGAGAGGAGAGGAGGGGGGAGGGGAGGGGAGGGGAGGGGAGGGGAGGGGAGGGGAGGGGAGGAGAGGGGAACGGAGGGGAGGGGAGGGGAGGAGAGGGGAGGAAAGGGGAGGGAAGGAGAGTGGAGGAGAGGGGAGGGGAGGGGAGGAGAGTGGAGGGGAGGAGAAGGGAGGGGAGGGGAGGGGAGGTGAGGAGAGGAGAGGAGAGGAGAGGAGAGGAGAGGAGAGGAGAGGAGAGGAGAGGAGAGGAGAGGAGAGGAGAGGAGAGGAGAGGAGAGGAGAGGAGAGGAGAGGAGAGGAGGAGGGGGTGAGGAGAGGAGGAGGGGGGAGGAGAGGAGGAGGGGGGGAGGAGAGGAGGAGAGGAGGAGAGGAGGAGGGGGGAGGAGAGGAGGGGAGGAGAGAAAAGTAAAAGGTCTGGTGTGTGTGTTTTGCATGCAAAAGGTCTAGGTTTACTTTGACAGTGACTGGTCCCTAGAGCACTGCACTGTAGCACTGTTGTCCCGATGTTGATTCATAAATAGTATTCTACAAGATTCATAAAAACTATCCTACAATTCAGAAGTAGGATCTGAGCACCACCAGGTATAATGCAAAGCCTACCCACCGACAAGTTAAAAAGCAGGCATGAAATGCTGAACACTAATCAGAAGGTAACAATCTGGTTTAGGGGCCAAGGGACTCATGTCTCTTAATGTTCATGAGGGATCATCAGATCCCTCCATATTTATCAGAATCCCACTATTTCTCAACTAGGACCTCAATATTTTTATAGACAGGTTAGTTCTATTTGGAAGTTTAGTCTCATTGGAGATGAGTAAATCTGACAATCGGTCTTAAGCTTACTCTTTCCTCTCTACGGATGATAATAACCTGTATATATTCCAAAATGGTGGTTTAGAAACTTTTGTTATTTTTTTAATTCTTTTTTTTAAAGGACTGGAGAGATAAGGTGCTCGCCTTGAATGTGGCCAGTCCCGATTCAAATCTCAGTAGCACATAGAGTAGCACTTTAAAGGGGCACTGCTGATCATGGAGCCAAGAACCAGGAATAGCCCCTGAGACTCTGTTTGTGGTGGTGTGGGCCTTCCCCATGCCCCAAGAAAACCCAAAATAAATTTTAAATATTGTTGAATAATTAATTATCCACACTACAATTGTTAGAGCAACTATTTTTCTCACATTTATAAATACCTAATACAGTATGCCAGCTAATCCTCATTCATCAGTACGAATTCCAGATGGTCCCAACTCAATGTTGCTTTTAACAACTACCAAAACACCACGGACTTTATTTTTGATTTACCAACAGTAACAATATCCTTCTGACCAAAATATAATATACGACTACTCTTAAGAAAATGGAAACATAAATCTTGCAATGAGAATGATATAATTACCATCCAGGTTTTATAAGTCTAGTATTTGTAAGTATTGTTGGTCTTACTTATAATTTTATCAAAAAAGAAATTTATTTCCCAGTAACCTCTTCTCTACAATCTATGAGGTGCCAAACTTAACTTAGAAAAAACTCCAGCCTGTAAAATAATAATCCTTGTTAGAAAAGGCTTTCACATAGGTTTTTCCACTAATCACTAACCTTACAATATAATGACAAGTTCACACACCTGAAAATTTAGTTTCCATTTGTTTTCTTAACTGAGCATTTTTGAGATAAATATTCTAATCAGAAAGAATCCAAATCTCTTTGCTAACCAAAACTAATGGAATTCTTAAAAAGCAATCGGACAAAAAAAATGCAATAAATAAAGCTTGACGCTAAAGAAGTACTTGGGAAAACGTTGACAAAATATAATCATAAAAATGCTGCATTTGCAGTGAGCTTTTTACCTTCAAATTTCTTTTCACAGAATATTTCACAGCATTTTTAGTATTACTCTGAAAATATTATCAACAATTTTTTTTAAATTTCTGAAAAGAAAAAGCAGTTACAAAACTGAAGTCTGATTTCCTCTAAGAGATGATTGTTTACTTTTTCTTTTGTTGAGGACATCAAGTTCAGAGCAAGAAAAGTAGTGATTTAAGAGAAAGCTCACAATTCCAAGCCTGTACTTACAATAAATGCATCCTTGGGGGGCTTGTCATCCATCATTTACAGAAGTGCAGTATGAGTTCACACACCTCTTTAGAAATATGAAAAGTTAAACTAGAAGAGTAACATTATCGATTTTACAAATGAGAAAACTGAAATACTGAAGTTGAAAGAGCAAAGAACTTTGCAAAATTCATTTAACTCGAATTCAAATTCTATATTTCTCTTAGGTCTATACTCCTTAGATAGCACAAGTCTTCTTTTCAGTTATTTTTGTTTTTAGCATAAAGAGAATCCCAGTCAGAGAGATAGCACTTGAGTTTTAGATGCTTATCTTGCAGGAGTCTAACTCTGGTTTGATCCCGACCACTGCTTATGACCAGGCCCCTGAGCACTACTAAGAATAATCCCTGAAAAACAGGCCAGGAGGACTGGTCAGTGGTTGGTTAATGATGCGTCAGACGGATATACATGATACCCTTTCAGCATCTGTATGGCAAACCATAATGCTTAAAATAATAGAGAGAAAGAGAGTGAGAGAAAGGTGGCAGCCATATAGGCAGCCTGGAGTGAGGAGTTGCTTGAAGGGGTGGGAGAGAAACTGGAGACACTGGTGCTGTGAAATTACACTGGTAGAGGGATGGGTGTTGGAACATTGTATGACTGAAAAGCAATCATGAACAATTTTGTAATGCTCTATCTCACAGTGCATCAATTTAAAAAAATTTAATTTAAAATTTTAATTTTAAAAATAATTAATTAAATATTACTTTGAAAAAGAGCAATCCCTGAGCTCAAAATTGGTAGTAAACCTTCAGCCGTGCCCGAGGTGGCCCCAAAACCAAAACTAAAACTTAAAAATAACTTTCATCTTCGTTTCATAGAAAGAGTTTTGATTTATCTTAATTCCATTTTCTGTGCTATTTAAATACGATTTCTCTGTACGAAATACAATTTACAAAGTCTGAATTATCCTAAGTTAAAATAGTGAATACTTAATTATTCTATACTATTTGAGGCAAATAATTTTAGCAAGCCAATATGAAACTACACAATAAAATTCATGTAGAAACACTATTTTAAGCACATATTCTCTTGATTAGAAGATAAAAACTCTTATTCAAAAATGCTAACTGTTCAACTAATCTTCTAGCCAAGTCCAATTCCCAAAGTCTAGACCAAAATGACTAGTTTTTGAAATTAGAAATTATAGGATTTTTAATGTGATTCTTAATGGGAATTATATGCTGCAATGATGGTGTTTATGACTTAAGTTCAAATAATTTTCTTTTTTTTTTGACAGTTCAATTTTATTTTTTTATTTTTTAAAATTTTTTTATTGAGTCACCATGTGGAAAGTTACAAAGTTTTCAGGTTTAAATCTCACAAATAATTTTCAATACTAGAAGTTTAGCCTTTTTTGGTTTTTAAGGCTTTCTAATACCAGTCAGAAAACCTGCTAGATAAATTCTAGAAGAGCTATTACACTTAGAGTTTAGCCTTTTCAGATCTCATCATTTTACGAACACATATTTTTTTTAAAAAGGACCATACCTATCATTGCTCAAGGGTTACTCTTGGCTGGTTCTGTGTGCTGCAATCTCTGGGAATCATATGTGGTATATGATATCTAACAGGGGTTAGCAGTGCAAGGCAAACTCCTAAACCCTATATCTATCCAGCCCTTCTGAATATATTTCAAGATATTATTTGCTCATCTGCATTTATACACGGTAGATTTCTTTTTATATCGCATATTTTAAATATCACCATATTTCTTGGTAATTCTACTATGTCATTTTCATTGCAGTTATTTGAAATGTGTAATTTGAGTTTATAATCTTTTGTTCAACTCAAGTGATAAGAATACACTAAAAACTTATATGAAAAACATTATTCTAGACAATGTAAGAGACAAAAGATGATTAGAATGTAGCCTTTTAACCTAAATATTTAATATCTAGAGAAAATGCACAATACACTGGAATAACTAAAATATGGGTTTCAATGTGAAAAGTGCTGCTACAATGCATAAGCAAAATGCATTTAGGGAAATCAACAAAAATAAAAGGTTGATGGACCACTTAAGTAAACTCAGACCAATATTAAGGACTCTACAGATAATCTTGTTTTCAATTGTAGTATAAGACCCCACTTTCATGCAACTCAACTTCCACATAGGCAATATAAAACACTGATTGTATTATGTCCATGAATATTCTCCACTATGCACAGAAATTCAATTTTCAATAACATAAATTTGTCCCCTCTTATGTTCATGCTGCAGTAAAATTTTTCAAAACTTTATTTCTTCTTCAATTAGTCTCTTTCCTCTGTAGTCTCAGCAAATAACTACTTTAAATGAAGTCAGGTCTAGGTTTCTCTTGACAGACATAACAGTAGCAATTGAGCCTTTTTGTTTTTGCTCTTGGTCCACACCCAGCTGTGCCTTGCTCGAGGGTTACGCCTGTCTATGGGCCCAAGGATCACTCCTGGCAATGCATGAGGAACCATATGTGGTACTAGGGATCCAAACTGGGTCAGCTATGTGCAAGGAAAGCTCTAAACACTCTACTGTCTCTCTGGCCCAGCATTTGAGCTTTTAAATGCTTTGTATGTCAGGTCCAAAAGACTCACAGGCATACATTTATGTTGAACGTATTGTAGCACTCTTCCTATATTAGCTTCTGCAAAGTAATCAAATAAGTTTATCTCCCCAAAATGAAGCCACACTCCTTTTAATGTTTATGCAGCACTCATCATTAAATTAGAAAAAAAAGAAATACTGTCAGAAAAGTATTAAGTACAAAACCACCCCACAGAAAAAAATGTGGTGTTAGAAATATCTTATGTTGTTTAGATAAGCAGTCAGCAAGAGAAAATAGAAAAATATCATCTCAAGATACCTTCACTAAAGTAATAGTTAATCCAACCTAACTGTTTAAAGTGAGAAGAGTTTCTCATCAAGGATAAATATCCTTTACAAAATCTTACAGAATTCTTGTATGCATCAGCTCTTAACATTTATAAACATTCCATTCTGTTTGTTCTGGCTGTTGAATAGGATAAAGGATAGAAATCAAGCTGAGGATATTAAAAAAAAAACTGTCATTCACAACTCTTTGTCTAACAAATCCAAACACTACAAACAAAAACATGTCCTCAGATGCCTTTACTAATTCCTGGAAAAATTACTAATACCATACCCCATTCATAGGAGATATTTATCTAGTTTCAATAGATATGATAACATGACATCAAATTTTAGAGAATACACATACAACAGTGCTTGGAGTAGTAAATACTCTTATCAGAGAAGAAACTAAGTTAAAAATTAGTTTATTATATTATTATTATTAAATATTTGGTTTGGGGACTACACCCAGTGGTGCACAGGGTGTATTTCAATCCTTTGTTCAGGGATCACTTCCGGTGGTGCTCAGGGGACCACTTACAATGCTGAAGATCAAACCAGGGAGAGCCGCATACAAGGCAAGGAACTGACCTCCAGTAAAATATTAGTAAAATCAGCTTCAACTAACAAAATAAAATGCACCTAAATAAGTATAAAGGAATTTATTATAATTAGGAAAAAATCATTGATGGGCATATGTGCATGGGTAGAGAATTTGCCTTGCATGCCTTTGACCTGAGTTCCATATCTGGCAATATATATGGCTGAGCTAAAGCGATAGTACAGTGGGGAGGGCATTTGTCTTGCACACAGCCAACCTGGGTTCAATTCCGGCATTCCATATGGTCCCCTGAGCATGGCCAGGAGTAATTTCTGAGAGCAGAGCCAAAGCCCTGAGCATCGCCCCAAACCATATGGTTCCTTGAGTCCTGTTAGGAATGATCACTGAGCGCAGAGTCAGGAGTAAGCCCTGAGGATTTCCTGGGGTAGCCCCCAAATAAGTCTAGAATGATAGTACAGCAAGTACTGTATTTGCCTTTCACACAGCCAACCCGGCTTCGACCCCAGCACCACATATGGTCCCCCAAAACCTCACCAGGAGTTATTTTTGAAGTACAGCTAAGTGTGCACCCCCCAAAAAAACACCGAAAGATAAAACTGAAAAACTGACTTTCATATAATTTTATATGAAAGCCCTTCACAAAGCTCAACAAAATTGACAAACTTATTGCAACACTGAACTAGTAAAAGAGAAGAAAAAATTACCACCATTAAGAAAAAAAAGAGCACATTTTGATCAACATTACAAAAATTAAACAAATTATAAGTTCATAATATACTAATGAATTTAAAAACTTTAGATTAAATGGTCAAATTCCCATAAAGATACGAATAACCAAAACTGATCAACATTTTTCTAATGGAGGAAAATATACAAAATATGAGTTAGGCCCATAAATAGGAAAAACAAATTAGCAATTTTAAATATTCCCACAATGAAGAGCCCAGACTCATATCTTTTTATAATTTTCAGTCAGAAGAAGGCTGTGAATTCATGGAAATTCAGCTACAGCAGATCAGGTTCCCTCCCTCGGTTGTCAGAAAGTGTGTATCTCTGGGGATAGCAGGCCCGCATGTCATCCCAGGTACCTTTTTCTCTGACTCCATTTTAGTTATCATTTTCCCTCACATATTTTAGAAAAGTACCAGAGTGAATAATATGCTCAGAGTCAATAATATGCTCAATACTGACATAAATTATCATCCAGCAATCTTACCCCTTAATTGTTTGTTTACAGCAAGGCAACAGCATGCAGGAAGTACTATAGACTCTTCCAGTTTTGCATGTAACATTTGTGCGACTTTTTCTTTTTTTGAACAGTGCCCAATAAATACTATAAGGTGATGGGGTAATGGGGTTCCCAAGAGATTTGGGATTTCTATTTTTAACTCTTTTGCTGAAAATCCATTCAGTTTCCCATCATAACAGCATGAATCTACATTTACACCAACGGTATATAAGAATTCGCTCCTGTCTACAATAAAAAGCAATACTTGACTTGATTTTTCTTATCTTTAGGATAATAATCATTCTCATAGGCATGAGCTGATGTGTCATTATTGTTTTGATTTGTATTTCTATAATAATGAAATTGCTGTATGTCCCCAGGCATTATAAGCTTACACGGCTTCTTTAGAGAATTATTCAGTTCTTCTGGATTTTGGGTAAATTGTCTTTTGGCTGTTGATTTTCAGAAGCATGAGTACTACAAAACATGAGTAGTTAAAACAGGATTGTATTGGAGAAGTAATTGATATGCTTATTAATAGTATGTAATATACTTTAGTATTTTATGCCATATATAATAAAGGGAAGCTGGAGCAATAGCACAGCGGTTCGTCGTTCGCCTTTCACGCGGCTGACCCATGTTTGATTCTTCCCCCCACCCCTCTCCGAGAGCCCGGCAAGCTACCGAGAGTATGGAGCCCACACAACAGAGCCTGCCAAGCTACCTGTGCGTATTGGATATGCCAAAAACAGTAACAAAGCCTCTCAATGAGAGACGTTACTGGTGCCTGCTCGAAAAAATCGATGAGCAATGGGATGACTGTGACAGTGACAGTGACAGTGATATAATAAAGCAAAGAGTACACTCCCACATAGATATATGCCTGGTTTTATATTATAGAACAGTTTAAATGGATTTGGGGTCTATGAAATAACCAATCGTGAAATGACAGGTTTCAAAAACTAACTTGTATCTGCCAAAGAAAAGCAGGCCACTTACCTTGACTTTTGGTGGAGTATGTCATTTTTCTACCCCTTGACATTTGGCTTGGCCATATTACTTGCTTTGAATGATACTGACAACACAAGAAGTATAGAGTGGAACATTCTATTTTATAGTTGCAGATGCTCAGCACTGTTGTGTCACTGACCAGAGTCCTCTACTTGAGAGACTGAGAGACCATAGAGCTTTCCATGGATAGTTATTTAATCATTCCTTTGAAACACAAAACTTTGTCCAGCCATCACATGCTAATCTTCATTACTGTTATTACTTCATGGGTACATAATTTCATGCATTGAAATGAAGGGTAAGGACTGACTCTAGTACTGTGCATGTAATAGTAAGTATAGAAGACATTCATCTATCTCTATTCCTACAGATATGCCTTTCACCTAATGTAATACTCTGACTTTTCAGAGATAGAATATGCTTAAAAGAGGTCATAATATGTCACTCCTAAAATATGCCTTTCTAAATGCCAGTTATTTTGAATTTAAAATACTTAAGAAACATCCAGAGAAAGGATTCTCTACCCTCTGTTATTTAATTTATATAACTTATTGTATTCCCTTGGAAGAAGTAGATAAATTTATCGTGTAAAGATATATTCCCTGTACCAGGAGGATAGAAGAGACTTGACACCAGAGACAAGGAATTTAGAGTCATGAAGCTTGTATAAACAAATCTTGTTAAATAACCCTTATCTTCACAATTTACATCCTTATCATTTACATCCTTATCATTATCATTACTTCCTTACCTTACACAAAACCCATTTGTTTTGCCAGTCTTTCACAAAATCAATTGTTTCTTTGTCTAAAAGTATAAAACCTTCCTGTGTGCAATTTGAGGTTTTCATTTTCTTATTTGAAGGTTCCCATGTACATGTAAAACTTTATATTTTTATACTTATCAAATGCGAATTTGTCTTATTTGAATTGAATTCTTAAAATTTAGCCAGAAACATCAAATAAATAGAGGGAAATAATTCCTATCCTGAATACTTAATGTACCATTTTATTTTTTTCCATTAATTTTTAGATCTTCACACTGTAAATTAATTACCTTGTCACTGGCATCTCTGATCAGGTCAGAGATTATTTCTCTCGGTCACTAAGAAAAGCACCAATGCTGCCAGAATTAGTCACTGGTTTTTTTGCACAACCTTTCCTCCAAATAGGTGTTTTTTTTATATATATATGTAATTTTTATCTTCTTAAAACAAATTAAAATAACAGGAAAATAACATGGAAACATGATTAAGAGGAAAAATTATTAGGGAGCACATTGGATATGATTAAAAGTAATCCATAGGTTCTTGCACAGTTTTTTTTTTTCTGAAGTCCTAATTGGAAATACACAATCCTTGTTTTACCTCATGTTGAAGAGGACTGCTGTGAAAGAATTATAATCAAAATCAAAGGCCTTTGTTATAATTGCACATAAATACATAGCTTAGAGTCAGTGTTCCATTTAATTTCCATCCGAAAGTGGCCAAAAACTAAAGAAATGATGCTTACCTAAAAGCATTCGCAAAATAAATGAAAGACAAATTATACTTTTTTGTTCAGATTTTTAAAGTAGAAATCATTATAATGCATAGTAAAATAGCAGTGACAAAGGATACATAATTTAGTCTTTGAACAACTCAATTTTGGAGGCAATAGATTCTGTCTTGTTTTGTTTTGTGGCCATGCCTGGAAACAATCACAGTCTACTCCTGCCTCTGCCCTTAGGTATCATTCCTGGTGGGCTCAGGGGAATTCATGGGATGCTGAGTTTGAACCCAACTCTGTCAGTTTCAAGGCAAATGCCCTACCTGCTGTCCTGTGGCTTAGCCCATGGCTGCTACGTATTCTGTACTACTAGGTGAAGATGAAGTTTCACTACCAAGTACGGATTTTTCAACACATGAAAGCAGGCCCAATAAAGAACAGGGAAACCCAGACAGGTGGAGCAGGAGGAACATAGTATTCCATTTCTAGAACATCCACAGATTTAGATGATCTATGAAAAAAATATATAAAATTGAAAGGAGTCACAGAAATATGTAATCCATTTTGGAAATTCCAGCACTGGGTAACATAGTGGTCTGGTACCTACACAACAAGGACTGAGAAACTAGATTCAGATAAAACAAAAGAAACTAACACTCTTAACTTCTGCTTTTCACATTGGTACTTTTAAAGAGGCAGTAATTTGTACATTAAGATCAATAATGTTAACTATTGTAACATGTTACTTAGGCTACAATAAAAGCAAGCATTAAATTAATCAGATAAAGAGTCTTCAAAAATGAACAAACAGGGTTAGAGACATAGTACAACATCCCGTATGTTTATGCAAGTTCCACAAAGAATGATCCTTAATCACAGCAGAACCAGGATTAAGCCTCTAACATTTTCAGGGGTAACCTCCCCCCCCACCCCCCACCCCACCCTCACTCCCCGAGCAAACAAAAACAAAACAAAACAAAAAACAGACAAAAATGTCTTCTTACTTCAAAACATAATTCTGAAGTGGGTCTGAGGAAAAGTACTTTTTGTTTAATTGCTTGTTTGTTTGTTTGTTTTTGGTCCACACCAGCAATGCTCAAGGATTACTCCTCTCTCTGCACTGAGGAATTACTCCTGGTGATGTCGGGGGACTTACGGAGTGCTGGGGATCTAACCCAAGTGGGCTGTATGCAAGGCAAGCACCCTAGACTCTGTGCTATCTCTCTCTCTCTCTCTCTCCAGAGAAGTATTTTTGGTTTCTATGTAAAGGGTTTTGGAGACAGAATTTAACAAGAACACTGCAATTGTTTGACATCTGGCAAAAAGGTAAACGGTTCCACATTGATCCATGGACTTAGCTCTAAGAAGGGTGCCACTGGCATGGCCAATTCCTTATCAGATCATTTTGTTATTATTTTAAGGGGTTTTTGTTTTTGTGTTTTTTTTTTCAGCCACACCTGGCATTGCTCAGGGTTTAAATTCCTGGTTCTGCACTCAGGAATTACTCCTGGAGGTGCACCAGGGACTATATGGGATGCTGGGAATTGAACTCCTTAAAACTGCATAGAAGGTAACCGCCCTATCAGCTATGTACTCTCTCCAGCCCCTATCAAATCATTTAAATGGCAACTTTGAAATAAGACCATAATGTAGAAGAGAAAATCATAATAATGGACACTGTCCACATATCATAAAAACTTTCTTTTAAAAGACTAACTGTAGTCTAGTCAAGGAGAAGTCTAAACTTTAAAATTATATTGACAGGGCCAAGAGGTAGAATAAATGGATGAAGTCATTCTTTGCATTCTGAAGGTCATGGGTTTGATTCCATGTACCACATGTCCCATGTCCTTCCCACAATCACCCCAGCCCAACACTCATAGGTATAGCTGAAGCACCTCTAAGTTGACTCTGGAAGGACCCCAGCATTACAGGGACCCATAGGTCAGAAATGGCCCCCTGACTCCCCAGAATCACTGAAGAGGCCCTTATAAGAAGTAAAATAAAATGGCACTGGCTGTAAGAGATCTGTCTTGCATACACCCCACTTGAGTTCCATCCTGGGTACCCTGTGTGGTTGTTCAAGTTCCACAAAGAATGATCCTTAAGCGCAGCAGAGCCAGGAGTAAGCCTCTTAACACTTTCAGATGTGACCCCCCCACACACACAAAAACAAAACAAAACAATGCATTACATAATGCATTATTATATATGGAATTATTATATATAATATAATGAAATTCTGCAAGATTCATAATCTTATGGATAATATTTTCCATAAAATTTTGTTAAGTGTACAAAAATGAAATTCAACATCACCCTTGGGTCCCTGACACAACGAAGGCTCACATACATTGTACTTTGTTAATTAGGTACCTCAAAGACAAATGCAAAAAGATGTTAGATATATTTCTACTCTTTAATGTCATACTTCACTACATAATTTTCAGTTTATAGCTAAAAATTAAATTGATATTTTTGCCCAACCCAAATCTTTCTTGTCCCTGATGACTTAAAAGACATCGTGTATGACAATGATAGTTGGAAATAATCACTCTGAAATGACAGCCTGAGTGCTGAAAAGAGATAAAGTGATATGTATGATATCCTTTCAGTAGCAATATTGCAAACCACAGTGCCTAAAAGAAAATGAGAGTGACAGGAAGGAGGGAGAGAGAGAGGAAAAGTGTCCACCATAAAGGTATGCTGTGGGGGCAGGGGCAGGAGGAGGCAGGCAGGAGGGTAGCCAGGGACACTGGTGTTAGGAAATGTGCACTGGTGAAGGGATGAGTGTTGGGACATTGTATGACTGAGACTGGATCATGAACAACTTTTTAACTGTATATCTCATGGTGATTCAATAAATAGTTTAGAAAAGAAATTGTGCCATTGTGGTTTTTGTTCCATAGAAACACCAAGTATAAGTGGAAAGCAGATACCATATGGATAATGATTATTATTCTGTCACTGTCACTGTCATCCAGTTGCTCATCAATTTGCTCGAGTAGGCACCAGTAACGTCTCCATTATGAGACTTATTTGTTACTGTTTTGGGCATGTTGAATGCACCATGAATAGCTTGCCAGGCTCTCCAGTGCTGGCGAGATACTCTCGGTAGCTTGCCGGGCTCTCCAAGAGGAGCAGAGGAATTGAATCCAGGATGGCTGCATGCAAGGTGAACACGCTACCACTGCGCTATCACTCCAGCCCATTATTATTCTATGGTTAGAAAATAACTATTTTTAAACAGTTAATTCTACGAACCTAAGACGATATTTTGGTCACTAATAATTTTTTCCTGCCTTAATACAGTTACCATCTTACATTATATAGTATTAGGTGTTTTCTTATTTGGGGGGGATTTCAGACCAGAGTGTGTGGTTCTCAGGAATTACTGCTGATTGCACTCTTAGGGAACATTTTTGACAGGGCCCAGGAACCATATGGAGTGCCGGGGTCAGTCTGTGCACAAGGCCCTCACTGCTGTTCTTTTCCTCTGTCCCCTATCGGGTACCTCCTTACCAGTACTCAATCTACTTTTGGTTGACAAATATGTATAATTTACTAAAAACATCATTGACTTACTATAAAACACAAATTATCAATATTAGTAATGCTTCAAGCCTGTGGCTGGAGATCAATGCAGCAGGATTTTATGATCTGCTCATGTGGGAAATTGTATCGTGTGGAAACCAGAGAGAACGATAGAAAATGCTTTAGTGGTTTGGAGATTTTATATGAGCTATATGGGTTATATGGGTTAAACATTAAATCTATAACTAATGTGGATTTAGTAATTTAAAATGGTTTTGTTTTTTATGTTTTTGGGCAATGCCTATCAGCACTCAGGAATCACTCTTGGTGGTACTCTGAAACCACTTGGAGTGCCAGGGATTGAGTCTGGGTCAGTCGCTTTCAAGGCAAACATCCAACTCACTGTACTCTATGTCCAGCCCCCCCAAATTTGAACATCTTAATTTATTTTAAGTCATATAATCAATTATAAAATTATATTACTACGGTAATTATTAAGTAATTATGAAGAGCTAAATCATAGACTTTAAAGTCAGTCTCTGCTCTGTCTCTTACTAAGCAATGGGATAAATGTTAAATCTTCCTAATTCTCCCTAAATCTCTGCTTCTTCATCTATAAAATACATAGTAATGACATTACTATTCACCTTACACAATTTCTTGACAATTATGTAATATATTTATAAAGATCCAGGAAGTGGCAGAGAGAAGGAATTCAGTGTTCTCAAATTTTCATTACTTTCATACTAGCACTTTTTCTTATAAGCGGGAACATTTAGAATGCCTTTCAGGAAAGCACTGGAGATCATGATTTGGGAAGTAGCAAAGCCACCCACTGCTAAGTGTGTAAGCAACCATTGATCTTTATGAAAATCCCTGTGGCGAAGTGAACGTTGGCTCCTAACACAAGCTCACACCTAGGGTAATAGGAAAGGTGCCCCCTAATAAATGTTACTAATGTTTTTAGCATGCCCATTCAGTACTGAAAGAGAAATTCAGTGGACTTTTCCAAGTAAAAACAAAATGATTGGATATAATTCAAGCAAAAATCTGTTCTTTCCCAAACTGTTTGAACCAATCCTCAAAACTCAGAGCAAAATGTTTTTTATTCATTTTAATTAGGAATCTCTTTTTGATGCCTGTGTCATCTAGCAGCGTGGCCTAAGGAATTTTTCCCTTGTTATTTATTAAAGTTGAGGCCTAAAAAGAATTCATAAAAAAGACTCCAGTTCTTAACAATCATCAGTCTTTAAGTTTAATAAACTTTCCAGCCAGAGGCTCCAGTGCCAGTATATATAATGAGTGACCAGAATACAGTGAATAAACCACAATTCTCTGTCTAGCAATACATTGATTCTGATAGATGATAAAGGCCAAGACAGAAGAGATCATGGGGGAGTTGTTGAGAAGTCAGAAGTATTGCTGTTAAATTTAACACTATCCATCTACACTCATATTGAAAAGGCATATTATTCTTCCCACATGCCCATTCCAATCTACACATTTAATTTAACAGATGAGGTTTTCAGGGATTTGAAGCCCTGTCATAATTTTGTTTTATTTTTTAACAGTCTGTGTACCATCTGGACAAAATAGCATGCAAGGAAGATTTTGACTCTTTCCTACTGTATTCCTAAAGTAGAATATAAAAGGCATATGTTTATATTAACATTTATGTGGTACTATATACTGGATTGAAAATAGAATAATTCCTACCACCTTCTTATTTCTCTTTTTGAATGTAATATATAGCACAAATGGGTTTAGAACCCAAAAATGGTTTGCCACCTTTATTCTTAGCATAATTTACCTTTGTTCTGTGCATGTCATTTTTACGCCTCAATGTGACAGTCCAAAAGAATCATTTTCCAAGAATAGACTATCTCTAACCAGGCAAAAGCATTCCTCAAAGTGAAAAATTACTCGTCTGCTAACTCTTACATAAGTTACTCATAACTCATAAATTACTCTTTCTAGTCATATCATATGGAACCCTGCCATTATCCTCAGCCTCTCTGAGCACTAATAGGTACACAGTGTATAGGGAGAAGGTCATACATTCTGCTCCAGCCTGCTCCACACATACATTGACAAATCTTTACCTACTGAAATCAAAGTCATTCTTACTGCCCTTGTGGAAAAGGAAAGAGAAATGTCCTGCCTTAGACGTCTGGTGCTTCAAGTCCTAAACTTGGTCAGTGAAAAAATGTTTCTGCCTGGTGACAGATAAACTTGGCTAGGTGGAAAATGTTTGGGAGAGGAGTAAATTGATAGTTAAAAGGAGAAAGGGTATTACATCTTATTCCAAAGAGGAAAGATAATATGCAAAGAAGACTGGGGAATTAGTAGTGGGAAATGTATACTAGTGAAAGAATGGGTATAGGAATTGTATGACTGAAACCCAATCATGAACAACTGTGTAACTGTATCCCATGGTGATTTCATCATCATTATCATCATCAAAGAAGAGAAAAAAACAATGCAAATTAACTGATTTACATGTGTCAATTACCCATGCATGGTTTATGACCCCTGACTCTAGTGCATACAGGTAACATATAACATAATAAGCCATTTTGTAAAGAAAAACTGATATTTAAAAAAAATTTTATTAGTGAATCACCGAGAGATAGTTACAAACTTATGAACTTTCATGTTTGCATTTCGTTTGAAAAACTGATTTTAATGTAAAAGAGACTAAATAGACATGTCATTAATGAAAACTTCATTTTAATTAGCTCCTTATTTGTGTAAAGACTAGACTACAAACATTCTCTTTCTTTTTTTTTAGTTTATTATTATTTTTTTATTAGTGAATCACCGTGAGAGTACAGTTACAGATTTACACATTTTTGTGCTTGTATTTCTGTCATACAATGTTCGAGAACCCATCCCTCCACCAGTGCCCATTCTCCACCACCCATGAACCCAGTATCCCTCCCACCCCCAATCCCATCCCCCCACCCCACCCTGCCTCTGTGGCAGGGCATTCCCTTTTGTTCTCTCTCTCCTTTTGGGTGTTGTGGTTTGCAATAGGGGTATTGAGTGGCCATTGTGTTCAATCTATAGTCTACTTTCAGCATGCATCTCACTTCCCAAGCGGGTCCTCCAACCACATTTTACTTGGTGTTCCCTTCTCTATCTGAGCTGCCTTTTCTCCCCAGCATGTAAGGCCAGCTTCCAAGCCATGGATCAAACCTCCCGGTACTTATTTCTACTATTCTTGGGTGTTAAAGACTACAAACAACAATCTCAGTTGTGAGCAAAAAATGTTTTCACAGGGAAGTATTAAGTGGCGATCATATTTATAATAGCAAATATGAACTTATTAATAACAAATTTTTAATTATAAAAATCATGCATTCTACTATAAATCAATAATAAATCGATACTAAAACATTATCACAAGTATGTATTTAGGAAAATGCATATGAAATAAAGAAGAAACATAATGTGAAAGAGGAAAAATCAGTATATTTGATGTAAACAATTAATTTACTAGATAAAGTTGGAGCAGGGATTTTTTTTCTTTCTCTCCTGGAATAAAATTAGGTAAAGAAAAAAACTAGCAGGAAAGATCATTAAATAACATGAGAATATCAGGCAGAAACTTGAAAGAATAAGAATCCCTAGTACCTGACTTCAGTATTACATTTACCAAAATAAACTTTGACCTTCGAAGACCTTCATTTAGACTGTTCTCTTGTGAGAGAAGGATATTGAAGAGAATAACAGAGACAGATACTGATTCACATAAGTCAATACTTGGACACACATAAAGAAAGAATTTCAAATATGAATTTGCTCGAGGCAGTAAACTAGAACCTCTAGTGGCCATGTGACTTAGGAAGAGCCTTAGGATTTCAAACATGCATAAGATCCAGGGCCCTTTTGTGGGGTATAGAGAGCAACATATTTATGCCCTGCAATATTGTCCTTTTTTTCTCCTCATTTGCCTGTCTGGGAGATTATCAAATTTCTGATGAAGATAATCACTGGATATTTAATTAAAAAAAAGTAAAGAATTTAAATAAAGAAGTTTTAGAGGTACCAGAAGATAGTAGAGTGGTTAGGATACAATCCCCAGTACATGTGGCCTCCCAGGCACCAGTCATGGTCAAGAGTGGCCCTTGAGCGTGGTTTGGGAAGAGGAAAGGAAAGAAGAATGAAAAGGAAAGAGAAAGGGAAGGAGGGAAGGAAGGAAGGAAGGAAGGAAGGAAGGAAGGAAGGAAGGAAGGAAGGAAGGAAGGAAGGAAGGAAGGAAGGAAGGAAGGAAGGGAGGAAGGAAGGAAGGAAGGAAGGAAAAAAAGAGGGAGGAAGGAAGGGAGGGAGGGAAGGAGGAAGGAAGGAAGGAGGAAGGAAGGAAGGAAGGAAGGAAGGAAGGAAGGAAGGAAGGAAGGAAGGAAGGAAGGAAGGAAGGAAGGAAGGAAGGAAAAAAAGAAAGAAGGAAGGAAGGGAGGGAGGGAAGGAGGAAGGAAGGAGGAAGGAAGGAAGGAAGGAAGGAAGGAAGGAAGGAAGGAAGGAAGGAAGGAAGGAAGGAAGGAAGGAAGGAAGGAAGGGAGAAAGGGCGGGAGGGCGGGAGGGAGGAAGGAAGGAAGGAAGGAAGGAAGGAAGGAAGGAAGGAAGGAAGGAAGGAAGGAAGGAAGGAAGGAAGGAAGGAAGGAAGGAAGGGAGAAAGGGCGGGAGGGCGGGAGGGAGGAAGGAAGGAAGGAAGGAAGGAAGGAAGGAAGGAAGGAAGGAAGGAAGGAAGGAAGGAAGGAAGGAAGGAAGGAAGGAAGGAAGGGAGAAAGGGCGGGAGGGCGGGAGGGAGGAAGGAAGGAAGGAAGGAAGGAAGGAAGGAAGGAAGGAAGGAAGGAAGGAAGGAAGGAAGGAAGGAAGGAAGGAAGGGAGAAAGGGCGGGAGGGCGGGAGGGAGGAAGGAAGGAAGGAAGGAAGGAAGGAAGGAAGGAAGGAAGGAAGGAAGGAAGGAAGGAAGGAAGGAAGGAAGGAAGGAAGGGAGAAAGGGCGGGAGGGCGGGAGGGAGGAAGGAAGGAAGGAAGGAAGGAAGGAAGGAAGGAAGGAAGGAAGGAAGGAAGGAAGGAAGGAAGGAAGGAAGGAAGGAAGGAAGGAAGGGAGAAAGGGCGGGAGGGCGGGAGGGAGGAAGGAAGGAAGGAAGGAAGGAAGGAAGGAAGGAAGGAAGGAAGGAAGGAAGGAAGGAAGGAAAGAAGGAAGGAAGGAAGGAAGGAAGGAAGGAAGGAAGGAAGGAAGGAAGGAAGGAAGGAAGGAAGGAAGGAAGGAAGGGGAAGGAAGGGCGGGAGGGAGGGCGGGAGAGAGGAGAACTGCCCAATAACATTAGATAATGTGCCATTGCTTTTCAAGGGAGTGCAAAAGTACATAAGCAGAAGCCAAAGACGTAGACTCCAGTAATACACAAATCAGAGAAATCAATAAATGAGTGTACTTTAGAAATTGTGTGCAAATTTTATAAGGAACACACCCAATGATGCTGAAGGGGTAGGTTGCTTACATACCCATCAGTGCTCAGAGAGTCATTCAATCAGCCAGAAATTGGATTCAGGGCATTGCATGTGCTAGACATGTGCTATCTCCCCAGGATAATGTATGAGCATTTTTTAAAAACATAAGAAAATCTTGAAAATACAGATGTTGTAGTTGAAAATTTGGTACAATTAGTCATTAACAATTAGTCATCATGGACTATCTTCTGAGAATTAGTCTGTGCTAAATGCTTTCTTGCATATTGGTTAAGTTAAATCTGTTAATAAACTTTTCCAGTAGCTAGGCAGTCACACCCACAAACTGCCCCCCCCACCCACCCACCCACGCCCCTGTAATCCCATCAATGGCCAAGATCCAGAAACTATAGAACAAAGCTCCCAGAAGAGAGCAGAGTCTCCTGCCCCTGCTCCTGGCTGCTTTTACAGGGGCCCCTTGGAGGGGGGCGGTTTGAGTTTCCCTCCCTGCCCTGAGCAGAGCCCCAGCACCCGAAGGCCTCTAGAAACCAGCCACAACCATGCTCAAGACCATTCTCCACACTTGGATGAGCCTCATGCATGAAGGAACTGGCAGAGGAACCCAGGTGTGAGGGACCTAGAGCTGAGACCTCCAAGCCTGCTCAGATCAGACTGGGTCTCCTCCACTCAGACCTCACTTTTTCCAGTAGATAGGAGGTCACACCCAGAAACTGCCCCCAGGTGCCATGTAATCCCATCAATGGCCAAGATCCAGAGACTACAAAACAAAACTCCCCAAAGACCTCTTATTATCTTATTCTACCTCTCAGAGAACCCGGCAAGCTACCGAGAGTATCCTGCCTGCAGAGCAGAGCCTGGCAAGCTCCCCGTGGCATATTCGATATGCCAAAAACAGTAACAATGATGGGTCTCATTCCCTTGATCCTGAAAGAGCATCCAATGTGGCACCATTGGGAAGGACGAGTAAAGAGGGGCTACTAAAATCTCAGAGCTAGGACGAATGGAGACGTTACTGCCACCCACTCTAGCAAATCAGTGAACAACGGGATGACAGTGATACAGTGGTACAGTGAATAGACTTCAAAGATAAATGCTATGGCTATCACCATTTTATTTTTTTTAAATTTTTTTATTGAGTCACCATGTGGAAAGTTACAAAGTTTTCAGGTTTAAGTCTCAGTTATACAATGCTCGAACACCCATCCCTTCACCAGAGCACATATTCCACCACCAAGAATCGCAGTATAGCTCCACCCGTCCCCCCACACCCCTAGCCCCACCACCACCCCTAGCCCCCCCCTGCCTGTGTAACTGATAAATTTCACTTTACTTTCACTTTGATTGCATTCAATATTTCAACAAAACTCACTATTATTGTTTGGAGAGTCTCCCCCCTAAAGTCAGACCTGCTGAAAAGGAAGCATTTGAAAATTTGTTTTCCATTGCTGAGAATGAAGAGGTATGAGGTTGAGTGACCTCACCTAGTGGCCTCACGGTTTTGGGTTTCTGTATTTTAGTATTTTAGTAACTAAGTCCAGAGAAAGATCTGCCAGGAATTGCATCACTGCAAACTTGCACTTCTCAATTATATTATATTCCACATATAAGAGCAATCTTTCTATGTCTGTCTCTTTCTTTCTGACTCATTTCACTCAACATGATACTTTCCATGTTGATCCATTTATATGCAAATTTTATGACTTCGTGTTTTCTGACCGCTACATAGTATTCCATTGTGTATATGTACCAGAGTTTCTTTAACCAGTCATCTGTTTTGGGGCACTCTGGTTTTTTCCAGATTCTGGCTATTGTAAACAGTGCTGCAATGAACATAGAAATGCAGATGCCATCTCTACTATATCTTTTTGCCTCTCTGGGATATATTCCCAAGAGTGGTATTGCTGGGTCAAATGGAAGCTCAATTTCTAATTTTTTGAGAATTGTCCATATTGTTTTCCAAAAGGGCTGAACAAGTCGGCATTCCCACCAGCAGTGAAGAAGAGTCCCTTTCTCCCCACATCCACGCCAACACCAGTTGCTTTTGTTTTTTGGGCTGTGGGCCAGTCTCTGTGGTGTGAGATGATATCTCATTGTTGTTTTGATCTGCATCTCCCTGATGATTAGTGATGTTGAACATTTTATCATGTGCCTCTGAGCCATTTGGATTTCTTCTTTGGGAAAATTTCTGTTCATTTCATCACCCCATTTTTTGATCGGGGTGGCGGTTTCCTTCTTGTGGAGTTCAACCAGTGCATTGTATATCCTTGATATCAACCCTTTATTGGGTGGGTACTGCGTAAATATCCTTTCCCATTCTGTAGATTGTCTTTGTACTTTGGTCACTGTTTCTCTTGAGGTGCAGAAGCTTCTTAGTTTGAGATAGTCCCATTTATTTATCTCTGTTTTCACCTGCTTGGCCAGTGGCGTATCACCATTTTAAATATGTGAAAACCCAGGTACCTTCTCATTGTTTCAAGAGATTAAGTGATACAGTCAAGATTTGAGCCCAAGTAGTTAAACTCTAATACAAACATACACACACACATATATACATATATAAAGACACATTTAATAAGGGCTTACTATGTGCAGGGAACTTAGAGGTCCCACATGCACCTGAATTATGAATATTAACCACACTATAACTTCTTGACATAGAATCATAATTATAATTACAGTCAGTAAAATCACTTAATCTTAGTTTATGAGAAGATGGATTTTTTCATATGTCAAGGAATTTTGGGGGGCATGATGTTTTACTCTTTCATCTAAATTTTAACTTTGAAGTCCATTTATAAAAGATAAACCATTTTTATAAACTAGTTTATTGTTCATCACTGTATCTCTGTATCACTATATCACTGTACCACTGTCATTCCGTTGTTCATTGATAGACTCTAGTGGATGCCAGTAACGTCTCCATTCATCCCAGCCGTGAAATTTTAGCAGCCTCCTCCTTACTCCTTTTTCCCAATGATTAGAGGCTTCTTTCAGGGTCAGGGGAATGAGACCTTTTATCGTTACTGTTTTTGGCATATCGAATACACCACGGGGAGTTTGCCAGGCTCTTGCCATGCGGTCGGGATACTCTCGGTAGCTTTCCAGGCTCCCTGAGAGGCATATATGTTTACTTCCCTTTATGATGATGTGTCATACGTCCAGGAATATATTCACTCATGTGTGAGGCTCAGCCCTAGCATGTAGAAAGCTGCCTGGAGCATGGTGGCAGTTGGGTAGTGGAAGTCGGCTGCTGGTGCTGGGTCCCTTGGGGTGGGGAAGGTTCTCACCCATCCCCCTCTGGGGCGCCCTGAGTGAAAACAGCCTGGTGCAAAGTATGGTGGCATGGTTATGGGCCCTCATTTTATGCTCCCTTCCTGTAGAAGCAGCCGCAATTTCTGGAGGGTGACTGATGAGATTGTCTGGCTCCCATAGGAGGTTGCTTATGGGTGTGACCCCCTGGTAGCCAAAGACTGTGGGAAACAGGCAGAGGATCTCTGCTTCCGGGACCCATTGAGCCCAGAGTCCAAGATCATAAAGTTCTGCATTACCTGGGTTCCGTGGGACTTCACTCATGCATGAGGCTCGGCCTGAGCTTGTGGAAAGCAGCCTGGAGCGTTATGGCGGTTGGGTAGTGGAGGTTGGCTGTCAGCGCTGGGTCCCTTGGGGCGGCGAGGGCTCTCACCCACCCCCTCTGGGGTGCCCCAAGTGAAAACAGCCTGGTGCGGAGTCCCTTTATGGTTCATATGATTATAATATATTATGTAATAGATATCACTTTAACACAGGAAATGTATTTCATCATGTAAGTCTTATTTACATACACATGCATCACTTTGTAAATTACCTGTTTATTTATGATTCATGGCCGTTCTCAGTAGCTATAGTTCAATCATTCTCAACTGATTTTTAGCATTAGGTGAATTAAAGCATCATTAAGGTAATAACCCATAATAGTTGGGCATAATATGAGACGAGTGAAAATAAAGGAATAAAAAACTGGAAAGAAGTACATTTTTAAAGTTACATTTACCAAAGCAAATGTCTAAGTACGCAGATAGAGCTGTGCTGCTGTATTTCATTTGAGATGACTATAGCACCCTCTGGTGAGCAATATTTGTATGACACAATTTTCTACAAAAGTCTGTTCCAAAAATCGCTCCTTGGGGTTTTTTTGTTTGTTTGTTTGATTGTTTGTTTGTTTGAGGAGACTACATAAGCATATTACCAAATTAAATTCACTACTTCTGTGATAAAGGAAATATCAATACAAAAGTGAGTTTTTATGCAACAAGAAAATTCTCCTTACAGAAACAACTAATTAGAAATGTGGGGACCTGAGTATGTTAGATAAATCAAATCGATTGTAAAGCATACTACTTTAGAAGTAGATGCCTGTAAATTGGATCTACAAAGAAATTTATATTAAAAGTTTTCCTTCTCTTGAATGTGTAAATTTCAAATTTTAACTAGGTTGAGGGCTGGAGTGATAGCACAGCGCTAGGGAGTTTGCCTTGCACAAGGCCGACTGGGGTTTAATTTCTCCGCCCCTCTCAGAGAGCCCGGCAAGCTACTGAGAGTATCTTGTCCACACGGCAGAGGCTGGCAAGCTACCTTGGCGTATTCAGTATGCCAAAAAACAGTAGCAAGTCTCAAGATGGAGATGTTACTCGAACAAATCGATGAGCAAAGGGATGACAGTGACAGTGACTAGGTTGAAACATGTAAATATATCCTCACACTTTATTTTTCTAACACTTTTTAAGTTTTACTATAGGTAAAGTTCTCAGTAATATACTAATCAATCACTTTAATTATTTTATCTGCAAATCTTCCATTAATTATAAATATATGCAATCAATGGGAGTAGAAATATTTTTCATGTAAACAAGAAAAAGTCTTTCATAATATCTCTTTCCATAGTTGGTCACAATTTTTTTCTTTCTGTCCTCCCTCTATAGATACATTGGAGCAAGACAAAAAGACAATTTATTTTTTTCTTTCACTAACATTTATTTCATTATGTAGTTACCTGATAATTAAAGATTCTTTAGATATGTTAATATTTATACAAAAATCACCATATAAATGACAGTCCATATTTGCTGCTATGGGATAAATGTGTTTCCCCGATTTTATGTAGTGAAACTGTCGCACTCTATGTGACCATTTTGAGACATAGCCCACAGGAGGTGATAGAAGCTGAATACGTAATATAGTGAATCCAGAAACTGGTAATGCTTGAGCTCTTAGCAGAGGAAGAAATTGGCACTTTCTCTCTTTCAAAAATTCCACAGGGAGAAGGCAGACGTCAGCAGGCCAGGAAAAGAGTTCTTGTCAGATCCAAGTAGGCCAGCACTGGGATCCTGGTTCTCCCGGTCTGCATGAATAAATTTTCTGTTGTTTAAAAGTCAACCAGTATATGCTATGTATTATCACAGACAGCATTCTAACAGAGTGGCCATTAAAACTTGACAGAGAACACAGCTAATTTATATTGTAATATTCATACTTCAGAGGGAAACATTGTGACACACCTGTAAAACATTGCAAAACAGAAAGCATCAAGGAAAGAACCCCTTGAAATACAACCAAAAGCCACTGTATATCCTATACTCCTCTAATCAACTGCCACATATCTGTTCAAAGCAAGTTTTAAAGGTGTGTAGACAAAAGCCTTGCATGTGGGTTGATTGGAGAGATTAGGATTACTGGAGCAGGCACATGACAGAGCAGTGGTGGCACAAACTTCAGACCAAAGAGGAACACGGAGAGAAGTGTGGGTACCCATGAATCTCTTCATTAAGACTTAAGACAGGTGGCCTCGAACAAAAGCAGAGCCGCTGATCAATGGAACAGGGTGGAATATCCCTACATGCAACCCCAAATATATGATCATCTGATCCTTGATAAGGGGGCAAGAAATGTGAAGTGGAACAAGGAAATCTCTTCAACAAATAGTGCTGGCATAACTGGACAGCCACATGCAAAAAAAATGGCTTAGACCTCAACCAAACACCATGCACAAAAGTCAGATCAAAATGAATTAAAGACCTCAACATCAGACCTCAAACCATAAGGTACATTGAAGACAAGGTTGGCAAAACCCTCCATGATATTGTAGATAAAGTATCTTCAAAGATGACATGCCACTGACCAACCAAGTGGAAACAAAGATAAACAAATGGGACTATATTAACCTAAGAAGCTTCTGCACTGCAAAAGATACAGTGACCAGAATACAAAGGCAATCTACAGAATGGGAAAGGATATTCACCCAATACCCATCCGATAAGGGGGTGATATCAAGGGTATACAAGGCACTGGTTGACCTCTACACGAAGAAAACATCCAACCCCATCAAAAAATGGGGAGAAGAAATGAACAGAAACTTTCTCAAGGAAGAAATACGAATGGCTAAAAGGCACATGAAAAAATGCTCTTCATCACTAATCATCAGGGAGATGCAGATCAAAACAACTAAGAGATACCACCTCACACCACAGAGACTGGCTCACATCCAAAAAATAAAAACAACCACTGTTGGCGTGGATATGGGGAGAAAGGAGCCCTCCTACACTGCTGGTGGGAATGCCAACTGGTTCAGCCCTTTTGGAAAACAATATGGTCGCTTCTCAAAAAATTAGAAATCGAACTCTCATTTAACCCAGCAATACCACTGCTGGGAATATATCCCGGAGAAGCAAAAAAGTACAGTCAAAATGACATCTGCACCTATATGTTCATCGCAGCACAGTTTACAATAGCCAGAATCTGGATAAAAACCAAATGCCCGAGAACAGATGACTGGCTAAAAAAACTTTGGTACATCTACACAATGGAATACTATGAAGCTGTTAGAAAGCATGAAGTCATGAAATTTGCATATAAGTGGATCAACATGGAAAGTATCATGTTGAGTGAAATGAGTCAGAAAGAAAGAGACAGACACAGAAAGATTGCACTCATATATGGAATATAAAGTAGCAGAGAGGTACGAGCTAGCAATGATGCAACCTCTGGCAGAAAGCGCTCTGGACTTAGTCACTTAAATACTAAAATACAGAAATCTAGAACCTTGAGGCCACTACTGTGGCCACATGACCTCATATCTCTTCATTCTCAGCAATGGAAAACAAATTATCTAATGCTTCCTTTCTAGCAGGTCTGACTCTGGGGGGCGGGGTGGAAACTCCAAACAATAATAGTGAGCTTTTTTGTTTGTATGTAATCAAAGTAAAGAGAAAGTAAAGTGAAATTTATCAGCTACACAGGCAGGGTGGGGGGCTGGGGGGCGGGGGGGAGGTTTACCGTGGTTCTTGGTGGTGGAATATATGCACTGGTGAAGGGATGGGTGTTCGAGCATTATGTAACTGAACTTAAGCCTGAAAGCTTTGCAACTTTCCACATGGTGATTCAATAAAAAAAAAAAAAAAAAAGACAAGTGGCCTCACCTTCCCAGTGGTGATTTAAAGAGTTGTTTTGGCTTTTTTGGAAAAAAAAAAAACCTATCTGGTCTTAGGCTGCAAAATACTAACAAAACAATCGTCATGGGGTTTAGTTCGGCAGAGTCTTACTGCAATGTGTAATTCAGTCCAAGCAAGAAATGGACCAGGACAGGGGGGATATGTAAATTTGAAAGACTATAAGAAACTCCCTCACAGAAAAGCAGATTATTCACAGTCACTGGAGTTGAATTTTGAGACCAGACATAGTTTCCCAGACAACACTATATACCCCTATATACCCACTATATACTATGTCAGGCTAGCCCCTTTCTCCACTCCTTGAAATCTAAGAGTTTGATTCCAGAATATGACAGTATGGCAGCAGATATCCTGTGACTGGTCACTGAGGAGGGGTATGGACCACAGATAATGAACTCAGACAGAAAACTCATTTGATCCCAAGACAAGAGGGGTCAGTTAAAAATTTTATACACTGACTACTCTTCTTCACCCAGAGGGGTGACTGAGAGAAACTCCCAGCAGATAAGACTCTTTCTCCACACTACTAAGATCCCGAAAAGCAGATAATTATCAAAACCATAGTCACTACACCTCTTTCTAGAAAAGCAAGGCAAATGACAATATAGGATAAATTCTGTGACATGATGAATGGAAGAGAAAATTCCCTATAAATCAATCTTAATGACCCAGAAATAAGGAGTCTCATGGACAACTTAAAATAACTATTAATGAAGAAAATTGATGAGATATGTCAAATGCACACTAATATAGAACAAAATATTAATGAAGTAAAAAAAGGTAATGTAGGTGCAGAGAAATTCTTTTCTAAATACATTACACCTTAAACATTTACAAGAATAGATACTAGCTATAAAAATAAAATGAATAAAATTAAAACATTTATGGAAAGAATAACAAGCAGGCTCAACTTCACAAATGAAAAAAAAAATTAAATATAAAATTTCAGTAATGCTTCAAATGGAAGAGGAGAAAGAAATAAAACTAAGGAAAAGTGAAGAAATCCTTCACAAAATGGTAAGACTCTATTTGAAGAAACAAATTTAATAGGTGCAACAGAAATGAGGGGAGACTGGAAAGAGAGTCCATTTTTAAAAGCAATAACTTGAGAATTCATAAACTTTAGGAAAGAAAAAAACATAAATGTACTAGATCTGATAAGGCACTAAAATTTATAAGTATAAAAATATTTACTCTAAATTATATCATTGCTAAATTGTTAAAAGTTAATGATAAAATACTAAAGGAAGATAGGGGGAAATAAATAATACTTAAAGCTTCTTATCAAGCTAGCGTTGTATTCCTCAGCAGGAAACCTATAGCTAGGAAAGAGTGGGATGCATAACTAAAATTCTAAGGACTAAAACTTCCAGTCAGGAGTACCCTGAAAAATTATCATTCATGTATGATGGAAAAATAAGGATTTCTCAGATCAACAAAATCGAATAGAGTTGGCCTGTACTAGACTTGCAGGATAAGAAATATTGAAAATTCTTTATTATTCTAATAATAAATTCTAAATTATTCTAATTTCCATGAAAGAAAACAAAATCACAAAATATGTTGAGAATAAGAAACAAAAACAAGAAAAAACCTTCAAAGGGTAGGAAGAATAGCGCAGAATTGATTTGGTCTAAGATAATGAGTTGATACCAGCATACAGAAAGGACAAATTCTGTAACATAGATACAGAATGGCTGACAATCATCCTATGGTAAACATAAAGCTAAAGACTAGAACAGAGAAAATCAGATTTTAAATGGAAGAAATTGAAAGAATCACCAGGGGAATCAATCTATGTGAAAAGGCTGATACGAATTCATAGAAACACATGCAAGAAATGGCCTGAGAGATATTGCAAGGGTAAGAGATATGAATGACAAGGCCTGAAGTTTATAGGCCAGACACCACATGGCCCTGCAGTTCCAAAGGTCACTAAACACCATCAGAAAGGTTTTTATATTCTCTAGCACAGCAAGACCCAGCAAGCTTTGTATTTCCAGGCTCTTGCTTAACAATCACCAGGAGAGGTCCCAAGCCACCAGACCACCATTTAGGAGGTCTTCTTAAAATTACCAGAATTACAAACAATACTGACACAAACTTAAAAATAATATTAAGTTCAGAGTATTAATAATCAACCTAAAGGTAAAAGGTCTGAACTCACCAATCAAAAAGCACAAAGGAGAGATAATACAGGGTAAGTTGTTTCCCTTGCATGTGACAGACTGGGACAAATCAAGTGCAAGCTATAACTCCTATGACGACAGCATATGCAATATTAAGAGGGAAACTTATAGCAGTTTGGGACCATATACTAATGAAGAAGAAAGGTCTAACCTTATATTCAACGGGTAAAAAAAAAAAAAAACAAAAAAGAACAAGTGAAACCCACAGTGAGTACAAAACAGCTGATTTTTAATCAAAATCAAAACATTATTTAATCAAAACAGCTGATTTTTAAACTAATTTTCATATTTTCACTTATTGTTGGTTTATAATACCATGAAATTGGGGAGAGGGACCTTCATACCTTTACGAAGTGCTGTCACCATCCCATGGTGGGATTGTATAATACAAATGTGTAATACAATTCCATCACCAAAAAGACCCCTCTGTCATTCCTTTACCTTCAGAGAGTCCCCTTAGGTTAATTGGGGGTGAAGGGGGGGTTTCCTTGCATACAAATCCTAGCACCACACCCTCCACCAGAATGTCTGCTTCCCTCCACCACTGCTTCGGGGTCTTCTCCTTTCCATCACACACCTGCATAAATTCTGGGCATACTCAGTTCTGAAAAACGGTTCTCAGGTTCTATTACCTTTGACCATTTGTTATTTCTTTACTGTGCATCTTTATATGCTAACATATGAGAAAGATCACTCTCTATTTGCCCTCTCTTGACTGACTTTATCAGCATAATAGCCTCTAGTTCTATCCTAATCACTGTATCACTGTGTCACTGTCATCCCGTTGCTCATTGATTTGCTCGAGTGGGCACCAGTAATGTCTCCATTCCTCCCTGTCATGTTCAGGGTCAGAAGAATGAGGCCTACTATTGTTACTGTTTTTGGCATGTCAAATACGCCATGGGTAGCTTGCCAGGCTCCACCATGCGAGATTCTGCTTCACTCTCTTGCAGGAGTTTTGTTTCATGGTCTCTGGGTCTTGCCCTTAATGAGATTACATGGTGCTGGGGGCAGTTTGTAGGAGTGGCTGCCAAACTATTGGAAAACTGGAGATCTGGGTGGAGGAGGCCCAGTCCAAATTCCAGCAGGCTTCGAGATCTCAGCCACCGGTCCCCATATAGTATCAAATTGCATGATTCAATCTTTTCTTTTAGCCAGGTAATATATCATTGTAAAATATGCCAGTTTCTGTATTCTGTCATCTGTTCTTGAATAACTGGGTTGTTTTTAGTCTGTGTAGCGCTATTTTAATTCTAATAATAATTTATTTTGTGGTGAAAAGTATTTTAACTTGATGTAGTAGCACTTGTTTTTCATTGCTTTCATTCTACATCATTAAGGGTTCTGCAAGGTTTTCCTCAATATAATTTATGGATTGAAGTCTGATAGTGTGGTCTTTAATCCATACATTTTGAATTAACTATGTGATTATCTGAGTTGAAAAAGAAAAGGGACAAGGTTGCGAGGAATAGGCAGAGTTGTCACTTTGATACTGTGATGGCACTAGAACTTGGTGTAGGTGTGGTGAAGCTTACACATGTATAAGGAGAAAACTTGTTCTCAAATATTTCAGGGTTGCAAATAAATAGTGAATAAAATTTTTTGAAAAGAAATAATAACTTTATCTTTTTATTATGGCATAGACATTTAATCAAACACAAATCATGTTTAATTTGCTTCTTTTAGGCTTGCTCTTCAAGTCTGTGATCTCCCTTGAACCTGTATTTAGCTTGCTTGTCTCTATAGCTACTTGCCTGTTTTGGTGAAGCCTGTGTTCTCTCTTAAACATTTACTTCCTCTTTCTCTCCCCTCATACTTAAGTAAGTTTCAATAAAAATTATCTTGCTTCATCTAAAATATTGCTTTCTTATGCTTTTAATGCTTTACCCTTTGCCCAAAATTTATTTTCTATTTAATACTAAAATACTAATACTAACGTTTCTTAAAATGATATACCTATATTCTCAAATAATAACCAGATAACAGACTTCAAATATTCCTTGAATAAAAACAATATTAATGGCTTCAGGAGATATAAACATTGATAGAATATCTTTTTTTAAGAGAGGGAGTTAAAGGCAGGAAGGATTACAATTAAACCAAACATTAAAAGGTGTCAGTGTCAAATAAAATGGATGATATTAACAATTTTCCAACTAGGTTTTTATTGTAGACCTGGTATATTTAAGATAGAATGAATAGTTTTTAACATGTCTTTAAAATAGCATCACATTAGTATTATACAATTTTATAAAACACATGGCTTCATAAATGTGAAAAGAATATTCCCTAAAACATGATATATTTAAAAAGTTTCCATCAGTCAACCCATGTTTCCGGCTAGCTTTTCCTTCTGGTGGGGAAGGTATTAGGGCTATGTAAATAATGAAGAATGGTAGTATACATTCACAGAGAATTTCAGCTCGTAAAAAATCAAACACAAAATTTGCTTGAATATCTTCTGTAATTACACCCAAAATTAAGAAGACATGATATTTAAAATAATTATAGGTCTTAGAGAGATAATACAACAGCTAGGGCATTTGCCTTGCACACAGCTGATCCAGGTTTGATCCCCGGCACCCCATATGGTCCCCCTATCAGCAGTAGGAATGATTTCTGACTGCAAAGTCAGCAATAACTTCTGAGCATGGCCAGGTGTGACTGAAACACACACACAGACACAAATCATAAGTATAATAGTTTAAGTTCTAATAGAAAATGCATAATTGAAAAATGTCATGTTTTCCACACAGAGGCTAAAGCTTCAATTCATTTAACAGTTTAAATGTGCTATAAACGATCTTTCTTTATCTAAAAATATGTAGTAAAAAGTCAACTAAAAACTCCCAAATTGTATTTGTAATAGCGATTTTAAGTTACTAAAACAGGAGAGTGAAATAGACAATATAGCAAAGAGTATTTCCTAAGAGATTCATGTGGCAAAGTGGAAAGAGCATAGCTTTCAAGCCAGATGCCCTGACTTTAATATGTATCTTCAGGATTCATGAAAAAGTTCTAGTCTATGTACAATGCATTCGTTAATTCTCAAACACAAGTGTCACTGTGTGAATGAAAAAGCTGAGTCAGGGAAGACTGTGTTTGTTGATAAAACATTTACAAGGGCTAGAAACAGAGGGAGACAAATTGAGAGAAGATATAAAGAGCAAAGTTTGGAGCTCACTTCTTTAAAGGAATAAAAATGACCAAATGAATTGCCAAATTCAGACAAAACATATACCTTTTTTCTCAAGTTAAAGTGCACAATCTTTGCTCAGAAAATTATAAGAGAAATGGTGCGGCAGCTCAATAGCTAAGACTACCTGGTAACAGAATCAAAGAATTAGAATTTGCAAGACAAAATTGTTCACTCCTATTTATAGGAAAACATTATTAAGTGACTCAGTTAAATCAAAATCAGTATGAACTGCAATATATTACTTTTTACTATTAAATCCCTCATCGACAGTCAAAAATCAGGGATGCTGTCTCGTTTGCCAAGGCATCAAAAATCAGATGGGCCGGTCATGTAATGCGATTTAGAGACAACCATTGGACTAGAGCTGTTACAGACTGGATTCCACGGGATGTCAGAAGACCTCATGGCCGCCCACCAACTAGATGGTCAGATTTCTTTGTCAAATCTCTTTTTTTTTTTTTTATAGTTTATTTTTAATTAGTGAGTCAACGTGAGGGTACAGTTACAGATTTATACATTTTTGTGCTCATGTTTCTCCCTTACAGAGTTTGATAACCCATCCCTTCACCAGTGCCCATTCTCCACCACCAGTAAACCCAACATCCCACCCCCCCTTCCCAGTCCCGTCTCCCCCCACCCCACCCTGCCACTATGGCAGGGAATTCCCTTTTGTTCTCTCTCTCTGGTTAGGTGTTGTGGTTTGCAATAAAGGTGTTGAGTGGCCATTGCGTTCAGTCTCTAGTCTATATTTGGCCCGCATCATCTTTCCCCCACATGACCAACAACCACATTTTACTTGCTGTTCCCTTCTCTGAGTTGCCCAGAGTGAGAGAACAGCCTCCAAGCCATGGTGACAACCTCCTGGTACTTATTTCTACTATTCTTGGGTGTTCGTCTTATAGTCTATTATTCTATATTCCACAGATGAGTGCAATCTTTCTGTGTCTGTCTCTCTCTTTCTGACTCATTTCACTTAGCATGATACTTTCCATGTAGATCCACTTATATGCAAACGTCATGACCTCATTTTTTCTAACAGCTGCATAGTATTCCATTGTATATATGTACCAGAGTTTCTTCAACCAGTCATCTGTTCTAGGGCACTCGGGTTTTTTCCAGATTCTGGCTATTGTAAACAGTGCTGCGGTGAACATATAAGTGCATATGTCACTTCGACTATACTTTTTGGCTTTTCTGGGATATATTCCCAGCAGTGGTATTGCTGGGTCAAATGGGAGCTCAACCTCAAGTTTTTTGAGAGTCGTCCATACTGTTTTCCAAAAGGGCTGAACTAGCCGGCATTCCCACCAGCAGTGTAGAAGGGTCCCTTTCTCCCCACATCCTCTCCAACAGCGGTTGCTTTTGTTCTTTTGGATGTGTGCTAGCCTCTGTGGTGTGAGGTGGTATCTCATGGTTGTTTTGATCTGCATCTCTCTGACGATTAGTGATGTAGAGCACTTTTTCATGTGTCTTTTGGCCATTCGTATCTCTTCCTTGGTAAAGTTTCTGTTCATTTCTTCGCCCCATTTTTTGATGGGGTTGGATGTTTTCTTCTTGTAGAGTTCAACCAGTGCTTTATATACCCTTGATATCAACCCCTTATCTGATGGGTATTGTGTAAATATCCTTTCCCATTCTGTAGATAGTCTTTGTATTCTGGTCGCTGTTTCTTTTGCGGTGCAGAAGCTTTTTAGTTTAATGTAGTCCCATTTGTTGATCTCTGTTTTTACTAGATTGCTTAGTTCCGTGTCATCTTTGAAGATACCTTTATCTTCAATATCCTGGAGGGTTTTGCCTACCTTGTCTTCAATGTACCTTATGGTTTGTGGTCTGATGTTGAGGTCTTTAATCCATTTTGATCTGACTTTTGTGCATGGTGACAGATCGAGTTCTAAGTCCATTTTTTTGCATGTGGTTGTCCAGTTGTGCCAGCACCATTTGTTAAAGAGACTTTCCTTGCTCCACTTCACATCTCTTGCACCTTTATCAAAGATTAGATGATCATACATTTGAGGTTGTGTGTGGGGATATTCCACCCTGTTCCATTGGTCTGCAGTTCTGCTTTTGTTCCAGTACCATGCTGTTTTAATTGTTACCGCTTTGTAGTAGAGTTTAAGGTTGGGAAGGGTGATGCCTCCCATCATCTTTTTCCCAAGAATTGTTTTAGCTATCCGTGGGCGTTTATTGTTCCATATAAATTTCAGGATTGCTTGCTCCGCTTCTTTGAAGAATGCCATGGGTATCCCCATAGGGATCGCGTTAAATCTGTATAATGCTTTGGGGAGTATTGCCATTTTGTCTTTGTCAAATCTCTGAGTGAACGATTTGAGGCTCTTTCTGTTCCTGGAATGAGCAGGTATCATTGGGCTACACTAGCTCTCGACAGGGACAAATGGAGATGTTACTGGCGCCCACTCGAGCAAATCAAAGATCAACGGGACTACAAGTTGATACTATTAAATCCCTAGTTTCTAGATAACTAAACATTTATAGAGTCCTAGGAATTCAACTTTAAGATCCTATATTATTTAGAAGAATATCACTTTCATATAATTTTTGCACTAGTGAACAATTTTAGTCTATAATATATGATTTCTGTAATCATTCCTTATATTGAAATACCATCATCTATAATACATTACTGTAATTATTTACTATGGCCAAAGTCTTTATTACTGAACCAAATGATAAGTTCATTAGATTAATAAAGGAAATGAGACAATTTATGATCAAGTAACTTTAACTTTCTGGGTTTAATAACCAAACTCATATTGAAATTTATTTACAAAATAATTGAAAAGGTAAAGTACTGTCTCATTCTCTCAGCTGGTTTTTTTGTCTAAAAATTAAAATTATTTTAGTTAAATACTAAAATAAATACCATACATATACATACAAATGGAGTCAAAAAATAACTAAATTTTCCTAAAAACAAAGACTACAGTGGATGTTAACAAAAGCTAGAAAAAAATGTAATGGAGAGATTTACTTCAAAAGGTACAAATTTTCAGTGATAAAAAAAATAACACTTCAGGACTGAAGTGATAGCACAGTGGGTAGAGCATTTGCCTTGCATCCGGCCAACCCGAGTTCGATTCCTCCTTCCCTCTCGGAGAGCGTGGCAAGCTACGGAGAGTATCCTGCCCACACAGCAGAGCCTGGCAAATTCCCCATACCATATTTGATATGCCAAAAACAGTAACAATAAGTCTCATAATGGAAACGTTTCTGGTGCCCACTTGAGCAAATCGATGAACAACAGGATAACAGTATTACAGTGCTAATGTATGCTATTGTGATTATAGCTAATGATACCATAATTAATAGATAATATTTTTATAAGTACCATCCCTAACAGTAGTCTGAGAACTTGGACCTACTCCTTGAGATCTTAAGCCAGCAATGAAGGTTTCATGGATGAGTATTTGGCCCAGGCAAATTGTTCTGCTTGGGCCAAAGGTGCCAGAGACCACCAGAACTACACCCCACAGAGCTTAGAACCTATGAAGCAGGGGGGGAGCAAATTCAGAGTATTCCCGTACTAGCCATGTGTTCTATCACTTGAGCTCTGTCCTTGGAGCTAATTAGCATATTATTTACAAAGTAAATATTATTATATACCAGAAAGGTGAGAGTAAATCTTAAGTATTTTTACCACTCTCCCTCCTGTCAAAAAAAAAAAAAAAGTAGACTGGTTAAAGAAACTCTGGTACATCTACACAATGGAATACTATGTAGCTGTCAGAAAACATGAAGTCATGAAATTCGCATATAAATGGATCAACATGGAAAGTATCATGTTGAGTGAAATGAGTCAGAAACAAAGAGACAGACATAGAAAGATTGCACTCATATGTGGAATATAATGTAACTGAGAAGTACAAGTTGGCAATGATGCAACTTCTGGCGGATCTTTCTCTGGACTTAGTTACTAAAATACTAAATACAGAAACCCAAAACCATGAGGCCGCTAAGTGCGGTCACTCAACCTCATACCTCTTCATTCTCAGCAATGGAAGACAAATTATCTAATGCTTCCTTTCCAGCAGGTCTTTAAGGGACTTTAGGGGAGAGGTTCTCCAAACAATAATAGTGAGTTTTGTTGAAATATTGAATGCAATCAAAGTGAAAGTAAAGTGAAATTTATTAGTTACACAGGCGGGGGGGGATGAGAGGGGCTAGGGGTGTGGGGGGCTAGGGATGTGGGGGTGCGGGGTTGAGCTATACTGTGATTCTTGGTGGTGGAATATGTGCACTGGTGAAGGGATGGGTGTTCGAGCATTGTATAACTGAGACTTAAACCTGAAAACTTTGTAACTTTCCACATGGTGACTCAATAAAAAAATTCAAAAAAAATTTTTTAAAGAAGTAATGATATGGAGAGAGAGTACATACAGAGGCTGGTGTGCTTTTCTTACACATTTGCTTTGGGTTCAATCCCCAGTACTCTATATGGTCCCCCAAGCTCTGCCAGGAGTGATCCCTAAGAACATAGGCCTAGGCACAATTGTGTGTGGCCCTCAAACAAACAAAAACCAATTTTTATCCACAAGTGTACTCACTAAATGTTTATTTTTAATATAGAAGTAGGAAACATGCAGGTTATAAAGGAAAGTAAACTTCACTTTTCAAAATCTGAGTGTTAAAAGCATTCTGCACACCCAATCATAGGTAGAAAAAACAGAACTAAGGAAAGTACTACTTTAAAAAAAACTGCTTTGTTTTGTTTGTTTTGGGGGAAGATGTATTGTCTACTGTGCTTATTCCTGTTTCCATGATCAGGGATCGCATCTGACTGGCTCAGAGGATGGTAGTTCATGCTGGGAATTGAAACCGGATTGACCATGTGCAAGGCAAGTGTTCGGTCCACTGTACTCTCTCTCTCTGGACCCTTAAAAAGTTTACTAAACTGTAAGTCTATTGTTTTACAGGAAACTTTACTCATTTTTTGTCTTAGTTAAGACTATTCAGTCTATTTAGATTAAAAAGAAGTAGAATTTTAGGTGATTTAAATTTGCAATGAGAAAATTGTAATAAATTTGCAATTAAATTTATTTAATTGCAATAAATTTGCAATTTTCTCTTGGGGCTGGAGAAAAATCTGACAACTGAATAATTCATCTATGACTTCTCACTTTCAATCCCAGCTGGACCTCAGCACTGCTTAGAAATCCTGTTTATGGAATCCTGTAACATATTTACAGCTCTTTCATTCTGTTTGTTTTGTATTTTGGGGGGCGGGCACAATCAGCGGTGCTCACGAATCATTCCTGCAGGTCTCCAGGGATCCTATGTGATTCCTGGGTTAGTTGCTTGCAAGGGAACTACCTTACCCACTAAACTATTACTCCAGTCCAACTCCTTTATCTAATATAATTTAATATTTTCTTTTTTTACTCTTTGGAGTTTACTGCATGAAGTTAACTAGTCCAAGTTAAAAACAGACCCCAAATGGTTACAGTATACAAGCTGTGTGGTTTTTAAATTTGTGACAATGGACAGAAGGGAAATTCTACTCATTGCAAGGAAATCCACACTTAAGCTTCAAAGAGCCAGAAGCACTTAAAACTCAGGAACCTTCAGCTGGTCGTCCTTAGCCAGTCCAATCTCACAAGGAACTGGCATATTTTCTTGCGCTGATCACCCTGTACTGAATTACTTCTCTATATTCTGGATGCTCAGTTGCAGTACCATTGCAGGCAAGTTTCTTCTTCAACACCTGATTCACCACTTTCTTTTTATCGTAATCATCAGCGATCCCTTGGACTGTGGTAAGGGTCTTCCTGCCATTCAACAGAGTTTGAATTCTTATATGTATATAATCCTCAGTGCCAGCAGGAAGCAGATCATCACCCTTACTTGCATCAGCAATCGGGTCAAAAGAGTGGAGGTTCTGTATATCGGACATAAGATAGGATTCCTTTTCCTCAGTGGAAATGGCCTGCAGAAGGCTGAGGCAGGAGAAGGTGGGGGGTGGGGGGCGGAGCACTGGGAAACAAGGGGGCTCGAGGGGGAGGCTGCTGAGTCCTTGGCGGCGGCTCAGTGACTGGGCACAATTTAATATTCTTAAATAATCCATATATCCACCAGATCAAAATGTAAGTTGCCAATAACGGTTTTTGCAAACATTTTTACCAAAAGTTTTGTTGTATATTCTGCTGCTATATTGCTTCTCATATGTAAAGCTAAAAGGTTTTCATTTGTCCTTTGATCACACAACTGTACATTTTATTGACATAGTTCTGCTTCAATGTTTTTTCTCCACGTTAATCAATAATTTTTGAAGAACTGAGTATTATTAGTATCTCTAGCACTATATTACTCTACTAATATTGTAGTCTGAACTCATAGAGTAGTGAAAGACATTCCAACTCTCTAGAATCCTGTTTTAAATCCAAAACAAAAAAATAATTTAATTTTAAAATCAGAAAACACTAATCTGAGGGGTATTGCTCAGGGGCAGATGAGCAGGTGAAATTACTACCAAGATTATCCATGTTATCCATGACTCTTGGATAACAAGCGTACAGGGTGCCTATCAGTACACATTTAAATATTAGAAAGTAAACATACCTACAAAAGTAGGTATGTGGCCCTCCCAAAGTAAGTCAACTTATAAAAGAATCCTACTGTCTGATGTTCTTCCTTGCTGATCCACTGCCAACCATATTGCACTGTGCCAATTCCAATATGCATGTTACCAACAGTTCTGAAGGAGACCAACCTTCTTTCAGACTCGTCATGGCATAGATTCCCTCAGCAACATTTCAGGCCTATACTAGTTTTAGTGACTGCCAAGCATCTGTAACTGTGAAACCCCCAATCACACTCAGGTCAACTCCAACATCAGCGCTATTGATGGCTCCTGTTGCTTTTGTCTGTGAAGTCTTGGTCACCATTCAAGCCCTTTCAAGTCATCATCATACACAGTGTAAGGAACTCAAGTATGCAACCCCCTCCCAGTTGCTACACAGGCCTGTTTGACATCAGCACTAGAGCTGATGCCAGGCACTTGCAATGACAAATGCTCAGAACTGTTCAAACTTGGCACCACAGTTGGTGCCAAACACTTGCAATGGGAAAACCCCAGCTATAGCTCAGATCTCCGTGGTCCTGGCATCTCAACAATTGGCAAGCACTTATAGCTGTGAATCTTCAGTTACCACCCAGGCTGGCTTGACCTTGTCACTATAGCTGCTGCCAGGTGCATGCAGCTATTAACCTCCAGCCATCACCGATGCCCCCAGGACCACTCCAACACAGTTCTCTGGGCCCTGCCCAGGCCTTTGTGGAGCACTAGACTTAACAAGGAAACAAAAATCTTACCCACACCAATTAGAATAGAACTACAGAAGCTACTGGCTTTGTTTTTTAATTTACTATAGTTTATGTGGATATAATAGTATTTAAATTTCAAGTATTCATACACAAAATAACTATACCCTACCACCAAAAAAGTGCCTGTCACATTCCACCACTGTCGCTACATTGCCTCTTGTTTGATCTCCTGTTCCCCCAAACCTCCTCATCTATTTGGTAATTGGTTTTGTGTTCTAATGTCAGGAGTTTGTCATTTATCAGCACTACCTATGTTATTGTTTTTCTTCTATTTTCTACAGAGAAGTGAGATCATCCAATATTTATCTTTCTTTCTCGAACTTCACTTTACACAATTCCATTCATTTAGCATCAATTACATGATTTCATTTTTCTTCCAGCTGCATATATGTTCTGTATAGATACCACAACTTCTTGATCTATTACTCTACTGTTGGACATTTCAACATATCCTGGCTACTGTACTGTGTGCTGCAATAAATATAGGTGTGCATATATCTTTTTTGAATAAATGTTTTTGTATTTGCGGGCAGTTATGCCAAGAAGTTGAAATATTGGGTCAAACAGGTGTTCTACTCCTCCTTTTCTGAGAAATTACCATACTGCTTCCATAATCTATACCAGATGACACTTCCACCAACAATGAATGAATGAGGTTCCTTTCTCAACCTCTTGCCTCAAACATGGGTTGTTTCCAGCTTTTTTTTTTGATATGACACTCACTGATATGAGATGTTATTTTATTTTTTTGATTTGTGTTTCCTTAATAATAAGTGATGATGAACACATTTTCATATACCTACTAATCATCTACATGCCTTCTTTGGGAAAAATCTGTTGATTTCCTTCCCTTAGTTTTTGATGGGGTTAGTGGTTTTCTGCTGTTGAGCTTTGGGAGAGCTTCATATATCTTGGTTATTAGCCTTTTATCTGATTATGATGTGCAAATATTTTCTCCTATTCAGTAAGCTATCTCTTTATTTTATCTTGAGTTTCTTTTGCCATGCAAAAACTTTTTAAATAAAAAATGGGGTTATACCATTAACTAGAGGTATGAGATTGCAGTAACGTGGCACACAGGAGATCTTGGGAAGGGGCTTCTTACCGGCGCGCTCCCCGCCCAGACGAGAACTGGAGCAGCCACACACACGAAATAGCTCCTCTGCTCCTTAAAGACTATGACCCTGGAGGGCTAATCACTTTTGGCACCCAGCGGCTTCTTACAGAAGTGCATCTAGACTGTGAACTGAGCTACAACACCAGGCCACCCGGGGAGGGGAAAGGTTTTTTTCTCTCTTGGCCTCTTCTTTCTATGGGAGTGGCAGCAGCAGCTGCGGCGACAGCAGTGCCCACGTGGCAACAGCCATCTTCCAGATCCCATTAACTAGAGGTACGAGATGCAGTGACGTGGCACGCAGGAAAGCTCGGGAAGTGGGGGTGTTACCGGCACATTCCCCGCCCAGATGAGAACCGGAGCAGCCACACACACACGAAATGGCTCCTCTGTTCCTTAAGGACTATGATCCTGGAGGGCTACTAATCACTTTTGGCACCCAGCGGCTTCTTACAGAAATGCATCTAGACTGTGAACTTAGCTACAACCCCAGGCCACCCAGGGAGGTGAAGGTTTTTCACTCTCGGTCTTGTCTTTTGATAACTTCTGGCAGAAATCTCTCTTAACTACTAAAATATCAGAAATCCAAAACTGCATGGCCTCGAGCTCATATATTCTTCACTCTCAGCAATGGAAAACAAATTATCAAATGATGCCTTTTCAGCAGGTTTGATTGTTGGGGGAGAATTCTAAATAATAATAGTGAGTTCTCTGTTGAAATATTGAATGTACTCAATATATAGAGAGATTAAAGTGAAGATCATTAGCCACTCAGGCTGTGGGGGGGTGTGGGAGGAGGGTATATCAGGGTTCTTGGTGGTGGAACATGTGCACTAGTGAAGGGATGGGGGTTTGATCATTATATGACTGAGGCTAAAACCTGAAAGCTTTGGTCGTCCGAGTGCAAGGCAAATATCAAGAACAATTCTAAACTCTTGGTTCTAGAATAAGAGGGATAAAGAACAAAATTCTAATTTAAAGAAATAATGGCTGAGACATCCCTTAAGTTGAAGCAGGCAATAGAAATCTATATAAGAAGTTCAAAAAGTCTGATGCAAATGAACTCAAATAGATGCACACCAATACATTATAACTAAATTATTAAGCGTAAAATTATTAAGTATAAAATTATTAAGCATAAAAATAGCAGCCTAAAAACACCACAAGAAAAGCAGGCTGATGTACGAGGACATCCATCAGATTTTCAGTAGATTTCCAACTAATTCTACAGGTGAAATGGGAGTAATATGGTAAAAAGTTCTCCAACCAAGAATATTCTACCGAGCTAGATAATCACTCAAATGTGAAGAAAGAAAAACGATATTTTCTAAAATCCCAATAGTTAAAGGAGTTTGTCACTTTTAAACCAGGCCTGCTAAACATCGTTGCTCATTGATTTGCTTGAGTGGGCACCAGTAACATCTCCATCATGAGACTTGTTGTTACTGATTTTGGCATATCAAATACGCCATGGGTAGCTTGCCAAGCCCTGCCATGTAGGCCAGATACTCTCAGTAGCTTGCTGGGCTCTCCAAAAGGGGCAAAGGAATCACATCCTACCTACTGCGCTATCACTCCAGCCCGCTGCTAAACATACTAAATGATATTCTCTAAAATAAATAGAAACTTTACCCTGGAGATAGCAAATTCTAAAAACAAAATGTGGGAGAGAAGGAATGAAAAATTAGGATTTGGGATGAACTAAAGATTTCCTTGTTTTCAATTTAATGATTTAAAATCTTAGAATCCTGGAAGTAAATGACATAACCTCAAAACAAAAATACTTAGTAAGACTTTGGAAATAGTTCAAAGTTACATGGAAAGAAAGCTGGAAAAATCCCAAATATATAGAAACTAAACTTAACAAAATGCTATTACCCGGTCAATGGCTAAATTCAATTAAAAAATGAAAAATTTCCTTAACATGATTAGCTTTTAATTTAGTGAGAAAGGCAAACAGAGAAATAAAAAAAATGACCCTATCTCATGAGTTTTCTATTACAAGCATGCTTAATGGCTATGGAAACAAGAAACAAATACAGCAAACCTATGTAGAGTTATAGCCACATGGAACAACATCTGGAAAATCAAGAATTTCAAGTATGATAGTTGTAAGCAAACTAAAGTGATCAGAGGTGATAGGGGAATCGCAGAGGAACCACACTGATTACAAAACTGCATAAATCTTAAGGCAAAGGGATGTCACAGTTTTCAGCAAGAAAATAACTTGCCTTGAGTTCTGTTTTAAAAAGACAACTCAGGAGTATTTATGTGAAAAATTCACTTAAGTGGAATAAGTTATTCCCCTGATGATACCCTCAAAATGAAGTGTTACCTAACTAAATTGGTTCCAATAGCAGGCAATAAATTTTCATTTGTTTTGGCATCATATTCACAAGCTAGTATGCTTAAATTCAACTACTAGATAGATTATTAATGTTTCTTTACTCAGTCAAAACTGAACTTTCAGTACCTTTCTTTTCTAAAATAGTAGGTAAATTCAAGTAGAAAACCTCAATTTATTACATGGACGATTATTTTAAAGTATCCAGAATAGTTTTTTAAGGCAAAATGTGTTGATTTTAATCTCCCAGATAAGATTTCTTATCTCCTGATTTTTCCTTTAAATCATGAGTAATTTTCTTCAAATACTATTATTGAGTAGAAAATAAGTTAATAAGTCTAGTTGAGGTTATGACTTATTTCCCAGAAGAAAAAAAACCCTAAAATATAAAGCTGTTAACTACTTAAGGGATAATACATGCTGGTCTTTAACAAATATGGGGAATAAAATAAACAAGTTTCTTCTAATAAGCAATGTACAAGTCATACCAACTAAAATCTTGCCCTTTTATTCACAGTGGAAATAAAAAAAAAAAAAAGAAAAGCTACTTCCTAAAGTAGCCACAAGTAAGTGAACAGAAGTTAGAGATAAAAATCTACATTTTGTGGGTTTAACTAATGCAAATATGCCAGACCAAACACACATTTTGAAGTTGCAGGAAACTGTTCATGCAACTTAGAGGTATTATTAATGATCCCACTTTTTAGGACTTTGGTGCCCAAGCCAAGCACTGACTATTGACCAAGAATTACAAAAAAGCAATAGTCTTGAATTTTTAGCATTAGCACCAATCCACAAAACTCTGGAACCATGATCCAAGTTATATTTCAAAGACAAACATTTTTATTTTCAATGATCTAATCAAACCAAATATCTCTACTTCATTTTATCCTTGACCAATGTAGCCAAACAGAAAAGAACGAACTACCAATTATTTGAAAGTATGAATAAGTAAATCTAAACAAAATTGTTATTATAACCTGAATATTCTAAATTTACAAGTTCTTGCTAACTCTGTATTTTCTGTTTTGTTGACCCTATTATTTTTCTTAATTTATTATGGATTCTAGATAAATAATTTGATGATGATATAAGATAAAAATTATTAATGAATTTAATATATAGTGAGTAGATATATCACTGTATTTTTGTACCAGTGCTAGATCTATTATAAAATTAAATTTATGACTACCCTTATATTTGGCAGAAAATTAATGGTAATAGGAAAGCAATAATCATTTACTGTATCATTGTTACCACATATTACAGACTTGGCATAGAACAGAACAAAAAATAAACAGTATTTGCTTTATCACTAAATAAATCTAATTATAATGGTATATCAAAGATTTGCAGCCCCCTTAATTGTGATACAATAGTAATTCTAAAAGGTACATATATTATATATAACATTGAATTATTACATATGCATTATGTTAAACATGATGCTATGTATAACTTATTAAACAGTACACATTTTATATTATATAATTCACTATTCATGGTGAGGGTTTTGTATACATGAACTGGAAACAGAGAGAAAGAGGAAGGAGCAAGAGCTAGGAAGAAGAAATGAAGGGGAGGAAAAGAGAGAAAGAAAGGGATAGAGAGGAGCAGGGGAAGAAGATAGGAATTACTCTTTATAGTTTTTAAAATATTTTTAATCTAACAGCCAAACATCAGTGTTTCTATGTATAACAATAAAATATGTGATTCTTGTCTTAGACCAAGGTAGTTTATATGTTAAGGATATTTTTAAAAAATTATTACATCCATACTTTGATATAGAATTGGAAAAAAATCATCAGAATTAGCAGTTTTATTTTGCACTTTCAGAGTCAGAGAAACGATGCTTCTAATAGTAAACCTGTTATATTATATGATTAAAGAATTTCAAAAAGTGTCCAGTTCATTATTTGTTGTATTAACAAAGATTGATGGAAGAAATAATTTTTCCCAATTTCATTTTATTAAAGCACCGTGGGTTACAAAGTTATTCATAGGGCTTTGGACATACAATGTTGCATCACCAATCCTACCACTAGTGTCACCTTCCCTGCATCAGTGTTCCCGGGTTTACTATCTCCCCACCACCACCCACTCCCCCCACCAACATCCCTGTCCCCCTCTTCCCCACCCAGGCCTTAGCCCAGCCTTCCATCTTGACAGGTATCTTTTCACTTAGATTATTAAAGTCTGGGTCTTTTGAATCATGGTTTCTCCATTATAAGGTTTGTTTAGAAAAATAAGAGGAAATGAATGTTTAGACTGATGAAAATACAATTTTCAAATGCACAGAATTGTGGCAGTTGTGGCAAACAGAACTAACCTGTCTCCTTACATATGAGTTTACTTCTTTTTTTAAATTTTTTTTAAAAATTAAATCACCTTTACGTACACAGTTATAAAGATGTTTGTGGTTGGGTTTCAGTCTTACAATACTGTTTTCAGAAAGGTTTTCACATTGGATAAGTCATTAATTATGATTTTTTTACAGTTAAAAAATCATTGAATGATAAGTCAGAAAGATATCACAGCAGACAGGGCACTTGCCTTGCATGCAACAGACCCGGGTTCAATCCTTGCCACATCATATGATCCCCGGAGCTGGACAAGAGTGATCCCTGAGCTCAGAGTCAGAAGTAAGACCAGAGCAACACCAGGTGTGGCTTCCCAAAATTATTGGGTGTTAGAATATTTCCTAAATTCAAATACTAAGCAGAAATGTCTTAGTTTTATTTCATAACTCTGGTACACACAGAGATAAAATTTATGTATACTACATTGATAGTGTGGATATTGGGGTTTTAGTCCATCAAATATAAAGGACAAAAGACAGATACACCATTTAAAAAGGTCTCAAAATTTACTCCAGTGTTTACTATCCAGTTGGAAGTAAAGAATAATACCATATATCAAGTGTAATACAAAAATTTCCTATGTTTTATATTTTTAACTTTCTTAGACATTAGGTGTGATTATCCAAGTTTTATGCAATGCAACTAAATGTCACAGTAGTTAACAATTTGTTGAAGAACACCAATAGATAGAATTGGTGTTCTCTTTAATTTAGAAAATCTTTTATCTGTTTCATAAATCTGCAGCTCTTCTCTGGGTAATAGTGTCACATTTATAAAAAAAAAAAAGCATAATTTGATGTGTCCCAGATTAAAGGACTTTTTCCTATGCTGCATTAATTAAAGTTTACCATTATCTCCTTAATTTCAGATTTAGCAATATACCCAGAAAATTAAGCTAATCTAAAGGGGAAACAGTGTACCTATCTTTTGAAGACCAATTAGGAACACTGTCTACATTTTAATCTTATAATGGTCATACTAGCCTATGAAGAAATATTCAATCTCATAAAACAGATTCATACTGAGTTCATCATGTCATTAATATATCTATATTTTGGTAAACAGTGAGAATTCCAATATATTGACAGATCAACAAACTCTTTGAAGCCTTGTGGTAATATTCAAACAATTTATATACAAAACAAGCTTTAATTCTATAACTTTCCTAAGAAAGAAAATATTTAAACTAATAACAATGTTTTAGAATAGCATACTTAATCATCACTCTTGGCCATCAAATTTAAATAGAAGATTCTGTACACCACTGGGAATACTGCTAAAGGTTGAAATTTTTAGAAAGAGTACATTCATAAACATGGCAATCAATGAGAAATGACTAGTTAAAATCTACTTCTGAGCATAAAGTATTTAAAAGAAACATGAAATAAGTAAAAGTATCCCCTTCCATCTTGTTTTTGTATGAGAGGTTCAGATATGTTTCCAATCAATGGGAAGATCTTTGTGAACTCTACCTTTGCAAGTCTGATTAGAATTTTTTTAATCCCACAAAACAACAACAGAAGTGAAATCAGCTCAATAATATAATTTTTTCTTCAAATTATTTTTCCAAATTCTCTGCCAAAGCAAACACATGGTATGTGTTAGTCAGCTGGGTCTGCATCAATTCATCAGTTCTATGAACTGCACTGATTTTGTTGCCAAATCTATTACACTAAATCCCACTGTTTTTAGAACCTAATTCCAAACATCCTTTTAAGTTTGCTGAACATTCTAAATGCAGTTTATACATTTGCAATTTTAGCAAATTTGGGGATATTCCTCTTGCGTAGATCTCATGCTAAAATTTATTTTAGCGCTTGCTAATAGGAAGATTTTAAAATATAGACCTTTGTCTTTTGGACACAAAGTTTTGAAAAAAGATGGAGGTTTATTTTCTTTACTAAGAGTTTATTTAAACATTCCCAAAGCAATAGGAGCTGTTAGAAGAGTCTGATAAGAAATGTTATGATTTATTTGATAAGGTGGTTGGAATCCAGAGTTTAATGCACAGATGTGGTTTTTACTCTTTGTCCCAGATTTATGTCACTTTATAATGAAAAAGAATTGTCTATTTACCTTATGATCCTTTTAACTCTTACATGAAGAAAGTACACTTATTTTTGTACTGATAATAAAGAATTTTATTCACTGTGATAATTCTATTTTACTATTTCTGGAAAGAAGTAGCAAAATAAGAGCAAGGGCTTTTTCCTTAAGTATGTTTACTAGAGAAATGCAAAAGGTAGTTATTTAATTACCAAAATGTGGATCATTTTCAAAAGTTTGTATTCTCAAATTATTCAGAATTTCAATCCTCAACTTGAAATTTTCATTGAGCTAGTCTTCTTTCACAATACCTGAGACATACTTACCTAATATGGATATAGTATAATTCAATGAAACAAATTACATCTCACTCTCAGTCAGTGACTGAGTGCATCAAGAGGAAACGTGTAGATATCAGAGTAATAGTACAATAGGTAGGACACTTGCCTTGCTCACCTAGGTTTGTTCCTTGGCACCCCAGGTGATTCCTGAGCACTCCAAAAGTGATCCCTAAATACTGAGCCAGAAGCCCTGAACACAGCTGAGTGCGACCAAGAAAAAGATGAACCACAAGCCATCAACCATCACCAACACATCCTATAGAATAAACAGTACACAGCTGAATATGTTCTCACATACTCTGCCTTTATTTGGGTTACAATAAAAGAACACGTGTTCATTCTCTCTCTCAGTAAAGGCCAGTCTCTGCACATTCTAATCTCATCTATCTCAACAACATGAGAAAACTTGCAGCAACTTTCACTTCTCTCTCCTGACTCATCCATTTATCCACATATTTTGAACTTTTCCATTGACAAAAATGTGATTCCTCCCATTAAAAACTTATTTCCCCCTCCCCGCCCCCTGCCCGCCTCGGCTCGGGGCTTCTCCTGAAGCCCCTGCCTGGCACCTTTCCGCCGCCGCCGTCGGATCCTGACCAATCCCCACTCTGCTGCTTAGGGGCATGTCCTCATCTCAGGGGGCGTGGCCTAAAAAGTGGGCGTGGCCTCTCTCTTCGGAGCGGCCAACGCTAACGCGGCCGCAGTTATTTTTTTTTTACCATTCCATGCCTTCTCCTTTGGCCACAATTGATAGAATTCATTCCTTCAAAGAACTCCCTGAGGCCCTCCCTTTCCCCCACTTCCCGCTGCCGTCTGCGTCTCCCGAGTTTCTGAAGTCACTCCCTGCTCGCCCGGCGCACCCCGTCTCCAGAACCGGCTTGTAATTGCGCACGTCCCCCCCATCAACAGGAAGACACTGGGGGCGTGGCCTGTGTCTTAGTGGGCGTGGTCTAAAGTGGGCGTGGCCTCCTCTCAGAGCGGCCAACGCTAACGCGGCCGCAGTTATTCTTTGCTACCTCAGCTCAATCCGTACTGTGTATTCCTTTGAAAACTCACTTTTGCGAGCTCAAACATTTACGCAAAATAGCCATTAGCTTAGGCTGACAGTATAAAAGCTATCAGTGAATAAGGGAAGTTTAGCACAATCGGAGCCCCTTCTTCCCACAAAAAGGAAGAGGAATAAATAACTACAAGGTTCCAACTCTGCACTTCCGTGACAATATGAAGAAACAGCGAAAATCCCCTCCACGAAGAGAGGGAGAAGAAAAGATACTAGAAACCTCAAAAGAGTCTCCCAACATCTACGACCTCTCAGATAAACAATTCAGAGAGGAAATATGGAGGAGAGTCGACCTACTCCAAGCAACTATGGAACAGACATCCAATAAATTAAGGGAGGAGATGAATGAAGCGCTGGAACGTTCTACCAAGAAAATACAGGAAGAAATGAGAGCAGAAATGAGAGCAGAAATTTCAAACCTTCGAACGGAAGTCTCACAAATAAAGCAATCGGTAGATGAAATAAAAATCTCACTAGATGCCCTCAACAGCAGAATGACTACAGCCGAAGACAGAATCAGCGAGCTTGAGGATGAGCTGCAGAAAGCTTACAGACAGCAACAAATCATGGCCAAAGACCTCAAAATGGCTATAGAGCGAATCAGAGCCCTGGGGGATGACTTCAAGAGGAACAACAAAAGAATCATTGGAGTACCAGAACCACAGGGAAGTAACCCCAATGAAAAAAACATAGTCAAAGACATCATCACTAAGAAATTCCCAGAGCTGGAGAAGGCAGGCGTCCAGATACAAGAAGTCCGAAGAGTGCCAGCAAAAAGAGACCCAAATAAAAAGACTCCAAGGCATATCATAGTCAGAATGGCGGATGCTGTAGAAAGAGACACAATTCTACAAGTAGCAAGGTCAAAGAGGGAAATCACATACAAAGGAGCACCCCTCAGATTTACGGCCGATCTGTCAGAAGAAACCCTCCGAGCCCGAAGACAATGGTGGGACATAGTGAAAAAACTCAACGAAATGAATGCCTCACCAAGAATACTTTATCCGGCTAAACTCTCACTCAAACTCAAAGGAACCATACACTACTTCTCGGATAAACAACAGCTCAGGTCCTTCATAGACTCAAAACCAATCTTGAAAGAAGGTCTAAAGGGGCTACTGTAAGACAAGGAGGAGCCCCATAAGAACAACAAATCCCACAGAAAGATGACACAAAACCACATCACAATAATCTCTCTCAATGTCAATGGCCTAAATGCACCTATCAAGAGACACAGAGTGGCTAAATGGATCCGGAAATTAAACCCAACATTCTGTTGCCTGCAAGAAACACACCTGAACAAACAGAGTAAACATAGACTCAAAGTCAAAGGATGGAAAACAATCCTCCAAGCAAACAACCCCCTTAAAAAAGCTGGAGTGGCCATCCTGGTATCCGACAACATAGATTTCAGGATGAAAAAGATCAAAAGGGACAGCGAAGGTCATTTTCTGTTTATCAAGGGATATGTACAACAGGAAGAAATCACACTCTTAAACGTATATGCTCCTAACAAACGACCGGCTAAATATTTAAAACGACTCCTAACAGACTTCAAAGAGGACATCACTAACAGCACAATTGTAGTCGGAGACTTCAATACGGCCTTATCACCTCTAGATAGATCCACAAGAACAAAACTCAACAAGGAAACACTGACCCTGAATGAAGAAATTGAAGAGAGAGGCCTAATAGACCTATACAGGGCCTTACACCCCAAAAAGAAAGAATACACATTCTTTTCCAGTGCACATGGAACATTTTCAAAAATAGACCATGTACTGGGCCCCAGAACATACCTCAATCGAATCGGAAAAATAGAAATTGTATCAACCATCTTTTCAGACCACGATGCGCTGAAGATAGAAGCTAACCACCCACAAATACGGAAAATCAAATCAAACACCTGGAAATTAAACAATTCCATGTTGAACAATGAGTGGGTCAAGAAGGAAATCAAGGAAGAAATCAAAAGATACTTAGAAACAAATGAGAATGAAGACACGAGCTACCAAAACCTATGGGACGCAGCTAAAGCCGTGTTAAGGGGAAAATTTATAGCTCTCCAAGCATTCCTCAGGAAGGAAGAAAGGACCCACATAGATAGCTTGACTTCAGGACTCAAGACCCTAGAAAAGGACCAGAAAAAGGACCCCAAACCAGACCGAAGGAAAGAAATAATAAAAATTAGAGCAGAAATTAATGACATCGAAACCAAAAAAACAATCCGAAAGATCAATGAAACAAAGAGTTGGTTCTTTGAGAAAATAAATAAGATTGATAAACCGCTAGCAAGTCTCACAAAGAAAGAAAGAGAGAAAACTCTAATAAATCGAATCAGAAATGAAAAGGGGGACATCATAACAGAAACCAGTGAGATTCAAAAGATCATTAGAGACTACTTTGAAAGTCTTTACGCCACAAAAAAGGAGAACCTAAAAGAAATGGATGGATTCCTTGATTCCTACAATCTCCCAAGACTGAAGAAAGAAGACCTGGAATACCTGAATAGACCCATCAATGTTAAGGAAATTGAAACGGTAATCAAAAACCTCCCCAAAAACAAAAGCCCAGGCCCAGATGGTTTCACTGGCGAATTCTTCCAAACATTTAAAGAAGACCTATTGCCTGTTTTCCTCAAACTTTTCCAGGAAATTGAAAAAACAGGAACTCTCCCAAACAGTTTCTATGAAGCACATATCTCCCTAATACCAAAAGCAAACAAAGACACCACTAAGAAAGAAAATTACAGACCAATTTCCCTGATGAACACCGATGCGAAGATCCTCAACAAAATACTAGCAAATAGGATCCAACAACTCATCAAAAAGATCATACATCACGACCAAGTGGGATTCATCCCAGGGATGCAAGGATGGTTTAACATTCGGAAATCAATCAACATAATCCAGCATATCAACAAAAGTAAAGATAAAAACCATATGATCATATCAATAGATGCAGAGAAAGCATTTGACAAGATCCAACATCCTTTCATGATGAAAACCCTTGCCAAAATGGGGTTTGGAGGAACTTTCCTCAAGATAGTCGAAGCCATCTATCACAAGCCTACGGCAAGCATTATCCTCGACGGGGAAAAACTAAGGGCCTTTCCTCTGAGATCAGGCACAAGACAAGGATGCCCACTCTCACCACTCCTCTTCAATATAGTACTGGAAGTACTTGCGATAGCTATTAGACAAGAAAAAGAGATTAAGGGCATCCAGATAGGAAGGGAAGAAATCAAACTCTCACTATTTGCAGACGACATGATACTATATCTAGAGAAGCCTAAAACCTCTACTAAGAAACTCTTAGAAACAATAGACTTATACAGTAAAGTTGCAGGCTACAAAATCAATACCCAAAAATCCATGGCCTTCATATATGCAAACAATGAGGCAGAGGAAAGGGACATGAAAAAAGCAATCCCATTCACAATCGTGCCCCAGAAAATCAGGTACCTCGGAATCAGCTTAACCAAGGAAGTAAAAGACCTTTACAAAGAAAACTACATAACGCTACTCCATGAAATCAAAGAGGACATGAGGAAATGGAAACATATACCCTGCTCGTGGATAGGGAGAATCAATGTTGTCAAAATGGCAATACTCCCTAAAGCATTATACAGATTCAATGCGATCCCTATAAATATACCCATGACATTCTTCAAAGAAATGGATCAAGCAATCCTAAAATTCATATGGAATAACAAACGTCCAAGGATAGCTAAAACAATTCTTGGGAAAAAGATGATGGGAGGCATCACCATCCCCAACCTCAAACTTTACTACAAAGCAGTAACAATTAAAACAGCATGGTACTGGAACAAAGGCAGAGCCGTAGACCAATGGAACAGGGTGGAATATCCCTACACACAACCCCAAATGTATGACCATCTAATCTTTGATAAGGGAGCAAGAGATGTGAAGTGGAGCAAGGAAAGCCTCTTTAACAAATGGTGCTGGCACAACTGGACAACCACATGCAAAAAAATGGGTTTAGACCTTGACCTGACACCATGCACAAAAGTCAGATCAAAATGGATTAAAGACCTCAACATTAGACCACAAACCATAAGGTACATTGAAGACAAGGTCGGCAAAACCCTCCACGATATTGAAGATAAAGGTATCTTCAAAGGTGACACGGAACTAAGCAATCTAGTAAAAACAGAGATCAACAGATGGGACTACATTAAACTAAAAAGCTTCTGCACCGCAAGAGATACAGTGACCAGAATACAAAGACTATCCACAGAATGGGAAAGGATATTTACACAATACCCATCAGATAAGGGGTTGATATCAATGGTATATAAAGCACTGGTTGAGCTCTACAAGAAGAAAACATCCAACCCCATCAAAAAATGGGGCAAAGAAATGAACAGAAACTTTACCAAGGAAGAAATACGAATGGCCAAAAGGCACATGAAAAAGTGCTCTGCATCACTAATCATCAGAGAGATGCAGATCAAAACAACCATGAGATACCACCTCACACCACAGAGACTAGCACACATCCAAAAGAACAAAAGCAACCGCTGTTGGAGAGGATGTGGGGAGAAAGGGACCCTTCTTCACTGCTGGTGGGAATGCCGACTGGTTCAGCCCTTCTGGAAAACAATTTGGACAACTCTCAAAAAATTAGATATTGAATTCCCATTTGACCCAGCAATACCACTGCTGGGAATATATCCCAGAGAGGCAAAAAAGTACAATCGAAACAACATCTGCACATGTATGTTCATCGCAGCACTGTTTACAATAGCCAGAATCTGGAAAAAACCCGAATGCCCCAGAACGGATGACTGGTTGAGGAAACTTTGGTACATCTATACAATGGAATACTATGCAGCTTTTAGAAAAAAGGAGGTCAAGAATTTTGTAGTCAAGTGGATGGGCATGAAAAGTTTCATGCTGAGTGAAATGAGTCAGAAAGAGAGAGACAGACATAGAAAGATTGCACTCATCTATGGTATATAGAATAACAGAGTGGGAGACTAACACCCAAGAACTGTAGAAATAAGTACCAGGAGGTTGACTTCATGGCTTCGAGGCTGGCCTCACGTTCCGGGGAAAGGTCAACTCAGAGAAGCGATCACCAACTACATTGTAGTCGAAGGCCATGTGGGGGAAGGGAGTTGCGGGCTGAATGAGGGCTAGAGACTGAGCACAGCGGCCACTCAACACCTTTATTGCAAACCACAACAGCTAATTAGAGAGAGAAAACAGAAGGGAATGCCTTGCCACAGTGGCAGGGTGGGGTGGGGGGGAGATGGGATTGGGGAGGGTGGGAGGGACACTGGGTTTACGGTTGGTGGAGAATGGGCACTGGTGAAGGGATGGGTTCCCAAACTTTGTATGAGGGAAGTATAAGCACAAAAGTGTATAAATCTGTAACTGTACCCTCACGGTGATTCTCTAATTAAAAATAAATAAATAAAAAAAATAAATAAAAAAAAATAAAAGATATGACTAGAATAAAAGACAAAAAAAAAAAACTTATTTCCACATAAAATTTCTCCCCCTTTCTCCCTATAGAGAAAAAAACCCTCAAGTAAGTCCCTGAAAATTTGCATATATCCCACTCTACTATGGGTTTTCTTCTACCAATATATTGAGATGTATCCTAAAATTTCATTAGGCTATTTAAAACCAAGGCAAATGATTACAATCACTCCTTTTGGCTGAATCAATCATCACAGAACTTGAGCAGAACTGTTCTGTGATGACAGTAGGACTGTTCTGTCCAATTTCTGTGGGTGTGAAACATAACCATAATTTTTGACTGCTAGAAATTGGCTGGTATTAGAGTTTCTACCTTCTGCTAAAAGATAATAATTCAGGATTACAAACACCATGTTATAAATAATCACTTTTAATGTTGCATTCAATGATGTTGCATAGAATCAATAAGCTCTTTGAATCATCATCATAATGTCTGCTTCAATTTAGCATAAAATTAATGTTTAAATTTTGCTTTAGCTATTCTCAACTGCCCGGGTTCAACTCCTCCATTCCTCTCGGAGAACCTATCAAGCTACTGAGAGTATCTTGCCTGCAAGGCAGAGCCTGGCAAGCTACCCATGGCGTATTCGATATGCCAAAAACAGTAACAACAAGTCTCACAATGGAGACGTTGTTGGTGCCCGCTCGAGCAAATCGATGAACAACAGGACAGTGCTACGACAATGCTACAGTGCATTCTCAATTGCCAAGATCTGAGCTACATAAAATTCTTCCTTGATAAGTTAAAGTCTATGAAGTAATAAAAGACCTTGATATTGCTGTCTGATTAAACTCTTAAACAGTTTATAGAGAAGAGCCTGTTTTAATTTGACTCAAAAATGTACTGAACCAAACATGATAGCCTCTCAGTATCTGTATTGCAGACCATAATCACCAAAAGTAGAGAGAAAGTATGGGGGAAACTGTCTGCCAGAGAAACAGGGGGATGGGTGTGGGAGGATACTGGGGACATTAGTGGTGGAAAATGTATACGGCTGGAGGGATGAGTGTTCTATCATTGCAAAAACATGTTCAGCACCCAGTCCAGACAAGGTCAAACCCTAATACCTGAAGAATCTGCCAACAGTACTTGTCAATACGATGGCTCAGCTCTTCACAAGCTACCTGTCCAAATGCAATGTTCTGTCCCAGTGGAAAACCAGCAGGACCATTGTGTTATACAAGAAGGGAGACATCCATGACATCGGCATCTATCACCCAATCTGCCTGTTATCCATCGTCTACAAGTTGTTCACTCGAGTCATCCTGAATAGAATAGGCAGAACACTAGATGAAGAACATCCATGCGGGCAAGCCGGGTTCTGAAAAAGATTCAGCACGATCAACCATATACACACAGTGACCAAACTCATTGAAGTTTCACAAGAGTTCAAGATGCCGCTCTGTCTAATGTTCATTGACTTAAAGAAGGCCTTTGATTCTGTTGAGACTGAAGCAGTCATCGAAGCCCTAGCCAAACAGGATGTTCAAACTCAGTACAACAAGATCCTCCTCGAGCTGTATTACTGATTCACCAATAGGATCTCACCATTCTACAAAGAAGTGATCATTGACGTAAAGAGAGGGGTTAGGCAGGGTGATACTATTTCACTGAAACTCTTCAGTGCCACCCTCGAGAACATCATGCGATGACTAGAATGGGAAGGAACGAGGGGGAAGATAGATGGTCTTCGCTGATGACATCATTCTCATAACACCAAACATTAGCCAAGTGGCACAAATGCTGGCCGACTTCGACTGCCAGTGTGGAAAGGTCGGACTGCAGCTGAATCTCACCTAAACAATGTTCATGAGAAATGGACTAATCCCTGATGTTCCATTTGCTCTCAATGGAAAGAACATCTCCAAATGCAGCAGCTATGTGTATCTGGGTAGAGAACTCAACATGAGGAAAGACTTGGCGCCAGAACTGCGCAGGAGGAAGAGAGCCGCATGGCACGCCTTCAAGAGTGTCAAAGAAGTAGTTAAAAGGACAAAGAATCTCCAGCTCTGGACACATCTTTTCGACTCCACTGTTCTTCCTTCACTAACATATGCCTCAGAGACCTGGGCCTTATGCAAACAGGATGAGAACACTATTTGGGTATCCCAAAGAGGAATCAAACGAGCTATGCTTGGAGTATTACTTCTCACTCAAGTGAGAGAAGGAATCCCGAGTTCCAACGTCCGTCGATGCTCAAGAATCGGGGACGCTGTCTTGTTTGCCAAGGCATCAAAAATCAGATGGACCAGACACAGAATGCAATTTTTTTTTGTTCACACCCAGCAATGCACAGGGGTTACTCCTGGCTCATGCACTCAGGAATTACTCCTGGTGGTGCTAGGAGGACCATATGGGATGCTGGGAGTCGAACCCAGGTCGGCCGCATCCAATGCAATTGCCCTACCTGCTGTGCTATTGCTACAGCCCCACGTAAAGCGATTTTGAGTTGACCTCTGAACTAGAGCTGTTACCAACTGGATTCCACGGGATGTCAAAAGACAGCGTGGCCACCCACCTATGAGATGATCAGACTTCTTTGTCAAAACCCTGAATGAACGGTTTGAGGCTCTTCATGTTCCTGGAGCGAACAGATACCATTGGGCTACACTAGCACTCAACAGTGACGAATGGAGCCGTTACTGGCACCCTCTCAAGCAAATCAAAGATCAATGGGATGACAAGTGATACAAGTGACATACCTCAAGGAGACTCCACCATAAAAAGGCAAAGTTTTGAACTGAAAAAACATTTAAGGATGGTTCTTATTCATTTCTTAGAGTAAATCTTGAAGGCTGAAATATGTAACCCAGATTTTACATTTTGTATTTTTGCATAGAGCAGATTATATAATACAGATTCTGTACTTTATTTTCTTATCTACTTTTAAATTATAAAGAAGTATGTTTCTCTCACTCTTCTTAGAAAACTATTTGTCCTCCAATATTTAACACCATAGAAAAAAAGCAAATAACTGATACAAATTCTTTCTCAGAGTTAGTTTGCTTTATGAAGTATTTCATATTAAATTATAATAAAATTTTATTTCTTGAAATAACAATATAGATTCTCCACAACAGGGTAATTACCTGTATGATAATATTTTATGTGTGTGAGGAATGAGATGATTTTAGCTATTTGGAAGTAATTCCTGAGTGCAGAGCCAAAAGTCAGCCCTGAACACTGCCAAGTGTGGCCCCAGAACAGAAAAAAAAAAAGATTAAAATATTAATTTCACACTTTATGCATTTTAGTCACTAGAGCATTCTATTTTGTTTTATAAAACATGTCCTGGGACCCAAGCGACAGCAAAGTGGGTAGGTCATTTGACTTGCATGTGGCCAACCTAGATTTGATCCTCAGCATCCTATATTGTCCCCTGAACAAAGCCAGGTGTAATTCCTGAGTGCAGAACCAGGAGTAACTCCTGAGTAACACAAAGTATGCACCCATAGCCCTTCCCACAAATAAATAAAATAATAAATAAATAATATATCTTGCCTACAATAATGCAATAGGAGGTTAAAGTCATGACTATTAAAGGATAATAAAAATTGAGGGAGAGAGGGAGAATAGAGAGGGAGAGAAAGAGAACTGATTGTTTTTTTTGTAAATAAACTGGTTACATAAGCTACTGGCCAAGAGTTCTAAAATATAAAATTGAAATAGAGCAGAAAGGATTCATAAGTCAAACCTAAAATCCACTAAAAGGCATCTGCAATTGTGGTTTTATTTGTTTTATTATTTCATTTTTTTAAATCTGTTGCAAGCCAAAAAAGAGAAACTGATTTCTACTCCATAGGCAATAAAAGCTAGAAAACTCCATATGAAATAAGTGAAAAAATTTACCAAATTCTGTGGGGGAAAGTTTTTGTTCTTATGTTTAAGAATGAAATCCTGTTAGTGGGGCAGAAGGGGCAGTACAGTGGGGAGAGCACTCAAGAATCCTGTCATTGGGCCTGGAAAGAGAGAGAGAGAGAGCGCACAGTGCACTTGCTTTGCACATGGCCGACTGGTTTTGATCCCCAGCACCTCATATGGTCCCTTGAATCCCATCAGACATGATCCCTGAGTGCAGAGCATTAAGGACTAAGTGGTGTGACTCAAAACAAAAATCCTGCTATTATAAGAAAAAGTAAAATCATGATCATTTACTATACATATATTTTATATGTATATATATATATATGTAAACACCCATTAACAAAAAAGTTTATCTCACTGACTGAACTAACCTTCACTCTTATTGTGAAAAAACATACTTTTCATTTTACAAAGAGAAATTCAAGGACTAAGCTCTAACCATTATAACAAAATTTTACTCAAAACTTTGTGCAAATTTAGATAGACATTTAAAGATATAAAAGCAATTAAAGACTTTCATCATTTTAGTTTCTGAAAATATCAGGATATATTTTGGTATGATGTTCTGTTATTTCTATACTATCAATGTTTCTAAGAATATTTTGAAATTATACCACTCACTTTCAAGCGCTAAACATTCTTTACTGGTTAAAAACTCACTTTAAGTAAATTAGTTAACTACAAAATATAAGGTGAGACAGAGTTTGTTTGTTGTTTTCTTTTAAATTTTATTGAATCACCATGAGATAGTTACAAGCTTTCATGTTTAGGTACAATCTCACAATGATCAAACACCCATCCCTCCACCAGTGCACATTCCCCACCACCAATATCCCAGTTATACCCCCCCTTACCCACCCTCCCCCTGCCTTTATGGCAGACAATATTCCCCATACTTTCTCTCTACTTTGGGGCATTATGGCTTGCAACACAGACACTGAGAGGTCATCATGTTTGGTTCATTATCTACTTTCGGCACACATCTCCCATCCCAACTGGTTCCTCCAGCCATCATTTTCTAAGTGATCCCTTCTCTATTCCATCTGCCTTCTCCCCTCCGAGATGAGACAGAGTTTTAAAGGTTTAAAATTTAAGAGCTGGAGCAATAGTACCGAGGATAAGATATTTGCTTTGCGTGTAGCCAACTGGGCTTCAATTCCCAGGACCCCATATGGTTTGCAGGGTCTGCTAGGATTGCAGAGTCATAAGTAAGCCCTGATCATCACCCGGTGTGGCCCAAAACCCAGAAAAGTTTTTGAAAATTTAAGATTAGAAAAGCTTACCAGTGATCTTGATAAGATCCTAATTTAAGGGGGAATAATAATTGCAAAATATTTATTTGGTGCCTGAATTTGATAAATGTAAATTAATGTCTCAGACATAGTATGTGCTCTGTCATACCCATAACTGGAGTATCAGCAACCTTCCACCACTGTCCCTAGGATCCCTCTCTCTCCTACACCCTCACTGCCACTTCATAAATTCACTTCTATGAGTTGACACTCAGATTGTGTTATCATTGGCTGTTTTTTTATTCTATTTCTGTGTTTCTCTATATTCCATGTAGGAAAGACCATGTGATGTTTGTCCTTCACACTTTGGTTCACTTTACTCAGCATGATACCATTTGACTCCATCCAAGTGGCAGTGAACTACAGGATTTCATCTTATGATTGAGTAGCATTCCACTTTATATTTATACTCCCACTTCCTATCAATTCACCTGTGCTTGGAAATTTTGGTTACGTTCAGATCTAGCTATTGTGAATAGAGCTGTATTAAACCTAGGAATGCCAATATATATAAACTATATAATTACACAAATGTAGAAAATATCAAAATATGTACTATATACAGACACACATATATATTTGTAGTATGTGTGTGTGTATATATACATATATATACATATATACATATATATATATATATATACACACATACAGGGGCAAGGCATACCTGACTGTGCTCAGGGCTTACTCCTGGCTCTGTGCTGAAGGATCACTCATGATGGGTTCAGGGGATCATTTGGGGTTCTGGAGATGAACCAGTTGGTTGCATGCAAGATGCAAGGCAAACACCCAAGCTGCTATATTATCTCTTCAGTTCAACTTTTTGGCTAAATAATTTTGCATTCTTGGAGTAGGTGTCAAAAAGTATAATCCCTAAATTATGTGGAAGCTTTATTCATAATTTTTTGAGAAGTCCCCATACTGTTTTCCAAAGAAGCTGACTCAGATGACACTTCCACCAATGATAAATGGGAATTTCTTTTTCAACACACTCTTGGCAGTGCTGGTTATTTTAAGAGTTTTTATTTTTTTAATAAGTTAGTTCACAATACTTGATTACAATTAATATCCAAACACCAATCCCACAACCATTACACCTTCCCAACACTAAATTTGGGATGTTTCCATACCAAGCTCCAAGCCCTGTCCCAAAAAACAAATGAAAGAATATACTTTGTATTATTTGTTTTGAAGAGCTGCTGAACATGCTTACAAAACAGTGTTCATATAGAAAACAGTGTGAAGATCGTTCTATTTTGGCAGAGTCATTAAGACATTCTATAGAATATCACTAATATGTTGTTAAAGTTTGGTTGATGTGAGCTTTGGTATACATGTCTGAAAATATGTACATAGGCATATATATGTAGATATATTTCCCTCCATGATTTGTTTCCTACTGTCTGGCCCCCATCAAATATGGTGTGGTAATTATGGAAAATGAGTAGGGGAGTGTCTTATGATGTGTCCAGGAATTCGATCACTCATATGTGAAGCTCGGCCCTGAGCGTGTGGAAAGCGGCCTGGAGCGTGGTGACGGTTAGGTTGTGAAGGTTGGCTGTGGGAGCTGGGTCCTGTGGGGTGGGGAGGGCTCTCACCCACCTCCCTCTCGGGCGCCCCAAGTGAAAACAGCCTGACTCAGAGTCCGGTGGGTGGCATGGTCATGGGGGCCTCATTTTATGCTCCCAAGAGTTTTTGTTTTTATTTATGCCATTCTCATTTATGTGAGCTGATATTTTATGGTCATTGCAATTTGTATTGAACCACACTTTTTCATATATCTATTGTTCATCTGTGTCTATTTGAGAAAGTGTCTGCTGAGCTACTCTTGCCATTTTTTGATGGGATTGTTTGGGTTTTGTTAAATTTTGTAGTGCTTTCCAAGTCTTGGATATTAGTTCTATGAGATAACTGTGGTGAGTTAATAATTTCTTATGCTCAATAACATGTTTTATTTTTTATTTAATCATTGCTTCACAATGCAAAGACATTTAAGTTGATGATCCGGTTTGTTTATTTTCACTTCTTTTTACTTAGTAAATGACATAGGTTCATCAAATATGCCTCTGAAATCAATATTATGGAGAGCTATGCTTTGTTCCATGTGTTTTATGTATTTGGATATAATATTTATGTGATTGATACATTTTCAACTATCTTTTGTTTTGTTGTGAGATCGGAGTCTAAATTCATTTTTCCAGCATGTGGCTAGCCAGTACTTTTAAACTTGTTTGTTAGAAGCTTTCCTGCTCCTCTTCATGCAGTTGTTCCCTTGTCAAAGACTAATAGACCATATCTCTGTATATTTGTCTCTGGTCTCTCAAATATATTCCAGTGAACCAACAGTTTACTTGTGTGGTACTTAATTCTAGCACCACACAGTTTCATTATGAACTTTAAGATATAATATACACTAATGTAGAGAAAATACCCAGCTGTTTTCTTAGGATTGTTTTGCTATTTGGGAAGTTTTAACTTTTCAGACCAGGAATAGCAATATTTTTTCAGATCCCAAAAAATTGCAATGGGAATTTTTTTTTCTGTTCTCTTTAACCATTTATTTTTCTCTTAATACATTTTTATACACACATATAAGAAAGATAATTCTGTATCTGACCTTCTCCCAGCTTACTGCACTCAGCATGATACTCTTATGTAAGAAAGCACCAGAACTTTCTTTTTTTTTTTTTTTAAGAAATATTTTATTGAACCACCGTGAAAACAAAAAAAATACAAAGCTTTCAGGTTTAAGTCACAGTCAAATACTGATTAAACCACCATCCCTTCACCAGTGCACCCGTTCCACCACCAAGAACCCCAATACACCCCCCTCCCACCCCTCCCCCCATCTAAGTAGCTGATGATATTCCCATTATTCTCTCTACATATTGAGTACATTTCATATTTCCATACAGAACTCACTATTGTTGATTGGAAATTTTCCCCAACAATCAGGCCTGCTGAATAAGCATCATCTAATAATTTCTCTTCCTTGGTAAAAGTGAAGACTTTGAGTCCGCGCGGCCGCAATAGCGGCCGCGCGGTTTTGGGTTTTTAATATTTTAGCTCAGTTCACAGTCAAAATGGATGGCTGCAAGAATCTGCTCTGGTGCCAAAATGGGTTAGGAGACCTCAGGATCACAGTCAGTAGGCGGGAGGCTCTGCTTCTCGTGCCGCGGCTCTTGGTTCATCTCTGGGCGGAAGGCGCGCCGGGAACACCTCCCCTCCCAGGATCACCTACAGGCTACGTCACTAAAGAGAGTCCTACCTCCTGGTGGAGGGGTCATAGAGGGTGGCTCTCACCACGTGGCTGCCGCCGCTGCCGCCATTTTCGCTCAGAAAAATGGGGTGGAGAGGGAAAAAAATCCCTCCCCGGGCTGCACAAGGTTGTAGTTCAGTTCGCAGTCAAAATGCATGGCTGCAAGAATCTGCTCTGGTGCCAAAATGGGTTAGGAGACCTCAGGATCACAGTCAGTAGGCGGGAGGCTCTGCTTCTCGTGCCGCGGCTCTTGGTTCATCCCAATGGGAATTTTAATGAGAACTGCATTGAATCCATATCGAGATTTTTGTATAATGGCTATTTCAGCAGTCTTAATTCACAATGATTAACAAATATGTTTCCATTTCCTTCCGTCTTTTTTTTTCTAGTCACACTTGGCGATGCACAGGGGTTACTCCTGGCTCCGCACTCAGAAATTAATCCTGGTGGTGCTCATCTGGGATACAGGGAATCAAACCCAGGTTGACCCCCAGCAAGGCAAATGCCCTACCTGATATGCTATTGCTCTAACCTGTCTTCTACCTTCTTTAACAGTGACCGTTTCATCTGTAAAAGTCTTTCATTTCCTTTGTTGATTCTTAGATATTTTATTTGGGTAAAACAGTTGTGAATGGAATTGCTTTATTTCTCTCTTCAGTGTCATTATTTGCATAGAGAAAAGCAAAATATTTACCCATATTTATATTTATCCTATCACTTTACTGTATTAGTTTATGGACTATTTTGGTGGACTCGAGTATTTTGTTGCTCTCAGTAACAAAATTTCATTTAAGTTCAGTCTTCAGTAAAATCTGACTAAACAAATGAAGAGTCTATCATTGCACTCCCACCGTGATTCCACCCAGCACAAAGAACATGGTCATCTATGATAAGCTCAAGCTTGGAAGATATTCATTCACCATTCAGTATAAAGATATCAAACAATGTCAAATTCCAGCATTCCTAGGTAACTCGACTACAGACAGATGTTCTCACATATTGCTTTTATGAAAAAATAATCCATGGGATAGTTTTTCTCACATATCTTAAATAGGAAGTATGTGTCATCTTCATTAATTTGATAATGAATAAATAAGTTAGAAGTAAAATTCATCTGACCACATGTATATATTAAAATTATAACTAAATTAGGAGGATGCCTGATATGCCTTATGTAACACCATGATATTTTGTTTTCATATCTTTAAATTCCATCTCTTCTAATGTTCTTTTCCTTGCACATGAACAAATGTGCAGCCAAAAAGTTATTCTTATTTAACAGGTGATTTGTTCAGGCATTTCAGGGTTCCAAAAAAGAGGGCAAAATATAAATAGAAAGTTAAACTTACTATCATGAAGTCAAATCATATAAGCATAACAAACACCAGATAAACTGTTGGAAACAAAGAAAGGTATTACACGGATGAAAGACACTGAGAAAAAGGGAAGAAAAGTTCAGGTGGTTATGAGTTAATGTCTTAACATATTTTTTGACTTATCACACATGTAAGTTAAAAAGCACTGAGCTTTTGGGGCTAGAGCAATAGCACAGTGAGTAGGGTGTTTGCCTTGCACGTGGCCGACCCAGGTTCGATTCACCCCACACACACACACAAAAACCCTGAGCTTTATCTAGCTAAATATCTACATTAAAATATTTATTCGTAAAAAAGAAGTCAACAATTCAACAGCAGAATGTTTCCTAATAGCTTTCGGTTCATTGGAAAGAGAAAAGCATTGCTATGCTGCATTCATCCTTCACCCTAAAAGACAATTATATTTTTGTCATTTCACTACAGTATCAATTATTGACACATAATAGTTTTACATTTTTAGCTGCCTGCTTGCTTTTCCTTTGACAGTTGGGTTTTAAAGTATTTTTAGAAAATATTTATTTTTATATTTTTTCTGCATAAAACCAATACACCATGCAAATTATCTCTAGCTCAGGCTGCCATAACAAATTACAAATGACTAAATTGTCAGTGTTCTGAGGTTGGAAAGTCCAAGCTAAGGTCCATGTATTTTCACACAACAGGGAAGAAAGGGAGGAGGGAAATAGGAGAATGAGAGAGAGGGAGAGGGGAAAATTGCTTTATTTTAATAAGGTCACATACAGCCCTGATATGTAAGGACCCCCTTCTTTATTGTAGCACTGTCATCCCATTGTGCATCGATTTTTGCTTGAATGGGCACCAGTAACATCTCCATTGTGAGATTTGTTGTTACTGTTTTTGGCATATCGAGAATGCCACGTGTATCTTGCCAGGCTCTGCCTTGTGGGCGGGATACTCTCAGTAGCTTGCTGGGCTCTCTGAGAGGGACGGAGGAATCAAACCCGGGTTGGCTGCGTGCAAGGCAAACGCCTTACCTGCTATGCTATTGCCCCGGTCCAAAGGTGATAGTAGGTCAAATAAATTTGCAACCATCGGCCTAGCCCATACATTCCATCAATGAAAAGGTTATTCTTACTAGTCTGCACAGCCTCATTTAATTTTTATTGCCTCCTAAAGACACACCCTCTAGATAAGTGACATGTGAGAAGTTAGGACTTCAACATACAATTTGGAGAGGGCACTATTTAGTCAATAACATTAATCAATAAATTGTATTTCTTAAAAATAATCTTTAAGATTATACAGTGCCATTTTCAATGGGTTCTTCATGATCCAAGTAAAAATTAAATATATTGGTATCTTGATTTTAAATAATGAATCCTGAAATTGTGAAGTCTTGGTGTTGACCCCAAGGTTTTAAAAGCAAATGTTAACAATTTTCTAAGCATGAAGGATCTGTTGCCAAATCTTTGATATCATGTTCACTAGTTAACAGATCATTGCTAGTATAATTATGAGGTCTTCCCATTTGAATGTTGAATACCAAAATATGTGTTTTCTTTTCCTCTTCTGTTTTTGATCCAAGGTTTAAATATCTATGTCTTAGCAAAACCCTACTGAGTTTATCTTGACATTGTATCCTAACAACAGGAGTCAGTTTTCTTCACCATGAAGTCCACTGGGTTTATGGAGGTGCCAGCAATCATCAAAGCCACAGAATCAGGCAATAAACTGGCAGAAATCTTGTTATGAAATTCCTTTGTCAGATTCACTAATAAAGCAAGACCAATAAAATGAATTCATGTTGAGGCTTTTTTGTCCTTACTCTGACTTTTAAATTCTTCTTTTGATCCTTATATTTAGTAATAAACAATATCAGGTTTAACTTTTAGGACGAATATGATGTTTCTAAAATATCTGAAGCTAAGTACATTTTCTTTATTGTGGTTTGGAATATATTTGCTGAGAGCAAAATAGATTTCAAAAAGCAATGCACCTGGCCTTTGTGTCTTTGACATTCCAAATCTTGAACAAATTCAGATAACTGAAGTCCCCCTGAATAAATTCTTTGTGTCACATAAGAAGATAGGTGAAAAGTTTAAAGTACACTATAGAATTTCAAATATTGCACCAGTTAAAAACATTATTGGCTGAGGCTTTGAGAAGATTATAGTTAGATTATAATCCAAATTTAGAAAAATATTATTTTTAATAATATCATTGATTTCCTTATATTGCACAAGTATGAAATCAAATTCCTAATGATTTGATAGATCATGTATCTATCCAGTGGTGTTCTTTACATTCATTTTAGTTTATTTTGTAAAAATCAAAATCTAGAAAAAACATCAGCTAATAAGAATTAGGGTTTTATTTTTCTGTCATCAAATATCCTCCTTGGGTTCAGTGGCAAGCATTATTACTGTCAAACACAGAGTAAAAAAAAAGTTTTATTTTATCAGTAATGTTTAATTGGCCTGATGGACTTAGTCTCTGCTAGAATATGATAAATAGGAGTAGTTTTTGTTTTTTTTTTCCTTTTTGGGTCATAACCAGCGATGCACAGAGGTTACTCCTGGTTCATGCACTCAGGAATTACTCCTGGCGGTGCTTGGGGGACCACATGGAATGCTGGAAATCGAACCCGGGTTGGCCACGTGGAAGGCAAATGCCCTAGCCACTATGCTATCACTCCAGCCCAGGAGTAGGTCTTTTAAAAAAAAAGCATATGCAAGCAAAAATTAAAAGTCAGATCATTCACAGGAAAATATCCCGCACCCATATATTGTTTCAAAATTGATGTGTGAGTGTTTGTTCCATGAATAACTCTAGTTTGTTCAATATCTGCTGTATAGATGGGTTAAATAAAGATGGTTCCTATGCATTAGCTTTTTTATTACTTCTTCACAGCATGTTAAGACCATTTGGCCAAATTTCAATACACCTAAACTCAATTTTCTATGCATCCAGTTGCTTTCAACTTAGCACAGTAGTTTAATTTCAGGTGAGTCTGATTGTTTTGTGTGTAACCCCCCCAAATAGCGTTCAATAGAAAAGAAAAACCATGTGACCACAAGCTACAGCAACCTTCCTGATTCTCCAACTCAGACATTTCCTACAGTGCTCACTGTGCTACTGAGCAACAGCACCCACACACTTACATCTAAATACAGTTCCTCTTTCTGATCCCCTTGCCAACAAAATTTCCTATTTTCCTTCACCTCTGGCTAGTGCTCTCTTGCACTCTATCTGGACAAACTCTGACTATTCAAATTTGTCATATATTATTGTCATGTCATAGTTTTATCTTATCTTTGATCACCCTTGAGATCCTCATACTTGCCAAAGTTTTCTTAAGGACATTTATTTATCTATTTTTCTATGGTTTTATTTGAGAGGTCACACCTGGAGGTGTTCAAACCTTACTCTTGGCTCTGTGCTCAGGAATCAGTTCTCGTGAAACTGAAGGGAATGTACAGGGTTCCAAGAAAAAAAATTTAGGTAGGGACTTCGCAAGTTCTATCTCGCTGTACTATCACCCCAACCAATATATCCTTATTATTTGAGGCATTAAGAAAAACAGTTTTAAAGATCTCAGGTCTTAATTATTCTTAATTCAAGAAGCAACCATGGTGTATGTATCATGTATATAAATTCTATTTTCATTATTAATAACGAATAGGCTACTATTATCAATCAACATTTGTTAAACCTTCTCAGAAACAAGGTGATTTCTCACTAGATTCTAAAACTGAAGACAAAGTTTTCAAAGTAAACTTAAGGAGATGTAAAGAAAGAAAGCATAAGAATGACAACAATTAGGCTTTCAATGTAGTATCTGTGGAGAAGCAGAAGTAGATTATTCATGAAAGTCATCTGCCAGAGGCAACAAAGAGAGTTTGATTCAACTGCTTAGGAAAGAGCAGTTAAAGGGGTATAGAAATTGGAGACGATGCTAAATTAAAAACTATATTTTAACAATAATAGATTTGAGCTGGGAGGAGCCTAGATGGCGGCAGCACCGGCACAGGTGCCAGGCTGGATGGGCCATGGCGGTTCTCGAACTCTGAACTGTGGGGTGCAACAGTAGAGAAACTCTCCATAATTTCACGGGCCTGCATGTAAGTGTCAACTCTTTTCAAGGGTACCTTTCAGGCATGGTGCCTGGAACTGCTGTGACGCCCTGGGTTCCCATCAGGCTGCTCCAGAAACTCACGGACAGCTGTAGACCCAGGCCAAGACTTAAAATCACCCCCACCACCGGTACTCAGAGTGCAAAACCCCAAAAACCCACTGTAAGTGGCCTGCTGAGCAATGGGTGGCTGAGCAGCTCCAGAAACTCACAGTCAACCCGATGCCCTCTCTGGGCCCAGAAGCTGCTCCAAGAGTAACCCTCCCCATCCTCCATGGCTCTGCCACCAGCAGGGCAATCTCACTGCCCATTTCTTCCTCCAACCAGCTCCGCCTACAGCACCTTATAAAGGAAAACCTCCCTGAGTGCCAACTGTCTGGAGACCCAGGATGGAGCCTGTGCCCCCAGGTTCAAATTCTGCTGGACTGGTGGCTTCAGCACATCCAGAGTGCCTAGACCGCAAGTTGTAGCAGCCCTGGCCCTGGCCCTGGTCCCTGCTGAGGGTGCTGCTGCCATTGCCACTGGGGCCAAGGGAAACAGCACCACCAGCAGATCAACCTGGACCTGTGAGGCAAGTGCATCAGCAGCCTGATGGTGCCTTCAGACTTATACCCCCAAATCACTGCTATGCCTCTGGCCAGACTCCAATTACTAGGGACCAAGTTTCCCAAGAAATTAAACCACCAAAAGTTAAGGAACTTGGTATCCACACCCACAAACCACCAGTTATACACGTTTATTTATCAACCTTACTTCAGAGACCCATAAATAAATCTGAAAAGAGATCAAAAGCCACAGTCGATCTTGGACCCAAGCAAAGCTGAACAGACAGGGATAGGTTGGAGGGGGCAGGTCAGCCTGGTGCTCACCCAAACAGAGACTCCTTGCTCCCACAATCCAAAATCACCACCATGCCTCCTGCCAGACTCCCCAGTTTCATGATGGACCTCAGAGATATTAACCTGCTGATTATTCGAGTGTTTTGACTGAAATATCCCGGCTTTTTCAGGTGGGGATTGGCTATCTCCATCATCTCCCTGTACTTCCAGAAACCCTGGAAATCATGTCCACACCCCAAAGCCAACACCCACTTTTACAAAAAAAGGTACTCCAGCTGTGCCTTCCCGATAAAAATACAAAATGCCCTGAACAAACACGATGACCTCTTAGTACCTGTAGTGCAAACCATAATGCACAAAGGAGAGAGGAAGAGAAAGAAGAAAGACGCCGGCCACAGAGGCAGGTGGTGGTGAGAGGGGGGAGGTGGTAGTGGGTGGTGGGAGGGAAAATGGGGACATGGGTGATGGGAATTGTATACTGGTGGAGGGATCAGTTGGAATACTGTATGCCTGAAACCCAGTCAAGAATAGCTTTGTAATGGTCTACCTCCCAGTGAGTCAACTTAAAAAAATGTTTTAATTAAGGAGAAGTTAGCTTTAATAATAAAAGATTTGAAATTATTTATACTTTAATATTGGAGACTCAATATTAATCTGCTTATTCCAGTGAGTTACCTGCTTGCCAAAAATGAGTACTGATATTTTCCTTATTTAAGTGCTCAGCTCTAATTAAAGGTTAGTATTGACCAATATTTCTAACCTTTTTTAATATAATATATTAATATAGGAAAAAACGAACATGTTAATGTTAAAGGTTGAACTTATTCATCATCACCTCAAGTTTTATAACAGTAAAAGATCATTTAAAGCTATAAGTGAGAACATTTCAACAGGGCAATTTTACCTTTACTCAGTCAGGTGAGATTCACTTCATACTTAAAGGTGTCTAATAAAGTCAGAAGAATCTCAAAGCCAAGTACATTAGAGAAATCATCTGCAGCATATTTTATTTTACTTCCTAGGTATATAAAAACATTCTAACTTTCTATTGATGGGATTATTGTTTTGTGTTTACACTAAAACAATAACAGAAAGGATAAAGAGAAAAGATAAAGATTTCTTAAGAAATGGAAGAATCATGATGGCATACAAAGCTTTCCACTAAAGTGCAAATAGAAATCAACTACATAGCACAGAAAAACTCATCACTGTGCAGTCTGGTTTGTCTCAAAGATAAATACAAGTGCTCATGCAACTGAAGGTGGGTGTTTGCAGCACGGAATTAGAGGCGATGGATCAGTAAGGATTCTCTGCAGGTTGGCATGTGCCAGCTGCCACTGCTTTTTGCCAAATCTGACCCTGTTCAAATAGTTTTGAGGCTTGAAAATGGGGCTTCATAAAATCAATAACACTCCAGTTGGAGGGGAAAGGTGACACTGTTAAAAAAAAAAACTGATGTCTGGTGAGGACAACAAATTGAATCTAGGAATTTAGCTTAGCAGAAGCTCAATTGTATTCATTTCTCTCCTCCTCTAGGGAATAGCTCAGAAATCAGGTCATTGTCCAAAGGTAGAAAACCTTAAAATAAACTTTGGTCATAAAGAGGGTGGCACTGAAGAGTTTCGGTGAAACTCTGCAATACCAGGAAGGAAGTACTTGAGAGAAAATCAAAAGATAATCTCCAATGAAAAAATCAGGAGACAAAACTTTCCAAATATAGGAAATATACATTTCATTAAAATATAATTAAAACAAAAATGATGGTATAGATTGTTTAACACAGCAGTTAAATTATTTAAAATATCACAATCATTAGCTCTAATCTAAAGGAAAATATTTTCTTATGTAAGGTTTTCCAAACCCAGTTAGATTTTTATATTGCAGTATGAAAACTTATTCAAAATATCTCCATGGAGTCTCTAGACTGTGAACTAAGCCATAGCCCCACGCCGGCAAAGGAGAAGAAATATCCTTTCTCGTTTTTTTTCCCTTTTTGGGGAGAAGTGGTGTGGCGTCCGCCAAATTATGAGGTCACTTAAGCAGGTATGAACGTGGTGGCTCGGGAAGGGGCAAAAAAAAATTTTTTTTTAAAGTATGTACTTGGAACAGCGGGACACTTGGAAAGTCTCAGGCCGGGGCCGTTACCAGTGTGTGCTCTGCCGAGATTCCACACATTCAAAGTGTGGCCACTTTGCTGCTGATCGACCAGGTTCCAGAGGCCAACTAGACTACTTTTGGTCTCAGAAACTGCTTTCAGCCATGTCTCTAGACTGTGCACTAAGCCATAATCCCACGCCAGCCGAGGGGGTAAATATCCTTCTTTCTCGGCTTTTTTTCCCTTTTCCAGGAGAAGCGGCATGGCATCCGCCATATTATGAGGACTATTAAGCAGGCACGAACTTGGTGGTGCGGGAAGGAAAAAAAAAGAGTTATGTACTTGGAACAGCGGGACTTCATATCTCTTCATTCTCAGCAATGGAAAACTAATTATCAAATACTTCCTTGGCAGTAGGGCTATCTTTTTGGGGGAAAACTCCAACAACAATAGTGAGTTTTGTGCTGAAATGTGGAATGTAATCAAGGTAAAAAGAAAATGAAGTGAAATTTATCAGTTACGCAGGTGGGGGTTGGGGGCGGGGGGTGGGAGGTAACTTGGGTTTTTGATGATGGAATATGGGCACTGGTGAAGGGATGGGTGTTTGAGTATTGTATAATTGAGACATAAGCCTGAGAACTTTGTAACTTTCCACATGGTGATTCAATAAAATAAATAACTAAAAATAAATCTCCATGGAATTTTATAATACTTAAGGAAAGAAATGAATGTCACATTATATTCAGATATATGCAACAAATGTGATCTTGAAACCTTGGTCTTGATCTTGCCCATATACAACAACTCAAGTCTTGATCTTGCCCATACACAACAGACTTCTAATATAAAAGATAGTTTGACTTAAAACTTGAATATCATATACTTCATATCGATGGTTATCATGCTTTTGTGATTAACATAACATATAATATTAATGATATGTTTGAGATTCTGGCTATTAAAGCCAGAATATATCATGTGGGTGAATAAAATCTTTAAAACTAGAAGAGATCGGGAAGAGGATTTTAGGAGGTGTGATCATGAGAAAACCCTCAAGTGGCATCCAATCCATTTTTATCACTAACTCACTGCACATCTAAAAATAAAAGAAAAAGAAGTTTGTGTATATGTGGTGTGTAGTCTAATAGAAACAAATATTTTCAATCTTTTATCATTTATTAATATGGTTCTATTAAAAGTAAATATTCTCCATGTTTTAAAATAATTAATATTGTGAAATTGCATTAACTAAAACAATCTATGATTTGAATATGCTTCCTATTAAAATTCCTATGATTTTTTAACTAAAAAAACATACTTGCACCTCACTGAGCAATTGAAATTACAGAACTATAAATTTTAAAGAAGTAATCATCCTAATCTGTATAATCTCCAACTTTTTCATGGAGTTCTAAAGTTTCATTATTCTGATAATAAAAAATGACAATTAGTCATAGAAATGAAGATGATGGATGTAAAAATCACAAAAGGTAATTGCTAATATGATCTGTCAACCTATAAAAATGGGCTTTGAAAACATTTGGCTTGGTACTTCGTCTAAAAACATAAATCTTCATTTTGGAGTGAAATGTACAAAGAATAAAAGAAAGGAAAGGATAAAAAAGAGGCTCTCCAAGATTTGGAGGGAAATATGAATAGCCATCCAAACGAATAAAGTTTTATCCAAACAAAATATTTAAGCCTTTTGCAGTTTGCCAGTTACTAATCAAAACCCCACTAAGTGTTTAGTATCTCAGAGGTTTTGAATCACATTAAACCAACTATCATGTGATGTAAATAAATCCAAATCTGGATTTTTGTCTTTTAGCAATACAGACACCAAAAATGAAAAGTGTCTGAAATAGTGCTTGCCAAATAAAAATTTAAGATAATTTTATTTTTAATTTAATTTTTTTTTTTGCTTTTTGGGTCACACCTAGCATTGCACAGGGGTACGCCTGGCTCTGCAAGAATTACTCCTGGCAGTACTTCGGGGACCATATGGGTTGCTGGTAATCAAACCCGGGTCAGCCGCATGCAAGGCAAATGCCCTACCTGCTGTGTTATCACTCCAGCCCCTTATTTTTAATTTTTTACATTAACTTATTATTTTAGGGACCACACCAAGAGCGTTCAGGGACCACCAGAGTCACCATGATTGTGTTTGGAGTCATCAGTGCTAAACCTTGTGGTACAAGGGACTATGCAGTGCCAGGGATGAAACTCAGTGCCTCACACATGCTCAGCATGTGTTCTACACTTGAGCTATTTACCTGATCCCAAGATAATTTTACTTTTGCATCATTTCACTGTTAAAATAATTCCAGGGACTTATTTTTAAGAATTAAGAAATCTACTTTCTATGAAAAAGGAAACTTGTAATGATACATACAAATGGTTCAGTAGTTTGAAATGAAACACCCTAGTGAAGATACACAGTAAAAAAGTTAAGGTTTATTAAATATGAAATTAAAGTTTTAATTACCCTCTGTTCTCATGTAGTATTAAATAGAAATGTTTTGAACCAAAAGATAAATTTAGAGTATTATCTTGATCTTGTTACTTCATTCTTGATAAAATTATAATATTTGTTATTATAAAAGTTGTGATACTGGGCCGGAGTGATAGCACAGCAGGTAGGGCATTCACCTTGCACGCGGCCTACCCAGGTTCGATCCCTGGCATCCCATATGGTCCCCCAAGCACCGCCAGGAGTAATTCCTGAGTGCAAAGCCAGGAGTAACCCCTGTGCATCGCCGGGTGTGACCCAAAAAGCAAAAAAAAAAAAAAAAAAGTTGTGATACTAAACAGCTTTCTGAAATGTATATCTACTTGTTGGAATTTTTCTTTAAAAAATTCAAAAATCTCAAAATGATTAAAGTAATAAAATAAATATTCACATATTTTATTGACTCAATTTGACATGAAATAAAAATTTTGTTCTGGGAGCAGAGCAATGTACAGCAAGTAGGGCACTTCCCTTGGATGTGGCCAACCTGGATTCCATCCACTGCATCCCTGAGATCTGCAAAGAGTAATTCCTGAGTTCAGAGAGAGGAGTAAGCCCTGAACACTACTAGGTTTGACCCCAAAACCAAAATACACACACACACAATACAATATTTTGTCAAAATTCCACTACTGTCATCTTTCCACTTCTAATCAGTTTGTTTTTCCCTGAAAATTGATAAAATACCAGAATAGAAAAACATTCATTTTTTAATTCCTATATTTTATTTCTTGATGAACAATGGGGTGACAGTGCTACAGTGCTACTGTTTCAGTCATACAACAATCAAATACCTATCCCTCCATCAGTGCCCATTCTCCACTACCGATGTTCCCAGTATCCTTCCCGCCACCCTCTCCCCTTCCCACCCCTGCCTCTGTGGCAGGCACATTCCTTCTTACTCTCTCTCCTGCTGTTGTTACGGTTTACAATGCAAGGTACTAAGTGGTTTTTTTGAAAGGGATTGGTGAGGAAAGACAGTGCTCCAGGTTTTTGTCCTGGGGCCCTGGACCTGGCCTCCTAGTCCAGAGAAATAGAAACCCCGTATAATTTGACCTTGAAGATCCTCCTGACAGTTCTTTCTTTTTGATGTGCGAGGGAAGAGATTTGTTGATACCAGGCTAAATATCACATTTTTTTTCTGAAAATACGTGCGAGAATCTAGACTGTCCCCTCCTCGGATTACGGTTGGACCTAGCAGTTCTCTCCGTTTCGCACGCAAGGAAGCATTACGGCTGGATTGCAGTGAGACCACGTCTCAACAGTGGGCTCCCCTGCATGTGTGAGTGGGGAGTTCTCTTTTCTCTTCCTAACATAGCCCCCCCTCTGGGGACCAGACTCATCCTTGACGTACAGCCAAAATCCCGGGCGGGGATGGAGAGGTTTCCCGGATCAGCTGGGCAAAGCTTGGAGCGAGGGTAGAGGACCAAAGAGCGGCGGAAGACCGTCGCACAAGGGGGCAGAGGCCCCAGGGAGGAGAAGGAACTGCGTGTGGCTCCAGGATGGAGGGGAGGCCCTACGTTGAAACCTTTTACTGTGCCCTGTGGCACGTCGCCCTCTCCCCAAATTACTGGTCTGCAGACTTCCGACGGTCTATGGTAGACTTGGCGCGGGTCTTTCAGGCTGGTCCCAAGTGGCAGGCAGGGAGCACAGGGGCAGGGACAAGCCCAGGCAGGCTGAGAACCTCCTTGTATCCAGTTTCCTGGGGAACGGAGGTGCCGCTGGGTGCGAAGGGTGCGAAGGGTGCCGAAGGGCGCCTCTGCTAGCCCTTATCTACCTGCTTGTCCTAGGGCAGGATCAGTGGGGGTCACTGCCATTGGAAGGCGACAGAGTGGGAGCTGGGAGCAAGGCAGCTGGAGTTTGCCTGTGGGATCCAGGGGGGCGAGGTGGGGGGTAGGGGGAGCCCAGGCTGCCGTTGGCCCTTCTTCCTCTGCAGTCCGTCCTCCTTTTAGATCCCAGGCCCCATTTCTAGCCCTGACTCCTACCTAGCCCACTCGGTCACACTTGCTGAAACCTCCTTTAAGCCTCGGAGTTTGACTGTGCCTCTTGTTTCCTTTGAAAAAGCTGCTGCCACATTGACGAGTCTGAGGATTAAAGTAGCGGGTGCACTGGGGAGAGAGAGCAAGACTTAGCGCTCTCACCTGAGCTCCGGTCCTCTCAGTCCATGCCCCCCTCGCAGGTTAGGGAGGCTCACAGACACTTTTTATTATTTATTTATTTATTTTTATTGGGCTGGAGCCATAGCACAGCGGGTAGGGCATTTGCCTTGCTCGTGGCCCACCTGGTTCAATTCCTTGGTCCCTCTTAGAGAGCCCAGCAAGCTACCGAGAGTATCCCGCCAGCAGGGCAGAGCCTGGCAAGCTACCCGTGGGGTATTCGATATGCCAAAAAACAGTAACAACAAGTCCCACAATGGAGATTTACTGGTGTCCACTTGAGCAAATCACTGAACAACGGGATGACAGTGCTACCTATTTTATTTCTTGACTTAGTAACATTTAGTTACAACTTTAATTATAGAGAGCTTTTTAATGTGATTAGAACATTTGTTTTAATGTTTTATAACATAATCTCTTTTATCATTATTTGTTACATATTTTTTCCAAGCTTCAGAGCTGGAAACTGTGTGCTGGGGGCCGACGACTGAGTTGATACCAGCCGTTTTGCAGGAGAAAGAGATTTCCCTGGGTAGTACCAAAATTTCACCCCTAATGTCTTTGCATTACTTAAACCATCATTGCCTGTGGGATGAAGGACACTCCCACTTAACCTTATTTCAATCAAGTTCTTTCTTCGTATCAATTAAAATATGTTCTCTTTTGTTGAAGGAAAATAATAGTCTTATTATTTATTAATTATTAATAGTCAACACATATGGTCTTTTTTCTCTAGGCAAGCTTCATATGTACACTGTATTAAAAAAGAGAAAAAAAGAAAGTGTATGTGTGTAATCTTACTGGAAATGAAAAGTAAGAAAGTAATGGGAATTTAGAGAAATAGCCATGTCCAAGAAGCATTTCTAGGGCCTCTGCCAACCCATAAGAAATGGTAAAACCCAGATAACACTTCAAGAAGGTAACTTACTATAATTTCATATAATTGCTCCCAACTTCATAGCATTTATCCAATATTTTGTGGCTTATTTAGTTATACTTACCAGTTATGTGGTTGATTTATATCTGCTGTTACTGAAATATGTCTTCATTACTGAATTCCCCTTAATAATCTTGTTCACCAACTCACCACATGTACTCCTTTATAAAAATAAAAAGTCTTAATTTTATTATTAATAATATCGGTTTACAGCATTGTATGTATTTTGTGAGTACTTCAAAAGTAAGTTATCATATGATACCCACCATCAAAGTGCTATTGTCTTTCTACCACATTTTATTTAATCCTGTCTACCTTTGTGTTCTTCTTCCCCCTCACCACCATGCGTGCTCACACACACACACACACACACACACATACACAAACACACACACACATGGGTAACCTTACTTTTGTGATTAAAATCCAAAGGTTAGATTTGATTAGTTTGTCTTTTCCCTTGAACTTATTACATTTTTATCCTCATAAAAGAAAAATGTACTCAATATTTGTCATCCTCTTTTGACTAACTTGGCTTAGCATGAAACCTTCCAATTCTCTTCATGGTGTTCAAAGCAATACCAATTAATCTTATCTGTAGCTTAGAATATCATTGTGTGCATATAGCTCAACTTCTGTTTTCACTCATGTGTCATTGGCATATGATTTGTGTCTCTATCTATCTTGGATATTGAAACTAGTCGACATAGGTGCATATATGTTTTGAAAATTGACCGCCATATAAATGTTCGTGGAGCATAACCCAGTGTATAATCCCACCAACACTGCATTAAGTTTACTTTTTTTTGTTCTTCAATACTTCTTATTTCTGGTTTTTGTGACAGAAGCCATTCTCACAATGTGAAGCAATGTCTCCATATAACATTTATTTGCCTAATAATAAGTTATACTGAGTACAATTTCTTGCCATGATTCCTATTGGTGATCTGCATGTCTTTTATTCAGCTCTTCTGCCCATTTTTGATGGAGTTAGTTGATTTTTATTATTGTTGAGTTTCAGTGAGCCCTACTATATCTTAAAGATACATCTTCTGGGTGTATGATGAAGAAATATATTCTCCCATTTAGTCATAGGTATGTTAGTTTTATTGACAATTTATTTCCCCACCTCAATGCTATTTGTTTGATGTAATAACAAATTTTAATTTTTGCCTGTTTCCCCACACTTAGAATCAAGTCACCACGATTGCAATACTGTGGAATTTTCTGCTGATTTTCATGCATTTTATTGTTCCAGGTAAACAATAACAAGTCTTTAACCCATTTTGGATTAATTTTTTTTGTATGGTGTGAGGTAGTTCTTCAATTTCATTCTTTTACCTGTGATTATCCAATCATAAGTCACTTTTTAAAAGACTTTCGATTCTCCTTTAAATATTCTTGAATCTTTGGCATACAGATCTTACTACTCCTATATGTGGATTTATTTGGGGGCTCACTGTGGAAAATGGTCTCCTTAATTTTTAAAAAAAAAACAAGATTAGTATAGCCCCTGAATAAAACAAGTTCAGTTTAGTTTAGACAATGAGGACTGCTAATGTGTGCTCAAGCAGGAAATTTCCTGCTAGAATATGAAATTACCAGGATTTTAATGCATTAATGGTGATTGCTGATTGTTTATTACTTATGGCCAGAGCTATTTAAATATTTCAGCCTTTGCTCTAAATGCAACTGCTAACTGTTCTTAATGTACCTGTTAATATAAACAATGGCTCAAGTGTCTGAAACCCAGGATGAGGGAGCAGAAATTGTTTTCAATAAAATGACTAGCCTGTTCCCTCTTCAGTACTGTCAAGTCTAATATCATCACCACCTGGAGTCACTGCTTGTCTCATTCTTTGCAACAAACTTTCCTGGACCAGAGGCTGAAGATGCCAATCTGGTTAGTTTTATTGTGGCAAGTCGCCACAGTTATAAATCTTATTCTATTTATCCAGGTGCTTAATTTTGTTCCAATTCCATTCGGTTTTGATAAAGCTCATCACAAGTTATTTATTTGAAGTGAGGAGAAGAGAAATAGCAGGCTCAAGAAGAGCATCTACCACTTCCCTCTGGGTGAACCTCCATTCACCCGGGAAGCCGCTGGGGAAGTCTGGAACTGATGTGAGTGTGTGATGCAGGGGCATTGTACAGACCTCCTGTGTCATCAGCCCTAGGAGATGGTTCTCAACCCACACCTGAGCTGCACTTTTCTGCCCGATAGGGGAGATGATCCCCGACACCCAATTTCTCGGGGAGCCATGGACTCAGACTGGAATGAAGAATTGCTCTTTATGAGAAAGGAAATTCGGTTCTTTTACCCAGGTTTTTCAGGCCTGTTTAATTTCTCCACAGAAAAGAATTTCAGAAGAAGATACATAGTGAAGTAAAACGGTTTCATTTAGAGATAATGAGCAAGGGAAGAGAGGGAATGACGGATTTAAGATAGAACATGGGCTCCGCCACTGGCAGAGCTGAGAAACACGGGTGGAGACACGGGCCATCCCCCAGAATGGGGAGCAATGCTGCTTGTCTTCGCAGTTGGCTTAATAGTTTTTTTTCCCCAGCCACTCCTAAGTGGGGTTTTCTGCATATGTAAGACCCCATTGCTGTCACATTATCAAGGGGAAGAGCTTGCAACTTTTGGTCACTGTCATCCCGTTGCTCATCGATTTGTTCGGGCGGGCACCAGTAACGTCTCTCATTGAGAGATTTATTGTTACTGTTTTGGGCATATCCAATACGCACGGGTAGCTTGCCAGGCTCTGCCGTGCAGGCTCGATACTCTCGGTAGCTTGCCAGACTCTCCAAGAGGGGCGGAGGAATCGAACTCGGGCCGGCCGCGTGAAAGGCGAACGCCCAACCACTGTGCTATCGTTCCAGCCCCAACTTTTGGTGCTCCACATTAATGTCCTTTTCACCACCCTCTGTTTCTGCTGGAACTGCTCTCAGGAGGTGAGTGCAGCCTCCTTAGGGTCTGCACTGTTGCCAGTGAGGGTCTATTAGACCTCAATTCCTGTGTTCACAAGGTGGGGCCAGCCATAATGCTTTTTAGCTATTTTAGGACTAGTGACAGAGTAATCTCATCACATTCTATTTTAGTATTATAGCTTTACAATAACTTGTTGTCAGTGTACCCCCTCCCCACATCTACCTACCTGCTTCAATAAGGTTACTTTTATTTAAATCCCACTATTATCCTCCTGCTCTAAACATTAGTATTTATTTTTGTCAGAGATAATGTCAATAAAAGAATCTCCATTTCCTTTTGCTTCTAATTTTTTACCTAATATCACGTGCTGAGAATGATATTAGATATGCAATATGCTTACTTCATATTAGATAAAATTTGTTACAATGACAAATATTTTTAATTATTTTCAACCAAAACCCATCACGGTGAAGCATGTTAAATATTTCTAAATAAAACACAGGGTAAATAGCTTCTAGAAAAAAATTATCAAAATATTGACAAAATATCTTGACAAAATATCTGAGATTTAACTTCAAAACTATAGGTGGAGAGATAGTACCTGCCTTGCATTTGCCCAACCAGGAGTTCATCCCCAGCCCCACACGTTACCCCAAACACTGCCAAGAGTGACTCCTAAGCGTAGAGCAAGGAGTAAGTCGATTGTGAAGTATGGCCCTACAACCAAAAGTAAAAGAAAAGAAAAAAGAAAAATCAGAGTAGGGAGAAAACCTGGAGAACAGGAGCACATGTTTTGCATGCAAGAGACCCTGTGTTGATTTGATGCTCCTCACCCCTCACATCCCAGCCTCATTAATTCCAGGTGTACCCTTGAGCACCTCAACACCTCTATAGGATCCAGTATTGAAATGTACATTCCAGTTGTATCATTAGGATACAGTCATTTAAAATGTTGCATTGTTCAGGAGCAATTGACCCCTGAACACCAGTACTCTGGGAGGATGATCCCCCCCAAAAGTGGAAACTGAAAAGTAAAATTATCCGCAGAAAAATTGTGGAAGCATTTAAGGTTTATGGGTTTTGTTTGTTTGATTTTGTTTGGGGTCACATCTGATCACACTCAGGGGCTTACTCCTGGCTCTGCACTTGAGAATTACTCCTGGCAGTGCTCAGGAGACCATATGGAATGCCGAGGATCAAACTTGGGTAGGCCGTATGCAAGGCAAATATCCGACCCACTATACCATTACTCCGGCCCCTAAGCTTTACACTTCTATACAATTTTTGAGGCATTCTAAAAGACACACACACACACACACACACAATTACACTACTGCTATTTTGGTCATGCTTGTCACTGTTGAGAAATCACAGAAAGCTTCTGAAGACAGAGATGGGATGGTATGAAGCAGATTCCCGTGGATTTCCACGGTTGCTATTATCTCACACTTTCAGTCAAATTCAAAAGGCTCTGACTGATATTCATGTGTCATTGTCAAATGCCTGTGTGATCCCTCCCACCCTGTGTTTGCTATCTTTCCTGGTGTTAGAATTCGGAATCTCAGCCCAAAGAGAACTGGGAAAACAGGAGAGTAGAGTAAAGGGCTAAGTGCCTCGGGAACAAACACTTAGTGCTAAGCTTAAAATGCAGTGACTTTAACCAAAACTGAACATTCTGGAGTGTTACAAATATTCACACACATATCCTCTGATCAACTCCTGGTTAAATCATTAGAAATTAAACTTAGTTATGTTTATTGCTACAATAATATAAATCTGTAATGTATCCTTGAATACAATCATTAACAAAGCAATGAAATAAGATGCTTCTAGTGTTTCTATAAAGCAACTAGTTTCTGAAGAAATAAACTACCAGTTGATCAATAATAACTATGTAGTAGCTTTTCTTAATCTGCCCCAATTCTTCTGACACTGTACAGGAAGGACATTTTAGAATATATTTTTTCCAGTGATTGAGAAGCTAATCAGGCTTTAAACAAAGGTCATTGCTATTTAAATGATAAAATCCAGAAGCCCTTCAGAACCAATTAAGTAATGTCAACGCTCCGTCCTCTCTAAGGAGGCATTTATAAGTACAAAGCCTATTTAACTTTTAAAATTGAAAGCTACATAGATATGTTAGAATTTACTCTTTTTAACTAAAATAGTATTTTTTACTTTGTCTTTAAATTATTAAGAATTGTCCCTGGGAGTTAGAATTTAGCATCATTGTAAGTGAACAGAGAAATGTATTAAAAAAACCCAAAATATCTTTCTCTTTTACAGTAGGCAATAATAAATTATAAAACTCAGGAAAGCACTTTGATAATTCATCCTTCTATTTTGCGTCTGTTTAAAATTTATGGAGGGTAGTTTTGGGCTCACACCCAGTCGTGCTCAGGGCTTACTCATGACTCTGTGCTCAGGATTCCCTTCTAGTGGGTGTTCTGGTGGTGCTATGGGGACAGCATGTAGGGTCCTAGGGATAAACCCAGATGGGGCACATGGATGCAAGCAAGTTCTTGGCCTGATAAACCATTTCTCCAAAACTTTTTAAATTTTTAAATTTTATATTTTTAATTTTTGGTTTAATATACCATTGATAATGAGCTCTCTTAGATATAATTCCAAGACCACACCCATAACTAGTGTACCCATTTCCTTCCCTCAAGGATCTCAACCCTTCTCTCTCACCCCTCCCAACTCAATTGTGTTCACCATTTATTTCCCCCTATTACGTTGCCTTTGGATCTTTATTGGTATTTCATCATGCATCTTTAAGTCCCATATGTAAAAGAGATCATTCTGTATCTGTTCCCTTCATTCTGACTGACTTCACTTAGCAGAATATCCTCTGATTTTATTCAAGTTACTACAAACTACATTATTTAGTTCTTAGGGCTGCATAGTATTCCTTTGTATGTATATACTACAACTTCTTGATCCATTCATCTGTCATTGGGCATTTGGGTTGTTTCCATATCTTGGCTATTATACTAGGTGAAGAAATTAATACAGGTGTGCACATGTCCTTTCAAATTAGTATTTTTGTGCTTTATGGATAGATGCCAAGGAGTGACATTGCTGGATCAGATGGTAGTCCTATTTTTTTGAGAAATCTCCATGCTGCTTTCTGTAGAGGTTGAACCAGACAACATTCCCACCAACAGTGAGTAAGAGTTCCTTTCTCACCACAACCCCACCAAGAACCTCACCAACACTGACTATTTTCAGATTTTTTTATATGGGCCATTTTCACAGGTATGAGATGGTATCTCATTGTTATTTTGCTTTTATGAGTTATGATGATCATGTTTTAACATGCACGTTAAGGAAGTGTCTATTCATCTCCTCACTTCATTTATAGATGGAACATTGAATTTCTTTTGTTGTTGGTAAGTTTAGTGAGTGCGTTATAGACCTGGGATATCAGATGTATAGTATGCAAATGTTTTCTCCCATTCAGTAAGGTATCCTTTTACTAGAAGAAACTTTTTAATTTGATGGAATTCAATTTGTTTATTTTTATTTTGTTCTCTTTGCCACTGTGACCATCTCACTGAAAATTCCTCCAAGAACAATTTCCTGGAGAGTTTTGCTGATACTTCCTTCATTGTATTTTATGTAACCTGTTCTAATCTCAATAACTTTAATACACTTTTCAAATTTTATTTATTTATTTCAGAGATGTACGAAATCTTCGAATGCAGCAGCTATGTGTACTTGGGTCGAGAACTCAACATGAGGAATGACTTGGTGCCAGAACTACACAGGAGGAAGAGAGCAGCGAGGAACGCCTTCAAGAGCGTTGAAGAAGTTGTTAAGAGAATGAAGAATCTCCGGCTCTGGACACATATTTTTGACTCCACCATTCTTCCTGCACTAACATACGCCTCAGAGACCTGGGCCCTACGAAAACAAGATAAGAACGCTATTTTGATATCCTAAAGAGGAATCAAGAAAGAGCTATTCTAGGAGTATCATGTCTCACTCAAGTGAGAGAAGGAATCCTGAGTTCCGACCTCCATCAACGATCAAGAATCAGGGATGCTGTCTCGTTTGCCAAGGCGTCAAAAATCAGGTGGGCCAGACAGGTAAATGCAATTCAGAGATGACCGCTGGACTAGAGCTGTTACTGACTGGATTCCACAGGATGTCAAAAGACCATGTGTCTGCCCACCAATGAGATGGTCAGATATTTTCATCAAAACCCTGAACAAATCATTTGAGGCTCTTTCTGTTCCTGGAGCGAGCAGATACCATTGGCCTACACTAGCATGTGACAGGGACAAATTGAGATGCTACTGGCGCCCGCTCGAGCAAATCGAAGATCAACGGGATGACAAGTAATACAAGTGATTTATTTGTAACACCAGGTGTGACCAAAAAAAGCAAATAAATAAATCACTTGTATTACTTGTGATACTCAGGATCTACATCCAGGAATTAACTCCTGGTGGTGCTCAGGGGATCATATGGGATGCCAGGAACAGAATCCATGTCAGTTCTATGCAAAGCAAACACCCTTCCCACTGTACTATCTCTCCGGTCCCTCTTTATTGCACTTCAGTTTACTTTTGTGAAGGGTCTGAAGTATGGTTCTAATTTCATTTTTTTTACATATGGCTCATATGGCTAGTCAGTTTAACCAAAAACATTTGTCAAGGAGACTTTATTATTTTAGATCTATTGTCACAGATTAGCTGACCATAAATATGGGGACTTTAATCAGGACTCCCAATTCTGTTCGATTGGCCTACAGTTCTATATTTGTTCCAATACTATGCAGTTTTAATTATTATAACTTTGCAGTATAGTCCAAAGTGAGAGAATGTAATACTTCCCATTTTCTTAGGATTCTTTTGGCTATTCAGGAAGTTTTATGATTCCACAAAAATTTTGGTGGAGTTTTTTCCATGTATGAAAAAAATCATTTCAGTTTTAGCCTTGGGCTGAAATGATAGCACAGCAGGTAGAGCGTACACCTTGCATGCGGCTGACCCAGGTTCGATTCCTCCATCCCTCTTGGAGAACCTGGCAAGCTACCGAGAGAATGCCACCTGCATGGGAAGAGTATCCCGCCTTTCCTGGCAAGCTACCCATGGCGTATTCAATATGCCAAAAATGGTAACAACAAGTCTCACAATGGTGCCAGCTCGAGCAAATTGATGAAGAACAGGATATCAGTGCTACAGTGAAAAAAATCATTGGAATTTTAACAGACAGTGCATTGAATCAGTATAGCATTTTGAGTGGAATCGTCATTTTTACAAGGTTAATTCTTCCAACCCATTACCTTGTGTCTTTTTGTAATTTCCCTTAGCAGAGATTTTTAGTTATCATTGTACATGTTTTTGACCACGCTTAGTAAGTTTATTCTTAGTAACTTATGGTAACTATTTTGAAGGGCATAGTCTTTCTGATATATTTTTATTCTGGTTCATTATTTTTGCATATAGGAATGTCAAAATTTTTGCATATTAATTTTGTATCTGCTACCTCACTGCATTTGTTTATTATTTCTATAAGGGGGGATGCGGAGACTTTAGTATTTTCAATCTATAATGTCATGGAAAATAGTGCTCTGCAAATAGTTATTGGCAAATAGTGATAATTTGATGCCTTCATTTCCAGTTTGGATCCCTTTAATACCTTTTTCTATTCTGGTGGCTGTGGTAATGTCTTCCCAAACTATGTTGAATAAGAGTATTGTCAGTGGACATCCTTGTCTTAAGCCTGATATCAAGGGAAAGGCTTCCAGTTTTTCATCATTGAGTAGAATATTGGCTGTGGATTTATGTAGGCAGCCTTTACTTTTTGACATATGCTCCTTTGTACCATTTTTTGGGAGGATTTTTATCATGAATGAGTGTTGGATCTTGTCAAAAGCCTTCTTTGCATCAATTGATATGACCATATAGGTTTTATAATTTTTTCTTTTTGTTGATATTATGTATTTCATTAATTGATTTGCATATATCAAACCATCCTTGCACACCTGATTGAAACCCAGTTGATCACAGTGTATAATCTTTTCGTGATATTGCTGAATTCAGTTTGCTAAGATTTTGTTAAATATATTTGCATCAATGTTCATCAGGGTATTGATCTATAATTTTATTTTTAAATTATGTCTCTTTCTGCTTTAGGTATCAGTGTGATATTGGTTTCATAGGAGGCATTTTGGAGGACCCCTATTTCCTTTATATTTTGAAAAGCTTGAAGTGTATGAGCACTAAGTCTTCTTTGAAGTTTTTGTAGAACTTACTAATGAATCCATCTAGATCTGGGCTATTTTTCTTGGGGAGATTTTTGTTTACTGTTTCAATTTCTTTTCTCAAGATTGATCTATTTAGGTATCTGTTCCCTCTTGCTTCAAGCTTAGCAGTTCGTATGATTCTAAGAATTCTCCATTTCATTTAGGTTCTTGAGCTTGGTGACATAAAGTTCTTCATAGGAACCTCTTAAGATTTTTTTTTTATTTTTGAGGTACTTTCTGTGATTTCTCCCTTCTCATCTTTGATTCTATTTTCTGTTCTTTTCATAGTGAGTCTAATTAGTATTTATCAACTTGTTTACTCTTTCGAAGAACCAGCTCCCGGTTTGTTGACGTTTTGTATTATTTTCTTGTTTACTATATCATTGATTTCTGCTACAATTTTTATTATATCCTGCCTTCCATTTGTTTGGGGATTTATTTGCTGTCTTCTTATAGTTTCTCTTTGACATGTTAACTCAATTTGAGCCTATTCTTTTTTCCTGGTGTGTGCTTGAATAACTGTAAATTTTCCCCTCAGTATTGTTTTTGCTGTGTCACGTACTTTCTGGTACTTAGTGTCTTCTCTCATTTATTTCAAGAAAAAATTATTTATTTTTTGTTTCCTCTTTTATCCAAATGTTATTTAGCAATATGTTGTTTAGTTTTGAGGTATTTTGTTGTTTGCCACTTTCTTTCCATGGTTGATTTCTACTTTTGTTGCTCTGAGAAGATACTGATCTGATTTCTACTTTTGTGATTTTATGATAGCATCCCTCCCCACTCCGAGCAGAGCTCCCGGCAGCCAAAGACCTCCAGAGCCTAGCCACACGATGCTCAAGGCCCCTCTCCACACGTTCGGATGAGCAACCCGCAGAGGAACCCAGGTGAGTGGGACCCGGGGCTGAGATCTCCAACGCTGCTCGGATCAGGACTGAGTCTGCTCCGCCCAGATTTCCCATTTCCCAGTAGCTAGAGGGTCACACCCAGGGACTGCCCCTGGCGCCGTGTAATTCTGTCAATGGCCAGCATCCAGAGACTTAAAAGCAAGCTCCGGGAAGCAAAGCAGCCTCTCGATATCTTTTAGCTTACTTCTCCCTCTGGGAGAACCTGGCAAACTACCGGGAGTTTCCTGCCCACATGGGAGAGCCTCGCAAAGCCCCCATGGTGTGATAATATGCCAAAACCAGTAACAAGTTGGGTCTCATTCCCCTGACCCTGAAAGAGCCTCCAGTACAGCATCATTGGAAAAACGAGTAGAGAGAGGCTTCTAAAATCTCAGGGCTTGGACGAATGGAGACATTAAGAGACCGCTTGAGATGATCAACGGGATGATGATGATGATGATGATGATGATGATGATGATGATGATGATGATGATAGCATTGTGCACCAGCATATGACCTATCCTAAAGAATGTCATCATGTGTCACAAAGAAGAATGCGTATTCAGTTTTCAGGAGTTGCAGGGGTCCTGGAAATGTTTATCAGATCCAGTTCTTCCAGTTCCTCATTTAGGGCTACTGTTTCTTTATTGTTTTGCTTGGTTGGTATGTCCAACAATGAGAGTGAAGTATTGAACTCTCCCCTGCCACTACTGTGCTGTCATTGATGGACTTCGTCAAGTCTTTTGTAAATACTTTACAAACTTTACTGCCCCTTCCTCTGGTGCATATATGTTGATGAGAGTTAAGTCCTCCTTGTCTGTTTATTCCTCGATAAGTATCTAGTCCTTTCTTGTCTTTTATTTTCTTCTTTAATTTGGTTTGAATGTTATTGATTTGAAACCAGTATGGCTATCCCTACTTTTTCCTGTCTGCTATTAGCCAGTATAATTTTCTTCCACTCTGAACCTTGTTTGTTATGGGACTTTATGATGTTTCCTATAAGCAACAAAAAGTTGAGTTTCATTTCCCAATTCATCCTCATACTTTTTGTCATTTTATGGAGAAGATAGGCCCATTGCCATGTAGGAAAATCATGGACATAAAGGTATTTGTTGCCATTGTTTAGTTGTTTGAGCTATGGAATATTACCATTTTGTATGTAGTCTTTCAGGGTCCTTGCCAGGGGTGGGTTAGACTGAATCTCTGTTGCTTAATGCTGTTGTTTATTCCAGAGACTGATTCTTGGTTTGAAGCTGGGACTACTCAGGAGTATAGAGGCATCTTTGCTAGTCAGAAGGTGCTTTAATAATGTTGCAATGTAATTTCCATCTAGACAACACCCAGCAGAGTGAGGGTTGGGGGCAAGATGATGTTTGTCTCTTGGGGGTTCCTCCTGCTTTTGCAGTAGGGCATGAAACAGGAGCTCTAAAACCTCTTTCCAAGCTAGGCCATAATGAATAAAATGAGGCTGGGTTCCCCTTTTTAAAATTAGCAGCAAAAGTCAAAATTCATTTGTAGATTATTTTTGTTCATGCTATTTTCACAAAGTGATTTGAGAATTTATCACTTTTTTTTCAAGATAATTTAACATGTGGAAATATGTGGTTACTCGTAATCTGTCCTGGACCTGGAAATATTGACCACCTGAAGTGAATCTAAGGTTTGGTTGTAGTAGTTCTATGATCATCATGGCTGATCAACTTGGTAGCAAGTTAACTCACATGTTGACCCAATCAATATGAAATCATGAATCATGTTAATAAATGATTATTTGTTCTGATTACCATAATCAGAATATTAATAACTATTTAAATTTGGGGGTCTTTTCTTTGTATTTCCAACAGAGTATTTCCAACACCGAGTATTTCCAACACTGCTCAAAGGACCATATGATTCTAGACATTAAATATGAGCCTCCATCACGCATTCAGTCTATTGAGCCATCTCCTTAGCCCCATGGTATGCTTAAAGTTTCTTACTAATATATTTTTCATTTCCAAGATACGTGGGATTTATTTTGAAATAACTTAAATTATCACTGCATGTCTATGTAAACAAGGCAAAATATTAGGTAATCCTATAAAGAAAAATTTTGTAAAGTTCCTGAATTCAGACCTATACCAGCAAGGCCTAGATAACTGTTTGAAAAAGCTTCTTAAGATCATCAGAGAGGGGCTGGGGTGATAGCACAGCAGGGAGGGCATTTGCCTTGAACGTGGCCAATGCAAGGTCGATTCCCAGGATCCCTTATGGTCCCCTAAGCACCACCAGGAGTAACTCCTAAGTGCATGAGCCAGGAGTAACCCCTGTGCATTGGTGGGTGTGACCCAAAAAGAAAAACAGATCATCAGAGAATGCTACAAATAAATTTTGCATCATTTACATTCAAAATTCTAAAAGATAATCCTTCATTTGTTTTCTTTTCCCTTCATGAAAATTATTATCATTAATAAGTAACCCCATGTACCTTTTAAAAAAATAAACGTTTACAGTGATATGGGGTCATGGAACATAAAGGGCAACAAAACATGTCTTACATATTAGAAGGCATGTGTCTGAGACCAGGTTCTCTCCCTGGAACCCGGCAATACAAAACCTTCGATTGAATATGATGTGGTCAATTTCATTGTGGAACTGTCCACCAGAAGACTCCCATGTCCAGCGTTTAGATTTTGCCTTCTGGAACTGTGAGTTACCATGGATAGACTTGGTTGACACGATGAATTCAGACTGTCTCTCACCCTGATCGTTCCATTCTAGGCCATGGGTCCCAATATGGAGTTCTTCGGGCGACCTATCTTGGCATGAAAATCACCAATAATCTTCTTGTAGAAGGTGTGGTCTTCTCTATAGAACTTCTCCAGTTCCATGTCGAACTTCTCAATTTCTTCTTCATCGTAGTTGGATGTTGGTGCATAGACGACAAAGATAGAAACTGCTGGCAGTGAGCCACATTTATTCAAGCGTAATCACCCAATTCAGGTTTTTAAGCATTCGAATGAATCAATGCTCATGGCCAAGTTCATGTTGACAAGGACACCAACACCACCGACGCCTCTGTTGTTTCATGTTCCGAGGAACAATTCTTCTCCAGTGTTGAAAATGGCATGATGTGATTGATGTCTTCTATTTCAGTCAGACCAATGATGTCATACTTGATCTTCTGCACTTGCACCATCAGGTCCTAAATGGATGCTTCTGATGCCAGCGTATGTGCATTGAAAGTACAATCATTTTGGTCTTTTTTCGTTTTGCAGTCTAGTCCCTGAGATATTTTTTCAGCCTCTCCTTGCTCATCTTTCTTAATGCTGCTGTATTAGGGCTCTTTTGGTGTCAGGTGAATGAGGCCGATTGTTGTTACTTGTTGTTGGCATATCGCATACGCCACGGGTAGATTGCTAGGCTCTTCCATGTGTACGGGATACTCTCGGTAGCTTGCCAGGCTCTCCGAGAGGGATGAAGGCTTTTTAGGGCGGCCTCCAATCGCCCTTAGAGGTGTTACCATGGTTCACACCATATTTGAACCCCATCAAATATGGTGCTGGAATAATGGGTATTAAGTGTCTTATGGTGTGTCATGCAGCCCCAAAGAGTGGGAGCGGCCTGGAGCGTGGCGGTGGCTGTGTAGTGGAGGTAGTGGGGGTCAATTTATTTAAGATTTATTCTTAAAACAAAATAATTATTTCTTCACAGTAAGTTTTCAAACAATTGAACAACAAAATTGAACAAAATTTTATCTTTTGCCTTAATTTTGCATTAACACCAACCTGAGAAATAAATATATTTATACTTGGTATAAAAAATTTAATTCTTAAACATGAAAGCTTGTAACTATCTCACGGTGATTCAATAAAATGTTTTAAAAATTTAATTTTTAGTATATAAATGCATTTATATTCAGTAGGATAAAATTAATCAATTTTTCTTTTAATATAATTATTTATAATTTTCTGTTGCTAAATATTATTTGCAAAGATGCATATTTATAATTAATATGATGTGATTTTACTGGTATAGAACATGTTCAATTGTAAAATAGTAGTAGGAAATGTGACTAGCCATAAACAAAAATAAAAAACTTTATTACTATTTCTTACCATACACAAAAAGTAACTAAAAATGGATTAAAGTATTAGATATTGGTCACAAATACAAACAAAACATTCATATTTGCTTTTATGGTGTATTAAGAGATTCAGCTCCAATGGCAAGTAAACAAAAGCAGAAAATAAGCAAATATGATTTTATCAAGCTAAAAACTTTCTGCACAGCAAAACAAATATATAAACAAAGACATCTTACTGAGTGGGAGAAAATATTGATACATCATACATCATACAGAGGGCTAATAGACAAAATATGTGATGCATTCACAAAACTGCACTGTAGCATTGTCATCCCGTTGTTCATCGATTTGCTCGAGTGGGCACCAGTAACATCTCCATTGTGAGACTTGTTGTTACTGTTTTTGGTATATTGAATATGCCACTGGTAGTTTGCCAGGCTAAACAATAATAAAAGTGAACAATCTTATCAAAAGAATGGGAAAAGAGCTAAAGTGGCAGCTCAAAAAACCAAAGTACATGCCATGCATGCACGAGGTTCCAAGTTAAGTTCAGGTATCCCATAGTCCTACAAAGCACCAACAGGCATATCCCTGGGAGGCCCCAGAATCAATTGAACCTAAACAGAAAAGCATCATATGATTCACAAACATTGAACTATCTGCCCCACACAAATAGCCAAGTATCTCTATAGGAGTGGCAACTGGGCCCTCTGAGGGTTGTTTGCCCACCAAAACACTGGGAGAGAAGCCAAAGAGGTAGAAAAGCAGGTAGAGCACTTACATTGCACATGATTGAGAAGTTATTTCCCAGGACTTCAGATGCCCCCAAACATAGTGATCCGTTAAGCTCAGGGTCAATATTAAGTCATGAACACAACCAGGTGTGTCCCCCCCAAAAAATATCAAAAATGGGGAGAAACACTAGACAGAGCTGACACTTCTCCAACAATCTATAACAAGATGTCAGATATATAACAAGAAAATGGAAAAATAAATAATCACTTCTTATTGGATAATGCTAACCAAAATAATAATAAAATATCAACTCACACTAGTAATAAAGTGCCATACCCAAAACACCAAAAGCAAGTGCTCACTTGGGTGTGAAGGAGAGACACTCATTCACTGTTGATGGAAACGTAAATTGCTTCAACCTTTTTGGAAAATAGCATGGAGATTTCTCAGAAGTTAATAATGGAATTTTACAAGACATTGAAATTTCACTTCTACTTACCTATCCAGAAAATACACACAAAATTAATTTAAAGAGCATATGCACACCTATGTTCATAGAAGTATTACTTACAATAACCAAGACCTGGAAACCACCCAAATGCCCAATGACAGAAGTATATATAAAGAAAAAATAATATGGGGTAACAATATAATACTATTTAGCTATAGTAAAGTATAAAATATTGCCTTTGGAAACAACATAGATGGAACTGGAGGAGGTCATGTTAAGAAAAATAAGTCAAAGGGAGAAAGAAAAATACCAAATGAGCTCATGCATGTGTGATATATAAAGAAACAAAGTAAAGGAGAGACCAAATCCAAAGAACACAAACCTTTAGACTCTGGTCAAACGAGTTAGGTTACCCATTATGATGTGAGGGCAGAGTGGTGAAAGAAACTATTGGATTGTGATGTAGAATAGAATTGTAATCCTTCGGTAGTAGACACTATAGTAACATTGTACCGCCAAAACATACTAGCATTTACACTCTTGTAAACCAAGATCAATAAAAATACATTTAAATAACAAAACTGAGAACCGTGTTTAGGAAAAAAAGTCTATTTAAACTGCAAAGGCAAAAGGGATGCTTTTCCTGGACTTGTGCCTCATAAAGATCAGAAAAAGGTTATCTACCTGACATTGTTTTATGTAGATATATTATGGTAAATTGTATCTTGCTTTAAAAAAATTATATCTTGCTTTTATTTTTACTTAGATTTCAAGTAGCACATTGATTAGACCTGATTTATAAAACTGCTTGATTAGCAGCCATTTAAGAATTCATGGATCTATAAGTCAATCACTAATTAATAATTCAACTTTGTGACAAGTCAATGTGTTGAAGAGTTGACTGCATTTTAATTTAACCTTTGCCTTATTTTTCAGTTATCTACTCTCTTATTGTCAGCATTGTATAAATAAGGAACCCGAAGATTAGCATGATTAATTGCATTGCCCAAAGTCACATAGGTAATGAATAAGCTAAATATAATTTTTATTCTAGAAATTTTCACATGCCTTATATTGACCTAAATGTGTAAAAATTAAAACATTTCTTGATTGCAAACTGTAAAAAAAATAGTACATTATACATTATTATTTTAGTTTCCAGAAAGATAGCACAGTGGGTACAGCACTTGTCTTGCACACAGCCAATGTGGGTTTGATCCCTCTCACCTCATATGCTACCTCAGATTCACCCAGCAGTGACCCCTGAGTGCAAAGAGAGAAGTAAACCCTTAGCATACCTGGGTGTCCCTCAAAATTCAAAGAAAAGTTTAAAAGTATATATCTAATGGTTGCATTCACATATTAAATCTGAGTAACCAAGCCAAAGGACTAGGAAAAATATTTCTAGACTCAGCTAAAACTATAATGAATATCCTAGGGAAGGAGAAGAGCATGGAAGAAATAAAAAGATAGGATAGGGTTTTTTTGGTGGTTGATGGTACCAGAAACTTAGTGGTGGAAATAGTGAATTAATACTGGCATAGAGGTGAGACACTGGCCCCTTGAAATTCCACAATATTGTAAACTACCTATAAATTAATGATATCTCGTCCTATCTTTTACCCAAGCACTTTAATCTTAAGCTATGAAATCTCATAGGAAATTTCTAGATCAGCTTAACATAGTATCGATCAGTAATTGCATAAAGGTAACAAATAGCAGGGTGTTAGTTATTTAGAAAATATTTATTCTTAATCCTTACAAAACAAAATTTTTGACTGGAGAGATAGTGCCAGAGGTAAGGCACTTGCCTTGCATGTGGTCAACTGCATATGTTCTCGGGCTGCATACGATCCTTCAGAGGTCACTTCTGAGAACAGAGTCAATAATAGTCCCTGACCCCACCAGCTGAAGTCTCAAACCCAAACTTAACTAATTTTTTACATTCTGCTTTTAATAAATATCAAATATGTCTCCCAATAGGCACACAAAACCTTTTAACCCATTTCATATCAACAGAACTATTGTTTTGCACATATCATTTGATGTCAGCAAGTTTCTTCAACAGTTATCACCCCTTAGTGTTCGAATTCTTATTTTTGGATGAATGTTCAATTTTTTTCATGCTGATTCTCACCAAAAACTATAGGTTCACCCCAGCTGGAAAAATTTCTTAAACACCAAGCAAAGGCACCATAGATGAAGTCAGGATGTGATCTTTCAAACACAAACACGATACTCTGCAGGAGTCTACTTAGGAATTTGAGTAAAGGACTTTGTGAGAGAAGTATGCTTGCAGAATTTTATGACTGTTTGCAAACCTGGCCCTCTAAAAGTACATAAAATTCACATAAAATTACTATGCTTAACTCTGCCAATCTATTTCTAATATACTATTTATTTACTTAAGGAAATTTTCCCTAGATCAAATATTTATTTACTTTTAGCTATCACTTTAAATTTTCTTTTCCATAGTACATTTTGAAACTTTTTATTGTACTTCAAGTACATGGATTCTGTGGTGTTCAAGTTTCTGGTATGAATGTGCAAAGTTACTGCTCACTCTAGCAATTGAAGTGTCCAGTGACCCTCCATCCCTGTAGAAGATGGCCATCTTGAAATGCCATCTCTGGTCCAACCTTCCTTCTCTTCTACCTATTCCCCCACTAATACTGGTTGACAGTTGTGATTTTGGTGCATACTTAGCTATCACCCCCGTGTTCCAGGCCCTCTAATTATGTTCCTACATTACTTCCAGTCAGCCTAATGCACCCTTCCCACCTGACACTCCCAGGTCTGTAATTCAGTATACAAAATGTATTATGCCCTTGATTCATTTCTTTGTATACCAAAAATAAGTGAATAACTTTGAATTTGTCCATTTGCCTCTGATTTAGCTCAGCATGATACTCTCCAGTTTGATCCATGGTGCCATAAACCACATGACCTTATTTTTCTTGTGGCTGCTTAATAGTCTAATATAGATAGAAAGAGAGAAAGAAATATAAATATTGTATTAATACATATATGTATTCATGTAAATATACTGAAATTTTTATTCATTCTTCTGATGTTGGACAATTGATTTGCTTCATATCCTGGCTAACATACCAAAAACTGAAGTAACATAAGTGTATATACACCTGTTTTCTTACTCTTTTGAGAAATATACATATTGTTTCCCGCAGGATTGGACCAGATAATTTTCTCCACATTGAATAATGGTTCCTTTTTTGTCATACTTCTGCCAACTTTCGTCTCCAATTAGCATTGTTTTTATTGTTTGATATATGCTTTTCTCATTCATGACACCTCTGTTTTTGTTATTTTCTGTGCTGTTTGTTTGCTTCTTAAGCCATTCATGGTGATGCTTAGGGGTTACTCCTGGCTCTGCACTCAAGAGTTACTCCTGGCAGTGCTCAGGGGAACATATGGCCTGCAGGGAATCAAACCCAGGTCAACGTATGCAAAGCAAGCACCTTATCCACTCTCCACTCTCTCCAGTTCCTCATTGCTGTTTTGATTTGTGCTTCCTCAATACTAAATTATAATGAAAACTTTTTCATGTGCACATGGTCATACATATGTCTCTTTATGGAACTGATCTATCTTTGTGGGACTGGTGTTATCATGTCTTTTGATAGCATTATTAGTTTTTTTTTATATTTATGACCTCTTCGTGAGAGCTTGATAGATTTTAGTTGTTAGTATTTTATCTGAAGTGTTTTGTGAGAATATCTTCCCTCAGTTAATTTACTGTTTTTTTTAAATCTTAGCTCAAGGATTTTATTTTTGTCTTAGAAAAACCAACATTTCCCAAAGTGACCAATAATATACTCCAGGGTGGTGGCAGGTGGGGGATTAATTGCTTTCTATTTGCTCATTTAAAGAAGATAGATTTCCAGTAGGCACAAAATAAAGTTTTCTCTACTAAGACCATAGACCAAATAAGTTTAAAGGCCTCTGATTTTAAAGAAATTATGTTAAGAGCTGGAGATATGATCCAAAGGGCCCAACCATATACAGGCATGTAAAAGTCATGGATCAATCCTAGGCAACACAAGAACTTCTGAGCACAAAACCTGAAGTTTCCCTGGAGAATCACTGGGTATGGCCACAAAATAACAAAAATAAATTAGGTAAGAAGAGAAATTCAGTTATCTAAAGGAAGCTCTACATTGTTGATACATTATATATATAGCTTCTAGTCTTCAAACCTCATATTAATAATACAGTAAATATCCCTATAGTATGTACATCTTCCAATAGAGTGGACAAACAATCCATGTTGTGCTGGAGATTAAACCTTGAGTCTAATACATATAAGATCTAAAGAAGTAAAAGACCTCAGTATTTTAAGAAAGACATACAGAAACAAAAGAAAAACCACAATCACAAAAAACTGTAGCAATTCCTAGGAAACTGAGATGTGAAAAGTACTATAAATGAGGGTTTACACTATTTATGACTCTTCCCAACCCGAAGAAAAATCACTTTTAATTAAAAATAAAATTAGCCTAAAAGACCATAGCAATTATTTTTAAAAAGTAAAATTATAGTGTGTCGGAATATGGGGAATTATAAGCTAGCAAGTATGATTTCAAAGATCACTTTGCCACTAAGTAAATCACTGTTCCTTCTTTGGCCAGTCACAGCTTCTTGATAGGTCTCCAGTTTCTCAGTTTCAAATGCCTTAGTCTACATTACTTATAAGCTTTCTCCTAGAGCTGAAAATCTATTATTCCCTTTTACAGCAAAATTTTATCTTCAGATCAAAAAATAAAATGCGCAACTATTCCATGCATATTTTATGTACAATTTTGTATGCATGCATTAGCATATGCCTACAACTCAGAGAAATATTGAGGCTTTGAATTTTATTGTTCTACTTTATATTTTTCCCTTTGCATGTGGAGGTACAAGGGGACTCCCATGGACTGTTCAGCTGATCCAGTGCTCACCCCAGTGATAATTGGCCAACCTGGCCAAACAGTTTAATGATGTGCTAGGTGCTCAGGGATCTCCAGGGCTACCCCTGGGATGTTAGAAAAACCACGCAGTACTGGGGATCAAACTTGGTATCCTTGTACATGCAAGGCTTGCACATTAACCCCTGAATGATCTCTGAATCCCTGGTTTCCCTGGGCACCATGACCAAATGGAATTCATCCCAGAGATGCAAGAATGGTTTAACATATCAATCAACATAATCCATCATATCAAAAAAATAAAAGATTAAAAACCATATAGTCATACCAATAGATGCAAAGAAAGCATTTGACAAGGTCCAGCACCCTTTTATGATGAAAACTCTGGCCAAAATGGGTATTAAAGGAACTTTCCTCAATATCGGCAAAGCCTATGGCCACAAGCCTATTGGGAAAAAGTAAGAGCCTTCCATCTAAGGTCAGGGATGAGACAAGGATGCCCACTCTCACCACTTCTATTCAATATAGTACTGGAAGTACTTGAAATAGCGATTAGGCAAGAAAAATATATTAAGGTCTTTCAGGTAGGAAAGGAAGAAATAAAGCTCTCAATATTTGCAGATGATATACTATATTTAGAGAACACTAAAGCCTCTACCAAGAAACTCCTAGAAACAATATACTTGGATAGTAAAGTTGCAGACTATAAAATAACATAACATGAGACTCACACCCAAGAACAGTAGACACAAGGGCCAGGAAAATTGCTCCAAGAAGATAGTTTGAAGCGTGCCACATGAGCTGGGGGAGAACAAAGATGGAATAGAGAAGGGATCACTAAGAAAACGATGGCTGGAATGATCGTTCGGGATGGGAGATGTGTCCTGTAAGTAGATAAAGGACCAAAAGTGATGGCCTCTCATTATCTGTGTTGCAAACCATAATGCCCAAAAGTAAAGAGAGAGTATGTGGGAAATTGTCTGCCATGGAGATAGGGGGAGGGTGGGAAAGGGGGATATACTGGGGAGATTGGTGGTGGGGAATGTGCACTGGTGGAGGGATGGATGTTTGAACATTGTATGATTGTAGAGGATGTTGGGAGGACCCACTCGGCTTGAAAGATGCGTGCCCAAAGTAGGCTATAAACTGAACATGATGGCCACTCGATACCTCTATTGCAAACTACAACACCCAACAGGAGAGAGAACAAAAGGCAATCCTCTGCCACAGAGGCAGGATGGGGTGGTGGGGGTGGGGTGGGGTGGGGGTGGTGGGAGGGATACTGGGAACATTGGTGGAGGAGAATGGGCACTGGTGGAGGGATGTAATCGATCACTGACTGAAACGCAAACATGAAAGTTCATAAGTTTGTAACTGTACCTCACGGTAGTTCACTAATAAAAAATTTTTAAAAAAATTTAGAAATTGTGCTCCCATTTGTCTCAGCAATACCACTACTGGGAGTATATCCCAGAGAGGCAAAAGAGTATAGTCAAAATGACGTCTGCACTTGTATGTTAATTGCTGCACAAAAACAGATGACTGGTTAAAGAAACTTTGGCAGGGTGGGGTGGGGGAGAATGGGGTGGAGGTGGGGGGAGGGATACTGGGATCATTGGTGGTGGAGAATGGGCACAGGTGGAGGGTTGGGTACTCAATCATTGTATGACTGAAATGCAAGCACAAAAGTTTGTAAGTCTGTAACTGTACCTCAAGGTGCTTCACTAATTAAAAAAATTACTTTCCAGGGTCACACAGAAAGATATGCAAAAAAGCCCAGCTCCCCATTGAGCACAGCACCCCAATATGGCCCTGAATCTGCCTACTCCTGGTCTTCCATACATATGAGAGCCAAATCAACATCTCTCTATTTAGGCTTCCATTATTTTGAGTTTTCTGTTATATAAAGCCAAATATCCAAATATAACTAAAAAATTTGTTGGAGTATTTTTCTCAGGACACATGCTAATAATCTGTACCAAAATCTTGCCAGAGTCAAGGACTGCTCATAGATTAATTCATGATTTTTATCTTTGTGGTGCCCTGATCCTGACCATAGGTCAAACCGTCTTCTTAAATTCATGAATTTTAAATGTTCATGTAAAATCTGAACCTATAATTCTATTAACTACAAAATGCAGGAAGATGGGTATCCTTATTGGCAATACTTCACCCCAACAGTTATTTTCATATCTAATTTTCCACTTGGTAGCTAGTCTTCAACTTGCATTACTCATAATTTTTAATTAATTGCTTTGTCTTGATGTTTGAAAGAATATTAAAGGATTTCTTATGGCATACTTGTATTCACCACTTGGTTTGCATTATCAAACGCAACCCTGGTACCTTAACAGAACAATTTTCTCACAGATACAAATGAAAGATCCATAAGCCAAGAATTTTTCACTTTTACTAGACACAGCTCTCTGAACCAGACATCTTAATCTGAAGGCTAATGACATGAGAAATTTAGTGTCTTTTTATGAAAAAGCTATATTGATTTATGAATGAGTGGTAACTATGTGAAAAATTAAAACCTGTATTTTGAATCTGTGTGCTTTTATGTGTGCATTTATGTTAAATAATTGATGAATAAGATATGAGAATAAAACAAATTTAAACCATTAGATGAGTGGCTCACATGCAAGTTATTTTAATTTTTTTTTCAGAAGTGTCCATACTTGAATGGTGACCCTAAAATGATAAGTATGGTAGGTAACATAAGACCCATTCCCAGATGATTATGAATCTCTCTCTGGAATAGAAATGGATGCTACAAGAAGAGAGAGGAATCACACCATGAATAGAATGACTAAGAATTTTCCTAGAATATCATTCAAAATATCTAAGTACAGGAAAAGGGAATAGTTAGAGTTAATAACTTGTTACATCTAAGTGCACCAAGAACTATACTAGCTACTTTATTTAGATTATATTATGTCCCTCAAAATAGCCTTGTAGATTTTTCATCACTGCTACCATCATACAAACAGTTAAGGTATTCCCTCAGGTATTAGAGTATCAGGAAAGTACCAACTGATCTATTGTTACAACCTCCCCACCCCCAAATTAAAACAAATTATTCCCTAAAATTCTGTTCAAAAGAGAGTCATTCCTCTAAATTTACTTAACCAACATGTGGTAAATGTTTCAGGGTAAAAATAACCCATCGTTAACGCTTCCTTTTACCTATTCGAACAATTTCTGGTTTAAATTTTGAATTCATCATACTCTGATGAACATGCGACAACAGAGGCATCGGTGGCATCGGTGTCCTTGTCACCATGAATTTGGCCATGAGCATTGATTCACTCAAATGTCTAACAACCCGAATTGGACGATTACGTTTGAATAGATGTGCTCACTGCCAGAAGTTTCTATCTCTGTCATCTAGGCACCAACATCCAACTATGATGAAGAAGAAATTGAGAAATTCTACATGGAGCTGGAGAAGTTCTATAAAAAGACCACACCTTCTACAAGATCATTGTCGGTGATTTTAATGCCAAGATAGGTCCAAGAAGGTCGCCCGAAGAACTCCACATTGGGACCCATGGCATAGAATGGAAGATCAGGGTGAGATACTGTGAGTTCATCATGTCGACCAAGACCATCCATGGTAACTCACAGTTCCAGAAGGCCGAATCTAAATGTTGGACATGAGAGTCTCCCGGTGGACAGTTCCACAATGAAATTGACCACATCATATTCAATCTAAGGTTTTGCCTGACCGATGTCCCTGTTATCCCAAAATTCCAAATGGCATCGGACCACTGTCTCCTCCGTTCAAAATTCTACTTCACAGACCAGGGAGAAAGGTCTGCAAAGTTTAAGTTTAAGAAGAGAACTCCCAGAGTGACCACCAGCTAGGAGCTCTTTGGCACTATTGTGGCAACGTGGGAAGATGCCGTACTTGACAACATTGACAAGGAATATGACCGACTGTTTTAGCACCTCCATGATGCATGAAGAATGTCGAAAGTGGGAAAGCCACAAGCAGACACCTGTCTACGGAAACTCTCAAATTCATTCACCAACATGATTTGGCATGAGCCTCAAGCAACCACAAGCTAAATTCCGAGCTCACAAAGCTGTGCAGAGAAGTGATAAAGGAAGACCTCAAAGAGAGAAGAGCAGCAGTGTTGGTCGATGCGGCAGAAGCTGAAAAAAGTATTCGTAACACTCGGCTGTCCTTCGCCAACTGCAAGACCAAGATGATTGGCCTCCAAAGTCCTGATGGATCTATCACATCTTCCAGAAGAACAATAGAGAATATTATTCACTACTTCTACTTGGATCTCTTCGACAGCCACGTCCACCTGCCCACGTGCCAAATTTCTCAGGAGGTATATGTCGTTCCCAACATCCTTCCTTCTGAAATGCGACATGCCATTTCATCAGTAAAGACACATACAGTGCCTGGTCCAGACAAGGTCAGACCTGAACACCTGAAGAATCTGCTACCAGTACTCATCAATATACTGGCTCGGATCTTAACACGCTACTTGTCTGTATGCAAGGTTCCGTCCCAATGGAAAATGAGCAGTACTGTTCTGTTGTATAATAAGGAAGACATCCACGACATCAGCAACCATCGCCCAATCTGCCTGTTGTTGAATAGAATAGGAAGGACATTAGATGAAGGACAATCATGCAAGCAATCCACTTCTGAAAAGTATTCAGCATGATCGACCATATCCACACAGTTGACCAAGCTCATTGAAGTTTCTCGAGAGTTCAAGATGTCACTCTGTCTAACATTCATCTATTTAAGGAAGGCCTTAGATTCTGTTGAGACTGAAGTGGTCATTGAAGGTGTTCAAACTCAGGACATCAAGATTCTCCACGAGCTGTATCATGGATTCACCACCAGGATCTCACCATTCTACAAGGAAGTGATCATTGACGTAAAGAGAGGAGTTCGGCAGGGTGATACCTTTTCACTGAAACTCTTCAGTGCTACCCTCGAGAACGTGATGCGATGACTGGAATGGGAAGGAATGGGAGTGAAGGTAGATGGTTGGCAACTACCCCACCTCTGCCTCACTGATGATATCATTCTCATAACACCAAACACTAGCCAAGCAGCACAAAGGCTGGCCAACTTCGATCACGAGTGTGGAAAGGTTGGACTGCAGTTGAATCTCACCAAAACAATGTTCATGAAAAAATGAACTTGTTCCTGATGTTCCCTTTGCTCTCAACGGAATAAACATCTCTGAATGCAGCAGCTATGTATACCTGGGTTGAGAATTCAAAATGAGGAATGACTTGGTGCCAGAACTGCACAGGAGGAAGAGAGCAACGTGGAACATCTTCAAGAGCGTTGAAGAACTAGTTAAGAGGACAAAGAAACTCTGGCTCTGGGCACATCGTTTTTGACACTACCGTTCTTCCTGCACTAACATATGCCTCAGAGACCTGGGCCCTATGAAAATAGGATGAGAACGCTATTCGGGTATCCCAAAGAGGAATTGAAAGAGCTATGCTTGGAGTATCACGTTTCACTCAAGTGAGAGAAGGGATCCAGAGTTCCGATCTCTGTCGATGATCAAGAATCAGGGATGCTGTCTCATTTGCCAAGGCATCAAAAATCAGATGGGCCAGACACTTAATGGGATTCAGAGATGACCGCTGGACTAGAGCTGTTACTGACTGGATTCTATGGCACATCAAAAGACAACGTGGTCCCCCACCTACGAGATGGTCACACTTCTTCATCAAACCCTGAACAAACGGTTTGAGGCTCTTCATGTTCCTGGAGCGAGCAGATACCAATGGGCTACACTAGCACGTGACAGGGACGAATGGAGACATTATTGGCACCCACTTGAACAAATCGAAGATCAACGGGATGACAAGTGATACATACTCTGGTGAAACTGTTTCATTTTCCAAGGAGAAAGCATAAAAGATAATGTAACTTTGTGATATCATCTTTTTCTCAACAGGTCAACAGTATTGGAAATTGGTGCAAAGATAGGTGGAAAATATTTTCAAACAGTCTAATGGCTACTGCATAGGCCCTGCAGTTGTATACTAATAAAAACATGGTGAAATGAGTTAAATGCATAACCTCCTTTTTGCTCTGCTGTGAAACTGGCCCGGAGAGATTGTACAGTGGGGAGGGCATTTTCCTTGCACACCCCTCAACCCAGGGTTCGATCTCTCACATTACATATGTTCCCTAGTGATCCCTTCTGAGTGCAGAGCCAGGAATAATCCCTGCACATCACAGAGTGTGGCTCAAAAACCAATAAATAAGAAATTAATTAAGATATAAATAAATTAAGTTAAATAAAACTTTTCTAGCAGGGGAGCGCAGCTACTCGTATACCCTTGACCAAAGACCAGTTCGTCTCTATTCGGAAAAGTCCCTCCTCTTCGACAGAGCATGCAGCTTTAGGAGGGACACACATCGAGTGGTGAGGGAGGAAGGGGACACCCGGCTACCCAGCCAGATCAGCCAAATCAACCCTGGCATGGGGTGACAGATGTCACAGTCAGTAAACTATTTTTTTTTAATTTAAGAAGGAAATTAGAGGACAGTGACTATATAGATAAGGTATTTATATACAGGGCTGGAGTGATAGCACAGCAGGTAGGGTGTTTGCCTTGCATGCAGCCCACCCAGGTTTGATTCCTCCATCCCTGTCAGAGAACCCAACAAGCTACCAAAGGTATCCTGCTTGCATGGCAGAGCCTGGCAAGCTCCCCATGGCATATTCGATATGCCAAAAACAGTAACAACAAGTCTCACAATGAAGACGTTACTGGTGCCCACTTGAGCAAATTGATGCACAACGGGACAGTGCTACAGTGCTACAATGCATTTTCTTTACTATAGCAAATAAGTCTAGTGCATTAAACATAACAGACAGTGTTAAATACTATAGAAAACTTACCCATTTTTTTATGCACACAAAACATACTCAAACTTGACTGTGTTGAGCAGATATCACTATACAACATAATTCTAGGTGAGAAAATAGCAAGCAACATGAAAGAATCTGATAAGATGGAGGAGAAAGGCAAATGTCTCTTCATTTAACTGACAATACTTGAAAGTACATTAAGGATTAATTAGCTAAAAAAAGAAATCTTACTAAAAATTGGCATGTTTAAAACATGGACAGTTGGGTGCTTTTTGCCTCTATTTTAGAGTGAAAGATATCTGAGATGCATCTTCAGGAATGATCACTTTAATTGTTGGTTTATTATGGTTCTCTTTTCTGTGTTTTTTCCACAAAATTTATTTATAGTTTTTCTTTTCCTTCTATCTTCCTCTCTCTTTCTCCCTCAATCATATCTTCCTTGCTTCCCTTTTGTTTGATTTTAATGTTCCCAACAATATTTGAACTTTAAATTTATCCTGTCATTAAAAAAATTTACCCCTGTAAGTTGATTCCTTATATTTTAGAGATTAGGACATATGAACAGCTATTTTTGTCTCTCAAAATGTTGCAAATAGTGTTGACTATTTTTGTCTTATCTCATTTTCACAAGAGTTGGACAACCCTATGCTCAAAACTGCGCATCGTACATTTTCTAAAAATTTGCATCAATAAAAATCCAACATGTTCTTCCTAGGAAATATGTTCTTAATTTATAGCCTCTTCATTTCCCGGAAAATTTAATCTCCATGTACAATTTTTTTGTGGGTCAACATGCAAAGTAACATAAAGATTAAATTTAGAAGTTGGAGAATTATTACAAGAGTGAAGGTGCTTGCCTTCCATACAGTTACCCAAGTTCAAATTCTGGTAACACAAATGGCTTCCAGAGCACGACTGAGTATTCCCCATCATTGTCCCAAAATATTTAAATTATTTAAATGACAGTTAAAGTTATTTTCAAAACACAAGTATGTCTTCCCCCATTTAAAATGTACATATGTATACTATTAAGAACCCACAGCATCAGCATATCCATGTATTTGCTAGCAGAATATGTCAACACATTTTTCATAATTTCTGCATATTTGTTTTTTCTGGTTTATTCATTTATTTTATTTTTTATAAAGATGTTCACAATAATTCATTACATTCAATATTCCAACACCTTCCCACCATCATTATACCTACCCACCACCATTATTTCAAATTTTTCCACCACAAGCCTGCCTCAAATGATGTATCACTTGTATCACTTGTCATCCCATTGATCTTCGATTTACTCGAGGAGGCACCAGTAATGTCTCCATTCATCCCTGTCGTGTGCTAGTGTGACCCAATGGCATCTACTCACTCCAGAAACACAAAGAGCCTCAAACCACTTGTTCAGGGTTTTGGCGAAGAAGTGTGACCATCTCATTGGTGGGCGGCCACGCGGTCTTTTGACATCCAGTGGAATCCAGTCTGTAACAGCTCTAGTCCAGCGGTCATCTCTGAATCACATTATGTGTCTGCCCATCTGATTTTTGATGCCTTGGCAAACGAGACAGCATCCCTGATTCTTGATCATCGACAGAGTTTGGAACTCCGGATTCCTTCTCTCACTTGAGTGAGAAGAAGATGTCCAGAGGTATGATGCCGCCAACAGGTCAACTCGTACCTGCAGTGTGAGTACATCAACAGTTTGATGGTGTCTTCAGACTTCCTGACACCGCACAATTGCCGCTGTGCATTTGGCTAAACCCCCAACAACTTGGGGCCAAATTTACCAAGAAATTAAACAGCCAAAAGTAAGGTATATGGGAGCCGTGCCCATAAACCACCTCTGGCTCAGCTATACAAACTCATTTATTGGCCTTGACTCAGAGACCCACAGATAAATCTTGAAAGAGACCAAAAGCCACAGCTAATCTCAGACCCACACATGGCTGAACAGACTGGGGTAAATTGGAGCAGGGGCAGGTTGGTGCCTGCCCAAGGAGAACCTGCAGAAGTCGCTTGCTTCCACAATTCAAAATAACCGCCGTACATCTGGCCTGACTCCACCATCAGGACGGACCTCACCAAGATATGATCTGCTGAAAATTCGAGTATACAAATTGAAATTTCCAGGCTTTCACAGAGTTGGGGTGGGCTATCTCTCCCCACTTTCCAATCCACATGGAGGCACTTACAGTCACCCCCACGAACCAACTCCAGCTCCACCCTGTAAACTCTATTACTGGCCTTGGTTCAGAGACTCCTAAATAAATCTTGAAAGAGATCAAAAGCTGATACATAGCAGTGAGTCCTGAAAGAAACCACAGAACTGGAGATCTTTCCGGGCCCATACCAAGCCAATTTCATCAGGACACCCCAGATGGAGCAAGTGCAGTCTCCCTGCTTACTCCAGATGGAATCTTGGCCATCAAGATCTTCCACAGCAAGACCCAGGTATGCAGGTTCCAGAACTAAATCTCCATGCTGCATGGTGGCAGAGATGCTGGGCTGTCCCTCCCTGGCTCCCCAATGGTCGACCTGGCTGGCACACCCACAATGTGCCTCTGGGCGCCATCTTAGCGCACTAATAGCACCAACAGTCTCTAATCCAGAAACACCCAATTGAAACCCAAAATGGATTAGTGCCCTACAGAAATGACTCTGGAACTCAACTATTTACAATTAGGACTCCAGAAGCACGTGGCCATGGCACCCAAGATATCCAAAATAAGCAATGGACAATAAATGATCTAGCATCTGCCCCCAGGCAGGCAAGCTTGAATGGTGGTGGGAAAATTCAAGCAAAACATAATGCCCTAAAGTAGAGAGCATGGGGGAAATTACCTGCCATGAGGCAGGGTGAGTGCTGGGATGGGGCTGGAGGAAGCGGGGGATATACTGGGGACATTGGTGGTGGAAAGTGTGCACTGGTGAAGGGATGGGTGTTTGATCACCGTATGGCTGAATCTCAAACATGAAAGCTTTGTAATTATGTCATGTTGATTCAATGTATAAAAAAAAAGTAATGTGACCTTTATGCACAATTCAATCAGCTTAATCAATTGGAAGAATAACAAGCAGTACTCCTACATTAAAAAAAAGGGGGACATGTCACACAGCTCCAGGAATTCTAAAATTTTAAATAGGGTGATAGACCTGGAGTTAAATTACTAACTGGATGATGACTTTGGTGTTGAGAGGCATATCTGCAGTTTGTTGCTCTCTTCCTGAGATTTATTTGTGAGTCTCTGGATCACGGCCTTATATGATGCCAGAGGCAGTTCATGGGCATGTCCGCTAACCTACAGAAGAACAGGGAGATGGGGGGAGTTCACCCATTCCAGAACCTGTGAAGCCAGGAGATTTCAGTCACAAAACCCATACACCTGAGTTTTTCAGCTGATTTATTCTTATGCATGAGGGGCTCAGCATGAGCCTATGAAGATAAGCTGGGAGCATGGCAGGGTGACAGGGTTCTGGAGGTTTTTGGCTGCCTGGGCTCACCCACCTCACTCCCCACCCCCACCTCAAAGATACCTCGGATGATGTCAACCTGGTGTGGGGTGTGGAGAAATCTCTCCATATTTGTTCTTTAAGTTGACTTATGTCTATACTATGTAAAAGTAGAACTTTCAGCCATTGGTTGAAAAATTAAATGTATGTCAAAATCTTCTATTTAGATTAATAATCTAAAATAAAATTTAAACAAGTCTTTTTAAAATTCCAGATTGTGCTATACTATCATTTGAATATTTTGCTTATAGGTCATACTTCTACTTCAATATAAATATAGAATTATAAATTTAAAAATTACATTCATTGCAGCACTCTTTACAATAGCCAAAATCTGAAAAAACCTGAGTGCCCGAGAACAGATGATTGATTAAAGAAACTTCTGGTACATCTACACAATGGAATACTATGCACTGTTAGAAAAGATGGAGTCCTGAAATTTGCATATAGGTAGATCAACATGGGAAGTATCATGTTAAGTGAAATGAGTCAGAAAGAGAGGGGCAGACATAGAAAGATTACATTCATCTGTGGAATATAAAGTAACAGAATGGGATACTAACACCCAAGAATAGTAGAGACAAGTACCAGGAGGATTCCTCCACAGCTTAGAAGCCGGCCTCACATGCTGGGAGAAAAGGCAGCACAGATAGAGAAGGGACCACCAAGTAAAGGGTGCTAGGAGGGCCCGCTCAGGATAGGAGATGCGGGCTGAAAGTAGACTATAGACCGAACAAGATGGCCACTTAGTACCCCTATTGCAAACCACGACGCCCAAAGAGAGAGATCAAAAGGGAATGCCCTGCCACAGAGGCAGGGTAGGGTGGAAGGGACGAGGTGGGCGTGGTGGGAGGGATGCTGGAACCATTGGTGGTGGAGGGTGGGCACTGGTGGAGGGATGAGTGCTCGATTGCTGTGTGACTAAAACGCAAGCATGAAAGTTTGTAAGTCTGTAACTATACCTCACAGTGATTCACTAATAAAAAAATTATTTTGTTAAATTAGAATTTAATCTCCCTTTCCTTGGAAAAATCTAACTAAATGGGGATAAAAACTATGTCCCTTCTATTGATTTGTATGTTACTACTAGTGTCCAGCACACAAAGACTTTTTGGTTGAAAGAATTATTTAATAAATTTCTAGTTTTTACTATCTAATTAAAATTGGGAATAACCTCTAACAGCTCTAAGAAACAGCCTTTGCTAAGTTTTATTCATGGCATAAGAAACAAATTGAAATCTAGCATTCAGTACTTCCACTGTATTCTTCAATATAAACTCATAACAGAGATATAAAATAGGACTTTTCTTTGGGCAATGAAACATTTACATTCTGATAGTCTCTTTCCATATAAACAATTTAAAAATGGTCGGGTGACAGTTTGTCACAGCATAAAGTCATTCCATTAGACATCTTACTATTAAATGTTTTGTGGTGCTAATCATATCCCTAGAGATGGTTATATAAAGAACTTCTTCACTAAATCAACAGGAAGCAGATGGTTCTCTTGTCCTTACATGTTATAATTATTATAAAGATATTCTGCCAGATAAATTGTGCATCACTTTATTTATTGTATCTATGACTGTGTAAAACTAATTATGGGTCAAATCTCTGGAGCTCAATTGTTCTAATCTTCCTTTTAGGACCAATTACATAAAGAAAATAAGCTTCCATTAAAAAAAAAGTGTCTGGCTCATCTCTCCCTTGGTCATAGTGAGCAGAACATTTACTTGGATTCCTCAACTTTTGTACAAGGTGTTCTGATTTCAAAATTATCTATTTGGACTCAAGCCCAATAACAAGACAAAAACACACACACACAAACACACAGATGTCTAAAACACAGCCCCAGTAATGCAGACACTTATGGCTGCCACTCAGAAGTATCCCCTGAAGGACCATATCCACAAACATTTCTGTTTCCCCTAACTCAGCATCCGGGAAAGTTCCAAATGTTTGGGAAGGTCAGAGGTCTAATGTTCTAATTCTATTAAAACATATTAGTGGGACCATCATATTTCATCAGTCCAGAGAAAGTTATTGATGATAGAAATTATCTGAATTGTAGCTAGCTTAATAATCCTCTATAAGTAACATAAAAATAAGGAAAATCTAAGATATTTAAATTAATTTATTTTAAGGACATTAGGATGACATTTTCCTTGACAATTTTAAGGCAATACAACCCAAATTATGTGTGGCTTTGATTTGTTTAATACACAAGGAATGACTTCTCCAATGAATTTGATAAAATAAAACTCTTGATTTGACCATATTACATGGTATGTTAGGCAGAAAATGCCATGAGCAGAAGGCAATCACAAGATGTGTGATCCATGAAGCAAATTTACTGGAACTGTTAGTAAATTTACTGGATCATTGCTTTTGGAATTCTACATAAATCATGTAGGTCAGGTCACTGTTTAGAAAAAAGAGTGTAAATGCTGAAATGCAATGTCAAAGATTCTTCCTGGCGGTACTTTTGTTAGGAATGTCCTTTGTCCTTTCAGGTTCAAACAAATGTGATTCAGTCTTTATTCAAATAAAGGGCATAAAACAGCTTTTCAAAACCAGTAACGAAAAATTACATTGGAAAGCCAAATAGTGAACATATCTTCACTTTCGTACCTTAGTACATAGCCACCACAGATTTACAGAACTACATCAAATTTTGTTCCTGTGTTCTATCAAGTGCTTATGAAGATGCCCAATAGTAGAAATCTGCTGCCATCTACAGGATTCATGGAACTTTAAATCCTATTTTAGCTTTTCTCATACCAGAAAACAAATAACCTCTCTGTTAAAGAATTGATGTATCAACCTACATTTTCTCCCAAAACTGAATAGATAAGAAAACTTTCCTGCCAGTTAGAAGCTTGCAGTTATTCTCTGAGATTTTTTCATATTAATCTGTCTTAATATTTTAAAGTGGCATTTGTTTATAAAACCTAGAATAAGTAGCAAGTTAGCTTTCATGTATCAAGTTACTACTTGATTTAATGATGAAATTAAAATAAAATATTGTTTTGATTTTGATGATCAGATGATTTGATTTTCGTGTGATCTGATGATCATATCATTATTATTATACTGATCTTAGCCATCATTTAATAAATAAAAATTTAATTAGAAATGCATAAATTAATATTAAATATAATGTAACAAAGTTATTACTAAAACCACCTCAACTTTACAGTCAGTCTCTGCAATTTACTAATGTTTTAATGTTGGACAAGGAACTTAGAAACTTAATGCCTCAGTTTCTTCATCATTAAAATGGTGATATTCACAATGACATTAAATTCATAATTAAATTTAAAATTAAATTTATAATGACACTGTGAATTTAAACTGAAATGCATGAAGGACAATAATAGTCACCAGCATATTGTGTTAGTCCTATCATAACACAATAAGTGTTATTCCAATAGTAAAAGCCAAAGTAAGGAATACACAAGCAAAAGTAAGGAATAAATTTTATTATGTTGTCTCTCTGCATATACTTCAATTTATGTGTGTTCTCAGGCAAAAGATATATATCATTCAGATATTTCAAATTAATGGGTAAAGACTAAGTATTTTTTCTCAGAAGTTCTCAAATCAGAGTATTAGATTCTCCTTAAGAGCCCAATAAAATTTCTAGACATCCTGACTTCATTCCCAGGGACTCTGATGTTTGTAGACTATATATTTTATGAGAAAAGTAATTATTATTTGGGATACAACAGGAAGCAAGAGATTTATGCTCACTTGTTTTCCTTTTGCTACTCCAAGTGCCATGAAATAATGCAGAGTTCTGCATGGGTGCCACGCAGGCGGGAGGTTTGGGTCACAGCTAAATATGGATAGACTATATTGTTCAGAAGTCCAAAAGTGATTTTAATGTGAGACCAAAGTTTGGAACCAGTATTATTTATTCAGTCACATACTTTTATTGCATAGTATAATGAAAATTAACATTTAAATGGATTCTCTTTTTTCTTTCATTTAGATACTAATTTATATAGTTGTTTATAGTGGGGTTCCAGACATACAATGTGTTCCCTCCTTCAATCCCACCACACCACGTATGTCCGTAACCTTTTACCTCATACTCTGGATTCCCTCCCACCCTTTCACTTGATTTCTTAACAGCAAGCTTTTAAAATTTAATTCTTGTAGTTTGGGATCCATACTTATACTAAGTTTGGGCCCAGTGTTTTAGATATAATACAAACAGGTGCTTTGCTTCTACACCACAGGGAATGGGGGCGTCTGCAAGGGTCCTGACCTATTACTCCCAATCCTCCTCTTCTTGCTTCCCCCACCATTTCTCTTTCTTTGGAATTTTTGTTTTTTTAACCTAGAGCCAGTGTTTTGCTTACCATTGCTACCTCTAATTCCCTAGATATGATGTTCTACCTACAGATTACTGAGGAGCAGCGTAGTCCTTCTGACTTCACTTAACACCCTCCAGTTCTACACAGGTTGCTGTAAATTTTGCTCTTTGTTGCTAAGTAGTATTCCATTGTGTATATGTACTACAGCTTTATTATCCACTTTTTTTTATACTGACATACTCACAAATTACTCTTTCTCCCAATGACTTATAGAATCTCTCTGAAAGCCTCACCTAATATTTGAACTTTATAGTGGATATATAATAAATTTTCCATATTTTACAGTGTCAAAAAAGTCAAAGAGAATTTATAGCAATCCTAAGTAGTTTAAAATAAGAGTTTTTATAAATGGAATAGATGTTTTTTCAGAAATCTTCTGCTTCTAATTTCTGACCTTGGAATTACCACTTTTGTTGTGAACTCCTGGGTTACTTTTGCTTTGCATTTCCCTGGGAAAAAAATTCAAGCCAAATACTTAGATGAGAGAGAGAAAGAGAAAAAAAAGAGAGAGAGGGAGAGAGAGGGAGCTATTTAGGGACATTGCAGCATAACAATATACCCTGTTATGTTGAGAACCAGCTTTAGAATTTTCCATCACCAAATTGAGAGAAGGTAAAACTCCTTGTCAAGTTATAAAGGAAGTTTCAAACTCTTAGCTCTGATATTAAATTTCATGTATTCATTAGCAATTGGCTTCTTTTTCCATGGCTATTGTAGGATAACTTTTTTCTTACAATTACCATTCATATTTACTAAGAATTTCCAGAATGTGTGATATTTATAAAAACACAGCTTCAATTTGTTTTAAAACTCAAACATAGAGAGCAAGTTTACCAGTTCCTTTTCCTAAATCTCTCTATAAATTTTCATAGGCTTTTTTCACATAGAGTGGGAAAGTGGCATGACTTTACTAATTTTAAAAAACACAGGTAATTTACCTTAGAACTTTCTGGATAAATTAACTAAATAACTAAATAAATAAACTAGATTCTTTTTTGCATAAAGCAAAAAGCATAGAAATATCAGGGCATTGGGGCTGTAGCAATAGCACAGCGGGTAGGGCATTTGCCTTGCGTGCAGCTGAGCCGAGTTCGATCCCCAGCATTCCATATGGTCCCCGAGCACCTCCAGGAGTAATTCCTGAGTGCATGAGCCAGGAGTAACCCCTGTGCAATTCTGGGTGTGACCCAAAAGCAAAAAACAAAAAAAACAAAAACAAAAGAAGAAAGAAAGATATCAGGGTATCCAGGTGGAAGAAACCCAGAATAAACATCTAATTTTTTTTTTTGCTTTTTTGGGTCACATCTGGCAATGCACAGGGGTAACTCCTGGCTCTGCACTCAGGAATTACCCCCTGGAAGTGCTCAGGGTACCATATGGGATGCTGGGAATCGAACCCAGGTTGGCCGCATACAAGGCAAACGCCCTATCCGCTATGCTATTTCTCCAGCCCACACACCTAATTTTTTAATGGTGTGAAAGACATGAAAAATTAAATGAATTCATAAAAATATGACAAACATTAATAGCATATTTTGGAGAATCTTCATTTCGAAGGATTATGGCAATAGAGAATAGACTTTTTAGAGAGAAGAATATAGGAAGGGGATGCTCAATAATATAAATTATTCTTCAGAAAAATATTAACTTTCTAAATTAAATTGTTATCATTTATCAACTGATATTAAAAACTACTAGGTTTCCTATATCCAAAAACATTAAGTTCTCATAAGTTATGTCTTTCAGATTTGGAGCAATAGCCATATCAAATAATGAAAAACCATGAAGATTGCATGCAAGACTTCTCTATAATAGATTTTATATTCACTGAGATAATAAAGATCATTCAAGTTAATTGTTAATGACAAGTAACCTCTTCTATTTAAATGGCTTAAAGATTCTGAGAAAATATCATTTTATGGAAGAGGTATAACATCAGAATATTGCTCATAAATCTTGTAATTTTTATAATGGAATCATATTTCTTGACTAACATATAGTTTATAATGTGCTTTATCTATATCCCAAGTTATTTATTAATTGACAGAAATGCCTAACAATCTAGTTTTTATTTTCTCTGTCAAGAACCCATCCTACACAAAATGATTCATAATTGCAAAATCCAAAAACCAATTGTTACAATTTTTTCAGCAAAGGTATGATTTACAGTAATTTTTTTACACAAGTACTCATGTAGCAGAATAGCAATTCAGTGGTATATTCTTCCCAACAGGATTACAGATGGGTAGCCTCTGCTACTATAACAAATAAATAGCCAAGTATCAGGTACTCAACATACCAAAGTGTATCACTTTCTGGTATTTCTTAGGGAATCTTCTGATATTAGTTAGTTGGAAAATCTTTCATGTGGTAACTCAGAGATTCCAGCTTTCTCAACCTCGACTCATGACTTGCAGCATTGCTAGGGTAGAAGAAATTGTTCTAGACGATCCTACAGAACTACTCATGGTCTTATCTATAATTTTCCTGTGACCTGCCCATGATTAGAATTAGATGCAAGGTCTCTATTTACCTATCAGTGAAGCATATATTTCTTTGGTATGTTCTTTATCATTCACCCTCTATCCGATTTTGTTTGCAGGTACATTACAAAGCATACCTATGACACACTGAAATCAACAACCTAGCAGATCTTTTATGCATTTATTTTACAACAAGTCACAGAACTACCTGGCTAAACTGGAACTTTCTAATAGGATCTCATCTTACTTCCGCTAATCCGTTAACTGGGAATGTTCTATTTCCTTCTGTGTCTTATTTCCAATCATTCACATGTTGTCCAGAAGAAGCATCCCATCACCAACTTATCTCGACTTATTTAGCAACCAGGATATCTTAAGTGCACTCTACCACAGAAGAACTAGTTTTTAAAAAGTAGATACCTCATAATAAGAGAAGAACGGAAATTCATCATGAACATTTAACTATCAGTTGCCCAGTGCTATCATTAAATCTTTTGACCAAACGCTGACTTGAACGATAAGCTAATCAGACATTCTCCCGTAGTCTCCATCACCATCAAAGAGGGAAGGAAAACCAAGAAATAGCTGTCTAGGATCCTGAGAAGAAAGGGGGTTTGCTTTATTTTTTTGTTGGGAGGACGGGAGTTCTTTTCTTTTCCTTCTTTTTTTTCAACTTTATCAGCGCTTGCGAGAAAAAAACAACTCAGTAAATAAATGTTCTTATTTTACAACAGTGCAGAAATATGGCCTTTTGAATAATTCCCATATCCAAAGGGCACAAAATAGTAGAAAGCTGACATAGCTGAAAAAATTGTACTTCTGGGAACACGGAAGATCATTCCTAGAACAATAATAAGGTAGTTTTTGGTCACATAACTTGCAAACCTGTGCAATACTTTTGAACTCTGGCATAAAAAGAGAATTGGAGGAAACACCAATGAAGGATGAAGATAACCCAATTTCCTAACCCTAACTCATTGCATTAGCAGTGAAATGAATGCAATTTTATGAGTGAAATTTTCATGAATAAAAATTTATGGGTTTGAGGGTTTTTTGAGGGATGGAATAGCACTGGGAGTTTTGGTCGCATGTAGTGAGTTGTATACACATCCAGAGTTGGAAAGTTAAATACCTAGAATTCTGTATCATTTTAAAACATTACTAAATCAATTTTAAAAAATTAGAAACTCAATTATTTAATAGTAAATTAATGGTTACAATGTGAATTTTTAAACAGGTCCATATCTATTGTGGTTCTATAAAATTATTTTGAAATATTTTTATAAATTAAATTATAAGACAAGAATAACAAAGATTAAATATGCTAAGTTTTACAAATTATTAATATATTTTTAAATATAGTTTATCATAATTCAAGCTACAAAATGTGGTACCCAGTATTGTAAAAAAAATATAATCACAAATTTCTCAAAACCATTAAACTTTTTAAGGTAATTGATAAGATATATTTTAAAGTATTTGGTAATACTTATTAAATATTAAATTATAGCCATACAGAGTGATTTCAATGGATTAAATATAAATGTCTCATATGACCTGCTGTTTCTTTTCCCTGCAATAGTATTCCTAATGAAAACAATATCAATATCAAGAGACACACAAATGAATCTCAGAACTGAGCAGCCCACTGCAGAGATGCCTCCAGACTGCACTAGGTTAATTTCCCGAACTACTCCAGACAAGAGCAGGTGCTGTCCCTCTGCCTGACCCCTAGGAATTCCAGCAGCAGCCGTCTTCCAGAAGCCAGTGAGAATCCCATGTATGCAAGAGCAGTAGCAGCAAACGCCAGGCCTCAGGGCATAGGGGAAGAACCAGTCCCTCTCGTCCCTGTGCCCCAATGGGACCCTGAGATGAAGCCCACGAACGGCCCATGAACGGCCCCGAATACTTATTAAACTCCTTAACAGTCATGATCCAGAGACACACAAACAAATCTCAGAACCGAGCAGCTCACTGCAGAGATCTCTTCAGACCATAAGTATTAAAAGTTTAGCGTTCCAGAAGTGCTTGGCTGCTCTTGCAGCTGCGCGACATCATATCCTATTCATAACAAGCAATACCAAACAAGCTGTCTAGCATTGACTTTTCGGCAGGTTTGAGTGGTGGTGGGAAAATTCCAAATAATGATGATGGGACTGGTGTCAAAATACTGAATATAATCAAAGTAGAGAGAGAATATGGAAATTGTCTGCCATACAGGCAGGAGAAGGGTTAGAATGGGTATGGCATACTGGGGGTTTTGGTGGTAGAAAATGTGCCTGAGTGAAGGGATGGGTATTTAATCATCGTGTGACCGAAACATAAACATGAAAGCTTTGTAACTGTATCTCACAATGACCCAATTTTTTTAAAAAAATCAACATCCCTTGAAAAGTTAAAAGCCATTACTTAATTTTAAAAGCTGACTTCCCAACTTGCTGATTTGTCCTTATCATTAGTATGTACCTGTCCATGGAAGCAGAAGATAATACAGGAGGTATGGTATTTGCCTTACTTGTCACTCACCTAATCACCCCAGAGCCATTCCTGAGAATTGAGCCAGAAATTGCCCCTGAGCAGCTCTGGGTATGGCCCAAAGCAAACACTAAAAATGTATCTGCCTATTGAAGTAATTCATGACTGATTCAAATTTAAACATATTTATTGTCCACAATTAATTATTTTTATCTTAAGGCATGCTTAAAGATTTCTATGAACTCTAAAGCATTTTGACAATTATTGGCATATTACCTAATGGTAGATCAAAGCAATAAACAAGCAATATGAGTATTGGGGCACAAACAAAATGAGCACTGAAGCGAGATTGAATTCTTTGAAAATATCGGCAGTAAACTATTTTTATCATTAAGGAGAACTCTTCATCTTGAATTGTGAAGAAAAAAGGAAAGAAAGCTTGCGGGAAATTGAATTAATAATTTATTTTATTAATAATTTTATTAATGATATTATTCTAATAACATTGAGAAATCAGTGATCCCCTTAACTTTTTCATGAGTGTCTTCTGCAACGTCTTTGAACTTATTAAATGTTGCTTTTGGAAACAATGCTGAAAAGTGCTTACCTCTCCTAGAACTGGACTATTTTGTTGCCTGTTGTAAATGACTGTTTTGTAACATGTTATTTAGTAAGGCAATTAAAATGTCTTACAATTGTTTAGTGAGGTAATGATAACTATTAAAACTTGAAGACAGGTTATAATTTGAATTGGTTCCAGTTAAGCAGTTAACTCTTAACACATGCCATGCAAATTATGTTCCTCTTCCTGAACTACTTTGCATTCAATTCCAACAGTTTTCTTTCTCAAGTGTTGACACCTAAACAAAAAAACATGCTTCATAATCACAAAAAAGGTGAGATCTTCTGCCTAAGAGAAGAAAGTTTAGTATGGTTATTTTTTCTGTAACTTTGTAAATTCCAAGGTAAATAACTCTTCTATCAGAAATATTTTCAAAATATAAGAACTTCAGTAATAAAATTATAAGAAATTCAATTTATCAAACATATTATATATGTAATATGTATAGGTTCAGGGTTATACAATAGTATACAGTTGGCTACATGTAAGGATCATGCTATCAACCCAGTTTTATCTCCCGTATCCCAAGAAGACTCCCTTTTAATTGCTGCCAGCTAATGAGATCAACAAATGAAGTTAATTTGCTTAAAGGAAAGCAATTCTAAGAGCCACTGACACATTAAAATTTAAGACTGATACTTTGTATTTGATAAGTAAAGATAATTCTACCTATTATAAAGTTTTACTTTGCAAGAAATAAACCTGGATACATTAGAACCAACACTCAGGGCTATATCCCTAGGACCTCCTGTACATGAAGATCACACAAGTCAATGTGAAGAAACCAACCTTATAATAACTGCAGGTTCATGCAGGGAGAAACCTAATGGCTTATTTTTCTTATTTCAACCACTATTCCCAAGATGTACTTATACACAGGAACTCAATAGCAAAATTATGCAAGGACAGAAACAAAAACAGTTCTAAGGATCTATGAAGCCAAACATATCCTTATGAGTGTTGGAGTTTTTATTTAAATTATGTGGTGCATGTTTTGTTTTTTCAGCTGCAGTCTATTGTAATGGAATAATTTGACTTTCAGTTCACGAGTGATTCTAGTACCATTGGAGTGAATCCACCAGCTCTTGCCAATGCTGAGAGACAATAATCTTCTGATCAGTGTGGTTTCTCATGTCTAACTGTTCTTGGTGCATCCTGGGGAGATTTAAAAACAGTAAACACTGGGTCCCAGCACCATACATTCCAACTTTTATTGTTCAGCAGTATGACATGAGCAGTAGAATTTTTTTTTATTTCTCCAGGTGTTTCCAATATGAGCCAATGTTCATAACTATAGATTCAAGGCCTGACCATTTTATAGTCCAGCAAATTGTGGACGTATGCTAGAAACACACCATCTCAGATCATATAACTGGTTCAGAATCTGCATCTTGAAAATATCTCAAATGAATCATGCAAGCACTAAATCTTGAGAAACAGTGATTTATACCCTTTATACACCATATGAGACATTTAATTAAACTATACATTCCTCATAAAAGATTTTTTTACACATCTCCTCTTTTCCTCTCCCTTCTTCCTTTTCTCCCTATTCTCACCCTTCTTTCTGGTATTGTTTTAAACTGCCTGAGAAAATATTTTGTTTCAACTTAATATTTATTGGACTAAGATTAAGCTCGAAGTATGTATTTTGCACTGGAAGTTAACTGCTTGACAATTGATTTGGCTGTGGCATAAAAGAATAAATGCACTATGAATATAAGCTGATTTAATCTCATAATTATCAAAATTTTAAGCAAAACTTATTTTCAATAAAAAATTATTATATGAAGCATTTAACTTTATTAAATTAAAAATAACAATACTTCTCAACAACAGAAAACTTTTATATGTGTGTTTCTGTGTGTGCACGTGTGTGCATGTGTATATAAAGATGGTGGTGCTGCAGCGCTGCCACACTGGTTTGATCCCTCCTTGCGGGCACCCTGCCACATTGCGGTAGTGGGCGTGGCCTCAGCAAAGTGGGTGTGGCCTCCTCCTAAGCCGGTGGCTGCACATGTTTTCCAAATACCAAGCAATTATTTTGTACATCTCAGTGTTCATCACCTATGTCCCAGAATATCATCTTCGTTGTCCCAAAAATAGTTAGCCAATAGGTTGCTAGCTAATTCCAATTTTCAAAAATACAAATGAATATAAGCAGCTCTTCAAGCCAAAGCTAAAGGAGCCCATTCTCAAAAAGCATCACTTGTAGCATCACATAAAGAATAGAGGAACATCAGAGAGGGACATGTTCTAGAGGGGGCACAGAAGAAATTGACCACCACTGACTACGCCCAATCAGAATCCTTTTTCGCAACCAGAGGTGAACTTGAAGGTCACTCTTCCATACCACCACAATGTGAAGAAACTGCGCAAATTCCCCCCACAAGGAGAGGACGATGAAAGGAGTCCAGATGCCTCAATAGATGTTTGCTACAAACTTGAGCTCCCCGATAAAGAATTCAGAGTTAAAATCCTGAAGATGTTCAATGAACTCAATGGAAATATTGACAAATTAAAGAAGTACCTGACAGAAACGATACAACAGACAGCCGAGAAATTACGGGAAGAAATGAGAACAGAAATGAAAAACCTACAAAAGGAAATGTCACAAATAAAGGATTCGGTAGATGAATTAAAAAAACTGAGTGGGTGCCCTCAACAATAGAATGGGTACAGCTGAAGAATCAGTGAGCTCGAGGATGAGCTGCAGAAAGCCTACAGGCAACAACTATCAATGGGGAGAGACCGCAAAATAGCTCTAGGGAGAATCAGAGTCCTAGGGGATGATTTCAAGAGGAACAACATTAGAATCATCGGAGTACCAGAAGGACAGGGAACCAGTCCCAGTGAAAAAAACCACAGTCAAAAAAATCATTGCTGAAAAGTTCCCAGAGCTGGAGAATGCAGACATCCAGATTCAAGGAGTCAGAAAGGTGCCAGCTAAAAGAGACCCTAACAGAAAAACTCCAAGACATATCATAGTTAGGATGATGGACATAATGGATAGAGACACAATACTGTAAGCAGCAAGGTCGAAGAAGGAAATCACATCCAAAGGAGCATCCCTTAGATTCACAGCAGACCTATTGGAAAAAACCCTCCAAGCCCGAAGACAGTGGTGGGATATAGTGAAAAAACTCAATGAAATGGACGCTTCACCAAGAATACTTTATCCAGCCAAATTCATTCAAACTCAAAGGAATGATACACTATTTTGCGGATAAACAACAACTCAGGAACCTCATAGAGTCTAAACCAAACCTAAAAGAAGGACTAAAGGGGCTATTGTAAGACAAGAAATACCCCTACAAGCACAACAAACCCTTACAGAAAGATGGAACAAAACTCCATGACAATAATCTCTCTCAATGTCAATGGTCTTAATTCACCAATTAAGAGACACAGAGTGGCAAAATGGATTCAGAGACTGAACCCAACGTCCTGCTGCCTGCAAGAAACACATCTGAATAGCCAGAACAAACACAGACTCAAAGTCAAAAGATGAAAAACAATCCTGCAAGCAAACAACTCCCTCAAAAAAGCTGGGGTGGCCTTACTAGTATTGGACAACATAGAATTCAAGTTGAAAAAGATTAGAAGGGATAGTAAAGGCCATTTTTTATTAATCAAGGGATATGTACAGCAGGAAGAAATCACACTCCTAACTGTGTACGCACCCAATGGGGGACCAGCTAAATACCTACAACAGCTGCTAACAGACATTAAGAAGGACGTTGCGAGCAACACAATAGTAGTTGGAGACTTCAACACCGCCCTATCACCTCTAGACAGATCAAGAAGATTAAAACTCACCAAGGAAATACTGGCTTTGAAGGAAGAAATAGAAGAGAGAGGGCTAATAGATCTATACAGGGTCTTATATCACAAAAAAAAGAAATACACATTCTTTTCCAATGCACATGGAACATTTTCCAGAATAGACCATGCACTGGGCCACACAACATACCTCAACAGAATCAGCAAGATAGACATTGTACCAGCTATCTTTTCAGACCATGATGCACTGAAGATAGAAATTAATCATGTACAGATGCAGAAAACCAAATCAAACACCTGGAAATTAAACAGCTCGATGTTGAACAATGAGTGGGTCAGGAAGGAAGTCAAGGAAGGAATCAGAAGGTACCTGGAAACAAATGAAAGTGAACACACGAGCTACCAGAACCTGTGGGACGCAGCTAAAGCCGTTTTAAGGGGAAAATTTATAGCTCTGTAAGCATATCTCAGGAAGGAAGAAAGGGCCCACATAAATAACTTGACTTCACAGCTCAAGACCTTAGAAAAGGACCAACAAAAGGAGCCAAAACCAGGCAGAAGGAAAGAGATAATAAAACTTAGAACAGAAATTAATGACATAGAAACCCAAAAGACAATCCGAAAGATCAATGAAACCAAGAGCTGATTCTTTGAGAAAATAAGGAAGATTGATAAACCACTAGCAAGACTCACAAAGAAAGAGAGAGATAGAACCCTTAGGAGCTGAATCAGAAGTGAAAAGGGGGACATCACAACAGAAACCAAAGAAATTCAAAAGATCATCAGAGACTACTTTGAAAATCTCTATGCCACAAAACAAGAGAACCTAGAAGAAATAGATAAATTCCTGGATTCCTATGATCTCCCAAGGCTGAACCAAGGACACCTGGCGTACCTGAATAGTCCTATTAATATCAAGGAATTGAAACTGTAATCAAAATTCTTCCCCAAAACAAAAGCCCAGGTCCAGACGTATTCACTAGCAAAATCTTCAAAACATTTAAAGAGGACCTATTGCCAGTTCTTCTCAAGCTTTTCCAGGAAATTGAAGAAACAGAAACCCTCCCAAACAGTTTCTATGAGGCTCATGTCTCCCTAATACCAAAAGCAAACAAAGACACCACAAAAAAGAAAACTACAGGTCAATATCTCTGAAGAACAGAAATGCGAAGATTCTCAACAAAATATTAGCAAGTAGAATTCAACAACTTTTCAAAAAGATCATACACCACGACCAACTGGGATTCATCCTAGGATGCAAGGATGGTTTAACATCCGGAAAACAATCAACATAATCCATCATATCAACAAAAGAAAAGATAAAAATTATATAATCATATTAATAGATGCAGAGAAAGCATTTGACAAGATCCGGCACACGTTTATGATAAAAACTCTCGCCAAAATAGGTATAGAAGGGACCTTCCTCAATATAGTCAAAACCGTTTATCACAAGCCTATGATAAACATCCTCAATGGGGAAAAACTAAGAGCCTTCCCTCTAAGAACAGGGACGAGGCAAGGATCCCCACTCTCTCCTCTCCTGTTCAATAAATATAGTACTGGAAGTACTTGCAATAGCGATTAGGCAAGAAAAAGATATTAAGGGCATTCAGGTAGGAAAGGAAGAAATCAAGCTCTCGCTATTCGCAGATGATATGATACTATACTTAGAGAACCCTAAAACCTCTACCAAGAAACTCCTAGAAACAATAGGCTCGTATAGTAAGTTTCAGGCTATAAAATCAATACCCAAAAGTCCATGGCTTTTCTATATGCAAATAATGAGAGAGAAGAAAGTGACATGAGAAAAGCAATCCCAATCACAATTGTGCCTCAAAAAATCAAGTACCTCAGAATCAGCTTAACAAAGGAGGTAAAGGACTTGTATAATGAAAACTACAAAACGCTATTTCAGAAAATAAAAGAGGACACGAGGAAATGAAAAGATATCCCCTGCTCATGGATTGGAAGAATTAATATTGTCAAAATGGCAATACTCCCCAAAGCATTGTACAAATTCAATGCGATCCCTATAAGGATACCCTTGACATTCTTCAAAGAAATGGAGCAAGTGCTCCTGAAATTCATATGGAACAATAATCCCCCACAAATAGCTAAAGCAATTCTTGGGAAAAAGAAAATGGGAGGAATCATCCTCCCCAACTTCAAACTCTACTACAAAGCGGTAGTAATTAAAACAGCATGGTACTGGAACAAAGCAGAGTTGCAGACCAATGGAACAGGCTTGAATATTCTGATACACCACCCCAAATATATGATCATCTAATCTTTGATAAGGGAGCAAGAAATGTGAAGTGGTGCAAGGAAAGCATGTTTACCAAATTGTGCTGGCAAAACTGGACAGATACATGCAAAAAAAAATGGGCTTAGATCTCCACCTATCACCATGTACAAAAGTCAGATCAAAATGGATTAAAGACCTCAACATCAGACCAGAATCCCTAAGGTACATTGAAGACAAGGTCAGCAAAACCCTCCACGACATTGAAGCCAATGTTATCTTCAAAGCTGGCACACCACTGGCCAAGCAAGTGAAAACAGAGATAAATAAATGGGACTATCTCAAACTAAGAAGCTTCTGCACCTCAAAAGAAACAGTGACCAAAATACAAAGACAATCTACAGAATGGGAAAGGATATTTACCAGTACCCATCCGATAAAGGGTTGATATCAAGGATATACAATGCACTGGTTGAACTACACAAGAAGAAAACTGCCGACACGATCAAAAAATGGGGCGATGAAATGAACAGAAACTTTCCCAAAGAAGAAATCTGAATGGCTGAGAGGCACATGAGAAAATGTTCATCACTAATCATCAGGGAGATGCAGATCAAAACATGAGATATCATCTCACACCACAGAGACTGGCCCACATCCTAAAAAACAAAAGCAACCGGTGTTGGCGTGGATATGGGGAGAAAGGGACTCTTCTCCACTGCTGGTGAGAATGCCAACTGGTTCAGCCCTTTTGGAAAACAGTATGGACGGTTCTCAAAAAATTAGAAATTGAGCTTCCATTTGACCCAGCAATACCACTCCTGGGAATATATCCTGGAGAGGCAAAAAGGTATAGTAGAAATGTCATCTGCATTTCTATGTTCATTGCAGCACTGTTTACAATAGCCGCAATCTGGAAAAAAACAGAGTGCCCCAAAACAGATGACTGGTTAAAGAAACTTTGGTACATCTACACAATGGAATACTATGCAGCTATCAGAAAACACGAAGTCATGAAATTTGCTCATAAGTGGATCAACATGGAAAGTATCATGTTTATTGAAATGAGTCAGAAAGAAAGAGACAGACATAGAAAGATTGCACGCATATGTGGAATATAAAGTAGCAGAGAGGTACAAGCTTGCAATGATGCAACTTCTGGTAGAAATTTCTCTGGACTTAGTTACTAAAATACTAAAATACGGAAATCCAAAACCTCACGGCCGCTATTGTGGCCACACAACCTCATATCTCTTCATTCTCAGCAATGGAAAACAAATTATCAAATGCTTCCTTTCCAGCAGGTCTGACTTTGGGGGGAGAAACTCCAAACAATAATAGTGAGTTTTTTGTTGAAATATTGAATGTAATCAAAGTAAAGAGAAAGTAAAGTGAAATTTATCAGCTACACAGGTGGGGTGGGGTGCTGGGGAGGTGGGGCGGTGGGGGGAGGTATACTGTAATTCTTGGTGGTGGAATATGTGCACTGGTGAAGGGATGGGTGTTTGAGCATTGTATAACTGAGACTTAAACCTGAAAGCTTTGTAACCTTCCACATGGTGATTCAATAAAAAAAAATAAATTAAAAAGAAAAATAAAGGTGGTGCTGGAATTAAACCAAGGACCTCATGCAGTCATGCATATAAGTCAAGTGACATGTCACTTAACTCTATTCCTGGCCCCAAAATCTTAAATATTTTTTTAAACACTGGGTTGTTTTTGTTTGGCTATGTCTACTGCGTGCTGCTTTTCTTTGTTTCTATTAAAGAAATAACAATAAAAAGAAATTCAAGAAGTATAAAAATGTATCCTCTCCCATTGTAATTATCTTTTCCTGTTCGAAAGAGTATTATTTATTGAATTAGCTTGCATTATAACATTATTTAAGTTTCAGGAGTGTATTATTTAAAATCAATAGGTAGGCAACATGGAATGAAGATAAACACTATACTTTAGATTTAATGACAGGCATGAAAGAGGGAATTGATGTGGTGACAGTGGATTGGGGTACTGAGCACTTCAGTGCTGATATAAGTGCAATAGCTTTGATATCAATACTATGCAATTTAGTGCTATTATAAACATATTACCTAAACATCAAAAAAAATAACAAAAAGGACAGGAGAAGGGGGAAGGAAGGAAGGAAGGAAGGAAGGAAGGAAGGAAGGAAGGAAGGAAGGAAGGAAGGAAGGAAGGAAGGAAGGAAGGAAGGAAGGAAGGAAGGAAGGGAAGGAGGGAAGGAGGGAGGGAGGGAAGGAAGGAAGGAGGGAGGGAGGGAAGGAAGGAAGGAAGGAGGAAGGAAGGAAGGAAGGAAGGAAGGAAGGAAGGAAGGAAGGAAGGAAGGAAGGAGGGAGGGAGGGAGGGAGGGAGGGAGGGAGGGAGGGAGGGAGGGAAGGAAGGAAGGAAGGAAGGAAGGAAGGAAGGAAGGAAGGAAGGAAGGGAGGGAGGGAGGGAGGGAGGGAGGGAGGGAGGGAGGGAGGGAGGGAGGGAGGGAGGGAAAGAAAATCAACGTGTAATATGCAACATTAAGTCTACCACTAGATGTACAAGTCTGAAGATTTTCTGCTTTCTGTACTCCATAGAATTTTTCCCTTTGTCCCAGTGACATCTTTCTCCCTTTTTCCTTCCCATCTAGTAGCCATTAATTTGTTCAATGGTCCAATGTTTATTTTTAAATGGTTTCTAATTCTTCCTATTTTGTAGGCTGTGAATTCAAGATATACTTCAAATTTTTGAAGTTTGTATTTTAATAGGCATGTGGCATATCAAAACATGCTAAACAGAGACATTCCAGAATCTTGGTAGCAATTTGTAATTGCAAAATATTCTCTTTAAAGCACAGATCAATAAATGAAATATGGGTCACTCCCACATTCCATCATACAAGTGTTCATACTTTGTTTAATATCTTTGCCAGAGCCTATTTTTCCTGGTAGAGGTTGGTGTCAGAGAGTAGATAGACAAAACTGTATAAATACAGATATATAGATATAGATGTTCAATACTATAATTTCATCCTCTAGATATGATTTTTAAAATAGTGGCTAGAATCAAAAATTTGTAATAATCAAATGAGCATCAACTAATAAGTAGTCTATCAGCTGCGTTTTATACACCAATGTAATAAAAATTCCTCAAATCATGAGACAAAGCAATTTATAGGAGTTAAGAACATCTTGTAAATCTTTTTGTAAGTCTTAGAGACATAAGTTTTAAATTATGATTTTCCCGTAAATGTTAATAGAAATGAAATATTCTCAGCACTGCAGATCCGGGGCAATGCAATATCCTCTGATCCTGGTAGTGAAGCACCAGTTTTGTTGCTGAGAATCACAGGTTTGTCTCCCTGAGCACAGATTGGGAGACTTCCCCCACCAGAAAAATACTGTTATTTTGACATATGCAATTGCTGTAGTCAGATGCCAAAAGAAATATATAGCAAGAACTTTGACAGATTCATGTAACTTTCTACTCCATTACTGTAATAATTTTCTATAGTTCACAATCTGAACTATTATGTCAGTTAACAATTGGTGTCAAGTAACACAAACTTCCAAAACAGTGATCTAAATAAATTATGTTTTTACTCACTTCATGAGATTTTTATATTTAGGTAATTTGTATTTCAAAAGCTCAAAGATTCCAGGGCTGAAGCCCTTGCATTCATCTGTAGTCGTCTCTCAAAATGACCTTGAGGCCATAAAACAATTACACCATATCTGGAATCCATTTAAATTCAAGTAAGGAAGAAGGACAAAAAATCATATACTAAATGAATCTAACCCCTTTGGAAGAAACTGTCCAGGAAGTCACATCACCCTTTATAAATCACTAACCAGATCTAGGTTATATTGCCACTGTTATGAGAAAATGTGCTTGTGAATTTGTTTTGAATTGAACACTTTGCTGCCTCCCAAATATCTGAATTTTATTTAAATTTTATAATAAAATAAAATTTTATTTTATTTTATTATCCAAATGCATGTCCTGACACACAATTCTACTGAGCATTCCCATTATCTCCATAGTCCCAATTAACAACATCAATATGCTTGAGATATATGTAGATATGTATAGTTCAGGTAGGGTATAGGGTGTGGTGATGTGAGTGATTAAATTACCTTTGACCCAGTGTAACACAAAAAGTATTAAAAATAGATAAATTTTGGAAAGCTTATTTATTTAGGGAAAAATATATCATTAGTATTTTATGCACTACCTTTTTATGCAATGCAGGAAGCAATTTTAATCCATTATTTTTTACTTTATCGGTGGAAAAAAGGAGATCTAGATTAACCTTGAAAAATGTTCGAGTAATAGCTCTCGGACACATAAACCCATATTCTTTGATATTGGAAAAATCTTGCTATCAAGTAAAGTTTTAGGTGTTAGTTTGATTTTTCTGATTTTTCATGGTGAACTTATACCAAGATGTAAAGACAAAGACACATTGGAGATCACGAAGATCTATTATTCGACCAAAACTTCTATGTCACATAAGATATTTAAGGGTCAAGTTCAAGAAAACCTCCTAATAGGCAGAAGTTGTCCTATAAATAGGAAAGCTTACTGAGGCGCATGCCGCCAACCCAATCTTGATCCTTGGCACTGAATATGGTTCCCCAAGCACTGCCTAAGAAAATTGTTTATTACACGTCCATTAAAAGGTATGGAAATGTTTATAATTCTAAAAGCAAATATATAGGGCTGGAGAGATAGTACCGGGGTAAATCATTTCTCTTTCATGCAACCCCAATTTAGTTCACAACATCACATATGTTCCCCTGAACACCACTAGGAGTGAACCACAGTACCAGGAATAAGCCCTGAGCATTTCAAGGGTGTACTCCCTCAAAAAAATGTATAATTATCAAAAAATTATGTTTACCATGCATATGGTTATGATAAATTGTGATGAATTATTAGAAAAATGCTATTTTTATTTCCAATTAAATATAATACTTAATATACTATTTTTATCAATTCCATAGTAATGGCAACAGTTGGAAAAATAAAAAATACTCATGTAAATTTCTGTTTATTCAATAATTACTATTTTGAGGAAATGTTAAGATAAATTATCAAGTCAGTTAACCTAGTCAGTTTTAAAGGACTGTATCTAAATACCCAGTGTCTTCATAACTAAATTCCCATTGGCTAAAGTTTCACATCAAGAAAAATAACGGATGTCTTAGCTATTCTGTAGGTGTAAGAAGAGTTTTAAAATAAAAAGTAGCCAGAGTACCAATAAATTAACTTCACAGAAAAAGGATTCTCCCTCCATACGCTTTTTACCTCAGTTAAGATATTGAACACTTAAGCTAGACATTTTCAGATTTGGAAAAGTACATTTCTTTATTTGGATCATTCTTTATAGGACTTTTAAAAGCATAAAGAATAAAGTAACTATCAATAAATTTGAAATCTTAGGCAAAATTACTTACAAAAATTAGAAAGTAAATTTATCTACCCCCTCATAGATATAGCCAGTAAAAATGTTGAATTTACATGTTGCGAAAATTACATTAATATTCAAAATATTGCAGCATCTTTTCAGGATAGCTTACCCCTAAAGGAAGATTTATTTTCCCAGCACACTTAAATCACATGTAACTATTAAATGTCCTTTACTGAAAGAAATATAAGCAGAATAGACAGCTACACACCTCCAAACATAAAACTTAGGAGCCAAGAAAATATTTACCACAAGCTGTTTCCTTCATTCATATAACTAAAAATGTCATATACAGAAGTAGTTTTATCCTTATTTTACCTGATAAAGGGTTATGAAAACAGAGATATAACTGACACACAGGAAAATAAAGTCAGACATAAATCTTTATTTCAAAGTCATTGAAACATTAAGAGCATTTATTTTTGTAACCTAACCTAGTCTACCCAGAAACAGGATAGAATTTCCTATTTGCCTTAGAATAAAACTAAATGGTAAAACATTAGAAGTATTATCCCTGAGATTAGTATTTCCACTATGAACTATGCTATTTAATATTGAATTAAAGGTCCGGGGCTGGAATGATAGCACAGCGGGTAGGACGTTTGCCTTGCACACAGCCGACCCGGGTTCGATTCCCAGCATCCCATATGGTCCCCTGAGCACCGCCAGGGGTAATTCCTGAGTGCAGAGACAGGAGTGACCCCTGTGCATAGCCAGGTGTAACCCAAAAACAAAAAAAAGAAAAAAGTCCTTGTTTTCTTTATACATTAGTAAGAAGAAGTAATGGATGATAGGTACATGCATACATATACATATATGGTATTACATGTATCAAAAAGTAAAACTTCATTTCCAAGATAACTAAAAGTCACATAACTGCAATTAATCAGAGACATCCACAATGCTGCTAGATCTGTGGTCAATGTGACAATCAATGCAAACAATCAATTCATCTTCACATATCAACAAGCATGTATGTAATGATGCTTTATGTAATTAGATATTCTGAAGATTTCATTTATAACTGCAAAAATAAGGTCCCATATATAAATAAAACAAAAGATATGAAATCATAAATATTATTGGAGAACATTAAAGATGCCCTAGGTTAATGGTGTTCTATATCCACAAATTAATTTATTAAATCCTTCAGATGCATTCAAACTGAGAGGTCAGTTCACTGAAGTTAGCAAAACTATCAAATGCATTAGAGCAAGAAAAGATGCAAGAATACTAAATATTATATTAAAGAAAAATAGTAAGAATCAAAATAAACAAATACAACACTGAAGAAAATTAATAAGATATGATAAATACATACTGATATCTTATACTACTATAAAGTAAAACAGATAAGATAATGTGGTCTTGGCAAAGAATTGAAGAAAATGAAAAATGCAGTAAAAGGGAGAATTGAAGAAGTAGAGGAAGAGGGGGAAAAAGAGGAAACAATTATATATCAGAAGGAAATCATATTAACAGAACCAGGAATGTATAAAAGCTGACACAATTCACTGGCATGTTCCCCAGAAGAGGCACATCTGCTCCCTAATACCTCAGTGCTATTAATAAGAAACACACCTAAAAAGAATATACAAAGAAGAGGCAAACTTAAGTGATCATTAAAATTATACAAAGAAGATGCATATAAAGAAAACACAATCACAATATGAATATTAGACTAAACAAAAGCTTAAGGAACAAGAAGGTACTATGAAATGGCAAAAACTATTATTCACATAAAGATACAATTTGTTGTGAAAAACAACATTAGCAGCAAAGAAACTCTGTTTCTTTTTCTTTTTTTTTTTTTTAGCTTTTTGGGTCACACCCCACGATGCACAGATTAACTCAATTACAATACAAAAATGAATACAATTGAAAAACACATGAACATGTAGTGTCTAATTGATATATTTATGAAATGTGTACATTGATAAACAAAAAACTGCAGATTATTCAAAATAAATGTATCGAGGAATTCTTAAATAAATACTCCTTGATCCAGGAAATGTTAAAAAAAAAAAAAGCTGACACAATGAAGATACACATATACCTTTACATATTCCAGATAGGAAAAATAATCTGTTTTGGATTTTATTATATTAAAATTATAAACCAACATGCATTAAAAGACACCAAAAGAGAGAAGAGGGAGAGAAAGAAGAAAGGAAGGAGAAAAGAAATAAGAAAGTCCTGGAAAGTATATTTATACTGCCTGTGACTAACAGAATATTAGTGGCTAAAGTATTATCATATATAATAATTAAAAAGTATAACTCACTAAAAATAGCAAATAATAGGACTGGAGAGATAATATATTGAGTTAGGTGCTTGCCTTTGCATGCAGCTGACACCGGATTTAATTCCAGTAACTACAGATGGTCCCCAGAGCACTGAGAGGAGAGATCCCTGAACAGACAGCTAGAAGTAACCCCTTAGTACCAACCAGGTGTGGCTCTCAAACAAAAAACAAACAAACAAACAAACAAAAAGTCAAAATTAAGTTAGCAAAGAATAAAAAGTAAATTTTTATGGAACGAATGGTCAACAAACATAAAAATGCAAATAATTAATTGTTTATAGAAGAATGCACTGCAGAGCCTGGCAAGCTACCCGTGGTATATTCGATATGTCAAAAACAGTAACAACAAGACTCACAATGGAGACGTTACTGGTGCTCGCTCGAGCAAATTGATGAACAACAGGACCACAGTGCTACAGTAAAAAATTAAATAAAATACAATTTCACACAATTGCACAAGTTTAAAAGCACTCTTGCATGGAGTAATAGAATATTGTTTGTATTGCTGGGAGGGTGAAATGATACAAACATTCTGGAAAGTAATTTGGTCTGATCTTGTGAAGTGCAGATCAGGGTGACCCAGCAACTCCACTGCTAAATATGTACCTTGGGAAATTTGCAAAGATCACAAAACATCACCAAGTAGGAACCTTGCCCTGTTGTTAACATCAGTGAGTTTTCCAGCCATAAAATTGGGGATCAAATTAGGACTCACCTTCTAGGGTCATTGAAAGGAACAGATGAAATAGGGCATGTAAATCCGTAGGACAGTATCTGGTAGGGTGGGTGCTTAGTAGGTGTTAGCTGTTGCTAATAAGCCCATTTTGATAGTTCCTCTTATATTATTTTGATTTTCAGAACCCACGGCACTATGCTCAAAAGCTGAATTATTTTCTGTGCAAGCATATCTTCTCTTCACAACCAATGATCTCATTTAATGGGTTGTTCCCGAGGTCCCAGGCAAGCAAGCTTGCCATGTACTAAGACTGCAGCCAGGCCTGCTGTGGTCTGGATGGGGTTTGCTCATCCTCCCGGGTCATGTTTATGCTAAGCCTTGTCTCCAGAGGTGACCCAGGAAACCTTCCCGTCTCACATTCTCCACTGCAAGGTCTGCCAAAGTTCTGAAGACTATTTTGATCTATGAGATCAGTGAATGCTAAATCACACCAATAGGCATTTTAATTTTATCCTTAACAGAATTTTTAATTGTAAGGTTCTGCCTTAAGTAAAGGTAAAAAGAAAGAAAAGATAATGGAGAAAGGTAGAGAAAAATTGAAAGGCAAGATTTCAAATACTCTTCAAAGATGGAAAGATTGTATATAACCACAGAAAAAAAATTTGGCAATCCCATTTGAATTTTTGACATTAGCAATTTTTGCATTCTGCTTTCACCTGCAGCCCTTGTATCAACCCTTATATGACGCTTCTTACTCAATATGTAATTACCCAGCCCCTCAGAGTCATGTCTTTTGAAACCCCTAATCCTATAAACAAATTGATATTAAGGATTAATGGTACTGATATGTGTTAGACTTTCCAGATAGAACATTGGGTTTTTTTTTAATGAGCCCCTAAAATAGATACAATTCATTTATTCTCAGAATGTCAATTCCATGAGAGTTAAGTTTTAATCACCACGGTCATTGAGCTTGGAAGAAATTCTGGAAGCATAGACTTCTAGGATTCTACCACACCACATTTACTATCTGGCACGTTTATAGATAAGACTGCCTTCTCCCAATATAAAGATGTTTTTACTGAAGTTAGTTTTGTTAAAGCGTGGGAGTATTTCATATTCTATTTTTAAGAAGGAAAACTCCCTGTTAAAAGTATCTGTGTTTCCATTTTTTTGTGCTATCCCTATACATGTATACACAATCCTAGATACCAGTTCTGTGATCTCAGTTGATGTATTATTATAGTTTGGTCATGAGTAACTTTATATAAAAACTATTCCTAATTCAAATTGTTAAAGTGGTAGAAACTACAGCAGAATAGACTGAATGCTAGTTAGTTTGCTGCAGTAAAAATATGTTGCTATTCTCAGCTTAGTAGAAAGAATATAAGAGTAGCTTTTATAAAGTAAAAGAAAGTCTCAATAATGTCCTGTGTTGTTCTATCAAGTTTTGCTAACGTGGGATTTTTCTATTAGGGTGGGCTTTGCAGAAGTAGGATGGGAATTCTTTACGACTGAGCTTTTCAAGGCCTTGGCTTGGTTCACTATTTATTGAAGCATAGTTTAAAGCCTTTGAGGCTATTCAGAGGCATATGAGTTTTACTGTTTCAATAAAAAATATTTGTTCCTCTGTTTCAGTATTCATCTCATTAAAATAACTTATGATAATTATTTTTCAAATAATTTTTTCTTAATAATTTTTATTTACCTTTATTACCTCAGGCATTCCTATAAATATTTATTTTTAAAAAATCGTGATTCTGGGGGGACAGAGAGATAGGACAGCAGGTAGGGCACTTGCCCTGCGTGCAGCAGACCTGGGTTCTATCCCCAGCACCACATTTGGTCCTCCAAACACTGACAGGAGTGATCCCTATAACCAGATCCACTAGTAAACCCTAAATACCACAAGGGCTGGTCCAAGAACTTAAAGAAAAAATAAAAGTGTTTCTATTATCCAGAATCTTTTATTCAAACATTTATACTATAGAAATGTATATAAAGTAATATTAAAATCAACCCATAGAACAATAATTATTTAGTTATTATTTTATAAATTAATAAAACATCAAAATGTTGAGAAAATCATATATAGTTAATTTTTATTCCAAATATATGACATTCAAAATTAATAATTCCAAAATTCAGACCTAAAATCTGATGATACTTTGTATTTTATAGTATTTTTAGTAGCTTTTCCCTTTTTTCCAGATTCTTGATCCATAATAAGCAGTGCTCAGGGATTATTCCTGGCTCGGTGCTTAGGGTTCACTCCTGACAGTATTTAGGGATTCATGTGGTGTCAAAATCAATCAGGGTTGATGCAAGGCATGCAAGGCAAGTACCTTAATCCTGTAAATTATTGCTCAACAATATTTTGTATCTTTACTTTTTGGAGACAGATTCCCATAGTGCTCTTATTTCTTTCTGATTTATTATAGGAACCAGTAAGTAGGTTTGGTTTCATTTTTCCTCTTGCTGGAACTGTATTTTAGTAATTTTTAGTAAGCATTTCTTAAATCATACCAGGATAACCAGTAATACTCCATGACTTTAGAAAACCTTTTACAAACTCCTTTTCCTTTCTCTAGTTGCATCAACTTCTCCAACCATCTAATTCTGCATTTTGGTCAACAATGCCTTCTTTAGGGCCTGATCCATAGTACAACAAGTAGCGCACTTGCCTTGCTCACAACCAACCTGGGTTCCATCACTGGAAGTTCATCTAGTACCCTGAGCACCAAGTACCACCAGGAGTAATTCCTGAATATAGACCCAGGAGCAACCCTTGAGCATCGCTGGGTGTGGCCCCAAAACAAGAAAGCAAAACAGAACCAAACAAAATCCCTTTTTTATACATTTTAGCTGTGTCTCTTCCCATGAATCACTCTAAACCATTTTTAACTTCTTACGGTTTTAAGTGCTGAATTATTCCTGTCTTTCATCATAAGTCAGTTCTTAGCCTCCTCACTATCCCCAGACTCCTCTTTGAACATTTTCCAATTGGATTGCACAAAAACAGTAAAATTGATCCAGATTTCCTTGCTAAACTAACAAAGATACTATTTCATAAGCTTTTGTACCCCAGATGAGCTCCTTTTTAAAAGTGTTTTTCACACATATTGCCATCTAAATTTCCTAATAATTCTATGATGTAGGCAATTTGCAAGCAAAAAACTAAAATTGGCAAGTTTAGGAATTGTAAACATATTTGGTCAGGGCCAGGAAGATAGTACAGCAGATTGTTTGCACTCAGCTGACCCTAGTTCTATCTCCAGCTCCCCATATGGTCCCCGAGCCCACCAAGAGTGATGCCTGAGCACAGAGCCAGGAATCAGCCCTGGAGCACCACCCAGTATGCCCATAAACCAAATGAATATCATCACACAAATATTAACTGGGCGCTAACACTTGTTAACCTAACCCCAAAGCCTGCATCCTTTTCTGAGTATTCATAAAAGAATAAATGCATTTGCTCGTGTATGTAAGAACAGAACATTAGACCCTCTCTCCTTACTGCCTTTCATGAGTATCATGTATGAGAATGTACCACAGTGATCTTATGCAGAGTTCTTTCCAAATTATTAACCAAATGGCAGCTCTACCTAGAACTAAAATTAGTTTATCTTTTTATTCTACCTCTAACTGCATATTATAATCTAAACTATGCTGAGAGTTTGTACTGTGTTAAAGTGCCCTTGTCTATATGGCTTTTAATCAGTACAAATAGGGTTTTAATTCCGTAGAGACCATTCTATTTTTTTATCCTGAGTTTCCTATCAGTTTTGCATCCACAGAACTCTCTCTAGGCATATAAACAATTCTCTGTTGGAAATATCCCCGACTGAAGCAGTGGACATATGTCACTCTCAAACTTCTTTTCATCCACTGCTTCCTCTTAGAGGAGAGGAGGCTGTAGCACTTCCCTGGTTACTCTTCTGTGTGTGCATATGTCCATGTTCTTATGTTGTAATCACCCGCAGCTGCTCTGGTGATTCATCCTGTGCCTTAATAGCCAAGAATTCTCTAGCTCCTAAGAGGTGACCAAGTAAGTGTTATTTGTCTATTGCTGCTAGGTGAAATGCAAAAAAGATTAAGTCACCATTCTGAAGGAGAAACAGCAAAGAAGTGTCCTTGGTTAATCACAAATCAGGGAACAAAACTGGGAACAGTTTCTCAAAATGCAAGATCTCAGAAAAAATTCCATGAGATAGATATGACATACACAATATATCTGAGGGCAGAGCCAGGAGTCCTGAGTACTGTGTACAACAGGGCCTAATTGCCTTCCCCCAAAATAAATACAGTTCAACTTGAGAAAGCTGTATAAAATATTCAAATCTCTTGCATACTTTTACCTAAAATATAAAAGACATGCATTTGATACATTAGAGTTTGTTTTGTTGGATATGGGAGATGCAAATAGGGTTTTAAATAAATAAGACAAGAGATAAGCTATCCTGATGAAGGTAGGGCCCATTTTTTTCAATCACTATCAAATTGTTTCAGGATTTATTTTCTGTACCAAACCAAAGTGTAACTTTAATTGTGGGAGAAGGGGCATAGGGACATCTCAAAAGCAGTGTTCAGAGGTACCGGAGGCATTCCTCGTAACATTAGGGCAATGAAGTCGAAAGATTCATTGTGATGCCAGAGATGCAGTGCTGCTCGGGTTCAGTGGTACTGGGGGACCCCAGGGACACACCTAGCTGTGCCCAGGAGTCTCCAGGGTGGTGCTTGGATGCTCTGAGGTGCTAGGGATCCCTGACCCTTGAGCTATTTCCCTGTAATTATATTTAAGTTTTGTCATGTTTATGATGGGCTGGAGCGATAGCACAGCAGTTGGGCTTTCGCCTTTCACACGGCCAACTGGAGTTGGATTTTTTTGCCCCTCTCGGAGAGCCCGGCAAGCTACTGAGAGTATTGAACCCGCAGGGCAGAGCCTGGCAAGCTACTCGTGCATATTGGATACGCCAAAAACAGCAACAATAAGTCTCTCAATAAGAGACGTTACTGGTGCCCGCTCGAACAAATCGATGAGCAACGGGATGACAGTGACATGTTTATGATGTCGTGATGTCATGTCATGATGAGGAGGAGGTTTCATTGTTTTGTTTCGGGGGCTAAGGGATAGGGTTCAGTTTGGGGTTATACCCAGCTGTGCTCAGGTCTTAATCCTGACTCTGTAGTCAGGATTAGGTCCTAGCAGGACTCAAGGGACCACATGTGGTTTTGGATACTGAACCCGGGTTGGCCACAGGATAGTACTGCTGTACTCTCTCTCCAAGCACCATTAACATTTAATTTTAAAAGACCTATTTTTTAAGTTAAAGTTATAAAATTTATGTAATAAAACAAAAGATAACATATGTCAATTTACATTGAAAAGGAGTTTTCCAGTCTGCTTTCTGCCACAAAATTTACTTCTCTTTTAAAACGCATTGCTAACTACTAACCATAGCAAAAATGCTAATAATATTCAATATTATATAAACCTCAGAAGAACAACCAGGGCTGGAAAGATATTTCAATAGCTGGAGAATATGCTTTGATTTCAGAAGGCCTGCATTTGTTTCCAACACTGTGTGGTCCCCAAGGCACTCTTGGGGTGTGTAGTCTCCAGGCTCAGGGTCACCCAGTGACCCCTAAGGGGGACCCTGAGTGTTGCCAGGTGCAATGAAAAATTCAGCATAATAATAAAAATAAAGTTCTCTAACAATGTCATTATTTTATTTATCATTATTTAACAAATAATGATATTAAAATGAGCTAAAAGTTTTACCAATTCTAAATGTTTTACCAATTCTAAATGTGCAGTTCAGTTTTATCTGAGGAACATACTTAATTAAAAATTAATTTAGACTATGGCAAGCTAATTTGGTATGAATACAATAAACTCAAAAAATAAATGTACACATTATTGCATTTGAAAAAAAATAATCGCACCTTTTGTTAGTTTCTTCTTAGACATAAGCATCTCACACACAAAAAAGCCTATTTTCAAAAGTATTAATAATGCCAATCTTGAGTTACCAATGCTCTTCTGGACAGTATTGGAGGCACTTGCCTTGCATGCAGCTGATCCTTGTTCAATTGTTGGCACTACAGAAGGCCCCCTAAGCACCAGCAAGAGAGATCCCTGAGTACAGAAACAGGTGTGAGCCTTTAGCACCACTGGTGTGACTCAAAACCGTAAAAATAAGCAAACAAAAGTAAAAGACTCTGTCAGTTTTGTTTATCAATCAGAAATATAACCATTTTGTTTGTTTACTCCCTTGATTATAAGTTAAATATATAATCAGTAAATAATAGAAATGGTTTAAAATTAAACTTAAAGCGATGTGTATCAGGTTTACAATTCTATTTTATCTTTGTTATTAACAATTACAATAAAAATTAACAATTTTTCTCTCCCTGGGCCATACAAAAATCACTATAAAAAAAGTCTTGGAGCTGGAGCCATAGCACAGCAGGTAGGGCGTTTGCCTTGCACTCGACCAGCCTGGGTTCGATTCCCAGCATCCCATATGGTCCTCTGAGCACCACCAGGGGTGATTCCTGAGTGCAGAGCCAGGAGTAACCCCTGTGCATCACCGGGTGTGACCCAAAAAGCAAAAAAAAAAAACATAATCTTAATATTCTATAAAGAAATACCAAGAGTAACAGGACCATTTTTAATGTCATTCAGTTCATTGTCTGATTCTCATTCCATCCATGCTTAAGTTGGATTCTAGATCTTTGTACTAATCATCATAGTTGTTACAAAAACATGTTTGACTATGCAAACTGAGAATTCAAATCAGTGAATATTGAGCTAAAGGGTTTGGTAGGAATTTGTGTTATATACAAATTAGAAAAGTAACTAATCATGTTTGACATTAAAATACAAAACAGTACAAGACCCAACCACCACCTCATCCCAGACCTTTGTATTGATCTGCAAACCAGATGTCAGAGAATTCCCTCCAGGCCTCCAGCACTATTAGAGAAGACTATATATATGGGTATGTGTATGCCTGTGTGTGTGTGTGTGTTTAAAAATAAAGCAATGAACTATTTAGAAAGAGAATACTGCATTAGGACATGTTTTAAATTTAGCCAGAATTATTTATGCCGGTTTAAGAAGTATGTTGATTTATTCCCCCCTACACACACACACACACACACACACACACACACACACAGAATAAGATTATCTAGTTAATTTACCATTTTTATTAAAAAATAGTAGTTTAGATACTGTCTTAGGTACTGTTATTTGGTATCACATGCTATTTTATTTTTATTTTCTCCATAAAAATATAACTGGTGGCTTGCTCTTCAAGCTCTCATTCTCCCCTGCACATGAATCTCACTTGCTTATGTTTCTTTGTTTGCTTATTTCTACTCTAGAGAAGCTTGTGTTCTCCCTTGCATGTCCTTCTCCCTTTATATCTTTCTAAGTAACTTCCAACAAAAACTACCTTGCTCCCCCTGTTGCCTGCACCTGAAATTCTTTTCTGTAAGGAAAAAATCTATGGACCCAAAATGCCTGTGCTTGGGATAGACTCTAATCTGGGCATTTCCCCAAGAGCTTGTGGCTGAGGTGGGTTGACTAGACAGGTGGAAACACTCTTTTCAAGTCAGCCTCCTTCACTCCCCACTTTACTGAGAACCTGGAAATTGTTCTATGAACCTTCTTTTGATAAACTTCAGATTTTACAGTCTTTTTTCTGTTTTGGGCTATCCACTGAGAAGTTCCGCTGTCTTTGAGAAAGCCAACATGCTCAAACCGTACAATTCATAACTAGTTTGGGCCCATAGTAATAGTACAGCAGGTAATTTGCCCCTGGACTCCATCTGCTCTCCTGAGCCCCACCAGGAGTGATGCCTTAGCTAGGAGTAAAGCCCGAGCACTGCTGAGTGTGACCAGGAAGGAAAAAAATAGATTATTAACTACTTAAGAAACAAGACTGCTGACTTATTGCTGAAGACCAGAACATGACCTCGTTCCCTTAGGGAAAGCTTGGCTGGGTATTTTATTCATACGCTGTGCTTTGTTTCCTGCATTTTACATGCTGAGACTTTCCAGGTTTTCTGTGAATCTGAGGGTTTCATGATGCTTTGCTGCTTGTTATATGTCGCTGCATGTAGGTGCTATCTCTCCTGTTGTTATAAGGAAGTCTTATAAGAACAAGAACTACACAAATCTCAGTTTAAGTGGTGGTGATCAGGGAACCTACTGAGTTACAAAAACTGTGCTAAATTTTGAAAAATGACCTGATGGCAGGGTGGTAGGGCGGTGGTGGAATTTGTGATTAGGTCTAGGAACTGCAGGAAGCAAGAGATCTCAGTGTACCTTTTATGTGGATTTTTGCCAGAGATCCTACTTGAGTGACTTCCAGAAATAGAAAAGCGAGAGATTTGATTGTTGTTGTTGTTGTTGTTGACCAAAACTAGGCTTAATCTCCTTTTCAAAAATAATTGGTTCTGTAGGGCTTGTCTTTATAAGGACCCAGGCTCTACAAGGAATTATTAGGCTGTGTTTGCCATACAAATGGATATATATATAAAGAGATATAATATAAAGATATAAATAAAAGCAATGGAAACATATGTCTATATTTTTCTCCTTTGTACATAGTGTCATCAAAATTCTTCTACATATAATGACTTATGAGAAAATGAAAAAAATTTTAATCTTTTAGCTATTTCCTTTGATCTATAGGATAAAATCTAAATTATTTTATTTTACCATTTAAGGCCATTTTCTCCACTTTATTCTATTTTCCTATGTATCATTTTACTCATAAAAACAGCTCCCTCTCAGATCCTCTGCCCATTTCCCCCAGTCTCCATTGACCCAGGGGTCACACCCATAAGCCACCTCCTGCCAGCACCAGATAATCTCGTCATCCTCATCATTGACCACCATCCAGATCACACGGCTCTTTCTCCCAGAAGGGAGCATAACATGAAGTCTGCCATAACCGTGCCACCGGACCCTGCAACAGGCTGCTTCACTCGGGCTGCCCCAGAGAAGGGTGAGTGAGAGCCCTCCCCGCCTCAAGGAATCCAGCTCAGCAGCTAAAAACCTCCAGAACCCAACCACGACCACACCCAAGGCCACTCCTCACATGCTCAGGACAAACCTCACACATGAGTGAACATATTCTTGGACCAAGCAGCCTCATTCGTGGACACTCGACACATTATAAGACACTTTCTACCCATTCCCCATAAGTACCACGCCACATTTGATGGGTTTCCGATGGTAGGCAACAAGTCATAGAAGGAAATATATATGCATATATACATATTTTCATATACATATATGAAAGCTCACATCACTCAACCATTAACAACATATTAGTGATGTCCTAAAGAATGTCTTAATGGCCCCTGCCAAAATAGAATATTCACACTATTTCCTATATGAATACTTTTTTGTAAGCATTTTCAGCGGTTCTTAATAACAGACAATACAAAATATATTATTTCCATTGTGCTTTGGGAGAGGGACTGGGGCTTGAGATAGAAACGTCCTAAATTTGGTGGTGTGAAGGTGTAATAGCGGTGGGATTAGTGTTTCAATGTTAAATGTAATCAAATATTATGAACTACCTTATAAATTTTTTTTTAATTTTTAATTTATCTCCCTCTTTAAGATCTTGATTCTGCTCACATTTAGATCAGATTACCCTTCAATAGGAGACCGCAGTGGCAGCTACACTGCAAACTATATGAATGATAGGATAAGACAAAGAATACCCTGAAAATTCATTTTGAAGATATGAACCACTGTGTTTCTTTCTTGTAAAATCCTAGATTACAAAGACAAAAAATATGGAGATAGAAGTAAAAAAAATCTAAAAAATAATAATATATTGTCACCCTATTATTTGGAAGCTCTAGAGTTATGTATATTGTAATTCCTTTACATTACATTTTCTGTAATTTTTTCATGATATACCCATAATTTTCAAAATATAGGCACCTTGTGAACAGTGAACAAATATTTTAATGAATGATCATTTTATTTCCATCCCTCTTTGCTTAAAAATTGTCAATGAATATATACATATTCCATGACATTTTTCTTTTGGATTTCATGTACCAAACTCAGGCTCTCCATTTCCAAGGCACTAACTCTTTCACTGAGCTATTTTAGACAACTTGAAAGGCAAATATGGAGAATTCTGATACACTCAAGTGCTACAGAGAATGCAAGTCAACCATAACATATGTGAGAAAAATGGTAAAACACTAGCACTGTTGGAAGGGTAGTGGATATGGCTCAGTGTGAGAGCATCTGCATTGTATGTGTGAGGCTTTGATCTCCAGTACACCCCCCCCCACACACACACACACCAAACTTACTTCCTTGGAAAAACAGCAACCATCAAAAGTTTACATATAACATGACATGGGAGCTCATATACACGGCCTAGTAGAGTTACAAGGTTTATAACCAGAAGGTTGGTCTTGAACATAAGAAGGCTCTGAAGGCAGTCATTGCACAGGAATGATATGCCTGAGCTTTCCTGCTGGAAAAAGTTGCTGTCTTGGATTTGTTGCAATCATGGATAACTGCCATCTTACATTGTGTAATTGTAAGCAATAAAAGCTACAAATTAGAGGCAGTTGGGTCTACTTGTCCCTTGAATAAGTGTAAATTACTATGCTTTCCTTTAAGATAGACTTTCTGTCTCAAGAGCAATCTTTCATTCATTAGCTTTGGTGACCCAGCAGCATTAGTCAAGGGACCCAGCAGTATGATACAAATTTTGCAGCTCAAAATGAGTAAAATTAGTCAGGATAGGAAAATGATTTATATTTCCAACAACAGATGAATGGATAATGAAGTTGTGGTATATAGACACAATGGAATACTATGCAAACACAAGGAATGATGAAATCATGCAATTTGCTGCAACTAGGATGAAAATGGAAGATCTCATATTAAGTCAAGTAAGTTATAGGGACAAGGACAAATATCAGATGTTCTTTCTAATGTCTGGTATATAAAAATAACATGATAAAGAAAGGGGATGTATCAAAGGTGCCAAATCTTGTGCTTTGATTATAGTAATGAAAATGCCAGAGGAAACAGATTGTGGGGATCAAGAAGAGTCAGTCTGAAAATAATAAAAGGGCAAGTGACAATTCTTGGATTTATCCAAAATGTGGAGGCAGATTATCTCTATATATTTAAAGCAATAGAACCATGGAGTTAAAATTTCAAAAATTAAACTTAAAAAATGGGATCAAGGAGAGATGTTGGGGATGAAGGGAACCTAGAGTCACTGATGGAGGGATGAGGACACTGGTAGTAAGATTGGAGTTGAAATATTTGTATTTCTAAAACTTGTCAAAACCTTTGTAAATCAGGTGACTAAACTTTTAAAAAAATTAACAGGCAAAAATAATATTCCATTGCTAAGTTATATCTATAGTTATTTTATGTTAAAACAAGGGAATTATAACTCACTGTATTGATTCTCAGGATTCATCATCGTCATCATCATCATCATCCCGTTGATCGTCGATTTTCTCAATGGTCTCAGTATCATCTCCATTTGTCCCAGCCCTGAGCTCTTAGAAGCCTCTTTTTACTCATCCTTCCCAATGTTGCTGCATGGAGGCTCTTTCGGGGTCAGGGGAATAAGACCCAACATTGTTGCTGTTTTTGGAATATGAATATGCCAAGGGAGCTTGCCAAGCTCTCCCGTGCAGGCAGAAAACTCTAGGTAGCTTGCCAGGTTCTCCCAGAGGGAGAACTAGGCTATAAGATGTCATGGCCATGCACTTCCAGAAGCTTGGTTTTATAGTCTTTGGATGTTGGCCATTGGTGGGATTACAAGGCTCTGGGGGCAGTCCCTGGGTGTGACTGCCTAGCTGCTGGAAAATAGTGAATCTGGGCAGATGAGGCCCAGTCCCTATCTGAGTAGGCTTGGAGGTCTCAGCCCCGGGTCCCACACACCTGGGTTCCTCTGCCAGTACCTTCATGCATGATGCTCATCCAAACATATGGAGAGGGGCCTTGAACATGGCTGTGGCTGGGTTCTCGAAGTCCTCGGCCATTGTGGAGGGCTCTGCTCGAGACAGGGAGGGAAACTTAACCCACCCACTCTGAGGGGCCTTGGTGAAGACAGCCAGGAGCAGGGGCAAGAGACTCTGCCTCTCAGGATACAGGGGGTACAAAAGAGGGCACTTAGATGTACCTGGGTTTTAGAGTACTATGTAAAGCCCTAGGTTCAATTCTAAGCACTGCACACTGATAAATAGGATCATAAGAGAGTAAATGAGCCATTTAGATATAAATCCAGTTTAAATAAAATATTGGTAAACTTTTTTATTTAGTGATGATTTTCTTGACTTGTATTTAAACCCTAAACCCTACATTTTAAACCCTACATACAGGTGTATATGTGTGTGTAATATAGATGCATATAAGTAAATCATATATGTATACTATATTCTTATTATGGAATAGGCATCTGAAAACTTTTTTATAGAAAAAATGAATATTGTTGTGTATATGTACACAATTTGTGGGTTTCAGTCTAGATAAGTGGCATTAAAATACAACAAATAACAGTGCAAGATTCAGGAAAATGAACTTAATGGGTTCACTACTTGTTTTACTTCATTAACATTTCTTGCCCCATCAAAGCACTCTGAACAATAAACTTAGTTTTTCCAACAAATGGAAAGAATTAAAATCTTTTCTTTTGTATTGTCATGCCCTGAACAATCTCTTTGTTTAACAAGAATACCGGCTTTTCCCTCCAATTAACAAGAGACAAGTTGAAAAAAGTTATGACAAATACCAATTCAAGTGTTTTTGTTTAGTCTTGTTATGGAATTATGTAGAAATTTTGTCAGACAGAACATTTCCAGACTGCACGTTACTTGTGGTACAAAACCTTTACTATTTGACTTAGTAGGAGTGCCATTATAGACTGAATTGCACCTAGAAAAACTTGAGTTTGTCCCTTATTACCTCCTTTCAAGGGATCTTGTTATTATACTCCCTTTCCTCCAGCTTTCAGCTTACTACAATCTCTCCTGATCTATTTATCCCCTTAGTAAATCACTCTACTCTCATGTCATGTCAAAATCAAAACATGTGGGGCTGGAGTGATAGCACAACGGGTAGGGCTTTTGCCTTGCACACAGCCACCCTGGGTTCAATTCCCACCATCCCATATGGTCTCCTGAGCACCGATAGGAGTAATTCCTGAGTGCAGAGCCAGGAGTAACCCCTGAGCCTCACTGGGTATGACCCAAAAAAAAAATTGATGAATAACAGCACAACATCTCATTAATGATAATGAAATATCCACAACAGTAAACTTTACCTATAAACTTGTATACTACAAAAGTAATTTATGTCCTATGTTTTGAGGTATATGTATTAAATTCTTCTCTGTAAGTAAAAGTAAGGAATATGAATGAATGAAAAAGTTTGCCATTGGGGCTGGAGTGATAGCACAGCGGGTAGGGCATTTGCCTTGCACTCGGCTGGGTTCGAATCCCAGCATCCCATATAGTCCCCTGAGCACCACCAGGAGTAATTTCTGAGTGTAGAACCAGGAGTAACCCCTGTGCATCACCGGGTGTGACCCAAAAAGCAAAAAAAAAAAAAAAAGAAAAAGAAAAAGTTAGCCATCAATACAAATTTGTTGTAATTATTATATTTTAAAGGAAACATGGAACTAGAGCGACAGCAGAGCAGGTAGAGCGTTTGCCTTGCACGCAGCTGATCCAGGTTCGATTCCTCCATCCCTCTTTGAGAGCCGGGCAAGCTACTGAGAGTATCCCGCCCGCACAGCAGAGCCTGGCAAGCTACCCTTGGTGTATTCGATATGCCGAAAACAGTAACAACTAGTCTCACGATGGAGATGTTACTGGTGCCCGCTCGAGCAAATCGATGAACAACTGGACTGGACGACAGTGCTACGACAGTGCTACAGTACTAAAGGAAACATACATAGAAATCCATGGATGTGACTCAGAGGTAGAGTACAAATGCTGTGATGTTGAGACTGAGTTCAATTCTTGGCATTGCTAAAGGAAACAGAGAAAATTGTGCTTTGGTAAAATTGCAAAGTTATTTATTCATTGCAGGAGAAAACAAATGAACAGATAGCACAGAAATGTAGAAAATTTACAGAATCAAATTTTAAAAATGTTAACTTCATTAAGGGTTAGTGACTTAAAGCTAATGTTTCCAATATTGTACAATAGATTTTTATATGCATTTTATAAAAAGCACCATGATTTATGAAGTTACTCATAGTTAAGTTTTAGACATATAATAAAGAAATACCAATCCCCCAGCAGTGCCAACTTTCCTCCATCAATGTTCCCAGGTTCCTTCCCATTTCCTCCCCCACATCCTCCCAACCCCCAGTCTGCCCTCTTGACAGGCACCTTTCTAAGTTCAATTGCTAAAACTTTTGCCTCTTGATTTCAGTGTCGTTAACCCTGTGGTTTGGATATTTGACTCTATCGTTCCTTAGCACCACCTTTGTACCTTAATCTCTTGACCTGGCCCATCTGTCTCTTCTCCTCCTAAATTCTTTATTTCTTCTTTAAAGTTGTTCACAACGAGTTGTTGCATTCAATATTCCAACACCAATCCGACCACCATTACACCTTCCCACCACCAATATTTCTCTCTCTCTCTCTCTCTCTGTATGTGTGTGTCTGTGAGTGTTTGTGTATGTATGTGTCTCTCTCTCCTGCCTCTCTCCCTCTTTTCTCTATTATTTTCCCTCTCCCTTTTTCCTATGATTTTTTTCTCTACCTCCATCCTTTGCCCTCTCCCTCCTCGTCCCCCTCCACCTCTCTCCTTTTTTAAAAAATATAACAATTTAAAAATCTAGTTTCCCCATATCTTACGTACTGTTTTCCCTTTAAACCAAATATTAGGAGAAAAAAATCACTGACTAATCTTCTTAAGTATCTTTATAAAAATAAATAACAGAGTCAAGGATATACTTTTATAGTGAGTCTTTAATTTCTTTTTTCCATTTAAATCATTATATAACACACACTTGCTACATTTTCAACCAGATTAAAAAAATTTTTTCAGTTACATTGTTCAACTTGGACTTTATCCATTGATTACAAATAAAAATTGGTACATTATGTGCATATTTTCTTTAATTTATATATTATCAACTCTGTTATAAAGAAAATCAATTGTATTATGCTCTGCCCTCAGTTAACTCATTTTGAAGCCTTGGTGTGTTGTAATTCTCTAAAACTCTCCAAAGGGCTCACAATCATTTCCTGTTACAGTCTATGCTCTTGCTAAGGGTTGAGATTATGTTTTCATGCCTTTAGTTCTCAGGATCAGTTTTTTCATTTCTAGAAGTTTAACAGTTGGTTATCATATCACCTCCCTATCCCCAATAAGAAAATTTGACTCTTGCAGAAGCAAGAAGGTCAATAAAACCAGAGAAAACATGTAATTTCAGTGGAAGCAGAAATGATCAGAAAAGAGTGCTTTTATGCCCTATGCAGTTGTAATTTTCAAACTTTTTTCAGTCCCCACAAAATTTCTTTAAGTGAACATTTAGTGGTAACCCAATAACTGAAGCAGATACAGTGGGAGAAAGCAAAGCCACTGTTCTAGAATCTTTCTATTTACAATTTATTATTTATATGAATCTCATCTAAGGATCTTATTGAGTTATAGGCCAAAAACAGTATGGTGGGGTCCAAGATTCTGGTTTTTTAATAAACTTTTAAGATTATGCCAATATTCTGAAACATGGAACATACATAGAAAGTCATGGTCATCTTCACTATATTCACAATTTTCTTTCTTTTTGCTTTCAGCGAAGCTAGTTTTTATTGAATGAGACTTGCTTAGAAAGATTTGAGGAGGGAAAGAGAATAAGTATGTTCAAGAGAGGACACAGCCTTCTCCGGAGTGAAAATCAGCAGACGAGATATGTGTTGGAAGGAGAACACGGGCTTGAAGACCAAACCTTATCTTCATTATTTCCTAGAATTCTGCTAAAAACTCGTTCCTCGTGTGATTTCACTCCCACCTGTCTCTTCACAGCACCATATATTTTCTTCTTCTATACGAGGCACAATACGCACATCCAAGGATGCCTACGTCTTAATCCTGGGCTCCATGGGTATGTTAGGTTACAAGGCCAAGTAGAATGAAGTCATGGCTATTAATTGGCTAACTTTACAATTGAGAAGCTATCCTTGGGGATACAATGTAATCACTAGAATCCTGGAATATGAAGGAGATCAATCAGAGTCGTAGGAAAATGAGACTCTTAAGGATATAAACTTCATAACAATGGAGACACGGTACTTTAGTTTTAAAGTAAAGGTTTGAACCAGGCACTAAGAAATGTGAAGAGAATCTAAAAGCTGAAAAAGCAAAAACACTAATTTTTCCCTAGTATCTCTGAAAAAGCATATAGTCCAGTGAATGGGTCAAACATCTAGACTATAGATTTGTAAAATAATACATTTTTGTTACTTTAAACCCTCAAACTGTGGTAATTTGTTTCAGAGCAATTAAAACTAATATACCCACTTTGCCATATTTCTTACTGGGTAACACTGATAGTATATATAATATTGATGTTCCTTTAAAAAACAAACAACAGAAAATATTTTTAATAAAGATTTGATCCTGAGTAACTACTTAATTTCAAGCTATGAGTTTAGATTTCAAGGGGTCTCTATGTAGAGCTCAATGATTAATGCATCTGCAAGATATTACACTGTACTTTAATAAAAGAAAACTCATGTTTTGTTAGTTTAGCACAAGATTTACTACTGAGAATAATTCCTCAGAGCAATATTTTTAGTTTAAAAAAAGAAGAGATGAGGAAATACCTTAATAAAGCTTTGATCTTGAGTTGCTATTTCATTTCAAGCTATGAGTTTAGATTGCAAGGGGTCTCTCTCTATATAGAACTCAGTGATTCGTGATTCCTCTATCTGCAGGATGGTATACTTTATTAATTCAGCATCTAGATTGTAATTAAAAAGATCAAATTTTTGTTAGTTTTAGCACAAGATTTATTACTCAAAGTAATTGCTTAGAGTTTGACTTTTTGTGTTTACAGTATTCAAAAATGTGCCATTACTGCTTCTAAAAAAATATATCATTACTGGGGCTGGAACAATTGTACAGTGGGTAGGGCATTTGCCTTGCAGGTGGCTGACCGGGTTCAATTCTCAGCATCCCAAATGGTCCCTCAAGCACCGCCAGGAGTGATTACTGAGTACAGAGCCAGGAGTAACCCCTGTGCATGGCCGGGTGTGACCCAAAAAGAAAAAAAAAATTACTTTTAAATTAATTTTTATTAAAAACACCATGATTTACAAAGTTGTTCATTATGTGGTTGTTTCAAGCATTTAGTGCTCCAACATCACCAGCGTGATTTTTCCCTGCAATATCCCCAGTTTCTCTCCCAATCCTAACCTGCCCCCTTAGATACGTAACAAATTTACTTGCTATTGCTTATTCCAACAAAACTTTAAGAAATGTAAATAAATTATCAGAAAGTAAATCAGTAAGGGCCAATTTGTGAATACTGTATGATTTTGACCTATGTAAATAAGAAAATTTAAACCATTAATGCAATATAATAAAATGCCTATGCTCAGTTACATAGATAAATTTTCAACTCTGGACTCTAAACTATTTGAATTAAATTTTATTTTATACTTGGACCTTATTATGTTAATAATCATGTCTCACCTGTCATTAATAAAACTTTTAAAGTATAGTTAATATACTATGGACTTTACATGAAATAGTTAATGCCTATGTAAAATATGTAAATTTTCCCCTACACTTTATATAAACACTGATGTTTATACAAAGTTGTTCATGATGATTTGTGACAGTCATTCAGGATCCCAAAACCAATCACACTACCTTACACCTTCCCTTCCCCACTATCTTCAATTTTCCCAATCACCCCTCCTGCCTGCCCCATATAGCAGCAAGGCCTCCGTAATTATTTTATATTGCTTGTTGTCAATAATTTACTAGCAGAATGATCAAAAAATGTTTCCTTAGAATAAAATTCATGAAATTGTTGTATTTCACCATGGAGATATTAAGTCTTTGTATGAGAGATTATCAAATGTTATTACAGGTTAAGCCTTCTGTGTTTATGCTTTGTTAATTGAGATTGCTTGCCTTCTACATTACATCCTATCCAGTCTGTGTCCTACTACTGGTTAATCACTGTTGTAAAGTTTGGATATGTTTGCTCCAGGAAGTCCAGACTCCAAGAAAGCTTGGAGATTTCAGTCACAAAACCTGCATACCTGAATATTTGGCAGCTTAATTTATAGGTGAGTTCGTCCCAATTGGAACCAGCTGGGGTCATGGTTCCAATTTTGGGTGTGGGAGCAGGTGGCTATCCAGGCTCTGCTTGGGAAGGCACTGGGCTGACCCACCCTGCTCTGGAGTGCCCCAGAAATCTCAGCCATGAGCACATATCCTAAAATATTTTCAGCGGCTTGTTGATCTCTTCCAAGATTTATTTATGAACCTCGGGATCAAGGCCAATAGATGTGCTTGCATGGCAGCACCAGAGCTGGACATCGTTACTTTTTCATATTCTTTTTAACATTAAAAAAATAGATAAGAAAAATGGCACATTTTACTTTGAAATTGTTAACAACCCAGTTTAGAATGTGTAATTCCATAATTTCTTTATTTTCCTTCATGGGGTTTCCTTCTCTTTTTCTCTCTGTAATTCTCATTCTCTTGTTTCTCCTCTTTCATACTTACTAAATAAAAACTATTTCCAAAAAAACCTTTGAAAACCCATAAAATAATTTTGGTTAATATTTCTTCCTCAGCTACTTAAAGGCAGTTTTGCCAAACTCACGACCAAATAAGTATATATGTCAATAACTTTTCCATAATTCTAAATTAATTTAAAATTTTGATTGGAATAAACAAACACAGATACAGAAGTTGAGGGCATTAACAGTTAAACAGACCCCTTACATTAGAAAAAAAATTAACCTTCCAGAGATTTGAGGGATGGAGGACCATTAGTAAATCAAAATGTTCTTAAGATTGCATTTTTCTGCAAATTGAAGCTTTCCACAAACAGTTCACAACAGAAATTACCTAAAAATAGATGAATATCATTTGCATGGCCTAATCCTTCTGTAATTATTGATGAACTTGCTACAAAATATAAATGAAACAGCACCATAAAGCCTATAGATGAGCATTTTCTATTAAGATAATGATACATAAAGACTTCTTTAAGTATCTTTCAGTGACCTACTTTAGATAAAAAGTCACTTCTTGGTGGCAGCAGATCGAGTCCTCAAGGTAAAGTACGTGATAACAATGCACAGAATACAGCCTGTTTCCATCTTCCACTAGAAGAGTCTATCAGAGTCAAAATAAATAGGGCAGATCAGGATGATGAGGACAGAGTAATCAAAGACTGAATGGAAGGAAAATCTAGCAAGAACTTCAGGAAAATAAAGTAGACAGAGGAGGAGCACAGAGTTCACATCAATAGGGGATTGAAGTTTCAAACAACATAAACGGAAATAGATTTAATGTAAAGGGGAATTTATTTAAGAGCAAGTATTACGATTAACTATGACTTGGAGAACAGATGGAAATGAAGGCACAGAACCATGGGCAAATGGCAACATAAAAATAATCAAAATAAGTCATTTCAGTTCCAGCAGTAAAGAATGGAGTTCATAGGTTGCTCTGGCATTGAACACTAAAAATATGTCCAATGCTGTAGAGGAATTTGCATTAAAGTTATAGCAGCAGCCACCATCTGTCACTAAGGTGGATTTTCTCCAATGTATGTTTTCTTTGCTGTTGTAGTTTTCTTGTTTGGGAGACCACACCCAATACCTTGCCCTGGGGTCATTCCAGGTGATGCCCAAGGGGTCCATGTTGTGCTGGGAATCAAATCCAGGCACCTATACACAAAGTGAGTACTCAGCACTTTGAGCTATCTCCTTTTCCCCCTATGGCTTTTTTGGATCATTTACTTCTTATTGTAAATTAAAATAGAATAAGTTTGATTAGTAGAACACAAATCACTTGTTCACATCCTAAATAAAAGATCCCTAGGAAAATATTTTTAGCCTCTGTATCAAGCAAGATAGATTCTACCTCTGACCACCTCTGAGAGGTGTCAAAAATTTAAACAGAGAATCTAAAATTTCTATTTTAAATACTTATGCAGGAGCCAGGCGATAGTGTGGTGGTTAGGGCACATGGCATCTTTAAACCTTGGTGCCATAAGTTTCCCAGGGCATCCCATGGGAAAGCTTATACAGGGACTGTGAGATAGCATTGAGGTTTAGGGCACAGATCTGGTTCAATCCCTGGCATCATAAGTTTCCTTGAGCACCCTCGGGGCTGCCAAGAGGTCCCAGAGCACCAGCATGTATGGTCCTGGAGGTACCTAGCACCTCTGAGGTAATCTCTATCACTGCAGAGAGTTAGCAGCAACATAGCCTTGGATCCTAGCTTTATTGGCCAAACATCACTAGGGAAGTTAAAAAAAATGAAGGGAAATAAAGGAATACTTATGCAACAGGGAAGGATCTAGTCCCATATATGCAAGATTCTATGACAAAATTCTAGGTAAAATAGTCTATATAACTCTTACCCATATATTTATATAATAAATTGATTTTTAAATATGTTACAAAGTATGTGGATTCTTGTGAAGACTAATAGAATTGATGAAAATCTAAAATAATAGCTAAGAAAGACACTTATTTTCTTTATGTCCCTCCCATCAGTACTTCACAAAGTCATTGGAAATTAGTATTCATGAACAGCATGTGAGACAGTTCAGATAATGAGTCCTGATGAAATTGGCAATAATTAATTTGCATTAGGAAGTTTATTTCAGAGTGAGAGATATTAAATTGGCAAACTTAAAAATAAGGAACCTAAGAGTTGGTTCCTAGACCTTAGTAGAAAAATATAGTATCAGAACACTATGAATGGTTGCTAATCTCCTCAAAAAGTAATAACAACCTTCATCAATGCAGTTGCATGGGCAGAACCTGGCAAGCTACCCGGGGCATATTTTATATGCCTAAAACAGTAACGATAGGCTTCATTCCCCTGACCCTGAAAGAGCTTCCAATCATTGGGAAAGATGAGTAAGAAGAGACTGCTAAAATCTCAGGGCTGGGAGGAATAGAGATGTTACTGGTGCCTGCTTGAGTAAATCGATGAACAATGGGATGATAGTGATACAGTAATCAATGCAGTACCTCATACAGACTGGTTAAGACTTCATTTATGATGGTTGTGACTTGTATCACTTGTCATCCCATTGATCTTCTATTTGCTTGAGCTGGCGCCAATAACATCTCCATTCGTCCCTGTCACGTGCTAGTGTAGCACAATGGTATCTGCTAGCTCCAGGAACACAAAGAGCCTCAAACTTTTCACTCAGGATTTTGATGAAAATGTCTGACCATCTCGTAGGTGGGCAGCCACGTGGTCTTTTGACGTCCCGTGGAATTCAGTTGGTAACAGCTCTAGTCCAGCGGTCATCTTTAAATCGCATTATATGTCCAGCCCATCTGATTTTTGATGTCTTGACAGCGTCCCTGATTCTTGACCATCAGCAGAGGTTGGAACTCTGGATTCTTTCTCTCACTTGAGTGAAACGTGATACTCCTAGCATGGCTCTTTTGATTCCTCTTTGGGATACCCAAATAGTGTTCTCATCCTGTTTGCACATATAGTAGAAAAATACTATATTTTTTCTACTAAGGTCTAGGAACAAACTCTTAGGTTCCTTGTTTTTAAATGTGCCAATTTAATATCTCTCACTCTGAAATAAGCTTCCTCAGGGCCCAGGTCTCTGAGGCGAATGTCAATGCAGGAAGAACGGTGATGTCGAAAAGATGTGCCTGGAGCCGGAGTTTCTTCGTCCTCTTAACCACTTCTTTGACGTACTTGAAGGCATTCCACACTGCTCTCTTCCTCCTGTGCAGTTCTGGAGCCAAGCCTTTCCTCATGTTGAGTTATCAAACCCAAGTACACATAGCTGCTGCATTCAGAGATGTTTGTTCCGTTGAGAGCAAATGGAATGTCAGGGACTAGTTCGTTTTTCATGAACATTGTTTTGGTGAGATTTCAGTTGCAGTTTAACCTTTCCACACTCATGGTCGAAGTCAGCAAATATTTGGTTATCATTATTTTTTTTGAGGAGATTAGCAACCATCTATGCAATTCATCTACTAGTAATGTTAAATTTTCCATTCAGCATTAAGTAGCATAAACATAGAATGACCTATCTTACAATAACACTAAACTCTGCCTTCTGAAAAGCGTTTCATCAGGAAAAAGGCAAGGAAACTACAGAAAAAAATTGCCCTTTTATCTCTAGTTTTGCACATGTCAAAGATTTTAAGCAAAAAAAAAAAAATAAAAGGAGCACTATTCAATGTCCCTGAGAGACCAAGGAAGCTTCAGGTTCTATTTTTCCTTTTCCAACTACACATTTATGTTGAGGGATTATGAGGTTACATGATAATATTTTTATGCTTCCTGTCTCTTTATTCATGCATGTTCTCCTCTGGGATTTCTTATGGAAAATGGAAATGAAGAGGAAAATAATAATCATTAACATGAATTTGAATCCTCATACTCATACAAAACATTTTTTCACAATCTCTTGATTTATTTTTTTTGTCAAGCATCCAATAAGTTCTTTGCAGAATACTGAGCTAGCTTTGAAGCACTTAAATTAGTGTTTTGGTTTTCAGTAGAGAAGGACAAAATTCATGTGGGTTGTTGCTGGAACAAGATGTGCATTTGAAGCTTTGGAATTCTACTATGATTTTTCCCCCCTTTATTTTTTCTTTTGCCTTTTTGTAGCAACTATCATGGTTGGAATATTGCATTTATTCTGTTGTTTGTTTATGTTTAAAATGAAATAAATGTGTGCACAAATGAGCTTCTAAAAACATCAGTGTTGACGATTTAAAATAAATAATTATTTTTTTGACAGAGAACTGAGTCTGTACTTTATAATCCAATTAGTTCTGTGCTCCTGGGAGACCTTAAAGTTCTAACTTCTGCAAAATCTCTGTGAAAATTATCCTTGATGCTAGCAGTTGTGCATTACTAAAGTGATACAATACTAATGTAGTTGATCTCTGTCTTCACTTTCTTTTGATAATTATCCAGGTCATTTGAATTTCTTTTTAAATTTATCTTATGTTTATTTTATAAATATAGATAATATCTATATATTTTAGTATATTTTATATTAGTAGTATCTAAACTTTACAGATGAAAATTAATTACCTGTGTCTTATAAATAAATCTTAGTAAGAATTAAAAAACCACAATAATAGAACATGAATGATAAGCATATGTAAATGCTGAAAATAAAAATATAATTATTGCTAAATTTGGTCTCAATGATGGTAAGGAATAAGAAATATTGTGTGACTAAAGAACAACTTGAAGTAACATTAATATCCAGCATGAATCTGCCACAGATTGTTATATAATTCTGACTACTCCATCAGGTTAATTTCCTCATCTAGAAAATAATTATACTTTTATAGTTGTTTTTTCTACTTAAGCATTAGAATTTGGACTTGATGTAAATATCATCAAACTGTCTGTATGTAAGATGCTCAGAATTATTCCTGACTACAAAATATTTTCTTTGAACTGATATAAGTACTAGAGAGGAAAACAAGTCAAGATGTACTTGAATATAGATGTTAGATGTAATTTAGGTAGGAATCTGTGACTGAAGACGATAAGCCAAAACATTCAACATGTGAGAAGCCTGCATTTAGGAGGTTAACAAGAACTGTACAAGTAGGGCAAGTAAACAGAATAATAGATTTAAGCCTAGTTCTAAGAAAACTGGTAAGATAAAGTTTTGCCTCTCAGGGCTGGAGCGATAGTACAACAAGTAGGGAGTTTGCCTTGCACAGGGATGACCCGGGTTCGATTCCCAGCATCCCATATAGTCCCCCAAGCACTGCCAGGAGTAATTCCTGAGTGCAGAGCCAGGAGCAACCTCTGAGCATCGCTGAGTGTGACCCAAAAAGAAAAAAATTGCCTCTCTCAATTCCTTAAACATTTCCTATTCAGATAATAACACATCCCAATTACATCAAGCATAGAAATCAAAATAGACATAAATAAACAAATATTTGTTATTGATGTAAATAAATTTTAGACACAGAATATAAAGTAGTCCTTAAAAATAAAATTCTTGCATTTTTATTTCATCTGCAATTTTTGTTAAGAATTCATTTCAATGATGTGTCATTGAGTTAACTATGGTTTAATGTGTAAGGCCATGTATGCTTTGTGGTAACTTCAACTGATGATTATTGCCTGATTACAAAAGGCATTATCAAGCTAATCACACAATATTTTGAAACTTTATATCTGAAACTGAGATTAGAAACTAGAAATTTCTTATTTCTACCAAAATGAAATGACTTCCTTACTGAATTTTATTTCTCTGGATATATGCAATATATTATGAACAATACAGTAATGATTTATTTAAGTGAAAATCAAAAAAGAAGGATCCAGATTCTTTGCCCCCAAAAAGAAAATCAGAATGGCTAACAACTTGTAGATTACACCATCAACTTGAATTTTGAATAGAATTTCCTACTCTGAAATTCTCTTCTATTTCTTACTCCATTTATAATGCAAACTTAAAACTCAAAAAGATCCTATTTTGGGGGCTGGAGAGATAGCACAGCGGGTAGGGCGTTTGCCTTGCACGCGGCCGACCCGGGTTCAAATCCCAGCATCCCATATGGTCCCCTGAGCACGGCCAGGTGTAATTCCTGAGTGCAGAGCCAGGAGTAACCCCTGTGTATCACCAGGTGTGACCCAAAAAGCAAAAAAAAAAAAAAAAAAATCCTATTTTTTCCGTCTCTCTAGCCTTTTGTAACAAGGCAATTTTTTAAACCTGTTAATTATTTATCTAAAATGCACCTAACTGAAAATGTCTATTTTTTTTTTAGCAGGGGTGGGGGGAGGTGTCACACCCAGCGATGCTCAGGGACTGCTCCTGGCTCTGCACTCAGGAATGACTCCTGGCAGTGCTCAGGGGACCATATGGCTATTTTCATTCTAATCATATTCCCCAGGACTGGATCAATAGCACAGCAAGTAGGGTGCTTGCTTTGCACATGGCCAACCCAAGTTCAATTCCTCCATTCCTCTCAGAGATCCCGGCAAGCTACCAAGAGTATCCTGCCCGCACAGCAGAACCTGGTAAGCTACCCGTGGCATATTTTATATGCCAAAGACAGTAACAAGAAGTCTCACAATGGAGACATTGCTGGTGCCCGCTCGAGCAAATCGATAAACAATGGGACAACACTGCTACAGTGCTACACTGCAGATTTCCCAAACTGTTGCTCTAATAGAGTCTAAGTGATTGTTTACTCTCACATCCCCTTCTCTTTACTGGTTTTCTCATTCTGAACAGTATGCTTGGACAATTTCAAATGGTATAAAAAATTATATTTTTCCATGACACTTCATTTGTCAATATCAAGACTTAAGATATAATAACGAAAAAATAATGATCAACATAAGAATAAAATAACAATACCAATAAACTATATTATTTTGAGAATCTGAACATTCCCATATAAACTAAAGTACGATGGTTGCATACCACTGTTCTAATCCATTTGAGAGAAGTATGGTTCCCTTTTTTTCTGGGGAAATTCGGAATTAAATTTTCTTATTCTTCAAACTGACCCACTTTGAAAGTAAAGTGGAGTCAGTTTGAAGAATATTTTGAAAGGAAGATATTAGTGCGAGTTTTCAAGAAAAAGTGTGTAGATGCATGAGCACATGCGGGATTTGAGCGTTCAGTCGCCAAAGCCATTTGCCAGGCTAGTCCATGGCAATGCACAGATAAAGGACAGGGGAACGGAGAAACAGGGACCAGGACTGGTCGGTAGTCAGTTTATCTCTCTCTCCTCCTCAGCATATTTCGATCTCTCCCTTACAGCACAATCATAGTCGTAGTTTTGGTCATAGTCCCAGTCATCTTAGTTCCATTATCCTAGTCTCCTCATCCTTCGTTACCTCCTTCCTAGTCTCATTGTAGCCTCATAGTCCCTTCTTACCCCTTACAACATAATTATATAGCAATCATGAAGGATAGAAATACACATAGATGGGGTTGAACATTGTTATAACAACAAACAGAGGTAAAGTCACTCCTTCAGGGGAAGTTCTAGGAGATGAACCCGAGGACAAAATCTCATCAGAGGGTTTAACACTCTAGATTACTAAATCTGCTCAAGGTCAGGATTCCAACCAGGGTATATTGCTTTCTCCTTTCCTCAGTTAGGAATCCATTTAAACAATCATAGTAAATTTACTTACAATATTTCTAGTTACTTTGTATGAACACAGTAAGAGATATATTAATCTTAAAGATTGGCTCTTCTGGGTACATCTCGCCATATATTTCAGACCATAGTCCTCAGGCCAGGTTAGTCTTTTCTAACCTCAGCAGAGTCCTTATTCAGTTACATCTTTTTGTCCATGACCATGCTCTTAACTTATTATATTTATGGTACTGAGCTTGTTCCCCTTCAATGCCAGGGTAGCTTACAGCTTGCCCTGGACCCATCCAGTCCCTTCGTTGGGACCCTCCTTTTGGGGGTGTTAGGAAGTAAGGGCAACTGAGGCTTAAGTCAGGTAAATATAATGGATGTCCAGGAGTAAGTATTGTTTAGAGTCAATTAACTCCCATGTTACAAAGCATAGCATCAGCTGTCTTCACAGAAAAAACATTGCTAAATCATGCAAATGACATAAAGGAAAGAGAAATCAATATAGGATTATTAGTGCTTGATGGAATTGGGTGTGCCTCAAGGGCACTTTTGTGAGAGTGGCTCAATAAACCTAAGCTGGGACAGGGGGAAGCAAGGACAACCCTTTGTTATTCAACAATTAATGGATTATTATAATTAATTCTGGACAATGTGTAAGATGGAACTGCCCCAGATAAGTGAGGAGATCATCCTATTGATGTGACTTCTTTCTATCATGTTAATCATTTGAATTCTCTGAAGTGTCTACCCACAAGTCTTCCTACATTCTTTGCTTAAACTCTTCTACCTCTGTATCTCTTTATGTTTTTCTCTCTCCCTCAGAGGTTGCTGCCTGTGGAATGTGTGTTCTTTATCTCACATGGCTCCTTGAAAGGGCTTGACACATTACAAGGAGACATTGAAAGAGTTGGGTTAACCATCCTACAAATTGGAAGAAGGGATATAGAGGTACACAGAGTAAAGATGCCTGTGATTTCACTTCACATCTCTGGCAATTCTACCTGCAATAAGATACCAAGTTTTATAAATGTTTTTGATTTTGTTGTTTTGTTGTTTCTATTTTTATTACTCCTGCATAAACTCTATGAAGTGATTTTTGCTTGTATAAGGAAGCAATGCAATCACAAATTCTCTATAAACATATCTACCACAATCTTAGTAAATTTGAGGACATTTTGTTTCTATTTTTTCACCAGTTCTCTTTATTTCTCAGTTGAAATATCTCAATTCTTCTGCTAAATTATATTTAAATTTTAGCTACACTAGTATTTTACATTGGTCAATATTTTGCCAATTTCCTGCATGACGTTACCTTAAGAGAACATTAATAAAACTAACAATTGGATCAAATGCAAAGATCAAGAGACATACTTTTTGAAATATCTTCTGAAGTGTTTGCATATGACCAGACAAATACACATATTATCTAGCTATAAATTAGTAGTTTTGATCTTATATATTTAATACTTCTCCTAACTATGATCCAAGTATTTTCTGACAAGTTATTTAGTATCACTGGGTTAAAAATATGTTACAAACCCATTCCATCATAGCACGATATTTTCTTTAATAGAGAATTTGTTTTTATTCTTGAGATTTTTATATTTATTTTCTTGAGTTTCTTATTTTTATAATGAAGATGGTATATTTATATAGTATACTGAGAGTAACTTTAATTTCTATTATTTTGTATTACATATGTTGTATTTTTTTTGTTTTGTTTTGGCCACACTTGGAACTCAGGGATTCCTGGCCCCATGCTTAGTGGTCACTTCTGGTGGAACTTGGTAGGAACATATGTGGTGCCAGAATCAAACGTGGGGGGTGGGGGGATGAAGCAATAGTACAGCAGGCAAGAAATTCGCCTTGCATGTGGCCGACCCTGGTTCAATCCTCAGCATTCCATATGATCCTCTGAGCACTGCCAGGAGTAATCCCTGAGCATCTTTGGGTATGACCCAAAAAGCTAAAAAAAAAAAAAAAAAATAAAAACAAAACAAACAAACAAAAAAACAGAATCAAACCTGGGTCAGGTGTATGCAAGCCAAGCACCTTACCTGCTGTAATACTGCTCCAGCTCTGTTGAATTGCTTTATAGAACTACAGTTAAGATTTATAAAAATGTATCATTAATTTTTAATAGATTTCATTTTTCTCTTAACAATTTTTATTAGCAAAGTGACACCTGTAATTCATTGGTGAAAATAAATTGAAAATTAAAACAATTCACAAAAGTATGTATAGCAAACCTTTTCTATTTCATTAAAGGGAGGATGTACAAGTGGCTGTGTGTACCCAGAGATATCTTCACCAATTATTTATACATTTTCTACAAAAAAAATGTGAAGAATATGGATTAAAAACTCAGAAATACTCCCAACAGAAATTCCTTAAGTGTTTTTCAAGCCAAGCTCATCATCTTTGAGAAACTTTTTATGTAGAAAAGTATAATAGGGCTGGAGCAATAGTACAGTGGGTAGGGCATTTGCCTTGCATGCAGCCAACCCGGGTTCAGTTCCCAGCATCCCATATGGTCCCCTGAGAACCACCAGGAGTGATTCCTGAGTGCAGAGCCAGGAGTAACCCCTGAGCAACACGGGATGTGACCCAAAAAGAAAAAAAATTTTAAAAAAGAAAAGTGTACTAAATTTTTCCTACAGTGCATTTCCTAACTGATTGCTTCAAGTAATGCATCTCGTTCTTATATGTGAGACAGTGTTTAGTAAAACCAGATGGCTAACTGTTTTCCTGTTCTGAAAAACTTAAAATTGGCAAGATGGTATTTAAATTTTTGTAAGTTTAAATATCCCAATGACAGGAGAAAGCAGTTAAATATTCTGGATCATCCATAATTCAATTATTTCATTTTTCTCCATTGAATTATTATTAAATCACAGTTCATTATCTAAAAATATCATTGTGGGGCTGGAGCGATAGCACAGCGGGTAGAACATTTGCCTTGCACGTGGCAGGATTTGAATCGCAGCATCCCATATGGTCCCCCGAGAACCGCCAGGGGTAATTCCTGAGTGCAGAGCCAGGAGTAATCCCTGTGCACCACCTGGTGTGACCCAAACAGCAAATAATAATAATGATAATAATAATAATATTTAAAAATATTATTGTGACAAAAGTTCAAATATCTATCCCTACTTTTATTAACAGTATGTACTTCACCTATACTGTCACTTGAAGCACTGAAGAACTGCGGAAATAAAACAAGATTTCAAACTAGTTTATACAACATACTTTATTATTGAACACTCTAGTACAATATTTGATTACTCAACTCATGAGATATACTCTTACATGAAGTCCAAACAAAAATACGTATAAGGTATTTATAAGCACTGCTTCCAAACAGAATTTCTCTAGAGAAAAAAAAAGATAAATGATTATTTTATTGTAAATTGAATGTAAATTTAAAAAACAAACATCAATCAGGATAATTAAAGTGTTTTTACTTAGAGAAAAATAGAAACAATTTCTGATCTAGCGAAAGAGTAACAAGATAGTTTACATTTATGAACTACATTTGATGCACTAACATATGCCTCAGAGACCTGGGCCCTATGCAAACAGGATGAGAACGCTATTAGGGTATCCCAAAGAGGAATGGAAAGAGCCATGCGAGGAGTGTCACGTCTCACTCAAGTGAGAGAAAGAATCCGGAGTACAATCCTCCATCGATGGTCAAGAATCAAGGATGCTGTCTTGTTTGCCAAGACATCAAAAATCAGATGGATCGGTCATGTAATGCAATTCAGAGATGACCGCTGGACTAGAGCTGTTACAGACTGGATTCCACAGGACGTCAAAAGACCAAGTGGCCGCCCACCAATGAGATGGTCAGACTTCTTTGTCAAAACCCTGAATGAACAGTTTGAGGCTCTTCCTGTTCCTGGAGCGAGCAGATATCATTGGGCTACACTAGCACTTGACAGGGACAAATGGAAACGTTACTGGCACCCACACGAGCAAATCAAAGATTAACGGGATGACAAGTGATACAAGTGACAAGTGAACTACATTAGAATTACTGTGTCTCTGCTCTATGTTCCCTCAATTATTTATAACAACTCCTTTCTTACAGTTACAATATTGCAAATGTTAAATAAAGGCAAAAATTTCAAACATAAGTCAATCCTCCTTACCATACTTCTGAAAATTTCAAGAGACAAGAAGCCCAACTAAACAGACTTCTGATTTTGATACCAAGAATATTAATTATAACATTTAAAGATATCTAATGAAGTAAATATTATTGACTGAAACAGGATTGTTTCAGTCAGTGAAAAGGTGAAATCTGAGTATCCTAACCTAGGTTTTCTGATTTCAAAACCCATTATCTTTTCACAGTATCTCAGTCCACCATGCTAACTCTAGCAATTCATATGATCAACCAAATATATGAATTATGTTTACTAAAAGACATATAAGGTTGAGTTTTGTTTACTCATAACTAGAGAGAAAATATAAAATTATTTAACAACTATGTTCATGATAAACACTGAAATTTTATTAAATTATCACTTACCTCACATGTAAAATGCAAACACTTTAGAAGAAAAAGATCTCTAAACATTTCAGAACATGATGTATCAAAAAAATATACCTAATTTCTCTTATTTTTTTCCCACACTTTATGATTAGAAGGGATACTTAGTGAGAAGATGGTTTCACAGGTAAAATTCAAAAGGATTTTTAGTTGATTTCTATTTGCTACAAACTTCAATTTTGGTGACACACCTCAACCTAAGCTATGTTTTCATCTTTTTTGCATTAAATAAATACTTATTTTACAGTAAAATATAGAGGGTTGAAGGCCTTCAGTTAAGAACAATTAACACATTGATTATTAAGTTTACGTTATGATTTTAAATATTTAGTTCCTAATTTCAAGGAGCTCATGTGATAACAATTCAGACTTGCCTGTTAACAAATGACTGGAATTAGGTCATATATATTTTCATCTTTGAAAACAACGTCATCAAGTGAATTATCTGGCTTTGGTAATCTTTGAAGTCTTAATAGTCTATCCAAAAAAAACCCAAACAGTTAGCTCTATGTACTAGTTTTCAGCAAAGCATAACTATAATTATTTATATATACATGCACACATACACACACACATATATATGCCTGTATATCTTACAGTTGCCTAAAACCACAAACATTAAGCTGTTCTCTAAAGAAAATAAAATCTACTCACTGTCTAGAATCCATTACTGATTTGTAATGGAAGAACAAAATCATACTGAGACAGCAACAACCCATATAACATTCACAAAGAAGTCTCTTAAGATAAGATATGCATTCTTGTTAGTTTCTGAACTTTACAAAGAGGTATTTGGCATAAAGCTCACATTCCTCAAAGTCACATTGCCACTGAGTAAAATATAAAACTAGATCATTTATGTGTGACAACCTGCTAGTCAACATATTTTTGAGTGGTTATCACAGGAACCATACTCCAGATGGCTGATGTATGGTCCCAGGCCAAGAGCAAAGTGATTCATAAGAGCTTGCTGTCATCCCTGTATCACTGTCATCCCTTTGCTCATCGATTTGCTCGAGCGGGCACCAGTAACATCTCCATTTTGAGACTTGTTGTTACTGTTTTTGACATATTGAATACACCTTGGGTAGCTTGCCAGGCTCTGCCTTGCGGGCGAGATACTTTCGGTAGCTTGCTGGCCTCTCAGAGAGGGGTGGAGGAATCGAACAAGGGTCAGTCCCATGCAAGGCAAACACCCTACCGCTGTGCTATCGCTCCAGCCCCAAGAGCTTGCTAAGTCAACTAAACATTTTTTCACTTGAAATATCTACTATGTGCTAAACTCTTTTTATCCCTCTCCTGTTCAAAACAATCTCTGGTTTGATATATACCATAGAATTTAAATCATGTATAAAAATTTAAGTAAGATTCTTTAATTTGGAGATTCTTCATTATGTGTCCTCTCTCTGGTTCTTCTCTCTTGCTTCTGTGTCTTCTCCTGTGTCTTCTGTCTTGCCTCTGTGTCTTCTCTCTGCTTCTGTCTCTTTTCCTTGCTTCTGTCTTAACTCTGCCCTTCTGTCTTGCCTATACCCATTCTCCCCTTACAGTCTTAGTTTATATAGCAGTTACATAGAGTGGTGACACAAAGGTGGGTTAAACATCAACAAAGAAGGTTAAAACCACTTCTATAGGAAATTAACAAAATCTCATCTAAGGAGATTACTCCAGATTACTAGGAGATCTGCCCAAGCGTGGGATCCAAACAAGGGTGTGTTGCTTTCTTCCTTCCTCAGCTAGTAATCCACTTAATTAGTTGTAGTAAATCTACTTAAAATATTTCTAGAAATGTCATTCTGTGTGAGCACAGTAAGAGATATATAAAACTTAAATTTTGGTTCTTCCTGAGGATATTCACTATATATTCCAACCATAGTCCTCGGGCCAGGTTAGTCTTTCTAACCCCAGTAGGGTCCTAGTCTCGTCGTTACTTTTGATCATGACAGCATTTGTCTATGACCATGTTCTTAACTTATAGTTGAGTATTGTGGCGCTTTGGCCTGGTCCATTTTGATGCCAGGGTAGCTTACAGCTTGCCCTGGGTCCATTCTATCCCTCGTCGGGACGCTGCTTTGGGGGTGCTAAGAACTAAGGGCAACTGAGTTGAGAAAGCAGATGCCCAGGAGTAAATATTATTGGAATCAATCAGCTCCCAAGTTACAAAGCATAATATTAACTGTCTACCTGTGTCCTTACAGAAAGGCCATTGCTTTAAGGTAAACTAAGTTCCCTGTGGCAAGGGTGAAAGGACAAACCGAATGTTATCCTACAGATGAGCCATTGTACACACTGCCACCGCGGCTCTATTCTATGACGCTGAGATTTGGTCCAGCCGGGGTAGGCGGTGATGCTGCAGCTGCCACAGCGGTTTCTCGGTACCCCTCGACACCATTCTGTCTGAGACTTGCAAAACAATCCGAGATGTTCAGCAGGAATCACTTGTAGAGCACCATGCCTGGCGTGCTGAGGCACACCTTGTCTAAGGCCAGATGGTGAGCAGGGTTCAGGAAAGCATGAGGGGTTTGGGCAGCGGCAGCACCATCTTGCCTCCAATCTGTGCAGCCCACATTGCCCCCAGATTAAGGCATTCTGTCTTAATCTTGCAAAACAGCCAATGATATCCAGCAGGAATCATGCTTAGAGTCCTAGCAGGGATCACACGTAGAGTTCCAGGAGGGATTACGTGTAGAGTTCCAGGCCTGGCATGCTGAGCCGTATGCTGTCTAAGGCGAGATGGTGAGTCAGGTTCAGAATTGCGCAAGGGGTTCGGGCGGCATTGGTACCATCTTGCCTCTACCATCTTGCCTGAGGTCACAGATATCCCAGGTGCTGCCCAGAGATGCAGGCAGGTGGTGTTTGTCAGTGTTTTCAACTATAAATAAATATGCATTTTAGTCTATTTTCTGATTTCTTTAGAAAATTTTTTAGGAATCAGAAATTTACTAAATTTTGAGTAAGCTGCAGAGAAGTCTGAGATTTTTGGCAACATATATTGTTGTATACTATTCATCTAGGAGCTCTCTTGAGCTACCCAGGCAGAAAATTCAAAGTAATTGTTGTAAATTGGTAATTAGCTTTATATTATAAGCTATTTATCATTCACATTTTTTCTTCTGAATATATACATGTACCTTTTTTGGTTTTTTTGCTTTTATGTGCATATGCTCCCGTTAACCTATCACATAGATGACTTTGCTTCTGGTTTCTATGGGTAATTTACTTTGTAGGCCAGCCAGAAACTTAGTTACAAACTTTACAACTTTTTTTTCACTGTATCACTGTATCACTGTCTATAGTTTGTTCACTGATTTTCTTGAGCTGGCCCCAGTAACATCTCCTTTGTGAGACTTATTGTTACTGTTTTTGGTATATTGAATACACCATGGGTAGTTTGCAAGGCTCTGCTGATGCAAAAAAAAGAAAGAAAATAATTATTAGTGTAAAAAGGAGTCTATTTTTCAACTGTTTAAAATAAAATGAAAATGCTTTATACCTGTCTGGTTAATAAGCAGCTTTACACCTATAAATTTATCAAGTTGGGGCTGGAGCGATAGCACAGCGGGTAGGGCATTTGCCTTGCACTTAGCCATCCCACGTTCGAGTTCCAGCATCCCATATGGTCCCCTGAGCACCGCCAGGAGTAATTCCTGAGTGCAGAGCCAGGAGTAATCCCTGTGCATTGCCAGGTGTAACCCAAAAAGAAAAAAAATAAAATTATCAATTTGTATAAAATGGGTGCATTACTTGAAATGCAAATTATTGAAATGTAATAAGAAATAGATAACCTGAAAAATGTTTACTTGATAAATAAATAAACTTTCCCCATGGAAAATTTGACTTGTGTTGCTATCCTCCCCTGCTCATTTCTAATAATTAAACCGTATGTATCAATTTTCTTTTCTTTTTCCTCGGTTTTGCACTACACTGATAATGCTTACTCCAGATTCAGTTTAAGGAGCACTCCCTGAGGTACTCAGAGGTTCATATGTGGTGGCACTGATTGAATTGGGGTCAGTAAATGCCTTAACCCCTTTGCCACTTTTCTTTCAATTTTTTTGGGGGGTGGCAGCAGTCAACCCCAGTTTCTAGTATCACCTGGCCAGAGTGTTTTTCAAATTTTGACTAAAATAGTGTGTAGTTTCCAAGATGTACTCTATTTTATTTGATGATAAAATCTCTACTTTTGAAAAACTTATGTCTGCATAAAACAATTTAGGATAGTTTCTTTTGTCTCCAGAAGCATCTCAACTCTAGGGGCACCAGTTTTTTTCAGGTCTATAATGCTTTATTCATTTTGGAAAACAAAGCATAAAATGACTTTTGTTTTTTATATTCTTATCAAGGATTTTCAGAATATATAGTACTTCTGCAACAAAAGGTTGCTATTCATGTTATTTCTAGTATAAAATATTCAGTTATCCTAAATTCTTGGATTCCTTACTGTAACCGTCTACCAGATACCAATCTGTTTCTGGTTGTTTCATTCTGTGGGAATTAGGACTCAGGAAACCAAAACAAAAAGTGTGAATATACTAGAAACTCTTATTTCCATAAGCAATGAACTGTCCTTCATCTCTGACTAGGGAATCTTAATATAAAATGGGGACATTGCCAGCGGGCTTGGGGCTGGAACATTTGTGCCTGAAGCAGTTATATTATAAATAACTTTGTATATCAATGTGGTTCAGAAATATATTTAACGTACTAATATCGGCTGGAGTGATAGTATAGCGAGTAGGGCATTTGCCTTGCACTAGGACGACCCGGGTTCACTATGGTCCCATATGGTCCCATATGGTCCCCGGAGCACCACCAGGAGTAATTCCTGAGTTCAAAGACAGGAGTAACCCCAGTGCATCGCTGGGTGTGACCCAAAAAGCCCAAAATGAATAAATAAATAAATAAATAATTTTAAAATAAAGTACTAATATCCAGTATCTATTACATCCGTTAAATCAGAAATTACTAAGTTCTCTGGAAAAGAAATCTTGGACATTGACTTTTCAAAGTTAACTGGGTAATTACAATATTCAAAGTGCTAGAGAGATAGTATAGTGCAAATGAACTTACTTTGCATGAAACCAGCCTGGGAACCATCTCTGGCATCACATATGGTCACCAGTGCCTCATCAAGAGTGATCTCTGAATTCTACCTAGGAATAAGCCCTGAGCACAGTAAGTATTGCACCCAAACCAAAAATAAAGAAATATACAGCCATGCATGCATTTGAGATCCTCAAAAATCTGGCTCAAAATTACCTCTTCACACTCATATTCCATGTGGAATCATAAATGAAATTAAGGAATGAAACTAACTAACCTAAAGGAAGAAAAAAACTTTACAAGTGAAAATTTAGAAGTGGATAGCTGTATTAATAAAATGATATTCTGAAGGCCATAATAAAAACAAATAGAAGAAAATATTCATTCAAAGTTGTTTACTGTTAAAAACTGAAATTTAAAAACAGAATTCTCTACAGTATACAAGATCTGAGAAAGTTAAAATCTCAGGAAAAAAAAAAAGGAATGATATTCCTCAGGAGGCCAGAACCCTGGAAATTATTAAGAGGTCATTTCTTTTTTTTTTATGTTTAATAAGAAATAATTTTATTTTGTTTTTGTGTCACACATGGCATTACTCAAGGCTTACTCCTGGCGCTGTGCTCAGGGATCACTCCTGGCTAGTTTTGGGAACCATAGGATGCCGAAGGTCGAACCTGAGTCAGCGGTGTGCAAAGTATGCAAGGCAAGTGCCCTACTCATTTTACTATCTCCCAAGACTGAATCAGGAACGATTCTAAATATATTATATAGAACTCTGAATAAAATTTTGTTGGACTGTCAAAATATTTAACAGGTGATCAATCTAATGCTAATGGTCAAGTTGTTCAACTTTTGCTTTTGTTTATGTTTTTTGGGTGACACCCAGCTGTGCTAAGGGCTTTCCCTGGCTCTGCACTCAGGGATCACTCCTGGTGGGGCACTGGGGACCATATGTGGTGCTGGGGATCCAACCCAGGTTGATCACGTGAAAGGCAAATGTCTCAACTGCTGTACTATCACTCTGGTAAGAGGTCATTTCTTAAACTTCAAATACGATCCATTGTAGATAGAGTTGGGAAAAAAACCTTCAATTTAAGGAAGCAAAAGAAATTTTCTTGCTAAACAAAATAGAAATATTTATAGATCTAAAGGGAAAAAGTCAGGATTATTATATTAAAATGCTCAAAGATTAGTAAATATCCGTGGAATGATACAGAGTGAATGAAATGAGACCTTGAGGGGATGAAAATGAAAAGATAGAGTATATTAAAGTGGAGCTAGGTAGTACAAAAACAGAGTCTGATTTAGATACTGGATTTATAAGAAAATAGTTTTTGGGTGGGGTACAACTTTAAGAGGACAAATTTTACAAGCCAATTGGAAAAGCAAATGTTTTGGCAGCCCCAACATCCCTGCACCCCACTATCAGAATCTACACAAGATGTAGAATAGAATATGAAGACAAAAAAATAAAAGAAAAAATGTGATTAGATAAGAGTATAAAGGAAAGGATTTAAGTTGGCTAAACTGTGTAAAATTCTATTTTGTCTAAAATCATAACAGACCAATAGGTAAAATTGAATCTGGAGACAAATATGCAATCATCATATATAAAGCAAGTTGATGTAAACGAAAAATAATATTGCTTAAGACCTGTAACATTCATAACTTAGTGTAATGTCTTAAAAACAGGCCCTGCGGTTCAGCAACATGTGAAATATTTATGAAAGGGAACTTCTAAATTCTATTGAGAGTGATTATCTTCTCTAACTCTCGTTTTTTCCACATAGGCAATTAATATTAAAAAGGGAAGAACCGTTTACCTTGCACAGATCTATCATATGGTCCCCTGGCCCTGCCAAGAGTAAACCCTGAACAGAGAGACAAATGTTAGCTGTAATCCATATTTAAGCTCTGAAATGCCTTATTTCCAAGGTTTAAAGAGAAAAAAAATGGAAACTTTAACGATACACATGTGCAAAAGGAAAAGAAACCTCACTTGAGATGCCCCCGCTCTCTTCTCTGCAAACAAAAATTGCCACCGTCATAATTTCTAACTTGAGAAAAAAATGATAAACTCCTGTACTAATTTTGGTCATAGGATAATGTCAAAATTAACTTTTGGTAGGAGAGGTAACAAGCTTTCAAATTCACTCACACATTTGAGGAACTATAATCATGACTTTCCCCATCTATTCTCTTAAATACTGCTGGGAATTGGGTAACGTAAGTGTAAAGTCCTGAGAACACATTTTTGCTTGGGATCACTGCTCTTAGAGATTGGAAATGGCACATTTTCAAAATTGAGTGAGTAGGGAGTTAGTGCTTGGAGAATTTTTTTTCTGGTTGTTCTCATAACTATCCAAACACATTTTTAAAAGCAATAATATGAAATATTTAACTGATTCAACTAAAGAAACTACACATATTTTATTGAAAAGCCTGTCTACAGACAGTAAAAAAACAAACACAAAACTAACTTTAGTCAGGCATAATAGCAAAAAAGAATTAAAAATTGAGAACAAAGTCCTTTGATTTTAATTTAAGCACTATAACTTGACATCTCCTTGGAAAATTTATAATTAGAAGACAATTATATTTAAATTTTGTCTTGATGACAGTTTATTACCAAATTGTCTCAATGTTTTCCTTAGATCTCCACAAGATCCTGACTGCTGATTGTAGACATTACGGTCAGCCTTGGTTGCAACATTACCACATTGTTCTTGCTTATTTCAGAGCTTTTAGAGGACAAAATATACACTAGCAGTGGAGGAAAGTTTAGTCATGTAGGTAGAGAAGAGGAATGGCCTAATGAAGATCGAATTTGTCTCAAATGCATTGCCTTCCCTTCACACCCCACCACCCCTTAGCAAAGCCACATCCCTGGATGAATAGAGATCTAATGGTTCAGCTCAAAGGATGTAAAGCAATAAAAACAGCAACCATATAACGTGGCAAACAGAGGATGGGGGAAAACTCTACATACTCAACTGACAAAAAAACTAGTAGACTGAGCTCCTTCCCCACCCCTTTCCTCTTTGGGAACAGTTCTGCTGAGAGTACTTATTATCCTATCTTTGATACAACTGAAATGTTGCAACTCTGCCCTAGGGGAGGAAGACTGTCAGAGTCCAGATAGGCTTGTGGGTGGGAAAATCTGCCTGATTATGGGATTCAATTTCTAGAAGGTCAGTATCTTTGCCACATGCCCAAGATGAGTGTCCTGATATCTGTGGTAATAACAAAAATAACGTATGTATTCATCTCCGCTAGACTTGTCTATCTCAAATAAATATGAATTCAGAGAATAGAGTCAGATGAATCTTATGTACTCTCTCTCCAACCCCAAATCTCCAGCTCTAAAAACCCAAACACACCCTATAGTCTCAATAAATATTTGCATCTGACCCCTGGAGCAGTATACTCAAAACAGGAACATAAAAAGGCTTATTGGATGAGCCTAGATGACATTTGAGGGAGGATTGTCACCAAATTATTGAGAGAGAAAAAGCCCAGGATCAATCCCAGGCCATCCCATATAGACCTCTGAGCCTGCCAGGAATAATCCTGGCAAAGCAGAGTGTGGTAAAAACAAAAAACAAAAAAACACCCAAAATAAGGCCTGTTAAAAAAGATCTCATTCCCACCCACAGTTATAGATTCCTTAAAGCAGTAATGAATAAAACAATTTATTAAAACAATAATTAAATGCCTGTATTCCCACAAATAAGCAAATACAAAAGTGGAAGGTTGATTATATTCAGTATTAAGAAGAATGTTGGAAGATGTGCTTGAGTTTAGAGAACTATCAAAAGTTTAAAACTTTCAAATTTTTAACTATAAATATCCTGTGTAAGTCTAAGACTTGTATAATAACTTGCACAACTCTAAAAATAGGCTGTTAAATATATATTTCAAATCGATGAACAATGGGATGACAGTGCATATTATATATTAAAAAATAAATATATTTTAAATGTAGATTTAAATATATTTATTTAAATAATGTTTTAAATAATTGTATTAAATACATTTAATACAAATTTTGCTATTATAAATACTGAGAGCATGATACAAATATAAAATGAGTAATCAGTTACATAAGTCATGATGCATCTATATAATAGCATTCTGTATCCTTACACATTTGTGTAACTGAGCTTTTTGTATATGTGTTCTTAAGAAAAGTTATTTACTATATATTGTTAACTGCAAAGACGTTTCTATAAAATTTATGAGTCTAAATAAAATTATGTGATTCTAAAAAACACAATTTCCACAAAGTTAACAAGAAGTGATTGCCAGAGGATAGGAATTGAGGGTATAACTGAGGTAGCAGTTATAACACTTATACCTGAGGTAACTGGGGCAGCATTTACAACAGAAGTGGGAACCGTGTAAACTGCCTGCATGGGACGATACAGGGAACAATGTCAGGGACAGGATCAGTAACATCATTCACCAGTAACGGAGAGACCATATGTGGAAGGACTGGGATCTATCCACTTTATCTGTACAATAAACTAACTTTCAATCTCCCAAGTTTTGTATGCAAATCTTCCATACAGTTCTCAAAAACCCACCAGTGCAGGGTAAATCCCCTTTCGTGATAACACTTATAATAATATAGTAATTCTGAATTTTAGATGTGGGTAACTACTGGAAATTATACATACGATAAAAAATTATATTGACGTGCATACACAAGCAAAATACATGCATATAAGCTTGTGTAACTGGCAAATTAAATAAATGCTGTGATTTGTGATCAATATCCTGTGATTAATACTATATCATAAACTTAAAGTTGCAGAAAGCAGAAGAGGAATGCATAGCACGTCTTCCATGATATGTCTTTTGCCACTTTTCATAAATATTTAAATCTTTAAAAACGCCTATGCATACTTAGTCACTGTCACTGTCATCCCGTTGCTCATCAATTTGTTCGAGCGGGCACCAGTAACGCCCCTCATTGTGAGACTTATTGTTACTGTCTTTGGCTATTTGAATACGCCACGGGTAGCTTGCCAGGCTCTGCCATGCGGGCGAGATACTCTCGGTAGCTTGCCGGGCTCTCTGAGAGGGGAGGAGGAATCGAACACGGGTTGGCCAAGTGAAAGGCGAATGCCCAACCGCTGTGCTATCGCTCCAGCCCCATGCATACTTAATGATCATATGAAATACAATAGTGAGTGTAAAGATTATTAACTCTTACTAAAAGACTAAGTAGTGTTAGTACTCTAAGATGTGTACTTAGAGTACACATCTTAGAGTAGATGTTGTAGAAAGAGGATTAAAATTGTTAAAACATGCTAAAATAATTCTATAATATTTCTTTATCTGGGGGATGGGAGGTGGAAAGTTGTGGGCCACACCTAACTACTCATAGCTTACTCCTGGCTCTGTGCTCAGGGGTTATTCCTGGAAGTACTCATAGGACTATAAGTGGACTATATAGGATTCCAGGGAATATAAAGTTTCTCATAAAGATTTATGATGATAGTAACAAGGCATTTTTGCTAAAAATGCATTCTTCACAAAATCACTAAACCACATTCTCTACCATTACAAGAAAAGTCTGTCCTGTACTCTTATGGTGGCTTCCATCCTTTGCAGCAAAAACAGAAGAAAGATACAAATTGTATTTGCCATTGTATTCAGATTTCCTATACATTTTGTTGCTGCCAGGAAAGATATAGAAATTATTTACTGAATGTGAAGATATGGCAGCAAACCACACTTTGAAAGAGCTAATCTTAAGTCCTGAACAAGAACTATTTTTTATTCTACAATGACAGTTGTATAGTTGATATAGTGATCTTGATATTGAGATATTTATCAATCACTTGAACTAGAAATAAATTTGATTGGGAAAATTTTCTTCCTTGAAAACTAAAACTTAATTTTATAATAATATCTAGAAAAAATTTTATCAATTTTCCAACATAACTGTGCTTTGTGCACCACCTAGAGGAAATATTATAAAATTGATATTAAACATATACATTTATATTGATTATAGAAATGTTAACAATCTTATCATGAGTTATTAAACAGGAGCTATTTTATCTGTCTGAGATACTCTTTATTTATTTCTTCTGTAATATGATTTCCAATCAAGTTGCAATTGTATGCATTTCTTTCTTGATTATAATTTAAGCTCTAGTTTCCATTAGTAAATTGGAGAGCTTATATCTGGATTTTCTTTTAACATTAAATAATAGTGCATATAATAAGTCAGTCTATTTATATAATATTAGGTTATAAATATATGTTCAACCACAAGAGTATCACCCCATCCCTCTCTCCCACGTTTTTATCTCCATTTTTATTCTCATACTCAAAAAAATCTATATTGCTTACAGGAAAACAACAGTATTCTAGAAAAAACTTCGAAATAAATATTTTATCGCAAAAAAGGGGAAAAATTAACTTCATTACCAGCCTTTTTCATTTAGCAGATCACTAACTTCTATATAGTCAACTCAGTTAAGTTACACTATTTCCTCTAATTTTCTGCCCGCTGTACTTTCACTTTGGCCCCTAAATTAGAATCGCTAATACAAATCTCACATCTACATATTCAAAAGATGACTTAGTATCTCTATTAGCCTGTATAAAAGACATTTTGACTTAGCAGAGATGGAGCCAACACATTCTTTTCCTCAAACTTGCTCCTCTTGCAATTCTCTTTTGCTTACTATTATCCTTTTTGTGTGCTTGTGTATGGTTTTGGAGCCACACCCAGAGGTTCTTGAGGTCTAGTCTCAGCAACACACTCTGAAGTCTCTCCCTGTAATGCTCAGGGTAGCATGTGATGTTGGGGATTGAACCTGGGTCTCCTTCATGCTAAGCATGAATTTGGCTCACTGAGATATCTCTCTGACCCTCCCTCAAACTCTTTTATAAGCATGAAGAGTGCCCCATTTCATTAATTTCATCTGGCCAGAACTTGCTTAAATGTTTTTGTATAATGTAGCTATTTCCTTATTTTATATGCTGTAGCCAATAGATTTTAGTTCCTCAAAGTATCATTCTTATTTCTACATCTGAGATTATAATGCAGTTGCCTTTTCCTGAAGTATTCTCTTCCACACTACTGTCACATCATTATATTAAAAAATATTAAAATTCTCAGGTTTTTTTTTAGATATTAATAAAAATTTTTCTTCTTCAATCAGAAAGAATCCCCTTAAGATTTGGTAAGATCCATCCAAAAGAACAAAAGCAACCGGTGTTGGTGTGGATATGGAGAGAAAGGGACTCTCCTTCACTGCTGGTGGGAATGCTGACTGGCTCAGCCTTTGGAAAACAGTATGGACGCTTCTCAAAAAATTAGAAATTGAGTTCCTATTTGACCCAGCAATACAACTTCTGTGAATATACCCTGGAGAGGTAAAAAAGTATAGTAGAAATGACATCTGCACTTGTATGTTCATTGCTGCACTGTTTACAATAGCCAAAATCTGGGAAAAAACAGAATGCCCAACAACAGATGACTGGTTAAAAAAACTCTTGTACATCTACACAATGGAATACTATGTAGTACTATGCAGCATTAGAAAAGATGAAGTCATAAAATTTGCGTATAAGTGGATCAACATGGAAAGTATCATGTTAAGTAAAATGAGTCAGAAAGAGAGGGACAGACAAAGAAAGATTGCATTTATCTGTGGAATATAAAGTAACAGAATAGGAGACTAACACCCAAGAATAGTCGAGATAAGGACCAGGAGGTTTGCCCTATGGCTTGGAAGTCAGCCTCACATGCTGGAGGAAAAGGCAGCCCAGACAGAGAAAGGAACACAAAGTAAAGGGTGCTGGGAGAACTCGCTCGGGTTGGAAGCTGCTGAAATAGACTCTAGATCGAATGTGATGGCCACTTAATACCTCTATTGCAAACCACAACACCCAAAAGGAGAGAGAGAACAAAAGGGAATTCCCTGCCACAGAGGCGGGGTGGGAGGAGGAGGGGTGGGGGTGGGAGGGATACTGAAATCATTGGTAGTGGAGAATGGGCACTGGTGAAGGGATGGGTAACTGATCATTGTATGACTGAAACGCAAACACTAACACTTGTAAGTATGTAATAGTACCTCAGAGTCATTCACTAATAAAAGAATTACGAAAATAAAAAAGATTTGGTGAGGTCCCCTTGTTTTACTTTTCCCCCTTTGCATTCTTGTGAGCATAAAAATTATCTCTGGCTTTGTTCATCATCTTATTTGGTGATACACAGAAATAAGAATCATTTAAGTTTGTTCTCAATGAACAAAACTATGAGTAGCAATGGTTATTTGTCTTCAGTCAAAGAAAAATATTAAGAAGAAATAGAGTACCTATACTTGTCTCCTCTGTTTCCAAAGACTCAATTAAAATGATACAGGTATACACAAAAAAAGATATAAACCAAGAATGAGAACAAAAGGTGGTGTATTGAACAAATAATTTCAACAAATCTTGGGAAAACTGAAAGATTATGATGAGTAGGTAAGGAAAAAGGAGATGCTATAAAGTTAACACAGATAAAGGGCTGTAATAATACAGAGTCAATCTGTCCAGTGAAATTCAAAAGACTGAAAACTTTGAAGTGCCAACTACAGTAAAGAGAAGTGTAGGTGTCTTAAAAATGAATTCACTAAAAGGATTCAGGCAAAACACGTTATCTCACCCCACCTCATCAATCTCTGTCACTCATGTTTCTCAGCCCAACCACATAGTATTTACTCTTGTCCCAGCCCTAGGTAGAAAAAAAGAAAATGGAAGGGATAGAAGAAGGAAGGAAGCAAGAAAAAAAAAGGAGGGAGGGAGGTATGGAGGGAGGAAGGAAGAAAGGAAGGAAGGAAGGAAGGAAGGAAGGAAGGAAGGAAGGAAGGAAGGAAGGAAGGAAGGAAGGAAGGAAGGAAGGAAGGAAGGAAGGAAGGAAGGGAGGGAGGAAGGGAGGAAGGGAGGGAGGGGAGGGAGGGAGGGAGGAAGGAAGGAAGGAAGGAAGGAAGGAAGGAAGGAAGGAAGGAAGGAAGGAAGGAAGGAAGGAAGGAAGGAAGGAAGGAAGGAAGGAAGGGAGGAAGGGAGGGAGGGAGGGAAGGGAGGGAGGGAGGACATACAGGAATGAGGGAAGGAGGGAGGGAAAGAGGGAGGGAGGGAGGAAAGAAGGAAGGAGGGAGGGAGGGAGGGAGGGAGGACAGACAGGAATGAGGGAAGGAGGGAGGGAAAGAGGGAGGGAGGGAGGAAAGAAGGAAGGAGGGAGGGAGAGGGGGAGAGAGGGAAGGGTGGAGAGAAGGAGGTAGGGAGGGAGGGAGGAAAGATAAAAGCCATCTTTCTTCTGTATAGAAGGTGAATACTCTGCTTGGAAAAGAGTAGGATGGCTTGTGTGGGAGTTGGATCTCTGACAGTTTGAAGTCCTAAATTATTGTGTTCATCTCTCCACCCACACAACTTAAAACAAAGCATATAAGTGTCTTAACTGCCTTTGACAAAAACTCATTCCACTTTTTATTATCTCTCTTAAGTGTAGACCATCCTGGTTCCAAGTCCCACGATGCTTTTTTCCTTTATTGCTGTTTACAAAAGGTTTGTCAATGACACGTTGAACTCTGAGTTCAACAAAAATGTAGACAAGCATGAATCAATAATAATTGAGGGGTCAGAAGGACATCTGCAATATGAATTAGAGGAAAAATCCACCAAAATTTACTTAGACTGAAAATTATGCTGGTTTTTCAGAGATAAAAGGGAAGGGGGAGAATATATAAAAGATGTACAGGTCATTTGGGGGGAAGAGCATACACTCAGGACTTACTCCTAGCACTCTGCTCAGAGATCACTCCCAGCAGACTTGGGAGACCATGTGGGATGCTGGGGAATGAACACAGCATGGCCACATGAAAGACAAGTATCCTACCTATAGTATCTCTCCAGCCCTGGGGATCATTTTGATAATGTGGTGGTGTTAGAATTTTGGTATTGAGTGTGGGGAGGCTTACACTCTGATTACAGATTTGAAAGATATTGTAAACAATGACATGACAATATAATTGTGCTTTAAAATAAAATTTAAAAGAATAGTAAGTGGAATAACTTTATTATCTTCAACATCAAAATAAAATCAAATAACTGCCAAAGAACTAAGACATCAACAGAATTAGCACTATACCTAAGTATAAAACCAGTGAAAGAATAGTAAGAATTGTAAGAACCGTGGGGAGCTCCAAGCAGAATAAGTGGACAGGAGATGGGTACCAAATATTATAGCCTGTATGAGATTGTTTCAACAGAATTTAAGTTGTCATAAAATACACTATACAAGGGGTTAATAATTATAAAATGTACAAGAAAAACTATGAAATAAGGAAAATAGAAAGGTAATGAACCATCTGATTCTCCAAGAAATAATCCTTCCCTCTCAGAGAGCCTGGCAAGCTACCAAGAGTATCCCGCCTGCACGGCAGAGCCTGGCAAGCTACCCATGGCATATTCGATATGCCAAAAACAGTAACAAGTTTTACAATAGAGACGTTACTGGTGCCCGCTGAAGCAATTGATGAACAACAAGATGATAGTGCTACAGTGCAGAACTAACATTTTGATAGCATTTACATTAGCTATTAGAATTTACTATTGGGCAAAGTATGAACTGAATGTAAATGGTGTTGTTCTCCGTAACAAAAAACTAATGTGACAAAAACTCAAAGGTAGAAGATAAAAGAATGAGAACTAAAGGGACAAGCAGGGATACTGCTATGCTTTTAAGGAGTGGAGTAAAACATCTACATAGTTTGAAGAAACAGCAAGTCAATGTCAAAAAAAATATGATAGTACTTGGACCGGAGGTATCATAGTGGGATTAAGGTTCTTGCTTGCACATAGCTGACTCCAGTTTGATTGCCTTCATTACATGGTCCCCCAAGCATTACAGAGTGTAGTCCCGGAGGCCCAAACACCGCAAGGGCAAAGTAGTGGCCCCAGTCTGGACACTAGCATTGCATCTTCAGGCCCTTGCATTGAATCAAAGCCACAAGAATGGCTGGGAGCCACCTCCCCACTTCCCCTACCTCCTAGTACTACTTACTGCAGATAAAATTTTAAGTGAGGGACTGGAGCAATAGCACAGCGGGTAGGGCGTTTGCCTTGCACGTGGCCGACCCGGGTTCGATTCCCAGCATCCCATATGGTCCCCTGAGCACCGCCAAGGGTAACTCCTGTGTGGAGAGCCAGGAGTAACCCCTGTGCATTGCCGGGTGTGACCCAAAAACCAAAAACAAACAAACAAACAAAAATTTTAAGTGGGCATAAAAAAATTGTTAAGATACATTAGGGGCCTAGAGCAATAGTACAAGTGGGTAAGTTGTTAGCTTTGCACGCAGCCCACCTGGATTCAATCCTCAAACAACACATATGGTCCCCTGAGTCCCACTGGGAGTGATCCCTGAATGCAGAGCCAAGAAGCAAACCCTGATAACTGCCCGCCAGGTGTGGCACAAAAATCAAAATAACAACAAAAAATTAAAATTAAAAAAAAAAAACATTGGGAAGGAGGAGACTGTTGGAAAGCCTGGTAAAACCAAGCTAAATCTTTTCACAGCAAAAAGGTGGGTATATTTTAAATCTAGGAATAGATAAGTACATCTGTGAGATATTAATATACTTATCTCGTACACCCCTCTAGTTCTCCTTTCCCCGCCTCAGTTCTGTAGACCAGTTCTCAGATTCTGTTACTTTGGCCATTTGTTTCCTTTGCTTGTTTTATGTCACTCTTTTTTAACTCTGCAGTATGTAATGCAGCAGTAAGCATCATGAGCAGCAGAGGGAGCTGGAGGCACAGGCCTGCCGATAAAGGCCGCGAAGGTAGTTTTTCACTATTCCCTTCCTAGCCATGCTTGACCTAATCTGGCAGGCAAAAATCCAAAACCACGCCCGGAGTGGGTGTGACAAATATATTCGTCGAAACAATTTGGAGAATATTTTCGTCTCAAGAGTCATATGAACATTTCAAACGATCGTTAATGTAACCCATTCTTGCCAAATATTGTTTCTTGGGTAAAAATAACAAGGAAAGTTCTTGTCAGTTTATTACCTTAACTATTTTGTAACTATTTTAATCACCAGTTTATTACTTTAACGTTAACTCTTTCAAAAATAACTATTTTTTTAAAAAGCACAATTTTGAAAAGCACTATTTTCAAATACTTGAGCAACTTCACAAATCCTGCTATGAGTACTATCAATGAGTGAAAAGACTAGGATGTCTTATGTGAGGATACTCCACTTTGGAGTGGGGATAGGTCAAAACAAATCTCATTCATGACTTCTACAATAAGCATGTGTAAAGATGGTTCGTTTTGTTTTTGTTGTTGTTGTTTTAATTTTATTAAATCACCGTGAGATGTTACAAGTTCTCATGTTTGGGTTATAATCACACAATGATCAGACACCCATCTCTCCACCAGTGCACATTCCCCACCACTATGTCCCTCCTTTCCTACCTCCCCCTGCCTCCATGGCAGACAATATTCCCCATACTTTCTCTCTACTTTTGGGCATTATGGCTTGCAACACAGACACTGAGAGGCCATCATGTTTGGCCGTTATCTACTTTCGGCACACATCTCCCATCCTGATTGATTCCTCCAGCCATCATTTTCTTAGTGATCCCTTCTCTATTCCATCTGTTAATACCTACTCCTGGCAAATAGGACATTTTAAAATTCTTATTTGAGCTCTTTTCTCTGTTAATTCATTTTTTTATTTAGTTTTGCTTTTCCTTTATATTGTTCTTTCATTTCCAAAATTTCCTTCCTCTTTGGCTCCTTCTTCTATCGTTTTTATCGTATCATTTGTGACTATTTTATTCTAATTCAACTTCTATTTTATTCCTCTTTAATTTCTTCTGAATATTTTTTACCTTTTTACTGATTCAACTTTTTTCTTCAATTCTTAAGGTTTTTTTCCTGTATAACCTTAACATCAAAAAAATAATTGTTTTTTGTTTCCCATTTAGTGGGGAAAACTCCTTATTTCCCACTTTGTGAAGTAGAAAGTACAGTACTCATGGATGTATTCATCATTGGAGTTGGTTTATAAATGTTTAGTGCATGCTTGTGTACAGGTAAGGAGAGTATAAATAAGGGATAAACTTGGGAGGTAAAAATGAAAAAGATACTATTCCTTTGTTACTCATAATAATAAATAAGTATCATTGCAGGATAATATCAATACTGTAAAATATATCTTTTTTCTCTGTAGATGAGAATAACATGAAAACTCTGAAAACTCAGGAATCTTGAGAGATGGATAAGATATCACTACGTGTGACTGGAGAGAACAAGATGTATGAAAACATGAGGAAATAATTAACTACATTAAACAAAGGGTGCTCGTGGGAATATGGGAATTTGGCACATTATTTGTGAGACAATAAAAATGGTTCTGTGGCAGCACCTTAAAACTCTCTTTAGATCTGTTCCATTTTTCTGTAGACTTGTTGGGAAAGCTGAATACTAAACCTCTTTCCTCTTCTTTGTAAAATGAAATTAGATTTTTTTTAAAGAAAGTAACTTATACATTAGTGAAAATTGAACAAGTTAATATATATTAAGTACCTGTAACTGGTCCCAGACATATTAAGTTCTTTTAAGTTGGTTGGCCTGATTCCTGTTATTGCTGTTTTATTACAGGGTAATTGAGACCTATTCAAGTACTATCTATTCCTTCCAAGAAACTTTTTCTAATCTCTCTAACCCACACTGATCTTTTATTTCACTGTACTAGTCATTATTATCCCAGTTAATATTTAACTATTTCTTAATTATTTTGTTTTTTTTCACTTTGTGTCATTAGATCATATTTCCTTCTAACAGGAATCTCAAAAAAATATATAGACTTGCTTGATTTATCTACAGAACTAGCCAAGGACACCTAACAGTTACTCAAAGAAATAGTTACACTAGCCAACTCATTCAGTGTCTTAGAAATTAGTGATTGGTATTAAACGTAAACCTGAACTCTTATTAGTCAAGAGCAAAACTTAGAGAGAGCTCAAAAGATACCTGAAGGGCTGGAGCGATAGCACAGCGGATAGGCCAACCTGTTTTGATTCCCAGCATCCCATATTGTCCCCCCAAGCACGGCCAGAAGTAATTCCTGAGTGCATGAGCCAGGAGTAACCCCCTGTGTATCTCCGGGTGTGAGTCAAAAAAAGGAAAGAAAGAAAGAAAGAGAAATAAAGATAGAAGGAAAGAAAGAAAGAGAGAGAGAGAAAGAAAGGAAGAAAGAAAGAAAGAAAGAAAGAAAGAAAGAAAGAAAGAAAGAAAGAAAGAAAGAAAGAAAGAAAGTAGGAGAGAAAGAAAGAAAGAAAGAAAGTAGGAGAGAAAAGAAAAGAAAAAATATATCTAAGAAGAGCTGCTTAAATTTACAAATACTATTGCATTATTTCAGGGAATTTTGACAATATCAAGGACCATTTATTGTACATTTGCCACCATGACTGCTTGCAGGTAATTTGACAAATTGATATTTAATTCAATTTTCACATCTTACAAAATTAAGATTCCATAAATGAGAGAGTTCAGAGTCACAGTAACATATCCTGTAACAGAGTCACAGTAACCTGTAGTTCACAGTAACAGATTCTGAGTTTACATCCATACCTATCAAACTCCTCTTTCTGTCTTTCATTTATATAGAATGAATAGGAGATACAATTTAAAGAACAAGCAGGTATGTTACAAAGTGACAAGAATCAAAATTCATAGCTATCAAAGGAAATATAGCAAAAAACTATCAAATGTCAAGAACTGATTTAAGAGGTTATATAAAGCAAAGTAATCATAAACCCCAATGCATTAAAATTTTTCATTGCTGAAACAAATATTTTTTTAGAGGTGGTATGGAAAACCTTCAACAAATGTTTAATGAGGGAACAAAGTTCATAACAATAATAAAGTGCTTTGATTTTTATTTCCTGTTAAGAATCAATCTAAGCTTTCTTGACCCCATGAGTACACCATTTCTTTACTAATTTGAAATATAGCTATTGCATCACTAAGTAGAGCCCAAGTTAATGTCAAGTTTTTTATCCAGATCTAACTATTAACTTCGTAGCATGTTATACAGAAATCTCTATTCATTATATTTTCCATTTTTCAATAAATAATTGCTGTATACTTGTAATATGTCAAACACTCTTCTAGAATTTCAAGATACAAGAGTGACAAAACAAAAAAATTCTGCCCCTGCAAAATAAAAGGTATAGTATATATATATATATATATATATATATATATATATATATTAGGAGAGGCATGGAGGAGGATATCTGAAATTTTAAATAGATTGCTCAAGATGGGTCACAAAGAAAGCATGACATTTCAGCAAGGGTCTACAATAGAGGAGAAAGTTGGCCCTATGAACAAGTAGGGAAATTGCATTTCAGATAGAGGAAGTTATCATTGCAAAGGCAAAGTATTTCTAGTGTATTTGAGAAACAACACAAAATCCAGTACGTCCAAAGAGAAAGTAGAATACTATAGTTATAAACACTTCTTGGTTTTGGTTGGGAGATAGAAGCAAATTTTAAATTTAATAAAATGAAGTAATTGTTATTTAACCAAATGTAAAATAATATCATATGGTCACTAACTTTTGGTTATTAAAATAAACATATTAATAGCCACCAAAATGTTTGTCATACTATTCATTAACTGTAAATTAACCAAGTTAGTAAATGCTTTTATTACTATTTTATTTAATATGTAGAGTTCTTGGGCTGGAACGATAACACAACAGGTAAGGCATTTGCCTTGCATGCAGCCGACCCCAGTTCGATTCCTCCGCCCCTCTCGGAGAGCCAGGCAAGCTACCGAGAGTATCTCGCCCGCAAAGCAGATCCTGGCAAGCTACCCGTGGTGTATTCAATATGCCAAATACAGTAACGACATCTTACAATGGAGACGTTACTGTTGCCTGTTCGAGCAAATCAATGAGCAACAGGGTGACTGTGACAGTAGAGTTGTTGGACCTTTGGTTTTGGAAATTGCATAGTTTTATATATAAGATCACAGATATCCTGAAGTGAAAATATTTGTCCACCCACAGGGCTTCAGCAATGCCAATATTTGAGGGAGGAAGAATAGGTTGGCACAACTAAGATAGAAGAAAGAACTTAGCTATATGACAGACAGGATGTTCAGCAGATTTGATCAATCACAGGATTTTTATGGGTACAGTCAACTTCTTTATCTAGGTTAATACTGTTGGTCTAAGAAAGGCCGAGCAGGGCTATCACAGTCAGTATTCACTTAGGATACTAGTTTGCTAAGTAAAATATCATAAACTAGGTGTCTTAATAAAAATTGATTTTCCTAAAGTTCTGTACACTAGAAATTTAAGCTAATTTGTTGGCATGTTTGGAGTTTTCTGAAAACTCTCTGCTAGTATTCTCACCTCTCTGTTCTCACATTAGCCCTTTAGTCTATATGATGCCTATGTCCTATGTCTTACTAAATCCATTGTCATACTAGTTTATGGACCTTCCCTATGATAATTCATTACCTCTTTAAGGACTCTATATCTCCATATAGTCATATTCTTGAGGTCTTAGAATTTAGAATTTCCAACTGTAAATAGGGGAAGGGACTGAGAGGGCTCACAATTCAGGCTATAACTAATATCAAGATCAGAATGATCTATCTGGTTGAAGCAAGACTTGGGACAGAGAACCTAATTACTCAACTTAGCACTAAGCAAATCAGGAAAACCAAAATGTGTTTTTATTTGGTTATTGCAGATTTCAATATTTAAAAAAAAACCGAAACAATCATCATAGAGAGCGTAAAGCTTTATTGTACTTTCTAATACTTATTTTAACAAGGTCTTTCTAAGTGACCCTGACCGACTGCCAGCCCAACCCTGTGTATTTAACGCATTGGGTAGTCATAAAAGGTAAGACTCTGTATCTAGCATAGGAATTGGAAAGCCAATCAGAAAACCGTACCTAAATCATAGTCACAGGGTCCAAAGCAGTAAAGAAAATCAAGTAATTAGATCCAGAGATGTTAAAAACGCCGAAGAGAAGGTAGCCTCTTTGGATTAGGAATGCCAAAGATGCATTATAGCTAGGCACACCATATGTGAGAATTTGGGGTATCAGATTTTATTAAAAATTCCTATAGAATCATTGGAGGGCAATTATTTTGAAAAAGATGGTAGAAAAACAGGTTTCAAAATGGTGATTGAAAACACTAACTATATAACATACTTGTCTGAAATCTAAGAGAATTTCATAAAATCTCTCAGGATCTCAGCTAAACAAATATTCCTGTAAACAATAGTTTCTTTTAATAATTTTTTAATCCAGTGAAAGTTAAGAACTAAATGGTGCCAGAAGCAAGATGGAATATATGCTTTCAGCCACCAATGCCTACAAAGTCGTATGTAATGCATTGTACAGTGGTTTTGAATTAATATACTATAAATCAGCAGAGAATAAAACTTCCTTAAATCTTTGCCTAATAGCAAAGCAACCCTCTAAGTACCATATATTCGTTTCTTTTCTATCAAGCTTAAATATGTGCTATTACCACAGAAGCATGATGTTGACATTTTTGGTTGCTAGGTGCATCATAGTGCTGGAAACATATTAAATACTATTCTGTTAGCTTCTCTGTGGGGTTTTACTCAGCAAAATTCTCTTTTTTAAAGTTAGAAAATAATGAAAAGTCCAGGTAAAATAGTCAAATTAAATATGAAAATGTGAGCTCACAAATTCAGGGAAATCAAAACACTAATATTCAAGAATTTATATTTAAGGCTTTTTATTGCAGCACCATTCAAAAAGGAAACAAATAACATGAAACAAAAAATATCAGTAGCAGAATGCTTAAATATTTTGTGATCACACTATGCAATACCATGAAGTCATTTTAAAAAGTAGAACCAAAAAGATACTACGGCTAATAGGGCTTTTGCTATACATACAGCAGAGCTGGGTTAACTTCCCAGCCCCAGATATGGCCCCCTGACTCCCATCAGGAGTGATCCCTGCATGCAGAGTCAGAAGTGAACCATACGTATAGCCCCAAAAGAAAAAACAAAAGCAAAACTAAAATAAATTATAGCTATGCCTGTTGCCTTGGAACAATCTCCATTGTGTGTTGTAAAATGAAAAGGAAAAATACTTAAAATTATGTGCACACAACTATGGTCATAGTAGTTTTATTCACAGTAACCCAAAGGTATAAAAGTTTAAAGTTATTAATTATTATTTATATTTTGCATATTTCATAATTTGATAAATACAAGCATATAATTTATTTCTCTTTTAGCATTCATTTAAATCATCATCATCATCATCATCATCATCCTGTTGATCGTCGAATTTCTCGAGTGGTCTCAGTAACATCTCCATCAAGCCCTGAGATTTTAGAAGCCTCTCTCTACTCGTCCTTCCAACGATGCCGTACTGGAGGCTCTTTCAGAGTCAGGAGAACAAGACCCAACTTGTTACTGGTTTGGTCATATGAATACACCGTGGGGAGTTTGCCAGGCTCTCCCATTTGGGCAGGAAACTCCCAGTAGTTTGCTAGGTTCTCCCAGAGGGAGAAATAGGCTATAAAATGTCATTTCTGGGAGCTTGCTTTTAAGTCTCTTGATGCTGGCCCTTGACAGGATTACACAGCTCTGTGGGCAGTCCCTGGGTGTAACCGCCTAGCTACTGGGAGATGGGAAATCTGGACAAAGTAGGCCCAGTCCCAATCGGAGCAGCCTTGGAGGTCTCAGCCCCAGGTCCCACACACCTGGGTTCCTCCGCCAGTTCCTTCATGCGTGAGGCTCGTCCGAACGTGTGGAGGGCCTTGATCACGGCTGTGGCTAGGCTCCGGAGGTCTTTGGCCGCTGGAAGCTCTGCTCGGGTGGGGAGGGAAGCTGGAGCCCATCCCCTCCCCTCCGAGGAGGCCCCGGGGAAGACAGCCAGGCTTGCGAGCAAGAGACTCTATTCATTTAAATAGCTTTATAAAATAACTTTACAAAATATGTTAAATATTTTATAAATAAATATATATTTACAGATAAATATATATTTATGTTTAAACATATTTATAATATATTGAATTTTAAATATAATTGTGTTTTGAATAGTTACATTTTCAATACTATGATCACTATTATAAATAGAACAAGATGTTATGAAAATGTTAATGACACCTAACTACTTGTTTAGTTGAAATGAAGGCAAGAAAAATATTTCATAAGTGTAGTATTTACATATAACTTTATTTGTCATCTAACATACCACTTTTATTTCAATAGGACCAGATAATAATAATTAAATTTGTTGTTGGATATTTGGTCAACTTGGTATTCAATAAAACCATGACAGTTACATGTATCTTTCAAATTACTATTATTATAAACATATATTTGAGCAGTAATTTTAAAAGATATGATATTTTTAACATCTTGGCAAGCTTGGTTAGTTAATGTCTGATCTTAAGTTTTTGAAAAGATACATAGGGTCTTCTTCTCCTTTTTTTTTTAGTTGTAGTAAGTTTTACTTGACCTCAATCAGCCTGTGGTCCTGTGTGCACACAGGTCAACGACAATGAAGATGAAGCAGATGGAGTTAGGGTTTCCATTTTTACATTTGAAGTAGGACACCTTTAAAAAGCCATAGGCTTACTAGCTCAAGGTTATCTTCATGACCAGTTTAGATGAAAGAAAAAAAGGAAAGAAAGAGAGAAACAGAGAGAAAGAAAGAGAGAAACAGAGAGAAAGGAAGGAAGGAAGGAAGGAAGGAAGGAAGGAAGGAAGGAAGGAAGGAAGGAAGGAAGGAAGGAAGGAAGGAAGGAAGGAAGGAAGAGAGGGAGGAAGGAAGGAAGGAAGGAAGGAAGGAAGGAAGGAAGGAAGGAAGGAAGGAAGGAAGGAAGGAAGGAAGGAAGGAAGGAAGAGAGGGAGGAAGGAAGGAAGGAAGGAAGGAAGGAAGGAAGGAAGGAAGGAAGGAAGGAAGGAAGGAAGAGAGGGAGGGAGGGAGGAAGGAAGGAAGGAAGGAAGGAAGGAAGGAAGGAAGGAAGGAAGGAAGGAGGGAGGGAGGGAGGGAGGGAGGGAGGGAGGGAGGGAGGAAGAGAGGGAGGGAGGGAGGAAGGAAGGAAGGAAGGAAGGAAGGAAGGAAGGAAGGAAGGAAGGAAGGAAGGAAGGAAGGAAGGAAGAGAGGGAGGGAGGGAGGAAGGAAGAGAGGGAGGGAGGGAGGAAGGAAGGAAGGAAGGAAGGAAGGAAGGAAGGAAGGAAGGAAGGAAGGAAGGAGGGAGGGAGGGAGGGAGGGAGGGAGGGAGGGAGGGAGGGAGGGAGGGAGGAAGAGAGGGAGGGAGGAAGGAAGGAAGGAAGGAAGGAAGGAAGGAAGGAAGGAAGGAAGGAAGGAAGGAAGGAAGGAAGGAAGAGAGGGAGGGAGGAAGGAAGAGAGGAAGGAAGGAAGGAAGGAAGGAAGGAAGGAAGGAAGGAAGGAAGGAAGGAAGGAAGGAAGGAAGAGAGGAAGGAAGGAAGAAAGGAAGGAAGGAAGGAAGGAAGAGAGGAAGGAAGGAAGGAAGGAAGGAAGGAAGGAAGGAAGGAAGGAAGGAAGGAAGGAAGGAAGGAAGGAAGGAAGGAAGGAAGGAAGGAAGGAAGAGAGGAAGGAAGGAAGAAAGGAAGGAAGGAAGGAAGGAAGGAAGGAAGGAAGGAAGGAAGGAAGGAAGGAAGGAAGGAAGGAAGGAAGGAAGGAAAGAAGGAAGGAAGGAAGGGAAAACAAGTGATTTCAGAGAGCTAATACAATTTGAAAAAAGAGTATATATACATATATATACATATATATAAAACCTTCTCATAAAAGCAATTCAAGATTTTTCCCTCTCTCTGGAGAAAACTTTATTCTATCTTGAACATATCTTTGTTTCCTCATATTTGACTTTATAGTTTTTTCAGGTACTGTGATTTACAAACTTGCACATAAGAGTTATTTCGGGCATACAGTGTTCCAACACTAATCCCACTAACAGTGTCTGATTCCCTCCACCAGTACCCCTGCATTCCCTCCCACCACACAGTCTACCTCCTTCACTGTATCACTGTTATCCTGTTGTGCATTGATTTACTCGAGCGGACACCAGTAACGTCTCTATTCCTCCCAGCCCTGAAATTTTAGCAGCTTCCCCTTACTCGTCTTTCCCAACGATTGGAGGCTCTTTCAGGGTGAGGGGAATGAGACCTATCATTGTCTTTGGCCTATCCAATACGCCACGGGGAGCTTGCCAGGCTCTGCCCGTATGGGCGGGATACTGTCGGTAGCTAGCTGGGCTTTCTGAGAGGTAATCTACCTCCTTATCAGGCACATTTTAAAGTTTGGTTATTGTATTTGGGGTCCCTGACTCAGAGTGCTTGGCTCTGTGACTGAGATATATACATATGCCTCACCTCTACACCACCAGTGTACCTAGATTCTCAACCCCTGCCCTTGTTACTTTCCCTCTGCCTCTTCTTACTCCCCACCCACATTGATTTATTTCCTTCTCTGTTCTCATTGTTACAATCTAGGGTCAAGAATAATCTAGGTGGTCCCACTTGGATACTTCACATTCCCTAAAATAGTTATTTTATATACCACAGATAAGTGAGATCAGTATGGAATTTGTCATTCTTCTGAGTTACTTGACTTCACATCTTATCCTCCAGTTCCAAGTTGCAATAGATGGCATGGTTTTACCATTCCTGGTAGTTGTATAGTGTGCATGATCCATTGTGCATTCATCCATTGTGCATGAATAGCACTAGCTTTTTATCTATTCTTTTATCATAGATACCTGGGTGATTGTTTATCATAGCCATGTGCTATGTGTTACAAAGAATAATGGTGTGCACATGTATTTTTGAATGAATTTTTGTGTATTCCCTATTTGTCCTTAAGAATTTTTCTCTAAACAAAACTATTTTACTTTAAAAAAAAGAGTAACTGCTTCCAGAACAGCTAAGCTAGTACGAACATTTTAGGTCCCTCATATATACTATTTGCTATATGAATGCCTGGTTTACTTTATGAACACCTGCTTCCTTTCCACACATTAATAACTGGAAAACCCTAGAGTTAGAATCCCTAGAGTTAGATGAATCAACCATCTGGGTTTTCCTGAGGCTGAGGGAGTGCCGAAGGCAAAGAATTTTTCAGTACTAAAACCAGGAAAGTCTTGCATAAACTTGAAATAGATCTTCATTTGGGTGGCTAATCAGATTCTAACAAACTTGGCATACAATGAAGTTTCATGTTTATCAGTTTTAACCCAAGTCTGAAAAAAGTTGTATTAACACATTTGTCATATTAAAGAAGAAACTCCTCTGGGTCAGTGTCTTTTGCACTGGAGTTACAGCCTTAGGAAAGAAAGTTTCTTCTTTGATATTGAAATTTTAAGAAATTAAATCACAAAATCTTCCCTTAACTTATTCAAAAGCCTACTGAAGCATATGCATTTCCCACCAAAATGTATAAACATTTTGTTTCAAAGATAAATGACTTTAAGTATGAGACTCTATGGCACTCCATTTCCTTGTAGTAGTTCCAGGATTCTAATATTTGTTCCATTGAAAGCTCTACTACTAAATATATGGAATACTAAATATATAGTTCTTGTTATAAGTTTAATCATATGATTTTAGTCACATCATCTCCTTTTCGCCATCACCAGGTTATGTGGTTAATAACAGCACCTCTACTAGCTTTGCAAATACGAGCAATAAAACATGTTAAGTGCTAAGTTCTGTTAGGTGAATAATTGCTCATCTCTTATATTGGCAGTTTCTCTCTCCTTCCTTCACCTACTCTCCCATCCAAATGATTTGAAAGTATGCTTAAGTTTGAGAACCAAAAATCTTATTTAATATTAAAGGTTTCAAGATGGTAACAGCAGAAAATTAAACCAAGTTTCCGGCCCAGCTAAGCAGAGTTCTCTGTCCAGTTGAATGCCCAGAGGAGTTTCTGCATGTAACTAATCACACCTATTTATTTTAAATGGAGATAATACAATGCAGTCAAAATAAGCCACATTTCCTCCTCAGTCACTGCCAATCTTACAACCTGAATTGTTTGGCCTGGTTCCTTAGCTTACTATCTTCTTCTCTTCCATTTAGCTACTCAAATGTATTTTCTCCTTAAAAACCTACAAATCTCCATATTCCATGAATTCTCATTTTTCATTTAACTCTTTATAAGTATTTGTAGTAGATGGCCACCTACTTTCAAAAGCTGTCACTGTATCACTGTCATCCCGTTGCTCATCGATTTGCTCGAGCGGGCACCAGTAATGTCTCCATTGTTAAGACTTGTTGTTACTGTTTTTGGTATATTGAATATGCCTCGAGTAGCTTGCCAGGCTCTGCCATGCAGGCGAGATACTCTCAGCAGCTTGCCGGGCTCTCTGAGAGGGGCAAAGGAATGGAAATGGCACCCGGGTCAGCCGCGTGCATGACAAACGCCCTACCCGCTGTGCTATCGCTCCTTTTCAAAAGCTTAGTTAAAAAATTTGCTTTTATAAGAAACCTGATTAGTAACTATTTTTGCTAACTCAAAGAAATTTTTCCTTTATGACAAAAGACAGAAGTGGAAGTGGAGTAAGTGTTCAGTTTTGGCTTTTCACTGATCTATTCTTGAGGCAGCACACAGCTGGGTCAACCAGAGTGACACCATCAAACTCCTTTCCCAGAATTTACAAGGCTGTTTATTTATTATCGATTTTCTACATTTACAATACATGTTATTCTGGTTTTATGCATTATTTGTTGTGGTTTATCTTTCTTTTTATTTTGAGGGGACACGGGGAATGCTTAAATCTCTTTGGCACATGAATAACTGAGTCACACCCAAGTCCCACCATCACTGCCATGTAAGATTCTACAACACCAACTTCCAGCCTTGTTCCAGAGACTCAAGAATAAATCTCAAAAGAGATTAACTAGCTGCAAAAATGTCTTACCTGGTAGGAGAGAACCATGATCCAGAAGGTGGTTTTCCCAGGGCAAGGCTTATCCAGTGTAGTCAGATATGTGTGATTTCCCCAAATCTAGGAAACTGGATTTCATAATTTGTGGTAGTGGGGGAACTACATTCATGCTCTCCCCTGGTAGTGGGGGAGGGGTGCATTTCTCTGATCCCCATTGGCTGAGATCTTTAGGGAAACCTCTGGAGGGGGCCATTTCAGCTCTCACTCTACCAAAGCCCTGACAGCCACACTCACACCTGGAAGCCACCTGTATATCTCCAGCCTGACTGCCCACTTAAATTATTATTCTGGATTTTCTGGAGCTACATCTGCAAACTCTCCAGTACTCACATCCCAGTAGTAGCATACCAGATTGGATGGGAATATAACATAGAAGCCAACTAATCTCAACTAACAAAAACATTAACACAGAAGGCTTAACTTCAACAGCAGCTTATTAGTAAACCCTCAGACAAGGACTTAATGTCCCCATGGTGAGATGTGACAATTTTCACATATTTTCTTTACTGAAATATTTATTGATCATTAAGTTAGCCACTTAGTAGTAACAAGCAATATAACAAAAATATATTGTGGATCTGCTCTGGGTGCAGGCTTGAGGGGAGGTTGGGAAAATAATGTAACAAATCATGAGCAACATTTTTAAACCACAGTGTTGAAATAAAGCGGGAATAAAATAAGTTTATAACTGTTTCTTCATTCTATGCCATTTCAGTACACAAAGTGTTTCACAGAATCACCCTACTTTCAGATAGTGTATTAATTGGGTACTGTATAAATACCTGCGCTTGTTTCGTTTTTCATCCATAGTTTTTTTTTAATATTAATGATTTGCTAATCATTGTTTCCATCTTGCTTCTTAAGCTAGTAAATAGGCATTTTAAACACTGAAAGGCCATCATCATGCAATGGAAAGAGTTTAGGTTTTCGAGCTCAACAGAGCTTTGAAAAGTATACTTTCATTTACAAGTTGTTATGTAGGTAAATTCATTTATTTTTGAGCCATAGAATCTTCACTAGAAAATTGGGTGGAATTTGGGTCAAGCAAGCCTTAGATATGCTGACTCTTGGTCCACTGATTTTTATTTTCCCCTTCCAACACACCAAACTAGCTTAGGTAACATGAAGAGAGATAGCTGTGAAGAACCTGCAAGAGCATATTTTTATGATGGGCATACAATGGGCATTCAAAGTCGAATTAAAAATACTGATGCTCATGTGTTTAGTAGCATTATCAAACTACTCCTCTGTATAAACATACAGAGAGAGAGAGAGAGGGAGAGAAAGAGAAATTTAAGGTCAAGTTTCATTATTTGTAAGTTTTGATTTGGGGCCTTGCATTTCATGTACAAAAGCTGTTTGTTTTTTTTAAGCGCCTCCCCCCTCACCCCCCATCATTAAAGCTCTTCCTCCAGTCTGGCGCAAACCGGCCCTTTGCTGCCAAAGTCATGACTCAGAGGCCTCCGAGGGCTTTTTTTTTTTGCAAGCTCTCAGCCACCACCCAGGAACCCGAAGCCGTTTCCACGTGAAACCACCAAACACTGTCACCCTCCCTCCCCCCTGCCCCCCAACCCCGATCCTCAAGTCCCGCTACAATGAGGCTCGGGTATAAAAGGCGAATGAGAAAGGCAGCGCCCCCTTCTGCGCCCACCTCCTCCATACCACCCAATCGCTCTTCCCCGTCGCGCGACGGGCGCCTGCGATTGGCCAGGAACGAGCCCGGCGCGGGACCTGTGCTCTGGAGCCCGGAGCGGAGCCCTGTCCGTCACGTGCGGCCGCCCGGCCTCTGCGCCTCGCTGCGCGCCTGGCGGGGCCGAGGGGGCGGGGCCCGGCAGCTGCTGCGCCTGCGTTGTGGCCGCGTTCTCGGGGAGCAGCTGCCGTCGCCGCCGCGACCGCCGCGTTCGGGTATCGAATTCGGAATCCCGGCGTCTCGTCAACAATGAAGCAGAGTTCCAACGTGCCGGCCTTTCTCAGCAAGCTGTGGACGCTGGTGGAAGAAACGCATACGAACGAGTTCATCACCTGGAGCCAGGTACGGGGCCGGCCGCGGCGGCCTCCGCACCCCGCGAAGAACCGCCTTCTGGCTGCCTCCCGCGGGCTCGTCTCGCGGCCTGCGGCTCGCTGCCCTTCTGGACCAGCCGGCGGCCCGAGGGAGCCGGGCGGCCCGGGTGCCCGAGCGCCCCGCCGGGCCCAGGGTGGTGGTGGGGGGGGTGTCTCCGGTATTGTTTGCGGGGGAGCGGCGGGGAGTGGGGGGTGCCCGGGGCCGCCGGCGGGAGCCGCTCGCTCAGGCCGCGGTGGGGGAGGGGCGGCCGCGCCGAGGCCCGTGAGGCCCCGTAACGGTCCGCTCGGGCCAAGCCGCGGTGGACGCGGGGCCGGCGGGCGCGGGAGCCACGGGACTTTGCACACTCATCCTCGGTCCTGCCGCCCGGCTGGCCTGGAGGGTGCCCCGATCGCGGAGGGCACCGCGAACCGCGCTGCCCGGGCCGACGCTCCCTGCGCGACGGGCGCTGGGAGGCAAGTCTTGCCCTCCGCGACCTGATTTCTCGGCGCTCCAGACAGTCACCCCCGCGCCGGGCGTCGCGGGCTCGGCCGAGCGGAGCAGGCCGGGCCAGTGGGCAGGAGGTTGCCAGGCAGGTTCCTGCTTCGCCAGAGGCTTTTTTTCTTTCTCTTTTCTTTTTTATTCCGCGCCCGTGGGGCCGGCGATGGAGCCTTGGTCCTGCGTGTCTAAGGCCCCGGGCACTGCCACAAAACCACCTGATCTCGTCGGGAAGAGGAGAGGGACCGTTGTCTCCCCCTTCTCACACCCCCCCGCCCCCCATGACACCGAACAGTTTGTGTGCACGGAGGTTTTTTTTTTTTTCCTATGGATGTTTGCATAACAGGTGTCCAATGAACTTAGGAACTAAATGGAATTCCTAAATTTCCCACATCCGGTATTGGAGTTGGGTGGGGAGAGGGTGTTGAGAGGGGTGGGTGTCACCCCCCCCGTGGTGTTCACTGAACAGAGACGCCTGCATTTGTGCTCCCCTGTCGGGCCGGGGCCAAGTTTTCATTAGCTAGCAGATGAACGAGTTGCCTAGGTGACAGGAGACCCTGTCTGGTTGCCGCCGCGCTGCAGAGATTCTAAGGCTACGGATTATTACATAAACGGCGGCACGTTCGGGTTCGACTCTATCCCTAGCCCAGACCGTTGCAGTCCTGTCTCGAGGAGGTGTGGATTCCTCCGACGGTGCTCGAGCGGCTCCTCCTCCGAGTCGGTTCTTGTTTACAGGCCTGGACCAGAATAAGGAAGGGGGGCGGGGAGGCTTGCAGGTTGGCTGGCACCTGTTAACTGCGGAATTTTGGACCTTCTTCTCCCTTTCCTCTTCTGTTTTGAGCATTCTTCTCCCTTCCCTTCAATTTCTCTGATAGGACCTGTGTTGTCCTTTACTTCTGACACGGAGCAGGGTATGGATTGCATGAGGTGTTGATGACTTGCCACACTGTATTGACTGCCGTTTGTTCTTCGGTTTTTATCTAACAGGGCTTTACCGCATTGTTATTTACTGTCATTTGTTCTTTTGTTTTTATCTTGTAGGGCTTAATGTCTTAAAGATGAGTATCATGAATTGGATGGTGTGTATGTATAAACATTTGATAATTTGGTACAGTTGTGTAAAGGTGAAAATAAGGAAGAAGCCGGCCACCAGCACACACTTAAAAATAAACAGCTGTCTCATGCTTTTCATCAGTCAGAAGGATTAAAAGTTGACAAGGTTGGATCAGCAGAGGCAATGGTTGCTCTGCCTTGTTTTCTTGTTAGCGATTGGATGGAGTGCCTGCTCCCACCCACTCTGCTCCCAGCCTAACTTGACACATCCTTTTTTGATTTGGACGGGCCTTCTTGCATTTGTTGCCCCAAATCTGTAATTGCTTTTTATTGTAGGCGAATCTGTCAGTAGCAAGTCTAATAAATCCTCGTTAGCCAAAATATTTTAATAACGTCCTTCTGAATAGTATCAAATGTGAAGTTTCATGCTAATTTAAAAAAGTCACTTTGTGAATTCTAAGCCAAATAAAGCTATAAAGTCATTCTTACTTAATCCTATTAAGACTAGTAAATTTGTGCTTTACTTGCTCACATTCTAATAATATGACGCAACAATCAAAATAAAATTCTATGAGCAGGTACAGTGTGCTAGGGACATGGTAGTTTATGTCTGATGAATCAGTGAAATCATGGGCTACATAAAGCCAGTGGTAGGAATGATGCTTGATAAAAACTTAGCTTTTGTTTAGATTATTATATATAAATGATAAGTACTTGAGGTTTAAGTTCATCCAAGTTAAATTCTTATCCATAATAACAAAGATCGGTGAACTCCCAACAGATTTTTGATTTCTGATTAAATTGATTTTTGATTAAATTGATCAATTTCCCATCAGTAACACTCCAAAATATTAACAGCTTTATAAATCAGTGAACACTTCTGTATTAATGCTGTCTAGGGATTCATTTCTCAAAAAAGTTTTCTCTTTATTCTCCCACAGATTTTTCCAGAAGCTTTATTAACAATGATAGGTGAAACTTTAAACAACGGTGTTACATTGAAACGAAACAAAATGAAGTTACTTATCTCTTAAAAGTTGCTATTTATGGTTATTTCTGCTTTCCTTCACACTTGTTTTGTTGTTTTTGTTAATTTAGCATTTTTGTCTAAGCTAAAAACATTAAAACCTTTTAGAAGCAGCAGTAATTCTTTATGCAATTTTTTCCCACTTGTGGAAAATAATTTACTCATCTAGCTTAAATGTAAGATAGAGAAAATTACTGATTCCAGCTTTTAAACTGTTAGAATATTAAAAATTTAACATAATTTTAGTGTTCCTTGAATATTTATGATATAGAATACAGTATTAAAATATGAATCCCATTCAAATAACTAATTATTAAAACAATATTTTGAGCATTCTAAATTATGCAAAGTGTTGCTGACTAAATTAAAAATGTCTTTAGATCCATGTAGTCTTTAAAACATTATACATAGTTTCTTTTTCCTATAATTCACAAGCTTATTTTTATTCACATTCTTCCCCCGGAAGTTTCTTTTCATTTGTTTTTATATTTTCTATGACTTCAAATTGTTATATCTATTTGACTCTGATAGGTGTTCTAGTGCCAGAACAACAGACAGTTCTGATGGTCAACCTAAAAATGTTTTAAATGTAACAGTTCTAAAGAAAAAGGCACACAAGCTTAGCTTAGAAGCAACTGAGGAAACTTGATTCCTCTTCATAGTCAAGATTTAGTAGAAGTTGAATGAAGTTCTTACTCGATGAGAAAGAATAGATTTACTATTACTGAAATTTGATGCTTAGTTTAAGTGCATATTCAAGTGAACCCCATAAAGAAGGGAAGAAAAGGAAGGTCATTTTATGTTTGCCAGTGCTGTGTCTTAGGTTTCTATTTTCCCTATGCTTAGGAGGACTAAGAAGTGATTTCTAGGAAGTTCACATTATCTACCTATCTGTTTCACATTTTGGGCTCTTTAGCATTTCACTGTTTCCCTATTATTAAATCAGCAGAGATAGATCAGGTAATAGAAAATTCTGGAGAGGGTTTTTCTAGCTCTTGTGGACCTGATTGAATGCTAGGTTCTTAGATATTCAGATTGCATTATTAGAGTATTTCCAAGTGAGAATGAGAGGTCACAAGTATGGCAGATAGTGGTAAAATTTAGAGGAACCTACAGAAAAGTTCAAAAGATTCACTGGCATTTTTGGTATACATAAGAGAATAAGCTCGTAAACTTAAAGGAATGTTAAAGATTTACAAGTTACAGATTTGATTAAAAGTACTACAAATTTTAATTTGGAAAAGTTTTAATGTAATGGGGCTGACATTTTAGACTATTTGTGAGATTACTTTGAATGGTTTTAACCAAGTACAAAAGGTAAATTTGAGCTATAACATCTGTTCCTACTCCCTGAAAGTTTGCCAGCATTTATGGGTAAGGGTTATCTAGAGCATCCCATATCTTCCTAGTACTAGCTTTCTAGCCCCTATTGAAATGTTAGGGAAAGTTCTTTATATTCTTGAAATCTTATCAGTTTAAACAGCAGCAAGTTGGAATTTCTGCAGGTAGAGTTTTATTTTTTAACCAATTTTAGATTGGATACAAATAACAATATGAGTCACAAAAAGGGTTGTGTGAAAGAATAAAAATGTAAGCACGAGGCACTCATAATTTGATACAATCCAATAATTTAAAGTTTAGACATATTTGGTCCACTTGTCCACTCATCTGTTCAGTTGAACCAGAATACTTGTGAGTGACTGTAAAGAGTGCTGAGTACTAGGACACACTGCAAAATAAGTGTGGGTGAGATGAGGGTAATAGTGGAGGTGATAAGTAATTGGATTTGACATTTACTTTAAAGAAATAGCTGCAGAATTTATTGATAAATTGAGGACTTGTAGGTGGAACAATGAATAATTAACATAGAGTTGATACATGCAGTGGAATTAATGATGGTACGAAAGATTCAAAGAAAGACAGGTGAAGATTTAATTTGACTGTATAAATTTGAGATTACAAATGGATAAATAATGTTATTTGAAAATTATTTTGCTTTATATTTCATTGGACAGAATTCATGTCACTCCTAATTTCAAAGGAGGTGAGGATTGTAATTCAAGAACAAAAAACAGGCATGTTTCTGAGTAGCTTGAAAATGACTTTCCATATCTAGTGGAAATGTAGATATTTGGATATTTGATTATCTCACTCTGGGACTCAGAGTTTGGAGTTTAAGTGGTAAAGATTTCATTCTGGCATATATAATTAAGCATTTGGTAATGGAATTGCTGAATATTAAGATATGAAATACTTATACACAAGATAGTCAAAATTGTTTTTAAAAGAGATCAACTGTTAGCCAGGAGTTGTGTTAATCCATGACTTCTTCAAAACAGTACAGTTGTTTATATTTTTATCAACCTAGTGGATGTAAAGTATTATCTCAGTGGGGGGGTCTTGATTTAAATTTTCTGGTTTCTATGAGCTTAAGAACCTTCTCTAGGGGCTGGAGCGATAGCACAGCAGGTAGGGCATTTGCCTTGCACGAGGCCGACCGGGGTTCGAATCCCAGCATCCCATATGGTCCCCTGAGCACCGCCAGGAGTAACTCCTGAGTGCAGAGCCAGGAGTAACCCCTGTGCATCGCCAGGTGTGTCCCAAAAAGCAAAAAAAAAAAGAACCTTCTCTCAGCATTCATTTGTGTTTCCTATCCCTGTGTTTGATGATTTTCTGTTGGATAATACATCTTTTATTATGTGTAGCAACCCTTATATTGTGTATTGGGGCTTTGAATATTTCAGTTACTCCATTTTCCATATTATTTGGTTTTCCTGTTTTCTTTAATTGGGTAGTACTTCTTTGCCCGATAATATGTATTGCTGTCTTTTTTTGGTTAGAATTATTGTTAGATTTTGTGATTTTTGTTTCCAAGTTTTCTGTTCTTTTCCTTGATTTTGTCTTTGAGCCCTTATCATATTTCTTAATAAAATTATAAAGAATTTCTTTTAGGAGGACAATTTATTCAGCAGAACCTCATTAGGGAGGGTTGTAGAAGTGATAGTCATACACAATAAATCTCTTTAGGTACCCTTGGTATGAATGAGATTGCCTAAAGACAGAGTGTAAAGAAGTCATGGTCAGGATTAGAAATAACACAATATCTCTTGGTAGGTGGAAGAAAATTGAAAGTTATAAGAGATACGAAACTTACTGGTGTGGAGTTTCAAAGTTAAAATAAAGAATATTTTAGAAGATAGTCTTTAGTGATAAATTTAATGCTTCAGAGTCATGTAATAAGATCAAAACTGACAACATTGTTTTTGAAATTTTAGATAAAAGTTACAATGTATTTTGGGTAAATTTTCTAAAAGAGCACTTTTAAACCACAGATAAGTAGAGATAAGTAGCTGGTCATGAATAGGAAAGAAGAATTTAAAATATTTGCAAGATTTTGATGGAAAAGACAAATAGGGTGGTTAAGTTGAGGGGGAAGTTATAAGGAATAACTTTAAATAAAGATCTATTTAAAAATTCAATAGTTTTACCTAGTAACAAAATCTTAACTCGAAATAAACAAGGTTTTGCTTTATAATTCAGTTTGTAATAAGATGAAATCTCTTAAATTTCACATTATTTAAATTTTATTTTAAATTTCACATTTGGTTTTTAAATTAAATTTCACAGTGTTACAAAGCTTGAATATCATTTATTTATTGTCATCAAACGTATAAACTTTGTTTAATGCTAAGAATTTTTCAAATTTACTGAATACCTTTTAAACGTGCAGCTACAATTGAGATTAAGTGAAATCCAAACATCCCGCACAAAACAAAATAGAGCTATATTTTGAGTCTGAAGATAATTCAGCTTTGATTGTTCATATTCTCTTTCTTCATCACTAGTTGCTGGAGTTCTGTCTATAACTCTTAGCTCCAAGTTTCATTCAGGTACATTGAGTATAGGGTTGTGATTTACAGTTTGAATCTTCCCCTTTTTAAAAATTTCTCTGGAGCCCAACTCAGTCCAATTAACTTAAGTCTTATTTGCCTGGAGTATTATATAGGTCAGATGAATTTGTCACACTGAGAAATGTTACTGCGGCATCAAACACAATTGTTACTCTTATGGAAAATTAATCATGTTGTAAATGGTAGGATCTCTTTCTTTTTAAAGAATAAATTTTGTTAGATATACCTCTCAAAATTTCCTTGTCCCTTTTATTGATACCTGTTACTCCACATCTGGTACTCTTGAGTGTCACAAAGTGTCACTATGAAAACGGGAGCACAGATGACCTTTTTTGAGATAAACGATGTCACTATGAAAAGAGGAGCACTCTTGATTTAGTGACGTTAGTAAATCATATGAGACACTATTTTTAAATTTTTGAGGAACCTTTCTACTATTTCTCAAAATAAATATCAATTTACATTCCTACCAACAGTATAAAAACGTCTTTCTCTCTTTTCTCCTCACCCTCATCAACATTTACGTTTATTTTTCTTTTAATGTCCATACTTAGAGTGTGAAGTAGTATCCTAATGAGGTTTTTATTTATATTTTCCTGATGATGGATGATGTTGAATGTTAGCCAATTGGGCATCTTTAGAAACAGGTTTATTTAGGTCCTTTGCCCATTTTTCAATTTGGTGATTACTGTTCTTGCCTTTGATTTATCAACATACTCTTTATATTTTGGGATTAATCTTTGTCGTTTAGTTTAATTATTTTTTCTCGCTGGGTTTTTGGTTTTGTTGTTTCCCTAGCTATGCAGAAATGCCTATTCTCATTTACATAAATAATCAACCCTGGCATCTAGAATATATTGCATTAAATTTTATTTTGTAATTCGATCTTATGGTAATTATCATGTGTTCCCTTATCATAAGAAGACTGTTCTGTGCTAGTACATTTTAGAATTTACATTTAAAATTTATTAAGAGTGAGAGAATTAAGAAAATTTAAAGGGGGAAGTCCAGATGCTTTTTATAGGAAAGAGATTATTGGTTTATATTGGTTGAAATATTACAGGTGCTGCTTAAGTATATGTAATACCTGTATAATAATGCAGTAAACTGTGGGTGTAAAAAATTACACAGAACATCCACTATAAATGAGATGCTAATTCATTATTGAAAATGTATAACAACATCTCATAGTAAGCTAGGAGTTAACATAACTTTCTGAATCTAGTAAAGGCAACCATAAGTACTGTAAGTGAGTGCCATACTCAATACCTTGTGCTGGAAAGTTTGTCCTGTCCTTTAAAGAAGCTCCTTAAGACTTCCTGGAAAACTGATTTTGGGGCTATGAATCCCCTAAGCTGTTGCCTGTCAGTGAAGCTCCGTGTCATTCCTTCAAATGTGAATGAATGATAATGACTAGCTGGATGGAGTGTTCTTTGTCAGGTGTGTGTTTTGTTGAGGTTGTTTTTTTTTTTTTTTTTTGGTACTGCATATCTCTATTGTCTTCAGGCTCATAGGGTCTTGTTGGAAAGATCTGCTATGAATCTTATGTTGTGAGATAAAATACCAAGTTCAGAATACTCATTCAGCATATCCAGCATTGATATGCAACCATCACTATTATCTGTCTTTGAAATGTTTTTTTTTTTTGAAACTGCAGCTTTTGCTTTTACAGACTTCTAATTTCCTGCTTCTATTTTTTTTTTAGAAGTGTCACTGTCACTGTCATCCCGTTGTTCATCAATTTGTTCGAACGGGCACCAGTAACGTCTCTCAATGTGAGACTTATTGTAACTGTTTTTGGCATATCCACGGGTAGCTTGCCAGGCTCTGCCGTGCGGGTGCGATACTCTCAGTAGCTTGCCAGGCTCTCCGAGAGGAGTAGAGGAATCGATCACTGGTCTGCTGCGTGAAAGGCGAATGCCCTACCGCTGTGCTATTGCTCCAGCCCTATAGCCAGTGATAATTGATCCACTGTTTAAATGCTGCATATAAGTAGAATCATCTGGTATTATTTTATTTATTTTTGTTTATTTTTTTATTGAATCAGTGTTGATTTACAAAGTTAGTGTTCTTCATGATTCAGTTTTTGGTGTACAATGTTCCAACACTAATTCTATCACCAGTGTCCACTTCCCTCCACCTCTGTCCCCAGTTTCTCTCCCATCCTTTAGCCTGCTTCTATGGCATTGTAGATTATAATGTTACTAATAGGGCATCGCACATACCAGTTTACCTCCTTTCAGCACCCAGTCCTTGTCCAGACTGGCCACTTCCTTCAATCATTGTTGTAGTGGTCCCTTCCCTGACCTATCGGGGCAAGTTTTCTACTAAGGACCACGTTCTCCTGCTCTTCATTTCTATTGCCTTTTGGCATTAGTTATTTCCCCATTGTGTTTCTTTATATTCCTCATATGAGTGATGATACTCTGTTTCTGTCTCTTTCTCTCTCTGACATTTCACTCAGCATGTTCACTCCAGGTTCATACATATAGGAGCAAATTGCATGACTCCATCTTTTCCTAGGACCAAATATTCCATTATGTATATGTACCGTAGCTTCTTTATCCAGTCATCTTTTCTCGGGCACTTGGGTTGTTTCTGTAATGAAATACTGTGAACATTGCTGCAGTGAACAGAGGAGTGCAGATGTCTCTACCTTACTGTGTTTTTGGGCCCATGGATTATATTCCCAGACATGAAATAACTGGGCTATATAGAAGATCAATTCCTGATTTTTTGAGAAATGTTCATATTGTCATCCAAAAATGTCCATATTGTCATACAATTGAGAAACCCATTAGTAATGAATAAAACCCACCTGTCACGTCTGGTGGGCTTTGTGGACCATATGGGTGCCAGGGATTGAACCTATTTTGACCATATGCAAGGCAAGTACCCTACACACTGTACTGTTTTTCTGCCTCTGATTGTTCTTTCTGTTCTTTTTAATGACTGCCCATCTTTGTGGTGTTGGTGATACCTCATTGTTTCAGTTTGCATTTCCCTAAAGATTAGTGATGTATGACATTTTTTTTCTATGCCTTTTGGCCATTTGTATTTCTTAAAAACATTTCTGTTCATCTCTTCTCCCCACTTTTTAATGGGATTGGAACTCCTTTTTTTTTTTTTTTAGAAAGTTCTAATCTTGAATATTAACCCTTTATTGGATGAGTGGTGGGCAAATAATTTCTCCCAGTCTGTGAGCTGTTTTTATAGTCTTTGTTTTATAGACTTTGTTTCCTCTGAGGTGCAGATGCTTCTTAATTTAATGTAGTTCCATTTGGTTATTTTTGCTTTCACTTACTTGTCAGTAACATTTCATCCTTAAAGATGCTTTTAGCTTCTTGGTCATGGAGAATTCTGCCTATGTTTTCCTTTTTATGTACCTCTGGATTCAGGTCTGATATTGAGGTCTTTTAATTCATTTTTATTTGACTTGTGCATGGTGTTAGGAAGAAATTTTTGCATGTGATCGGTCAGTTTTCCTAGAAGCACCACTTGTTGAGAAGGCCTTCCTTGCTCTACACCTTTTTACTCCTTTATCGAAGATTAACTGACCGTATACCTGAGGATGTCTCTCATTTTTAATTCTATGCTATTAATCCGAGGGTCTGTCTTTATAGGAGTACCACACTGCATTCTAGTAACCACACCGATTTGTAGTATAGTTTGATGTTGGGGCAAGTGATGACTCCCATCTTCTTTTCCCAAGGGTTGCTTTGGGGTTCTCTCCTACTTTCCCATTGATCCTTTTTGCAGGGCTGTGAATTTATTGCTAGAGTTCAACTGTGTTCAGGGTTTGTTGTGGAGTGGGGAATTCCACTCTGGAAGATTTAGCCTGCTGCCTGGTCTGTTTCCAATGCTCACCTGAGAAGTTAGTTTGGGAAGTGGGAGGGTGATGCTGCAGGTCAGCACTGTCTCTAGGCACTCTCAGGACCCACTCTGGGCCTCAATATTTGTTCCTTTGTAATTGTCCTGTTTTGCATAGCATGATTCTTCAAGGGTTATTAGATACTCTGCATTTCCACTGAGGACTTTAAAAAATAATTTTAGTTCTACCCAAATTAAGTTAATTTTTGCATAAGGATTTATCTTAATTCTTTTTTCTCTTTATTTTTTCATCTTGATTCTTTTGCATGTAAGTATTCAATTTTCCCAGAATTATTTGTTGAAGGCTATCTTTTGTTGTTGGCTTTGGGGTTGTTTTTGTTTGTTTGTTTGTTTGTTTGTTTGGGGGGGAGGTGTGCACATTCCATGGTACTCAGTGCTTACTCCTGACTCTGTACTCAGGGATCATTCCTGGCCAGGATTGGGGGACCATGTGGGGTGCTGACCATTGAACCTGGACTGGCTATGCAAGATAGGCACCCTATCTGCAGTATTTTTTCTCCAGTCCTGAAGATTATTTTTTGAATGGTCTTAGTATCTTTGTCAAAAATCCTCGGACTATCTATGTAAAAGCTTATTTCGGGGCTCTTTATTCTTTTTTGTCTTTTTTTTCAGTACTGTGTTGTTTTAATTACTGTCTTTTTATAATGTTCCAACATTTTGGGGAGTTTGAGAGAATACCATTGACTTCTATTAATAACCAGGTATTTATTGAACTATCAGTTTTTTTGGTTGACTATACAAAGCTCTGATTATGTAATTGTAAAAGCTGATAAAATATTGCTTCCTTGTAAATTTTGTCAAATTATCCTCCCAGTTACTTTGACTTTAAAATATTGTTAAATAATGATGCTGTCTACATGCTTGTATTTCTCATTTCTTGTATAATGGCACATATAATATTTCATCACAAAGAACATAATGTTTGTTTCAGTGTGAAAGAAAGTCCTAAACTTTTGAGGTTGATATCAAGGAGCTTAATTGCAGCTAATGGTTAGGTACAGTGTTTTTCTTGTTCCTGTTTACAGGAATAATATTGGTCTGAAAAATAATATGGAAGGGCAAGCCATTTTGGAGTTTTATGTCTGTCACCAGGTGTCATCAAATCTTAACTATCTTTTCCTTTTTTTCAGAATGGACAAAGTTTTCTGGTTTTGGATGAACAAAGATTTGCAAAAGAAATCCTTCCCAAGTATTTCAAACACAATAACATGGCAAGCTTTGTGAGGCAACTGAATATGTGTGAGTATGAACAGAAGTAATTTATTTAGCTACTGATTAAACTATCTTATTCCCATTCAGATGATCTCCATTCAGGTGATCAAGGAAAATATAGAAGCATTGTTGATTTTTGATTTGTCTACTTAACAGTTGCAATTTTAAATATTTTCAGATGGGTTCCGTAAAGTAGTACATATTGATTCTGGAATTGTGAAGCAGGAACGAGATGGACCTGTTGAATTCCAGCATCCTTATTTCAAACAAGGCCAGGATGACTTGTTGGAGAACATTAAAAGGAAGGTGAGCTACTGGTAACGTGATTTAATTTGAGCTTTATCATATAGTGTACTAGGCCAAGATTTCAACTTTGTACTGTTAAAATTAAATACATAATGTTCATTGTTTGGATGATCTAGGCTAGTAAATTTTTTTTATTATATTTTTGTCCACCTTCCTTTTGCCTCCTCAATGTACCCCACCCCCTGCCCCATACTGAATTGTACTCAAATACCTCCTAGGAGGAAGAAAAGCATTTTCTGTATCTGATTGAGAGTGAGAAGTCATACATATTGGGATTTCTTACTACTAATTTAGCTTACAAAATATAAAGTGTTAGAATGTCAGATCTTTATAGTAGTACTGTAGTTTACTGTTGCATATTCAATACTCAGAATAAATGCATTTAGTATTACGTATTTGAATAATATGTTTTTTTGGAATAACATAGTTTTACTAAATTTGTAAAAGAATGAAGGAATGAAAAGGTAGTGAACAATGAAAGAAAATGGCCAAGTGTGTAGCTGTTACTACACAAATTTAATTAAACGTGGAATGTGATAGGAGGCTGAGGAATTTACAGGGAGTTTTACAATAGGAAATGAAGAACCAGCCCTAGAATGCTTCTGCCCTTGGCAACATCTCCATGTTAATATATATAGGTCTTATCACTGTCATTGTCACTGTCATCCGTTGCTCATAGATTTGCTTGAGCAGGCACCAGTAATGTCTTCATTGTGAGACTTGTTACTGTTTTGTGGCATATCGAATATGCCATGGGTAGCTTGCCGGGCTCTCCAAGAGGGATGGAGGAATTGAACCCGGGTTGGCTGCGTGCAAGGCAAATGCCCTACCCACCATGCTATTGTTCCTGCCTGGGTGTGACCCCAAAAGGCAAAAATATAAATGAATGAATGAATGAATAAACAAACTTAAAAAATTATCTCATTAGTCATGGTGTTCAGTATTTAATTTCCTAAATTTTTGTTTTGAAAGGTTTCATCCTCAAAACCAGAAGAAACTAAAATTCGTCAGGAGGATTTAACAAAAATTATAAGTAGTGCTCAGAAGGTTCAAATAAAACAAGAAACTATTGAGTCTAGGCTTTCTGAATTAAAAAGGTAAAGTCTTATCTCCAATTATAATTCTAATTATGAGGCCCTTTATGTATGTATTGCCTTGTGGGATTGTGAGGGCCCTGGGGGATTGCTCCATAAATTATGTTGTCAAAGCCAAGATTAAGGGTTGTATTTCTCTGTATAGGTTCTCTTTATTTTTGATTTGTGGCCTAGAATTTACCCACATATTACACAATTGACCTTTGAGCAATGTAAAGGTAAGGGATATCAACCTCCATTGGACACTCTAGTTGAAAATCCACTGTAGCTTTTTATGATTACTGGATAGATGAGCTACTCACAACACTTGAGCTCATTGCAATAGTAATATAAGTTAGATATACGTGAAATAGAGTTGCACAGTATAGAGCACATTATTTTCATGCAGTTATGGTTTTTTGTTTATATTTCTCTTGCCATGTATGCCTACATTTTGGTGAGGTGTAGCTAGCTTTTTTTATAATTCTTATTTTGTGGTAGTAAATGAAAATATTATGTACATATATTTTATGCATTTATTATTTTTCCTACTTAATATTTTAACTATTTGGTTTATATTCAGATTTTCTCAAATGTTGCTGATTTTCCTCATTTTCCAGTGTATTCATCGAAAAATAATTTGCCTAAAAATGGACCCATGTTAGACCTGTGTTAGTCAAGGTTGTTTGTATTTCATGGTGTCAGTATTGTATGTATGAGTGTGGGCATGCATTCAGATCTTTGTGATGCTACAAATCATACCGGTGCAACAGTAAATCTTTAATTTGATGTAGGAAATATCTTACTTGTCTAGGTCTCATAGTAAGACACAAATTGGGGCAGAGACCAGAAAAAATTCTACATGTGTTATCCTTCCTTTTTGGAGTTTTAAGACTTGTGAGGCTTCTCAGGAAAAATTGGAACACAAAAATGTGGGGGAAATGACACATGAGAGTTTCCCTACTTCATACTTGACAAACTTTGGAAAGTGTTATTCAGATTTTATTTTCCATAGAAAGATGCTTTATTTTGCTACGCAACAGTTCTTGACACGGTTACTATAACTTGCCATGAACAGCTTATGTGTAGAGTAAATGTGTACTACTTCGTAAATATATGAATTTTAGTCTAATAGATGCCAGCATTTTGAGACTAATACATGAAATTAGTTATTTCATGTATTCTAACTTCAAATATAGGCCTTTATTTTATACAATACTTGGTCTAGCGGATTGATAGTTTGGTGCTTGGACCCAGTACTGCAGTAATGCTTGGGTGTTAGAGGTGCTCAGAGGTCATTAAGACAATTCCAACAGTGCCAAGGTTCAAACTAGGCTTATGGTGCACTATTTAATCTATTTCCCCTGTCCCAAGTTTAGCTATTCTGTTTTTTCCTTCATTTTTCTGTTTTGATTTTTGGAATACACCCTGCTATTTTGGATGCCATTCCCAGTGAAGACTGGGTTTGTTCCCTGGTGGTGCTCATTCAGAGTATTAAAGCACAGCTTTGCAAACCTTGTGTTCCAGACCTTTGAGCCACCTCCTTGGCCCTAGTTTAGCTATTTTTAACTCAGTTCCATTAAAAGAGCAATCTTGGACTTTGATACCTGTTTGAATAAGCTGTAGTCTTAGGCTTTTCAAACTTTGTAGATTTTCTGTAACCTCTTAACATTAGTTTATTTTGTGTTTTTTTGTGTGTTTATTGTGGTGTAGTTTGACCTCAAGTCTCACCTTCAATACATTCTACATGTGAAAATTAAGTCAGTTTCATAAAAATAGGATTAATGAAATGCAGCTTTTACGGAAATTTGCAAAAATGGGAAATGCCTTCTTATCATTAATGGTTCTGCTAACATTTATAAATAATGCTGATTTCAATAAAAATGGTTTTAAAAGGATAAGAAATATTACTAATCGATGGTTTTTGGTTTATCATATATTTAGAATCTGACAAACTATAATTTAATCTCAACAGTAACCAAGTTATCTGTTTGTGATCTTGGACCAGGTCTTATTTGTTCTCTTGAGTCTTTGTGTCATCATCTGTAAAATGGAAATAAAAGGGGTTTTTTTCCTTGCTGTATTCTAGGAAAGTTTAAATAAAGACACGTATAAAATTCTCAGCACAATACTTACAGCATAGCTGTTCCTAGTAATTGGCACTCACCTTTTAAGACTTGTTTCCACAGTATAAGAAATTCAGGAATTCTTGGTAGCCACAGTTGAAAGGTTAGGTTATTTTTTAAACAAGAAGTAACGAAATGGGCAGAGTGATAATACAGTGGGTAGTGTGCTTGCCTTGCATATGGCAGACCTAGGTTTAATCCACAGCACCCCTTGTGGTCTGCTGAGCCCTACCAGGAGTGGCCTCCAAAAAACAAAATAAAAATAACGAATCAATAAATTGCCTATGGATGTATGACTATATGGATATGAGTCTTAAATTTTTGTGTATATATATAGATATTCTTTGTGTACGTGTATATATATATGTATGTACACACATGTAGATATGTCCATATATATGTACACATGCATATATAAGATACTTAATAAAGGAATGACATTGTACTAAGGACTGTCATTCCAGTGTAACTGAATTAAAGTTTTTTAGTGCCATGGAATTATAAAAACAAGAACAGTTTTCAGTTCTCCAGTATTCTTTTTTGTCGGTTAGGAGTTCTCAAGCAGTGCTTAGTGGGGGTAAGGCAATACTTGGCTGATGAGGCTTCATAGTTCAATGCTAGATCCCAAGGCTGTTGAGCTGCTTGAACCTTTTGGTGCTGAGGGTCCCGGGTACTCCCAGAAGTGATTGGGGCCTCCAGTGCCATCCCAGTGGTCCTTGAAAGATGGGTATGTATTGCCAGGGGGGTTATCTCTGGTCCTGGCACGTGCTGTGTGCCCCTAAGTGCTATGCCCCAGATATTCCTAATTAATGAAACTGAGATCTTTGTCTGGAGAGAAGAGTTCAAAGAAATGAGTGCAGAGTGTGCATGAAGTAAGCTCAGATTCAGTCTTGGGCACTGCATGGTATCCCTAGCACTGCTTGGAGCAGATCTCAAGCATAACCCATGGGTGTGGCACAAAAATTATAGAATTGAGATTTTCCTTTCTGTCATAATTTTTGTCATTTTTTAAAAATAAATTCAATACAGTGAGAATGAGTCTCTTTGGAAAGAGGTATCAGAATTACGAGCAAAACACGCACAACAGCAACAAGTTATTCGAAAGGTAAGCTTTTTTCTTTTATCAGCATAATATTCATCATGTGCCATTTGTGATCCCAAAAATGTCTTTATTGAACAGGTAGCTAATCTAAATGTCTTAAATATTGCATACATTTTACATTTTTTACAAAAACTAAAGCAAAACGGTATCAAAGAATTAAACAATGTTTATATATATCTGTATATATATATATATGCATAGATGCACATATATATATACTTGTGGTTTGTTGTACAAAAATACTTAATATAAAGCACTGCTCAGCTAAATATGTTCTTTTCTGTTCCCAGTTAGTGTCTGATGTTTCAAGTAATGACCTAATTTGTTCATTGTTTGGAACGTGTTCAGATTCTTTTGAGGGGGCCATGTACCTGGCTGTGCTTGGGTGACCATGTGTGCTGGGCATCAAACCTCGATATATTTCATGCAAAGCATATGCTCAGCCCATTGAGCGCTCTCTCCTGGCCCTCTATAGATAGTTTATACTTTGGCGAATAATTACTAACTACCAATTGTGTGTGTGTGTGTGTGTCTGTGTGTGCGCACGCGCAATCAGTTTTGGTTTATGGTACTATTAATATTACTGGTTTATGCTCAGAGTGCAGTTACAGCATACCCCTCCCCAGAGTGTTAATATACTTCTGTTGTCTCATGGTACCCCGGCCCCAACCCTGCTGCCTTAGTTTACTATTCTTTTGGCAGTCTATTAGGGTTTGTCTTCATAGCGGATTGTCTATACCCTCAGTTTGTTTCTTTATTCTACATGTGAGTGAAGGAAATAAACACACGAACTGCCAATTTCTTAAACTTTTTTAACTTAAGATTTGACACTTAGTCAGGAGCTTGGGATTGATCTCCTGAACTGTTGAAGTCAGGGAGCCTGGGATTGATTGATCTCCTGAACAGTTGAAAAAAAGAAAAAGGAGGGTAAAAAATACTGCCTTACTGTGTGGGCTGGAGCAATAGCACAGCGGGTAGGGCATTTGCCTTTTACGCAGCCGACCTGGGTTTGATCTCCCTCTCGGAGAGCCTGGCAAGCTACCCATGGCATATTCGATATGCTAAAAACAGTAGCAACAAGTCTCACAATGAAGATGTTACTGGTGCCCGCTTGAGCAAATTGATGAACAGCCGGATGACAGTGCTACAGTTTATTGTGTGGGTATATTTTAAATGACTGATATTTTCAAATCAGTTATCAGCATATACTATTTTCTCTGCAGAAAAGCTGTTACTATAGTTGTAAAATCTTTGATTTTTGTGCCTAGGCTGGAAATTTTAGAGAATTAAAAATCTGTTATATTGTCTCTCTGTAGTTTCCCTTTTCACATCAGCTTTCATTTGTTGATATGGAGTGTTTGGTAGCTATTTTTTGCTCATGAGTAAACTTGGCTGTTAAGTTTAAGGAACAGGTTTTTTTTGTTGAGAGGGTGGCCAGGAGACAGCTTAAACTTGTTCATGCTGAGTAACCTTTAGCTAAAAATAGTTATGACAGACAGAATCTTAGTATAGTTAACCAGACATAGAGATGAATGGTGGCTGTAGCCGTTGGACTATAGTCAAGATAGAGAAAATATATTTACGTAGAATTAATATGCAACTTGAATGTTAACTGAGAAAAATGTTTTTCTCTATAGAAATGTTTATTAATTATCATAAGGTAAATTATTTAGTAGAATATAAAGTATTAAAGCCATACAGTGTTTTTAATTGATAGTTTTACTATTTTAATTATATAATTACATTTCATGCAGCTTACAAGGAACTTAGAAAACCTTTCAGTGGTAATGCTGTTGCCAGGTGATTCTCACTTTTTTAACTCTATTAGGAAATTGATGGTATAATTTCACAGCGTAACCTGAGCCAGTTCTCTCATTCACATCAGTATCCTTTGTAGATGCAAGCAGTATCACAAGCTGGAGTGAGGGGTCTGAGTATTTTTATGTCTGACAGTTTCTTAGGCCTGTAATGGTGATCCATAGCCTATACTTTTAAAAATAATGTCTCTGTCATGACATTATGAAGGATTATTTTCTTGTCTTGGCCTGTATAATGGCTTTTCTCTAAATGTAATCAGGTTTTGAAGCTTTAAAAACTTGTCAGCAAGAAGCTTTAATAGTACTTCAATCAGTTTTCTAGAACAACCAGTCAACTTTTTCTAAATTGAAATGTTCTTTTTTTTTGCCTGTTCATTATATTTCCTGGTAAGAGAAATAAGAGACATGTTGCTCATTAAACATTATATTTCTTTTTTATATCATAATCTTGAAAGGATTTTAATTAAAAAGTTTGAATCTATATCCAGTCATAGTTTGTATTTATCAACAAAACTACTGACCTGAGTGATAAATGAATAGTGAGTGGGTTGTTGAATGGGTCTTCTCTTTGTCTTGGGGTAAGCACCAACATTACCACAGGTTATTTCTCAGCCTGATAGCTGATGTTTCTTTAGATAACAACTCTAAGAAAATATCTTAAATGCTAATATGTCATATGATAAATAATATAACAGAAAATTTAATAGTATTTCTAAGCGTTGGTAATATGGATTGAAGTAATAGAAGTTTATGATGGAAATTTGTAATTTATATTTTCTTTTTAGATTGTTCAGTTTATTGTTACTTTGGTTCAAAATAATCAACTTGTGAGTCTAAAACGTAAAAGGTATGTTTTATGAGATACTTGTCTTTCTTTCTGAGAGTATATCTTTTGTCCCAGATAAACATTCCTCTCTTTTGAAATTATATTTTGTATATTTCAAGAGTGATACCAATTTTACTGCTGTCATCCCACTGATGATTTTGAAAGATAAGAGTAGCATAAATAGTCACTTTATAGACATACCATTTACTTAAAAAATCCACTTTTAATTTACACCCATAAATCTCAAGTGAGCGAAATTCCTTTCCTTTACTTTCCTTTTCCTAATTTCCTCACTGTCCTATGGCGGAAAAGCAGTTTTACTTGATCTTTCTAATATTCAATCCTCTTTTTTCTTAAATTCACTCATATCCAAGTGTCTGTCCCTAAAATGAAATAACTCTTACAGTTATTTTATATACTGAGATTTTTTTTAATTATTAAAGTGCGTTTGTGTTAAGCAATGTAATGTATTTACTTGTTTGCTTCACCTAAACTTTTATATGTTCTAATTTTCAGGCCTTTGCTTCTAAACACTAATGGAGCACAAAAGAAGAATCTGTTTCAGCACATAGTAAAAGAACCAGCTGATAATCACCACCATAAAGTAATATTTTACGGCAATATTTCTTACTCAAGAAGTATAGTGACTAGATATTGCATTCATCTTCAGCTTTATCAATTCATGTTTTTTTAATTTACTTTAGATAATTAAAGAAATAGCCCTGTACATACATGATTCCTTCATGCTGCATACCCAAAAAACTTATGTATGGTCTAAAGCAGCAGTTGGTTTTCTCAGTAGAAAAAAAAGGATGACAGGAGAGCACTCAGAGACCTGAGGCACACACTGTGCATGCAGGAGCCCCTCATTTAATCTCCGCACCACCATGGTCCCTCAAGCACTAAGCTGGAACTGTACCTATGCATCCCCAGATATGGACACCCCCAAGGAGTAAAAATGTAAATTAAGTAAGTTTAGAACACTGAAAAAAAGAGAAACCTCAAATATGTTAGTTTTTCTCACATTTCCTCAAATTTGTTTTCCTTCTGTCTCCCTTTCACCTAGAGATGGTCACCTGCTGAATCAGTATTTATCATTTCCTTGGCCGTTTTATATATATGAATTCATCAGCTACATTTATTGTTTTACATATTCTAAACTGCATATAGGGCTGGAGTGATAGCTCAGCAGTAGGGCGTTTGCCTTGCATGCAGCCAACCTGGGTTCGATTCCTCTGCCCCTCTCGGAGAGCCCAGCAAGCTACCGAGAGTATCTCGCCCACACGGCAGAGCCTGGCAAGCTACCCATGGCATATTCAATATGCCAAAAACAGTAACAACGAGTCTCACAATAGAGACATTACTAGTGTCCGCTCGAGCAAATCTATGAGCAATGGGACAACAGTGACAGTGAAACTGCATATAAATCTATATATTTCACTGTGACTTTTTATCTGGCCTTTTCAGATTTATTGACATGTTTAATTGATTTCAGCTTGTATTAGTCAAATATTATGATAGTTGTTTATTTTTAATTGGTTATTTTGTTCACTCTAGCTTTAATTATAAATATGAAGTAGGCTGTGCTTGTTAATATACCAATTTAAAGAAACATTCTTATCTCCACTTTTTGTGCGGGGGGGTGGGAGGCACCCAGCTGTGCTTAGGACCTACTCCAGACTATGCTCAGGGATCACTTCTGGTGGTATTTGGGGGATCATATGTGGTGCTGGCGATTGACCCAGGGTCGCCCACATGCAAGTCAAGCATCTTCCTTCACCACGCTGTCCTATATTTCTGACTCTGTCAACTTTTTATTACAGAGCAGAGTCTTTGGATAATTTGTAAAACTATCCAGTAGCAAATTAGTCCAGTATGTTTAAAAATTATCATTGCTACTTAATTTTTTTTGTATTTCCAAATGCTGCTTCAGACTCATTAAAATACAGACTTTGTTTTTAGGCAATTCAAAGCTATTCATGATATTCGGTGATTTTTCTTCCAACCATTGTTTCAGGCATACTGGAATATTAATAGTATTGGGAGTCCTAGCGATAGCATTTTAGGCAAGAAAGAGATACAAAGATAATCAAATTGAAGAAGTCAGTATAGCACAATTTGCTGATGATTTGAAATTATACTTTGAAAATGTCAAAAGCCATACAAAATCATTAATAAATAAAAAACCTTCTTGGAACAGTAAACTTAGTAGTAAAGTGACAGACTACCTAATTGACACAAAGAAATCATGGCATTCCTAAATGCAAACAATGAAATAGAAGAGAAAGGGAAAAACGTTCCATTTGCAAGTGAACCTCAAAAGTAATCAAGATAGATGTGAATCAGCTTACCTGAACAGGTGAATGACTTGTGTAAAGAAAATGACAAATCACGGCTAATATAAGACACAGGTAAATAGAAACATACCCCTGTTCAAGGAGGGGAGTAGTGGACCTCTGGTGGAGGGTAGGTGGTTGGAACAAAAAAAAGGGAGAAAAGAAAAACAGAAGTAAGCTTGAGCACAAAGTTAGTAGTAAGCCCTCCAAGCACAGCCTGGTTATGACTCAGATTACCCTCCTCCAAATAAATTCCTATCAGAACAAGTAGCCGTCTCATTAACTTTGAAGTTAAGTTCTAGGACATGATTACCCTCTTGGTATAACTATTACCAAGTGTGAAGATTCTTCCACAAAAGCACTTGGGGTTTATATTAATTAACCAACTGAAATTCTAAGTAAGCTTAAATGGACATTTGGCAAGCATTTTTCATTTTTTTTAACATTTGTCTAAGTTTTCTTGATTTTTTTTTATTTTTATTTGTTGAATAACCATGACATACAGATTTACAAAGCTGTTCCTGGTCAGGTTTCAGTCATAGTGTTCCAACACCCATCCCTCTACCAATGTACATTTCCTACCACCATTGTTCCCGGTTTCCCTCCTACCAGTCTCCCCCCAGCCCATCTCTATGGTAGGCACTCTCTCTCCTTCCCTCCCTCTCCCTCTCTCCCTTTTCTCTGTCCTTCCCCTTCCAGCTTTTCCCTCCCCCCTCCCACCTATCCCTCTCCTATCCAGCCCCTGCCCTTTTGGGCATTATGATTTGCAAAATACAAATGGTCAAAAGACACATGAAAGATGCTCTGCATCGCTAATCATCAGGGAGATGTAAAACACATCATTTTAAGTTCCCTTTCAGTAAGAGAAAAAGTAGATACTATATTTCATACATCTATGAATTGGTACTACTAATACCAGTTACTGTACATGTCCTATAAATGTAGAAAACAATTTTATAATTTGTGTCTGCAGCATTAGTAAACAGTGTCCACTTACCCTTCTTAAAAATACTTCTTTTTGTAATACAGTTTCACTATTTTTAATTTATATTTTATCTTAGGTTCCACACAGTCGAACTGAAGGTTTAAAACCAAGGGAACGGATTTCAGATGACATCATTATTTATGATGTAACTGATGATAATGCAGATGAAGATAATATCTCAGTTATTCCGGAATCTCATGAGGATGTTATATCTGATCCTTCCAAGTAAGATTCACTATCACTATCACTGTCATCACTGTCATCCCGTTGTTCATCCATTTAGTTGAGCGAGCGCCAGTGATGTCTCCATTCGTCGCAGCCCTGAGATTTTAGCAGCCTCTCCTTACTCATTTTTCCCAACGATTGGAGGCTCTTTCAGGGTCAGGGCAATGAGACTTGTTACTGTTACTATATTTGGCATATCAAATACGCCACAGGGAGCTTGCCAGGGTCTGCCATGTGGGCGGGATACTTTCGGTAGCTTTGCAGGCTCTCCGGGAGGCATATATATATATATATATTTCCCTCTATGATGATGTGTCGAGCAGTCCAGGAATATGTTCACTCATGCATGAGGCTTGGTCCGAGCATGTGGAAAGTGGCCTGGAGTATGGCGGCAGTTGAGTAGTGGAGGTCGGCTGCTGGGGCTGGGTCCCTTGGGGTGCAGAGGGCTCTCACCCGCCCCCTCTGGGGTGCCCCAAGTGAAAACAACCTGGCATAGAGTCTGGTGGCATGGCTATGGGAGCTCCGTTTTATGCTCCTTTACGGGACAGGCAGCCATGAGTTCTGGATAGTGGCTGATGAGATTATCTGGCACTGGCAGGAGGTGGCTTATGGGTGTGACTTGGGTCACTGGAAATTGGGGGAGGCAGGCAGAGGATCTCTGCTCCTGGGCCCTGTTGAGCCCAGAGTCCAAGATCACATTGCTCCGTATGACCTGGGTTCCGTGGGACTTCGCTCGTGCGTGAGGCTCGGCCCTAGCCTGTGGAAAGCTGCCTGGAGCGTAGCGATGGTGGGTAGTTGAGGCAGCTGCTTGGGCTGAGTCACTTGGGGTGGGGAGGGATCTCACCCACCCCCTCTGGGGCGCCCTGAGTGAAAACAGCCTGGCATGGAGTCCGGTGGCATGGCTATGGGGCCCCCCAAGTAAGTTTATAAAATAAAATTTATGAAAATGTTGGTTACTTTGTCAAAGCTAAATTTGGGGACAGAGAATAATAAAGGCATTATAGCACTTGCCTTGCTTGTGGCTGGCATTACATATGTATTTTTCCCTGAGCATGATCACAGACCTGAACACAGAGCCAGGAACAGCATATGAGAACCACTGACTATGGCACAACACCTTAAAAAAAAAAAAAAGTGCTAAATTTAAAAATATTTTTTTCTTTGTTTTTTTTTTTGGGGGGGAAGAGGGGTGTAATATCCCTTGGTGCTTCAGAGCTACTTTCAGCTCCCAGCTTTTAGTGCCCAGGGGGACCATGCAGTGCTGGGGAGTGAACCAAGACCTTCAAGTAAAGCATGTGAAGCTCAGTGCATTGAGCTCTCTTTCTGAGGGCCCACAACTTTGTTATTTGAAAACTAATACCTAACATATTTGGAGTAAGCTTAAAATGAAAAGTTATTTAGAAAGGAGATGGATGAGTTTTTAATTTATTTTTTTCTTTTGGTTTGTATCATATGAAATATCCACATTTGTGGACTATACTACATCTCAAGAAATTTAAGGAATTTAATACTTCTTGGTATATGGTTTAAGGAAACTTTCTCTGGAGAATGAGTGAACAAATTAAGTTTATTGGTCCAAAAATGTAATTGGTTTCTTTCTCATATTGCCAACATAATTTAGCCCATATCCTGATATTGTCATTGTTGAGGATGACAATGAAGATGAGTATGCACCTGTCATTCAGAGTGGAGAGCAGAATGAAGCTGCCAGAGAATCTCTAAACTCAAGCAGTGATGGAACCACCCCTCTCATGTCTAGTGCTGTACAGCTCAACGGCACATCTGGTTTGACCACAGATGACCCTGTTACTATGATGGATTCTATTTTAAATGATAACATCAATCTTTTGGGAAAGTGAGTGCTTATCTAAAAATTTACTTGTTTGTTTTGTTCACTTGTTGTGTTTCTCAGATCTTTCAGATTAACGTTCGTGGTATAGTTGAATGAAGCTTCACACTGGTATTTTGAGGAGGTTTCAATCATAAGAACAATATTAATATATTTTTGGTAATTCCTCAAATATCTTTAATTAAATGGGCATTTTAATGTCAGTAAAGGAGGTGATTATAAGTGTTTTTATCAAAATCATGGAATAATCTTTATTAAGGAATTTAATTATAGCTTAAGCACTGTAGCACTGTCGTCCTTTTGTTCATCGATTTGCTCGAGTGGGCACCAGTAATGTCTCCATTGTGAGACTTGATGTTACTGTTATTGGCATATAGAATATGTTACAGGTAGCTTGCCAGGCTCTGCCTTGTGGGCGGGATACTCTCAGTAGCTTGCTGGGCTCTCTGAGAGGGACAGAGGAATCGAACCTGGGTTGGCCGCATGCAAGGCAAACTAGCTACCCACTGTGCTATTGCTCCAGTCCATAGCTTAAGAAATCCAGAAATTATAATAAAAATATCAGCAACTTCTAATTTATGGTACAGACAAGATTGATATTTACCTTGTTATTGTAAATATTTAAATATCTTTTCACTGTTAAATGATCTGATGGCAAAGTAAAAGATGGTAAGTTCTTAGTTAACCAGAATTTCAGAAATTAAAACATTACATAGGATCTTTTAATACTATTATTGGTCAGGATTTAGCACTTGTTAAGAATATTTTGCCTACCTAGATTGCAGTGTGATTTTAAACATAAAACAAGGAGAACTAATGTTGATGTTTCAGTGTGATTTTACACATAAATCAGGAAGACCTAATGTTGATGTTTTTAAATCTTTTTTTTCCTTAGGGTTGAACTATTGGATTACCTTGACAGTATTGATTGCAGTTTAGAGGATTTCCAGGCTATGCTCTCAGGAAGGCAGTTTAGCATAGACCCAGATCTTCTGGTTGATGTAGGTATTTTTAGTAATTGTTGTTCTACTGGCAGTTTATGTGTTTTATGTATATTTATAAAATCGTACGTCACTTTCTTACATTCTGTACTATACTTGCTTTTTTTTTCTCAAAGAATAGTACTGCTTATTAGAAAGAATTAAACAGATGGACTTTATACAGTGAAGGAGATTGATCACTACCAGTCTCTGAATAGCAGTTTAGCCAATCCCCCGTAACATTATCAATTGTAAAGTATTTAATTCAGGCTTTGTTTGGTCTTGTTTCTGTGGTGTTTTAGTCTAGAACAAATTGTCTCTGAACAGAAATTGCTAAAAATTAGTAATAGAGATACTTAGCCAAGAATCAGAATGGTGATTTTTTAATATCTTGAGAATAAAGATTTTCTGTTCATTTATTTTTATTATCTGTCAAATTCCAAAAATTTATATCCTCAGTTCTAAGATTTTCCTCTTTGAAACTTAACTCCAACAATCAAGTTTACACCCTGACTCTCTACTACATTGTTGGCACTAACCAGCTTTCTCACTCTCCTCCTTATTTGTACCAGTCCTCCCTCCCTAATCTAAGCTTCATATATGGCCATATGTGTCCCACCTACATAAATTATTCAGATGATCTAACTCTTTAGATTTTCTGTTGTGAATGTTTTTCCTCTACCTGAAAACCTTTGTTACTTTTTTTCTTGTATTGCTTTTTTTTCACATCAAAGGATTTTACAATTTGGTTTTCCTAAGATCTTCTCAATGAGGGTAAAACAATTTGTTTCCTTATTATATTAATTTACCACCTTACCCCTCTGATTTTTTTTATCAGTTTTTTTTTTGAGTGTCACATATTCTTTCCAAATGATCAGTGTTTTAACAGGATGGATTTCACCTTCTTTGAAGATTTTCTTTCCATTTTGAACTATATTACCTTTTTTTTTTTTTTTTGGCTTTTTGGGTTACACCTGGTTACTCCTATCAGTAACCACTAGTTAGCACAGTGGTTACTCCTGGCTCTGCACTCAGAAATTACTCCTGGCGGTGCTCAAGGTACCACATGGGATGCTGGGAATTGAACCCGGGTCGGCTGTGTGCAAGGCAAAAGCCCTACCCACTGTATTATTGCTCCAGCCCCTATATTATGGGAGAGAGAATTCAGCAAAGGGTTAATCACCAACTTGTTAACAAAGTTGACTGCCATGCTTAATTATATCAGTCTGTCCCTCCTATGAATCCAGTGACCATTCAGTCTCCTAGGTCAATAAAAGGAAATAAAATCCCACAGTGCTGACCCTCTAGAAACTAGAGGTTATTTTAGTTAAGTTTGGACACATTTGTAATACTTGCTAGTGCACAAGACCTTTTCAGCCAGCATGTTCATTTACCCTATCTGTGGAATTCTTAGAATCTGTGGGAGCTTATATCCTGTACTATTTGAAGAACTTTTGTGTCTGTAAAGCTAAATTATATGCCTGCCCTCAGCCTCACTATTTTTCTATCTTAATCTTTCCCATCCGCCCTTTATTTGGGGCCACATCTGATGATGCTTGGGGGCTGCTCTCCTACGAGTTCTCAGGGGCATGTGGTGCTATGTATCAAACCTGGACCTCCAGCATACTATGCTAAGCTTATGCTCTAGCCTATTGTGCTCTCCAACCCTACTCCCTTAACTTAAAAAATTGGGGGTTCCAGAGATTTAGTACAGAGGTTCAGATGCTGATGCCTGCCTTGCATTTGGTATACTTCTTGTTCAGTCCCTGGCACCATACACCATCTTCCAAACACCACCATGACTGGCCCCTGAGCACAGAGCCAAGAGTAGATCTTGAGCACCACCGTCTTAGTCCTTTCACATCTAAAAAAGTAAGAATTTGGACATATTGATCTGCTCACCTATCATTTGGTTTCTCCAGTCCTTTCTCTACAAAACTCTGAATATGTAGTTATGTCTGTGTTTTATACTATATTCTCTTCTGAGATCTTACTACTCACTCTAAGCCTGTGTAGCATATACTGCCTTTGTTTATCCACACATTTGTATGCTGCCTTTTTTCCCTCCCAATTAGGCTACTGGGCAAGTGAAGATTTGTTTTGAATCAGACAGCCTTGGATTTCATTATTGGCTCGTGTTACTTACCAGCTATGATATTAACCTTGGTAAAGTTATCCCCTTTTTCTTAGTTTCACCATCTGTTAAATGTGGCTAAATCCTAATGTGAAGGTCAGCTGTTATTAGAATTGTAATTAACATTATTAATTACTATTATTGACACTTGATTTCTCACAATCATTTTTAATTGGGAGATTTTTTAAGCCCTAAACCTTTGTTGTTTTTTTCTTGTACCCCTTTCTGTTTTCTCTCAGTATTTTTCTATTTCTTGTATATATTCTTCAAGATACTTGTCTCAACAGTTTCTTTTTCTATTTTTTTTTATGGAGGGAATTTTACTTGTATTTTGACTTGTATTATCAAATGTACTTCTTTTGCTCTTAATACTTTTTAAAGTAGAAGGTTCTTGAACACTTTTCTTTTTTTAGAATTATAAGTTAAGGCTTTTAAAAATTTTTTTAATTACCCTTTCAACTTTCTTAATTTCTTAATGGTTTATCAGATTTCTCTGCATATCTAGGTTAGTAATCACATTTATCTTGGTTTTCTTAACTCTCATCATTCACCAAATTCTGAGTATTTTCAAAAACAGCATTCATAAGTGATCCCCATTTTCATTTCTCCTGTTGCCTTTCTTAAGAACCTTTTTTGTTCCATGTTTGAATTACGATTTTTGTCATAAACTTTTAAAAGTCTAGCTATAGGTTGCATTATTCTCTTCAGATGGCAGGAATCGGGGCCGAAGCGATATTACAGTGGGTAGGTTGTTTGCCTTGCATACGGCTGACCCCAGGTTCGATCCCCAGCATCCCATTTGGTTCCCCAGCACCGCCAGGAGTAACTTCTGAGTGCAGAGCCAGGAGTAACCCCTGAAAATTGCTGAGTATGACCAAAAAAGCAAAAAAAAAAAAAAAAAAAAAAGATGGCAGGGATGGTAAAACTAGGAATAAGTTTGCCAAGGAAGGAAGTTCATGATTCTCCCTGTGGCAGTCAGTACTGAATCAGCAAGAGAGACCTGACTTTAGAAATAAGCTAATTGTGTCAACTAGAAATAAGCTAATTAGAAATAAGCTAATTGTGTCAACTAATTGTGTCCTTTCATGTTACCTGTTTTTTTCTACCTCACCATTGTATACTATCCATGAAGATGTCTCTGAGTCAGTGAATGGGGAAGTGGGGCAAAAATGGAGCGATGAGGAACTGCTGGCCTTCCTCTGATGCCATTCTTATTAGGAAAAAATTTGTAGTGGTGTCCAGTTGAACTTGCAGAGATTGGCAGTCATGTATCTGTCCTTAAAAAACTTGGTCTCTTCTGGTGCTTCTATCAGTAGATGGTTTGCAAAAGGGAAAAGTTGATGAAATGGTAGGTTACCATGAATCTAGGGTTAACATGAATATAGAAGATAGAGAGGAATAAGTAATAGGCAAATACTCTGAAACTCTTCGCATTTCATGCTGTAACCATTTGATATGCTTATTATCCTGGAATCACCAAGCCTCATTGCTCTCAGAATGCAGACCTATCTACCAACTGGTCTTGCTCTACTTTTTGAATCTTACGTGTATATAATTTACAATTTATTTCTGAACTTCTGTGTTATTTGGACTTGTAGAGTCATCTCATTCTAAAATCTACCAGACACTCATTCCTTCTTTTCTTACACTAACCCAATGATGATTTTCTTTTCCCTCTGTTTTCTCCAAGTCCTAACATTTCTCTAGGGACAGAGACATACTGCACTCAGACTTTTTGTTTCATACTGCATATGAATACATTTGTCTCTCTGTTTCCTTCCTTATCTTTTTCTTGAAATTCCTTAATACTTTTGAGTCCCACCATATTATAAAATACTGGATTGTATTTGATCATATGTTGCTATTTAATGTTGGTCTTGTCTGTTAGATTGTAAGCTCCTGGAGAGCAGGAATAGTGTCTTCATCCTGTACTCTTAATGATGTTAGTTATTTCTCAGATGTTCAATAAATTTTTGTGAAGTGAATGAATCTTATGACTTGGAAAAAAAGGTTTATCTGTAACTAACTAGAATTGAGAAATTCACTAAGCAGTGGTCTTAACATTTTTGATGTCTCTTATAGTTGAAAAGTAAAGTACCAACACCATCTCCTCTCAGGCTCTGCCTGAGCTCTACACTAGGAGTCACTATCATAGAGCTGATTTATAAATTTATTGTGAAATTACTTGGAGAAAGTTAGTGATAGTGCGAGAAACTCAGCTACTAATGGCCAAAGACATTTAGGGATTAAAAAAAAATGAAGGCAAACGGGAGATGGGTAAACCACCATTTGTCTAATATGAGACAAACAGTCACAGTTTAGAGAAATTCTTATATCTAAATTTATGGGCTAAGTTGCTCTGCTATTGTTTATTTTACTTGGTTTTCCTGCTTTTCTCTTCCAAACTTGTTTTATTGTATGGAAACTTCTTAGTGTAGGAACTACATATCTTCAAACCAAACATGGCTGTATAAAATTTTTGAACACACAGTTAATTATTTTTTTTAATATTTTTTGAACTTATCATCTTTCTCGTTTGGTCTTTCAGCTTTTCACTAGTTCTGTGCAGATGAATCCCACAGATTACATCAATAATACAAAAGTAAGTTTTAATTCATATTAAATTCAGGACCCATAGCTATAAGAATGAAAAAAATTCTAGTAAGTAGAGAGCAGTATCACTCCCAGTTATGAAAAGCATTTTATATTCTCACCTAATTTGTGTGATCAAGATAGTATAAAGTTCTAGGTAAAAAAGTAGATTTGGGTGTGGGATGAACAAATAACCCAATCCTACTGGCACTTGACTGATTAACTGCCAATATGAAATCAGCCCTTCAAATGCTGAGAGCACACCTGACTGAATGTTGCGTGTTCAGGTATATCACTGAGATGAAAGATAAAAATTGATTTATACATGTTTAATGTGTTTATTTTGTACTCATCCATTTATATAAGCTGAATTTTTTTTATCAAAAATGTACTGGTATCCATAGTCGTAACGCTTAATTTTCTTTCATTTTATTTAGTATACAGCAAATGCTTTGAAATTTGTAACTACAGGTAAAAATAATTACTGAAAAGAAAATGAAATACAGATTTTTGACTTCTCTTTTTCAGTAATTGTTTTTATAGTTAAACATAGAAAATTCAGTTGGATTAGCTGGTGTTAAAAAGAAATTAACTGTTATTTACTAAGTAACAAGTACAATTTGAGTTCTAGCAAATGTGTAGAAATCTTTTTTACTTTATAGTTTGACTTGAACAGTAATGTATTGTACTCCCTTTATCTTATGTTTGTATCAAATTGCTGAGTAATCCTTGTTTTTTGTTGAATACAAAGATTATCAAACCCTCAAATTTGTTAAAATTAGATCAGTCTTCTAAATATGAATACATAGCAGATAAATGAATGATCAGAGTAAGAGGTTTGAATTTTTCTGATTTTCATTAATGTAGCCTGACCGTATTTTTATTTTCTACTATTTCAATTATAGCTGGGGTAATTTAAGAATTGAAAGAGGGGCTGGACAGCTGATAAGGTACTGGCTTTTCACACTGCTGATCTGGGTTTATGGTATCACCATGCCAGAATTAGTGATCTCTTAAGTGTAGAGTGAATGAATAAGCCCTGAGCACAGCCATTGTGGGCCCCAAACTTATTTTTTTAGAGACTATTAAATTATGAATTGGAAAGTAAGTAATAAATTCAGCATTTGGATGAGTTATACCAGATGTTGGCAGTTAGTGAAAGCTGGTTAGTAATTTTTTATCTGCAAGCTGTAGTAGGTTCTCTGTTAACAGTAATTAATTGCAGTTGCAGTGCGAAAGCAGCCATTAACAGTACATGAAGGAATGAGCATGACTATGCTCGTAATAAAATTTGATGAAAACAGGGCAGCTAAATTTGGCCTATGGACCATTACTTTGACTGAATTTATATCACAAGATTCTGTAGATCACTTCATCACTGAACCTCAATAAATATGAGAATATTAAACGTTAGACCTTAAGTTAAATGAACTCCTACCATACATTCATTTAGAGAATGTGTTGTTTGCTTAAGTCTAGATATTAGATTAAATTGTTTTCAGAAATAAACAGTAAATTGCCTATTGTTTTTCTATACTAAATAAAAATTGCTTGTAAGTGATACCTCAGTTGTCATTTTCTTGCTCATCTGACATACAGCCCTTTCCTAATTGGAGTGCCTTATAATGCTCCTCTCTATGTATAGCCCTTTCCTAATTGGAGTGCTTTATAATGCTCCTCTCTATGTATAGCACTTAAATTTAAGGCCATTACTGAAGAATAAGAATTTACATAAGACATGAAACCCTTTTATCCTGGTTTTCATGTTTCAGAATAACAGTGGCATCTTTGAAAGCATCTGTATTAAGAAGTATAAAAGTAAAGGTAGTATTGTTTCAGTGTTTACTATGCATTCATAATTGTGAAAAATATTTTATATACATTTTGCAAAAGGTTTAGATTTTAATCTATATTTGGGTCCATCTTTGAATCATGGAAAGTTAGTTTCATATGAATGAGGGGAATTAGTATTTTTTATGTTTACACCATATAAAATTAAGTAGTATCAAATATCAGACATACAGCATTTCTGGAAATACTGTGAACTTCTGCATCTCAGATTGAACATCGCTGAAAAGAGAACTGAAGAACAACATTAAAGATTTAATCCCCTTACAGTCAATATGTAAGGAGAGAAGACAGTCGTTGAAAGAAACAATTTAAATAACAGATTGGAAGAACCACAAAAAGGAAATGAAGAAATACCACCTCAACTTTGAGGCTTCCAGATATAGGGATAAATAAATTTAAGGCTGACCCTATGTCATCCTGAGAGCTACTTTATATATGTTCATATATTGTTCATGAGTGAAGAGAGTATGTAAAACCTTTTTAATCAAAACTGTTTAAAATGAGTTTGTTTTAATGAATTTCTCTTAAAATTAGAGTTGAAAGCAGCTGTCTGTGGTTCCTTCCCATCTCTTACCATTAACGAATTCTGTCTATTCTACTTTTGGAATTCACCCTCCTTTTCATATTTACTATCATCCTAGTTCAGGTTCTTTGTCTCATCCACTTGATGACAGCAATAGTTGTTTGTTTCTTTGGTTTTTAATTAGTCTTGTTATGTCTGTTCAGATGTCTTTTTTCAGTCTATCTTTCCTTAAGTCCCTTCTTCCCATGTTTCTCAGGTAATATGCCAGGCCAGACTATTTTAAGCAGAAGTAGTATTATAGAACCTATTCACTTGATATATACTGCACAGGTTTTAATTTTATTCGCATACTATACTGGTTTTTATTTTTCCTGTTTTTTTTTTTAAGAACACAGGATGAAATTGTATTTTTGTATAATTTTTTTTTTAGTGTGAAAATAAAGGATTAGAAACTGCTAAGACCAATGTAGTACAGCCAGTTTCAGAAGAGGGAAGAAAATCTAAATCCAAAACAGGTAGGTATAAATGTAGTATTCGTTTTTGTAGCCTTCTTTTAAAAATTGAGTTCCGGGGCTGGAGCAATAGAACAGCGGGTAGGGCGTTTGCCTTGCACGCGGCCGACCCGGGTTCGATTCCCAGCATACCATATGGTCCCCTGAGCACTGCCAGGGGTGATTCCTGAGTGCAGAGCCAGGAGTAACCTCTGTGTATTGCCGGGTGTGACCCAAAAAGCAAAAAAAAAAAAAAAAAAAAAAAAAAAATTGAGTTCCACATAGAAACTACCAGTAAACCAAGTATTAACCATATACTGATCTTGAATAAAATTATTTAGTTGGCCATTGTTTTAAAACATTGATGAAGAAATCACATAATAATCAGTTTTAAGAATCTGTTCAAAACAGAGAATTTAATTAAACACAGATTGTACTGTTTTCAGTTTTGTGCATAGTATATAAAAGCTTAGTAGGTAGAGAAAATTACATTGATGATATAATCATTATCAAAAGCTTATATTTTTATTTTTTATGTCCCATTAGAACTGAAAGGATTCTCATTTCTTAATTGTTGAATAAATGGTTAAGTTTTCAGTCTTGCCCATTTTAAAATTTCCTGACAAAGTATATTTTTTGTTTGGCCATATAATACACTTATTTCTTTTTCTGCCTTCAGCTTGAACTTTGGGGCTAGTGATAAAAGAACATATTTCTAATCTTTATTACAGACAAGCAGCTTATCCAGTACACTGCCTTTCCACTTCTTGCATTCTTGGATGGGAACCCTGCTACCACTGTTGAACAGGGAAATACAGCATCATCAGAAGTTATGTCCTCTGGAGATAAACCCATAGAAGTTGATGAGCTTCTGGATGGCAGCTTGGATCCAGAACCCACCCAAAGTAAGCTTGTTCGTCTGGAGCCATTGACTGAAGCAGAAGCTAGTGAAGCCACACTGTTTTATTTATGTGAACTTGCCCCTGCACAGCTGGATAGTGATATGCCACTTTTAGATAGCTAGATCCTCAGGAAATGGACTTTAAATGTATATATTCATCAAAATGATGAACTATTTATTTTGAAGTATCATTTGGTACTTTTTTTTTTTTTGGTAAATTGCTTTGTTTTATTTAACCAGATACTGTGGAATTGAAAGCACCTTTTGCTTTTCTCACTAACCACATACTCTTGCAAAGCTCTCAGATGTTATTCAGCTGCATAGGTATACAGGATTTAATGCACATTATTGGCATATCTTTAAGTTGAATTCAAATGACCATTTTTCCCCAGTTGTACTAAATTTGAACTTTTTACACATATGCCTATTAACCCCAGTTAAACTTTTGTTTTACTTGTTTGATGCTGTTTGCATTGGGTGTTAATTTACTAGAACTAATGGTAGAACTCCTAAAGCTTTTTCTGTTCCATTTACTTTCAATTAGATATTTTTCACTTGGCTTACTTTTAAAACTGGGAACATAAAGTGCCTGTAACTTGTAAAACTTCATTTGTCTTGGGTCAGAGAAGTTAATTCATTCAGAAGGAAAGGCAAATTATACATGAGTGCTTGCTGTCTGCTAGGTTCCAGGTCTGTAAACATGGAAAGGAGTGGGTAAGTGGCATCATCATATCCACCTTGTTGGACTAGTTTTAAGTGTTAGTTTTCTGGTTTGTTTGTTTGTATGTTTGAACCATACTATTTAGTAAAATAAATATAATGATTGTTGCGTACTAGTGTCTGTTAAGTGCTTTCTTTGGAGATGACACCCTCATGTAACAATTTTTTTTCATTGAAAGTAGGTACTTAACTGTAAACTGTGTGTTAGCCCTTATTCTCACTGTGAGTCACACCAGGATCTTTGTGCCTAATATTAAAAGATAAATTGTGTGTTGCAATAAGGTAGGGATATGTCTCTAAACTTGATGTTTTAAAATTCTTTGTTAAAAATTTCACTTTCTGTGTTTATCTAATAAAGAACTCAGAAAAGTCTCCCTCTCATTGTCCCAAATGAGGTAAGAATATTACAGAACCAAGTGCCACATGAAGCTGCAGCGAAGATAACAGAAAAATAGAGAAATATTAAAATCTGCCCTTTTTAGAACAGTTGCTTAGGAGGATTCTAGAGACCTACTACAAGTCTAGGGCACTTTTTTTTCTTTTTTTTTATTCACTTTAGAGAGTTACAATTTCAGACAGAAGGCTGGAAGCAACACAGTTAATATCTGACTCTTTTATAGGACTATTTAATGAGGAATTACCAGGATTTCTTTCTTGTTGGCCATGTTCTTTCTCTCATCATAAAAATTCTTTTGGGACTGGAGCAATAGTACAGTGGATACAGCGTTTTCCTTGCACACAGCTGACCTGGGTTCAATCCCCAGAATCCCATATGGTCCCCCAAGCACCGCCAGGACTAATTCCTGAGTGCAGAGCCAGGAATAACCCCTGAGCATCGCTGAGTGTGACCCAAAAAGCAAAACAAAACCAAACAAAAATTCTTTTGGGGGTGGAAAGGTAGTATAGCACATATGGTCCCTTAAACACTGTCATGAGTAATCCCTGCGTACAGAACCAAGGAGTAAGAAAACCCTGAGCTCTGCCAAGCATGGTACAAAAAACCTGGATGTGAGGGGGTTTGGAGGGATTAAAAAAAAAAAAAAGCCAGTTGAGCTATGTCTGGCCATAAAACAAAATTTTAAAACTGGGAAGCTGAAGCTGATTCAAATGAAATGCTTTTCCTCTACAAAAGACCCTGGTAAGGGACCGGAGAAAGTACAGGGTAAGACTTGCATGCAGCTGACCCAGGTAGATTCCCCAAAACACATATGGTGTTGTGAGCACCACCAGGTGTGATCCTAGAGCATGGAGCCAGAAGCATAAGCCATGAGCACCACCAGTTGCGGCCCAAAGTATAAACCAAAAAAAACACGATTAAAAGGATGAAAAGGCAAACAGGAAATATTTGCAAACCATATATCAGATAGAAATATCTACATTATATGAAGAACTCAATATCATAATAAAAAAACAAATGTTTCAAAGACATGGATAGCAAATTAGCATATAAAGATACTTAATATCTTTAGTCCTTTGGGAAATGCAATTAATTACAACATTCCTGTGTGACTAAAATAAGAGACAAATGCTGGAGAGCAGGTAAAGGAAATGGTTCACATGTCAGTGGTATGAATATAAAGTGACAAAAATCACTCGAGAACTATTTGCTAATTTCTTTTTTTAATTGAATCACCATGAGATACACAGTTGTTTTCTGATTGAGTTCCAGTCATACAATGTTTCAATACTCATCCCTTCACCAGTGTACATTTCCTGCCACCAGTGTCCTCAGTTTCCCTCCCACACCCCACCCCTATCCCCAAGCCTGCCTTCTATGGCACTTTTCATCTCCTCTCATTTTCTTTCATTTTAGACTTTGAGGTTTGCAATCCTGTTACTTAAAGGGTATCATGCATATCACTCTACCTCCTTTCAGCAACCACTTCTTATTTGAGTCTCTTTTAAAACTAAACATTCTGCTTTCCACAAATATCCCACTTTTTCTGTCCTCACTCACTCTGTGTACCACTAATATTTTTTATTTCTATAGAGGAGTATTGCCTTTGGGATTGACTCCATTTGAGAAATAACTAAGAATTGCTGTAGGAATACACAGTAGATGTAAACATATTGTGGTTAATTTACATGTATCGTGAAATTATCACTCTTAGTCATCTTTCCAGAGACTATAAAGCAGTGCTCGTGGGAAGAGAGCAACACAGAATCTCTTGCCCCCGCTCCTGGCTGTCTTCACCAGGACCCCTTGGAGGGAGGGCGGGTTGTTTCCCAGCCCCAACCAGAGCCCCGGCAGCCAACAACCTCTGGAACCCAGCCACAGCCATTCTCAAGGCCCCTCTCCACACATTCAGACAAGCCTCATGCATGAAGGAACTGGAAGAGGAACCCAGGTGTGTGGGACCCAGGGCTGAGATCTCCAAGCATGCTCAGATCGGACTGGACCTCCTCCACCCAGACCCCCCATTTTCCAGTAGTTTGGCAGCCACACCCACAAACTGCTGCCAGCACCATGTAATCCCATCAACAGCCAAGATCCAGAAACTATAAAACAACGGTTCCTGGAAGCCACATTTGTGGCCGCACAAACTTATAGCCTAGTTCTCCCTCTCAGAGAACCTGGCAAGGTACCAAGAGGAGGAGGAACATGGAGCAGTGAGGGAGGAAGGGGATACCAACCTAGCTAGCCAAATCAGGCAGATCATCTCTGGCCATCAGTGGGGTGACATGTTGCAGCCAGATTGTCCTTACATCCTCTGCCTTATATTTGGAAGGAAAGTCCAATAGGATAGATTGGTTTGACTGCGAGCCTGTAAATCATTCTTTCAAAGCATCAGGGGGTGGAGAGAATACAGAGGTTAGCTTGCACGACATATAGTCCTGAGCACTGAGCCAGCAGCAAGCCCTCAGAACTGCCAGTTGTGGCACCAAGAAAAAAACATAAGAAGAGAGCTGTATTTATGCACCCATCCCAGTTTGGGAAGTCTGCATGCAGAAAGATTAAAATTGACCCTTTTGCCTGCGAATATTGATGTATGATTCTGTTGTCCACCTTGACAGCTGTTAGAAATAATTTTTTGGTGTCTGCATAGTTTCTTGCCATTTTGCACCAGTGAACCACTTAGCACATTGTGTACACAAAAAGAATGAAAATATCACTAAAGCAAGTACCCCAGAGCACCCAACAAAACTCTTAATAAGTTTGGAGCATGTAGCTTTGGCATTATGCCCAAGCAAGGTTTCCTTCTTCATTATCTACATCTTGGAACAAAGTGGTGGTAAATGAAACATCAGCCTGCAGGTAAAATGTTAGTGTAGATTCACCTGTAAGTTTAAAAAGCTGAAGACATGTGCCCTGACATTGGGCCTAACCACCCTGTGTCCACCAACCTTGCCCTTTTGAAAACATATTTGCTATGGAGTTGTCTGCGTTGATCACATATCAGACATGGCTTACAAGTATTTTTCCCATTCCACAGGGTAGCTTCACTCTAAAAATTATATTTGCTGTGCAACAAATGTTTTAACTCGGTGTAGTTCTGTTGTTGCTTATGCCTTAGATTTCATGTGCAAGTCTTCAACAGGACCCATATCAAGAATCTGTTTTATGGGGCTGGAGCGATAGCACAGCGGGTAGGGCGTTTGCCTTGCACGCGGCCGACCCGGGTTCAAATCCCAGCATCCCATATGGTCCCCTGAGCACCGCCAGGAGTAACTCCTGAGTGCAGAGCCAGGAGTAACCTCTGTGCATCGCCAGGTGTATCCCAAAAAGCAAAAAAAAAAATCTGTTTTCTTCTAGGGCTTTCTCTTTAAATTTTAATTCTTTAACCCATTTTGTTAATTCTTATGTGGTGTAACCTAAGGTTGTAATTTTCTTAAAACCAATTATGGTCCTTAGAAATCAACTCAAGATGTTGTACCAATACACTCATCTGTGGTTAAGTAATATGTCATGACATGGATGTACCAGTGTTTCTAACAGGCTGAGAAAATTAGCTTTGGACACTGGAAATGGAAAAAGATTAGGAAGTTATGGGACTGGAGTGATAGCACAGTGGGTAGGGCGTTTGTCTTGCATGTGGCCAACCCAGGTTCGATTCCCAGCATCCCATATGATCCCCCGAGCACCACCAGGAGTAATTCCTGAGTGCATGAGCCAGGAGTAACCCCTGTGTGTCACCGGGTGTGACCCATAAAAAAAAAAAAAAGATCGGGAAGTTAGCAGAAGAAAGCCACTGTATGATCTATGAAAGGCCTAAAATACTCAATTTACCAGCATCTGCATTACCTTGGTGCTGTTATAGCTGCTGAGTTAGTTGGTGAACACCTAACAGCTCATGACTCTAGGACATCAATCTTCAAACAGTTTATATCTGCAGACGGCACCACTGGCAGTTTTCTAACCAAGGTGGCAGACCAATGTTTTTCCATCTTTTCACACCTGCAGACCAGCACCAGTCCATGGAGCAGTGGTTGGACACCACTCTAGGATAAAACTTTTGAAATACAAAACTTTTGAATTCCAGTGTACAATTAGAAAACAATGCCTGTGATGCAGAATAATGCACCCTTTCCCACATGACCTACTTTGTATAAATGTATATAAACTGAAGCCTAAACTCTGGAAGGTGGACAATTTACTGAATAATTTGGTGACTGCAACTCTGGGTTTACATTCAAAAAACTTTTGAAATAAAGCTCTATTACTTTGTTTACAGAGGTGATTTAAGCTAAAATAAATGAAGCAGTTATGAATAAGGTGTTTTCCTGAATGTTGTTTCTCTGGGACAAACACCCATGTGTTAAGGACATTGTGCTTGTATTACTCAAGAAACAAACTATTTTGGTTTTGTCCTAGGGCCACACCCAGCAGTGCTCAGAGCTTACTCATGGCTGTGCACTCAGGGATCATTCCTGGCAGGGATTAGAGGCCATATGGGGGTGCCAGGAATTGAACCTTGGTTGGCCATGTGTAAACCAAATGCCCTAACCAATGCACTGTTACTCTGGCCCCACTCAGACTATTTTCTGTTCTGGTCCACACGTGGCAGTGTTCCAGGGCTCACTATTTCTAGCTCTGTGCTCAGGGGTCATTTCTGGTGGGCTCATAGGAACACACAGGGTGCTAAGTGTCGAACTTGTTTTGGCCTCATTCAAAGCTATTTAGCCAGGTTCAAAACTGTACATTTAGGTTTTCAGACCATACTCTATAGTGCTCAGAAATCACTATCAGCAGTGTTCAGAAGACTGCCAGGGTCCACTGTATAATTTCTCTGTCCCAAAACTTAAGACTTTTAAGTGATTTATTGAATAAAGTATTTAAACTTGACATTATTATAATTGTTGTCACAGTGATACAGTGACAGTGATGTGTGTGTGTGTGTATTCTTTAGTAAGCTTTTTTTGTACTCAAGTGTCAGAGAAAGCGCCACCAATTGGCCTTACAGGAAGATAGTGGGCATACAATATATGATAAAATTATTTTCTATGGTAGTTCACCTACTTAAGGTGTATCTCTGAGATCCAATTTCAGAGGGATTAAAACGATAAAGTCTCCTTTCAAACAGTTTTTACCAGTCAGACCAAGCAGTTAATCCACTAGTACCAATGTAAGGTACTCAAAACATCTAAATTTGAATTGTGAAATAACACCACACACTTTCTTGGAATTCATTTATTTAGATAGAACTATCATTCAAAATCATGTACCACAGTATCAACACAAAGCTGGCAACGTAATGTGAATTATATTCATTTATATTAATAAATACCTTAAAAGAAGCAAAAGGTATCTTAAGGTTAAGTTACTAATAACACAAGTTACTAAGCTTCTAAGTTAACTATCACACTGCTTTATTTTTAAGTTGGAGGTTATAATCTATTTCAATTAGATGGCAGTAAATACAAAAGCATTTAAACATGTTTTATACTGTATACTATACTGAAAGCAGGAGTTTATTCTACAGCATTCCATCATTCTCTTGGCCTCAGTTTATAGAAGGCATGCTGGACACCAGCAATCCACATCACACAAACTATACCACTAGTGAAGTGTAAAATCTATTATGCGTGTAGTTTAAACAAATTATTTTTGAATACCAGGAATAATGTCAGCTATTTTGGGCAGATGTGGGATTTCCTAGCTTTGCCACTATCAGAGCTGCTTTTCTATGTTTGTCTTTATTTTTATTTCAATGTGAACTGGACTACTTTTACCTAAGTATCTACGGTAGCCCATTATTTTATGGCTTCTTCCAGTTCAGTCAAAAGTTTGCTATCTCTGATTTTCAAAAACAACTGTCAAACTGATTTCCAATTCACTTTCCTAAACCCATGATTATCCACTTCAAAACCTTTGTCCTTAAGGCATTCATAATGCCTCATTAAACCACTCCTACCCAGAAAACATTACAACCTAATTGGGTATCAATTTAGTAAGTACCAGTAGTCTTTTGAAGGCTCTGTGCCTCAACCTCCATGCATAATCTGCACTGCTGTCCATCAAACACACCTAGTTTTAAGTTCCTATCTTTCTAAATAAAAAAACCTTGAAAGATTTTTCAGATAACCAGTATTTAATTGACTTTTTTATACAACTGCAGAACAACCATGTTCTTTGCAGTCTCTAGTAGAGCAAGGCATCAAACATTTCAAACAGCAGCTTCTACATTCTAAAACAGCCTAAACACACCTTAAATACACTTTTCTAAACCACAACTACATTCATAAAACTCTCTGTGATTCACTCTAACCTATCAATGACTTGATAAGACAGTAATGAAAAAACTGGCAAGCAGTAAAATCTAACTCATGCCAGAACATTGAAGGAGTTACATGGGTAGTACACACATACAACTTTACAAAATGTGGGAATACTGTTAATTTCAAATAAACAATTGAAGTGGGACTTTCATGCCAGAAGTCCAGTTCAGTCAAAATCACGATTTGTAAGAACTAATGGTGCCACCAGTGTCCAAACATACAGCACAATGCCAATCCAACTAGAAGAGATTTTCACCCAGACAGCTGTCCACTGACTCTTCATCTCATGTGAAGGCTCATACCTGCAATTTTAAAAAGGGCAAAGAAACTAGATTAGTCATCAAGCTACTAATAAGCTTTATGCTTCAGAAATGTTATTTGTATATAATTTGTGTTAACAGATGGCTGCTTGAACTTACCCATTGTTGTGCTTTTCATACTACAATAGCTAATGTAAATATAAAAAGTAATTTTCTCTTTAAAAGAATTTAATTCATCAGGATCTATTGTAGCTTTTTCTCAATAAAGTCACAATACTGGGACTTCTAATGTATTTCTGACTACTGTATTCACAAGAAAATGAATTTTGACCTCACGATAAATAGGACTTTATTATAAAAGCCTAGCAATCACATCATATATAAAAAACATTTTTTCAAAGTATATATGGGAAATCCTTCCCTCTCAGCCTTCACAGATTTGATTTAGGCAAAGAAACACATTCCAAATCAAACTGGTATTTGTTAAAACAAAACATCCCTAAAGTCATACACTCATGACCTGATAGCCAAGGTTGTGAATTATTCAGAACTATTTGGATTCAGACTTCAATTCTGAAACCTTCAAAGTTTGTAAGTTGTCAGAAAAGGTATCACTCTTATTATGCCAGAATCAGTGACATTCTTTTTTTTTTTTTTAACTTCTTGGGTCACACCTGGCACTGCACAGGGGTTACTCCTGGCTCTGCACTCAGGAATCACCCCTGGCAGTGCTCAGAGGACCATAGGGGATGCTAGGAATCGAACCCAGGTCGGCCGCGTGCAAGGCAAACGCCATACCCGCTGTACTATTGCACCAGCCCAGAATCAGTGACATTCTTAAAGAAAAAATTAGACATGGTGCTAAATCAAATACAAACAGGTATTTAAGAAACACTTCATAAAGCTTTCTATTTTAAGATTCAAAATTATTATATTTTTTTCTGCTAAAGAAGTAACCTGCATTTCTTATCACTTAACATTACTCATTTAACCATGAATTTTGAAATACACTAGAGGTTTCCAAACTTATCAACTTCCTGAACATCTAGCTTGGCCTCCCTGGACAGTTCTAGCACACCCATCTGTGCCATGTATGTGTACAAATTAAAAAAAAGAACTGCCAACTGACCAAACCAAGTCACCGTTATTTTAAGAGTTGCCTTCATTTTTTTACTTTGTTTTCATTTTTAAGGACCTAATGACAACATTTAGTGATGACTGACAACATACCCCTCGGGTTTTGCAATGGAATCATGAAAAGCATTTAGAATTTCCATGTGTAAAATTTTCATAAATTATAAATACCTGTGGAAGTTAAAAAATTATAGATGTGTTATCTAAATGTTGTGTTTCAAATTAACGTGTGTACATTTTTCTCTCTGACTTTTCTATAACTGTCGATGTCCTATTTTGAAAGTCTGTAACATCTTTCTTATACTTAGTCTTTTTCATATTATTTATTCTATGTGGACTGGAGGAACAGCACAGCGGGTAGGGCATTTGTCTTGCACGCGCTGACTCGGGTTGATTCCTCTGTCCCTCTTGGAGAGCCCGGCAAGCTATCGAGAGTATCCCGCCTGCACAGCAGAGCTTGGCAAGCTACCCAAGGCGTATTCAATATGCCAAAAACAGTAACAACAAGCCTCACAATGGAGACATTAATGGTGCCTGCTCGAGCAAATCGATGAACAATGGGACGACAGTGCTACAATGCTATAAATACCTGTACCAGTTGGTAAGGGTCATCATGATATAAAGTGAAGCCAGGAAAAGCATGAAGTGAAAGAAGGAGTAACTGTAAGTGACACCATCTCTCTCATTATCTATAGCTCGCTGAACATCATCTCCATCCTCCAGGGATCCATCACTTCGAGCTCCACCATCTTCTATTAAAGTTGATTCATCACTTGTGAGAGTCAGTTTATTAACTTGGCTGTTGTTTGAAGTGCGGATACTATATGGAAGAGAGGATAGGAAGAAGTGAGAAAAAGCATAAAAAGAAGTATGAATGAATAGCTGAACTTGTTAAAAAAGAATCCGTCCACCTTACCTTGAATAAAACACACACAGCAAAAAGAGAATGAGTCCTATAATTCCTTGAGCATGCCACCACTGGACAGACTGCCCTTCCTTTGGAATAGTGCTTGTTGTATTGTAGCCAATTATGCTGAGGAGACTCGGATTGCAATTTGTTTCTACGATAGAAATATAGGTAAAATTAGGCCACTATAAAGATTGTTATCTGAGGCTTAGTTCTTTTAAACCATATCCTTACAAATCCAAAATGTTTTGCTGGAGAGGCATATAACTCTGCTTTCAGACAACCTTGATTTAATAAAGACAGTTTATTTATTTAGACATAATGGGCCACAGAAGGCTGTGATCAGGACTTATTCCTGGCTCTGCATTCAGAGATCACCCCTGGCAGGGATTGGGGGACCGACCATATGGAGTACCAGGGATTAAACCCATGTCGACCTCGTACAAGGCAGGTGACTTACCCACTATTGCTTCACCCCTGAAGACTGTATTAAGTTGTATAAAATTTTAAAAATTGTATAAAGTTACTTTCTTAAAAGTTAAGTAATTTCATTTTCAACACTGTGCAGGAGCTGTGAGGTTAATTTTTTACCTGATGAGAAAACAGGTGAATGTAAGATTACTCCTTTTTTTTTCTTTTTTTTTTTTTTAGCATTTTGGGTCACATCTGGCAATGCACAGGGGTTACTCCTGGTTCTGCACTCAGGAATTAGCCCTGGCGGTGCTCAGGGAACCATACAGGATGCTGGGAATTAAACCTGGGTCAGCTGTGTGCAAGGCAAATGCCCTCTCACTGTGCTATTGCTCCAACCCCTAGATCACTCCTTTTAAAACACAAAATTTCAGTAACTTAGGTATAAAATTCAAATATTCTAAGCTAATGTGAGATAACGGAGACTTTATGAAACATATCAAGGTGTCAAAGTACTGTTATGTAAGACAGATTATCTAACCAGTTGTTAGAGATTTAGAAAATGCCTGTGGATATGACTAGATAAGCAAATACAGCTAATAATGCTTATTCCATTTTTCAACTCTTGAAAAAACTAGACTTTAGCTAGCAAAGTATGCACAAAACCACATCCACATATTCATTACATATTCACTAAAATGATATTTTTTTCCTCCCACAAGGTGAGATAAATTTTTAGTAATTTCAAATTATCATTAAAATGATTATTTTAAAAGCCATCTGAAAAAGAATATTCTTTAAAGTGAATATCATTTTTTTTATTAAAACACCAAGAAAAAGTTAAGGAATTTCTTTCTAGTAAACTAGCATACAACAACAAAAAATTAACTTTCTTCAATAAGTGACAAACTATCTGTAATTAATTTGATTTCAAAAGTAACATGTTTTACAGTTTTTTAAGGCAATTTTTTCCTTTTCAAACAGTACTCAATTTCCCACTAACATTTATTGGTTTCTATTCACAGGTAATACAATGTCAACTAATTATGAAAAGACCTGTTACAAAGTTCAATTATAATCACTGGCATATAAGCAAAAAAATTAAAACTTAATACTGATCATAAGCAAATCAAGTACCTAAATAAATTTAATCTTTTATTTCCTGGTATATGCATTGTATAAATTATGTATAGCTGTCATAATTTGCATGCAAGTCCACAGCTCAATTTGCTTAACAAAAGGGAAACTAAAAATACGTATCAAAAATGGAAATGTTATTACCAAGCTCTATTCCTTTAGGAACTTCATTTATATAGTTATAGTTTCACATTAATAACCTCTTTTTAAAAAGCTTAAAATTTTTAAAAGCAATGCAAATAGAACGTACCTGGCTCATTGGTCATAGCAGACCAAGTCAAGTACATCGTATAAATGGTAATTACTGAAGATTGTAATAACCCAGATCTTGGCTGTGATTCCTAAGCAAAAAAGAAAATATATCGAACAACACAGGTAAGTATCATGACACAATTAAGATTTAGAAAAACTTAAGAGATGCTTTATAAATACTAAAGAACCTACTTGGATTTTGGGCAGTATAGACATTACAGAAGCACCAAGGCAGAGCAGCATGTTGACACTGATGAACGCTTTGTTTTCTGAACAACTGGCTGGATGAGTGTAGTAAACAAAGAAGAGGACAATAGCAACTAAAGACAGCAAATAATTCAGGGCTGTAGCCGATAATAAAGCTGTAAAAGAAATATAGACATTAAATCCCATTATAAATATTAGATACAGTGATCATTTAAAATAACTTTAAAAAATATACGTGTGTGTGTGTGTGTGTGTGTGTGTGTGTGTGTGTGTGTGCGTGCGTGCGCGCGCGCGCGCGCGCGCACACGCCCATGTTACTCCCAGTTCTGTGTTCAGGGAGTTGCTACCTAAGGTGCTGGGATGGGGGCTGAGGGTACAAGCAGGGTTGGGCATAAACCTAGGTTGGAAACATGCAAATAACTTATACCATCTCTCTAGCTTATACTAAGGGGTATGAGGGTTTATTTGGGGCTACATCTGGCGGTGCTCAAGACTTAGTCCTGGCTCTGTGCTCAGGGGAGCAAAATGTGACAATGGGGATCCAAACCAGGTGTAGCACATAGACAAGAGCCTTAAGCCCTGCACTCTCTCTGACCCTCAGAGTTAATTAGCCTGAAGACACTTTGTAAGACAAAAGCTTACCTGCATACCAGCACCTTGAGTTCCCTTCTTCCATTTTTTCAACCCATGATTCATTCCAGGAGTGGGCAAAATCAATAAGTAAGACCAGCTGTATAAGGATGAAGCAAAAGGCCCCTGCCATGCCTACATAGAACCACACTAAAAGGGAAAAAATAAACACCATAAAAATGAGTAGGTGGTAGCTAAGTTTTCATTACTTCATTTTTTACAATAAATACACAAAATGAAATATGTGGTTACATATTAGCATGAAAATGCAGATCAAAACAACAGTGAAATATCTCACACCACTGAGAAAGGCATAAAGACATAATTTTTATAAGGAGGGGGTGAGATACCTAACTCCCAGAGACGGTGAAGATGTGGGGGAAAAAAGAACCCCATTCTCACTACTGGTAGGTCAGCCTGTATGGAAATCAGTATGGAGGTTTAGTTATTTAAAAAAAAAAAAAGAGGAAGACATGTGCCCTCAGATGACCCAGCATTGCACAGAGGTTATTCCTGGCTCTGTGCTCAGGAATTAGTCCTGGAAGTGCTTGGGGGTCCATATGGGATAATGGGAACCGAACCCAGTTGACCAGTGCAAGGCAAATGCCCTACCCGCTGTACTATTGCTCCAGCCCCAGTATTGCACTTCTTGACAGTGTGGTCACACCCCTTGTCCCCCCACCCCAAAAAAAAATGATTTCTTACCAGTAGTAAAAGTTCCGTCTGGAATGAAGAAAGCTCCAATAATAATTGCAATTGCTGCAGCAAATTTAAAGAACCAGAATCTAAAAGAGAATATAATTTTTAAAAACATTAATAGTTTCAGATCTTTTAACATCTTCAATAGCTCTGTGACCGATTTTTTCCCGAGGATACCTCAATAAACTTTTGTGAATAACTTTAAGACAATCCTAATTCACTGCCAATAAAAATGTAACATTAATTCTATTTTGCAAGTTTATTTTATGACTAAGTGAGATAATGTGGAAGTTACATAGGAGTAGTTTTTAAAGACGATAAATGCAAGCCACACCCACACCCTACAGCTTCCACCACGTAAACAGCCAATTTCACAGCTTCAGGACTAATCTCAGAAGACATGCCAAGCCAGGCCAATGAAACTCACGGGTACACCAGTCTTCGGGCTGAAAACTCTGGGGCTCCTGAGGCAGGGAGGGGAGGAGGAGGAAATCCCTGCCCTACAAAGCCCAGGCAGTCACACTCATGCCACACGCTACCACCATACTGTAGGATGACATTACTTTGTCCTTTCCCTCCTTGCCACAAGTAGCTTGTCCCGGTTTTACCCAGAGTTTAGGCTTACCCCAGTCACACCCATCAAGGTGTTCCGGAATCTCTCCCATCCCTTTGTTTAGCTATAATCACTTCTCCATGCTCTCTTCCCCAAAAGAGTTAATCCTCTGGCTTTCCCTTAATCCGACTCTGCTAATTTGCAAGGTCAGACCTTCCTAGGATACTGAATTTATATTATATAAGTTAATATTGCCTTTCTCTTCTTCTTGTGCCTTTTGAATAATTTACTTTAAAGCTATGACTGTTTTGTATAGACACAAGAAGACAATATTATGTTTTTATAACTTGGGAATTAATTGGCCTCAAATATTATTCCCTCCCGGGCCTCTGCTTTCTCCACTTAAGCCTCAGTTGCCCTCAGCTCCTAGCACCCCAAAGTAGGGTCCCCGACGTGGGACAGGAAGGATCCAGGGCAAGCGGTGAGTTATGTGCTACCCTGGCATCGAGATGGGCCTGGCCAAAGTGCCTAATTCTTAACTATAAGTTAAGAGCTTGATCATAGACAAATGCTGTCATGATCCAATAGTAATTATGAGACTGGGACCCTGCAGGGATAGGAAAGACTGATCTGGCCTGAGCACTGTAGTCTGAGATTGAGATGGCCCCAGGAGAGCAATTCTATAAGCTTTAATGCATCTCTTATTGTGTCCATACAAAATAATTAATATTATGAATTCTTATATGTTTGCTGGCTGAGGAGAAGAGAAACACGTTCATGGGACTCCACCCTTGGGTGGATCCTCCTGCTGAAAGAGAATTAAGTCCTAGGAGAAGCATCCCCTAAGGGAAAGGACCTTACCCTATTGATGGTGACCACACCTACGGGTAGGCCCCAACCCCCTGATGCTGTGGAGATTTAACTAGGCTGTGAGAGTGGGTTGGGGGGCCAGATCCACGGGCCAGATCCACGAGCCAGATCCACGGGGCAGATCCACAGGGAGAGACCCAGGAGAGCGGGAGAGAAGCGGAGGGAGAGAATGAAATAAACGGATCGAGCAACCAGTTTGGCCTTCTTCCTTCCGTCGCCTGCCCTTGACCGACGGCATACACAACGGTTCTGGGGCACCGGACGCGGGCGGTGAGACAGAGCCGCCTAGAGAGCCCGCGAGTGCACGCGCCCCCTCGGCGTGCTTTAGTTTTTTACAGCTGGCGTCCCTGGAGCGGGCACGAACTACCAACTAAAGGTAAGAATAGCGTTTGGTGCACCCCACTCTAGAAAGTGTGTGGGAGATCAGGATTTTTTTAGTGTGCTGTGGATTAAAATCCGAACAGCAATCCTCCACTAAGATGGGACAGATTCTAGGCCTTCCCAAGATCTTTCATATTTTCTCAAACCAGACTGAACATGGCAAGCCATTTATGGATTTTATTCAGTATCTTTCCCGCAGAACAGGAGACCCGGAACTCTGCATTTCCAGAGACCAGCTCCGGTCCTGCTTTAAGGTAGTTTATGCAGTTAACCCATGGTTCCCGGATGAAGGAACTCTAGAAAGTAAGACTTGGAAACAAGTTAGGAAAAATGTTTGTAAGGCATCTGAGAAAGGGACTAAGATCCCCGTGGAATTCTGGACTACCTGGGAGATTGTTAATTCTATTCTCCTGTTTTTGAAAGGTGCGACTGATGTGGAGGAAAATATTAGGGGTAACATGGCCTCGGCTCCTCCTGTACCCAGGTCTCGAAGGGGTTGTCAGAGTATAAATATTTCTCAGACTGATGAATATAGCTCCACGTCCAGTGCATTAGATGAAAGTGATGCAGATTATGAGTCTGCCGCTGCCTTCACAGATTCTGAGTCCGAGAGTGACTCAGCCAATCGGCCTCCAGGCCACTTGGGACATGCTCCCAATCGCTCAGTCAAGGCGGAGAGGAGGCAGCCTCCATCTTATTGCAGGTTAAGTGCGGATTCTCTCAGTTGTTTCAAACAGGCCTGTGTCTCGTATGGGCCTACCTCTCCGTACTGTAGAGACTATCTTACAGACTGGAGTAAAAAGGCCTACTGGACACCTCAAGATTTTCACAGGATTGCTAAGACGTGCTTAAGCCGTTCTCAGTACTTGCAGTGGAGAATGTGGCTCAGCAAGGAGGCCAAGGCAAAGTTTGAAGGCTTAGGCCATGCTGGAAGAAACTTTTCAGGGATTAAGTTGACTCATAAGATGTTAATTGGTGAAGGAAAATGGCGCCATCCTGAAAGGCAAGTCACCTTGCCTCCTGCTGTTCTTGCTCATGTCCGTGGCGCAGCCCTGCGTGCGTGGGACAAGATTGATGCAGATGCGGAATTTAAAGGTAGCTTTACAAAGATTGTCCAGGGAGCCTCAGAACCTTATGCAGACTTTGTAGGAAGATTGATGGAAGCCATAGAAATGCAGGTTGAGGGTAAGGAGACCCATGAGCTGTTCACTAAACAATTGGCCTTTGAAAATGCTAATGAGGATTGCCAAGCCATTTTGCGCCCTATTAAGGAGAAGGAAGACATATTCGGGTATTTGGAAGCATGTAGGAATGTTGGTTCTGTTGGACATAAAGTGCAGGCTAGGACTGTTGAGACTGGTACAGTACAGAGGCAAGCTCAGAAAGGATATTTTAATCGTGGAGGATCAGATCGCTTTCGTAAAGATTACAGGACACCTCCAGACAGTGCTACTATGAGACCACCTCCTGGGCCCTGCCCCAGGTGTAAAAAGGGAAACCACTGGGCCAAAGATTGTCCCCTCAATTTTCATGCAGCTGTTGACTCCAATTCGGGAAACTTGCCAGGGGGCCAGCCCCAGGCCCAGCAAAATCCGGGGATGTTCCCAGTTGCAGTCTCTCTCCCCAAGGTGGAGTCTCAGAGCTCCAGTCAGCAGAGCTCCGATCAGTAGACTCGCTGCAGCCGGTGACGGCAGGAAGCGCAGCCTTGAATATTTCCTGCCCTGATATGATTACTATAGCCCCTGCCCAGTGTCCCTACAAATTAAATTCTGGCATAAAGGGACCAATTCCACAGGGCACTATAGGCCTACTCTTAGGAAGTAACAGTTTTATCATTAAGGGAATCATTGTTCATACTGTGGTCATTGATTCTGATTATACTGGTGAAATAACAATCGTTATCACGGTACCCACTGTTTGGACCTTTGATAAGGGACAACACATAGCTCAGCTTCTTTTGCTACCTTTGGTTGTGCCAGGTCTATCCACTCGCCCTAGTGGGGGAGACTTAGGCAGCACAAATCCTATGATTGCCTATGTTGCCCGTCTGAGGAAAGACAACCGCCCACTTTTAACTATTGAGATTCACGGGAAGAAATTTACAGGAATGATTGACTCAGGAGCCGATGCTTCTGTCATTTCTTCCCAACATTGGCCCAGTAACTGGGCCGTGCAGGCAGTACCCTATGGTTTGCATGGAGTAGGCATGATGCCTTCCTCCTCCGTCAGGCAAAGTGCCCGGTGGCTAAGGTGTATTGGCCCAGGGGGCATTACGGCCACTTTCCAGCCCTACATAGCACCTATACCTATGACTTTATGGGGACGGGATTTACTTGAGCAATGGAAAGCGGAGATTAGGATTCCCGTTCCACTTCCCGCTGTGGGCTTTGATTCTGAGGCCTCTCCTTGTTTAATCGGAGCTGCTGCGGTTTCACGCCCAGCACCCCTCTGTATTCAGTGGAAATCCCACGATCCTGTGTGGTCCTCCCAGTGGCCCCTTAATAATGAAAAACTAAAGGTGTTAGAATCCTTAGTAGAAGAACAACTGGAGTTGGGACATATTGAAACCTCATTTTCAGAATGGAATTCCCCTGTCTTTGTTATCCAGAAGAAGTCAGGCAAGTGGCGTCTGTTGATTGACCTACGAAATGTTAATGCCACCATGGTCCCCATGGGGGCTCTCCAGCCTGGCCTTCCTTCCCCTGCTGCTGTTCCTAAAGATTGGCCACTGGTTGTCATTGATTTAAAAGATTGTTTTTATAACATTCCCATCCACCCAGATGATCGTAAGCGTTTTGCATTTTCTGTCCCCTCTCTTAATAACCGCGCACCTATGCGCAGGTATCAATGGACTGTTCTACCTCAGGGAATGACCAATTCCCCTACCATGTGTCAGTATTTTGTTGACCTGATCTTGCGCCCTTCCCGTGCCAAGTTTCCTCAGGCTTATGTTATTCACTATATGGATGATATCTTGCTTGCATGTTCTAATGATGGAGAACTCCAGAGATTGTATGAGGATGTTATAACTCGTCTACCCGCAGCTGGGTTACAAATAGCCACAGAAAAAGTTCAGGTGTTGTCTCCATATGAGTATTTGGGCTATGTTCTTGAGCGTACTACCGTACGACCTCAAAAAATTTCCATTCGCCATGATAAACTGAAAACCCTTAATGACTTTCAAAAACTGCTAGGAAATATTAACTGGGTTCGCCCCTCTCTGGGCATTCCCAACTCAGACCTCCGTAATCTATTCCTGACCCTTGAAGGCGACTCCGCCCTGAACAGTCCTAGGCAGTTTACCCCTGAAGCTCAGAAAGAATTAGAATTTTTCCTAGATCGACTCCAGAAATCCCATCTTTCCCGGTTCGCTCCGGGAGAAAAATTGTGGCTTTTGCTTTTTGATACCCCCCACTCGCCCACTGCTGCACTAGCACAGCTTTCGGGCCCAATAGAGTGGCTTTATTTGCACAACAAAGAGTCTCGCACTCTTGTGCCTTACCTTGAGTTAATGGCTAAACTCATAATCAAAGGAAGACTGAGAGCCCTTGCCATGCTGGGATTTGATCCTCATATCATTGTTCTCCCTGTCCCTGAGAAAGAGATTGCCTCCATCCTGCCCCTCAGTGATGCTTTACAAAGAGCTTTAGCTGATTTTTCGGGAGAAATTTCCTCCCACTATCCAGCAGGAAAAACTTGGGATTTTTTCAAAAAAACCCCATTTATCATTTCTTCCATCATTCGCCCCTCTCCCATTCCTGATGCTCCAGTATATTATATTGATGGCTCTGCCTCAGGGAAAGGCGGAATTTCTGTACCCGCCCTGACCACAACAGTAAACACTAACTATACCTCTGCCCAGCAAGTGGAACTTGCCACTTTAGTATATCTACTCTCCCATGTGCCAGGACCTGCTAATATAGTCTCAGACTCAGCTTATGTGGTTGGTCTCTTCCCTGGCATCGTGACAGCTGCTCTAAATGCCCCCAATCCTATAGTCCAACAATTGCTTGAGCAGCTACAAGCGCTGTTACAAAAGCGCTCTGAACCTGTTTTTATTACCCATATTAGATCTCACTCTGGTCTTCCAGGACCTATGGCCCGGGGAAATGAAGCTGCTGATGTCTTGGCAGCACCAATTTTTACCTCTGCTGCAGAAGAGCACCAGGCCTTACACACAAACGCCCAGCGTCTTCATATTCATCATCGTATCCCAATTCGAGAAGCCAGGCATATTGTCCGTGCTTGCCCCGTTTGTGCTCCTTTACACTGTACCTCCCATGTGGCAGGGGCCAATCCCCGAGGTCTACAGACCAATGAATTATGGCAAATGGATATTACTCATGTCACGTGCTTCCCCAAGAAACCTTTTCTCCATGTAACTATAGATACTTATTCTCGCTTCATATGGGCTGTTCCCATGACTTCTGAGAGAACCAGAGCAGTCTGCTCCTTCCTACTACAAATAACCCAGCTTCACAACTAATCTCAGAAGAGATGGGAGTGTCAAGTGAACAACACTCCCAAGTACACTGGTCTTCATGCTGAAAACTCTGGAGTCTTCTTGGATGGAGGGCAGGGCAGCCCCCTACCACCAGAAGTCCCAGTAGCCACATCCACATCCCAGAGCCTCTGCCATGAAAACAATTCAGCTTCATGACTAATCTTAGAAGAGACTCCAAGCCAATGAAACACAGGTTCACCAATATTTTGGGCTGAAAACTCTTGAGGCCTCCTTTGGAGAGGGGTGGCTGAGAATCGCCCTACTTCTACAGGTTCTAAGAGCTCCTGGAGTGCTCAAACACATACATAGCATTGCAATACCTCCAAATTCCACAACAGCCCAGTAAGAGCACAGCAAATTAGAGGAGAAAGTAGCATTTACAAACCAAGTAAGTTCATAAGCAAAAATAGTTACACAGAAGACTCAACTAGCAACAAACAGCTCAGTGAATCCTCAAACAATGATAATACCACTGTGAGATATAACAATTTTCATGAATTTTCTTTTACTGAACTATCTGATAATTCCACTTGCCATTCTGTTAGAACAATAAAAAATTATTTGGTGCCACGCACAGGTTTGGAGGGAGGATGAGAAACTTAGGGGCAATGGTGGGGACAAGATCACAACAGTGGAGGGACTGGTGTTGGAATACTGAACACCCGAAACACCTGTACTATGAACAACTTTGTAAACCACAATATTAAAATAAAAGCTTAAGGAGAAACAATATTGAGATAAATGCTTCAACAAAATTCTCATAATAAATTACCTAGTCTGGGGGATAACCACACCAGAATTCCTAAAAAGGTTTCCCCTACTTTCTCTCCCTATGATTTAACAGTTAGAGATTCACCCACAAACTGAATTACTTTTGCGGGAATGGTGGTATCCAGCAGCAATGCCAAGAGGACTCAGAGGCATCTCAGCTACTTGTGCTCCTGATAACTGGCAGAAAAACCTTTCGTATGGGCTACAAAACCAACAAATCTGCCTTACTCTCTTAGGACTGTGTGAGGGAAAACCAAGAGTGCACTGAACTGGAGAGATACAGGCAGAGAAGAATTTGCAAAGGTCAGTCCTCCTAAAGGGAAGAGGCAGCATGCCATGTGAGGTTGAAAAAGAAAAACTTTTAAAAACTAAGAAAACAAATCTAGATAGGAAGAGGTGCTGGTCTGTTCACCAAGGCAGTACAAGGAGGATAATTTCTGGCAGCAAACTCTGTTGCACGGAGGAGGTGTAAGCAGAGAATAAATTGCAAATTCTGAAATAATCTGTTGTGTCAAAAAAAAAGAAAAATAGAAAAGAAAGCTTAGAAGTATATGATTTAAATATTACAATAATTGATATTCCAGAAGGAGAGGGGAAGGGAATTTTTCAGAAAACTTATTTAAGATATACTACATGAAAAAGTTTCAAGCCTGACAAGTTTTGGGCATGTAACTTTACAAACCTAATAAAAGCATGCCATTACAAAAAAACCATTTCCAAGACACCAAGTATGTAACAAACTGTCAATAATCAAAGAGATCTGAAACAGGGAACAAAACAGTATAAACTACAAAGGAAAACACCATAGATTATCAGAGGACTTGTCAACAGAAAAATTTAGGAGGAATTTTAAATACTAAAGTGCTGCAATGGGGGAGGGGGAAAAAAGCATTCATATCTGTAGTTACTCATCAAATACAAAGAACAAAAATACTTTCCCAGAAAAGCAAAATTTGAGTTCATAAACAGACCTGTACTTTCCCCGCCACCCCCTCCACCCCCTGTTCAAGAAAAGGCGAAAGGAGTTCAAGTTGAAATGACACAATGTCAACAAAACACCAATGTATACTATGTAAAAGTAAACCAACTTTTGAAAATTCTAGTTCTGAAATAGTATGGTGCGCTACCTAGTTTATTATATAAACATCAGAAAAATGTAAAAAAATTATTTAAGAAAAAACAGCTGCGGGGTTGGAGTGATAGCACAGCGGGTAGGGCTTTTGCTTTGCATGTAGCTGACTGGCTTCGATTCCCAGCATCCCATATGGTCCCCTGAGCACCGTCAGGGGTAATTCCTGAGTGCAGAGCCAGGAGTGACCCCTGTGCATCGCCAGGTGTGACCCAAAAAGAAAAAAAAAACAAAAAACAGATGCTATGATCTGTTAGTGAATAATACACCATTAAAAGGATTAATTTGTGATAATAAAATATGAAAAAGGAGGAAGGAATAAATGAGTACAGTGTTTGTACATAGTCAAAGTCAAGGTTACAATGGACTTACTTTATCTTTATTTTTGGGGAGTGGAAACCTCCCTGCCATTGTTCGCTAATTGGGCTGGTAATGCTTCAGTGACCATGTGATACTAAGGACAGAACCAGTATCAGCTGCATGCAAGGGATGTACCTTAACTACTATACTATCTCTCCAGACCTGGACGCTTTATTTTTAACCTAGAGATGTTTTATATAAACCTCAGAGTAATCAGAAAATACAAAAAATAGAAACAGGGATAAAGAAAGGGATATATAACAGTATATTTATAATATTTAAGAATAGAGGGGATATATAAAATGTATCAAGTACATTAACAAGAGATTTTTTAAAAGGGAGCCAGACCATGCTAGCACAAGAATGTACTAATTCAAAAAGGTAAGCAAAAATTGAGAAATTATAGAAATACAAAATCATCAATTAAAAAAACAAAAGAACTATATATTTGTTGCCTCAAGACTCTTATGCTAATCTAAGGGTAAAGTCTTAGGAGAACATGGCAAAGAATACTTTATGCAAATGTAAAACAAAAGAACAAGGAAATAGAATACAAAAGGCAAAATAAGGCTTTAAGCCAAAAGCCATAATAAGAGATGAGGTCACTGTAAGATTAATAAGGGGTTAAAAATCAAGACAGTAATTTTATCTATGTACCCACAATGGAGTACCCAAACATATTAATGCAAATACCAACAGAACTGAAGAATTCAGTAGTATTGAATTTAAATATTTACTTTCAAGCAATAGGTAAACAAAATCAGACAGGGCATATTGAACTTACATCCCATAACAGAACAAACAGAACTAAATTTTAAAAGCAATTCATAAAACAGTAACAGAATACAAATTCTTCTCACACACAGAGTATTTTCTAAGACAGGTCATATGATAGAATACAAAACAAATCTTAGCTGATTAAATATAAGCAGAAATTATATTAAGAGTATTTTTGAACCACAACAGAATGAAATCAGACAAAGGAAAGCAAGAAAATTTACAAGCATATGAAAACTAAACAACAAAATAGTAAAAATCCCAGGAGTCAAAAAAACAAAAAACAAAACAAAAACCCAGGAAGCTGGAAAATAAGAAAAACATTTTGAAACATGAAAATGGAAAGACAGGACACACATACATGGACTGCAGCAAAAGCAAAGGGAAGTTTTGAATAAAAGTATGTATTTTTAAAAAAACTTTCTAAAGCTTCACACTTTTCACTAGAAAAAAAGAACCCTAAAATTATCAGAAAGAAAATAAAACAAAAAAATCAGAAAAAAAAGGGAGATCAGAAAATCAAAAGCTCAATAAAATCAAACTACTTCAAAAAGATACGAAACTGACAACCTTTACAACTAGGTTTAAAAAAAAACTCAGAAATTAAATATAATAGATACCACATGTTTAGCATTATGAGACTGCTATTAACAATTATCATCATCATCATCATCCCGCTAATCATCAATTTTCTGGAGCAATCTCAGTAATGTCTCCATTCATCCTAGCCCTGAGATTTTAGCAGCCTCTCTTTATTTGTCCTTCCCAACACTGCCACATTGGAGACCCTTTCAGGGTCAGGGGAATGAGACCCATCACTGTTACTGGTTTTGGCATATGAATACGCCACAAGGAGCTTGCCAGGCTCTCCCATGTGGGCAGGAAACTCTGGGTAGCTGGCCAGGTTATCCCAGAGAGAGAACTAATCTATAAAATGTTCCGGGAGCTTGATTCTATAGTCTCTGGATGTTGGTCATTGATGGGATTACATAGCACCAGGGGCAGTTTTTGGGTATGACCGCCTAGCTACTGGAAAATGGGGGATGTGGGTGAAAGAGGCCCAAGTCCCAATCCGAGCAGGCTTGGAGATCTCAGCCCCAAATCCTGCACACCTGGGTTCCTCTGCCGGTTCCTTCATGCGTGAGGCTCGTCTGAACGTGAGGAGAGGGGCCTTGAGCATGGCTGTGGCTGAGTTCTGGAGGTCTTTGGCTGCCAGGGCTCTGCTGGGGGCGGGGAGGGAAACTCAACCCACCCCCTCAGAGAGGCCCAGTGAAGAGAGGCAGGTACAGGGGCAAGAGACGCTGCCATTAACAATTATATGCAAACAAATAGGACAGCATAGAAGAAATGAATAAAATCACTGAAACATAAAACCTATCAAGGTTAAATAAGAAATTAAAATTTTAACAGACCATCAAATAGAGACACTAAATCATCAAAAAACCCTTCTACACAGAAAGCCAAAGACCAGATTGTTTTACCAGTTAATTCTACAAAGCATTTAAAGAATCAATTTCCAATAAACCTCAAACTCTTATAAATAACTGAAGATGAGAGGACACTAGCTGCCCAGCAGCACACTACTACCACCAGGTGACATAACACAAGGAAAAAAAAAAAAGTCACATGAAATAATCCAATAGTTTTCAACAAAATATTTTCAGCAAACCAAATTAAAACACACATTAGAAGGATTCTGTATATGACTACAAGTGGGAGTTTTAGGAGTTACTGATACGGGTTCAACTTATTAAACCAGTGTGATAATTAGTTTAAAATAAAACATTTATTTTGTCAAGAAATGCAGATGAGGCATTTTGGCAAAATATATCCTATCTGCTAAAAAAAAATTGGGTGCCTGAAACATGCCAAGGCTTTATATAACACACTATAGGTACCAGCATTCTCAGGGTTGATTGAAAGACTACCACCTCTGAATCGAAAATCAGGAATGGATCAAAAAGAAAGTAAGTAAGGCACTTGCCTTGAGACAGCTGACCTGCTGGTACCCTGAGCCATGCCAGAGGTGATCCCCAAGCACAGAGCCAGGAGAAAGCCTGAGCACAGTCAAATGTGCCACCCCCCCCCAAATAGAAACTAAAATAGGAACAAGATAAGCGTTCCCACTCTTAATTTACTCAATAGTTTAAAGTCCTAGGTGAAGCAATGAGGCGAGACAAAGAAATAAAAGGCATTCAAACTGGGGGGAAAAAAATGGTAAAAAAAAAAAAAAAAAAGAAATGCAGCTATCTAGATTGTCAATATACCAACAAAATACCCAAAAAAGAAATGAACTGTCAGACTCACAATAGCTTCAAAAATAAAATATTCCTAAAATACTTATGAATAAATCTAAGTGAAAGAAGGAAGGTTGGAAGTGAAAGGCGTATAATGGAAAGTAAAGACCACAGATAAAAGAAACTGGGCCCATTCTGTATTTTTGAGAATTAAAATAAAATAAAATAAAATAAAGATGGTTATGAATGTTCAAAATATTTTCTTCCTGTCTTCAGTAGTGTATGCTGATAAGAAATAGTTCAGGGGCTGGAGGAGAGTACAGCAGGAAGGGCACTTGCTTTGCTAGTGACCAACCAAGGTTCCATCTCCGGGCACCCCTGCTAGTTTTCTTCTTGCCCTGTAAGAAGTGTCCCCAAGCACAGAGGCAGGAGTAAGTCCTGACCACTGCTGGGTATGGTCCAAAATAAAAACATAAAATAAATTAGAAGCTAAAAAAGTTTTAATTCATGGAGAAAAAATAAAATGAAGATGAAACTAAAAACATTCAACCTTAGAGTGGTATTTTATATTAAGGGAGCAAAACCTAAAGTTCCTATGTTGCTTCACTGTTGCTACACTTTAAAGTTTCTTTAGATAGATTTAAAATTACTGAGTAAGGGTGACCAGGTTTTCATACTGGGAACTGATTACAAAGCTTACCCGTTGTGCACTGCAGCTCTCGGATCACTGCTGCTCTTCACTTTGATCATCAGCAGAGAGAGGAGAAGGTAGAACATGGCCAAGCCAAAGCACAAACGGTAGACAGCTTTATAGCCAACCAGAATGTTACAAGGGACGACACCTTTCTCGTTCTCACAAAATCCAGGAATCTAAAAAAAACAAAAGCTTGTGGTCTAGAAATTTTTAAGTAAAAATAAAGTGTATCAATCAAACATTGTTTATGCTACATTAGGTGTTCGAGGTAAACATATTTTCTATCACATGAAAGTTTAACATCTTGCTGCTGTGGTGGGTCGCACAATTTCGGTGTGGTCGACCAGGAAATACCTATTACTTGGCTGCAGCACACCAGGCTGAACTCAGGGTCCCACACAACACAACTCCTGTGCTGAGGGAGTCTCTGCTCTCTCTCCAGCCCTGCTGTCCTCTGTAACTCTCTCTTCCTGAGCTTCCAAACAGTGCCTTGTGGCTCTATTCCCCATCATTTCTTCAGAAATTCTCCATGAAAAGTCAGGGTTTGCTTATTCAGAGCGCTCTCGAACTTCCTGCCTTCATTTTTATACTCCCTTTTATCTGAGAACATCTCTATACTGGATTTCATTTTAAATTATGTGCCCAGGTTCTCCAGCTCAGTACAGAATCCCTAAAACAAATGTTATAAATTAATAAACTTATTATACCTTTCCTCTTTCCTTTTATATAATCTGGACTCCATAAAAGTAATTTTTTTCACAAAACAAAACACCATCTATCTTTTTTTCTCCAGGGCAACAGTTCCTTTCCAATTGCTTGGAGTCAGGATCTAGTTTCATTTCTGATTCCTTCACACTTAAGTGTCACAGTAAACAAAGTCAAATTTACATCCAAAAATTCTACTTCGGGCCTGCTGAGCTGGACTGTAACAGCCTCCAGTTTCCTTCAGCTCAATCTTGCCAAAGCATCTCTTCACTTCATCCTGCTTCCTATTTCCCAACCTACACAAAAAAGTTCTACTCATCTCTGGGTGTCTCTTTTTTTATGAGACTCACTGAGATTCTAACATTTACATGGCCAAAGTTACTTAATTCCTCTGGTTATCATAACATACTTTATGTATCAGCTCATAACTTCCCTAAAAGTTTTGGAGCTTCTAAAATAGAAATTACATATTATTTTACACTTTGTATACTAAAATCAGTTATATCTGTAAACAACCATGCAATCAATTTACAAAGAAAAAAAAGACACACCTTATTCAATTGTTCTTCCATTCCTGGTATCAACATTACACAAGCTACACACACTCCAACAAGCAAGAAAAGTGCATAAATCAACCGAGTTACAGTGGAGTTGTTTCCACTGGGGCAGCATCTGCACAGCAAACATGGAGCACTGCCACACAAGCAGGGTATCTGGGGAAAAAGAGAATTAAACATCAGCAGAGTTTAACATGATAGCAAAGAGTTCCATTTTAGCATGTAATACAGAAAAGAAACTACCAGGGGACAGTGGCCTTTGGATCATACATGTTACCTATAAAGGAAAAAACAGTAGTTTTCAGGTAAAGATAGAGCAAATCTTAACCCCCCCCAAAAAAAAAGTGCTTAACCCCTGTATCAAGCAAAATGAACATAGTAAGTTTATAAACAACTAAAGGGAAAACCAGTAGCAACTCAAGTTTAGCTAAAAAGAAACCTAAGGCTGGGATGTGAAGAGTGGACAAGTGCATAGCAGCCCAGCAAAATTTACGTAAATATAATTGACTACAAATAAAAGTGATGAGCCGGAAACAGTTCAACAGGGTAAGTGGATGTTTTCAAAAGGATGAGTGGATACTCTGCATACAAGAGACCTGTGGTTGGATGCCCAATAACCAATGATCCCATTGACAAGAACAAAACAGTCAGGTGTGTCCCCTCCCCCCAAAAAAGAGAAATTGAAATATTCATGAATACGCAGTCCAGCAGCAACTCTTATTACCCTTTAGCCCTTATTAAGTCATAAATTTGGAGAATTTTTCAAATATCCATAAATGGAAAATTATAGTACTGTAATTCTTTACCTCTTCTGCATGTTGATGATGATAACCAAATTACAACTAGAATTTAGGCCAAAGAGGATAAATGAATAGCTGGGGTTAACTTTCTTCAATAGAATTCTACTCTAAACTAGCAGCATACACCAGGGAATACTGATAGGGACCACCAAACAGTATTAGAAAAAACAAACTGTACATATTCTCATAAGGACCAACTTTAGCACCACAGGAAGGCAGTATAGCAAATCTTAAAATAACCTCATTTTGTTCAAGGTTGTTTCACTCTAACTTGAAGTGTGGAGGAGGGGTGGGAGGGCGGTAATCCTAACCAACTTTAAAGTAAACGAGTAAATGAAGTCACTTATCCCAAGGCTTGCTCTCATGGTATGCTGAAGTTACTGTTTCCAAAAACCAAAGTTAACTAATGATCTGTTGTATTGTAGAGGAGGACACTGTACGGCAACCGGTATAAGGGAGAAACAGAGGTGCTTTTAAGATAAAAATAAGTGTAATAAGCAACTATGCAAACACTCTAGGAATGTAAAAAGAATTCATATTTCCTCAAATTAAAAAAGAAAAACCAGAAAGAAAAAAAAATCTTTGAAGATGCCAATTCAATAAAAACAACTCCGTAAGAAATCAAAACTCTTGGCCAGATAGTACTAAGGTTGAGGTTCTTGCTTTGCATGCATCAGGCCCAGTTTGATCATCTATGCTGCATATAGCACTGCATATTGTAGAGCCTCCCTCAGCACTGCCAGGAAAGACCTTTGAGTTCAGGTGGATGTGGCCCAAAGCCCAAAAAAGAAAAGGTTACAAAGGGCTTCTATTTGGGATACAGAAAAAATAAAAGCAAATTTAAAATAAAAATATTTTAATGAAATTAGAAAATAACATGATAAAAAGAGTTACAAGACTAAGGTAAGAAATGAGGACGGAAAAAAAATAACTAAAACTAAATTAATAAAGCAGGAAATAATTACTGTAAATTCAGACCCAATGCAGTAGTGATAATCAGATTTACCTTACAGTCTTCATCAATTGGGGGGGGGGGGAGGAAGAGAAATCAATTTCTTTTTTCAGGCAGTAGACAAGACAAATGGTAATTTCTGAGAGAAGGGAGATAACCTCTTTGGTTAGGCCCTCTTTCTCCATTTGGGGTGCAGGGAAGGGTGTTTCCAGATAAAAAGACTGTCTACCTGAGCTAAGGAAACAATGACTGGGAAAGAGTTTAGATATGTGAAGGCTACACAAGGAGAATTCTGAAGATCTAGATGCAAAGGCTGCAGATTAAGTCTTCAGCAAACTATGCACCAGTGCATGAGTATATGCATTCGAGAAAAGTCACCCAAAGCGGGCAAAAAAACCAAGGAGAAAAGGCATAAATACATCACGATGGAATGTGACAGGAGCTCAGGTGTGGGCGGAGGGAATCAGCCATAAGACTAAAGGCTGCTCTTGTCTCACGTTAACAAACCCGAAAGCAAACATAAAAAAAATAAAATTCTCTTTAACCACTCCTCCATGAACAAGAACAAGCCTCAAAAGTCCTTTTTTTTTTTTTTTTTGCTTTTTGGGTCACACCCAACGATGCTCAGGGGTGTTATTCCTGGCTTTGCACTCAGGAATTACTCCTGGCGGTGCTTGGGGGACCATATGGGATGCCGGGGATCGAACTCAGGTTGGCTGCGTGCAAGGCAAACGCCCTACCCACTGTGCTATCGCTCCGGCCCCTCAAAAGTCCTTTTTAACACATTTATTAATATTTTAAAATACAAATATTCCTAGCACTTATATAGATAAAACTACAGTACCTGATGTCTACCAAAAAATCTGTAGGAATGCAAAATGGGAGGAAAATAAACACCTAATGAAAAATAAATAAAAACCAGCCTGAAAATAAAGAACACAGAACCAATCTATAAATAATATGATGTAGTAATACAGTTTCCTATGTCCAAGGAGGCAGAAAAAATAAACACATGAACGGAAAACATACAAAATAATTGTAAAGATCCATGCACCGAATTTTTATAAATAAAAATAAAATAGAGTAAAAAAATAAAAAGAAAATGCAGGGGGAAAAAATCAAGAACCTGAATACACTACTAAAGAAAAGATATGAAATGGAGAGATAAAAAGACATGGGAAAAGAGGGGCAGAAGATCAATGTTGTGAGACAACATCAAACACCTTAATATTAATTGAACTGAAACTTCTGAAGAGTTCTTTTGAAGAAATTTAACAACTCACATCAGATTCAAGTTGCTTAAAAGCAATGACAAAAGAAGTTATGTTACAAACAGGAAAATAAAAGCATATTAAAAAATAAAATTGTTTTTACTAAGAAGCAATGCAAGACAAAATTTAGTAATGAGTGAACAGAGCTGTAACCACAGAACATTATGCTGAGAAAAATATCTTTCAAAAACAGAAGCAAAATAAGACATTTCAGGCACAGAAAGACAAAAAAAAAAAAAAATCTGTATCTAGCAGACCTAAACTACCAGAAATGTTAAAAAAAGTCTTTCAAGCAGAAGGAAAAATACAGCAGACAAAAATCTGGATCTGCACAAAAATTCATACAAGGGAAACTGTAGGATTAAAGGAAGGAAAGACAGCACAAATGGTTAAGGGCAGCTTTACAAGCAGGAGGCCCAAGGTTCTACTGTGGGTGCGGCCCATAAAAACAAAACAAAAAGCAAACATCTATATCTATTTTTTTTTCTTAGGGAAACAAAGCTGTTTCAAAAAGTATACTTGTAAAGCAAAGATAATGAAGGTTAGCTTTGCTTTAAAGATAACAAAGGAGGAAGTGGAAAAGAAAACTGCAAACAGACTTTAAGGAGACATTAAATTCTGTAACAGTATGGTGCTTCAATGAGAAATAAAGTGGTGAAAGAAGACATGATCATAGGTAGACTGTGAAAAGTTAAAAACAAGGTTAAGGTGCTTGTCTTGCACATGATGGACCCAGTTTCAAACAGGTACCTAAAGATTCCCTGAGCCTACCAGGAGTGACCCTGAGCACAGAACCTGGAGTAAACCCTGAGTATGGCCCCAAAAACAACACCGTTTAAAAAAAATTTAATAAAAAGCAAATACCACAAACCCTAAAGCAAAATAGCAAAATGAGTAGAATATTAAAAAGTCCAAGGAGGGGCTGGAGCGATAACACAGCGGGTAGGGCGTCTGCCTTTCAGGCGGCCAACCCGGGTTCAATTCCCGGCTTCCCATATGGTCCCCCAAGCACAGCCAGGAGTAATTCCTGAGTGCATGAGCTAGGAGTAACCCCTGTCCATCACAGGGTATGACCTCCCCACCAAAAATAAAAAATAAAAAAGGCCAAGGAGGCAACAGAATACTAAAATAATGGCCAATCCAAATCAAGGCAAAATAATAGGGCTAATGAGCAGTGATAAAGGTGACAAACAGAAAATGGCTGATTTTAATTCACACAATCAATGTAAATAGGGTAAAAACTCCCTATCTGAAAGCAGAAATGGGTAGTTAGAGCATTAGTGCAGCAGATAGGGTGTTTGCCTTGTACGTGGCCAACCTGGGTTCAATCTCTAGCAACCCCCAGGGGTGATCTCTGAGCACAGAGCCAGGAGGAAGCCCTGAGCATGCTGGGTGTGGTCCAAAAACTTGGGGGGCAGGGGTGGAAGAAAAGATCAGTGTGCCTAAGAAAAAAAGATACAAGATTGCTTGCTGTTTTTTAGGGCTGACTTGCTTTTTTTTCAAGCCTTGAAACAAGAAATCTCTTTCTTTCTCTCCTCTCTGTTTATTTGCTCTTTCAAACCCCTGTTATGTCCAACATTACACACTCTACAGAGAACTCTGGGTCCTTCTTGAAAGGGGGGGCAGGGGCGAGCAGATTCCCCTTTCTGCCTGAAGGCTCAGCAGCTTACAAACCTACCCTACACCTTCAGACATAGAAACCGTCCAGATCCACAACTGGACCTCATCAAACTGCCAAGCTACCAAATTGCTCCTGGACCACCTGGTCTAGTGCCACTACGCGACACCTCCAAATTTCATAGTACTCCCAGCCCAGCAGGATCACAGCAAATCTGATAAAAAAAACCACCAAGCTCCATGAGCCTGAACAATATAACACAGAAGCAGAACCAGCACTAACCAGCACAGGAGATCCCAGACAATGACTTGAGCAACATCACCGTGAGCTATAACAATTAACACAAAGAGACTGACTCTTATTGATCAAAGATTGGATAATTCCATTTGTCTTTGTGTTGTAACTAATAGGAAGTAAATCTGTTTATGCCTACAAGTGGGCAGGCTAGGGTGTTGGGTGGAAAACTGGGGACACTGGAGAGAAAGGCACAAGCATGCAACAACTCTATTATGAATAACTTGGCAAATCACGAGGTATTATAATTTTTAATAATTTAATTAACAGTTCAGCCATCGGGGATATACGTATGTTTGTATGTGCCAGGACCTCTGTCTGACCCCACACCACACAGTGTGCTTATATGAACCCTGCATACCATCAGGTATAACCCAGGAGGCTCCCAAGGACACTGCAGTAGCTCTGGTAGTCCCAGAAACTGAAGCTGCTCCCCAGACTTCAGCTCCAGCATGGAACCATCCAACCAAGTCAGCAGAGTAGTGACCCTCCCGCAAACACATGAGTGGCCCCTGGACCCCTAAACATTGTTTGAGAGCTTTGAAAAGAAGAAGGGGATTAGATATATATGTACCAATCATGCTATAGCAGTATCAAAGTAGATCTGGGGAAAAAGACTATTCCAAGATAAGAATGATAATACTGGGGCTGGAGAGATAGCACAGCGGGTAGGGCATTTGCCTTGCATGTGGCCGACCCGGGTTCAAATCCCAGCATCCCATATGGTCCCCTGAGCACCACCAGGGGTAATTACTGAGTGCAAAGCCAGGAGTAACCCCTGTGCATCGCCAGGTGTGACCCCCCCCAAAAAAAAGCAAAAAAAAAAAAAAAGAATGATAATATTGAAAAGGATATGTATAATCATTTCTGCACTATGAGGACTTCCTGTGAAGGAAGAATTAGTAAAACTAAAAGAATTAGCAAACAAATCTACATGGATGAGCTCTCCATGTATTTTCCATATAAAAAAATAAATATTTTGCCTCATTTCTAAGAGCAAAACACATTAAGTAAAAATATAGAGAACTGGAATATTATCGTTCATATCTAACTGACATTTGAGGAACACTGCAGCTAGCCAACAATGTACAAATTATTTTCAAGAGCACAACATTTACCAAAAATAGACCATGTTCTAGAACACAAGTCTTAAATCTGACTATAAAATGACTCAAATTGCACAGTATATACTCCTGGCCCTCAAAAGAATATTAGAAATCAGTAATATAAAGATAGCAGAAAATGAACACACTTCTAATTAATTCATGCATAAGATATTAAATAATCAAAGCTTCCGCCTTATAAAGCAGCTCTAAATGGAAGAGTGTAAAAAATAGATGTAAATGAAGTCAATTAATAGAAAAAGCAGGAAAAGCAGAATTTAGGAGTTCACTGAAAGCTTAAACTATAGCAAGATTAATCAGTAATAAAAAAAGGGCAAGAAGCAAGTGAACATACAACTGTGGTCACTAATATTGGAAATAAAAGAAAAGACACATTACTACCAATACTAAAAAATATAAAAAGGGGAAAGTATAACCAACCTATTCAATAATTCAATGGCTAGATTAAAAAGCACACACATGAAAAGCAACCAAAATCATTCAGTTAATACATAAATAGTTCTGTATCTACCAAGTCAAATTTGTAGGTTTTTGTTAAAAATTCTCCTATATGAGCCAGAGTGATAGCACAATGGGTCTATCATTTTGCCATGCATGCAACTGACGCAGGTTTGATTTCCTGGTACCACATCTGGTCCCCTGAGCACTACCAAGAGTGATCCCTGAGCTCAGGGGCAAGAGTAAGCCATAAACAGAAAACAGAAAAGACTGGTGACCCCAGAAATATAGCCAACTAATTTAAATGTAAACAGCAAAACTACTGAAAGATGACAATGGAGAAAACTTACAGGATCTTAGGCTTCACAATTATTTTTTAGATAAAATACCAAAAGCACGGTTCAAAAAACAACTGCTATATGAACTTCATTAAAAATGCAAACTCTGGGGCCAAAACTACGGCTGAAAGGCTGGAAAACAGTGAATACAGTAAAGTTATACCAAAAGAAAACAAAGGCAATATATAGTATGAAGTAGCCAGCGTCCAGAAATAGGAAATCTTGAAGGCACTAGAGGTACAGTGATGAGCACAGCTGCCCTCCAAAAACAGAAAATATTGGACTAGAGATAGTACAGTGGGCAAGGTGCTTGCCTAGTACATGGACTATCTGGGTTCAATCCCTGGCACCCCTTATGGTTCCATGAACACTGCAAGGAGTGATCCTGTGCACAGGGCCAAGAGTGAGACCTGAGCACCTCTGGGTATGGCCCAAAGTGTTGGGGCTGGACTGAGCTACCAGGGCGAGCCCATGTATACTGTACCGTACTACGGACAGGAACATAGGGACCCATGAAAATGGGCGAGACTTCTCGTGTGTCCTGACTGGTTTGGATGAAGCTGAACATTTTCCCCCTTCAAGCTGCCTTCAGAAAAATAATTTCAGAATACTGAAAAGAGCAGTATTTCCTTCTCTCACAGAAGCCTGGCTGGTCTTTGACATGCAGATGGTGTTAGCCAGGCCTGACCTTTGATATTGTAAATTGTAGATTTCAGGTGCAGGCCCAGCTTTGTCTTTAGGATGCAGATTTCAGGTGCCTGCCCAGTTTGTATTTGAAGTGGCAAGCACCGCCTAGTCTTTGGGATGTAAATCCAGGTGCCTGTAGGTTTCAGTTTCGGTTTTGTATCTTTCCCTTCTGAGTTCTGTATTCTTTTCCCGAGGCTATAGGCCTACCCATCCAAGGAAACAATATGTTCCATTGTCTCAATGTTCTCCCTGTAACATTTTTTGATGCCTTTGGTGACGTCACTATATTGCGCCCTTTAGAGGTACCATGATCAATAAAAGGAGGTCCACGAGGCCATCTGCCTTTGCTAAGAGCCAGAGCGAGCCTTAGTCCTCCAATCAGTGATTATTTCTTCCGCGTTCCTATCTCAGCGCCTCCGATTGCAGAACGTTCATGCAACACCAAAGACCAAAGGGGGGGGAAAGTAGGAAATCTAAATAAACATAATAAAAGATATAAAACCAAAAAAAAAAAAAGCTCTTAAATAAACCTGCATTTTAAAAAGGACACACTAATTTTCTGAAGGAAAAAGTTACTAAAATACAACTGCAGATGTTTTTAAAAAGCAGGGAGGAAGGAATCCATGATTAAAAGACATGCTAAGGGTCAGAGTATAGCAGCCAGGTTTTATTCCTGACACCACATGGTCCTGTGCACATTGGCAGGTGTGAGCCCCCTTACTGCTGGGTGTGGTCCTCCTGCCCCTCAAAAATAAGATGAAAGGAATGCTAAAGTTCTGAACCCTCAAAACTAGAAAGCAATGGTTCTCAAAGTGTACAAAAATGTATAACACAATAGAAAGAATAATGGGCTTTAGATGGTTTGCTGATGGTTCTGGGTCCAAGGACCATACATTAAGAATGATTAAGTTAGGGACCAGAGCTATAATGCAGCAGGTAAGGTGACTGCTTGCATAAGGCCCAGCCAGGTTCAATTCCTGGCATCCCATATGGTCCTAGGAGCACCACCAGGTGATTCCTGAGCACTGCCAGGTGTGCCCCCATCCACCCCCACCCCGCAAAAGAGAGTAATATAGCTCTAATATCAAACAACCATGGGAATTATGAGAATTCGCTTATAAAACAGGCACTTACACAAAAATGAAATTATGTTTAATGAACAGACCAAGGTCAGGGAAATAACTCAAGTGGCAGAGCACATGCCTAGCAAAGCCCTGAACTGATCCCTGGTATCTCACACACTGGTGGTGAGGAACACCGCTGAGAACTGGAGACCCTAGGGCCTGAGCACTGAAGGCAGGAATACTTCAGCTCCAAGCATCACAGAGCCTGCCCTGCTCAACTGAATATACTACTGCTTTCCTTTCCTAATAGCAAAAGAATGAAAAACTAAAGTAACTTTATAAGGAGAATCACTGTTATTCCATTGCTCACCGATTTGCAGGCACCAGTAACGTTTCCACTGTTTTGGACATATCGAATACGACACAGGGAGCTTGCCAGGCTCTGCCGTGGGGGCGAGATACTCTTGGTAGCTTGCCGGGCTCTCCAAGAGGGGTGGAGGAATAGAACCTGGGTCAGCCACGTGCAAGGCAAACCTCCCTACCCTCTGTGCTAAGGAGAATGCAAACTTAAAAAAAGTAAAACAAAAGGAACAATGACATATCTGGAAGATAAAAAGTATTAAAGCCTTCATTGGAAAAAGTAAAGCAGTAATTAAAACTGCACAAGCAAAATCAACAAATAGAAAAAAGAACTTATAGTGCCAGGAGACTCTAGAAAGCTGAACGCAAAAGTGAAAATAAAAAATGATTGATTGAATGACTTTTAGAAAGCAGTTGAAACTCCTCGATTTCTCTCCATTCCTTGCACTAGTCAACGAAAGAGCCTAAGGTTCTCAACCAGAGTACTACAGACATTTTGGACTGAGTAATGCTTTGTTCTGGGAGGCTGCCAGGTGTACTAAAGAATGTAGAGCACTTTCCCTGGCCTCTACCTACTAGATGCTCTCAATGCCTTTCCCCAAAGGAAAGTGACAAAGAATCTAAACACATGCAGACACTGCCAATTGCCCTACAGCAACTACAGAAAACCTCTCCCCCCGAAAGGATCTCTTTAGGAAATTTTTCTGATTAAGAAATGTTTATTTAACAGTCCTTTGTTTTTATTATTTTGCTAAAGTTAGATAATGAAATGCAATGTTCTGTTTAAAATGCATCTAGCATACTAACATTCTCCCAATTGTACTTTTGTCTTTTATTCATCTACTCTACATATATAAGCATACACAGAGATTCAGGAAAAGTACTGATGGTGAGATTTTCTCTGACAATTTAAGGGTTAGCACAAAAATAGGCTGTCAAAATGGCACACTCTACTCTTTCTTAAATAACTTAAGCATATATATGTTAGTTTAGGTTTAGTCATTGAAATAGATCTACTCTAGTCACTAGAACCAGTGTTAAAATGGGGGCAAGGAAAGATATTTACCAGTTAAACTTCTGTATTTAGCAGAGTAGGGATTAACTGTGAAATTCACAGATTAAGATAAGGAGTTTTAAATAATCACCAGTGAAAAGATACAGCCATACAAAAATCAATCTAATTCTGTCAGCCAACAATATTTTATCACTATAATTTCCACACAATGGTATTTATATATATATACATATATATATATTTTATACTTTAAGAGTGCAAAAATTTTCTCCAGTTGTTTTAGAAGTTAGGGGGAAAAAAACCTAAGCCTGAAAAAAATTGAGCAAGAAAGACAAGGCCTTGTTTTAATTTAGCTTAGCCCGGCAAGATACTAAGAGTATCTCGCCAGCACAGCAGAGCCTAGCAAGCTCCACGTGGTGTATTTGATATGCCAAAAAACAGTAACAAGTCTCACAATGGAGACGTTACTGGTACCCAAGCGAGCAAATCAATGAACAACGGGATAACAGTGACAGTGACAGATCTAATTTGGTTATTAATACATCTGAATAATTTAAAATTTGTCAGTATCTCTTAATAAGCATACTACTGAATACTGTCAAAAATGAATTTGCATCCCATAAGAAATTTCCCTTCAATTGCTACTGAACTGTACTAAAATCGAACAACTTAAAACATACACCAGAAAGGAAGGAGGAAAGACAACCAAAACTGTGTATGACAGAATCAATTCCTGGATTTGTACCAATTCCTGGATATGCGCCACAATACCCTTGAACCAGGAGGAGCAATTTAGTCGCCTACCACTCCGCCAGTGAGCTTAAATATTGCTTGTTATGCAACTTTCTAACAAACCTCAAAATTAACAGTGTTGATAAAGCAATGTCAATTTTATCACCATTGTATTAATTAATAAAGGAGGCAACAAACAATGATGGGAATATAAACTTCCCATATTGTTCACTAAAGGTATTGTTTTGCTGATTTGAAACACTCCGTAATAAATATCCTTAAAAAATGTTAAGTCTGAGCCAGAGCTCTAGTGCAGCAGGCTTGCCTTCCTCCAAGTTTGGTGCCCCCAGGCATCCTATTTGGTTCCCCCACACACACACCCCACCTACCCCACCCCCACCCCATCCCCAGCCCATACAATGGTGATCCCAGAGTTTGCGTTATGAATAAGCTCGGATCAGTCAGGTGTGGGCCAAAACACACACCCCTCCCAGTTTTTTTTTTTTTTAAGTGTGTGAAATGCTAGGGGATGAAACCCAGATCAACCCCACACGTATGAAACATATTCTAATCTCTACACTACTGAGCCACATCCTCAGTCTCGTCAAAGAAAAAAATGTACCTCAAATTAATCTGGAAACAAAAAAAGGTTGCTTTTTCACTGCTCTGGGTTCAGAAAAAAATAGAAAACATATGTTACTGCTTTTCTGCAGTTGTTACGGGATTTTCGCCCCCACTCCCCAAAACCTAAGGGGTCACGCCTTGCATGATACCTCCGGGGACCAAAGGTGCCAGAATTGAAATGGGGGTCGGTCACGATGCAAGGAAGCGCCTTAACCACTTTACTATACTTTTTAGACTAGATTCTGCTTCCAAAGATAATGTTCAGGTAGGGGTGAAACCTGCCACTACAACTTTGGAGGAGACGGCGAGAGGAACTTAACTGTAATTTAACCATAATTGCAAAACTACCATAATAGCCATTTATCTAACAAATGAGCCCCCTTTTTTTGGTATTAAAACAAAGGCCCAATTCCCTAACTTCTTCTTGAGATTTTTTTTTTTTTTTAAATCGAGTTTCCCATGCGCAAACGCAAGAGAAATACAATCAAGACCTTAGTCCGGGGCAGAGTGAACAACCTCAGTGTATTTGCAGTTCAAGCCGCAACAAAAGCATTCGGAAATGAGATAAAGTATGTGTGAAACAATCAAAATACTGTCCAACGTAATAAGGGCAGGGCAGCATCTGGAGAGTCAGACCAGGAATTCTAAGTACAATTTGCGATCCGTTGACCAAAGAAACGACTCCAACCCAATGTCTTGCCCCAAACTAAAACCTACCACCCTTGGGTGTTAAAGCACACATGAAAACTCTACTGGGGACACGGGAAAAAAAAAAAAAAAAGAGGTCACCGTGCAATGAATTTTATTTTTGTACCCCCAGGCCTGCAGCGATCTCGCCCTAGCCAATCAAGTATGGTCTCCGCTCTCAACAAGGCCACCACCGACAAAGACAAACGCAAGCGACCCCGAGTGACAGGCGGCGGCAGTTTCGGGCCCGAGACAGCATCCTTCCGGTCACAAGCCGAGCACGGGTTTTCACGGACACCGAGACGATGGCTTGAGGACCGTGACTCCGGTCTCGTGCCATCCGGTGGGTGGGCGTGGGGGGGGGGGAGGGCCCCGCCGCTGCGCCAGAGCCGCCGCTCTCCGAAACGGAATGACTTGGCTCTGCGGCCCCGCGTAACGGGCACCTCTTCAGGAGAACACAAAGAGGCCGGCCCGGACGGACAGCGCTGCAGTCCTGAGGCCGCTGGGAGAGATGACACGGGGCGATGCGCCACTCGACACACAAAGGAGGGGCCTGGAAAGCCCTCCGGGGAGACGGCCTGCCCCCACGCGAGAGAAAAACAACGGCCAGGGGCCGAGCGGAACGGGGGCGCCGCCTTCCCGAAGGATGGGCGGGCGAGACTAACGGCTCTCGCTTTCGATGCTCCTCCCCGGGCGGGGTCGTCTCCCCGTTCTCCCACGCTTTCCAAGGTCGGTTCGTCAGGAGAGCTAAGGGCCCCGGAGCTAAGTCTATAGACATCCTAGGGGAAAAAATTAAAAAAGAAAGAAAGAAAGAAAGAAAATGGGGCCGCAAGGCACTCCCCTTTGGGTGGGGTACCATGTTCACTCCGGGCCGCACCCCGTCGCGATCAGTCCCCTTTCGCTTCTGCCTCTCAGGCGAAGAGCCCCGCGAAGGCGCCAAGAATCACTTACCCAGCTCGCCATGGAGCACAGCCCCAAAACGCTCCCCATCGCCCCGACGTCGCAGGAGCGGCGGAGGCCGACAAGATGGAGCCAGCACCTTTCCTGTCTTTCGCTGCTTATTTACTATCCACACGGCACTTCCGGGGCCGAACCCGTCCCGCCCCTCAGCTTTGCGTCACTTCCTTCGAGACTGGGCGGGCCTGGGAGAGGGGCGGTGCAGCGGTACTGCGCATGCTCAATTCCCAAATGTTTGTCCCTGGACTGAAACTGCGGCTGCGGGCCTAAAGCCTCTCTGCTTTGCGTGGCTGCCCTTAGTTTGTCAGTTTAAAAAAATGATCCGACGGAAGCAACTCATTTTTTTTTTTTTACTTATTGTTTATTTAAATCTGGGTGTTGGTAGGGCGTGGAGTCTAGTGAGTGGCTGATCTCTCCCTGCAGTCAGAGGAACCTCACTGCTTTAGGGAATTGCTTTCTCCTTCATGTTCTTTGTCTCCACTTGCGCCAAGATTCCATCTTTCCACTCACTCTGCACCTTATTTTCCACTTATGTTCTTCATTTATTCTAGCAACCCACTGCCTGTGACTAGTTGAATTGAAGTAATTCCAGTGCCGAAGCGTTTGGGTGCATCAAAAATGCTGTTGGCACACATTTTAACTTTTTACACTCTTAAGATGTTGCCAGAAGGTTGCTTGACAAATAATTACAAAAGCTCAAACATTGATTTTATTGAATGTCACAGCAATCGAGACATTTGTAATGTGAGACTGAGGTGGAGCCATTAGAGACTCCACTTTAAGACAGAAACTCAGCTGGCCTAAGTCGGTTCCTCCCAGCAGAAAATCACGACTTCTCAGAAAGCGATTATCACCCTGGGCAGAGAGACCGCCCTTTGGCAACAGTCTATCAGAATAGGGGGCATGGGCAGTGGCGCCCAGCCAAGTCGAGAGGGCCTGGGGAGTAGAGTCATGGGCTAGAGTCACGGCTGGACAGGGACCAAGAATTGGAGACATAATATTGGTCCCTGAAGTCCCAGGACTGGACAGGGAACAGAATTAGAAACGTATTGCCAGTTCCTAGAAAAATTGCTGTTATGTAACCAAACCCTAGATAAGCTGCTTAGAATTCAGAGTCCAGGTTCTTGTCAACACTCCAGTGCTTCGGATGAGACTTGGACCCTAGCTCGAGCTAGTAGTAGAGGGGCCTTGCGTTTGCAGCCTCGTGTCTGGTCTGGTCAATGAGCGAGCGAAACTCCCTTCCTGGGACACAACAGTGATTCTTGCTTCCCCTAAGATAAAGGATATCTTCAGGAAACGTAAGCAAAACGGAAGAAAATATAGCTCTGATTTTGTTTTCTGGACCACACCCGGCAGTGCTCAGAGCTTCCTTATTCTAAGCACTACATAGTGATCACTCCTGGCACTGGGGGGCTCAGTGAACCATATGACATGGCTGGAATCAAACATGGGGTCAGCTAGTTATATGCAAGGAAAGCGACTTGTGTGCTGTACTATCTCTCTCCATACCCCTAGCTCTTATTTTTATTGTGACTGCTCTGAAGATAATCTGGAGAAGAGTGCAACACACAGGACTAACTAGAAATAATTAATGGCATAACTAATCCTGAAGTTTCTATGATAAGGTTAAAATTTTTGAGATGACAGGACTCTGAGAAGATTGCAAGTAGGACCTGATAGCAAAAAGAGATGAAAGACACCGTCACATAGGTTTAGTTTGGACATGTTACATTTGGCTCTCAAATTCTCTTCTTGAACACTTGAAAATGCAGTTTTGGAAACCAGATTAGTCAGATACAAATGTCAAGGTAATTTACATTGTAGTTAAGGTGGAGGAAAATAAACAGAGGAAATGTAGATTTCCAAGAAACTTTAATACTCTATAAAAATATCAACATTGAAAACATATTATGTTTGTTCCCCCACTTTGGTTGATAATATCACACAAAAGCACCACTCCCTTTCCCAAGTCTGCATCTAAATTCGGTTTTCAGAATAAGTGAAAATACTTTTTGTCAGATGTGGGGCTGGAGTGATAGCACAGCTGGTTGGGTGTTTGCCTTGCACGCTGCCGACCCGGGTTTGATTCCCAGCATCCCATATGGTCCCCTGAGCACCGCCAGGGGTAATTCCTGAGTGCATGAGCCAGCAGTGACCCCTGTGCATTGCTGGGTGTGACCCAAAAAGCAAAAAACAAACAAAGAAAAAAAAACCCTTTTTGTCAGATGTTCGACTCCTCTGAATTTTAGCACCCTCGGTAAAATAGGCATCCTAAAGCATTGTGAGGATGATATGATATCCCCTACTTGACAGTAAAGTAAGTTTTTATACTTCTGTGCCTTTAGACAGTCTCCTTTCTCTCAAGAAGGATGTTGAATTTTATTTCCACCTCTGATCCTCCAAGTGATTTCCCATTCTTCATTCCCACCCCACCCGCATGTCCTTTTTTCTAAAATGCCCTTTTAGACCACTCACTCCCATCTCTGCCCCCAGCAAACTCAGTTTTGCGTCTCCACATTATAAAATTACTGGATTCTCTAAACCTCTCTCTCTTTCTCAGACATTCACCTCCTTCTGAGCTGGGATTTCTTTTGTTTATTCACCTTGACCCCAGAATTAAAGTTGAAATATCTACCATAATAAGTGAACTCAACAACATACAAATTATGGATACTTTTTTTTTTAGATAAATCTTAAGGTATCATGTGTTCCTCCTTGCCAACTGTGAAAAACTTAAAATGATGATTTCTCTCAGAATTAAAACCAAATGCAATGTAAGATGCATTTTTCCCCGATATATCAGGTTTTAGGTTAGGAGCTTCTTCCATACGACTTTCTTTTCTTTTAGTTTTCTTGTTATGATTTAGGTAAACATGGTTCCAATAGTCTTAAGTTTATGATATTGATGTACAAAGTTGCTGCACCCACCATCACCACAGGGCAGGTACATTCCACCAATATCCTTGTATTACATCTGTAGCACTGTCCTCCTGTTCATCGATTTGCTCGAGCGGGCACCAGTAACGTATCCATTGTGAGACTTGTTATTGTTTTTGGCATATTGAATATGCCACAGCAGGTTGCCAGACTCTTCCATACAGTGTTTTACATCTAGCATCTAGTCCACCTTATTTTCCCCTGCCATACCTTGCCTTGCACGTGGCAGACCCGGGTTTGAATCCCAGCATCCCGTATGGTCCCCTGAGCACCACCAGGAGTAATTCTTGAGTGCAGAGCCAGGAGTAACCCCTGTGTATCGCCGGATGTGACCCAAAAACATATATATATATATATATATATATATGTATATATATATATGTCAGTATATAGTAATATTTTAGTGCAAATCAACACTAAGTTAAACTAACTCATAAAGCAAAATTTAGTTTCCTATTTTGCTCTTTATTGATAGAAAGGGTAATAAATGTATAAATATGATGAAATAGCTCCATGAAGTCTCTTTTGGCTACTGCATTCAACCTGAACTTGGTTTATTTTTCTTTCTTTCTTCAACGTGAACTCTTTTACTTATGAACAAGAGACTGTTGTGGACACAATTTTTTTCTTGCCGCTCCGGAGACCTGGAAACAAAATTTTAATCTGTGATTTGTTTTAGGATTTAATTTGATAAGCAAGAAATGTGAGTTGCTATAAATTGTCATTAAGAAATACCTAGTAAGCATAAAAAATTTCAAAAACTTCCTCTTACCTTTACAACTATTCAGCCAATTTAAAGGTTCACAGCATTCAAATCACTTTCAATTTCAGAAGATATCAGGTCTTTACCAAGAAAGCTTGCATTAAAGAGATGTGGATAAGAAAGTCTTGCAAAAAGTAGTTTATTTTATCAATAATACCTCTTAGTCACTGAGGCAGAAAGCAGAAAATTAAACTGAACTGGAAGGATAGAGTTTTGTTGTGACTCTTAGGAAAGCGACTAATTTTAAAAGCTTCTTACTTACTTGTAATAATTCCAACTTTAGAGACACACCATACTATTAGGTGTACCCCTAACTTTCAGAGTATTTTTAATTTGGTATTTATTTACAAGTAAAATTAAGATTCTTCTAATATATTTACTCCCTCTTCCAAAAATTCCTTTAACAAATGTTAGTTGCAAATGACTGATATCAATTATTTTTTTTTAACTCTCAGAGATGTTAGGAAAATGTCATAAAGTCTTTTGATTTTATAGCTTGATCTTCTATCTAAGGCCAGGTCTGCAGCCAAAGAGATAGTATAGCGAATAGGACACTTGCCCTGCATGTCACAGACACAGGTTTGAACCCTGGCATTCTGTATGTTCCCCTGTGCATTGCCAGGACTAATTACTGAGTGCAGTCATGAGTAACCCCAGAGCATCACCCAAACAAAACCAAACAAAACGTCTAAAGGTAGCTTGAAAGAGTAATAAAAAGTGGACATGATGATGCATGAGAAAGATGTACAGGTATTATTTATGCTAACCAATCAATGAATATGGTGGTTTTGTGTAAATAAGACCAAAGCTTTGCATGAGAATGTAGGAATGTAAGATAATCTATATTTGTTTTGTAAGTAGAATGGTCTGAATGCTTTTTCTCCCTCTCCTAAACATGGAAATCCTCAAAGATGAAGTATTGGGAGGTGCAACTCTTGGAAGGTGCTTTAATAATGAGGGTTGAGTCCTTATGTATAAGACCAGTGCAAATGTCTCACAATTATGAGTTTCAGTTACAATGATAAATATAATTTTGACACAAATATCATTAAGCAGTGCTGAATCATGAGTCCATTACTAGAGTAATTCCTAAGATTATTTTTTAAATAATAACACAAAACTTGTTATCGGGCATAATTGCCAGTGGTTTCCTGAAGTTCTCTGACTTACTGGGTATTTTTCTTCAGGCTTATAATAAAAATTAAATAATACATGTAAACATTTATAATAATGGCTTGCATGGAAGGCAGGTTTTGATTAACATGCTAAGGTTATAATTAACGATAATGATGTTTAGAGTAAGGTAATATGAAAGTAGCTAAGCAACTATTTTTTTCTAAATGTATCATGAACGTCTGTACCTACAAGTTGAAACTGAAATCAAGGTGCTAATTTTTTTAAATGAGATATTAATTCATTATTGAAAATGTATAGCAGTCCTTAGCAAGCTAGGAGTAGACATTCCTTTCTTTACCTAGTAGAGGGCAGTCATATGCACCATTTGTGTTATAATCAGCGCCACATGTTGGGGAGTTTGTCCTGTCTTTTTAAAAAGCTCTTTTAATAGTTCTTTAAAAACTGGTTTCAAAGCTATGAATTATTTAAGCTGTTGCCTAGTCCATGGAGCTCGGTTTAGTCCCTTCAAATATGAATGATAATCCAGCTGGATAGAGTGTTGGTGAGGTGTTCATTTCACTGAGGTTTCGTAGTAGTGTATCATCCTATACTCTTCTGGCTCATAGAATCTCATTTGATAGATCTGCTAAAATTCTTATTTCTTAGTGTTTCTTAGTATGCAAGTTTCTTTTTTGATCTCGCTACTTCCAATACTCTTTTCAATATTCTATGTTTGACTTTTGTCATTTTAATACAAAGTACTTTGGAGTTTTTCCTAGTTGAGTCTATTTTCACACTCCCTCAAAACAAAGATTAGAGATAATTGAAATTACTTTTTATATTCTACTAGCACACTTAGAATTTTAAAGTTCTTGTCTTGTGTATACACATTTTCCTCAAATTTTATTCTTGTCTATAACTGTTCCTTGTTTTTGATTGTATACAATAGTCCTTTGTTCAAAACATATGAGAACAGAATGGGAAATGTGATCTAAGCCCTTCAGTGAGTGTCTAAAACTTAAGATTCAAACAAATCCTAAATATATTTTGATGTTCACTGTACATACATGCTTATAATATTATTCAATTTATAGATTAAACATAGTAAGAAATTAGCAAAAGCAGTAAAATAGTAGAATAATAACAATATTCTGTAACAGAAATTATAGGAATGTGGTCTCTCTTGGCCTCAGATAATCTTATTGCACATAATATTCTCAGACCCCATTGGCCACAGGTAGCTGAAACCATGGACAGTAAAACTGAGAATACTCTCCAAGTATATCCCTTTCTAGGCAAATTTCATGACCTCATTTTTCCCAACAGCAGTGTAGTATTCCATTGTATAGAGTGCCATAGTTTCTTTATCCATACATCTATTCTTGGGCACTCAGGTTCTTTCCAGATTCTGACTATTGTGAATAGTGCTGCAATGAACATAGGAGTGCAGATAGTGTTTCTGCTGTGTGTTTTGGATCCCTAGGGTATATTCCTAGAAGTGGTATTTCTAGGTCAAATGGAGCTTAATTTCTAGTTTTTTGAGGAATGCCCATATTGTTTTTCAAAAAGTCTTGACCATTTGCCATTTCCACCAGCAATGAATGAGTCTCTTTCTCCTGGCATCTGCGCCAGCACTGGTTGTTCTTGTTCATTTGTATGTATGCCAGTCTCTGTGGTGTGAGTTGATATCTAATCCTTGTTTTGATTTGCATCTCCCAGATGATTAGTGATGCAGAGCATTTTTTTATGTGCCTCGAATTTCTTCTTTGAGAAAGTTTCTGGGCCCAGAGGACTGACCAATGGGTGGTCAATGGTGTGGGAGATAGAGGTTAGTTAATATAGAGGAAGATCCATTATGACAATATTCGTTGGAAATGGTCACTCTGGACAGGAACTGAGTGTTGAAAGCAGGTAAAGGGATATACACGCTAACCTTTCAGCATCTGTATTGCAAGCCATAGTGCCTAAAATGAGAGAGAGAAAGAGAAAGAGAGAGAGAAGAGAGGAGCCTGCCATAGAGGCAGGCTGTGGTGGGGTGGGATGACCTGAAGGGGCCGGAGGGAAACTGGGGACAGTTTCTGGGAAACAGTGCTGGGAAATTACGCTGGTGAAGTTAGAGTGTACCTAAATAATTTTGCGTACAGTGTAAAGAAATATTTGTATTTATCAAGAAAAGTTACTTTTAGTATGTCCAGAAATAATAGTCCAAAAATTTAATTTAAAAGTAAGCATATATTTAATATTTTCAGTAACTCATGTAATTAAATTTTTGACCTTGAATTTTATACATTTTGAGTGATAAGTGCATAAAGCCATTACGAGGACTAACTAAAAGTTAAATCATACAAGCCACATTTTTGAGTATACTTTTTTCTATTCAGATTAACATTTGTCTTAATTCAAAGAGAATTATCTTTTTTAAATGTGATAGGCCTCCGTCCCTCTCAGAGAGCCCGGCAAGCTACCGAGAGTGTATTGGATATGCCAAAAACAATAACAATATGTCTCTCAATGAGAGACGTTACTGGTGCCCGCTAGAACAAATCGATGAGCAATGGGATGACAGTGACAGTGTAATGTGACAGAAGTGGGCCCAGGAAAATATTAGGTTTCATTATATGCTTATAGTGCTTATTCTGTTTATACTTCAATCTTATCTTACCTGTTTGATGTCTATGCTTTACATATATATATATATATTTTATGCCTTATGTTTTTAATATTTTTAAAAAATAATTTTTATGGATTATAATGTCTGCAATTGTCTTTTACTGTAAAATTTGTTTTGTGCTTAAAAGTTGCTTTCTGCGTGAAAATTAGTAGGTTCCCTTTGCATTTTTAGAGTCACATCAAAATTTACATTTAAACTCATTGCAGATACATGTCAACATTTAATTATAAAGTGACATTATAAGGACAAAAATCATAGATATAAAAACAATATTTTGTATTTATTTTTCTTTAAGTTTAAAATTAATGATATGATATAATGACAAATAAGAAGCTGTATGTAGTGAGAATTATGAAACTAACAAAAATTAAGAAAATGTGATGGAGACTGAGAAACTAAAACTGACCCCTTCAACTAAACAAGAGGAGGGAGAGAGAGAAGCATTCCTTTTATTTCCCCAATTAAAGGAGTTAAGGGCCCACCCGCCCACCGGATTTCTGGGAGTGGACTGGGCCTGACAGGTTTATGGGAGCGCAAGGGAGATGGCACTTGAAGGTCTCGCCGAATGGGCGAGATATACTGACACCGGCTGTTTTCCCCTGAGCACCTGAAGGTCATATCATGTGGGAAAGATGCATTAATAGTCTTTTGCCAATTACCTCTGTATCTCCTGTTTCACTGATAAGAATGTACATAGTAGTTTGTAGCCCAGCTTTAGAGGATAAAAGACCCTCTCAGCAAACGGGGCTCCAAGTCTCTTTCTCTTCTGACTTGGGGTCCTCAGCTCTGAGCTTCTAAGAAACTCAGGATCTTATCCTGAGCGGTCTCTCTCAATGCTCACTCATGGCTTGTGCCAGCACAACAATAGGAATATAAACATTACATGGAAAAAAAACCTCAAAATATCTCTAAGTCAAGATCTTCACATTAAATCAAATCCATAGTTATGCAAATGTGTGAGGTCCAGGAAGATAGTACAGTAGGTGAGATTTTTTTTTGCATGCAGTAGACTCATGTTTGATCCCTGGCACTACATATGGTCCCCTGAGCTTTGCCAAACATGATCCCTGAACAGATCGCAGAGCAAGGAGAAAATTCTGAGCATAGCCATGTATGCTTTGCATGAAGGAGGTGTGGGTTGGATTTCTGAGCACCACCAAGAGTGACCCTCTGAGCACATAGTCAGAAGAGTCATTGTAGCCACTGAGCAGAGCCAAGTGTGTGTGACCTAAAACAAAAGGAGAGAGAGGGAAGAAAAATGGGAGGGAGGGAGAAAGGGAGGGAGGAAGGGAGGGAGGGAGGGAGGAAGGAGAGAAGGAAGGAAGGAAGGAAGGAAGGAAGGAAGGAAGGAAGGAAGGAAGGAAGGAAGGAAGGAAGGAAGGAAGGAAGGAAGGAAGGAAGGAAAGAACTGTTAACTCAGATAAAAAAGACCTGAGACATGACAATTAAACGCCCTACCCGCTGTGCTATCGCTCCGGCCCCAATAAATCGGTTGAAAAAAAGAAAAATGTTTACTATCAGGAAGGAAGGAAGGAAGGAAGGAAGGAAGGAAGGAAGGAAGGAAGGAAGGAAAAAAGGAAGGAAAAAAGGAAGGAAGGAAGGAAGGAAGGAAGGAAGGAAGGAAGGAAGGAAGGAAGGAAGGAAGGAAGGAAGGAAGGAAGGAAGGAAGGAAGGGAACTGTTTACTCAGATAAAAAAATAAAAAGACCTGAGACATAACAACTAAATATAAAGCATGATTATAAATCTGTTGTAAAAAAGAAAAACGTTTATTACTTAGACCAAAAGAGGGCAGCAATGGGCCACCGAACAATGGAGGAGAAGCTAGGCTGACTAGCTCTAAGAGGACACTGATTTTATCTTTGTGAGATTGTAACCCAAACACGAAAGCTTGTAACTATCTCACAGTGATTCAATAAAATTAAAAAAAATTTTTTTAATTAAAAAAATTTTTTTAATTAAAAAAAGATACTGATTTTAACTTAGTTAGAAAATCTGTTTATCTAAATAGAGGTAGTGCCTATGTTTCAGTAAAAACAGCTACAAAGAAATAGTACAGCGGCTGATGTGTTTGCTTTGCACATGGCCAGACCCAAGAAAGATCTGAGACGGCTTTATAATCCCTAAGGACAGCCAGGCATGATCTCTGAGCACAGAGTCAGGAGGAGCACCACCAGGTATAGTCCTAAGGCAACACAATAAACAAAAGCTTACAAAAAAAAAAAAACCCAAAAAACAGAACATCAACCACCTATATGCACACTGGGAGAAACATGCATAGTGATGTTTAGTGCAAATGGAACAACAGAGTTTACAAAGCAAATAGAATTCATTCTACAGTGTATCCATCAGCTTTCAGGGCAGTGGGGCAGCTCTTTTAAATTTTAACCTAGGGTCACTTCTGGAGTCACAGTTATTACCCTGGAGTACCCAGAAAACAATATGGGACCAAAATCAACCTCAGGAACTTTTCAGATATAGAATTATAGTTTTTTCCCCCCAGATTCCTGGATCAGAATAGGGTGCTACCATTTTATTTTATTTTCAATGTACTAAAATTCTTAAACAGTTGATTAATAATTACTGTCAAAATATAAGAAAATGATAAGAAATGCAATAGCAACAAACAAGAAGACTCCTAATATTCCTTGGTGGAAGTTGTCATTTAATCCAGCAATTATTTAGGATATAATTTCCATTCTCTACAAAGGTGAATCTATTTGCTTAATCTGTTGGCATTGAATTATAACTTTTTTACATTAGAATTTAGTTTATCGGGCTGGAGTGATAGCACAGCGGGTAGGGCGTTTGCCTTGCATGTGGCGGACCCGGGTTCAATTCCCAGCATCCTATATGGTCCCCTGAGCTCGGCCAGGGGTAATTCCTGAGTGCAAAGCCAGGGTGACCCCTGAACATCGATGGGTGTGACCCAAAAAGCAAAAAAAAAAAAAAAGAATTTAGTTTATTTCTTTTGTACTCTGCCATATTTGAAATTTTGTGCTCTAGTACTTGATTAGTTTCAGTATGTTAACTCTTGAAAACAACATATTTCTTATTATATTTATTCATCTAACTTACTTGAGACTCACAATTCATTTTTCTTTTTATTTATTTATTTATTTTTAACTTATTTATTTTTAATTAGTGAATCACCGTGAGGGTGCAGTTACAGATTTATACATTTTTGTGCTCATGTTTCCCTCATACAAAGTTCGAGAACCCATCCCTTCACCAGTGCCCACTCTCCACCACCAGTAAACCCAGCATCCCTCCCACCTCCCCAGTCCCATCTCCCCCCACCCTACCCTGCCACTGTGGCAGGATATTCCCTTTTGTTCTCTCTCTCTAATTACGTGTTGTGGTCTGCAATAAGGGTGTTGAGTGGCCATTGTGTTCGGTCTCTAGTCTACATTCAGCACGCATCACCCTTCCCCTGCATGGCCTCTGACCACATTTTACTTGGTGTTCCCTTCTCTGAGTTGCCCTCTCCCCAGAATGTGAGGCCAGCCTCCAAGCCATGGAATCAAGCTCCTGGAACTTATTTCTACCATTCTTGGGTGTTAGCCTCCTACTCTGTTATTCTATATTCCACAGATGAGTGTAATCTTTCTATGTCTGTCTCTCTCTTTCTGACTCATTTCACTTAGCATGATACTTTCCATGCTGATCCACTTATATGCAAAATTCATGACCTCATTTTTCCTAACAGCTGCATAGTATTCCATTGTATAGATGTACCAAAGTTTTTTCAACCAGTCACAATTCATTTTTCAAACCAACGAAAGTTTAAAATCATTTTGAGTTATCAATGTGTGAGAAATATTAAAATTTTCTTTCCATGAACATGTGGGTTTTTTCCTTTTTCTTCATTTTTAAAACAAAGTGAGTGCGTAATACATGTTTTGATACTGTACTTTCAGCACATAAATGTGTAATATTCAATAGCTTTAAATAGGCTGTTATATATCCTATAACTTTGATATAGGTTTTGCCTTTAATACCTCTAACAAAACAACACTATTTTTTTGTTTTTGTTTTTGCCCTTTATACCTCTCTTATCCTGAGATTCTGCTTTGTCTTTTACTATAAAATTGTAACCCCAAAGAGTTTCCTAAATTGCTTTTCTGCTGAGTCAAAAGGCAGGCACTAGCTCTTTCATTGATTCTTTTATAGGTTTGCATTTTCCTCTCCTTTGTCATTCAGGAACATTTCTTAGGCCCTACATTTCCTTTCTCATCTTCCCTTAATTATCTTTAGGTAAGGGATGATTTAGTTATTGCAGTATTTGCCAAGTTCACTATGACCTTCCTCTGTCACCTTTAATTGTATGTAAATTTCTTCTTGGAGCCCTTGCCAGGTTGCCAGTTGTTCCACTGACTTTTTCTTGCAGTCATTTACCTCCTGTGGTTCAGCAGAGAAACTCGAGATCATGTCATCTCTGCTGCTTGCTTTATTGCTTACTTTATGTCTATTCTAGTTAGTTGTTTTTTAAAAATCATTAATTTGTTGGCTTGTTCTGTGGCCATGTCCAATACACTGTGGGTGAGGATCACTCTGGGAGATGCTCTGAGGGCACCACTTAGGGTTGGGGACTTGGGAAACCCAGGCTTGGCTTCCTGTGGACAAAGCATGTACTCAGCCCATTGAGCTCTCAGGCACAAGGCTCGTGAGTCTTCAACCTTACCTTTAAAATGTTTGTTTTAGGACCGCGCTCATTTGTGGAGTATAAAATAACATAACATGGGACTGACATCAAAGAACAGTAGACACAGGGTCAGGAAGATTGCTCCATAGTTGGAAGCCTGCCTCCTGAGCGGCGGGGGGCAGGGGTACAGCTGGAATAGAGAAGCATCGCTAAGACAAGGATGGCTGGAGGGATCTGTTTGGGAAGGGAGATGTGTGCTGAAAGTAGATAAAGGACCAAACATGATGGCCTCTCAGTATCTGCATTGCAAACCATAATGCCCAAAAGTAGAGAGAGAGTATGAGTAATATTGTCTGCCATGGAGGCAGTGGGAGGATGGGAAAAGTGGGGGTATACTGGGGATATTGGTGGTCGGGAACGTGCACTGGTGGGGGGACGGGTGTTTGAACATTGTGTGATTGTAACTCAAACATGGAAGCTTGTAACTGTATTTCACGGTGATTCAATTAAAAAAATTTGTTCTATGATATGCTTATTGAAACAGAGCCCAGATTGACCTAGAGAAAGTTACTTTTCTCAGTAACTAATCAATATTAATTCCTAAATAAAATTAAGAAAATACTTAAACAGGCTTTGAATTATTATGCACCAGAGATTGCATCGTATTTGTTGGTTTTATTAATATTCTGCAGATACTAAATCACTGTCACTGTCACTGTCATCCCATTGCTCATTGATTTGCTCAAGTGGGCACCAGTAACTCTCCATTGTGAGACTTGTTGTTACTGTTTTTTGGCATATTGAATACACCACGGGTAGCTTGCCATGATCTGCTATGTGGGCGAGATACTCTCAGTAGCTTGCCGGGCTCTCTGAGAGGGGCGGAGGAATCGAATCCTGGTTCTGCTGAGTGCAAGGCAAATGCCCTACCCGCTGTGCTATTGCTCTGGCCAGCAGATCCTAAATATCCAATAAATATCTTTTAAAACATGAGTTGGAATACTAAATATGGAAATAGAAGATTGCCTTTTGCAGTGGGGTTAGAGACCCTCACAGCTGTGCTCAGAAGATCTGGGCTCCACTGCCCAGAGGTCAGATTCTTAGGCCAAAGGCCTAAGAATTCGATGCTGCTGGCCAGGGATACTCCGTTATACAGCAGTGTTGGGGCCCATCCGGACCACACCCCACCACAGTGCTGGATGTGCGTCAGTACAGTTAGTAAGCCCCAAAGAGATCATTTGTCTATTAGAAGGTGTTGCAGGATAATTGTGCTGGGTCTTTTGCCTTTTGTAATAGACTTTGTGGTAATTAGTAATGAGTTTACTTTTTGAAGTCAGAGAGTAAAAGAACCTGTTGAGTTTGAGAATTATATTTCTAAGAATTCTTAGGGCTAGGACACAGCTCAAAGGGCTAGTGCACATGTTTTGACTGCGGGGGTGGGGGTAGGTTCAATTCCTGGCACCTCATGGTCATCCAAGCACCACAGGACAAAGTGCCAAAGCAAATTAAAAAAGATATTTTAATAATCTGAACTAATCCATAGTTTAAGACTATCAACAGCAATTAAATGTCGCTTTCTTTTAATAAAATAATTCAGTCAGCTATAAAATTCACCGTATCTTAGAGAACACGGGCCTTGATACCTTGATACCGGGAATAAATAGAAATTTAATGAATCACTGGCTTATTTACTGCAGTGCAAATGGGCAGTAAGTGATCAGTGTCTAGCACCTGAATGCATTAGTTAAATAATACTACCCTTAGTTTAAGGTTCCTTGAAATTTGATTTCCGTCTCTCTGATTATTTTTGTTTGTTCATTATAGACACCTGGATGTCCAGAAATAGTTCTTGTTATTGCTTGAAAGATGACTTGCATATTTCCACAATTTGTGTTATATTTTATATTTTCAAATGACTATTTAGAAATAAATAATTTTGGAATGGAAAGGGTAACTTGGCATTGGGAAAGAGTCCGAGTCTGTGTGAATTTTGACTCCGAGTGTCAGCATGCCTTGTAGTGTAGGGTGTAGCTGCTAGAGCTCAGACAATAAAATATATCATCCCATCAAAGTTAAAAAAAAATCTCTCTCTATATGGACATATATAATTGTGTCACATTATTTAATATTTTCCACATTTTTTCTTACATTTTGGTGTATAGATAGCAGTACATATTTTAGCAGCTGAAGGGAAAGTATTTTATAACTATAATCATAAATAAAATGCATTGCTTTAAAAATATGCAAAGATTTGCATTAATACTTTAAAATTGCCAGATTTGGTTCCTCTTTAAATATTCTTTTCCTCTAGGTTCTGTGACTCCCTTGTCTTATATTTCTTTAACTTCTCTCCTTGTTCTGAATTTCTGCTCATTCCTCAAATCTTATCAAATTTTTCAGTCATTTCCCCACAGACCAAACTTAACCTTCAGAAATAATTAACATCCTTAAAATATTTTGAAATAAATTGGATAGTAAAAAATTGGGGCTTTACATACTAAAAGTTGTTTCAGATTTTTCTGAAAAGAAATCTGAACTATATGGACAATCCAATTTGATGTTTTACTTGGTAGTTGAAGCTGTGTCACAGATGTTCATTTCGACAGCTCAGCCACCACTCCCTTTGGTAATCTTCACCCACTGAATCTAACCCTCAGTTATCCATAATCATACTTGCCTGGTTGTTTTACTATAATATTCATTTCTTGATATTTGTGTCTCCATAAAAATTAGAAAGTGAAAGAATTACAGAGATCTTAGGGGTTTTTTTTGTTTGTTTGTTTTTTCTTTTATTGAATCACCATGTGGAAAGTTATAAAGGTTTCAGATTTAAGTCTCAGTTATACAATGCTCGAACACCCATCGAGATTTTCATTTTAAGAAAAATTGCAAGAGCACAAATGTTAACATTCAAATGGAAAGTATATGTCTTATGCCTAAAATATTCCATTTATTTCCACAATATTTCATCTACTGCTTTATATATTAGCACTGCATTGTAGCACTGTCATCCTGATGTTCATCGATTTGCTAGAGTGGGCACCAGTAGTGTCTCCATTGTGAGACTTGTTGTTACTGTTTTTGGCATATAGAATACGCCCCGGGTAGCTTGCCAGGCTCTGCTGTGGAGGCGGAATACTCTCGGCAAGCTACTGATACTCTCGTTATCGGTATCCGAGTATCCCACCACTTCATATATTAATGATTCTAAAATATTTATTGCCCATTTAGATTTTTTTCCCTGAAGTTTTTCTTTTTTTTTCCTTTTGCTATTGTCTTTTGGCCACATGCAACTGTACCCAAGGTTTATTCCTGGCTCCGTGCTTAGCGATGAGTCCTTGTGGTGCTCAGGAGAACTGTATGTGGTGCTGGGGATCGACCCAGGGGTGGTGCATTCCAGAAAAGCACCTTACCTTTGTACTATTTGTACTGTGTTCCTTCCCTCCACTTTTGACCCAGAAATATGATTTGTTTATTTTTTTTAATTTAATTTAATTTCTTTTGACTTTTGTTGCGGGTGGGTCACACCCAGCGATGCTCAGGTCAAAAGGCTACAAATATGGAAAATGTATTAAGCACAGGAAAACCAAACTTCAGTTATTTACCAGTCTGAATTAAAGAGAAAAATATTATTAATCGCAACTTTCACTATAAGTGAGTAGAGTGCTTGTCTGCAGTGAGTGTGGCACTGGGTTCAATACTTGGTACTGCAAACAAGCAAACAAACAAAACCCCACGGTTGATGGTTGATGTTTGAGCCAGGGAGATGACTCTAAGCATTGGGAGTAGCAATGTAGCAATGACCCCCTCAAACAGTGATAATAACAACGAAAATTTCACTGACTAATAAAAGGTAAAATATAATTTCACCACGAGAGATGCTTTTTTCTTGATCTTGTGAGCAAAAGGTCATGACACTACTTTTAAAACCAAATCTATGTATGATTAAATCTTAATATCAATGATTGGTAACAACATGATAAATAATTTTTATCATAATTAAAATTTTTTTAAATCATAACTAAAGAAGCCTTTGTTACTTGAGCATTAGATTGAAGCAGAAGACATCTCATTAGTGCCATGTGTGAGACCTACTATGGCCCCACTAATGACATCCTAATCCAACCCTTGCCATGAATTGCTTACTTTTCAGTTTTGTTTCCCCACTTTCTATAAAGTTCCCTCTGCAGTATCATTCATTATAGAAGGATCTTAATCCTCCCAGCAATGTCATATTTATCACTTGAGACTAAGTCCAGACCGTGAAACTAAGATGTCTTATCTATGTCTGTCCGTCTCTTTCTGATATAAAAGGACTGCACTCATTTGTGGAGTATAGAATAACATCACATGAGGCTGACACCCAAGGACAGTAGATACAAGGGCCAGGGCGATTGCCCCATAGCTGAAAGACTGCTTCACGAGCAGAGGGTAGAAGGCAGATGGGATAGAGTAGGGATCACTAAGAAAATAATGGCTGGAGGAAGCAGTCGGGATCGGAGATGTGTGCCGAAAATAGATAATGGACCAAACATGATGACCTCTTAGTGTCTGTGTTGCAAGCCACAATGCCCAAAAGTAGAGAGAGAATATGGGGAATATTGACTGCCATGGAGGCAGGGGGAGGTTGAGAAAGGGAGGAGGATACTCGGGATATTGGTGGTGGGGAATGTGCACTGGTGGAGGGATGGGTGTTTGATCATTGTGTGATTGTAACCCAAACATGAAAGCTTGTAACTATCTCACAGTGATTGAATTAAATTGAAAAAAAAAAAAGTCTTCTCCCTGAACAGTCAGAGCAAACACAGGCTCAAAGTCAAAGGATGGAAAACAATCCTACAAGCAAACAACTCCCTCAAAAAAGCTGGGGTGGCAATACTAGTATCTGACAACATAGATTTCAGACTAAAAAAGGTAAGAAAGGAAAGTGAAGGTCATTTTCTATTCATCAAGGGATATATACAGCAGGAAGAAATCACACTCTTAAATGTATACGCACCTAATGAGTGACCAGCTAACTACTTAAAACAACTCCTAGCAGAATTTAATGGCGACATCATTGGCACCATGATAGTAGTTGGAGACTTCAACACTGCCTTATCACCTCTGGATTGATCGACAAGAACAAAACTCAGCAAGGAAACAATGACTCTGAAGGAAAAAATGGAGGAGAGAGGGTTAATAGACCTATACAGGGCTTTACACCCCAAAAAGAAAGAATGCACGTTCTTTTTCAGTGTACATGGAACATTTTTCAAAATAGACCACATTCTGGGTCACAAAACATATCTGACTGTTCTAGGTCACAAAACATATCTCAATAGAATCAGGAAGATAGAAATTGTATCAACTATCTTTTCAAGACCATGATCCGCTGAAGATAGAAGCTAATCACACACAGACGTGGAGAACCAAATCAAACACCTGGAAATTAAACAACTCATTGTTGAACAATGAGTTGGTCACAAAGAAATCAAAATATACTTTAAAACAAATGAGAATGAAGACACAAGCTACCAGAACCTATGGGATACAGCTAAAGCTGTGTTAAGGGGAAAATTTATAGCCCTGCAAGCATTCCTCAGGAAGGAAGAAAGGGCCTACATAGATAGCTTGACTTCGCAGCTGAAGATCTAGAAAAGGACCAGCAAAGGAACCTAAACCAGATCGAAGGAAAGAAATAATAAAAATTAGAGCAGAAATTAACAACACGGAAACCCAGAAAACAGTCTGAAAGATCAGTGAAACAAAGAGCTGGTTCTTCGAGAAAATGAATAAGATCGATAAACCACTAGCAAGACTCACAAATAAAGAGAGAGAGAGAACCCTAATAAAGTGAATCAGAAATGAAAAAGGGGACATCACAACAGAAACCAATGAAATTCAGAACATTATCAGAGACTACTTTGAAAGTCTGTATGCCATAAAACAAGAGAACCGAAAAGAAATTGATAAATTCCTGGATTCCTACAATCTCCCAAGACTGAGCCAAGAAGATTTGGAATACCTGAACAGACCCAATAATATCAAGGAAATTGAAACTGTAATCAAAAATCTTCCCCAAAACAAAAGCCCAGGCCCAGATGGTTTCACTAGTGAATTCTTCCAAACATTTAAAGAGGACCTGTTGCCAGTTCTCCTCAAGCTTTTCCAGGAAATTGAAAAAACAGGAACTCTCCAAAACAGTTTCTATGAAGCACATATCTCCCTAATACCAAAAGCAAATAAAGACACTGCTAACAAAGAAAACTACAGGCCAATATCCCTGATGAACATGGATGCGAAGATCCTCAACAAAATACTATGGGAGGCATCACTCTCCCCAACCTCAAACTCTACTACAAAGCGGTAACAATTAAAACAGCATGGTACTGGAACAAAGGCAGAGACGCATACCAATGGAACTGGGTGGAATATCCCTACACATCACCCCAATTGTATGAACATCTAATCTTTGGTAAGGGAGCAAGAAATGTGAAGTGGAGCAAGGAAAGCCTCTTTACAAATGGTGCTGGCATAACTGGTCAACCAGATGCAAAAAAATGGGCTTAGACATTGACCTAACACCAAGCTCAAAAGTCAGATCAAAATGGATTAAAGACCTCAACATCAGACCACATTCCGTAAGGTACACTGAAGACAAGGTCAGCAAAACCCTCCACGATATTGAAGCTAAAGGTATGTTCAAAGATGACACGGAACTAAGTAATCAAGTAGAAACAGAGAAACAAATGGGATTATATTAAACTAAGAAGCGTCTGCACCTCAAAAGACACAGTTAGCAAAATACAAAAGCAACCTACAGAATGGGAAAGGATATTCACCCAATACCCATCAGATAAGGGATTGATATCAAGGGTATATAAAGCACTGGTTGAACTCTACAAGAAGAAAACATCCAGCGCCATCAGAAAATGGGGCAAAGAAATGAACAAAAAATTTCTCAAGGAAGAAATACAAATGGCCAAAAGGCACATGAAAAATGCTATTCACCACTAATCATCAGGGAGATGCAGATCAAAACAACTATGAGGTACCACCTCACACCACAGAGAATGGCACACATCCAAAAGAACATAAGCAACTGCTGTTGGCGTGGAGGTGGGGAGAAAGGGACCCTCCTACACTGCTGGTGAGAATGCCAACTGGTTCATCCCTTCTGGAAAACAATATGGTTGCTCCTCAAGAAATTAGAAATTGAGCTCCCATTTGATGCAGCAATACCACTTCTGGGAATATATCCTGGAGAGGCAAAAAGGTATAGTCGAAATGACATCTGCACTTGTATATTCAACGCAGCACTGTTTACAATAGCCAAAATCTGGAAAAAAACCTGAGTGCCCAAGAACAGATGACTGGCTAAAGAAACTTTGGTACATCTACACAATGGAATACTATGCAGCTGTCAGAAAAGGCAGTCATGAACTTTGCATACAAATGGATCAACTTGGAAAGCATCATGCTAAGTGAAATGAGCCAGAAAGAGAGAGACATGCATAGAAGAATTGCACTCATCTGCAGAATATAAAACAACAGAGTGGAAGACTAACACCCAAGAATAGCAGAAATAAGTACCATATTTGCTTCATGGCTTGGAAGCCGCCTCACATGCTGGGGGAAAAGGCAGCTCAGATACAGAAGGGAACACCAAGTAAAAATGTGCTGGGAGGACCCACTTGGGATGGGAGAGGCGTGCTTAAAGCAGACTATAGACCGAATACGAAGGCCACCCAATACCTTCATTTCTAACCACAATACCTAAAAGGAGAGAAAGAGCAAAAGGGAATGCCCTGCCACAGAGGCGGGGTGGGGGGATGGGGTGGGAGGGGTGGGAGGGATGATGAGGTCATCAGGGGAGAATGGGCACTGGTGGAGGGATGGATACTCAAGCTGTGTATGACTGAAATGCAAGCATGAGAATATGTAAATCTTTATCTGTACCCCCACGGTGATTCACTAATTAAAAAAATAATAAATTAAAAAAAACTAAAATAAATAGATAACTAAATAAAAGTCTTCTCAAAGTGCCCAGATAACTTTCTTTTCTGCACTTGCTCTCTGATGCAGAAATTTCTGATATATGGATTAGTTTCTTCAACTAAATTATAAGGTTTTACGTGAAAAATAACTGTTGTTTTAATCATCTTGTCCCTGAAAGTTAGTGTCTAACAAATGTTTACTGATGGTTTGTATGTTTGATATATCTTAAATAACAAACCCAAGTTAGCACCTAAGCTGTCTTTGTGACTTTCTGTTGCCTTGATGCCTTGGTACTTACCATAATCCACTTTTAATGCATCTGTTTAAAAGAGGCCTCCTGAATATCAATGGTCTAATTCAGCAGAGGCCCCCTTAACAGGCAATTTGAAAACTAGATGATTAGCATGTATCTAAGAGCAGGTGTAGTTTAGCCATCTGGATTATCCTCCTGTTGATACTGGGGGTTCCCTTCTCCCATAGAGGTGAATGTTCCTTCTTTTCTTTCTTCCCCCTTTAGTCTTTTTTTGACAAACAAGTCTCAAATGGAAATAATTTACACCTTTTGTTTTATTTAAAATAATAAAAAGTTTATGGTACATTCGGTATATGTTCAATTATATTAAAATATTTATTTTATTGTGATTATTAATATTAAAAAAACAAAAACAAGGGCAATATAAACAAATTTTATGTACTAAAAATTGAAATGCCTTTATCTACTGTTTATAAATTATCTGTATTATATTCATTAGTTATATATAATGCACAATTATAATTGAATCATTATAGATATTAATAACTAATGTACCATTTTAGCCAATACATACTCTCTTTTGGCAAAGTCCAAGTCCTTTTTAAATACTTGCCTATTTTGTATCTACATTTACAGATTTCATATGTTTATTTTTGGATATAAAACTTAAATTTTTGTTAGTACTATAGTTTTCCCGATTTCCTAACCATAATCTTCTAACCAAGGAAGGATGCATGGAAAATAAGTATACTACTCACTGTACTATCTCTCTGGTCCCAATTTACTAGTTCTTGTTAGTAAAATGTGATGTTGGGTTTTATTCTGCAATTAATTATTAAAACAATAATTCTCAAATTTTGACCCCATGGTTTTATACTGCTTTTCCTTGTTCCTATTTGTGATAATGGGGGAACGTGTATTCTAACTACAATTTGTGTGGTTAAAAAGTCCATACCTTTTGTGACATGGAACTTTATTCTTTTTAGACTCCTCTAGAGTCTTGCTAATTATTACTTATAGAAAAGGCGAATTTGAGAAAGGCCAGGCATACAGGTTTGGGAATTCAGACACATCTAAGTTTAAAGTCTTGGCTATATTTTTTCATTAATAGTGTGACTTTCAGAAAATTTCTTAAGTAATCTAACTCTGGGTTTCCTTCTTTTCAAAATAAGAATCATGATTAGAGTCAAGTTTTGTTTTGTTTTTTTCCTTTTTGTGTCACACCCAGCGATGCACAGGGGTTACTCCTGGCTTTGTACTCAGTACTGACTCCTGGTGGTGCTCAAGGGACCATGTGGGATGCTTGGACTTCTGCATGTCCCACGAATTGGCCTCGTGCAAGGCAAATGCCTTACCCACTGTGCTATCACTCCAGCCCCTAGAGTCAAGTTTTTAAACTTAAGGTTAAACAACCTACTATCTAGAAAGCATTAGTATATGTTTGAAACTCTGGGTCATTTGTCAGACTTCAGAATACCTGCAAATATGACACTAATATTTTTGGGGTTTGTTCATTTGTTTTTTGGGTCCAACAGATGTGCTCAAGGGTTACTTCTGGCTTTCTGCTCAGGAATCCCTCCTGGTGATGCTCGGAGGACCATTTGTGGGACTGGGTATCAAATATTGGTTGATTATGTTCAAGGTTAGCAACCTACCTGCTCAACTAGCCCTCCAGCCCCCGTGAGAAAGTTCCATTTTGTATCACATTATCCAAAAGCCTACAATTAATTCCTGGTAATGTTTTCTTTTTTCTTATATTGGTGCTAGAGGATAGCACAGAGGGTAGGGCGTTTGCCTTGCATGCAGCCGACCCGCTCCATCCCTCTCAGAGAGCGGTAAGCTACCGAGAGTATCCCGCCTGCATAACAGAGCCTGGCAAGCTACCCGTGGCATATTCGATATGCCAAAAACAGTAACAACAAGTCTCATAATGGAGACATTACTGGTGCCTGCTCGAACAAATCGATAAACAACGGGATGACAGTGCTACAGTGCTATATTGGTGCATCTTTTCTTCCTAGTTGTTTTTTTTGGGGGGGCGCTCCTGTCAGGCACACATTTCAGAAGTTAGATATTGAGGCACCATTATAGATGACAACTTCTGCTGACTAAAGATGGGAGAGAGAAAGAGATAAAACATGGATAACAAACTATTGCTTGGTAGAAAAACAAAATTATTATGGTTAATCAACTGCAGTCAGATGCTCTACTTCCCCCTGAAAGCAATCTCAAATTGATGCAGAGTATGATTTATATTGATAAATACATACATTTCACACATCTTATCTCCTTTCTTTTTATTTGGCTTTTTTGGGTCACACCCAGCAATGCTCAGGGGTTAGTCTTGGCTCTGCACTCAGGAATCATTCTGACAGTGCTGGGGGACCATATGGGATGCCGGGGATCGAACCGGGATTGTCTGCGTGCAAGGCAAACACCCTACCCGCTGTACTATCGCTATGGCCCATCTTATCTCCTTTCTACCAGCATCCAGTTTCCACTAAAACAACAACAACAAAAATAAAAAAATCTAGATGTCTTTATGATAAAATTCTAGCCAATGTCTTATAAATTTCATAATTAAGTCAATAGATGTTATTTTAATACATTAATAACTATAAGTGAAAAAACCTACACTTTAAAAAGAAAAAATTTACATATTTAATTATCAGGTGGACTAGAGTGATAGCACAGGGGGTAGGGAGTTTGCCTTGTACTTGGCCAGCCTGGGTTTGATTCCTCCATTCCTCTTGGAGTGCCTGGCAAGCTACCGAGAATATCCCGCCCACACGGCAGAGCCTGGTAAGCTACCTGTGGCATATTCGATATGCCAAAAACAATAACAAGTCTCACAATGGAGACTTTACTGGTGCCCACTTGAGCAAATTGATGAACAACGGGATGACAGTGCTGACAGTGCTGAATTATCAGGTAATTTTCACAGGGCATTAATAATCCTAAAAACTTAATCTTAAAAAGTTTTGAAATTTAAAATATATTAAAGTATTAAATATCTCAAAGTATTAAAATGAATAAGTATATATTTTCATACTCAAAATAATATATATCTCTCTCTGTTCCAATGTCTAAAAAAAACAACAACATGAAAGATTGTAACTATATCTCATGGTGATTCTATAAAATTTAAGAAAAAGAAAAGAAAAAACAAAAAAAGTAAATAAAAATTAGTTATCAAAAAAAACAAGGTCATATACTTCTCCCTAAATAAAATATCAATACACTTTTTAAAAACCTTATAAATATTTGGGTAAATTATAAGTTACTATTACATAAAACCCTCAACCAAAATGAAAAATTATCTCCCAAATTATTGATGTCTGAACTTTTCCCTGAGAGAAGAAGGTGCCCAGAGCCTTAAACTGGAATAAAGTTTTGAGATCTCACCTTAATATTGCAATTTCTAGAAAATTTTGTGCCTGCAGCAGAACTTGGATGGAAATTTCCTGCTTTTTTTTTTTTCTCAAAACAAAAACTGAATGAACCATCAACTTCAAGAAGATCCAGCAGAAAAGTGAAGCTGTAGTGCAGTGCAGAGTCTGTGTCCCAGGACTGCAGGGTAGTTACTTGGGTTATGTATGTGGATGAAGCAGAGCCTAGAAAATTGTCCTGATTGCCAGATCAAGTAAACAAGGTCTTGTCTACCTGGATCCCAGGATCACGGAATTTTCTCCTAAGCACTTATTTCTTTTTAATTCAAACTTGTCATTTAACAGTGTAAATATGGAGTGACTTCATGTTTACTAGAAGGGAGCTAAGGCAGCATAGATATTAATTGATGAATATGCAAACTACTTCCTCTTCTGAAGAATGTTACTTCTAGGGTGGTCAACATAAGCAAGTTGGGAGAGAAAACCCCAATATTTGATAGCCTCCTGTATTCCAGACTTTTAGAACAATTGATATCATAAGGTTCTCATATTTGGATACAATTTATCTTAAGATCTATTCCTTGATCTGGTGACTCATTACACTTTATTCTCAAAATGACACCACTATGTTAAAAAAGAAAATAAGGCGGGCAGGGAGGGATGAATGCACAGGGACTCAGCTTAATTAACAATTTTTATAAGTTACACACACACAAAGGAAGACCTAATGACTTTATTAAGCTCTTCAAAATGAAATAAGTAACTATATATAAATGGCCACAAACATTGAAAAAATCTTTAAATATTATCTCTTGTTTAAATTCATCTAGAAACTGTGGTTCATGTGATTTAAATATTTTTACTTTACTCTGTTCTTCAAAAATCAATGAATGGTTTTAAGCACAAATCATATAGTTAACACTAAATTACTATGTTCAAATAAGAGCTAACTTTCTTATTTCCCTGTATAGTTTCTCCTGTATCGTGGTAGGGGAGAATGAGATATACAATAATATAATTCATTGTAGGAATGGGGCAAGTATTACAGGAGAGCTCAGAATAAGTGCTATGCAGACAAAGGAATAAAGCAATGATGACAACTGCTATGCATCATTTTAAACTCATTTTAGTACATACAGCTTAGCTTTAGATGAGTAACAAAGCTAAATCTATTAAATAGATATGTGTATATCTTTAGAACATTTTGTTTACTGTTCATATTTCAGAGAATAGGAACCTGGTTGCTGATGTTTTATTGAATCTTTTTTTCTTTCAATATATATCCCAGATTTGAAAACATGCGGCAAAAGAAGAAAAAGATAATTTAATTTCTATGGGCCTGTTTTGACATTACTCTAATTAATTGGAAATACACCTGGGAATTACAGCAGCTTAAAGACTTTTCAACTCATTTTCTAGCTAAAAATATTAATTCATAGTGAATTTAACTTTATGAAAATAAGCTTTATGAGCATTTCATGGTGAGGATTTTAAAAGATGCTATAATTTATGTGAGGGTTTATAAACTCTTAATGGCTGCATTCTTTTCTTCTCAGACAGTTTTGAAGCATTAATAAAATGTGTAAATATGAAAAATAAGCAAATGCAAATAAGTATTAAATCTCATCCTGGTTTTTTACTACTAGCCATAATGGATACATACATAGAGTAAAATGAGGAGAAAAACTGTCAGATATTTATAGGATTATAATTTAATTTCCCATTGGAGTACAGTGTTGGATAGTCCAAATAAGTCCAGGTAGATATTATTCAGCGTTTCAATAATAGGATGACAGACTGCATGCAAAGTAATTATGCATTTTATTTTACTATTCAATTTTTATCCTTTATTTTAGGCTATAAAGAGAGACAAGTATGGCAGGTGCACAATGACTAAATTAGCAAGAAAATGGAGTTAAGTAGTTGGAGTTTAAATGACATAAATCAGAATATGTTAGGAGTACAATTAAAAATATTAGAACTTTTGGGATTACAAAGAAGAGAACCCTTAGACATATTTTGATTATGCCTTGAATTAATTAACACGAAAATTTTCAGAAATTTTCTTTCTTTTGTAACTAGATATATAATATGCACAGATATCTGTACAGATAAATAACTAATAGAATTTTAAAGAAATGCTTTGCTTGAATAAACAATCTTTATTTTCTAGAACACAGATGCATCTCAGTATTTTAAGATTCTGGTAACCTACAGCAGTAGCTTTTCAGCTTCCTTGACAATAACACAAAGAAATACAATCTAAAATCAGAGTCATTGTAGTAAGCCAATAAGATAATCTAATTCATTCCATCTCCTTGATGCAGAATCATGTTTCAGCCAACTATCACAGATATGAAGCTCTTCTATTCTTTTCTATTTGGTTTTGTTTTGAGGCTTACTGGGGCTAACTCCTGTCTCTGAGCTCAGAGATCACTCTGGGCAGGGCTCAGGTTATCAAATAGAATGCCTTGGATCAAACCATGAAACAAGCCCTACCAGCTTCGAAACGCGCCCTACCAGCTTGGTGCAATCCCTCTGGCCTTGAAGCTCCTCTAATCTTAAAGTTACTATGTATGATTCAGCTCATCTATAAAATAAGGCTAATAAGATTTGCTTTATTAAGTTGTTATTAAAGGATGTGGATAAAAGAACATGTATGAATATCCAATACACATAGGCAGGAAAGTGGAAAATACATATTTTTTGACAGAAGAGAACACTTTTTAAACTGAAAACATTTACTTTTAAGAATTTTATTTCTGTTGAACTCTTAAAGAGAGTTGAATTTTTAACAACACAATTAAAGCTCTCAATTGAAGATTTACGTTAATGTCCTGTAAATCCTGATTTTCTCACACATCTTGATTCTATAAAACAAACCTGTGAGCAACTTGTAGTTAGTAACTTGGTCTGATTGCAATTTTATCTTCAGCACAGAGAATCAAACTGAGTGCATAATGGCTTCTTAACAAGCTGTGTTCAATAAATGAGAACAGGGGAAAATGTTTAACCCATGTATTCTTTCATTTCATTATAATTAATTTTTGAAAAAATAATTATACATACTAATTCATAAATCAAGCATATAAAAAGTACATTTTTTTTTGCTTTTTGGGTCACACCCGGCGATGCTCAGGGGTCACTCCTGGCTCTGCACTCAGGAATTACCCCTGGCCGTGCTCAGGGGACCATATGGGATGCTGGGAATCAAACCCGGGTCGGCCACATGCAAGGCAAATGCCCTACCCACTGTGCTATCACTCCAGCCCCTAAAAAGTACATTGTTTTGTGTAAGATTATTCTCCAATTTTTCCTCAGCAGCAGTAACTTTTGACATTTGAGAAGATTGCTTCTTATATAGATTCACACGTCTAAGAAATATATATATACATATATATAGTCCCATATTTTAATTACACATGTTTAGATAATATATTTTCACTTTCTAATAAGGTAGTTGAAGTTTTACTATTTATATCTCACACTTCCCACATTAGCTTTATTTAAATTTTTATTAATTGCTTACTTTATTAAAGACCTGATAAATAATATTCAGAGCTGAGAATTAAAGATTTTCAACAGCACCTAATGCAATGTTAAGCGTTCTCACTAGAGGGCACTAGAGAGATTTTGTAGGAAAAAGGTCTTTTTTCTTCCTGATTGCAGATGTTCCTTTTTGCTGAGACCACCATCTGCAGCATGGCTGCCGTCTTCTACAGTACTGGGCTCAGGGCGGGCAGCTTCCCTAGTGCCCCATTTTGCAGTTCATAGCGGGTGGCAGCAGACTGCAGCAGTCAGTAGCTTCTTCCACAACTTTGCCTTTGGGCTCATTTTTTTCACAGTGTGCCTCCAATGAGTCACCACACTATGAATAGTTTTCTCTGGCACCCTAGAGGGTGTAGATTCAGTATCACATCGCCACGTTTGCACTTACTGCACTACTTTCTGTGTCTTCTCCAGCAAAGATCTCATCCTTGGCCGGTGGAGGTAGGTTTGCTCAGCCTTATTTTAAGAGGCAGTAAACTACTTCTCACATCTGTCATTCCTGCATTGTCTAGAATCCTTTTTATTTCTTGGGGCTAATCCCTGGGCATTCCCTTACATTGCTACAGTTTTTGTTGTTCCTGTTGTTTTGTTTTGTTTTTTGTTTTTAATAGGGGTCACACCTGGCAGTGCTGGTGTCCTAGGGCTATTGAATGTATTGAGGGCCACCAAGGTTAAACCTGACTGTGCTCATGCTTGAGAGAAGCAGGTGGTCCCAGAGATCAAACTAAGGCCCTTCGTCATGCTTGGTATGTGCCCTATACCACTTAAGCTATTTTTTTTTTTTTTTTGCTTTTTGGGTCACATCCGGCGATGCACAGGGGTTACTCCTGGCTTTGCACTCAGGAATTACCCCTGGCGGTGCTCAGGGGACCATATGGGATGCTGGGAATCGAACCTGGGTTGGCCGTGTGCAAGGCAAACGCCCTACCTGCTGTGCTATCGCTCCAGCCCCCACTTAAGCTATCTTTGAGATTTTTTTTTTTTTTTTTTTTTGCTTTTTGAGTCACACCCAGATTTGCACAGGGGTTACTCCTGGCTCATGCTCTCAGGAATTACTCCTGGCAGTGCTTGGGGGACCATATGGGATGCTAGGAATTGAACCAGGGTCGGCCGCTTGGAAGGCAAACACCCTACCTGCTGTGCTATCGCTCCAGGCCCTATCTTTAACTTTGAGATCTTAAGTTAGAAATTCTTTATATTAAACTATCCCCTCTTGGGACACTGTTACTTTGTTCTGACTACAATAATCACATGGAGTCTATACTTTAAATCCACAGAAAAGTGTCTACTGCCTTCATGATAACAAACAGCACAGCAGCATGTCACAGTTCCCTTCTTCTGTCCCTAACCACCGTTCATTCATCTTCTTGCCATTCTGACTGTCTTGCTTCTTAGCTCTAAACTCTCACTTTCCTCCACCCCAATAAACACTGGTATGTTTATTAGGTCTATAAAAGATTCACCCCAATGGGAACAAATTGCTTATAGTTTTCAGGATTCAAAAGCAGATTGAAATTTTAAATACATAGTTATTCACTCTAAAAATACCCTTAAGTATTAAAAAATAAATAAAAATATAACCACACAGAAGTGAAATTACCACTCAAAATTGTGCAATGTTACTATTATCTTAAAAACCTTTCTTGACCCTTTCTCTCTCTTGAAATTAGTTATTTTCACTTGCTTCTTCAAGAGACAAATTGGTCACAGGTCTGTCTTCCCAAGTTTGCAGTGAACTCTTTATCTTTTTAATACCAGACCCAGCACATTGCCCTTTTGCCACAAATTGAGAAAGCCCTTGTGAAAAATAAACGCATGTGTTTAATTTTTCAGGAATTTAATTTACACTTCCCTTCACAGAGAATTAAGCTATGAATATAAAGAAAAATCTCTCCTGAGGTTTCAGGAGAGGAGAAAATATTAAATCACAGGTTGATTCTTCTTTAATGTGGAACCCTATTTCCACTGAGACCATAATTACAGCTCCACTACTGGTGATTTCACACACGCTGTCAGACCAGCTTGAGCTTGGAGCCCTTCACAGCTCACCAGATTAGCACAAAGTGACACAGGTGTTTCTAATTTAGTTGGAGTGAAGTGACACTTCTAATTCGGGTTAAGCAAACTGTCAGTGTATTCCTGAGTTCTGGTGGACATTTGCATTTATAGGTCAATAGGTATGACTGGGAGTCTGTAATTTGCAGTAATAAGTTTGAAATTAGCATTTCATGAATTCCTTAAACTTAGCAGTTTACTGGCCAGAGTGATAGTACAGTGAGTAGGGCATTTGCCTTGCAAGTGGGTGACTCAAGTTTGTTCCCCATCATCCCATATTGTCCCCAGAGTACAACCAGGAGTGATTCCTGAGTACAGAGCCAGGACTAACTCCTGAGCTTTGCCAGGTGTGACCCAAACTGCACCTCCACCACCACCAAAATAAAAACCTAACAGTTTACGAAGTTTTTAAAATTTTTAAAATTTTTTTATTATTTTTTATTTTTTATAATGTATTGATTTTTTTTAATTAGTGAATCACAGTGAGGGTACAGTACAGATTCACACATTTTTGTCCTTGTTTTACCCTCATGCAATGTTTGAGAGCCCATCCCTCCACCAGTGTCCATTCTCCACCACTTATGAACCCAGTATCCATCCTCCCACCCCCCTATCCCATTCCCCCCCCACCCCACTCTGCCTCTGTGGCAGAGCATTCCAGTTTGTTCTCTCTCTCTCCTTTTGGGTGTCGTGGTTTGCAATAGGGGTATTGAGTGGCCATCATGTACAGTCTCTAGTCTACTTTCAGCGTGCATCTCCCTCCCCGCTCGGGATTTCCAATCACATTTTACTTGGTGTTCCCTTCTCTATCTGGGATGACTTTCCCCCAGCGTGTGAGGCTAGCTTCCAAGCCATGGAGACAACCTCCTGGTATTATAAACTACTATTCTTGGGTGTTAGTCTCCTACTCTGCCATTTTATATTCCACAGATGAGTGCAATCTTTCTATGTCTGTCCCTCTCTTTCTGGCTCATTTCACTTAGCATGATACTTTCAATGTTGATCCACTTATATGCAAAGTTCATGGCTTCATTTTTTCTAACAGCTGCATAGTATTCCATTGTATAGATGTACCAAGGTTTCTTTAACCAGCCATCTGTTCTTGGGCACTCGGGTTTTTTCCAGATTCTGGCTATTGTAAACAGTGCCGAGATGAACATATAAGTGCAGATGTCATTTTGACTGTACTTTTTTGCCTCTCCAGGATGTATTCCCAAAAGTGGAATATATTTTTATTATATTCCAATAATATAATATAATAATATATTATTATAATATAATATATTGTTACTTTATAAATAAAATAAATATATATTTATTATATTATATATTTATTATAAGGGGAATATATTTGCTGGATCAAATGGAAACTCAATTTCTAATTTTTTGAGAAGTGTTCATATTGTTTTCCAAAGGGGCTGGACCAGTCGGCATTCCCACCAGCAGTTTAGAAGGGTCCCTTTCTCTCCACATCTCTCCAACAGCGGTTGCTTTTGTTCTTTTGGATATGTGCCATTCTCTGTGGTGTGAGGTAGTATCTCATAGTTGTTTTGATCTGCATCTCCCTGATGATTAGTGATACAGAGCATTTTTTCATGTACCTTTTAGCCATTCATATCTCTTTCTTGGAAAAGTTTCTGTTCATTTCTTCGACCCATTTTCTGATGGGGTTGGATGTTTTCTTCTTGTAGAGTTCAACTAGTGCTTTGTATACCCTTGATATCAATCCTGTATCGGATGGGTATTGGGTGAATATCCTTTCCCACTCTGTAGATTGCCTTTGTATTCTGGTCCCTATGTCTTTTGCGAAAACTAACAGTTTAAAGCTCTATAATACCTAGTTGAAATTTACTTGTCCTGGAAGCCAAGCCAGAAGTGAAGACATTACTAGTCTATTATTTCTACAAACTACTTCTTTTAAAAAAATTTTATTTATTGAATCACTGGGAGAGCAGTTACAAAGTTTTCGGGTTTAAGCATGGGTCATACAATGATAAAACACCCATCCCTTCACCAGTGCACATTTCCCACCACCAAAAAACCCAGGATAGCCCCCATCCCATACTCTCCCCCTACCTGTGTGGCAGATGGTTTACACATTGTTCTCTCTCTACTTTGATTACATTCAATATTTCAACACAAGATCCACATTATTATTTGGGATTTTTCTCCAACACTCAGATCTGCCAAAAGGGGCAACATTAGACAATTTGTTTTATACTGCTGATTATGAATAGCATATGATGTCGCTATCACAGCTGTGCAATTTTGGAATTTTGAAATTTTAAGAATGAAATCTGGAGGGATTTCTGCCCAAAGTTGCTGGGTTCTGAGATTTGTTTTTGAGTCTCCGGAATCATGGCCATTAAGCAGCTTGCTCAGTCACCAGAGGGCTCATTCGTGGGCGGTGACTCGGGATCTTGTTGGGGCGGGGGAGCGACAAACTACTTCTTTTAAGATATTAGTAGCCTACAATGACAGGAAAAAAATGACTCACTCCAACTGCAGAGCAAAGAGTTCTGAATTTTCCTCCTACTGTTTCGATGACCTTTGAAAAGCAGATACTTCATTATATGTTAACTGGGTTTTTGTTTAGACATTGTGCAAGCTGTTAGAAATATGTGTTAGATAATCCTTGCTCACCTTTTTCTTTGGAATGTCTTGCTTAAATACACTGATATGTTTATTAGGTCTATAAAAGATTCATATGCTTACATTTGACTAGCATTTGTATTCACCTAAAAGCAATCTCTAGGGGGGTCAGCTGGTAGTACATTACTTAGGTCACATGCCAGCATGTACCTCACCCAGTTCCCAGAACTTTCTAGTCCTCTGAGAATCACTGATGCAGTACTGGAAGTACTTTGGCAATGCTGAGGTGACTCAGGTATCCCCAGCATTGTAGAGACTGCCCTGAACAGCATCACATTGTTGTGCCTTTGCACTGAAGCACAGGTCCAGTTGTCTGAGCATTGCCAGTGGGACTCATGGGCCTTCCGAGCACCAACTGGGAGTCCTCCTACACTCTGTCAAAAAAGAGAGAAAATTTCTGAAATGGCAAGAACTCTTTTATTCTATTGTGAAGAGTTAAATAAACAATCAGAGAGTTATATTTTAAAACTCACACATAGAGCCAGAGCAATAGTACAACAGGTAGGATGTTTGCTTTGCATGCACCTGACCTGGGTTAGATTCCCAGCCTCCTATATGGTACACCTCAAGCACCAAAAGCAGTATTCCTGAGTGCAGACGCAGGAGTAACACCTGAGCATTGCCAGTAGTAACCCCCCCACCACCACAAAAAGTCACACAGTATGTTGGAAAACAAAGACTTTAATAAAGGGTTCTGTTGCCTATTTTAGGATAAGTATGTATATATTTGAAATAAACTATAAAAAGATGAGCATTTTAGCCAACTGGTCTTGCTCTTCTAGAGATTCAAATAAGGCTGTGCATCAAAAATATTCAATGAATCAAGACACTTAAAAAAGCATATTTATGGGGCTGGAGCAATAGCACAGTGGGTAGGGCATTTGCCTTGCACACTGCCAACCCAGGTTCGATTCCCAGCATCCCATATGGTACCCCAGGAGTAATTCCTGAGTTCATGAGCCAGGAGTAATCTCTGTGCATTTCCAGCTGTGACCCCACCAAAAAAGCAAAAAAAAGATAAAAAGCATATTTATAAGTAACTTCTAAGCAAATTAATTCAAAGGACCATTGCTAGTGACTTAAGATAATTAGGAGATAGTACAAAGCTTAGGATGACACCTTGTTTGTGCCTGACTGAGATCTGACCCAGGTTCAATCCCTGGCACCAATGGTCCCCCAAGCATTACTGGGTAGGGCTTAGAAAGCTCCCTGGTATTGTTGGGTGGTCCTAGTATACCTGGTACCTCAGGTATACTCAGGGCCTGAGCAGTATTGCATCCTTGGGCCCTGAATAGCATTGAATAGGATCTAGTACCTTTGGGAAAGACTCCTGCTCTCTCCTCCCTCTCCCTCTTAACACACACACACACACACACATGATGTACTGCTTGGGAATCTCTAAGCCCTCCTCCAACCCTCAATTTATTGTCATATGAGAATATTTTGGGGAAAATTTCCTCTAACATTTAAAAAAAATCAAGGAAAATATCAGCTAAATATAAACAGGGAAAACACTGGAAGATCTGGAAGAAACAGAAAGTGTTTAATCAATCCATTCATGTATTGAACTAATCTTTGTTATGTTTTGTCTTTGTTTTACTCATCCAGTTAGGCATAAATAAGAAACTAGCAAACTTTTATTGTGAGCAATCAAATAGATGATGAAGTACTGGGAGGTAATTCAGAGGCAGGGCTGATTTGCTTGTTTTGTGAGATCAGGAAGTCAGAGGAGAAATGATGCTTGAATCGAGTTTCAGAATGAGTTGAGCAATCTGGGGATAGAAGAACGTGGTCATTCCTAAGAGAGAAATTAATATGAAGTCGTCATGCAAAACTGTAAAGCAAACAAAAGAATAGAGCTACAATGCATTCTAGGAAGATGAGGAATTCAGTAAGACTTAAGGATGCTTCGAGAATAGAGGTTGAGGATAAAGGTGAAAAAGAGGAGGCTGGAAGGATAGTTGGAGGGCCAAATTTGAAGGAGCCTTTTGAGTTTTAGCTCCAAATGGCTTTCCTTCCTTCACCTTTTCTTCTGGCCTCAGAAGTGACAGTCAGAGCTGCAAGTGATACTCAGGAGGCCCTCAGAAAGCTTGGGGACCTTCTCAATGATTTTCAGCCCAGAGGCTGGGAGTTCAATGACAGTGTCTAAGGACATAATGCTGTTTAGGGCCTTTTTTACAGGGATTAATTAGGCCTGTCTGTGCTAGGGGACCTCCAGGGCCACACTCCACAGTGCTTAGGGACTATGTGGTGCTGGAGATCAAACTTTGCTACATGCACTTTAACCCCAGTACTTCTCTCTCAAGTATATATATACATATATAACCCCAAAGGTTATATTGAAAATAGGGGTGAATCGAGTGCCCAAGAACAGATGACTTGTTAAAGAAACTTTGGTACATCTACACAATGGAATACTATGCAGCTGTTAGAAAAGATGAAGTCATGACCTTTGCATATAAGTGGGTCAACATGGAAAGTATTATGCTAAGTGAAATGAGTCAAAAAGAGAGAGACAGACATAGAAAGATTGCACTCATCTGTGGAATAAAAAGTAACAGAATGGGAGACTAACACCCAAGAATAGTAGAGATAAGTACCAGGAGGTTGGCTCCATGGCATGAAAGCTGGCCTCACATGCTGGAAAAAAAGGCAACTCAGATAGAGAAGGGAACACCAGGTAAAGTGTGATTTAAGGACCCACTGGGGATGGGAGATGCACATGGAAAGTAGACTATAGATCAAACACGATGGCCACTCAATGCCTCTATTGCAAACCACAACACCCAAAAGGAGAGTGGAACAAAAGGGAATTCCCTGCCACAGAGATGGGGTGGGGTGGGGGTGGGGGTGGGCGGGATACTGGGATCATCGGTGGTGGAGAATGGGCACTGGTGGTGGGATGGGTACGAGCATTGTATGACCAAAACACAAGCACAAAATGTTGTAAGTCTGTAACTGTACCTCATGGAGATTCACTAATAAAAAATTTAATTAAAAAAAAAAAGAAAACAAAATGGGGGTGAAATGTAGATGAAGCTGCAAGGTTAATTGGAGGGAAGGAGCCTTTTGGCTTTGAGTTGTTATTTTTTCCATCTGTAAGCAACAGAGAACATTGGAACCTGATAGATTCTGGCAGTAATAATTGATAAATATCAATATTTGGTTGAAACGCAGAGTGCTAAGAGCTAGAAACATATACACACACATATATATAGACACACACACACATATATATACACATATATATATATATATATATAAAATGAAGTGAACTGGTCCCAAATTTTCTCTTTGGGGGAAGGGGTCATTATTTCTCCTAATTCTGTAGTTTCTTTCTTTTTTTGGGGGGGTCACACCCGGCAATGCACAGGGGCTAATCCTGGCTCTGCACTCAGGAATCACCCCTGGCGGTTCTCAGGGATGCTGGGAATTGAACCCTGGTCGGCCGCGTGCAAGGCAAATGCCCTACCCGCTGTGCTATTGCTCCAGCCCCTAATTTTGTAGGTTCTTAAGCTTCCCTTTTCCTTTCAAATTTCCATTAGAACATTAGCTTCTGATTCTTTTCTTTATTTTTGTCTTTTTTTTTTAGCAAAGCAAAGTAGTTTTTATTGAAATTGATTAGAAAGATGTGAGGGGAGAAGTACGTGTTCAAGAGAGAACACAGGCTTCTCCAGAGTGGAAATAAGCAAGCAACGAGACCTAGAGGGAAACAGATACATGTTCAAGGGAAACACGGCTTAAAGGGCAAGCCTAGTTCCATTTCTTATCTAAGTGTTCTGCTTTCTTTCAGAATATTACTTATGGCTTGTTTGAAGAGCCTGTTCACCATCACTTAGCTCTTCCTTATTAGTGGTGATACTTTTGAAGAGGCTAGCTTCATAATAACATGCTAGAGAAAATATCACTACATTGGAAATATAAGGATGCATGGACAAGCATTTGGACATTTGAACAAAAATTCAAATGCTCACCCATTTAGAGAAACCTCTAGAAAGTCAGTGTTCTGGTGCATGTTGACAGATCCTTTTGATGATGAAGGACAAGTCACAACATTAAGCCCCACGTACAAGAGGCAAAAACCTTGTGGGCCTGTTTGAATTTTCAGAGTTAATGAATATTTAATGACGTATCCAATACTCCTTATCAAATTTCTCCAAAGATTGGCAGTTTTATATAGTACCGAAGGAAAAAGAATCTCTGTCTCATGCCCAGGCTGTCATACGAACTGCTACACAAGGAGGGCCATATAACTGAGAAAACCTGATGGCTATTGAAGACGTAGATGGGGTTCTCCTGTGAGAGTTTTGACAGGTTCCTACAAATGACTCATAAAATGAATCTTTAATGATTTGGGAGCAAACTTTTGTCTTCTCTGAAGAACATTGTCTCCATTTGAAAAGCGGATTCAGATTTGTTACTAGGCAAGACAAAGAAAGTAAAAGCTTGATCATGGGACATTAAGTCATCAAATCAGCTGACTTGATGTCTCTAACCAAGGATTTAGAACCAAGACAAAAAACTGGATAGAAGCACTTCATCATCAAAGTAAAGTAGTATGCAAAGATGGGGCGCAAGTAGAACTTGAAGGTACCAGTGAGTGCACAGCAAGTATCCTAGACATTCATGACCTGGATTCTGTCTAAATCCCTTCCTCCATCTCAGTATGTGCTAATGGCCTCCTGGGGCACTACCTCTGAAAAAGTGACTAACAAAAAAACAAGATTTGAAGTCTGACTTACAGATGGGTTCTGCACAATATGTTGGTATCACTCTAAGGTTGAAAGCTGCAGAGCTACAACTCCACTCAGGGTTAGCCTGAAATGCCAGTGGCAGGGGAATCCTTTCAGTGGACAGCACTTAGAGCAGTGCCAATGGCTGTTTATCTCTGCCTGGAAGATGAGATGGCCAGAGACCAAATCTACCTTGTGCCATATGCTGTGATTAACACTGGGATGAAAAGATTTAGAAGAATATAATTAGAAAATTGGTCACATGATAATCTGGGAGGAGACATGGGTAAGACTAACTAGAGCATGGTATTTTTTTAATGTATACAACATACTTAGCATGGTCACCAAAGAGTGACATCAGCACAGAAAGATTTTAATAATCAGGTGACTCATTGCTGTTCTGTGGAAATCAGTTCCTGATGACTTTGAGCACAGAAAGTGGTCATTGTAGCAAGCATAGGAGCTAGGCATATGCTCATGAACACAGGGTGGATTCAGTCATTACCACTGACGAATATTTAACTTATGGACAGAAAATATGCTGTGACTCTGATATGGCACCATTCTCCTAGATGACTTCCCAGTCATCTACTGGCAGCATGATTATATCAAACCACTAGTCTCATAGGGCTTTATTTTCACTGAAATAGAGACTTCTCTTGATAAGGATTTGTATTCCCTGTCTGCAACACATCTGCCAAAATCATCATTATTTGATTTACAAAATGTATTTTCACTGTCTTAGAATTTCACAGTTGGACTGGAGAGACTGTAGAGGCATTAAAATGCTTTTCTTGCATACAGTCAGCCCAGGTTCAAATCCCTGGCATTGCATATGGTCATTTGAGAACTGCCTGGAGTAATCTCTGAGCCCAGAGCAAGGAGTATGCCCTGAACAGCACTTAGTGCTGTCCCAAACCTCCCTCACCCCACCTTCTTCTTCCCCCCAAAGAATTCCACACGGCATTTCCTCTGATGGGTGAATTTATAACAAAGGAAGTGTTCCAATTGATTGGTGTTAATTGAATTCATGGTTCTTAGCATGCTTCCTTATCACCTTGAGGCAGATGGCACAGTGGAATGAATTTTGAAAACAGCTGTGGTTGTGAGCGGACCGCAACATATATAAGGGCTAAAGTACTTCCAGGTTTAGTTTTATTTTCTGAATCTGAATGATGCCATGTTTCTCCTAGAACTAAGTGTCAAAGTGTAGAAATAGGAGTGACTTATCAATATTCTTGCCTCATATTCCTAAAACCTTTGACTGTTCCTTTGAAGGTCTTAAGTTTCTCAAATTAAGCACATTTTTTGTAGGAAAGAAATAATGATTTTGGTAAGTTAGTTGGTGAGACTAATAGACACCATGGACTCTTCATGCCACTGAACTGATTGACAAAAAAGGGAGATATAATTTATATTGAAACAATCAGTCCTGACTCTCAAGAGGAAATTATGTTCAAATATGCATGGAGTAATAAGTATATTAGAATAAGGGAGATTTCTTGAGGTGTCTCATATTTCTTCATTGTCCCATGATAATATTTAATTAAAAAATTTCAACAGGTGTGATGGGTGAAATAACACACCCTTTAAAAATACAAGTTTTTATTATCCACCCAGGAAAAAAAACTACCATCAGCTAATGTGTGTGTGCTGAGAGCAAAATGTGCTTGAAATGTTTAGAATTAGGTTATAATTCTAATTTTGATCACTGAGTAGTTGATGAAATGAGACAATTGCAGTTAATACCATTTTTCTTTATTCTTGACATAAGTTTATTTTTAAAGCAGTTTTAACAGATAACTATTCTTCTTTCCTTATCCCATTCTCCATTTATATGTAGTCATGTTTAAATTAATGCTGTTATTATATCAAAAGGGAGTATAACTTAGAAGAATATCCCACCATGATATGATTTGTATAACTCCTTTGGGGAGACAAATAGCATGTTTTTCAATTGTAGAAGCAGTATTTGAGTCAAGTTGGAAGCTTGGTTTTTCTTTTATTTTATGTCTTATTAAAGTTGTGTGCATTGATGTCAAGTTGATGAGAAGAGGCTTTTTTTTTTGGTTCATACTATCCATCCCAACTTGATTAATTAGAGAATTGTTTTCCCTGTGAGACTGCAGTTGGCAGAGTTGGCAAAAGGAAACTTCTATAAGATTTGGAGAGCAGAAGCATGGCATAGAAGCTTTATTGTCTGGATGTCTCTTTAGTCAGATAACGTGACTGTGAGAATGCAGTTTTCTCCACATATCTTAGCCTTGGTGACTTGATAACTGTCTGGGTATTCATAGAACTGATAGACTGAAATATACTATACCCAAGCTTCCCTGACCCAAGAACCCCAGCTAGATATTCTTTTGTTTTGGCTACCATATCCATAGGTGGTCAGGTCTTACTCATGGTTCTGTGCTCAGAGAGCTCTTAGGGAGCTTGGGAAACCATATATGATGTTGGCAATCGAACCTGGAGCAGCTGCATGCAAGCCAAGCACCCTTTGCTCTATACTATCACTCTGGGCCCTGGCTAGATATTCTTTTCTTCTCAGAATCCTTGAAGTTATGAACTTTTATTTGCACTAATGTAGATGCATTGGATGCACTGTTCTGTAATTACCCACCTCTGCCCACAATTGTGTAAGTTTTACTTATAATATATTCCTTACCCCTTAGCACTCATTAGTCATTCTACTTCTATGACTAAATCAAGCATGTGCTCCAGGGCTTGATTTCTTGGAAATTTTCATAAGACGTCTGGCTAAATAAATTTTAAGATATTGGGAAATGCTTCTTCCTAGAGAAATTTAGTAAATATTGTTCAACAGAAAGACTGAGAAATTAAAAATATGATTTAAAGATGAATGATCGAACAAATATTTAAGCTTGTCAGAATTCTAAGTTTCAAAATCAAAATTTAAACATACTCTAACAGAGAGAAGAATGTATTGTTACCAATAACTGAAAAGTGCAGATTTTAGATTTTACCTATAGGCTTTGGACATGGTTATATTTAAGTATTCAGGTAATGTAATCAAGATTCTCTTTTTCTCCAAAAGCCAATAAGTGGCAATACAGATGAGCATTGGAAGTTTTAGTAACAAATTAGCAATGCCAATGGAATGAATGTCCTTTACCTGTTTTTTTGTTTTTTTTTTTAAGAAAAAGTGCTCAGGCTATTGGGTTGACCTACCTCGTGCAAAGAGTACGTATGGGTATTAGTTGCACAATAAAGCCCATTGGAACCTCATGTGTTGAAAGTGGAGTAGTCCTCTTGTGTTGAAAATACAAAGGAGATGAGTATTCTGTTGCCAGATATACTTGATAGGTAAAATCAACATATCTCTATTACACTGTTCTTCACATCTAATGAACACATATTTTCCTATGAGTCATACTTTCTTCATTTGAAAATACTTACATTGCTTCTATGTAACAAAAAGTGACTATTCAATACACAACAAATATTACACTTACCTCCTGTTTAAAAAGCAGAGACTTATGTTGTGCATGCTATATTATTAACTCTGCATCACGACTATTGCTTTGTGTCTGCCTTTCTGCCAGTCTTCATTATAGTTTCTCATAATCTAGCAGTCTGTGACTAATGCTTTATTTGTTTATCATGACTAGCAAACATAATAGACAATAATAAAGCATATAAAACTTACACTAAATGCAATTTTCATTTGGAAAGGGAAAGTGGGGGAGCATAAATAGTTCCATTCATCAAAAATTGCAAGTACTGCTGTCTTGGAAGGAGTGAATTTCTTGGTTCAGAATTTGCTTCACGGAATATTTTTCTGTACAATTATCTCCTGTGGCTACATTTGATGCCCAATTTGGGGGCTTCCATGAGTTAGAACATCACCTACAAATGAAATTTTGGTAGTAGAGAGACTGCCAAAGAGTTTAGCTCTTCTGAGTATTTGGTTGTCAGCTTTAGGTTTTCTCTGAAGGGAAAAGTTTCCTTAAAACCTCAGGAAAATTTTAGCTGTTTTACATTTGATCAGTGTTATAGAGTAGTAATTAAAATCTAACATATGTCATAGTCTCAAGGAAAATTTTTGTGGGTGTGTGAGTGAGAACTTTCAATGTTAATTTTCTTAGCAGCTTTCATGTATACGATGCAGTATTGACAACTATAGTCACTCTGTTGTACATTTAATTTTCAGAATTTATCCATCTTTTAACTGAAACTTTGTATTCCTCATCACTGTCCTACACCCTCCCATCCCTGGCAATCACTAATCTACATTCTGTTTCTGTTTGTTCAGTATTTTGGGATTGCACATCTAAGTGATTCATAGAATGCTTATCTTTTTTGTCATCTTACACATGTCTGAATGCTTGTGTATGAATAAAACATATGTATATACAAATGTGAGATGTAGATAGATGAGTTATCAGATCTATATATTTATTCTATATTTTATGTAGTTTGTCAGTAGGCAGGTAATTTTCATGTTATGGTTTTCAGAAATTGTGCAGCAATAAATCTGGTGATTCAGTTTATCTCTTTGAGATGGGGATTTCATTTTTTTTTCAAATATATACCTAGATATGAATTACTGGTCATATGGTAGTTCCATTTTAATTTATTGAGGAAACTCTTTGTACTTTTTTTTTTTTTTTGCTTTTTGGGTCACACCCGGCGATGCACAGGGGTTACTCCTGGCTCTGCACTCAGGAATTACCCCTGGCCGTGCTCAGGGGACCATATGGGATGCTGGGATTTGAACCCGGGTTGGCCGCGTGCAAGGCAAACGCCCTACCCGCTGTGCTATCTCTCCAGCCCCTCTTTGTACTTTTTGATTTGTGTTGTTCTTGGGTCTGATGACAGTGATGGTAGTCCCATTTTAATTTATTGAGGAAACTCCATGTACTTTTGGATTTGTGTTGTTCTTGGGTCACAGCTGACTGTGCAAGGGGCTTATTCCTAGCTCTGTGCTCCTAGATTCCTCTTGGTGACTTGGGGATCCATTTGGTCTATATGGGATGCTGCAGATTAAACCAGGGTCAGCCATGTGCAAACCAAGCACCTTACTTACTGGCCTATCCCTTTAGCCCCACTCCACTTACATTTTTGTACATCAGAAGTGTCATTTATAAAATGATTATCATAAAGCAGAATCAAATACTTAAGAATAGTTCACCTAATATTTATAATGAAATATCTATATCATAAAAATTTTAACATTATAAGTGCTAAAGATATAAGTGCTTTAAAGTATAATTTTAAAGATAAATACTGTAATTAGTAATGGTAGATACACATACTTATGCATTTGTACAACACTTTAATTTATTCAATTTTAAGAGTGAACCTGAGAAACCAGAGAGTTGGGACAGCAGGCAGGACATTTGCTTGCACACAGTCAGCACTGTTCTAACCCCAGCACCACATATGGTTAGGAATGAACCCTGAGCGTAGAGCCAGGAGTAAGCCCTGAGTAGTGCCCCAATATGACAATAAAGAGTGAACCTGTTTGAAAGCTATGAACTTTGCCTGGCAATGATATGTCAGTGGAGGCTCACCAATCTTAGGAAAAGTACCAGGTAAGATGGATGTTGGTAATGGGACAGGCTATGCATATGTGCTGATAGATCTGTGGAAAATCATTTTCTTTTTGCTTAGTTTTCCTGTGGATCTGAATTCATTCTAATAAATTAAGTCTTTTAAAATGTACATAAAAGAATAAAATTCCCAGCATCAAAAGATTGAGGAAAGGTTGGGGAGCTGACTCACAGGGCTGGAGCATATCCAGGAGACCACAGTTTAATCACTTGCTCTGCGTGGTCCCTGTAGCACCACTGGGTATGGCTCAAAATGAAATGAAATAATTAGAAGGAGCATACCTCAAAGGCCCTGAGTCTGAGTTAACTTTGCCATGTGTGGCCTTCTTTACCTCTGGAAGCACAAGGAGTGACCTGTGGCCCCTATGCTCCCTGGAAAGCCCCCTCCCTCAAAAAAAAAAAAGGTAAATGGAAGCAAAATAGTCTAAACTAAGAAACTACCACAAATGTAAGAAATGAAAGAATATAGGCATTACACAAATACTAAGAAAGGCAAAAGATCCTACTAGAAAAAAACGGCTGACATATATAAACATAATTCTCAAAGAGAAGGTAAAATGACTCTAATGAGAAACTTCGAGAAAAATTTTAAAAAATTAAAAAAAAAAGAAACTTGAAGGGGGCTAGAGTGATAATACAGTGGGTAGGGTCCTTTCTTTCTCTTTCTCTCTCTCTTCCTTCCTTCCTTCCTTCCTTCCTTCCTTCCTTCCTTCCTTCCTTCCTTCCTTCCTTCCTTCCTTTCTTTCTTTCTTTCTTTCTTTCTTTCTTTCTTTCTTTCTTTCTTTCTTTCTTTCTTTCTTTTCTCTCTCTCCTTTCTTTCTTTCTTTCTTTCTTTCTTTCTTTCTTTCTTTCTTTCTTTCTTTCTTTCTTTCTTTCTTTCTTTCTTTCTTTCTTTCTTTCTTTCTTTCTTTCTTTCTTTCTTTTTCTCCTTCTCCTTTCTTTCTTTCTTTCTTTCTTTCTTTCTTTCTTTCTTTCTTTCTTTCTTTCTTTCTTTCTTTCTTTCTTTCTTTCTTTCTTTCTTTCTATAAATTTATTTATTGAATCATGGTGAGAGCAGTTACAAAGCTTTTGGGTTTAAGTCTCGGTCATACAATGATGAAACACCTGTACCTTCATCAGTGCACATTTTCCATCACCAAAATCCCCAGTATACGCTCCATCCCACACCCTCCCCCACCTGTGTGGCAGATGATTTCCACATTACTCTCTCTCTACTTTGATTTCATTCAATATTTCGACACTAGAACCACAATTATTATTTGGGATTTTACCCCAACACTCAGATCTGCTGAAAAGGAAGCATTAGACAATTTGTTTTCTAGGGCTGGAGCGATAGCATAGTAGGTAGGGCGTTTGCCTTGCACATGCCAACCCGGATTCGATTCCTCCACCCCTTTTGGAGAGTCTGGCAAGCTACGAAGAATATCTCGCTCGTATGGCAGAGCCTGTCAAGCTCCCCGTGGCATATTTGATATGCCAAAAATAGTAAGAACAAGTCTTACAATGGAGATGTTACTGGTGCCCATTCGAGCAAATCAGTGAGCAATGGGATGACAGTGACAGTGGCAATGATTGCTGATTATGAATAGAATATGATGCCACTATTGTGGCCATGCAATTTTGGAATTTTGAAATTTTAATAATTAAATCTGGACGTTTGATTCCCAGCATACTATATGGTCCCCTGAGCACTGCCAGGGGTAATTCCTGAGTTCAGAGCCAGAAGTAACCCCTGTACATTGCCAGATGTGACCCAAAAAGCAAAATAAATAAATAAATAAATAAATAAATAAATCTGGAGGGATTTCTGCCAAAAGCCGCCACTGGATTCCGAGATTTGTTTCTGAGTCTCTGGGATCATGACTCTTAAGCAGCTTGATCAGTAACCAGAGGGGCTATTTGGGCGGTGACTCGGGGTCTCATTGGGGTGGGGTAGGAAAGGGCTGGCTCCATCCACATCCCATGAGGCCCCACATGTCTCATCACTGCTGGCCCATAACTGACTGTCCATTGGCCTCTGGAAGATGGCGGCCACCGAGCCGCGAGAGGGAATAGGTGGAGAGATGGCACCTTTTTCCACCTGGGGTGGCCTGGCGCTGGTAACCTAATGTGAAGTCCAGACACATTTCTGCCAAAAGCTGCTGGGTTCCGAGATTCGTGTCTGAGTCTCCGGTATCATGGCAGTTAAGTGGCTTGATCAGTAGCCAGAGGGGCCATTCCGGGTCCTTTCCTTTCATGCTGCTGTTTGGGATTCAACTCCTGACACCCCATATGGTACCCTGAATACTGCCAGAATTGACTCTAGAATGCAGGGCCACAAGTAAACCCTGACCACCACTAGATGTACCTACCCTCCAAAAGAAAGTAGTAAATCACATTTTTGCTATCTTCACAAATAATCAAATAAAAGCATAATAAAAAGGAGCAAACATTTTTTATCTCTCAAGGTGGCAAAGATCTAAGACTTAATTCTCTCTTGGTGCTGATTAGGAGCTACACAATCTTCAAATGTGCTCATGGGGACCCGGGTCAGCTGCATGTAAGACAAGTCCCTTATGAGCTATGCTATCTCTGAAGTCGCAAAATTTTTTAAAAAGATAAAGTGCATTCAAATTATGATTCCATGTAGTGAAAATATGGAAAAATATGCACTTAAAATTCCTACTGATGTTTTTAAGTTTTAGAATTATAAATGACTTTCCTCCCTTTTGATAATTTACAAGTCTTCTACCTCAAACAACATTGCTATCATAATCATAAAAGTTATAAAGTTAATATTATGGAAGAGTATAATTCAATTAACTATTTGTTTAAAAGTATAAATTCCACTTGTAAGGATTTTGTTAAACATAGGATATAATATCTAAACATTTAAAAATTTTTACAACTTTCTTGGCTTTTTGTTTAATTACACAAATTGAATGCTAACAGGATAGAGAATCAAGAAAACAGATGCTATTGTCAGCAAATGCTCCTAAACGATCTCTGGAGAATCATTCAGTTTTTTGTTAGCATTTGTACATTAAATTTCATCATGCTTTTTTCTTCCCACCAAATATTGGACCACTTATGTGTCAACAACTACACCAAACATGAAGCATGTAAGTATTAAGATAGATGGTCCCTGTATTCATAGATACTACAATTTGATGAAAAGACAAGCAATGACAGCATAGTGACATTTTATATGGATTATAGTAAAAGTGCTGTGGGTACTGAAAGGCAGAAGCTACTTATGATTTAATTGTGGCCTTTTGTCAAACTTTATCACAAGTATATTACAAACTAATAACTTCAAGAATAAAATGAAATTAAAATATTATTTTATTATTTTAAGTAAAGAAATCAAAGGTGTGATAATATTTTTCCCAAGATAAAGGAAACATTCTTTTGAAATGTCAAAATAAAGCCATGAGCCAACAAAATAGTAACTCTGGACTTTGTGTTTGGGATTTGTTTATATTATTCCCTTACTACTTATACTATTTTACACTGGTATCCCACATGGTCCCCCAAGCACCACCAGGCGTGATTCCTGAGTTTAGAGCTAGGAGTAACCTCTGAACAGTGTTTGGTGTGGTCCCTAAATAAATAAATGAATAAATAAATAAATGTTTATTTTGTATGAAGAAGAAATATCTCTATCACTTACTGTACTTCCTGTGTGTCATATATTTGATTTGCTTTATATTATATCCTGATAACAATACTAGAGACATAGTGCAATGTATTTTATTCATTTTACCGATAGGGAAGCTGCCTAAGTATGCATAACAAATGAGGTAAAATTTGTTGAGGTTGAAGTAAAATTCATACCAGCCCCAATGTGCTATTATTATCTCTATAAATATTTGATTTATAATATTTATTTATAATATTTACACTATTTTATATATTTTATATACTTATACTATTTTATAATATTTTAATATTTTTTAACTGGGGCCACCTTGGAGGGAGCAGGTTCCCAAGCAGAACCCCAGTAGCTGAAAACCTCCAGAACCCAGCCACAACCATGCTCAAGGCCACTCTCCACAAGCTCAGATGAACCTCACGAATGAAGGAACCGACAGAGGAACCCAGATATGAGGGACCCGTGGCTGAGATCTCCAAGCCTACTTGGATCAGGACTGGACCTCCTCCACCCAGATTCCCCATTTTCTAGTAGCTTGGCTGTCACACCCACAAACTTTCCCAGGCACCATGTAATCTCATCAACGGCCAAGATCCAAAGCTCCTGGAAGAGAGTGACACAATTTTTCCCGGAGCGCATGGCTCCATTTGCTGCCTCATAACCTCTTTATTTTTATTTTTATTGTTTTAATTTTTATTATTTTTTTTCCCGCACAGCAGAGCCTGGTAAGCTACCCATGACGTATTTGATATGCCAAAAACAGTAACAACAACGTGCTCTTTGTGTTCCTGGAGCGAGCAGAAGACATTGGGCTACACTAGCATGAGACAGGAACAAATGAAGACGTTACTGGCACTCGCTTGAGTAAATCAATGAGCAATGGGATGACAGTGATACAGTGATACAGTGATTTTACACTACTTTTAAAACAGATTTGTGGGTAAGGGTAAAGAACATTTTTTGTTTGTGAGTTCTTTTTTAATTTTTTAGTCACACCCAGCTGTGCTCAGGGCTTACTGCTGGTTCTGTGCTCAGAAATCACTTCTGGTAGGTTCAGGGGACCAGATGGGGTACCAGGGACTGACCCCCAGTTGGCTGCATGCAAGGCAAACACCTCACACACTGTCTCATTACTCCAACCCCACTTGTTTGTGAGACCTTAAAATTTAAGGAAAACACCCTCCATTTGTTTAAAAACAAACCAACTTAAGTTACAAGAACTAGTACAAGACAAATGGGAAGGTTTATTCTCATTTATAAAGGGAGCATTTCAAATGCATTAACTGTACACTGAAATGATATCTGAAGTGGTAAAGCATGTCATTAATATGTGTGTCATTCCTGGCGTGGCATGACCCTGGCATCACTGCTGTGGCCCTTACAGAAATAAATAAATACAATGCATTAAATGGAAAGAAAATAGAAAGAACCATAGTGATTGGAAAAAAAAATATATATATATATTTGTAAATGAAACTAGACTAAATGGGTGGATTTTAGCAGGAATTAGTTTAGAATAATGTTGGAAAGAAAAAGTTAAAGATGAGAAACTAATTATATTTAATTTAGAAGGAAATGTGGATAGAAGCAATAAAATCCAGTAAGATCCAGTAAGACTGATTCCAGTACAAATGTAAGTGAAATCATATTGAAGAGCAATGGGCCTAAAATAAAATCAGAACCCAATCAAGACATTTGCATAGAATTTAGTAAATGAGCTAAAACCTTATGTTATTGTGGAATGCTATTACACACACACACACATGCTGACTCATCCTTCTTGATATTTTTTATAGAATCTTTAATTCTGTTAAAAAAACTCATCAATTTCCGGAGCAACATTTTCATTTGGACTTACCTATTATTATTAATATAAAATAATAACAATAAGTGAGTCAGTGTGTCTGTGTGAGTGTTTGTGTGTCTGAGTGTGAGTATCTGAGTGAGACTTAGTGTCTGAGTGCTAGTGTCAGTGGTTCTGAGTGAGAGTGTCTGAGTGTGAGTGTCTATGTGTCTGAGTTTGAGTGTCTATGTGTCTCAAACTGAGTGCCTGAGAGTGAGTATTTGAGTCTGAGTCTGAGTGTCTGAATGTCTGACTGCGAGTGTCTGAGTGTCTTAGTTTGAGTGTCTCTGTGTCTGAGTGTGAGTGTCTGAGTGCAAGTGTTTGAGTCTGAGTGAGTGTCTGTGTGTCTGAGTGTGAGTGCCTGAGTGTGAGTCTGTGTGTATGAGTGTGAGTGTCTGAGAGTGAGTCTGTATGTATGAGTGTGAGTGTCTGTGACTCTGAGTGTGATTGTGAGTGTCTGAGTGTGAGTGTCTGTGTGTCTGAGTGTGAGTATTTAAGTATGAGTGTCTGAGTGTGAGTGTCTGTGTGTCTGAGTGTGAGTGTCTGTGTCTTAGTCTGAGTGTCTGAATGTGAGTGTCTTTCTGTCTGAGTGTGAGTGTTTGAGTTTGAATGTCTGAGTGTCTGAGTGTGAGTGCCTGAGTGTGAGTCTGTGTGTATGAGTGTGAGTGTCTGAGAGTGAGTCTGTATGTATGAGTGTGAGTGTCAGTGTGTATGAGTGTGAGTGTCTGTGTGTATGAGTGTGAGTGTCTTTGTGTCTGAGTGTGAGTGTTTGAGTGTGAGTGTCTGTGTGTCTGAATGTGAATGTTTGAGTGTGAGTGTCTGAGTGAGTGTCTGAGTGTTTACGTGTCAGTGTCTGAGTATCTGAGTATGAGTGTCTGTGAGTGTCTGTGTGTCTGAGTGTGAGTGGCTGTATCTTAGTGTCTGAGTGTCTGAATGTGAGTGACTTTCTGTCTGAGTGTGAGTGTTTGAGTTTGAATGTCTGAGTGTCTGAGTGTGAGTGTCTCAGTGTGTATGTCTCAGTGTGTATGTCCGAGTGTCTGTGTGAGTATCTGTGTGTCTGAGTGTGAATGTCTGAGTGTGAGCATCTGAGTGTTTGACTATCAGTGTCAGGGTTCTGAGTGTGAGTGTCTGAATGAGTGCCTGAGTGTGAGTGTCTGAGTCTGACTGTCTATGTTTCTTAGCGTGTCTGAGTTGAGTGTCTTGTGTCTTAGTGTTAGTGTCTGAAGTGAGTGTGAAGCTTATATCTTATATCTTATAGCCTAGTTTTACTTCTCGGAGAACCTGGTAAACTACCTAGAATTTTCCTGCTCGAATGGAGAGCCTGGGAAGCTCCCTGTGGCATTTTCATATGCCAAATACAGTAACAATGTTGGGTCTCATTCTCCTGGCCCTGAAAGAGCCTCTAATGCGGCACCGTTGGGAAGGACGAGTAAAGAGATGCTGCTAATATCTCAGGGCTAGGAGAAATGGAGATATTACTGGGCCCGCTCAAGGAAATCAAGGATCAATGGGATAATAGTTATAATAATGATGATAGTGATAAAATAAAACACTAATATCTTAGATAACAAATTATTATTTTGTTTTTTCCTTATTTCTTTTTTTCTTATTTATTATATTCAAATATTTGCTTGTTTTCTAGATTCTCTCTCTCTCGCTCTCTTTCTTGCTCTCTCTCTTTCATCTATCTTTTGTCATAATTTCCATACCCTAATCTTGACCTGGTATTTTTGCCCAGTTCTGAGTCTGTGACATTATTTACTTAATACAAAGTATATGATAATGTTAATCTGATGGTCATTTCTGATCATATTATCTACTTAGTTGAGTACCTTTTTTTCTTTGCTTTTGGGGCCACACCCAGTGATGCACTCCTGGTTCTGCACTCAGGAATTATTCCTGGCAGTCTTGGGAGACCATATGAGATGCCAGGGATCAAACCCGGGTCAGCCTGTGCAAAGTAAACACCCTACCTGTTGTACTATTGCTCCAGCCCCCTTAGTTGAACACTTTTGAAGATTCCTCTTTACCTTAGAAAAGTTCAAGTTTCAAGGTTACCATAATTTAACTTAACTTTATGCCATAAAATTAACTTAAATTAAATTTTTGTTGTTTTTTATTGGCTTCCTTATATTCTAATAAAATATTGTTTGTAATGGTTGCACTGACATGTCCTTTATTTCCATGTTACATCTATTTTTGTATCTTTATGTTACCTTTGCAAGGAATAGTGACCTTTCTGCTACTAGCCCACATGTACTAAAGCTATTTTCTAAGAATCTTCTTCAGATTCAAATGTGATCCTTTATGAAGTTCATGTTACATCAAGTTTCTTGGAAATTACTTGCTCATTAACTCTTCATATATTATTTTTATGTAGCTTCCTTTATATTATTTAAATTTTCTATTATAATAAAGTTAGTGTTACTTCCCATACTATCTAATAGCCTTTTTCAGAGTAAGGATTTGAGCTGTGCTCATTTTTATGACTCATCACATTAGATTACACAGTCAGTTACTATTTATCGATGGAGCAATGTTCAGTAATCAGTAACAAAACAAAGTTCTATTTATATCAATCTGGTGCATTTGTTCATTTTAATTCCTAAATTTACACATGGTTATTTGAACTTAACTTTTATTTCTTCATTTTTTAATTTAGATCACTTTATCATTTGATACTAGCTATTCTCTTGTTTTATTTGTTTATATACAATAGGTGAGTCAGATCATCTGGTGTTTGCCACTCTTACTCTGGCTTATTTTGATTAGTACGTGATACCTTCCAATTCCATACAAGCAGCTGCAAACTGCATGATTTAATCCTTTAAAAATGACTGCATTGGATTATATTGTGTATATATGCCAAAACTGTTTTGTACATTCATTAGTCATTGAACATTTGAATTACTTGAATATCTGCTTGACTACTGTTTTAAGCATTGTAATGAACATAGTTATATGTATAACTTTTTGAACTAATGTTTTCCTGTTTGGGGAGTAGATGGCAAGAAGTGGAATTGCTGTATCACATGGGAGCACTATACTCTGCTTTTTTGCAAACTCTCCATACTCAAATGGGAGATTTTTTTTTTCATATATTCTGAAGCAGGTAGGCAACATTCCCACCAATAGTGAATAAGCATTCTGTTTTCACCAAAGCCCTCCCAACACTGATTGTTTTAAAAATTTTTACAATTAAACTGTATTAAGTTCTCAAGGCTGGTGAGATAGTACAATAGGTAGAGCGCTTGCCTTGCATATGGCAGACCCAAGTTTAATCCTTGGTATTCTGTATGGTGCCCTGAGCACAGCCAGGAGTGATCCTTGATCACAAAGTCAAGAGTAACCACTGAGCATTGCTGGATATGGCTCCCAAACAAACAAACAAACAAACAAAATATAACTTCTTAATAAAAAGTACTGCACAACAAAATGAGCTATTATGTGGTATTTTCTCTGAGTCTATAGTATCAATATCTGCTTATATAGGATAAATTTTTTTAACTGAAAGTAAAATAACAATTTTTTCATAGTTATGCTTGGTTCAACTTGATTTATTTGCACACAAACAACCTCATTAAATAAGTGACATTTATAAATTTAATTCTTTAAATAAATTAAAAACAAGCAAATAATTTTCATCTAGAGAGACTTAAGTTCAGAGAAAAATTGTGTGTAGAAAAATGATTCAGCTAATCTTGTTTTAAACATTTTTAAAATTGGTTTTGAAGTGTTTCCTACTTGGTAACAATCCATTTCTTGATTTAATTTTTAATGCACAAACATTTTCAATACAATAATGTTGGAATTATATGTATTTCATATTTTAATCATTTTACTAATTGCTGAAATTTAAAAAGAAAATGGTTTTCTACACTGAAAATTTTAAAAAGATTCTACATGAATGCAGTTAAATTCAAACTATTTGCATGCAACTAGTTGCATGTATGCATGCATGCAACTATTTGCATGAAGATATGCTACAGCTGAAATTGTTCGTATGAAATATAATATTGAAAAGAATTCTCCTACTGTCTTAAATTAACAACTAAAACAAATCTTAAATTGGAATTTGGTTGATTTTGATGAGAAACTGGGAACTCTGGAGAACCATTCTGCCTATAATGATGTTATTTGTTTTCTCTCTTCTGTTTTAGAAGGGTAATTATTAAGCCAAGTATCATTAGCGTTATTTATTCAGTGAATTAGAAATCTCTTTTTCTTTTGTCACACTTTTTCTCCTTCTGCTCTTCTTTGAAAACTGTCATCTTTGTTAGCCTGCTAATGAAGTGGATCGTTTGCTTCCCAGTCACAAACTCCCCGAGCTTTTGATGCTGCTGTAACGTTGGACTGAAATCTTCCTGTCTCATCTCTGCACACACTACCTACAATAAGCAACCTAGAATAATATTTAGTCTAATACCTTCTCAATTTCTGGCATTAAAACATTTTTTCATATGTTTAGATTTGAATGTTTTAGTGAGCATCCAAATTAAAAAGAAAAAAAGGGTACACGAAATAGGAAAGCTTGTTTATTTTTACTGAACTGTGCTCAATATCTTGTCTGACACCATCCAGGGTAAACCTGTTTTTTCACTCCGTCTAGAAAACATGTGAGTTACAGCTGATGGAGGAAAAATCATTATCGTCTCTTCTTGTTGTCTCGGTTACCACTAGGTGAGTCGCGTGGGTTCTTTATTACAGACTCAGCCTGCCAAATGCCCAGGATCTGCCATCAGTCACAGACTTAGGATATACATCTGGTGACACTAGAGTCAAGGACGTTTGGGTGATCGTACAGCTAATATATCACGTCAATCTTCAAATTGTCCCAGTAATTTGGTGGAAATAAATATTTAACTACATAGTACGGCAACTTGGGAAAAAATGGAGCCATTATACACCTATGGCAATTTTTAAAAAGAGGATTGAACAGCTCTCTTAGGTTTGAAGCAGTTTCTTGATATTTGAAATTTACCATCTCCTGGGAAAAACAAATTACCCCTTAGGAGAATTTTCTTGCCTCTATCATTTACATCACAGTTGTTTTTATTATAAAATTTATTTCATAATGTGAGATTTTTCTTTTCCTCTTGATTTATGATTGGTAGGTATTATCAAAACTAGGCATTGTTAAACATAACAAGCTGAACAAGAAAGAAGTCATGCAAATTACTCAGAAAACCTCTCAAAGGACTTAAATAGCTTTGGAGTGGAAGAAGCAAAACTACTTTGATTTTAAGCACATGCCATATAAATGTTGAAAAGAATTACCAAATCTTTAAAATTTCAAAATCCGAGATTAGTTGTTTAAAAGAAATTCACTTTTTATCGTAATGTAAAGTTTATCCTCTACTCCCTGTGCTTTGTTCTTTTCAGTTCATGATTTATACATACACATGTGAATTTATGTATTTTTTTCTCTTCCTTATTATATCTTAATCACCTTTGTGGACAGGGATCACTGCAAATCTTTACTTGTGCCAGATGTCTCTGACTACTGAGTAAATATTAGCTGAAGGAACCATGAGGCTATGTTTTCATGATCGCCATTCTTATTTTCATGAGTAATACTGGTGTGAATGAGAGATAGTGAATATAGGCATCAGAAATGACATCATTTTTATTTGAAAAATATTTATATCCCTCTGATTTGTGTATGAACCATACATATGTGAATATACATATTCAAAAATACATATGCTTTAATGTGAACCATACAGTTTGTGTTTCTTGGTACATAAGTGGTAATTAAGGGATAAAATGATTATGCTTCTTGATCATAGATGAGAGGAGTCTAGAGTTATTTATTTCTGTCCTCTCCATGGAACTGATACAATAAGGTTTAACATACTAATAGCGACAAACTGAAGTTCTAAACTTGAATAGTTTTAATGTGTGTCTCAAAATTCAATGGTGATCTTTACCAAGCAGTTTTTATTAATCCCAAACCTTTTTCTCTGTCTTATTTGCTCAAAAAAAAAGGGAAATGGAGAATGTAAGTGAGGGATAAGGACATGCAGTTTGTTTAACAAAGCCTGGACCAAATTGCTAACTTGTACTTTTATACAGATGAGACTGTCAAGAACTAATTCTGAAGGCTACAAGAGATTTGAATACCATCATAATAAAAAATAACTTTTTTTTAACCACAAAACAAATAGACTTAATACAAAGTCTGTTTTTCCCCCTCAAAAACTACTTTGAAAAATGACTGTAAATATATACTTCAAAATGATTGAACTCAAGGAGGTGATTACCTGTTTGGAGGGTGAGAGACATACATGTATGTGATCAGTCAACTTTACCCTATGGTCCTGCAATAATAGCTGCTTTCTCTGAATGGAAATTCATGACCATTATAGGAACTTATGACTAGTGACCACAGTGACATTATTATTTATAAATATCTTGAAATAGATACTGAATATAGACTCTACAAGTTCATTTCTTTATTTTTGTCAATTTTGTTCTCTTTTGTATCCAAGGTTTAAAGCAGTACTTGACACATAGTTGTCACTAAGAAGCAAAGGAAATGGTTACTGAATAGAAGATTATACATATAAAAAGAAAGGGCTGGGGAGATAATATGGGGTTGAGATGCTTGCCTTGTGACTGAATAATCCTGGTTCAGATCCTGGCCCTGCATGCAGTGTCCTGAGCACTGCCAGGTATTACCCCAAAACCCATTCCCTCCAAAAGAATATAAATTCATCATTCTTCTATGTTTTCTTTAGCTATTAAGTTATGTTTTCTTTTCCTGACTTCATAATAATTCACTGAATATTAATTATATAAGGTAATATGAAGAATGCAGAATGATTGGAAATGATCACTATGGATAAGAACTGAGTGCTGAAAATAGGTAAAGATATATATATATATATGTAGATATATACATTTATGTGATGATTTCTCAGTACCTATATTGCAAACCATAATTCACAGATGACTAGTTCCTGATGTTCCATTTGCCCTCAACAGAACGAACATCTCCTAATGCAGCAGTTATATGTACCTAGGTTGAGAACTCAACATGACAAATGACCTGCACCTGAGTTGCACAGGAGGAAGAGAGCAGCGTGGAACACCTTCAAGAGTGTCAAAGAAGTGGTTAAAAGGACGAAGAACCTCCGGCTCCGGGCACATCTTTTTGACTCCACTGTTTTTCCTGCACTAACATACGCCTCAGAGACCTGGGCCCTATGAAAACAGGATGAGAACGCTATTTGGGTATCCCAAAGAGCTATGCTTGGAGTATCACGTTTCACTCAAGAAGAGAAGGAACCCGGAGTTCCGACCTCCTTGGACGATCAAGAATCAGGAACACTGTCTTGTTTGCCAAGGCGTCAAAAATCAGATGGGCTGGACATGTAATGCGATTCAGAGCCGACCACTGGAGAAGAGCTGTTCCCAACTGGATGTTACCAATGCCATTGGGCTACATTAGCATGCTAGGGGGACGAATGGAGACGTTACTGGCACCTGCTCCAATGGAATGATAAATAATACAAGTGATACAATTCACAGAAGGAAAGAGAGAGAGAGAGAGACAGAGACAGAGAGAAAGGAAGGAAGGAAGGAAGGAAGGAAGGAAGGAAGGAAGGAAGGAAGGAAGGAAGGAAGGAAGGAAGGAAGGAAGGAAGGAAGGAAGGAAGGAAGGAAGGAAGGAAAAAAGTGCTATAGAGGCAGGCTGGGGGCGAAGGGATTGTGATGGGAGGGTAACAGGACATTGGTAGTGGAAAATGTACACTGGTGAAGGGATGGATACTGAAACAGTGTATAACTGAAACAGGGCTACAACCCTGTAACTGAGTATCTCCTGGTGATTCAATTAAAAAATATTTTTTAAATGGCATGTATTCTTAAAAAAGAAAAAGAATGTAGGATGATCTCACAGTCAAGAGTTTATAAAACAACAAAACACTTCTATCACAAATGTTTTATTTCATTTCCTCTGCTATTTCTCTTAACTAGTTCAATATGGTGAGTTGTCATTTGAATAATTGACTTATATCATACTGTAGAAGTCTAAGTTTTAGTGAATATTATTTTGAGAACATTTCTAGAGTAATAATGTACTTGAAAATATGTTTCAGACACATAATTTCTTATTAGTATTAATACAGAATATTAATAATATCTTCTAATTATGCAGACAAATTTGGACTAGGGCAATATCACAGCGGGTAGGGCGTTTGTGTTGCACATGGCCGACCCAGGTTCGATTCTTCCGTCCCTCTCGGAGAGCCTGGCAAGCTATGGAGAGTATCCTGCCCCCATGGCAGAGCCTGGCAAGCTACCCATGGCATAATCGATACGGCAATAACAGTAACAACAAGTCTCACAATGAAAATGTTACTGGTGCCTGCTCGAGCAAATTGATGAACAACAGGACTACAGTGTTATAATGCTACAGTGCATGAAGACAAAATGTAATAGAGGTACCGAAGCACTTCATGGAATGATGCATTCATTCTGTCTTTTTTGGGACACATTTGAGGGCTGTGCTCAGGAGTTGCTCTGGTGGTGCTCAGGGATTCATGCAGGGCAAGGGATTGAAACTGGGCCTCCTACATGAGAAGTACGTGCTCAGTCTGTTGAACTTTTTCTCTGGTCTAGATTCATACATTCCTGATGGTAATATTGAATTTCTAGAATTGAGTATTTTTATTCTAACAATGATATAGACAATGTACATTCAAAATAACATTCAAAATGATCTTGCAGAATAAGATTTTTACAAATGATTCTCTAATATACTTCTTTAACATTTTCTTTACCTATCAAATTATTCAATTTTAATAATGAACATGATTTTATCATATTATAAAGTTTACTGTCATTGCTTTAGAATGTTAACTTAAGCCCACACCTATCTCTTCACTTTCTTAAAAAAATACACACATATTCACATGTATGCATTCCGCATTTATAATCCTAATGAGCCAGTTCTTTCTTAGGCACAAACATCAAATCTCATGGACATCAGTAATTACAATGATGATACTAATGGCAATGGTAATAACTTATCCTAGATAACTACATTTTCATAGACTCAAATTATTAACTTTTCTACTTCATATGTAAATTGATTACTTGGGATCTTCTGAGGTAACTGAGAATAGAACACAGAGACCAATTATCAGGCACACATATAAATTTGAAATACTACTTGGATGAAGTGATGGACTGCTTTCAGTGTCTAATCTGGAGACACTAGGAGTCTCCAAAGAATGAGGGAAGTTCTCATCAATTTTTTTCCCTTGGGGGTCAGTTATCTTTCACCTTTTGAAAGATAGGGCTATATTAAATCTGATGCTAAAGGAACTGCCAGATCAATTCAAACCTTTCCTAGCATTTCAATAATCAATAGAATGTTTTTTGAAGGATTCTTTGAAAGTTTGAGAAATAAAAAAAAGGATAGCAATTTTGCTGAAATAGCACTAAGAAGTAATGCTCACCATTTATGCCTCTCTCAGACATTAAATAAAATCTGTGCCTTGAACCATCTGTGCTATTTTCTCTGTCTACTCAAGATAAGTTCGTAGATGATGAATATGCAACAGTCATTTGAACATACAATGCTGGGCTCAGCACTGGACTTGGATTTGATGAAGACAAATGATTTGAGTGAAGTCTTTATAAATCTTGTGTATGAGGAATCACTGAGCGTGCAAATTCTATAGAAACCTAAGTTTGACCGGACCATAGAAGATTATGCACTAGAATAATTATAAGGCAGGTTGCAACTTAAACATAGGGTAACAATAAATATAAAAGAATACCTAATAAAAAGGCTAAAAGTCTAATCAGACCAACATTGATGAAAGAGTGTAGAATGCTTATATGCTCAAGATTTTAGAGCATTACCCCTAATTTTCTGTTAGATATTTTCCACAAATAAATATTTTAAATAACCTTATGGAAATATCAGATGTATAAATTAAATTAAAATTTATACCTAGGAACCCAGTTAAATGAATCAAAAAATATTGTGTGGAAACTATAGTAAATTTAAGATGAAACCAAACCATGCATATAATTCTAACCAGATAACTTATTTTTGCATAAGTCAATAATAACTGTCATAGTAGCAAGTTAGAAATGCATTAAATACATATTAACAATCTAGTGGATAATTTTTTACAGTCTAAATTTAAACTCATTATATACATATTAACAATTCAGTGAATTTTTTTCTCTAAATTTGAAAGAGACAAAAATATTAAATAAAAAAACTCACCTATTTCAGATATTAATTTTTACATTGTGGAGTATTGTGTAGTTAAGTCTGGTTTTAATAATGAACAGGACCAAAGAACAGTTAAATTTTAATTACTAAGTTATTTATTCATGATCGGAAAAGTGACCTAAGTCAACTAAGAATTTTGAAACAGAAGGCTGAAGAATAGGCTAGCTGATAAGCTTACTATTATCCTGAAATATTAAGTTCATTATATACCCATTCACATGTATGTGATCAATGGAAGTGTATTTTTCTGATACAGTAAACTAAGGTATAAAGGAACAACAGATGGCTTGCTGAATAATTGAATACTTTTCAATGTCACGTGGCTTCTATTGAACTAACCTCTTTGGGCTACTTATATCTGTTACTTTTCCATACAAACTGGATGCCTAAAAATGGACTCAGTTGAATTTAAAAGGTCACTGGTTATTTAATCCCTATTTCTCACACAGCAAAAGAAAAATAAGCTCATAAAGTGAAATTAAATTATGCAAGTACATAGTACAAGCTAACTAAAGAGCAACAACTAAGACCCAAGTTCCTTATTTTCCAGACTTTATTGTATTTCTCTCCTTGCTACTATCAGACTTTCCTTAAGCAATTTACTGACTTATTTATTGTTTATCTTCCTTTTGGGTGCCTCCCCAACTGTGCTTGGGTCTTACTCCTGGCTCTAAACTTAGGGATCACTCCTGGCGGTACTCAGAGGACCATATGTGATGCCAGAAATCAAACTTGGTTCAGCAGCCTGAAAGGCAAACACCTTACTGTACTATCTTTCCAGCCCTCCTTAAACAATTTATTACAAAATATTAAAATTGGACAATTAAAAATTGTCAGCTATAGTAATTCCTAGAGCTTTTGAAGCTATTACTTACTATATTATTTATTATATGCACAAACATACAAATACACATATATAAGCCCTTTATTTTTTAATTTTTTTATTTTATAAAGTAGTTAATGGTATTTCATTACATTTAATATTCAAACACCAATCCCACCACCATTAAACCATCCCACTATCATATTTCGGATGTTTCCATCCTGAATCCCAATCCCTGCCCCATTTGTTATTAAAAAAATGCTGAAAATGGTACAAAAGAATGTATTCTTAGAGGAAAGAGTGTGGAGATTGTTGTATTTCACACAGGGGTCATTAAGCCCTTCTATAAGAGATCATTTATATATTGTTAAAGGTTGAGCCTTGTGTGCTATATATATGTGTGTGTGTGTTGTATATGTGTGTATACATATACATATATATGTATCTGTGAAAAAAATTATATATCCCTCTAAGATTGGTTGCCTCCTACTTTGATCCCTATCAAATGTGGTGCGGTAATCTTGGAGTATGGGTAGGGTATGTGGTTCGAAGTGCTGAGCAGCTGCATTGAGGCCACGAGGTCCAGGAATAGATTCATCTATGGGTGAGGCTTGACCTGAGCGTGTGGAGAGTGGCCATGAACATGGCGGCAGCTGGGTTCTGTAGGTTCTTGGCTACCAGGGTTGGGTCGCCCCGCATGAAATAGCCTGGCCTGGCATTTGGAGGCAGGGTTAGGGGGAGCGTCATGCATAAGCCCTTTCTTTCTTTTTCATTCCCTTTTCCAAAGATGACATATATTCTGAAGTTAATTTGGGTGAGATTTGATGACTTTGAAATTCTTCCAGTGGAAGAGACTCCTTTAGTATTTTGTTATTATTTTAAACTTTTTCTTGAAGAGCCATAATTTATAGAGTTAATAATAGTTGTGTTTTAGGCATAAAATAATTCAACACCACTCCCTCCACCAGTGTCAACTTCCCTCCACCTGTTTTCCCAGATTTCTCCTCATCTCAACCTCCACTCCACTACCACTTGTCAACTTCACAGGCACAGTACAAACTTTCAGAGGTTGCCACTTAGATCTCTTGTTTTCAGTTTTGGTTGAATCTGTGTTTTGGGTAGATGGCTATATCCCTCAGTGATATCACTGGTATAACTGAAGCCCCGATACTTGTTAATCCATAACTTCTTTTTCTCTTCTTCCCCACTCTATTTTTTTTCCTTCTCTGTCTCCTTTCTAAGCAATGGGTTTGAGGATGATCTACGCATCCCCCACTTACTACAAAACATTTCCTCATCCAGTAGTCTGTATTCCACAGATAAATGAAATCATCCTATGTTTGTCTTTCTTCTTCTTGCTCACTTCACTCAACATGATATCTTCCAGTTTCAACTATGTTGCAGCAAATTGTATGACTTCATCATTCCATTGTTTACATATACCACATCTTCATAATCATTCATCTGTTGTTGAACACCTAAGTTGATTCCATATTTTAGCTATTGTACTTAGTGTAGTGGTGAATAATGGTGAGCATATGGCCTTTTGAGAGAGTGTTTTTATGTCCTGGGGATAAATGATCAAAAGTGGAATTGCTGGGTCATATGGCAGTTCAATTCTAAGTTTACTGAGAACTCTCCATACTGTTTTTCACAAGGTTGTACCAGACAACATTCCTAGTAGCAGTAGATAAGAATTACTTTTTCACCATGGAAGACTTTTCTTAACAGATCAGATTTATAGTGTTTATGTTCCGAGCAATTAAATGAATGCATGGTAAGTATTAAACGTTCTTTAAACTGAATTAAATTTAGTTAAATTGATATAGTTGACAAAGGTGAAATTATTCTTTGAAATCAGACTTCCAATTTTCTCTATTGTGTTGATAGATACTGTCTAAACTGAAAGGAAGATGATCTGTTAAACCAAGAATGACTTTATTAGACAGAAACTAATTTAACGTTTTGCATTGGTTGAATGTTTTGTTATTTGTATGTTAATGACTAGATTGTTTCCTGATAATAGCAGATATTTTTCTCTTCTTATTTTAATGTAACTATTTTTTTATTTCCAATTGTTTTTATTTACACTTTTCACACTATTTGGAATTTGGTGATTAATTATTATTTTTTTACAGTTACAAAACTTTAATGTTTGAGTTTCACTCATACAATGATCAAACACCCATCCCTCCACCAGTGTACATTTTCCACCACCAATGTCTCCAGTATCCCTCCTCCCTACATACCACCCCTCACCCTGCCTCTATGGCAGACAATCGCCCTCTTACTTTCTCTCTCTCCTTATGGGTATTATAGTTTGCAATACAGATTACAGATATTTTATCTAATGCATTTCTAGCTATCCCTCCAGCAGACTGCTAGTTAAATGCTATAAATTATTTCATATATCCATATTTTATTAGTCTTTTTTGTGTTCTCATGCAGTACCTTTGTGTTGGAAACTGCTATAACTTCAGAGAAAGCTTAAATAAATGAAGAGATATAAAAGCTTAGTGCAAAGAACAGAATTTTTAAAAATCAAGAACGCCAAATTAAACATGTATGTATATGTACATATATGTAGATATGTATTAAGTCAATGTACAATGTTTATGTTCAACAGTTTATTTTAAAAAGAATTTTAAAAAATTTAACTCAAAGTAGATAAAAGACTTAGATATTAAATATAAATTCACAAATACATAGAAGAAAACATTTAAAAATCCCATATTAACCTGTTATTTCTTTTGTGACTTAATACATATATTTGTACCTACATATATACACATAATTTATACATATTTTATATAAATTATAATTATATGTGTATATATACCTATGGTATATATATGTGTGTATATCTATAGTATATATATGTATGCATGTGTATACATATATCCCATATGTGTGAATATTTTATTTTTTTCAGAACTAGGAATCAAACCCAGGATCTCACATATGGAAGGCATGTATGTGCTCTACTGCTGATCCACATTCTGATCATCAAAGAGAAATTTCTAAAATGTGGATAGAAGTAGTTATAGTTTTATTGTTATTACTTAATGAATATTAAATTTAAAAGTCTCTTCTGGAGAAGTCTTTATACTTTTCCCTTCTTGATCTTTTAAAGATTAGCACTTGTTACCATGTGCAATTAATGAGGTGGTAGATGAAAGGACTTGTATTTATACCAAAAGAGCCAAGAGCATGAAATGGAAAAACTTTTCTCAACAGTTTGGGAAAACTGGTATGTGAAGAAGAAAGAAATTGGAACATTATCTCACAAAAGTTAATGTACAGTGTTTGTGTTCTACAAGTTACGTAAAAAAGTTAACTGAAAATATACAAAAAAACTTAGATATTAAATCTGAATTCATAAAACACATAGAAGAAAACATTAAAAACATTCCATAATATTGACCTCAGTTATTTCTTTTGTAATTTGAATTCATTGGCAAGGAAAACAAAATAGATAAATGGGATTACATCTAACTAAAAAACTTCTGTGATACTAAAGAAAGAATACTAGAACAAACAAAACAGTGTTCTGTTGAATGGGAGAAACTATTCACATGTCACACAGCTGACAAAGAGCTAACAATAGGCAAGATTTATTTGTTTATTTATTAAAGCACTAATAAAGTTAATAAAAACAACAAAAACAACTCATCAGAAAATGGTAAAAAGCAAAATAGAAACTTACAGATAAGCAACGAACACTTTAAAAGCACATTCATTGTGCTTAGTGATGAGGTTCTGGCAGTGGAGTACATATGTTGCATGTACAAGGCCTCGTTTCTAATCCCAACACTGGTGGTCACCCAAACAATGCTGAGTATAGACATGGTAATCCCCTAACATTGCTGGGAATTTACTGCATCAACCACCCCCCACCCCCAATCCCTCACTGTGGCAAAACTCCCCTCAAATCATGTATTATTATGGGAATTCAAAACAACATAAGATATCTCATCTTACAAAACCAATATCACCAGTATTAGTGGGGATGGATAAAGAAATTTTCATATTCTATTGGTGAATATTAACTAGTTCAACCTCTATGGAAAATTTAAAGAGAGTTCAAAAATAGAGCTATCACTGGATGTGGCAATTCCATTTCCTCATATCTGTTCAGAGAATAAAAAAAAAACAGTCATTCAAATAAACATATTCCAACCTAGGTTTTCTATAGTTAAGATATGAAAACAACATGAATGCTCAAACACTGATGAGTGGATAAAGAAAATGTGATATCTAAATGCAATGAAATGCCATTCCACTTTTGGAAAAATAAAGATAAAATTTTGACTTATGCTAGAGCACAGATGAAACTGGAGGTTATAGGGTTAAGACAAATCAGAAAGAGAAAGACAAAAACTGGATTATCTCAATTCAATTCATAGGCAGTAGAAGCTCCTGCGCCAGGCTGTCTTCACGGGGCCACCCTTGGAATGGAGTGGGTTGAGTTTCTCTCCTTGCACCAAGCCCAGCCCTGGCAGCCAAAACCCTCCAGAACCCAGCCACAGCCATGCTCAAGGCCACTCTCCACATGCTCAAATGAGCCTCAGACATGAAAGAATCAGCAAAGAAACCCAGGTACTCGGGACCCGTGGCTGAGATCTCCAAGCCTACTTGGATTGGGACTGGGCCTCCTCCACCCAGATCCCCAGTATTCCAGTAGCTTTGCAGTCACACCCACAAACTGCCCCCAGGGCCATGTAATCTCATCAACAGCCAAGATCCAGGACTATAAGTCAAAGCTTGCAAAAGAGAGTGATGCAGAACCTCCGGTCCCGGAGCCAGGCTGTCTTCACTGGGACCCCCTCAAAGGGAGGCGAAATTTATTTTTCTTTCATTTGGTAGACTGGGAGCACCTGTAAGGACAATTAGATGTCGTCCTAAAAGCCTCCGTGCCTCTTAGAGAGCCCAGCAAGCTACCAAGGGTATCCCACCTGCACAGCAGAGCCTGAGAAGCTGTCATGGTGTATTCGATATGCCCAAAATAGTAACAATAATAGGCCACATTCTCCTGACCCTGAAAGAGCCTCCAATATGGCAGCATGGGGAAGGACGAGTACGGAAAGGCTGTGATGCTCTTTGTGTTCCTGGAGCAAGCAGACGCCATTGGGTTACACTAGCATGCGACAGGGATGAATGGAGACATTACTGGTGCCCGCTCAAGCAGATCAATGAGCAATGGATGATAAATGATACAAGTGAAGATAAAGAAGCAAAGCAAGATAATCGAGAATGTCCAATGGAAACAAATGCTTAGTCTTTGACCACAGAAGATAACCAAAGTGGGGGCTGGGGCAGCCTGTAAAGATTCAGTGGACTGTGGTGAAGTCAGATTGGCACTTTGCAATCACATTTAACATTCTTATAAACCAGTTATTTTAATAATTTTCAATAAAGAACTTGTGTTTAACCAAACAGTCCAGCAAACCTTTAAGGCATAATTTGGAGTACTGTGAGTCTTGAAAACACAAGAAATAGTCCCAATGACTCCAATATTTGGCACAGCTCTTCTGGAAAATTATTATTTTGGAGATAAAACATGCAAGTATGTAATAGAGCAAACTTCTCTCTGCTCCATCTGAGTGAGGCGGGGAAACGGGAAAATAGTTCCCCTCTAGATTTTATTGTTTGTACATAGCTTTGTTCCCTGGGATGATTTCTTAAGTCCATATGCAAATTCTTTAGAATCTTATATGTAAGAAATAATCATATATACAAATAATTTTGGCTATTTTTTGTTGCATTGTCTTGGTTTTTTGGCCACACTGGCAACACTCAGAGTTTACTCCTGACTGTGCTCAGAAATCCCGTGATAAGACCCAAGGGACCACAGTGATACAGAGGATTGAACTTGGGTCTGGTGCATGAAAGGCAAGCTCTTTACCTGCTGCATTATCTATCCTAAAATATGCAGTTTTGATTAAAAATTGCCTAATTTATGAGAGAGCAGCATAAAGGCACATGCATTTCCCTTGATTCCTAGGAAAAGAACTAAATTTTTCTATTAAGGAAATGGAATGAATCTTACCATGTTTATTCCATGAATACTACACAACAATCAACAATCAAAAAGCTTGAATCAGGGGCTGGAGTGATAGCACAGTGGGTAGGGCGTTTGCCTTGCACACGGCTGACCCAGGTTCAAATCCCAGCATCCCATATGGTCCCCTGAGCACTGCCAGGAGTAATTCTTGAGTGCAAAGGCAGGAGTAACCCCTGTGCATCGCCGGGTGTGACCCAAAAAGAAAAAAAAGAAGCTTGAATCATACCTATCTTGTTGATGGTAACAGAATTCTGGGCTCTTTGAATAATAAAAACAACAGAATATGTATAACATATAAAATACAGACATATAAAAAATAGCATGCGGTAATTCTAGATTCATATGGTATACATGTAAAATCATTAAGAAATGGTGGTCAGGGGCTGGAGCGATAGCACAGCGGGTAGGCCATTTGCCTTGCACGTGGCTGACCCGGGTTCAACTCCCAGCATCCCATATGGTCCCCTGAGCATCGCCAGGGGTAATTCCTGAGTGCAGAGCCAGGAGTGACCCCTGTGCATCGCCAGGTGTGATCCCCCCCCAAAAAAAAGCAAAAAAAAAAAGAAATGGTGGTTAATAAATTCCTTACATTACGACAGAGAGTGGTGGAATGAAAATTAGAAGATGATTTCAAATGTGACTCCATTTCATAGTTGCTATAACATTGATATCAAATTGATATCAATCTCAATTTCATATTGATATCTGTGAAAAACTAAGGCTCGCTGAGGGCTGAGTGCACTCGCGGGCTCTCTGGGTGGCTCTGTCTCACCGCCCACGTTCGGTGCCCTGGAACTGCAGTGTGTGGACTGGATCGGGACGGCCGGTGGTCAAGGAAAGGCGAAGGAAGAACGAGGACCATGCTGGTTGTTGATTAGTTACTGTTTATTCAATCTTTAATCTTCCATCTCCCACAATCCCAGCTCCGGCCTCTCTCTGGATCTACCACCGCCTCCTTCTCTAGTCTCTCCTCTCTTGTATCTCTCTCTGAACCCCTTTTACTCATCATGGCACTACCCAAGGGCGCAATACATTGATGTCACCAATGGCACCAAAAGATGTTACAGGAAGAACATTGAGGCAACGTTATTCTCTTGTATCTGCAGGCCATTAATCTAGGCCCCCCCTCCCCCTGAAAGAAGATACAAAACCAAAACCAAAGCCTTCCTTGGGCTGAAAGCACTTGGATTTACATCCCAAAGACTAGGCTAGGCCAGAGCCTGGAATCTACAATGTCAAGTCAGGCCTGGCTAGCACCTAAAATCTGCATGTCAAAGATCAGCTAGGCTTCTGTGACAAAAGGGAAACTGCCTCTGAAATTATCTCCAGAAGGCAGCTGAAAAAGGGAAAATATTCCAACATCTCCCCCCTTTTTGTTTAGGACAGATTTTAACCATAAAATAAAATGCTAGGCACAAAAAGTTCAATAACAATAGCAGAACACCTATTTTCTTTCAGCAGGACCCATCCAACGATGAAATCCCATGGTTGTGTTTCTCCTCTCCTTGTCCAACAAACATATAAGCATTCATAATATTAATCGTTTTGTATGGGCATAGCAAGAGATGCATTAAGCTTATAGAATTGCTGGGGGGGGGGGGGTCACCTGGATCTCAGACTACAGTGCTCAGGCCAGATTAGTCTTTCCTAGCCTTAGCAGGGCCCTGTCTCATCGTTGCTTTTGGATCATGACATGACACCCCATGACCAAGCTCTTAACATATAGTTAAGCATTAGGCCAGGCCCATCTCGATGCCAGGGTAGCACACAACTCACCGCTTGCCCTGGGTCCATCTTGTCCCCCGTTGGGACCCTGCTTTTGAGGGTTCTAGGAAGTAAGGGCAGCTGAGGCTTAAGTCCAGAAAGCAGATGCCCAGGAATGAATAATATTTGAAGCCAATTAAATCCCAAGTTACCAAAGCATATTAATAAATGTCTTTCTTTGTCCATACAAAAAGGATATTGTTTTAAGGTAAACTATTCAAAAGACATAAGAGAGGAGAAACACAATATTAACTTAAAGACAATTTAACTTACACTGTCCTAGCAAGGTCTGACCTTACAAATTAGGAGTTTGATTAGAGGAAGAGCAGATAAACTGGTAGAAGTGTTTACAGATAAACAAAGGAATGGGAGTGACTCATTGATGGGTGTGACTGATAAACCTAAGCTCCTTGTGGCAAGGGGAGCAGGACAAACCAATGATATGCAACAGATATCCATGATTTAAATTTGAAAAAGAATTGTTAATTGTGTATTATAAAAATAAGGTGTTAAAAGCACACTACATTTAGAGTCCTAAAACCCATTTTCCAGTGGGGTTTTGCACAGACTTTTTCATATCAAAAAAATAGTTCTTAGTTACTTGAAGTCTGTTGAAGAATTTAATTCAATTCTCACTATGCAGAAATAGTATCATATTAAATTTCCCAAGATCATCTTCCACATCAGAAACCGAATCACCTGCCATATAAGCTGCCACGTGGACTTCTGACCATATGGTTAAAGACTGGAGGTTTCTAACTCACCTCCTCAGACTTCAGATTATTATATGCACTTCTTAATATCTATAAATCAGTTTCCTAGGTTGCTATCCTTAGATTTCATTAATTTTCTTAAGAAGCTCATTGAACTCAGGAAACTGCTTTACTCATTAGATCATTAATTTATAACAAAAGGTATAAGTAAGCCTCAGTTAAATGGAAGAAATTAATACATAGGTCAAGTTTTGGGGAAAAGGCATGAGCTTACATGTCTTTTTCAGGCACTCCATTCTCTCCTGAATATTCATGTGCTGACCACACATGAATTTGAGCTTTTATAGAGGCTTCATTACACAGACAAAAATGATGAAATCACTGGTCTCTGACAACTGGTCACTGACAACTGACTTTAAGACTATAGGCTTGAAACCTAGAATTCCAAACCTCTAATCCCACAGTTGGTTCCCCTGGAAACTAGCCCCCATCCTTAACTGTTCTCTATAATCACCTTATTAACATAACAAGAGAGTCTATCTCTCCCAATAGTTAAAACATTCCAAGATTTTTGGAAGCTGTGAATCAGAAGTGGGAATGAAGAGCAAGAACTAAGAAAATTATATTTTGGTCACCTAAATGGCAATAATATATATTTTCCATAGTTCATAATGTTGTACACATTATCCAAAAATGTTTAGTATTCTCTTTTAATGTTATCTTATACTGGAGAATATGCAGATAAGCAAGAGAAGCCTGTCATTCAGTTACAGACACCCTAGTTCTTTGGTTACTGAACTACAGGAAGTGGTCAGTACTCTCTTACCCCAAGTTTATTGATGGAGGGGGCATATGGAAAGTAGGAGAGAGATTGTATCTTTTGCACAAAGAAGAGAGAATAGTGTCATGGCTGCTTGCTTGAAGGGAGTCTGCTCCTGGGTTTTAAGTCTCAAGCAAGGGATTTGATTGTAAAATTCTAATCTGGCAACTTCTTTGTCTAGTACTTAAAACCTTTGCATTCAGCTTCAGAAACCGAATGTGTGACCTACTGGTGTTTGCATATACCTAACTGGAGTCTGCTGAGGTAGGAGCCTCTACCTCAGCCTATGTGGACATCAACAGCACTTGGCCTCATAAATGTGGAAGCGTTTCTCATTACTGCCACCGCAGCAAAGTTTTCAACCACCTGCCCAAGGGCAGATGCCAGTTTTCAGCTGTAAAATGATTGTAAACTTCTGGTCTAGAGTCTAGCATCTTAAACTGTGGGCCACGTCCCTGAATGTGGGGATTGCAAAGCATTCCATAATAGCAAAAGCTTTCTCAATAGCTATTATTAAAAAAAATTCAAAATCAACCACAAAATGCATGTGACATATTAGTGGTAAAGTTCACATCTATTGTTTTTCTAGGACAAAAAAGGGTCACAAGATGAATAAGTTTAAAAAGCCCTCCTATAGTCCACAGATACTTTACTGTCTTTGAGGGCAGAAATTTTGTATTAAAAATAAAAATTTGATTAGCTTGCTCTGAAGAATACAGTTGGGTGGTAGTTTGCTCTAAGATTCTGAAGAATTTACAGGTTGGTCTATATCGAGTTTTGAAATCAACTCCATTCCTCATTCTGTCTCAATTTTAGACAGCTTGACACAATTTTCTTACCATTATCTTTTTAGGTGAGCACATATGAAGTTACTGGTACTTAATTATTGTAGGAAAGAAAGAAAATAATCAGTAATGGTAGGCATAAAAGAAGACAGTAATTTGATGTTTTTATCAACAGAGTCAATGAGAAAGCATTCTTTTCTAAGTTCAAGTATGTAGTCCAGAAATATTCATCATATTATATTTTAGAAGGATGATTTGAATTAGGGTCATCTGGCGATGCACAGGGGCTACTCCCACTCTGTACTCAGGAATTGCTCCTGGTAGCTCAGGAAACCCTATGGGATGCTGGGGATTAAACCTGGGTCGGCCACGTACAAGACAAACACTCTACTCGCTGTACTATTGCTCTGGCCCAGAAGGATAATTTTAGACTGCAATGTTCAGGTTATTCTGAAATAGCTGATATCTTCCCTCACCCAGCAATACACAGGCAATTTCAATTGGTAATCTAGTCTGTCTTTTAACATCAGTGGACATCAAAAGAAATGAGTGAAAATCAGCATCAGAGACAAAGGGAGATAATTAGACACACACACACACACACACACACACACACACACACACACACACACACACACACACACACATATATATATATATATATATATATATATAAAATGTTAAATTTTTGATGAGGACAAGTGGTACCTAAATATTTCTTTTTCTGAACTCTACACCTTTAACAAGGAAATGTGTCATCTTAAAATAAAGTCTTATGAGGAGAGTTTTATGAAGAGAACTTTTTATACATTGCATCAAATATGATTCATAGTGAAACTTTATGAGGTTTATTTATGGGAAGTTATATCGTTTGGAGGTAAAGAACAAGAGGCTTAATGCCGACACATACCTTAGTTTTGAAGATGTTTGTTACAGGTTGTAAGTTATTTAAGCTAAGCTTTAGTTAACTCTTGTTAAAGATAATGATATTACATACCTTACAAATTGCTTTAAGAAGATACTGAGTTAATCAAAGGCATGTGGCTTAGCAGTGTTCAGTAAACTATAAAAAGTTATATATTTCTTCTTCCCTAGGAAGTAAAACAATAACCTTTTATTGTTATCAGAGTTTTACAAAACAGGATGTAGATTAGTTTATTAGCTAGTTTGATGAACCTAGGCACAGAAGATACAGTTTAAGCCCCATGACATACTTTTTAGGTTTTAGTTAAGAGTAGAACAATCAACATTATTTTGGGTTTAGCCTGGCCAAAGGGAAAGAGTGAGTCAGAACTGTGGTTGGGAACAAACTGGAGATAAAAGTTGACAGTGGGGAGATGACATACACTTGGGGTTATACCTGTCTTCCAGTCTGTCCACAGCACACAGATGGTAATAGACAAACAAGAGGAGAAATAATGGATCAAGGTAGATAAAAGCTTGGAGAGTGTCTACAAGTGTTACCGTTTGTGTTGCTTTTAGAACCACCTTTCCTATTATGAGATTTCTATTATAAACTTTACTTAAATAAAACACAAAAGTTCATGGAGCTTAGTCCAATAGGTAGATTATGAATTATCTAATTCTTCAAGTTGTCTTGAAAATGAGAAATTCCACATGCTCCAGTTATGTAATTCTATACTTAGGAAGCTCTCTCCTCTAATTTTTATTTTTCAATATATGCACATATACACATACCTTACACTCCTGTATACACATATATACATGATACTAGGTTAAAGATATTTTAATAACTAATGCTTTTTCTTTAAATAACTCAAGATATTCTGGAAATTATTGTTTATTATTGCTGTATTTTTCTACATTGGTAGACTGATTTCCATAGCTTACTACAAATAAAAAATGCCATTCACTATCCTCATAGGTTTTTATTTTGTTGATATTGAATTGTCAAAATAGTTGAAATTGAAATCAGGAGGTCAGTATTACCAACATCATCATAGGGTTGGCCAAAATGAACATATATGAAAACTGATTCTCACAGATTTCTTTTTTTTTTAAATTAATTTATTCTTTTATTTAATCACCATGTGGAAAGTTACAAAGCTTTCAGGTTTAAGTCTCAGTTATACAATGCTCAAACACCCATCCCTTCACCAGTGCACATATTCCACCACCAAGAATCACAGTATACCTCCCCCATTCCCCCCACCTCCCCAGCCCCCCACCCTGCCTGTGTAACTGGTAAATTTCACTTTACTTTCACTTTACTTTGATTACATTCAAATATTTCAACAAAAAACTCACTATTATTGTTTGGAGTTTCTCCCCCCTAAAGTTGACCTGCTGAAAAGGAAACATTTGATAATTTGTTTTCCATTGCTGAGAATGAAGAGATATGAGGTCGAGTGGCTGCACGGTTTTGAATTTCTGTATTTTAGCATTTAAGTAACTAAGTCCAGAGAAATATCTGCCAGAAATTGCATCATTGTAAGCTTGTACCTCTCAGCTACTTTATATTCCACATATGAGTGCAATCTGTCTATGTCTGTCTTTTTCTTTCTGACTTATTTCACTCAGCATGATACTTTCCATGTTGATCCATCACAGATTTCTTATCTGGAGAAGGATTGATAGAATATTGGGCAAAAATAAATTTTTTTCTGGAATATAGATTACTTCATGGATACTTAACCAGAGTATATTTACTGGGCACGTATAGCTTTATTAGGAAATATTATCAGAAAATAATATCAAATATCAGGAAGTTAAAAATTATTCATTAAAAAATTAAGCTACATCTAACTGTTTTAAGCCAGTTCTTACTAGCTTTATTTCTTTAGGATTTAAGTATTTCTATTTTTTCCTTGTATATTAGTGCAGCGGGTAGGGCGTTTGCCTTGCACGCAGCCGACCCGGGTTCGATTCCTCCATCCCTTTCGGAGAGCCTGGCAAGCTACCAAGAGTATCCTGCCCGCATGGCAGAGCCTGGCAAGCTACCCGTGGCGTATTTGATATGCCAAAAACAGTAACAATAGGTATCACGATGGAGACGTTACTGATGTCCGCTTGAGCAAATAGATGAACAACGGGATGACAGTGCTACAATGCTAAATACTAACTCTATCAGCTAGACACAAAAGCAAATTAATGTGATTGTCATTTATAGTAAAAATATAGTATCTTAGCTAAAAATCTAGGTTAAATTTAGATCTATGTAAGATTTTAAAAAGCAATATACATTTATGTGGTTATTAATATCTCAACTGAGACTTCATACATTGAATAAAAGTGTTAGCCTGCTATATGGTCTGTTTTTCTTCTCTTTTCCCTCTTAATTTCTAAGAAGTAAAGGACCAAATGCAATGCTGAATCTCAGTAATAAAGGAAAGTAGTTCATATATGTATAACCACAAAAAAGGGGGTCAGTAGCACTCTACCTCTCCTACCGCCCGCGTTTGGTAGTCTCATGCCACTTCCCCCATCCCGATGGCGATGGGCAGGTGAAAGAAGGAACTAGGGCCAGGCTGGTTGATCTCAGTTGCAGTTTATTTCAATCTCCTCTCTATTCACTCCTGTCTCTCTAATTGTTTCTCCCCTACCCCAGCCCTCTCTTACAGCCTCGTTAAGTCTCCAAGGTATGAGGGGCTCAGGCTTACACATAGGTGTTGTCACATCAATAGGAGTAAAGGTTTTTCCCTCAGGGGATGCTTCTTCTAGGACAGATTCTCTTTCAGCAGGACACCCACCCAAGGATGGAATCCCATGGGTGTGTTTCTTCTCTCCTTGTCCAACAAACATATAAGCATTCATAATACTAATCATTTTGTATGGACACAGTAAGAGATACATTAGGCCTATAGAATTGCTCTCCTGGGGTCATCTCGATCTCAGACTACAGTGCTCAAGCCAGATTAGTCTTTCCTATCCCTAGCAAGGTCTTAGTCTCGTCATTGCTTTTGGATCATGACAGCATTTGTCCATGATAAAGCTCTTAATTTACAGTTAAGAATCGTGGCGCTTTGGCAGGGCCCATATCGATGCCAGGGTAGCTCACAGCTTGCCCTGGGTCCCTTCAGTCCCTCATCGGGACCCTGCTTTTGGGGTGCTAGGAACTAAGGGCAACAGAGGCTTAAGTCGAGAAAGCAAATGCCCAGGAGTGAATAATATTTGAAGCCAATTAAATCCCAAGTTACAAAAGCATAATATTAATTGTCTTCCTTTGTCCATACAAAAAGAACATCGCTTTAAAGTAAACTATTCAAAAGACACAAGGAGAGGAGAAAGGCAATATTAACTTACAATACGAGTTCGGTGTCCTAGAAAGATCTGACCTTACAAATTAACAGAGTCTGATTAGGGAAAAAGCTGATTAACTGGTTGGGGAAGAGAGCATAGAGAAGTGGTTACAGATAAACAAAGGAATGGGAGTGACTCGGGAGCACTCTGATGGGTGTGACCCAATAAACCTAAGCTCTTGTGGCAAGGGAGAAAGGACAAACCAATGATATCCTACGCATATATACATGTTTCATTTCTTCATTAAATTTTTTTTCTAAATTTTATTTTAATTTTATAATGTTGTTTATGATAATTTACTGCATTCAATATTTCAACACCAGTCCCCACAACATTATATCTTTCCACCACCATTATTTTCAATTTTCCCAACCACCGCTCAAGCCTGCTCCAATAGTAGGCCTTAAATAATTTATTATATATTGCTTGTTATGAATAATTGCTAAAAATGATTAGAAAAGATTTACTAGGAATAAAGTATGTGAAAATTTTTGTATCTCAGCCTGGAGCCATTAAGCCTTTGTTTAAGTGATTACCAACATGTTATAGGCTAAACCTTGTGTGTTAATATTTTTTTAAATTGAGGTTGGTTGCCTTCTACTTTACATAGCAATCCTCTAGACCTAAAAACAACTATATTCAAAATTTCTATTAGAATGATGAAAATTCATTTTATTTTAAAGTAGCTGCATTAAGACAACTAGAAAACTTTTGTCATCCAAAGTATTGTGAAGAAATTGCACTTTTAATATTTTCCAGCCCTGTAGAGTATCTGGTATTTAGGAATCAAGAGATATGGATAGTTTTCAGGAAAGGAGTATCAGTGCACTTTTGAATGGTTATCCACTCACCCTTCTTACTTAACTGAAACTTTGTCTATAAGTTTCATTCATTATCATGGAAATTGAATTAAGTTCCATACTAGGATTATTGAACAGTAATGAAAAGCCATGCTCAAGGCCCCTCTCCACATGTTCAGTTGAGCCTCATGCATGAAGCAACTGGCAGAGGAACCCAGGTGTGTGGGACCCAGGGCTGAGACCTCCAAGCCTGCTCAGATTGGGATTGGGTCTCTTCAGCACAGATTCTCCATTTTCCAGTAGCTAGGTGGTCACACACCCAGGGACTGTCCCCAGCGCCCTGTAATCCCACCAACAGCCAACATCCAGAGACTATAAAACCAAGCTCCCGGAAGTGCATGGCCGTGACATCATATAGCCTAGTTCTCCCTCTGGGAGAACCTGGCAAGCTACCGAGAGTTTCCTGCCCACATGGGAGAGCCTGGCAAGCTCCCTGTAGCGTATTCATATGCCCAAACCCGTCACAATGATGGGTCTTATTCTCCTGACCCTGAAAGAGCCTTCAATGCGACACCATTGGAAAGGACGAGTAAAGAGAGGCTTCTAAAATCTCAGGGTTAGGACGAAAGGAAATGTTACTGAGATCACTTGAGAAATTCGATGATCAACGGGATGATGATGATGATGATGATGAATGAAAAGAATGGTCTTTCTTAAAGTAAGCGAATATTAGTGGTTTTTGTTTGTTTTGTTTTGGGACCACACATGGTGGTATTCACAGCATGCTCCCTGCTCAGTGCTTAAGGGGTGCTGCCGGAAGTGCTATGAAGACCATATGGTGTCGGGCATTGAACCTGTGCCTGCACACAAAGTAGGGACTGATCTTTTATGTCATCTCCCTGGCCCTAGAAGCTCAGCTTACCAGAAGGTGTTGGAACACTGAATACCTGAAACAACTGTATTACGAACAACTTAGTAAATCAGTGTTATAAAAAGAAAAAAAATTATAAAAGAAAAAAAATCATGGTAATCTATAGCAGTCTGTCACAAACCTCAATTGTATATGAATGACATTTGAATCTTATTTAATGTGCATTGTGATGCTTGCTGTGATTTTGTATTTCCAACAAGCTTTCTGGTGATACCAATTCTACTGATGTGGAATTCTAGCATAACAATAACATATTTTAACCCTGATGTTTAGGGTCAGGCAAGCTTAAGTTTTTCAAATATTGAAAACAGTGTTTCAATTGGAAATCTAATAATGTTTGAGGGTCATTTTCTCTAATAAACTTTCATAGACTAAAAGAATTGATGATAAAATTTGTTTGGTGCTAAGCTAATATTTTGAGTCATAAACTATTCCTTTACTGAGAGGATTTGTTTACTGGGATGAAACAAATCTGCTAACACATCAGACCAACTGTGTGTACAGATCTGCATACATGGCTTTGGGTTAACTGTAGAATTCTTTCATGTCTTTTGCTATTTACATTTTATTATTTTGGATTTTCCAGATGGCTTGATATGAACCAGGAAAGAGGTTGGGAAACAAATAGGGTGCAAAAGTAATTTCTTTTTTATTACAGCAGAAGTGTGTGTGTATGTGTGTGTGTGAGAGAGAGAGAAAGAGACAGAGACAGAGAGACAGAGAGACACAGAGGCACAGAGACACAGAGAGATAGAGACTTACATATAATTATCAAAGAAATACTTTGTGAAAAAATAAGATGGAAACGTTTATTATTAAGGATCCAATGCATCAGTTCGTGTAAAAGTAATTTAGTCGTGTTGAAATAAATAATTATTTATTTCTTAATAATAATGGGCTGGAGCGATAGCATAGTGGATAGGGTGTTTGCCTTGCATGTGGCTGACCCGGGTTCGATTCCTCTGTTCCTCTGGAAGAACCCGGCAAGCTACGGAGAGTATCTTGCATGCACGGCAGAGCCTGGCAAGCTACCCGTGGTGTATTCAATATGCCAAAAACAGTAACAACAAGTTTCACAATGGACACATTACTGGTGCCCGCTCGAACAAATTGATGAGCAACGAGTGACAATGATGCAGTGATTTATAATTATAAATAATCATAATTATTTATTTATAATAATTATTCTGATTCTTCTTTTTGGATTTTAGGACACACTTGTTTGTTCTTAGGCTCTGTACTCAGGGATCACTCCTGAAAGGGTCTATATGAGGCAGCGAGGATTAAATTGGGATCAGATACATGACCTTTGCCATCTTACTATCTTAAAGGCCACTGTTTTTGTTGAACTTAGAAGTAAACATTATTTGGCCCCTCCCTGAGATCAATGTTGTTATTTACGGTGACTTTATCAGATGATTTAAGGGAAGTGACTTAGGATCAATGGATAATGGATAATATTTAAAGATAACAGTCATGAATGTTAGATATTTCAAAAGCAACATAGAATTTCCACATAACCTCAGTATTCCTATTTAAATCTAATATAAAAAGTTTCTTAATTTTAAAGAGAATCATCAACATCCATTAACATTTTATATTAAAAATAGAAATAAAAAGTTAAGATCATAAAAGTTAAGAATGGTGCTAAGACTCTAACTATTTAGATAGGAATTGTATAGCCTACTAATTTCTTCTGATAACTTTTCTTCTGAGGAAAATGCAAGTGCATCAAATTTCTACCTTTTAAATAAATACCTTTTATTTCTTTCTATCTAAAATATTATAAAAGTTCATTTCATATAGTAAACTATCAATGTTTATGAGAAAATATTTATATAAAAAGAAAGCAAGAAGGTAAGGTTAAAGGTAAAAAAAAATTAGAAAACAGGATTCTAGTAGTGTAAAACTGACACAATGACATTAGTAAGTGATGACAAAACAGTTAATGCTGCTGCTTGCCCAGAATTATCTCTTTTCTAGACATGTTAAAAATACTATTATGAATATGAACTATTCACTAAGGAACTTAGAGTAATTACTAGTAGAATTTATACACATGAAATGATTTGAATGGCATGTCAAAAATTTTAAAATGTTTTATTTTCTTAAAATTACTATATGACAAGCTTATAAAATTTGGATAAAAATTAACACATTTCAATAAATTGAGCAGAAAGAGAAAATTCATCAATAGGCTGACAATGTAGATTATTTATTAATAGAAGTTTGAAGAAATTAAGGGACATTTCTTGAAAGGAAAAGGTAACAGAACCTATGCACTGAGTGTGAATAGTGGAATAGGGAAGTCACATAATGATAAAACTAAGTGAAATAGAGATATGCATGGGGAGTTCTAAATGTCAGAGAGGATTTTGAATGAGGATTTTGAATTTAATAAGGAAGCTAATTCAGAGATTTACAATTGGACAATCCTTGAGTCATATATCTTCCTTTCAGAGAAAACTGATTTTACAAGATAGTACAGCGGGTAGGGGGTTTGCCTTGCATGAGGTTGACCCGGGTTTGATTCCTCTGTCCCTCTCAGAGAGCCCAGCAAGCTACCAACAGTATCCTGCCCGCATGGCAGAGCCTGGCAAGCTACCCGTGGCGTATTCGATATGCCAAAAACAGTAACAACAAGTCTCACAACAGAGATGTTACTGGTGCCCACTAGAGTAAATCAATGAGCAATGGTATGACAGTGCTACAGTGATACACAGTAATTAGTAGTCTTCATATATGGAGTTAAAAGCAAAGATTTCCTATATTCAGTGTTTCTTTCCTGTTATTCTGTAATACAATGTCTCTGCCTTACTGGTGTCCTTGGGATACCCAGAGGACCCCACTCTACCGGCACCAGATAAATACTTTGTCTGAGATAAATACCTCCACTATCTCCACTACCCAGCTACCGCCACACTCCAGGCCGCTTTCCAGACACTCAGGCAGAGCCTCACACTTGCGTGAAGCCCCACAGAACCAGGTAAAGCAGAACTTTGTGACCTTGGACTGTAGGCTCAACATGACCAGGAAACAGAGATCCTCTGCCTGCTTCCCCAAATCTCCGGCGCCCCAGGGATCGTAGCCGACGACCCCACCCTACTGGCACCAGATAAATACTGCATCAGCCACCTCCACTACCTTCACTACCCAGCCACCTCCATGCTCCAGGCTGCTTTCCGGACACATCATAAGAGACTTAATATCCATTATTCATAATTACCGCACCGTATTTGATGAGGTTCAAATATGGTGTGAACCATGGGAACACCTGTAAGGGCAATTGGAGGTGCCCTAAAAGCCTCCATCACTCTCGAAGAGCCTGGCAAGATACCGAGATATCCTGCCTGCATGGCCGAGCCTGGCAAGCTACCCATGGTGTATTTGATATGCCAAAAACAGTAACAATAATGGGCCTCATTCCCCTGACAGTGAAAGAGCCCCCAATACGGCAACGTTAAGAAAGATGAGCAAGGAGAGGTTGATAAAACCTCAGGGACAAACTAGACTGCCAAAACGAAGAAGGACTAAAATGATTGTCTGTACTTTCAATGCACGTACACTGGCATCGGAAGCATCCATTGAGGATCTGATGGTGCAAGCACAGACAATCAAGTACCATCATTGGTCTGACCGAGACGAGAAGGCATCGATTGCATCACACCATTTTCGACACTGGAGAACTGTTTCTTGGAACATGTGACAATAGAGGCGTCGGTGGCATTGGTGTCCTTGTCAACACAAACTTGGCCATGAGCATTGATTCATTCGAATGCCTAACAACCTGAATCAGATGATTACGCTTGAATAGATGTGGCTCACTGCTGGCAGTTTCTATCTTTATCATCTATGCACCAACATCCAACTATGATGAAGAAATTGAGAAATTCTACATGGAGCTGGAGAAGTTCTATAAAGAAGACCACAGCTTCTACAAGATCATTGTCGGTGATGTCAATATCAAGATTGGACCAAGAAGGCCGCCCAAAGAACTCCACATTGGGACCCATGGCCTAGAATGGAACGAATGGGGTGAGAGACTCTCTGAATTCATATCAGGTCGACCAAAACCATCCATGGTAACTCACAGTTCCAGAAAGGCGAACCTAAACATTGGCATGGGAGTCTCCTGGTGGACAGTTCCACAACAAAATTGACCACATCATATTCAATCAACGGTGCTGTTTGACGGATGTCGCTGTTGTCCCACAATTCCAGAAGGGATCCTTTGTGCAAAATTCTACTTCACAGAGAGGGGAGAAAGGACTGCAAAGTTTAAGTTTAAGAAGAGAACTCCCAAAATGACCACTAATTGGAAGCTCTCTTGCACTATTGTGGCAATGTGGGAAGATGCCATCATTGACAACATCGACGAGAAATACGATTGACTGGTTCAGCTCCTCCATGACTACTCAAGGAATGCCGAGAGTGGAAAAGTCACAAACAGAGGCCTGTCTTCAGAAACTCTTGAGCTCATTCCCCAACGTGGATTGGCACAAGCCTCAGGCAATCATAAGCTAATGTCTGAGCTCAAAAAGCTGTGCAGAGAAGTGATAAAGGAAGACCTCAAAGAAAGAAGAGAAGCAGTGTTGGCCGATGTGGCAGAATCCAGGAAAAGTATTCGCATTGCTCACCTATCCTTCGCCAACTCAAGACCAAGATGACTGCCCTCCAACATCCTGGTGGACCTATCACATCTTTCAGAAGGGCAATGGAGAGGATTATTCATGACTTCTACTCAGATCTCTTCAACAGCCATGTCTACTGCCCACATACCAAATTCCACAGGATGAATATGTAGTTCCCAACGTCCTCCCTTCCAAAATCCAACATGCCGTTTTGTTGGTAAAGACACATACAGCACCAGGTCCAGACAAGGTCAGACCCGAACACCTGAAGAATCTGCCACCAGTACTCGTCAATACACTGGCTTGGCTCTCCATACACTACCTGTCCGTATGCAAGGTTCTGTCCCAGTGGAAAAGCAGCAGGACTGTTCTGTTGTACAATAAGAGAAACATACACAACATCGGCAACTATTGCCCAATCTGCCTGCTGTCTGTCGTCTACAAGTTGTTCACTCGAGCCATCCTGAATAGAATAGGCAGAGCACTAGACAAAGGACAACCATGCAAGCAAGCTGGGTTCCAAAAAGGATTCAGCAAGATTGACCATATCCACACAGTGACCAAGCTCATTGAAGCTTTGCAAGAATTCAAGATGCCGCTCCATCTAACGTTCATCGATTTAAAGGCCTTCGATTCTGTTGAGACTAAAGTGGTTATTGAAGCCCTAGCCAAACAGGGCGTTCAAACTCAGTACATCAAAATCCTCTGGGAGCTGCATAATGGATTCACCACCAGGATCTCACCATTCTACAAGGAAGTGATCATCGATGTAGAGAGGGATTCGGCAGGGTGATAACCATTTCACTGAAATTCTTCAGTGCCATTCTCGAGAATGTCATGAGATGACTGGAATGAGAAGGAATGGGAATGAAGATAGACGGTTGGCAACTATACCACCTCTGCTTTGCTGATGACATCGTTCTCATAACACCAAACATTAACCAAATGGCACACATGCTGGCCGACTTCCACTGCGAGTGTGGAAAGGTCAGACTGCAGCTGAATCTCACCAAGACAATGTTCACGAAAAATGAACTAGTCCCTGATATTCCATTTGCTCTCAACGGAACGAATATCTTTGAATGCAGCAGCTATGTGTACCTGGGTTGAAGAACGTGAAGAACGACTTGGCACTAGAACTGCACAGGAGGAAAAGAGCAGCATGGAACGTCTTCAAGAGTGTTGAAGAAGTGGTTAAGAGGACAAAGAACCCCAGGCTCTTGGCACATCTTTTTGACCCCACCGTTCTTCCTGTACTAACATATGCCTCACAGACCTGGGCCCTAAGAAAACAGGATGAGAATGCTATTCAGGTATCCCAAAGAGGAATCGAAAGAGCTATGCTTGAATTATCACGTTTCACTCAAGTGAGAGAAGGAATTTGGAGTTCTGACCTCTGTTTATGATCAAGAATTAGGGATGCTGTCTCATTTGCCAAGTCGTCAAAAATCAAATGGGCTGGACACATAATGCAATTCAGAGATGACCACTGGACTAGAGCTGTTACCGACTGGATTGCACGGGATGTCAAAAGACCGAATGGCTGCCCACTTACGAGATAGTCAGACTTCTTCATCAAAACCATGAACGAACGGTTTGAGGCTCTTCCTGTTCCTGGAGCGAGCAGATACCATTGGGCTACAGTAGCATGCAACAGGGATGAATATGGATGTTACTGGTGCCCGCTTGAGCAAATGGAAGATCAATGGGATGACAAGTGACAAGTAACACAATGTCCTTTTTATATGGTCAAGAGACACTCATAAAGACAATAGCAATTTTATATTTTGTTAGAAAATTTCTACTTCACAAAAGGATGACAGTGCTACAGTGCTACCTTTTTTTTTTTTCTCAAGAAAACACTCTCCTTTTGCTCCCTCTGTTTTTCACTTAAAGAGCTCTCTTCTGCAAATCAGCTAGGCCCTCCCTTTATGGAGCTCTACTGGGTTGCAAATTTAGCTTCCCAGTGGAATCTTAAACTGGCCCCCATTCATGTAAGATAAGGAGAGACAGAATTAAAAAATTCCGTTCCCTTGAGATTTGTAGGTAGTAGATGTAACAAGGGAGTTTTGCTTTGAGTTGCCACAAGTGGAGTGGTTCTCCTATCTTCCCTCTAATCTCAAAGGTTTTTCTTTTTTAATCTAGACTGTAATTGTGGTCAGTTGCACAGACAATCCAGATAATCTCAGTGACACATTACACATAGCCAACACTGTGTCATTGAAGCAAGTTTAGGGAATGCATATTTCACAGGGATAATGAGAAGCTTCTCATTGTTTTGGTACAGATCACAGGTGAGCACATTCTTTTGATGACATTCTCCAGTATATCTAAACTCTCCCTTTTTGCATATGGATCTATAGCGTTATTTCTGCCATACACAGGATTGGTATAACCAGTCAGTTGGAAACACAGGCTCTATCCTTTCTTTTGCCATTAACCACTAAGTTGTCCCCACCCTTGACCTCAGGACAGTTTCCTATGAGGCGTGCAATAGACACATGATCTAACATATCTCATACTTGTGTCCAGGAATACTGCTTCCTAAAGGCACAATTTAGGATCCTTTAATTGTTGTCATTCAGGAAATAACGGATGGAACCTCAGATGACTCATAGTGTGCTCTGAGCAGAATGGAGAAAAAAATAAATAATCTTACACTTTTATAGGAATTCTGCTTTGGGTTCTGATAGATTCAAAGCCTGAGTACCTGTCAGCTGGGGAGGAAGATCACAAGTTAGGCCATTATTTCAATATTTTTTTTCTTCCATTTTTAACAGATTTTTAAATTGTCCTCTGTATGCCATGACTTGTGAAACTAATTTGCCATAGATGCACAAAGTCACACCATCCTTCCCAACTGTCCAATTTTTAGGAATGGATGAAATATTGTCACCCTATAGATTCTCCTTTAATACCTGGGAACCACATATGTCCTGTAGAATCAAGGGGGGTTGAGAAAGAGCAGTGGAGAATCCCATTTTTTTTTTCAATTTTCTGTAAGCAAACTTGGCCCTGTCCCAGGTGCACTGTTGGTTTTCCCATGCCCTTTATTCCCAAGAACAGATAGCTATTCCTAGGGGAAAGTATCTGGGCAGTTTTAATCTTCCAAATTTTATATGTATTAAATTTTATGGCTGGAAAGCTTTAGAAACATTGATAAGCTTCTTATTATCATAGATATGCTGGTTTGCCAGATAGCCCTGAAGAGCTCTCATCAGCCAGTGTCATGCAGCCTGGGTGTTCTTATGGCCTCAGCTGACCTTCCCTGTGGTGGACTAAAAACTGGTCTCCAAGAAGATATAAGCAAGTTTTAACCCCAAATATTCATATATGATCTTAATTAAGACACGATTAAGATAAGCTGAGGAGAGTGTACATAGGAGATCTTCCTGGTATATCTGGGTAAACCATAAATCCTAAAAAAATGTCTTCAAAGAAAGATTCAGGATCAGAGAGATAGCTTAGAAGTTAATATGAGGCTGCAGCTATGATGATGGCTCAGCATATGATCCCTTCAGCTCTACCACGGTGCCCCTGAGCACAAAGTTAGTTGTTACTCCTGACAATAAAACCAAGAGTAGGTTTGAGCACAGAATCAGGAGTGGTTTATGAGCACAGGCCTAGGTATATTCCTCAAAAAGGAAACTATAGACAGTATGGGGGAAATACAGAGGTGCTAAGAAGATGGAGGCAGATATTGGAGTTAGCAGTTACAAACCAAGGAATATCAAAAACTCTAGCCTTCAATAGCTTAAGGAGGAAACAATAAAATATAAATAAAGATGAAAAGAGAAAAAAACAAAAATATTCTTATTCTCTTTAAAAAGTGTTACCCTTGGAAGAATGGGCACTGGTGAAGGGATGGGTTCTTGAACTTTGTATGAGGGAAACATGAGCACAAAAATGTATAAATCTGTAACTGTACCCTCACGGTGATTCACTAATTAAAAAATAAATAAATTTAAAAAAAGAGTGTTACCTTGGGGCTGGAGAAATACCACAGCTGGTAGGGGTTTGCCTTGCATGTGGCTGACCCGGGTTCGATTCCCAGCATCCCATATGGTCCCCTGAGCACTGCCAGGGGTAATTCCCGAGTGCATAAGCCAGGAGTAGGCCCTGTGCATCGCTGGATGTGACCCAAAAAGAAAAAAAAAAGAGTGTTACCTTGCCAACAGTTTGATTTTGAACCTTGAATTCCATTACTATGAGGAAAATAATATCTGCTAGTCCAATTACCAAGTTTTTGATAATTTGTTATGGGACATCACAGGCAATTAATGCATACTAATATATGGAGTGGGTTAATGTTGATTGCTGTCTATATCCCTTGTCCAGCTCTCAACCGTAATGCCCTATAAGAGCAGAAACTAGATATCACATGAAACCTGTAGCCCCCCCACTTCCTCCAAACATTCTTGATTTCCCATCAAAGTACAGTATTTGGCACTGGGTGTCTTCTAAACAAGGCTTCAGTGGCTTTGTGCTGCTTCTTGCTTCACCCACAATCCAGTTTCTTTACTTACTCCAAACAGGACCACTTATAAGATGGGTAAGACTAATAGAAGGTAAAAACTAAGAACCACTTGTTTAAAAATTAAGAATTTCAAGGGAGAGGAGAGCCTTAAGTGAAGACTGTGGACTTCTTAAAAGTAGAGCTTTGTCCTACTGCACTATGTTCATGTCTATGAAGTTAGTTACCTATGTCTTCCTTCAATGAAAACTTTATGTCCTATCCTAGAATCATTGGAAGCAGTACAGGTATCCTTATAGCTTCTTTAAACTGTTAACCATAACTACACCAGCTTCTGAAACTATTGATGTCTTGCTCCCTACATACATGCCTTCTCCTGGAACTGCACAGTTATATACTCACTTTCAGATAATTCAATCACATTCATGAAAAGTAACTGATTGATTCCTTCTCTACTCAGTGGTATCACTATTGGTTATTTCATTGTCCACATGAATTAGACTCCAATTTCTTGCTGTTCCTTCTGTGTCATTAAATCTTATTGTAGCTTTTATATAAACTCCATGGTCATTCTACCATCAAAGCAAACTATCCCACCTTAATTAACAAAAAAGACAAACCCATATTTCTTTTTATCTAAATTGATGGATCTTTGTAATTCTATTTTAATTACTTTTCTTTACTCTTTTACTATTCATTAATTTTTCTACATAATCTTAGATTAACCTCACTAGCTCATCTTTCAAGCATTCTCTAAAAAATGGCAATCTACCTTTCTCTCTGTCTTTGTATCAAATTCATTTGGCAAAAATCTCAAAGTGATTTAACTGGATTAAAACTTCTGTATTTAGAGTCACTTATTTTATTTTATTTTGGGTTTTGGACCTTTCCATTGATGCTCAAGACTTACTCCCTGCTCTGCGCTCAGGCATTACTTCTGGTGGTGCTCAGAGGACCATATGGTTGCAGGGGATTCATTTTGGGTTGGATGTTGCAAAGCAACCCTTGTACCCTCTGACTCTGAGTCACATATTCACATGATTATGTGTAACTACTGTCACCATAATTACTGGATTCAAAAATTTTTCTTTGGATTCCCTTCAGGTTCTCTCTACATTCCCAACTGTAACACTCCAAACTTTCAGATGTTTACCTGACTGCAGCATCTTACTTACTTTTAGTAGAAGTGAAATCCTATCAAAGCTCTTTAGCTTAGTATAAAAAGTGATTTCTAGCAATAGTGATTTCTCAAATCATTATTTTGTTTTAATTGAAAAGATGAACTTACCTTCATTTAATTAAAATTGATACTGTTCTAGGTAATGAAGAGATGCACTTTATGGAATGCACATTCAAGTAGTTTAGATGATTTCAAATCAGTAATTTAAAGCTTTCGAGGGAGGGCTAATGGTTTTGTGAGAGTAATCCACAAATATAGGTAGTACAAAATAAAATTTGTAAGTACAAGAAGTAAAGTGATAAGGATCCAATAAAGAAAGTGCACCTGAAGAATCAAAGCATTCTAGCATTTCTCTCTATAACAGAGTAAAACTACAGTCTATAAAATTATTTGCCTAGATTAAAAAAATACATTATTATATAATAAAATAATAAGATCTTATATCTAAATGTGATGATAGCAAATAATAAATTTTGAAGTCACACTAAAGATGAAATAACTCTCAATCTTTTTGATCATTGCCTAACTACACAAATTACTGTTTTTGAACATTGAATGTACAGTTGATGGCATTTAAAAAATTGCAAATTTTAATGGTGCTATTTGAAAGAATGTCAGTCAGTTTGAAAGGCTGAATGATGTGAATTCAAAAACTAATGGAGACTTTTTCTTAGATTATTCCCTTTTCTTCAAATGAACTAATCCTTGCTGAGCCCCAGTTTATTTTCTAATTATTTTTTTGTATTTTGGGTCACACCCAGAGATGCTCAGGGGTTACTTCTGGCTCTGCACTCAGGAATTACTCAGGTTGGCCTGGTGCAAGGCAAATGCCCTCCTCTCTATACTATCACTCCAGGGACACCCCCTCCCCAACACACACCGTTTATTTTCTGAAAGCATATTACTACAAAGGCAGAGGGGAAGAGGAATGCTCAATCACTCAAAGAGCTTTATGGTAGGTCATTTGCAGATATTTTACTATATCTGCCTCATTACATTTCGTATCTCAATAGCCTTGCCCTAAGTGGGGAATTTGGAACAAGTAGTGCAATGGCCCAGGCCATGGCTAGGAAACCAGAGCACAGTGGCAATGAGCACTGAGTATATTTTTGTTAAGACTTTGAACATGTCATGAGTTTCAGGTTATCAGTAATCTCTGGGTTCCTGCATGGAGAAAGCACTTCAGGAAGCCTAGAAGTGCATCTTAATTTGATCAGCAATGTTGCTGATATTAAATGGCATTTAAAGGACACAGGGATACCTAACTTAACAGTAAGGACCTCATTTTTCTTAGTGAGAACCTGAAAGTGAAACTTGGTATGAGTCATTTTCTCTTTTCTTTCTATTTGCTTGCTTTCTTTCTCTTCCTTCCTTCCTTTCTTTCTTTTTCTTTCTTTCTTTCTTTCTTTCTTTCTTTCTTTCTTTCTTTCTTTCTTTCTTTCTTTCTTTCTTTCTTTCTTTCTTTCTTTCTTTCTTTCTTTCTTTCTTTCTTTCTTCCTTTCTTCTTTATTTCTTTCCCTCTTTCTTTTTTTCTTTCTTCCTCTCTTTCTCTCTTTCCTTCTTTTTCTCTGTCTTTCTTTCTGTCTTCTTTTTTGCACAAAAGTTATGGGCATTACATGTTGCTTCCCTATCTGCAAATTACAATCTGTTAATAAACGCAAAGAGCCAGATTCTGGCTGCCGATAGGAAAACCATGCACAGTCCTACCTCTCCGAACAGCCACAATTAGATTAAAGGGCAACCTTATGACACTTGGACACAAACCCTCCCAGCGCACGCACAAACGGGTTGGACGGTAAACAAGATGTCCAGGAGCAGGAAAACAAAATGCCAGCAGTCCTCTCAAGCAAATTCTAAACAGACCCTGAACAGTCACTCGTGGGAACTGAGAACAAGCCTCTGGGGAGGACACGGGTTCTGCGATCATCACTGATGATCAGTCGTGTGCCAACGCGCACGCTAGAGCGAGCCGGGTGTGTTGCGCCCGCCGGGAAGGGCCGCCCGGCTGGGGCTGCACCTTGCGCAGGACTGGGCCGGGGGAGCCGCGTTTGGCTCCCGGGGGCGGATCCTGGCGGCCGCTGCCTCCGCCCCCCGAGTCCCAGCCGCCGCCTGGCGGAGCTCCAGGCAGCTGCTCCGAAGCGGCAGCATCTCGCCGGGCTGGAAAGGTGGTCGCCGAGCCAGTGCACGCGTCGCCGCTGCCGGCCACACGCAGGCGGCCAGCCGGGGCGCGAGGGAACGTGGCCCGGACCCTGCCGGTACGTACCTGCTGGAGGGGCCGCGGGACTGGGAGGGAAAGGACTTGAGAGTCGGGGGAGACGGAACCCCAGCACGAGTACAACTTTCGCATTTCCCCCCTCCCCGTCTGCACCATCCTGGGGCGGGGGCAGTCCCGGGCGATCGCCCCTTTGGCTGGAGCGATCACAGCAGTGACATGCAAAGTAGGGGACTTAGAATGCGAGAAGGGGCGCTGGTGTCCTCAGGCTTAACCCTGGAGATGTGGTTACCTGTCTGGGGATTTGTTTCCTCCCCGTCTTTTAATTGATTTTTCCCTTCGGTCCAACGGACGGTGGGTATAGGTAGGTGATCTATTTTTAATTACCGCTGACCCCTCTCCGTCTCTCTCTCTCCGTCTCTCCGGCCGCCAATGAATGCCACGTCGTTTTCCTAGGGCTGCGCTTTCCCAGGTCCAAGCTGCTGCTCGAGGCTAGAAAAGAGCAGACCCGGAGTTCTACCTGTGTGTCAGAATCGAGCTGTGTGACTTGAGTGTAGTCCCCTCAAGTATCCCAGACACGGCTGAAAAATATAGAGATATTTGGGGCTGGAGGTTTCCAGGGGTCTACTAACAAGAGTGGTTTTCCCTGATGCGAGGGCCCTGGCAGGCGGCCAAGAAGGGACTGAGGGTGCAAAATGGTCCCAGGAGATTCGGGGAGGGAGGAGTGTGGGTCCTTCCCGCTGCTGCTGCTCTCTTCTGGGAGAAGCTCCCCAAGTGCCTCTGCAGTGAGGTCAGCTAAACCTGGCCAGCTGGGGCCCAGACCTACTGGACACTAGTATTATCTTCCTAGAATTCATTCCAGGGAGCGCAGCCAGAAGAGTCAGTCTGGAAAAGCGCTTGGTAGGAGCAGGGCATCTAAGAAACATGAAAACAAAGCCAGCAACAATTACTCCCCCCTTCACCTCCTCCCCCCCCCCCCCAGCCTGCAGGCAGTGTATTATACCTGTGATTATACCTGTGACTACTTTAACGTGGGGGGTGGGGGGTTGGAGAAAAAGAACAACTGAAACTACACCACCGCTTAATAAACGGTTGAAAGTTAATTTCCTAAAAACGTGTTTTGGGAAGGTGGATGATTTAATTTAGAAGCAAAATATACCTTTTTTTTTCCCTCCCCCTCTCCTTAAACGTTGTTAGTTAGTTGACATTTTTTTCAGTTGTGGCAAAGTTTTCTCTTTGCCACAACTTTATCCAACCCGTCGTTTAATGGAATATCTTATATAAGATATTAAGAAAATGGGCCACATTTTATCTTTGTTAAAAGATTTTTACTCCTCTTTAGTCAAATTTAGTCAACTTAAAATTTAAAGTTGAATTTTAGATCTTTGATTAGAAATTTACCCCTTTCAGTGATTTAAAAAAAAATTACCAATTAGTAAAGCAACCACCATTATTGAGTCTTAGAACATCTTCCTCATCCAATAAAATCCATCTATAATTAATTTCTGTTCACCCTTAGTATTGAGAGATTTGCCCCTTCTGGGTACTTCACATGAGAGGAATTCTACAAATATATCAATTGTGTTTATGATTTTTTTCACCTAGCATACTGTTTTTGAAATTCATGCATGTCGTAAACATTTTATTTTTTTCATTGTTCAGTAGATATTTTTCTTTCCTGGCAGTACTGGAGATTGAACAGAGAGATTCTGACATGTAAGACATTCACTCTACCACTAAGCTGTAATATATATATATCCCTGACCTTGAATAATTTTCCATTGTGTTTACTGTATTTTGTTTATTCATTTATCAATGATTAAACCTTTTGATTGTTCCCAGTTTGAAGTTACTGTAACTCATACTGATAAGAACAAACACAAGCAATTCTTTGTACATATATATGATTTTATTTCCGTTGGGTAGATGTTTAGTGGAATTGCCAGATTGTATGATGAACTATGTCTAATTTTTAAAGAGCACTATAGAGTGACTTTTAAATAGAAGTTAATAATTTTTCAAATTATAAACAATTCTGAAGAAATTAATGTTTCTTGCTGGATTGCCTATTTTATTTTTATTGACTCACTGTGAGATACAGTTACAAAGCTTTCATGTTTGAGTTTCAGTCATACAATGATTGAACACCTATCCCTCCACCAGTGCATATTTTTCACCACCAGGTTCCCCAGTTTCCACCCCCCCAATCCCAACCCTCCCCCTGCCTCTATGGCAGACGATTTACCCCATACTCTTTCTCTACTTTGGGGGATTGCCTATTTTATAAGTATATTGAGAGAAGCCTCAGAGAAGAAACACTTTGGTTCCTTTTGTATTTATGGCTCTAACACTGCAAACATTCATGTTCTGCACAACACAAAACAATGTAATGCAAAAAATCATGTAACATTTTCCAGAAAGAAAGTGTCTTGCTTAATATTTTAAGGTGTTTATTTTTAATAAATAACAACACTGAAAGGAAGGTACAGAGATTTCCAAACTATGTCCAGTCCAGACGCATACACAATCTCTTTCATTATTAACATTGTACACAGGAGTGTACATTTGCTATAATGGATAACAAATTATACATTTGTTATAATGGATAAGCCTACATTGACTCATTATAATCATATAAAGCCCATAGTAAGATAAATAAGGATGGCTGATAACTCTTGGTGTTGTTCATTCTGTGGATTTGGACAAAGATATAATGACATGGATGCATCATTGTAATATCACAGAGTACTGCCAAGGTTCTCCTTGCGTTCTCCCCATTAATGTTTTTTATTTTTCTAGTGTTACATGAGCAAAACAGGCTTAATCAAAACTGTTTTCTTCATTGCCCATTGAAAATGAAAGAAAGGAGCTATTTGAAATTGTATTTTAAGATGTTGATAAGATATAGCCCTCCCTGAATGACTTAATAAGTTCAGTTCTATTCCATTCCTTCAGTACAAGATTTTAATTCAGTTAGAAAAAAATGATTAATTTCTTAATATTAAAAACAAACTTCAACTTCTATGATAAAATCAGCTAATTTAATCAGGATACAATATTATTACTTACATTGTGTTTATAATGTATACAATTATCAAGGATAATACCAAGGTTTATGTTTTTCTGTTTGTAGACCTTCTCCCATAAGCACATCTGTCTGAATCCTGCTGATCTCAGAAATGTTTATATTGATATACTCCATGTATATTCTCTAAGTCATTCTTGGTAACTATATAAAAAGAAATCCAGGTAAAACATTTAAATATATCCGAAAAATGAAAAGATATGATTTTTTTCTTTTTATTTCAATTGGAATTGAATTTAGGAAATCTAATAGCCTTTTTACTCAGTAGAGATATACTTTTCATTCTAGCTCTCAATGACAAACCACATTTTTTTTTGTCTTCGGGTCATACCCAGACATGCTCAGGGGTTATCCTGGCTCTGTCTATGCTGAGGGATCATTGCCAGCAGTGCTCAGGGGACCATGCAGTTCTGGGGCTGAATCTGGGCTCCTGCAAGCAACACTATGCTCCAGTCTTTGGAGATATCCTCCTGTCTCCAAATTGCAGTTTCATCCATCTGTCTAAGCTTGATGTATTCTATGAACTTTATAAAGCAAAGCGGGATTCGTATCCTTTGGTCACCCCGATTCTTAAAATGCTACAGTGTGTGTGATAGAGGTTTGGGAATTTCAGAGCTGTCTTGCCTATAGAAATGTTTTTGATCTGTATATATTCCTGTACAGAAGGGAACATTGAAGGATTACAGGGTCTAGCAAAGAGAAATGGAGTCTTTGTATAGGGAGAAGCATTCACAGACAATATCAACAGAGTTAAAAGACTTTCTCAGTCTCTCACATTCACCCCTAGGCTTCGTTTCCTGCTAAACTTTATAATCTACTATGCTGATGCAAAATAGTCCCCATTTGGGACTGTGAAAATCAGCATGGTTAACATAAGTTTTCATTTTCAAGGGAAAGAGGAAACTGAGACCCAATGAGATTGTTTCATGAATAAAACCACAAGAGATGGGGAAGAGTTAAGGAATCTTGCCAATCAAACTTACATTTTAATTGCCATAAAATAATTTACTTTCAGATTAATCTGTTTGGGCTGAGCTAATGTATCTCAGAAGAAAATGCTTTTCTTAACATTTGTTTGTGTTTGTATGTGTGTGTGTGCATGTGTAACAATAGTTTGCAACTCATGCAATTTCATTATTATGTTTGTACATTTAAAAAATGAGAATAAATGCTGTTATCATGGAGCCTCTGGAGTCTAGTTATATTAAATCTTAAAACACTGAAATAGACCCCTCTAGTCTGCCTTTCCTATCGAGGGCTTGAAATCTAATAAATCAAATTACTGTGACAATGGATTTTGTGACAAACTAAAGGCTGGTACAGTCTTTTAAGTCAAAAGGATATGTGACAAAGGCCAAACCTTCACACAAAAACCACTCTACCTTTCAGTTCCTCTATCCTTGAAGGAGGATGTTGAACATAAAGAAACAGAAGTATTCTGTAGTGAAAAGTTAGAAATGCAGAAAAGATTTTACATATTTTAACATATCCAAAATGCATGCTTGCATCTCTCTTTTTCTCTTTCTCTCTCAATGTATCTATATTTTAATAGTTCTGAGGTAGTTGGGTTTGTCTTGGACAATAGTACAAACAAAAGATATGAAAGGTGAGTGATAGTTGAGATGAAGGATTAGAGATTTTAAAAAGTGTCTTTAAATTTTAGAGATATTGGGAACTAAAAGTGATCAGGCTTTGGTGATAATTAGGGTATGAAACAGGGAAAGATGGGGGTGAATAAAGATTGGATTCTTGTCTCCAGGTTGTCGGCTAGCACTATTTAGAAAGATGATAGAAAGAATGAAGAGAAAAGTTGGTTGGTTTATTAGATAACGTCTCCTCAAAATTCACATACTTGCTGTAACCTCAGAATGCTACCCTATTTAGAAAAAATTAGAAGTAATGAGTAAAGAGGTCATACTAGCGAAGTATGGATTCTCAACCCAATAGTTCTAATTCTTTTATTAAACGAGAAGAGGCAAAACAAGAGACACAGAGAGGGAAAACAAGTATGTAAGGTTAGGGGCATGGATTTAAGCAAGCCAAGGGATTCTAATATTTGCTGACTACAAGTAGAAGTAAGAAGAGAGGCATCAGATAATTTCTCCTTCTGAGATCCCAAGAAAAGAACAGTGATTTGGGACTGTGAAAATTAATTGCTAATTTTTTAAACACTGGTTTGTGGCAGTTTTTTACAACAGGTTTAGGAACAAATACAGTGAGAGGGAATATGATGAAAAAATGTATTCAAAGCAGGTGTAAAATAATTAAAAATATATAAATTTAGTTGACATTGGCATCCAGGAGAAAACACAAAGATGAGAGTCTATGGCAAGAACACACAAAAAGAAAGGAAATGGGGCAAGAATAGAATCCTGGGAAATGAGTTCTACTGGAACTTCAAGAACAGAAATTAGAAAAGATGCAGTCTTAGCAACAAGGGTAAGTAGAATTTGAAAATGTTTGTGATGATCAATAGATCTTAGTCATTACAAGGCTTATTAGAAGGAGAAACGCTGAAAGGACTTTATGGTTGGGTGATGGAAGCCCTAATGTATTGAGTGAGGGATGGAAAGTAAAGAAATGGCAATAGCTGGTACTGATTATTCATTCTAGGCTTAGAGGTGAAAAATGGAAGAAAAAGTTGGGTGACCAGTGGGGATCAAGACAGAGTCATGTTAATTTTCAGTTAAAGTTTTGAGGATTCCTTGGATCTCTCTTTGGATGCCAAAAAGGAATGATTGGATGGACAAAGTTGAAGTAATAGAAAAGATAATTCATCAAGCTGATTTACAAAGGGGGTATATGGGATTATAGTGAAACTAAGAACCTTAAATGTTTATATATTTTTCAGCATGTAATACTAAACTTGCATGTTTCTAAGGAACAATGTATATTTTTCTTTCTATGGAAAGTACTGTACATGTTAAGAGAAGGAAAATTACTCTTTACATACCTATATATTATTCTCCACCCCATAGAACTGTCTTTTTCCCACATAAAAAGGAGAAGAGAGAGACTATATCAAAGTCACTTAATAGTAAGTTGAAGAGTTAAGGGATGTTTGTCAGTATTTTGGACTTATTTTTAGGAATTGATTTCTGTATTTATCATTTTAACAGTTTCTATATTCACTTTTTGATTTCTGGGAGCTTTCTATTTGTAAAAAAAAATAATAGTAACTTGTAAAAAAAACATAATACTCTACATTATTTTGTAATTTTAAGTCAGTATTTTGCCATGACTTAATTTTCCATGCAATTCCCCAGAGGCCTGGGATGGCTCAGCAACAAATGCTCTAGCCTTGTGAGTGTGTGGCTAAGAAGTTGATCCCTGTCACCTAGTGAACAAACCTGGTGGGACACCTGCTCTTTGGGTTCCCGGGTACCAAAACAAACCAGGTGATCTCTGGTGTGTTTCTGGTGCATTGAAGTGAAATGTATGTGGGCCTCTTGACTACAGTGTACACTGCCTGGTGTGTCTTATGTCTGAAGTACTTGAGTGTTCAGTCCCCTGTAAACATGTGTGTGAGCACCACAACCAAGTGTCCAAGCTCTCTTTCCGGTGTGTGTGTGGACCCCTCACCCCTGAGTTATCTTACAACAACAAAGGGGAAGGAAAGAGAAATTTTTAAAAAAATTTATTTGTTTAAAATATTATTTTGCATCTATAGTATTTTTTGGTGCCTTTAAATATATACTTACTTGAAGGTTATTTTAGAAGAGTATGAAGTAGAGAGACCAGGTGTGTAATTACTTTTTATAACCAGGATGTTGTCAAGCCATTTACTCTGTAGCTGATTTCTCCCCCACCAATTTGACATAGCATTCCCCCTGGTCCAAGCCCCATACCTCTTTAGAGATCACCTTCCTCACAGTTGTCCCAAGCACTGTGAGTTTCATAGACTTTCTACCTACATACTTTCCTGACCACCAATTCTATACATGATACTCTTTGATTTCCTATTGAGTTGCTTTTATTTTTTATGTCAGACACCCCCTCACTCAAGAATGAAAAATGATTCCATATCCTGTTTTATAGCTCTCTCCATATCCTGGTTTGGGATTTTGGAACGCTACTGGTTTGGGAACGTGGAATTTTGTTATAGATCCTACAAAACAGATGATTTTCTTCAACCAGTTGTCTGTTCTAGGGCACTCGGGTTTTTTCCAGATTCTGGCTATTGTAAACAGTGCTGCGATGAACATATAAGTGCAGATGTCATTTCGACTATACTTTTTTGCTTCTCTGGGATATATTCCCAGCAGTGGTATTGCTGGGTCAAATGGGCGCTCGATTTCTAATTTTTTGAGAATCGTCCATATTGTTTTCCAAAAGGGCTGAACCAGTCGGCACTCCCACCAGCAGTGTAGGAGGGTCCCTTTCTCCCCACATCCTCTCCAACAGTGGTTGCTTTTGTTCTTTTGAATGTGTGCCAGTCTCTGTAGTGTGAGGTGGTATCTCATGGTTGTTTTGATCTGCATCTCCTTGGTGATTAGTGATGTAGAACACTTTTTCATGTGCCTTTTGGCCATTCGTATCTCTTCCTTGGGAAAGTTTCTGTTCATTTCTTCGCCCCATTTTCTGATGGGGTCAGACGATTTTCTATCATTTCAAATCTCTACTTTTATTGTCTGCTCAAATTTCTTCTTTCCTTTGAAATGTTTTTATGCCAGGTTGCCTTTTTTGGGTGAACTTCTGCTTTCTTATTCTTTCAAAACCATTCCATCATACTCTGTAGAAAACCTATTCAATCTCAAGAAACTCAAACTGTTTCATCCTACCTTGCCCTCTGTCCTCTATCTCATTTATCCCTGAATTATTTATTGTGTAGACTTTATTATTACATTGTTTATGAATCCAGATAAAGGGTTGGTTACATACCCTCCATGTAAGCATATTTTACTTTTAGGCCATTATTTCTTTACCCTTCTATACTAATCCCTTTTACTTTTAGCCACTTTGCTGCATTATCCTCTACCGTTTATCATTCCTATCATTTACCCACAACATGAACAAGTTCACAAGTTTGGTGAACTCGAGCAATTCTCCCATGTTTCATTTGTTCTGTGTCTCAATGGCCTCAGATCTAACATCTTACCCTCTCATTTCTTTGACTCCCACAACTTAGAAAGTAATGTTTTTAACTTTTCACTAAGCCTCTTCTGTACCCACACCTTGGGTTTGTTGTCATGTGAAATTGCCATTCATAAATCTTAATCCAGAAACTCTCTGACCACAGCAATATATATAAGATATTTTTAAACCACTAATCTAAAGATTAAGAACAAACTTGCCTCTTAGTTTCATTGTGATGAAATCATACTTTTAACTCATCAATTTTCAGTCTTCATGCATTCAGTGATTGGAATAAGCTGTTTCTCAGTGGATTCTGTTTCTATAAGTGAAAGTCACCAGATTACCTAAGAACTCCATGCATTTGTTAGTCCTTTACCATTTTCACCTTTAGAATCATGGATCCTGGGGGCTGGAGCAATAGTACAGTGGTAGGGCATTTGCCTTGCATGTGGTCGACCCGGGTTCGATTCCCAGAATCTCATATGGTCCTCTGAGCACCGCCAGGGGTAATTCCTGAATGCAGAGCCAGGAGTAACTCCTGTGCATTGCCAGGTGTGACCCATAAAGAAAAAAAGTAAAAAAAAATCACGGAGCCTTTCACCACCTGCTTTGAGCCCTTCATGACCTAATAAAACTTTATCTTCTTGTTAATGCAGAAATTCCCATATTCCCACATAGCATGACTGATTCCCTGTTGTTCCTGGGACATAAGGTTTTCCCAGGAGACTATGTAGAGAATGTGCTTGGCGTTTTGTTTTTTGTTTTTTTTTTTTGCTTTCTGGGTCACACCTGGCGATGCACAGGGGTCACTCGTGGCTCTGCACTCAGGAAATACCCCTGGCAGTGGTCAGGGGACCATATGGGATGCTGGGAATCGAACCCAGGTCGGCCGCGTGCAAGGAAAATGCCCTACCCGCTGTGCTATCGCTCCAGCCCCCAGAGAATGTGCTTGCCTTTAAGTTTCTACACTTTTGAAATTCCTCTTATTCTTTTTCTATTTACCTATTTCCATCTTCACTTTTAAGCCGTTATTTCATCTGAAATAAGTGATAGTTTTTACCATTCTTACTTCCTAGATGACCTCATCGATTGGTTGAGAAACTCAAATATTAAGTGAAAAGTCAGGTAACTATAACTAAGTTCATTAAAAGTTTACAGTTCATGATGGAAAACCATGTCAAGTTGGCTTAAGGAGAAAGGAAGAATTTCTCGAATTTATGTAAGCCAACCATAATTTGATCTAGAGTTCAAATTATTTTGTAAGAACCTAGTTTTCTTTAACTTCTTGGCTCAGCTCTTCTCAACTTGGCTTCGTTCTTAGATTCTGCTTGGTGACAAACTAGTTATCAACAGCTCTAGGCCTAACTTCTCAAATTAAATTCAAAGAAGATTTAAAAAAGTGATTTTTCTTAGTAGCTTTGGCCCCAGTCCTAGGATAGATTTGCTTGCATCATGGACCCATTCTAAGTATTTGCTGCACTTCAAAAACTCCAGTAATTCTGCTAGAACAAATTTAGGTCACACACCGCTTTTGACTCTATTTCCTTGGTGTGGGGCTTTACAAGTGCTGATTTTTCAGGTCTTGGCCTCAACTTCATTTTCTTATTTGGGAACAATTAAACCACTTGAACTGAGTAGAGAAGGGAAAGTTCCTAAATTTAGAAATGCATGTTAGACAGGCAAAATTTTTACTACCTGACAAACTTATGATCAACAAAAATAACAATAGGTGTTTATTAACACTTTAGTACATCTTACAAATAAAATTGCAAAATTATCAGGTACAGGTTTATGATGAAAGGGAAATACTTTTTTTCCTTTTCTTTTTTAAAAAATTTTTTAATGAAGCGTCATGAGATAGGATTATAGACTTACACTTTTGTGATTACGTTTCACTCATATAATAGTCGAGTACTGATCCCACCACCAGTGCCCATTCTTCACCACCAATGTTCCCAGTTTCCCGCCACCCCCATCCCACCCCCTCTGCCTCTGTGGCAGGCACATTGAAAGGGAAAATTTTTTAACACTGTTTCTATACTGTGTTTTGTAGTTTAAGTTGCAAAATAAGTAGACTCTGCACAACATTTTCTATGATACTTCCATTTAATATTAATGGATTTTACTTTGAGTTATGTTTGAGTAAAAACTTGAAGTGTAATAAGAAAATAGAGAATTTTCTTTACATATACTTTTGCAGTTGGCATTGTTTGGAAGCAAATAGTGGGGGGAAAAAATCACTAAATTGGCTATTGAAAATTTTTATTGTGTAGCCATTGTAGACCTGCAGGTTCCTTTGACTCTCTTGACAGTTTCATTTTGTTTTGTCAAAATACTGTGCCAGTGTGAACATGAGTTCAGGTCTTCATCTTGAAAAAAGTACTTGTTATTTTATATTGAATCTACAATTATTTTTAATACTATATGTTACCGTCTTTAGTTTCATTTTTATGCATGGCTATACATTTACAATTTTAATGGATGCTAGAACTCACATACAGCTCTGATGGAAGTGAAATTAAAATAAACAAATACCTATTTAAAAGTTACCTCCCTGGATCTAGGTACTTATTTTTAGTAATACTGTGCATACAGTAATGACTGACCTCTCTTCTATAGGAAGCTTAGAATTACATCTATTTGGGTGAGGTGAGAGATGATAACATACACAACTCTCCTATGAGGTATTCTAAAAGAGTGTGATATTTCAAAGAATATAAGGATACAAATTTGAAATAAATTACATAGCTTTAAAAGCTAATGCAGTTATTGGGATGTCCCTGAGTAACTGATGGAATTTTATTGAGCAGAAAAAATATTTCTGATTGAGAGACAACCTGATAAAAAGTAAAATTTGGAAAATCATGAAACAGAACTGTGTAGTTTTAGGGAAATGAGAGAAAATGATGGTAGAAAACTACACCGGGATGTTATTGAACAATTATTGATGCTGGGGTGGGTGAACTTTTGGGTTTAAATTCATTGCTAATGTAAGTCCTTGGAAGTTTTCGAGGGTGTTACAATGGCTGTGTTGTATGCTATTAGTGAACACTTATTTTGACAGGTCGCTTATATGTCAATAAAAAGGTTGTATACATTTTTAAAAAACATACTATATGCAGAAGAAATTATCTGTAAAATCCATTGAAAACACAAATTGACTTGAGTTTATTGGCAATTCAGTATGAATTTGTACTATCAAGTCAGTGTCCAACAAAGGCAGCATTTTTTTGGCCTGTTTAGTAAAAATATTTTTTTTGCCTGTTTGTACTAAATATTAACTGCTTATCTGTTATAAAGGAAGTTATCTTTTGTAAGGGATTAGGGACCATATAGGATTCCAGAGATTAAACCTGGAACCATCACATGCAAGACAAGTGCCCTACCTTCTGTACCCTAGAAAGAAAAAACACTTCATTCTTTCGGGCTACAACTGGCAATGCTGGAGTTTACTCCCAGAACTGTGCTCTACAGGGTCTGTCCCGGTGGTACTCTGGGGACCAAGTTGTGCTGGGGATCAAATCCAAGCTTCCTGCATGCAAAGTAAGTACTCAGTTCCATTGAGCTATCTCTTCAGTCTAGGAAAAATGATTTACAGTTAACTGACTCTAAAAAAGATGTTATAAAAGGCTAAGTTGCATTAAAAATGGGATTGTATCTCTTGGGGGTAACTTTGTTTTATTTTATTTTTGCTTTTTGGGTCACATCTGGCAATGCACAGGGGTTACTCATGGCTCTGCACTGAGGATTTACTCCTGGCAGTGCTCAGGGGACCATATGGGATGCTGGGAATCGAACCCGGGTCTGCCGCATGCAAGGCAAACACCCTAGGCACTGTGCTATTGCTCCAGCCCCTGAGGGTAACACTTTGATTTCAATGGCAATGATACTGATCTATAACTAAGAGGATATGTACATTTATAGAGAAAGGAAGAAATTTTCCCCATCCAGGGAGAATTTCTCAAGAAAAGGTCTTCTAATTTTTTTTTCTATTAAAGATTTCCTAGAAATTAGAAGCAAAATTCAAAACTCAATAGAAAACTGTGAAACATTTTTGTACATTATTTTTATAATTAATTTTAGCAATTTTTTTGAGATGCCTTGATTTACAATACTGTTCATTAACTTCCCACGCACACATTGTTGTTGTTTTTTTTTTTAATTTTTTTTTTTTAAATTTTATCACCATGTGGAAAGTTACAGAGTTCTCAGGTTTATGTCTCAGTTATACCGTATTCAAACACCATCCCTCACCAGTGCCCATATTCCACCACCAAAATCCCCGGTATACCCCCCGCCCCCCACCCCAACTGTATAACTGATGAATTTTACTTTATTTTCTCTTCACCTTGATTACGTTCCATATTTCAACACAAAACTCACTATTGTTGTGGGAGTTATATCCCCAAACAAGATAACCCTAATAAGGAGGCATTTGATAATTAGTTTTCCATTAAAAGATTGTATGTTTTCAGATTTTAGAAAAGGTCGGCGGCGGCTCGGATGTGTCCCAGTCCCGAATCCTGGAGCCGTGTTAGTTGCTGCTCAGTGTCGCCAGGGCTCCATCTGGAGAAGGTGTGCTGGCGGCACCTCTCCTTCCGGCCCCCCGGTGTTGCTGGCCCCGATTCGGGTCCGGAGCATTGTCCGGGCTGCGTTGCTCACCAGAATGCCTGCCGCTTCTCTGTCGATTGTGTCAGCAAGATGGCGCCGAGGGTGGGTCAAGGGCGTGACTTCCGGCGGCCGGGACCACTTGGAGTTTTGGGCTGGCGCCGCCCCACTCCAGTGCCCCCCCGAGGCTCGGATGTGTCCCAGTCCCGAATCCTGGAGCCGTGTTAGTTGCTGCTCAGACCACGCACACATTGTTGCAGTTCCACACCCATCATCAGAGTTCCTGCTTCCTTCCACCTGTTTCCCTCTACAGGGTCCCTTCCATTCCCTGTCCACCTCTCACCCTCCAGGCATACTCATTTCTGAGATGAAACATACAGTTATGATGCATTTGACCGTTGCTCTTCCCTTACTGTGTTTCTCTATACCCCCCTATAAAAATTTTTTTTCCAGCTGTGGAGGTAGTGATGACAACACACATTTAGATGAATAAAGCTGAATTCCTGAAATTTCATAAAACCATAAATATATGATAAGTTTATAACAGTGCTTAAAAATTTTTAGGGGCTGGAGCAATAGCACAGTGGTTAGGGTGTTTGCCCTGCACTCAGCCAACCTGAGTTCGATTCTCAGCATCCCATATGGTCCCCTGAGCACTGTCAGGGGTGATTCCTGAGCGCAGAGCCAGGAGTAACCCCTGAGCATTGCCAGGCATGACTCAGAAAGCAAAATACATAAATAAATAAATAAATAAATAAATAAATAAAATTTTTATAGACCTAAATTTTAAATTGTTCATATGAATAATTCTATGCTAATACATTAAAACTTATATGAATAGATAAATCCTACAAGTATACAATGTAGTAGGAATAAGAAGATAATATAATGCATCTGCATTAGTAAGGAAGCAAAAAATATAGACTAAATGAAATTATCTACATAGAATAATATTCAATATAAATGAACATTATTGCATTATTTAAAAAGTATGAAACTGGGGCTGGAGTGATAGTACAGCGGGTAGGGCGTTTGCCTTGCATGTGGCCGACCCGGGTTCAAATCCCAGCATCCCATATGGTCCCCCAGCGCACTGCCAGGGGTGATTCCTGAGTGCATGAGCCAGGAGTGACCCCTGTGCATTGCTGGGTGTGACCCAAAAATAAAATAAATAAATAAATAAATAAATAAAAAGTATGAAACTTTGCACTTTTATACTTTTTCAAGAAGGTATTTTACTTTAGAACGTATTTTGTTTTAATATACATATATTCTTTAACTACTGTTAAGTAAAACTTCTTTGATACATCAAAGTTGTCATGTTCTTGCGATAACTTCTATATATAAGCAAATATTTTCAGATTTTTTAATTGTAGCAGCACAGTCTTAGAAGTATAAAGAGCCCTAAACTCAGACTGAAATTTTATCTGTTTAATGTAAATAGACCGATAATTCAGATTATCGTTAAATAGACTTGTATAAGTTAGACAATAATATTATAGCCAATGTGAGGATATTTGCTAATATAGTTGCATAAACATATATATGTGGTATATATAAATTGAGGTGCTACAGAAAAACTCACAAACTTTTATATTGAAGATGGAAGCTCATATTTTGCACTTCAGAGGTGGTGAGAGAAAAGGTAGCAACTTCATGATATTATATATAGCTTCTACATTTGTAGTCTATTGTATTTTGTTTGTTCATGATACTATTTATTTTTTAAATTAGTGCTGTGAGGGAGACAGATGTTGTGTAAGTGCTGTTTTGTGAAGATTTTTCAGAAGGTTTTAAACATTGGAATAACTATTCTTTGGTTTTTTATGTAGCCACATTCTTGTTTATCCTCTCAGTTGCATAAGTTGATTCAGTTATTTTGGTCGCAGTGTGGGGCGGGGGTGGGGGGGAGGCAGGAAGGTGCTCCCCAACAATGACCAGGGTGTCGGAGGATCATTCCCAGCTATCTTCAGTCAGTTGGTTTGAATGAATTGTAGGATGCTAGGGCCAGTGGTACTGGCAGCCACCGAGGACACTCTGGAAAGTGTCCTGGTGATGCTGGTGATGAAACTCTAGGCTTCATATTCTGGCCCTTTTAGCAGGATCTATCCCTGCAGGCAGACTCAGCGGACTAAACACAAGCCTTCTATCTGGGGTATTGATCCTGGGCATGCATGCCCCTTAGCACAGAGCTGGGAATAGCTGCTGAGCACTGTGGACGCAATCCTAATCTCTACCCATCCCAATGAGTTGTTAATCTAAATGAAAATTTAAGTCAGATTTCCTCATTGCCCTTAAGACTAAAATCAGAGAGACTTTGATTATCTGAATATGTGACTTCCTTGAGATATCATGCTATTAGAATGAACATAATGCATCAATCTGATAATTTTAGTTATAGTGCTGGATGGATTTGATCATAATTTATTTGTCCTCAGTGTTGAGTTATAATTTAGAGACATCACTGTCACTGTTATCCCGTTGTTCATTGATTTGTTCAAGTGGGCACCAGTAATGTCTCTATTGTGAGACTTATTGTTACTGTTTTTTTGCATATCCAATACGCCACAGGTACCTTGCTAGGCTCTGCCGTGCGGGCGCGATAGTAGCTTGCTGGGCTCTCCAAGAGGGGCGGAGGAATCGAACACGGGTGGCTGCGTGAAAGGCAAACGCCCTACTGCTGTGCTATCGCTCTAGCCCTAGAGACATCAAAAGATTAAATTTTTTGTTTTTGGTCAAGTATTTTAATTACTCATCCCTAACTAATAAAGTGACTTTTCTTTGCCTTTGGGGCCACACTCACTGTACTCAGGTGAGTACTCCTGGCTTACTCCTGGTTTACTGAGTACTCCTGGCTTACTCAGATCACTGTTGTCTGGGTCAGGGGAACTATATGTGGTGAAGTGGCTCGTACTCAGCTGAGTTGTGTGCAAGGTAAGTGCCTCACCTGCTGGGCTATATCTGTGGCCCAATAAAGAGGTTTTAAATGTCCAGTTTTCTCCTTTATTTTATGATTTTGTTTAGAACTAATATTCTCTGATTATTAATAAACTATATTACAAAATACCTGTCGGTGCTAGCAAAGAAGCTGGCATTGGGGAGGCCAACTTGATAAGAAAAAGGCTTTAACCCTTTTTGGATGAACATCATGGAATTAATGTTGTGTAGGTACACGACTGTTAAACAGTATGACTAATACTACCATCTCCATATGAATCAAATGTAATGATAACAAGGGTGATTATAAGTAATTCTAAAGTCAGGAGTGGTTTCTCAGAAGAAGTGATGTCATTGCTTGATACAGAACTAGACCTAATAATTTTACAGAGAAGGATGTTCTAGGAAGAGGAAAGAGGAAAGAGATTTAAAGTGCTTGATACATTTAAGGAACTATAATTAAATCAATATAGTGGACAGCAGCAGATGTTGCTGGAAGTTTGACAGGGAATCGTGCCTTGAATATCACATTAAATAGCTCAGACATGACTAGTTTGAATTAGAAAATTAGTCTCATTTGTATTGTTACTGAATGCAAGCTGATGTCTCTTAGAGCTCATCCCTTCCTCTACAATGGAAAAGTTGGGAGCAGTAGGCAGCTAGCACAAGGCTGGATTCATGGTTTGATGTGTTGCTTTGGATCGAGTTTTTGCCTTTTTTCCTAAGAGATAGCTCAGATGTAGATGGAAGAATCTGAGCAGTGTGTTGAGTTTGAGTGAAAAGTTTAGCAGTCAGGAATCACTGAGACTTAAGGTGTAAATTTAACTCTACAGATTAGCAGTTTAGGTCTTTCCTAGACATTGCTACACTTAAATAGAGTTATATGCTGAAGTATTTTAGGAACAGTCTTATGAGTAATATGGTTTGCTGATTATGTTCCCTCCATTTTGGTCAACAACATACTCCAATAACACTACTCTTTGTAATTATATAAACTTTGAAAGCTCTATTTTTAAATGTGATTTGAAAAGGAACTGGCCTCCATTATGGGTGTGTGTTTTTTTAATAGACTGTTTTTGGCTACGAATTTTTGGCTCTGATGCATTCGTTTTTGTCAGCTTCCTTAAAAATCCATGCATGGAGATTAAAATAAGAATACTTTTCAAGGGTACCCTTCGGGGTAGAAAGTGGCTCTGCTCTGCTCTTTATTTAGTGACAATTGGAGAGCACTTAGAAGGAATGTGTATAGAGATTATGTAACTAAGTCATTTAGGGCCCCTGGCCTCCTGTTAACCAGGTCCCCCTTGAGAGGCCTGTGCCTGGAGCAGCTGGGTTTGACTCAGGACAGTTGCCTAGCACTCCCCTAGGCGCAGTCATAAGGGCTTGTTGCTGAGCAACCAGGGGGCTGTGGTGGCTCATCTTCCTCCATGGGCTTTTACAGTAGCTGGTGAGCCTGCCCCATGGGAGAACCATCGCAGTCTGGCAGGGGGCCAAGCCTCCCTCAGAGGCACAAAAGTTGTTAGCAGTAAGTACTTGACCTTAGAATCAAAGCCCATAATTCATGTTCTATGAACATGCCAGCAATTTATTGGAAGTATTGATGTAAATTTAATCAAACATGAACTTGCAGGTAGCTGTGACCACTAGAGTTCTCATTTCAAATATTTTATTTCAGTTTCTCTCCTTTGAGGACCATTCATCTCCTTAAAGATGAATTTTCTTTAGTGTATGTAATTGGTTTTGATACAAATGAAAAGTTTTGCTATTTTCCCAATGCCAGTGCCAACAGTATATCGAACCTGAACAGGAAATAAAATGCCTCAAACTAGGGAGACTAGAAAGGTGCTTTGATCTCTAAGTGTTGGTGGGGGTGGAGGCAAGGGTGGGTGGGACATTCAAACTAGGAATGGCTTTGGAAGGAACAATAAGCCTGAGAAATGTTATGAAATTGAAGAGTTGCAATTTGGTCATTTAATGGGAAGGAAGAAGGATGAGAAGAAAATACAGATAGAACTGCTATCCCAATATATAATATCAAGCTGAAGTTTTATAGCACTTATCAGCATATGAGTATTTGCACAGCAGCCCACTCATATTCAAAAATATGAACAGAATATGGTTTTCCTGTTTAGAAAACTTTAGTAACTACTATTTGTTGGTTCACTGTTAGTTGAAAGATCTGGTTTACCTAATGATAAGTTATAACCACTTAAATATACCGATTAGGGTTATATGTATGGAAATGAAAATAACTAAGTATTATCATTTTTAAATGGAAGATTACTAGGATATAAATTCCTAACAGGATATAACAGGGATATCATACAAGTGTTAATATGACTATTCATAGCAAATGTCCAGGTTACTTCTTGATGCTGAAGCATTATATGTGGGCTAGGTTTTTTTGGGCTAGTTTTCTCTTACATGATTGATACTACCATCTTTTATAATTGAGGACAACATTGTCCCTCTTCTTGACATTGGGATGAAAAGATGAATTGCTTTGGGGATTTATTGCTTTTAAAATCATAATTCAGAAAGACTCACTCAGCTAGTAAAGCTATACTCCATAGAAACTTTGAAAACATGAAGGAAAATGTATATTTTACTTTATTGTTGATTTTAAGATTCAGCAAGACTGAATATTTATTTACACAGTCTTATAGACCAACCACAAGGAAAATTGCTCAGACTGTAATGGATTTGAATAGTGAACAAAATAACAGCTATAATAACCAAAACATTCTGCATTTACAAGGGAATATTCAGCTTCGTATTCAAGAAATTTTATCCTGATGCTGTTATACATCAGAGTAGCACAGAAGAAAAAGAAGTCAGGATAGTTAAGGAATGAAAACTAGCAATACCATTTAAAATTTTATGGCACTTAACCTTTTAATTAGATGTTATTCCTCAAAGAATCATTTTTTTTCCTTTTCAGAGACCAGGGAAGAAGGCTATTTATCTCAACAGTTTCCATCAGCCCCTTTCCCCTTATTTCCTTTAGGGATTTGGTCTATTGAAAAGAACTTTAACAGAAATCTGGGGGAAGCTGGAGTCCATCAAGTAATTGAGGCTACACAATTGGGAGAAAAGATAGAGGTAGGTCCCTCCTTTTTTGTTTATTGGCCCTACTATTGAGGATATCCTCAAAATTATTTTTGTTCCTATAAAACATGAGAACAATACAGAAAAAGTAGAATGGTAGGTCTTTTAGAAAACTGTAAAAAACTACTGCCAGGGGGGCGACCGGGGGTAAACCAGTGGGCCACCCCCGGGTTCGAGGGGGATGGGCCCAGGCCACTCACCCAGCCGGAGCGGCCTGGGCCATGGGGCAGACGGAGGAGGAAAACGAGGGCCAAGCCAGTTGATCAATCAGTTGTCGTTTATTTCATTCTTTCTCTCCCCTTCTCTCCTGGCTCTCGATCTCTCTCTGGATCTCGCCCCCCAACCCACTCTTATAACCTAGTTAAATCCCCCCAGCATGAGGGGGTTGGGGCTTACACATAGGTGTGGTCACAATCAATAGGGGTAAAGTTCTTTCCCTTCAGGGGATGCTGCTTTTAGGACAGATTCTCCTTCAGCAGGACCATCCACCCAAGGGCGGAGTCCATGAGTGTGTTTCTCCTCTCCTTGTCCAGCAAACATATAAGCATTCATAATATTAATCATTTTGTATGGACACAATAAGAAATGCATTAAGCTTATAGAATTGCTCTCCTGGGGCCATCTTGATCTCAGACTACAGTGCTCAGGCCAGATTAGTCTTTGCTATCCCTGGCAAGGTCCTAGTCTCGTCATTACTTTTACATCATGACAGCATTTGTATATGATCAAGCTCTTAACTTAGAGTTAAGAATTAGGCACTTTGGCCAGGCCCATCTCGATGCCAGGGTAGCACATAACTTGCGCTGGATCCGTCCCATCCCTTGTCAAGACCCTGCTTTTGGGGTGCTAGGAACTGAGGGCAACTGAGGCTTAAGTGGAGAAAGCAGATGCCTGGGAATGAATAATATTTGAAGCCAATTAAATTCCAAGTTACAAAAGCATAATATTGTCTTCTTGTGTCTATACAAAAAGGACATTGCTTTAAAGTAAACTATTCAAAAGACACAAGGAGAGGAGAAAGGCAATATTAACTTACAATATAAGTTCAGTGTCCTAGAAAGATCTGACTTTACAAATTAACATTTTGATTAGGGGGAAAAGCTGATTAACTGGGGAAGAGAGCATAGAGAAGTTGTTACAGATAAACAAAGAAATGGAAGTACCTTGGGAACACCTTGATGGGTGTGACCAGGGATAAACCTAAGCTCCTTATGGCAAGGGAGGAAAAAACAAAGATGTCATCCTACAGAAAACAAATCAACATATTTTAACCAAAGCTGGAAAGAGTTGTTAATGTCATATTGATAGCAAATAATGCCTAGTGGGAACTTAAGGTATACCTTTTCATCCTGTGTCTGTCAAGCACTAGTGATTAGTACAGAAAATGAGTTGTTTATTATTTTCACTCTTAACTATGCTTATTTAAAATGTACTCATCAAGGGCTGGAGTGGTAGCTCAGCAGATAGTGCGTTTGCCTTGCATGCGGCCGACCCGGGTTTGATTCCCAGCATCCATATGGTCCCCTGGGCACCATCAGGAGTAATTCCTGAGTGCATGAGCCAGGAGTAACCCCTGTGCAATGCTGGTGTGACCCAAAAAAAAGAAAAAAAAATGTGCTCATCAGAGGCAGCTGACTCACCAAAATATTTAAGTTAGTGAAATAGGAGGAAGACTCATTACTTATCAACTCTTACAAATTTATTACTCTAGTACTAAACTTTTCAGAGATCATTTTAATAGATTTATAATCAGTGCACACCAGAATTTTTGTTTCAGGCTATACCTGGCAGTACTCAGGGTTTACCCCTGGCTCTGTGCTAAGGAATCTGGTGGGTGTAGGGGACAATATGGGTGCTGGGAATCGAGCCTGGGACAGCTGTGTGCAAGGCAAATGGCCTACCCACGGTACTACAAATATTCTTGTTGACCTGATTGGTCATCAGTGATGGAAATCTTAAATATTTTTTGAGAAACAGTCTTCTGTATATTAGTGAGAAATAACTGTTGAAGCATATATGATATGTTATTATATGATAGATATTTAATAAGCATATATAAACCTTAGAAAATATAAATAACATTGTATAGGTGAACTGAATATATAGTTTTCTGTATATACTTATCTGTATGTATATACTATATTATATGAGATCAAGCAAGCACTATTAGTACCTGTGTCTGTCCACTCACAAATTGTGTGTCCTTTGAATGTGAGGCATTGTTCACTTGTAATCCTATTATTTTTCATTAAACTTGTTACATTGTTGAGAATTTTTTTGCACATATTTTAATTTCTTAGTCCTGCAATGTCCTACTTGAAGTGACATCTTTGCTCTTTCTTTGCAAATAGACAGCAGTTCAGAGAACATGCAGTAAGCCTCAGCTTCTGTGAAGGCACTAGCATTCTACTCCCACTCTCCGATTCCCGTGAGAACACAATTCCCAGGGAACAAGAAAGAGTGGAAGTCATTAAATTTGGGTTAGGCGTATTGCCTAGTTTTTTTCTCCAAGCCAGTATAACTTTTTCTTTTTAACCCATTGATAGAATGTAGAGTGGCAATGGGAACTTTTGCTGTCATAGTAGAGGATTTTTACTCTAATGTCAAGACTTAAATTCATGTAAACAAAAAAATAGCGTATCTTAATGGAACTCTACTTTAATTAAATAATTTTATCAATGCATTTTGAATTTCTATGCAAATTTTCATAATAAAAATAGCAAATAAAATAATAAACATTAATTTTGTGGGGTTTTTGAAGTGCTCTGGGCAACTGGCCCTGTTCTTGGGGGCCGTTGACTAACTGGACTGGATGATTTGGTGGTGAGCACCGAGGTGTTGGGGGTCACCAGGGCCCCACCCTGTAGTGCTCAGGTGTCTTCAGAGCTGCACGTTTGACCACTGAGCCATCTCCCTGACCCTTGGTTTCTGTTTATGGAAAAATTTAATATAATGTATAAAATAGTTATTGAGTATCATGGGTAGGGCCCACTGTTAGGAAGATACCATTATGTAATCATAATAATTCTATGTGAAGAAGATAATTAATGAATGGTTGTTCTTCCCCTTGCCTGAAGTGCACCTTGCCATATGTATGCATTTAACTAGAGGATGGTGAAATATGGATTTGAGCCTAATTTTGTGTGATGCTTAAGTAAGCTATGTCCTTGACCACAGCTGGGTAGGAAGCTTTGTAGGAGCTAAAATACTATCTGATTAGAAGAGCAAAGAATCTTTTCATCAAGTTTGCATAATCAGTTGTTAGAAATGTACACTTTTAAGGAGCATATTATCCTCATATACTCTGTGAACACTGCAAAAGATAAAATATTTTTCTGACAGACTTAAAAAACACACTACTGAACAGCAAGTCTAGTCAAATTTGTGCAAAAAAAGTCATGAAAATTTATTCATATACTACACTTTGGAATATAGGAATCAGCTAAATTGTTATTACAATTATTTTTATTAGTGTTTGTTCTAGGAATATGCATCTGGTTCAATATTGGTTAATTTGTTAAAATAATGAAATAGATAATACAAATTAAAAGAATTGGTTGCAGATGTGATTTAATAGTATTGAACTACATTTCAATATAAAAGATATACTGAGATCATGGTTATTTAAGAACAGATGTTATTAAAAAGGAAAACATATTGTTACATATAATAATCTATTAGGAATAGATATTATTTAGGTGCAAATGTTGTTAAAATGTAAAAATAAAATATACTGTTGAATATAAAAATTATTTCATGAAGACTGCAACTTTAAGAGCTTATTCCATGTCATTTGTCATTTGTAGTTAACATCATTCTTTAAATTCTAACCAGTGTAATAAATTTTAAAGACTTAACATTTTAAAAGTTAATATGTAATCTAGAAACTGTCCTGAATACACTATAAATTTAATTTTCTTCGTGTTTGTCAGAGTCCTAGGAAATATTGACTACTGACTTTCTCATTTTACAGTTAAAAAGTTGAGGGGCCAGAGCAACTAAACACTTGGTCAAATTCATATGAGTAAAAACTTACATAATTAAGATCTCAAATAGTAAGGGAAGCACTTCTCAAAGTCATAATTACAAGAAAAAATGTGACATCTTATTTGTTTTAATATATATATGTGCCTTTGGGGCTGGAGAGATAGTATAGCAGGTTGGGTTCTTGTCTTGCATGTAGCTGACCTGGGTTTAATCCCCAGCGTAGCATTGGTACTGGAGGCCTACCATGAGTCTCTAAGCACAGAGCCAGGAGTAAATCCATGGACATGTCACAAGAAAAAGAAAATAAAAGTATATGTAGATTTAAGAGATAAAATTACAAAAAAAATCAACCAAAGAATTATTCGTGTGACACGTGCATTAAGTGATTGAAGGAAAAATGTACATCGATCAGAAAATAATATTTTATTAAGAAACACAAAATAAGATGAGCAGTCATGGACGTACATATTGTGTTCTTGGATGACAATAATAAAGATGCTAGATTGCCAAATGAATTTGCAAAGTTAATGTGATCCAGCTTAAACCACCAAATTGATTAGCTGCTTGGAAAAAATAATTACTAAACTATTTTTTTGAATTATCAACAGCCTGGAATAGTAAAAAAAAAATACATTTTGTTTCGTTTTGTTTTGGGCCACTCATGGTTTACTGTTAGCGCTGCACTCGGGGATTATGCCTGGCAGCGATCAGGGGATCTCTCCTGGTGAGAATTCAGCCACTCCTGGGTGTTGGGATTGTATACAGGTTGGACTACATGCAAGGCAAGTGCACTACCTTCTTTACTATCTCTCCAGCTCCTGGAAAATCCAAATTTTTATAAACGATGTAGTGGAAGGGCTGGTTACTTCAAATTTTGAAAAATTACCACTGTTACCACTAAATTGCTACTACTGAGGCAGTATGGTACGGTTACTAAAATAGAGACTAAGAGGGGTTGTATCAGCATGAAAATTCTCTAAACAGACTTAAGGACTTAAATGTAATATGTAGTCAGGACAGTAATTCAGGACATAGAGAAAAATACAATTGCAGTAATGGACTAATTTCAAAAAATGTAAAGATGTGTCTTTTATTTGTACAATATACAAATAAATATCATACTAATTTAAGAAGAAACAGAGGCTGTAGAGATAGTACAACAGTACTTGCCTCACATGCGACTGACCCAGGTTCTATCTCTGGTGCCCGACCTGGTCCTCTGATTTTTTTTTTTTTTTTTTTGTTTTTGGGTCACACCTGGCGATGCCCGACCTGGTCCTCTGAGCAAAATAAACACAATGAATAAGACTGAAAAATAAAAGATTTGGGAGTAATATTTAATCTTGTTTTTTTGTATCAATGGTAAAAAAGCACATCTAAAAATCCGTCTGAATGCACATATTAAAGCTTCTTTATGTATAGACAGAAAGGAAACTCAGCAGCCTGCTTAAAAATGACTTTGAGGACCAGGAAGATGGCTCCACAGTTGGAAGCTTGCCTTATTAGCTGGGGGAGAAGGCAGCTGGGATAGAGAAGGGATCACTAAGTCAGTGATGGTTGAAGGGATTACTCAGGATGGGAGACGTGTGCTGAAAGATAAGGGACCAAGCATGATGACCTCTCAGTATCTGTATTGCAAACCATAATAATGTCCACAAGTAGAGAGTAAGGGGTAAATTGTCTGCTATAGAGGCAGTGGGAGGGGTGGTTGGCGTGGGAAGGATACTGGGGACAGCGGTGGTGGAAAATGTACACTGGTGGAGGGATGGGTGCTCGGTCATTGTATGACTGAAATTCGAACATTAAAAAAAATAACTTTGAATTGATTTTTCCTGATTTGTTTTTTGAGGCTTGGATTTATGAGTTAAGAAGTTCTGTTTTATCTTCCAAAATATACTGCTATTTCAAGACTATATAAATTAGAGACTATCTTGTTATATCAGTTGGTAACATACTGCCAGGCATAAATAATAAAAATATTGCGTGATGAATATATACTAAAAATATAGATGAGGTTCTTCCACTGTATTCTCATCTACCTCAGAGTAGCTCTGCTCCTTCAAGACTGGAATCTCAGAGAAAATAAATAATAAAGAAAAATGTGTTCACATATTTAAAATATTCCAGGAGGTGTCAGGCTAGAGTATGACAATCAACTTATGTTAGCACGAATAAAGCAATTATATTCTGTCCTAGATTCCATTATGAAAAACTTATTGCACCTTCATGCTTAAGTATCACAAGAGTAATCATCAGTCACAACAAATTCTGTTTCTTTGTCTTCACATCCAGTCTTTCTGTCCCTGTGTCAGTGTGTTGGTGTCCCACCATTGCTATCCCTCCTAAGAGAATCCCCCTGCTCCTTGGTATTTCTCTCTCTTGACGAGGTCTCCTTGCTTCTTCCCCTTTGCAGGATGCTCTTTTATTTTCAGTTTCACATTCCCCAATGTTTTGCATTCAGCGCCACCCCCCCACATATCCCATTAAAAAAAAAATTCCTGACCATTGTCCCTAGGTCAGGAGCATTATTCAACTCTTTGGCCATGAGCACTGACGAGGGTCTTCCCCTTCTAAGCCAAACACTGGGACTGCTCGTAGCTATCTTTTTCTTAGGAAGCTCAGGAGTCTTGGTCCTGCATTCAGTAGCTGTAATCAGTGTCCTTCTTCATACAACTTGTAGGTATTTGTGAAATTATATACTTGGAAGATCCTTCCTGCTAGCTTATTAGATAGTCCTGGAAAAATTTGTGACTAAAAAATATAATTAGACGCCGTTTACTGCTGCTATAAGCAAAAAAGTGTTTAAGTGCACATATTTTTTGTTCATAGTTCTGCACTTGAATGTGGTGAATATGTTTATTTACCATTCTCAGAGAAATATCTGTAACTAGCCCAAATAAATGCATAAAAATGTTTTTTTCTCATAAGTAATTAAAGCAAAAGAGAGGCTTAGTCATTTTGTTTTAAATAAGAGTAGCAATATCAAACAAGTGCAACCATAAAGATAAAGAAATAAATCTTGTTAATTTTCTTGCCAGTCAGACTGTCACTTTTTAAAGTCTGTTACAGAACTATTTGTAAGTGGTGAGTTCTGAAGGGGAAAATGAGAAACAAAACAGCCAACAAACAAGAGAGATACAAACCCCTTTATAAAAAAGTACAAAGGAATATATATTTTACATATATTCATATACATATTTCATATATATATTTTATATGTATCTATATGAAATACGAAGGTTGTTAGACACAATCTTCACCTAATTGTTTGTGATCAAAATGATTGTCATGTCATGTCCATAGTGTTTATAAAACTCATTTTTCTCATTCCTTCATTCAGTAAGTTTTATTGATTGCTTGCCCCATACCCTGTGCCAGGGGCTTCTACCAATAGATAGGATTCAGAACTATGACAATCATTGTGCAGGTTTGCAAACTATCAGAATAAAAATTCTGAAGAAAAACTGACCAGAGGATCACAAAGTTAATGAAAGGGCATCAAATCAGGAGTGGCTTTGAGGAGGTGCTAGGGATTACATACTGATCGTTTTAAATATCTAAAGCATATGTGGAAATGGAATTAAATATTCCTATATGGCTGAGAAGGCAAACTAGATTGATGAAGAATTAATGAAAGACAGTTTTGCTCCATTGGAAGGGTGAAACTAATAAAATTAAATTATGCTATGCTATTAAAATAGATATTCATGATTAAAAGCTTCATTTTTTAAATGAATAAAGTTATAACATGCTCCTGGTGGTAAGTGATTGCAGAAACTTCCTACCATAGAAGAAATGTGGATGGCAAGGATTCATATGTGAGATAATGAGCGACTAGAAATGAAGAGTTGATAGTTGCTTGTCTCTCAGGACAAAAGTTCTAAGATATTTATTGAGAGTAAATTGGGAAGGGTTTTACAAAGAAAAATTGAGTATAAGAAGGCCTTAGTGTAAAAAATTTCTCATCTCTGAACCTTACATGAGAGAAATGATGATAACAGCGTATGCTTCAGAGGACCAGGGTGAGGAGGACTAAATTAACTATAGTACAAGTAATTTAAGATGTTTTCTGAATAAAGTGTACTTTATAAATGGTGCTATTATATTGAGGAACTAGGGTCTCATTGTGAAAATACTGGAGCTGTTTAAAACAATTCATAAAGCTAAAATTATAATCATTCTCCTTCCACCTACCCAGGGATTTCTGAAAACAAGTCATTCCTAAAATTTGCAATGAAAAATGGTAAACATGTACAATGTTATAAAACCTGTAGAGCCATTTTGTTAACATTTGTTTATAGTTTATCTCTTTTGGATACTGCAAAGTTTTCTTCTTTAAGGCAATTAAGCCTTAACTATAAATTAATATAGTTTTTTTAATTAGACTATAAAAGTGACTTTGCTTTTCAGTTTTAGTTAAGTCTATAAAGATCTTGGACCATGTATTGTGATCTATTCAAACAAATATTGTTTATATATGTTGGATGAGTTAAAAAGTTGTTGGTATTTAGATTGCAACTAAGTGTGTTGGTAATATGTTCTCCTGTTTCAGTCATGTTAATATCAACCACTGAATAATTTTAATTAGTCCTTAAGCAGGCCAAAGGATCTCAGGCAGCTGTGCTATCATCCACTTTTGGAGACATAAATCAGTAAAACAATCAAAAACTGCCTGTCACATCAACTCAGTTGCAGTGGATGACTGCAACTTGTGCTTATGAATTGCAATAAATTCAGGTATTCCATGCTGTTTTTTCAGGTACATATTTGATTAATTCCAATTGTGTTTGTTTCAGTAGCTCATGTCCTGTCCCATTTAATTATTATAAGGACCACTCTCAGTGGTGACAAAGAGGTCGGGGTCATTCTCAGAGTTTCGAGGCTTGGTGCTGTGGGCCTGACTGTACAGTGGTTGTTCTCACCATGTTTCCCTGGCCAGGTTCTGCAAGTGCTTGGAGCAAATTGCACCATAGAGCTAGTTAGGCACTAGTATATGCTAATCATTTCCATTTTATGTTTTTACCGATGTATGAATGCAGCCATTCTGGCATTTGTAATTGCTGTGTTTTTTTTTTTTTTTTTTTTTTTTTTTTTTTTTTTTGTTTTTGGGTCACACCCGGCAGTGCACAGGGGTTACTCCTGGCTCTTCACTCAGGAATTACCCCTGGCGTTGCTCAGGGGACCATATGGGATGCTGGGATTAGAACCCGGGTCGGCCTCGTGCAAGGCAAACGCCCTACCCACTGTGCTATCGCTCCAGCCCCTGCTGTGTGTTTTAAAAATTCACAAAAAATAAAAGCAGATTGCTTTTTTGACAGACCTTTTGTTTTGGAGAACTGCTTAGTGCTCTTGTGATATTTATATTTAATTTGCTAAGACACTTGATGTTCACATCTTGGCTTTCCTTGTTTCTAAATTGTTCACTGGCAGAGTTTAGAGAAAATATTCTAATTTGTCTTCCTATATTGGCAATATCCAGGACCTTTTACTAGTAACAAAAGCTAGGCCGGGTGGAAAAACTGGAAAGTGTAAATGAACTAGGGCTTTCTCAGACAAACCACAGTGAAGGATTAACCTACAGGGAGCCCAAACAAAGCTACTGGCTTTCTGGTTACGCAGCTCGCTAATGGCAGGTAGTCCTTGAAAATCCCAGTCTAAATTTCAGAGTCAAAGAATTGCATAAGATGAGACACAGAAAGCTTTCAAGTTCAGTGTTCTTTTCATTATGCTTCTTATGTAATAGAAAGATGTAAGGAAGTAAAATAATGGCTTGCTAAGGCCATCTCATCCCCCAAATGTTTTCAGCATGACTGGTTATTAATCCACTTTTCTTCTTGTGGATTTTAAATTGTATTTATTTATTTATTTATTTTTGGTTTTGGTCCATTCTTGATGATGCTCAAGGGTTACTCCTAGCTCACATGCAGGAATCATACCAAGCAATGCTCAGGGGCCCATGTTGGGGACCATAGAGGATGCTGGGGATATAACCCAGGTTGGCCACGTGTAAGGCTAGTGCCCTACCTGCTATACTACCTCTCTGGCCCCTAATCTATTTTCTAAAAGAGATTGTTGCTTCCATGTCTCGAAAAATGCTGTTACCTTCATTTTCTAATGGTAAAACACCTTTTTTTCTTTTTTCTCAATAAGTAGTATAAATATGTCCAGGTTAATCTGTTTTTATTGGTGATTGACTAAGTTACTTGATAACTAAATTACTTGGTAATTTAGCTTTGCCTTATAGTAGCTCGTTAATTACTAGTTAATTCATGAACCTTCTTTCTCTGAGCCTGTGATGTTTGGGCATGACAAGATTGCTAGGAAATAAAGAATTGACTTTTTGATTTAATCATGGCCTTAAAACAAGCAAGATTTTTCACTCTTAACTCAGGTCTGTGGTTTCCTTTCCCAAGCCTTAATCTCAGATTTTCTACCATAGGATACTGGGATTGCAATTGTGTTGTAGTACAGAGTATAGGAAGAAATCATTCAGCTTTTCAAATTTTATAAGAACTTCAAAATTAATATAGTGCTTAGTATTAAAATACTTGGAAATCATTTCTAAATTGTACTCTTTTAAAGTATTTTTATTTCTCCAAGATATTTGAGGTGTCTATAGAATAAATGAAACTGGTGTTCTTATTCCACTGCTGGATATGAAATTAATTGCTAACATACTCTATGCGAGAGAAGTCATACACTGAAATGAAATATCCTGTAATTATCAAGTGTCATATACTTAGGTTATTAATAAAATTATGGCTAATTAAAAATAATTTCAGCTTACAAGATGCTTAAGAACACAATGTTTTTTTTATTAATCTAATGCCCTTCTAGTATCCTTCCTTGTGAATAAGAATTGTACAGTCAACATAAAATATAGAAACCCATTGAAAGGAAAGTAAATACTTATGATTACTTTTAAGCACAATGACAAAAGATGAGAAGGTCATAACTTTCTACTTTTTTTTTTTTTGAGTCACACCTGGCAGTGCTCCCACATCTAGCAGGATCATATGAGATGCCGGGGATCAAACTCAGACTGACCATGTACGAGGTCCTAACTTTTGAACAATAAAATAATTATCCAAAAACTACCGAAGAGATGTCTCCCAGGGCTAGAGGCCATGCTCTGTATTCAGGAGCACTGGTGTTGACTTTGGACACCAACCACCTGGGCCCTCATGCACCACTGGGTGTGTCCCCTAAACAGACAAACAGATAAAGCCCATACCTGCACATGAACCGATCTTTCTTATTTGTTTTAATGATTCGTCTTCAGATTGCTCAAAGACATAATATTTTAGCTTCTGATTGCTATTTAAAAGTCCTCAATATAGCAATTCTATTTGTGTTGCATTACTGGTGCAGAGTGGCTAATGGGACGATTGCCTCAGCGTCATACCACATACCACAACCTGTGCAGTCGCCTTTTTGATTTAGCTTAATTTGTTGTTATAATTTGTGAATTGTATTATATATACCACAAGTTTGTGAGTTGACTTCTTGGGGCCACCCAAAATGAATCACTTAATATAATATTACTCTCTATACTAGTTCATGAATTCCCTTATTACTCTTTAAACCCATATCATTGCTGAATTACAGTCAATCAATTTATAATTTCAGTAGTACTTTTTCTCTCTTTGGTTGTTTTGGCTTGTGGCAATTTGCTCTAGTCCACTATATGAGACATCAGAAATGTCCTGATACCAGAAAAACATTGGGACTGTACAAAAGATTTGGTAGAAAGAAGATTGACTGTTGGAACATGATCCCTTATTTTTGCCTTTCTTTGCCATTTTCAAGAGTCAGGAATCTTGGTAAGTCATTTATAGATACAGTACAGTGCAATGAATCAAATTTTGCTCCTGCTTGTGCTATTTATTGTTTGTTTTCAGACAAATTGCTTAGCTTGTCTGTGTCAGGGTTCTATAAATTTGAACTGGCAATGATACCTGCTTTATAAAGTTATTTAGATTAAATTATGTGGTATTTATAAAACAAAATATTTGACTATATGACTTATTCTAAAAATTTAAATGTGGTTGTATGTTTTCACATTTAAAGACTGCATCATTCAAAATTTCTGTTGTCTGTCTTCAACATACATTTTCCATTGATTTTTATTAGTCTGTAATATTATCAGCAGTGCGGAAGAACACTGCTCTGTGTCTATGGCTTACGGCACCCTCCGCTGAAGTTTCAGTGTGATCCCACCAATAAAAAGAACCCTCTGCCCATTCTTCCACCTACCCTTCTCCTGTTCCTCCTGTAATCACTGCACTAGTGTTTTTCACTTTTCACCAAACTTGGAATTAGATTTGTTGTTGTTGCTGCCAGTTCATTTGCTTTAATTATTTATATTTCACCTATGAGTGAAACTACCTGATGATAATTTTCATTCACTTTATTATATATTTCAGTTAGTACGATTATATCAAATTCCTTTTGCTTCAATGGTATAATTTTATCTTTTTTTGTTTGTTCTGCTTTTTATTTTTATTTTGGGGGAGGCACATACTTGTTGGTACTCAGGACTTACTTAATCCTGACTTTGTGCTTAGGGATCTCTTCTGGTGAGGCTTGGGATCCAATGTGTTCAGCTTTTATGTGCAAGACAAGTACCCTACCTTCTGTAATATCTCTACAGCCCTGAAATTTCATCCTTTTAAGAACAAAAATACTATTTCTTTGCTTGTATATGCCACAGCTTCTTTATACAGTCACCTGTGAGGAGCATTTAGCTTGATTCCATGTTTTGATTGTGAATAATGATTCTATTTTGGATTAGTATTTTTAAGCCCTTCAGTGATTTTATGCCCTACGAGTGATACTGCTAGATCATGTAGCATTAAACACATTAAACAGTTTTTCTGGTAAGAACCTTTGATATTGTTTTCCATGGAGATTACACTGATTTACATTCCCACTAACACTATAGCAGATTTCCAGTTTGTCCACATCCTTGCCAGTATTTCTTGTTTCCAATGTAGAAATTTGAGATTATTATTTGCATTTCCTTCATGACAAGAGATATTTATTGAGCTCTTCTACGTATGTGTGTGGTGCACCTGTGTGTTTTCTTTGAAGAAAGTATCTATTCAGGCCTCTTGGACATTTTTTGGAGAAGATAGTTTGCTTTTTGTTTTTAAGTTGTGTAAGTCTTCCCCAATACCTTTTCTTAATTTCTAGGTTGCCTTTTTGTTTTTATGTAGTTTCTTTCACTTCATGTAATACTATTCATTTATTCTTTCTTTGTTTTCCTTGACAGTGGAGTTGAGTCTCCAAATACAATTCTGATTTTGTTTACACTTCTTAAGTTTGTTTAACATCACTGTCATCCCATTGCTCATCCATTTGCTGGAGTGGGCATCAGTAATGTCTCCATTGTGAGACTTGTTGTTACTGTTTTTGGTATATTAAATATGCCACGGGTAGCTTGCCAGGCTCTCCAAGAGGGGCAGAGGAATTGAACCTGGATGGGCTGTGTGCAAGACAAACGCCTTACCCGCTAGGCTATCACTCTAGCATGTGTTTGTTTATTTAACATATGCTCATGAAAACATTGTTTCTCTCCGGAGTATTAAGTTTTTATAGTTTAATATTGATGCTTTTTTTTCTATTTGTTTTAAATTAAGACACAATGTATAATCATATAACTAAAAAATCCAGTCAATTTCTACATATGTCATAGTTTATTAAAACTCTTACAACAGGCTTGGGACTTGTTTTTACATTGTATAGACATTTTTTTGCCTTTCCAAAAGACTTTGTCATTTATTTTACTTTTCAACTTCTTTTTATAGCAATGTTATTCGATGACAGATTGGATGACAGACTGAATTTAACGGTGGATTTTCACCTCTGCAATGATAAAGAAAACATTCCACTCTTTATGAGGTTTCTTTCCTACAGGTTGGGTTATGGCTTCTAATTTTTTAAGGCTTATTACATATCTATAGTTTTATATTAAATAATAAGTTTTTTCTTATATGTAAATTTATCTTGCAACCTATAAAATTATTCTCTTTTGTAGGACATAGAAGAATATAACTTCATTTTAAGAGGCTTGGTGTTAGAGGTATATATTCGTTTTGTTTTTTTAAGAGATATGCCATGTCCATCTGAGGTCATTGAAATTGGAACTAATATTAGCTGATAGGATAAAATTCACTGAAGCCCATGTTCTTATTATCTAAAAAGAATGATGATGGTAACAGGAGGCAATCCTGATGGGCAGGGAATTGGAGTCTGAGACCTACAAGGTAGAGCAGATGGTATCCCAGCAGGTGGGCGGGCAGGTGACACAGAGTCTGAAAGAGGCAGTATCTAGGCAGATAAACAGAGAAATCTGATCACAGATAGCAAGGCCCCAGGGCTCGGACTGGAGCCTAACATTCAGGACCTAGGAAAACTGGACAGACTAGTGCAAAGGACCTTTATACAATAGCAGGATATTATCGAAGGCATTATCCAACTTCACTGTAGAGTCTGTTCTTTGGGACCATGAGTAAAAGTGACCTTGTGATACTCCAAGTTTGCTGGGTTGTGTCGACTAGAGATGCTAGAGTGGATGTTTATATTTTTGATGCTAGAGCATTGATTGAACCAGGTAGGTCTTTATAGATGTTAAATTTGTTTGTTCTTAGAAAAGACTCACGTGACTATTGAAAATAGTCTATAAATATTATAGACTATAAATACTAAAGTGCTTATTACTAAGACATAAATACTCCAGTGTTATTACTAAGCTTGCTTTCTTCATAGCAAATGAATTCGATTAGCAGGCAGCCTTGATGAAAGTAGCTTTGCTTGGTTTTTGTTCGTCTTAGGCTTACACAGTAGCCTTCAGATCAGACTGAATTTCATGCAGCTGAAATTACACACATGGGGCCTGGGTTAAGTAAAATGTACAATAGGAGGTGAGATTCCCTGTGGTCATGCATGAGAGAAAAGAAACTGAAAATTAGTGGATTAGCAAGGAAGTGGCTCTTATCTTCTGAGCTTGCTTGATATAGAGGGAAAATATGGAAGTCGCTGAAATTTATTTTCTGACAGTGACAATTTAACTGGTTCTTTTCCTGAAAGTCCTAATTTAGCAGTACTGGCAAGCTTCTTCTGTCTAGGACCATGAGGATATTTTAATAATCCCCTTTCCCTCCTAACATCATTTTTTGGGGGGTCCACACCTGGCAATATTCAGAGATTACTTCTGGCTCTGTACTCAGGAATCACTCCTGGCAGTGTTCTGGGGCCATATGTGGTGTTGGGATGGAACCAGGTCAGCTGAGTGCAAGGCAAGTGCCATACCTGTTCTACTACCTCACTGATAGTTAATGTCATGCTTGGGCTATATAATTCAGGCAGCAGAACACATGGATGTCCCATCATGTACCTTGTAAATTTTTTCCATAAAATTTTTTTTTGTTGTTTCTGTTTTCTTTACAAACTTGTTCATGATTAGGTTTCAGTCATAAAATGCTCCAACACCTGTCTCTTCACCACTGTACATTTCCCACAGCCAGTGTCCCGTTTCCCTCCCTCCCTTCCCAGTGCCTCTATGGCTGGCAGGTGTGTGCTTCCTAAAGAGCCCTGCAGCTCTCTCTAGTACTGCCTGTGTTCAGTGGTCTCACGCTTCTTCCCTCACCCCTGCGAGGCTGATGGCAATGGGCGGATGAAGGAAGTAACGAGGGCCAGACTGATTGGTCTCAATTACCATTTATTCCAATCTCATCTCCATTCTCCTCTCATTCTCCCCCTGCTTCTCTCTCTTTCTGGATCCCTCTCAGCCTCTTCTTGGTTCCTGCTCCTTCATACTTCTTCCTGCTTCTGCCTCACCTTCTACTTCATTGTCCTGGATCCCTCAGCCCACTCTTACAGTCTTAGTTAAATCCCCAAAGCAAGAGGTGTTGGGGCTTACACATAGATGTGGTCACAACCAGTAGGGGTAAAGTCCTTCCCTCAGGGGAAGCTTCTTCTAGGACAGATTCCCATCCAGCAAGACGACTCTCCCAAGACTAAAATTCCAGTTATGGGTGTGTTTCTCCTTTCCTTTGTCCAACATACATTCATAATATTAGTCACTTTGTATGGACACAGTAAGAGATACATTAAGCTTATAGAATTGCTCTCCTAGGGCCATCTTGATCTCAGACTTCAGTGCTCAGGCCAGATTAGTCTTTCCTAACCCTAGCAGGATCCTAATCTAGTTGTTACTCTTTGGATCATGACAGAATTTATCCATGACCATGCTCTTAACTTTTAGTTAAGTATTGTGGCACTTTGACCTGACCCATTTTGATGCCAGTGTAGCTCACAGCTTGCTCTGGGTCCATTCCATCCCTCATTGGGACCCTGCTTTGGGGGTGCTAGGAACTAAGGGCAACTGAGGCTTAAGTTGAGAAAGCAGATACCCGGGAGTGAATATTATTTGGAGTCAATTAACTCCTAAGTTACAAAAGCATAATATTAACTGTCTTCCTTTTTCTGTACAAAAAGGACATTGCTTTAAAGCAAACTATTCGAAAGATATAAGGAGAGGAGAATGGCAATATTAACTTACAATACAAGTTCAGCATTCTTAGAAGGATCTGACCTTACAAGTTAACAGAGTCTGATTAGGGGGGAAAGGTGATAGACTGGTTGGGGAAGAGAGCACAGAGAAGAGTTTACAGATAAGCAAAGGAATGGTTGTTACTCGGGAGCACTGTGATGGGTGTAACCCAATAAACTTAAGCTCCCTGTGTCAAGGGAGTAAGGACAAACCAATGTTATCCTACAGGCAGGCACCTCTCTCTTTCTGTCTCTGTCTCTCTTTCTCTCTCTCTCTCTCTGTCTCTTTCTCTCTCTGTCTCTCTCTTCCTTCCCCTCTCATAATTGTAAGGGCTGCATATTCTGGCTCTAAGATTTAGGATAATATCAAGCCTACTTAGGTTAGTTTGCAATGCTGTTTCAAACCAAGACCTCCACCTCAAAGGACTAAGAAAGAAAGGATGTCACTTTTGCTTATGTCTTTGCTTTTGCTAGGCCTGTGCTTATTGTAAGCCTGCTGACATTATTTGTGAGCACAGAAATAAACAAAAGCCTCAAGTTATTTAAAATCAAGCATTTATATTTATACTCTATGTAAATTTTCAGATGACATTAGTAAATTTTCTTTTACTCCATAACTGTAGAACTTCAAATCGTCATCATTGCTTCTTCAAGTGTTATTTTCAACCAAAAGAAAAGAAAAGGGTTCTTTCTAGTAAACTTCTAATAGGCTTTATTTGTATGGGTTTTGAATTTGAGGGTCACTCCTAGTGGTGCTCAGAAACTTCTCCCTGCCCAGCAGTCTTGTGGGACCATGTGATGCTGGAGGCCTCATGTACACTACTAGCCTTTAGACTTTTCTCCAGCCCTTTCTAACATACTTTCTGCATAATGATGGCAATTATCAAGAGAAACTTTGCATTCATTTATGAAACATAAGTAATTTAACCTGTTGACACTGGTGGTTTAACACTTGAATATGGTTAAAGTAACACAAAATGCAGTGGCACAGCAGTAACAATTAAGAAAAAACCTTGACTGTCATCAAATCAATTAAAAATTCTGACGTTATGTGTAACTTGGGAGAAAGTTATTTACTATACTGGGTTTTTACTTCCTATCTCAATTTGTACTATCATAAAAGATAGTAAGTATTCCGTATTCCTTAGGAATCACAATGGATAGTAGAATTTCCATATTCCTTAGGAATCACAATGGATAGTAGAATTTCCCTTTTTAATGTAAGTTTTTATAGTGCAGTAAAACTTATGACCATATTTTGCTTTCCTAACTTTAGCATATTTGTACCATATTATGTACCATATAATGCTTTCTTAATTTGGACACATTGGTATCCAAGTTTCCACCAGAGAAACAGAACCATCCTCCACTATACAGTAAGAGATTTATTGCAAAATAAAAGGGTGTGTGTTTGGGGGGGGGTAAATTGGGAGAGGTGGACCAAGAAAAATGTATCAATAGTCAATGGGTTGTTTTACTGTATGACTGATCACACTGGAATCATATAGTAGGCAAGACTGACTGGAAAATCTGGGGAAAATGTTGAAGGTGAGCATTGATTGAATTTTTTCTTCTTCAGGGCAACCACACTTTTTCTTTTTAAGTGATTGGACCATGTCTATGCAGATTCTTGAAAATAAATCCCTTTACTTAAATTGATTTATTGCAAAGGTCAACAAATCGACAAGTCAATAAAGCTTTAAAAATTCCTTTAATTTGGTCAGGGTTTGCATAATTGTGGCTCATTGTCAAGTCAAATTCACACATACAACTGAGAATCCTGGCTTGCTGTCATGTACCTTGTCAACATGGCTCCCATTAAAATATACTTAATCTAAAATAAAGACAACACCTAAATGGTACTTGCACCTAACAAGATTTTCTTGAGTATAATAGCCATGTGTAACTAAAAGCAAACCCTTTACCCAGAAATGGAGGGAATGTTACTGAGTGCTCATTTTACCCTTTGCTATCCTTAAAATACAAATGCAAAATTGGTGGTTATTAATATTTATTGAGTTAGATAATATTCACTTGAAGGGATAGAATGAAAAAATACTTGACATACAAATACTTATAACAAAGTAAAGAATAAATTTTCATGATTTACATTCCCATTTCTGGAAATGGTCACAACTAATATTTTAACTATCATCTATTATAACCCACTCTACACATTTTAAAATATTCTCTTACTTTCAAGAAGGTATCTCAATGGTAAGGATATTTGCTATTGTGGTAGGTCACTTTCTCTACACAAAAGTTCTGGACCATTAGCATATGCTTGATAGATTTCATTGACTTGATTCATAGAACGTAGTAAAAATATGAGATGCCTTAATCAGCCTTCTATATTTCTTGCTTGCATTCTTGATAATCAGAACTAATTATTCTCATCAATATAGAAATAGTTCACTGTTAATTCCAAGACAGTTTACTTTTAGCTCAGCAGAATAATTTTTGTGTTTCCTATTGGAAACTTATTTTTCTTTGGATACTAACACAACTCAACCAGCAAAGGATAAGATCACAGGAAACACAAGATCTCAAGTAAAAGATCGCAAGAGGAAACAATGTACTTTTACAATTTCTTTGTAAGTTTCTATTAATTTATTTTCCAAGTAATCGATTAACCAGCAAAACTATTAGTCACAGTCTATGATGCAATATATTTTTTCTTTTAAAAAATTTTTTTATTAGAGAATCACCGTGAGACAAAGTTACAGACTTACAAGTTTTCATGCTTACATTTCAGTCATACAATGATCGAGTACCCATCCCTCCACCAGTGCCCATTTTCCACAACCAATGGTCCCAGCATCCCTCTCCCCACCCCCACCCTGTCCCCTTCACCCCACCCCACCTCTGTGACAGGGCATTCCCATTTGTTCTCTCTCTCTCTTTTTGGGTATTGTGGTTTAAAATTGCACTGAATCTTTAGGTTATTTTGTATTGTATGCCCAATCTAGCAATAGTAATTATTTAAATTAATGAACATAAGATATATTTCCATTAACTTTTTTCGATGCAATATATTTTTATATGTCTGAACAGTTATTCTTTTATTAAAACAGTTTTTTATCGAATCACCATGAGACACATAGCTACAGAGCTTTCACGATCCTGTTTATTCAATATTATCGAAACTTTATTCTTTTAAACAGAATTAACATGTGCTACTGCTAATTGAATTTCTACCTAGAGGAATGATTTCCCTTCTCCATGTTTTTCAGAGGTAGTTGAATTGTATCTGGAACTCAGTAGACTCTTAAACCTAGATGTTAAGAAGCACATTGTAAAGGTTTTTATTGTTGTTGTTGTTGTTGTTATTGCTGTAATCTTTAGTATTATTACATACCAAGCTTACATATGTTCCCAGAAGGTTTCAGAACAATGTTCAGTTATCTATTATTTTGTTATTTTTTTGTATAATAACATTATTTTATTCATTGCTTATGGGCTGGAGCAATAGCACAGCGGGTAGGGTATTTGTCTTGCACCTGGGTTCGATTCCTCCGTTCTTCTCTGAGAGCCTGGCAAGCTACTGAGAGTATCCCGCCGACATGGAAGAGCTTGGCAAGCTACCCCTGGCATATTCTATATGACAAAAACAGTAACAATAAGTCTTACAATGGAGATATTACTGGTGCCCGCTCAAGCAAATTGATGAGCAAGGGGATGACAGTGATACAGTGATGTTTATCAGACATGTATGAGAAAGGCACAATAGTACCACAGCTCTGCTTTTTTAGCAGGGTGATGCTCCCATATCATACAAAACCCATCTGTATACCAGGTGCAACTTCTCTCTTCCACAATAATCTAACTTTAGGGACCAACTCATGAGGCAAAAAGTATGGCTGGTAATATTATTAAGAATAGAATCCATGGGCCATTGGCCCACTTCCTCATGTAATTTACTTATACCTAGGATGTCTTTTGGCCCAATCCTTCATGCACCTCTTATTTAGATTGGAGTTCTGTTGTTTTTGCCCATTTTATAGTTTGGTGTGTCAAACAAGCACCAGTTCATGATCAGCACCAGTTCAGGTCTCACCATGATTAGTCATCACTTTTTAAAGTCCTATAAAACATCAAAATTAAATATGTTTTTCAGAGGGATTGTAATTATCCAGATACTCAGGGTTTGCATTGTGGTTCACTCATATGTATTCTCCAGGTCTATACACAACATCTTCTGTCTACCACTGGCAGTCATTAAAGAAGAAGACTCATAAGAAAGATCACCGGCATGAATCTTTGGTAGTACAGCAGATTCTGAAGGGAGCTAGCCATTCCTCACACAGTGGGGTTCCAAATATATGGAGAGGTTATGACTATATTTTATGATTCAAGGTAGATTCATTCATCGGTAATAAATCTTGTAAGCTTATAATGACAAGGATATGTTTTCCTGGGATCTATGATCATCTAATCACAGTATAGTTTTCTTCCTGGGAGACACGCTATTCTGATTATTGTTTAACTATGCTATCCAATTTGGTAAACACATTTACACATTGGTGGTTAAATGCTGCTTCTTGGCCCTGCCACTTGGTATCTAGTTATTTTCATTGCATTTAGGAATTTGTTTTTTTTTTTTTTTGCTTTTTGGGTCACACCGGGCAATGTACAGGGGTTACTCCTGGCTCAGCATTCAGGAATAACCCCTGGCGGTGCTCAGGGGACCATATGGGGTGCTGGGAATTGAACCTGGGTCAGCTGCGTGCAAGGCAAATGCCCTACCCGCTGTGCTATTGCTCCAGCCCCGGAATCTGGTTTTTAGTGACTGCAATTTGTACTGTAATTTCTGACCAACAGAGAATTATGCCAACAGTGTTATTTTAAAGATACAGAAATAGGGCCAGAGTGATAGTGCAGTGGTAGGGTGTTTGACTTAGGGCACTTTCCTTATACACTCAAATTCAAGCCTCGGCACTACATATAGTCCTCCGAGTACACCAGTATTCCTGAGCACAGAACCAGGAGTAAGCCCTTAGCATCACTGGATGTGATCCAAAAAACATAGGGAAAAAAAAACAAGCAAAAATATAGAGGTTCCCCTCACAGATTTGTCACAGTCATAGAATAATATGTCCTTTGCAAACCTTACTTGATAAAGACACTTAAACATTTATCCTGCAGACATCCAGATCTGGACTTTTTGTTTGTTTTATGGGGTGCTGGCCAGCTGACTATACTCAGGGATGACACTGGCTCCTTACTGGGAAATTGTTCCTGGTGGTGCTCTGGGACCAGGTAATTCTCGTAATCAAATCTGAACCTCCTACATGTAAAAAAACATATTCACTCAGCCCATTGACCTATCTCTCTGGCCCCGCCTTAGAATTTTGATATTTATAGTGTTATGTGCATTTAACCAATGAAAATACTTCAGTTCTTTCTAATCCCTTGAGCTAAAACATTAACTATAGAATCTATAATTATAGATACTATGCTAAATTAATTTTGATATAACTTTATATTCCTTCCATAATTATCCAATGACTTTACTGTCCATTGAGGATATCCCCCAGATAATGTCTGTATATATTGGACAAATCATGCAGTTCTTCTATTGTGTAGTGCATTTCCTCATGGGCTGTACTTTGTACCTTATCTCTGGGGCTGCTGAAACTGAGTCTAAAAGTAAAACAGTCTAAAAGCAAAGAGGGGGTATGAGGAGAATCTTGATTTTCCTTGGAAAAATCACCCGTGTCTTACAAGATGCCCACACCCAGAGAGGTTCCTACAAGTTCTTTAAGCAAAACAGTGATAGATATCCTCAGAATGGAGTAGTGCACTGCCAAGTTTCTACTGACAAATTAGATGATTCAGTCAAATTTAGGAGTTTGATAATTCCAAGCTACAACGGGATTGGCTCGTTCGCCTCTGTTCTAAGTTTTAGGATTTCATTTCTTTGCTAATCAATATCCCTATCTTAACCAAAACTGACTGTCAGAGAGGTTGGGAGTTCAATTTGTGTTATAATTCACATATTGAAGAATGAAATTCTGGATGGATGTAAGAATGAAGTTTTTATAGATATAGAAAATTAGTTTTTGTGTGTGTGTAGACAGAAGTTTCAGGTCATTTATACAATGCTTGATGGACTTTTTAGCCCTGAGCTAATTTTCCCTCTGCCCCCCCACTTCCTGTTCCTTTCTTTTGCTATTTTCTACGTACTATTAAATGAAAAGCCAATGGGGCTGGAGCAATAGCACAGAGGGTAGGGTGTTTGCCTTGCACGCAGCTGACCCGGGTTTGATTCCCAGCATCCCATATGGTCCCCTGAGCACCACCGGGGTGATTCCTGAGTGCAGAGCCAGGAGTAACCCCTGTGCATCACCGGGTGTGACCTCCCCCCCAAAAAAAAAGAATTTTCCCTGATTTAAATGACTATGGAAGCTAATTAGGCAAGCCCTAAATGTATAGAATGGATTAGGTTGGCAAATTAGAAAGTGCCTGAGAAGTCCCAAGCAGCAGACTGAAGATGCAATTTCTTTTTCCTCAGGGAAACCCTCTGTTTTGTACCTTCATCTGTCTGAGACTCAATCTTTAGGTGATTGTTCCAGATAATTTCCTTTACTTAAACAAACTAATGATAGATGCGAATTATATCTACAAAATTCCTTACACTACCTGGATGTGTATTTGATTAAAGAACCAATGACTACAGCCTAGCCAGGTTGAATCATGAAATTGGTCATTGTAACAGATCAATTTATTCTTGACTCAGAGGATGCAATGACGTGCCTATGACACAGATTATGACTAATTGTCTAAAGACAGGCTGTAAAACTTACTTCAAAAAGGTCGAGATAATAGTTCATTTTCAGTTACTGTCCCTTAAAAATACAATAATGTAATACAACTACACTATACTTTTTAGTAGTGTGAAATAACTATTTTGAAAAATAGAGTTGGATGTCATAGTCTTTTTACCACAGGATTTCTCAGAAAATACCTGTGATCTTTGATTACATTTATTTTACTTAGAGAGATTTTACTTAAAGACCCTGGGTCTTTAAACTGGCACATTGTTAAAACACTTACTGTGCTAATTTGTTGTTCACTGAGGGCCAAGTTCTGCAAATAGGTTTGAAATTTAATTTGTTCAGCTAGAATTCTATAATTTAAAATTTCTAGAAAATTGGTCCCTGAATAATTGAGCTTTCTCAGTGCGTTGCCTGAAATGTTTTACACACACTTCAGTTAAAAAAAAAAGTGATGTTGACATTTGACTAGAATAATAACTCCTTAGAGGAAAAGGAGCATTCAGCTGAGTGAATCTTTGGTGATTAGTCAAAGCAGGTTGACTTCATTTGTGACACGATAGTGCTTCCTGGATAGTTTTGGTTTTTCTCTGGGTGACTTTTCCTTTCATCTGAATTCATGGAACTCATTTTGGCATAATGTGAATTGAATTGAATAATTTCCTACTCTTACATATAGGCTTATGGCCAAAAAAATTGTGATTAGAATATCAGGTGAAATCTATGGTTGTGCAATTTTTATAGGAAACTTGTAATGCAGCTTATCCATCTCATAATAATTCAAAACTGGGTCAGAGGGGGAAGCGGGGGAAGAGGATTGTGATTGTAAAGCAGGTATTTTTACCTTTTTATTATCGTCTGAGTCTGTTTAGTATAACTTGAGAAAGTGTATAAGACAAATGGGATGGAAAATTATTGTAAAAGCCCTGGAGGACCCTCAGTCAGTGCTGGGACTTCTAGGCTTAAGCATCACACATCTTTGGGTTCTTGCATTGAACCCGAGTCCCAGTTCACTGAGTTACAGGGAGCGGTCCATGGAGAACCTGAGTACCACTTAGTTGAGACCCCCAAAATTAAATTTTAAAATAAAGCAAAAATAACTGTGATAAGATGAGGTTGCTTCCTGGCAAACAGCAATTTCTTCTGCTACTAGATGTGGTTCCTTGTCTCCATTTTAATGATCAGCTAGACATCACCTCTGTTTTATTTTATATCAGGTCATCTTAGCACTTAAGGACAACCACATTCCCACTGTTCCTGAACCATCTTTCTATTCTCTGTTCTGACAGTGTAATGTAACATGAAGATTTTAAATTTGAGATCTAGTTAGACCAAGTTTTAGATTTTCACTCTCTTAAGAGGTTCAGTTTTTATTCTGAACCTTGGTTTCTTCATAAAGATAAACTGACACTAGTTCCCATTTGCCTGTAGAATATTGCTTATATGAATCGGCACTTACTGAAAATATACTATGTTCAGAATTTGGAATCAAGGCTAAGGAGAACTGTACATGCCCGCTGGCATTAATTGTATAACTGAACAATATAATCTACCCATAGAATATAATATAATCTACCTTTCAGTATTTTCTCCTCAAAATTTACAAAACAGTTCTAGTCATTATGTATTCTGTACTGAGTTTTTTATAACCTGTTGGAATCTGTTTTAGTCTGTTTTGATAAGGAGGTTGTGATTACCTTTTTACCAAGGTGATGACTCCGGAGGGTTAGCTCTGTAATTCTCAGGATTACAAGGCCCATTGTCTGTCTAGGAAGCTGCCATGAGGGATGTATTAGATCTCACAACCATCTGTGATGAGTGCCTTTTCAGCTACCCTGTCTTCAAAGTTATCTTCATTAAAACTGAAAAAAAGCCCCACTTCTTGGAGGCATTGATCTCTCAGCAGGAACCTTGAAGTTGGCCTTGTGGAGAGCTTAGATAACACTCCTATTCTGCAGCTTGGTACAAGTTGGCATGATAACTTAGGCAATGTGGATCCTGACCACCAGGGCACCTGCATAGCAGTATGGGGACAGCATGAGAACAGCTAAAAATGCTAATCTGAGAAGACTGTCTCAAAGGTCCCTCAGGGCCACCCACACAAGCAACAGGCTGCATACATTGCCAACGAGAATTCTGTTTACAGTCAGTGTATACCTTATATTTTCCTAATATCATATTGCCTTAAAATATTAGCATTGGAGGGGCCGTAGCAAAAGTATAGCAGGTAGGGAGTTTGCCTTGCATGCAGACAATCCGACTTCAATCTCCAGCATCCCATTTGGTCCCCCGAGTACTGCCAAGAGTGATACCTGAGTGCAGAGCCAGGAGTAACCTATGAGCATCGCCGGGTATGACCCAGAAAGTTAAAAAAAAAAGTTAGCTTTGAAAAGAGAAGCTTCAATGTAATACACATACTTCAGATTTACTCTATCTTATGGCAAGAAAAATATCGCATGTTTGTTCACCATATATATAATATATATAGTCTCATATATGTGTGTGTGTATATATATATATATATATATATTCTCCTGCCCCCACGCCTGGCTGTTTTCACTGGGTCCCCTTGGAGGGGAGCGGGTTGAGTTTCCCTCCCCACCCTGAGCAGAGCCCCTGTAGCCTCAGACCTCTGGAACCCAGCCACAACCATGTTTAAAGCCACTCTCGACAAGCTCAGATGAGCTTCACGTGTGAAGGAACCGGCAGAGGAACCTAGGTGTGCGGGACTGGGGGCTGAAATCTACAAGACTACTTGGATCAGGACTGGGCTTCCTCCACCCAGATACCCCATTTTCCAGTACCTTGGCAGCCACACCCACAAACTGCCCCCCACCACGGCGCCGTGTAATCCCATTAAACAGCCAAGATCCAGAGACTATAATACCAAGCTCCAAGAAGAGAGCGACGCAGAGTCTCTTCTCCCATGCCTGGCTGTCTTCACCAGGGCCCCTTGGAGCGGGGCAGGTTGAATTTCCCTCCCCACCCCGAGCAGAGCCCTAGCAGCTGAAGACCTCTGGAATCCAGCCACAGCCATGCTTAAGGTCCCTCTCCACATGTTCAGACGAGCCTCGTGCATGAAGGAACTGGCAGAGGAACCCAGATGTGCAGGACCTGGGGCTGGGATCTCCAAGCCTGCTTGGATTGGGGGCCTCCCCCACCCAGATCCCCCATTTTCCAGTAGCTAGGCAGTCACATGCTCAAACTCCTCCCGACAACCATATAATCCCATCATTGGCAAAGATCCAGAGATAAAACAAAGCTCCCAGAAGACTTTTTATTGTCTAGTTCTCCCTCTCGGAGAACCCGGCAAGCTACTGAGAATATCCTGCCTGCACAGCAGAGCCTGGCAAGCTCCCCGTGACATATTTGATATGCCAAAAACAGTAACAATGATGGGTCTCATTTCCCTGACCCTGAAAGAGCCTCCAGTGCCACACTGTTGGGAAGGAGAGGCTGCTAAAATCTCAGGGCAAGGACGAATGGAGACATTACTGGCACCTGCTCAAGAAAATCCATGAATAACGGGATGACAGTGACTGTGATACAGTGATAAAGTCATATATACATACTTATATTTGCTACTATGGTTATAGATTTAAATTGCTTTTCCATTCATGTGTTCTCTCCTGCTTTCAGCTCATATCCAGGAATTTTTAATCCATAATACCATATGCATATATTACCATAAGCATTCATTCATTCAACAATAACACATTGTTGTTATTGTTGTCCTATCAGAGTGTAAAATCCCAGGTGGTGAGGGGGAGAGCTGCCGGGGCTCCCCTGGCTACCCGGAGATTTCGGTTAACAGCCGAATCAGAGCCTGAGGATATAGGGAAAAATGTAAATGGTACCTGCTTTCTTGGAGAGAAGACAGACATAAATAAGCAAACTTCAAACTAATTGCTATAATTACTAAGGAAAAAATTTATAAAACTAGAGATAATAGCCTTAATATTTATATTGCTGACAAAATAATTTAACTTTATGCTAAAGTTACATGGCCTATTGGCCATAGTGATAGTACAGTGGGCTGGGCACTTCTCTGGCATGCAACTGACCCAGCTTTGATCCCTGGCATCCCATATGTTTCCCCAAGCACTGCCAGGAATAATTCCTGACCGAGAAGCCATAAGTAGCCTCTGAACACCAGTGCGTATGGCCCAATAAGGGGGAAAAAAAAAAGTCAGGTAGCTTATAATTGACAGTGTATAGAAAACTAGACATTTTAGCTTTTATTTTTCTATGTATGAAATTTTGGGAAAGTATTTTGATACTTTGACTTATAGGACTTTGAAATAGAAAATCAAGACACTGCTTGAAATCACAAAATTCGAGTTCAATGAAAACCTTATCATATTTGGTAATTTTTCTATTCTTGACAACGAGTCTTTCATTGTCTTTGGAGTTTTGTTTACATGGATATGTTTACATGGATATGAGATTTTAAAACTTTTAACATGGAAATCTTCATATAAGCGTCTGCAAATGCCTATGATTAAGAATAGCAATTGGCTATTGAGACATTGGCAATATCTTTTTCATTATAGACTAGAAATGGCAGAGCAATAGTACAGTGGGTCAGGCACTTGTCTTGAACATGGCCAACCTGGATTTGATCCCTGTACCCCTTTTAGTTCCCATAAACTCCCAGGAGTGATCCCTGAGTATTGATTAGGAATAAGCTCTGATATGGCCCCAAAACAAATAAAAAAATAGAAATGGTAAATTCATCATATGAAAGAATATTTTGTTGTAGACATTATATCATCAAACTTTAAAGACTTTTAAAGATTAGTAATAATAGCATAAACCTCATTCTTATTTTATCTAAACCAAACAGACTTTTAAGTGTATTCCTAAATAATTGGAAAGGCGCAGCTCACAGTGAAGTGAATAAAATTGTTTATGTGAATAGGTTTTGAATGTATCTTCTTAAATTTGAGAAAAGTAAATACTGTAGTAGAGAATTGATTTCTAGTCAAACTGATTTATCAGTTTTACTGAGTTTTGTCCTCATAAATCTGGCTGATTCTCATTCTTCTTTCCCTGGTCCTACAGCACAGCAGTGCCAAAGAGAGATTTATAAATGCAGCCAACCAGCAGGAAGCCCATCTGGGAAATATGAGGAAGAAAGGAAGCTGATGGGGGAAGGTGGGACTCTTGGGAGAAGGGAACAGGAGTGTCTTTTTACTGTAAATGTGTTCCTGACCATAGAAGACAGAACTGACATGTAGGTTGAAGTCATTTTTTTTGATGAAGACAAGGTCACCAGCAGCTTATATGTTTGCTTCCCAGCATATTGATTACCTTGTGCAGATCCAACTGGTTCACCTCTTCAGTGAAGCTGTCTCTGAATTTCTCATGTAATTTTGATCCCCTTAGATTTCTCAGTTATCTCTAATAATCTTTATTTCCCCTTTGCAATCTTTGTTAAAACCCATAAGTTATATAGTTGATTTCTTGTACATGTTCTAGTCTCTCTTAGTCTTTTGGCTCTTATCTGTATTTACCACAATATTACAGTCCCTTCCTCTGTTCATTTTTGCATTTTGATTCATATTTGCTAACGGGATGAATGATAATCACTGTTTTCCCAGCTTTCTAACAAAAACTTCCTCCTTTATCTATTAGAACTTGGGTCTAACATGACTGGACTTATCTACCTACTCATGTATAAGATGAACATCAGGAATGTCAAAAACATGCCTGGAATTTTTTTGTTTTTTTTTAAGTTGATTTGTGATGGATTGTTCTTACCAGGTATATAGTTATTCATTCTTAGTACCACAATTTAAATTAGTGTTGTTTCTATTTTTGATATCGTCCCTTGATGGTAAGATGATTTTTAGAGCTCTTTAGGGTCAGTTTTAAATATAAGATGTAGAATTGGTAGTAAATAGAATTCATGAAGAAATATTGAGATATGTTGGGATTTCCTCAATCGGGAAGAAAGTCAAAGTGTTGCTTCTTTTTACATCATTATGATGTTAGAGACACTTGGGTCATTTCTTACATTGCTTCCACCTGTACTATATATTATATGTTTATTAAATGTTAATCCCCATGACTTATCAATAATGTAAGGTTTGTCATGTAAAAGATTCCAACACCACACATTCTAACAGAATATTAGTTTTTTCACTATTGTATCAGTGTCTATTCCTCATCTCCTTACATCCCCACAATTTCACTGCAGTATATACTTCCACTAAAGACCGGTTCTCATTTTTTGCTGACTTGAGGTATTTGTTATTTCCTTAGTATGTTTCTTTATATACCACTAGTGGGGGAGATCTTTATCTATTTATCTTTGACTACCTGAACTCAGCATAGCACTATCCAGATCCATCCATATTTTGTTGTAGCAGTAAGTTGCATGATTTTGTCTTTTATTATAGCCATGTATTATTCCATTTGTGTGTAAGTACTATAGTTTGCTATCCAGTTCTGTTCTTGGACATTTAGATTGTTTCCAGATTTTTGGCTATTATAAAAAGTGTTACAATGAACTTAGGAATGCAAATATCTTTTCTGAATAGATTTTGGGCTGGTTGGGGCAAAAATCAAGTAGTAGATTGCTAGGTAATATGAAAGCTTAATTTTTGCTTTTTGAGAAGTGTACATATTGTTTTTCCAAAAGATTGAGTCAATTGACATTCCCACCAGCAGTAGATGAGAGCTCCTTTCCCTATATCCCTATCAATTGTTTGGCTGGTTTTATTACTCCGTAAAAAATTAAACTGAGGGAGGGGTGCTGGAGCAATAGCATGGCTGGTAGGGCATTTGCCTTGCATGCAGCAGACCCAGGTTTGATTCCCAGCATCCCATATGGTCCCCTGAGCATCGTCAGGAATAATTCCTGAGTGCATGAGCCAGGCGTAACCCCTATGCAATGCTGGCTGTGACCCAAAAAGAAAAAAAATTAAACTGGGGGCTTGAGCAATAGCACAGCGGATAGGGTGTTTGCCTTGCATGTGGCTGACCAGGGTTTGACCCCAGCATCCCATATGGTCCCCTGAGCACTGCCAGGGGCAAATTCTGAGTGCAGAGCCAGGAGTAACCCCTGTGCATCGCCAGGTATGACCCAAAAAAGAAAAAAACAAAATTAAACTTTTTTAAAAAAAATCATGAATATGTATACATAGCTTTGGAAAAAATGACCATTTTGACAATATTATTCTTTCCAACCAATGAATTGGGGGTATGTTTTCACCCCATTGTATCTCTTTCATTTCTTTATTTTTGTGGATTTTTAAAAAATTTTTTAAATTTTATTGAATCACCGTGAGATAGTTACAAGCTTTCATGTTTGGGTTACAATCTCACAATGATCAAACACCCATCCTTCCACCAGTGCACATTCCCCACCACCTATATCCCGGGTATAACCCCCTTTCCCACCCTCCCCCTGCCTCTATAGCAGACAATACTCCCCATAGTCTCTTTCTCTACTTTTGGGCATTATAGCTTGCAACACAGACACTGAGAGGTTACTGTGTTTGGTCCATCATCTACTTTTGGCATGTATCTCCCATTCCAACTGGTTCGTCCAGCCATTATTTTCTTAGTGATTCTTTCTCTATTCCATCTTCCTTCTCCTCTCCGCTCATGAAGCAGTCTTCCAGCTGTGGGGCAATCCCCTTGGCCCTTGTATCTACTGTCCTTGGGTGTCAGCCTCATGTTATGCTACCCTACACTCCACTAATGAGTGCAGTCCCTCTATGTCTGTCCCTCTCTTTCTGACTCATTTCACTTAGCATGATACTCTCCATGGTTATCCATTTATAAGCAAATTTCATGACTTCATCTCTCCTAACAGCTGCATAGTATTCCATTGTGTAGATGTACCAAAGTTTCTTTAACCAGTCATCTGGTTTAGGGCATTTGGGTTGTTTCCATATTTTGGCTATTGTGAACAGGGCTGCAATGAATATATAGGTACAGATGTCATTTCTACTGTGCTCTTTTGCATCCTCAGGATATATTCCCAGAAGTGGTATTGCGGGGTCACATGGTAACTCAATTTCTCGTTTTTGAAGGACTGTCCATATTGTTTTCCAGAAAGGCTGGACCAGTCGGCATTCCCACCAATAGTAAAGGAGCGTCCCTTTTTCCCCACATCCACACCAGCACTGGTTGCTTTTGTTATTTTGAATGTGTGTCTTTGTGCAGTGATTGGTGGATTTTTTTGTATAACTCATTGACCTCTTTTGTTACAATGATTCTTAGGTATTTGATTTTCTAGGGCATGGTTGTGAATGGTATTTTTTAAAAATTCTCTTTCAACATTATTATTTGCTTATAGAAAAGCTATAAATTTCTGTGTATTAATTTTTTTAGTCTGCCACTTTACTGTACATATATTGTTTATTGAAACTTTTTTGGTAGAGTCATGGGTTTTTCGGTATAGTCTCATGTCATCTACAAAAAGTGAGAGTTTAAGTTCTTCTATATGGGTATTCTTAATATTTTTTTCTTGCATGATTGCTTTGGCAAAGACTTCCAATTTTATGTTGAAGTTGTAGTAAAAGTGGGTAACCTTGTCTTGAGCCTGATCTTTGAGGGAAGGCTTTCAGTGTTTCGTTATTGAGTACTCTGTGTGTGCCCTAGTATGTGGCCTAGATTGCAGATTGTCCCATGTGCACTGGAGAAGAATGTATACTTCACTTTTCAGATGCAATGCAGTTCCTATAAAAATATCCATGTTCCACCCATCTATCTATCTATCTGCTGGCTCATGTCTTCTATTTCTTCCTTTAGAACCACCATTTAGTCTACAATTATTGTGTTACTGTCAGTGTCTTTTTTAATGACATTGAGCATCTGTTTCAAATACTTTGATGGACATATGTCATGATGTTCCTACCAGCTCCAGATTGCCATGCTGGGCCCTTGGTCTACTGGAGTGCTAATCTGAGTTATTGACAGCACCATGAATGGCATTAAGCTGCAGGCATGTGTTGACACCCCAGATTTCTCTCGTGCAGACTTTGGGCTGGGACTTTTGATTAAGGTCTTAGTATGTCTGTTTTATACATTTATAGAACTTTTAAGCTTTGTGCTTTTAAACTTTAAAATATTGTTGAGTGATTAACTTAAATATTGATTTTCAGCCACATTTCAATGTACTCATACAAATTTGGTACTTCATATGTACTTCTTAAATATTTTTTCTCTGCACACAGAGAAATTCATGATTCTGCATACTTAAATATTTTTCTTGGCAACGTTAAGTATCTCTGCCTCATTAGAATATTTTATCTATTAATTTGCTTAAATGTAATAAAGATGTATAAAAATAAGATACACTTGGATGTATTTTTAAAAACCTGGTTACAGACTTAGTATGTATATTTAAATATCCTCTAGGAAGACATTTTTTGTAAAAATTTCTTTTTTTTTTTGAGTCACTGAATTACAAAGTTACAAAGTTATTTATTACTGAGTTTCAGGCATACAATATTCCACCACCAATCCTTTCACTAATGTCCACTTCCCTACCAATGTCCCCACATTCCCTCCCACCGCTCCAGCCAGTCTCTTTTGCAGGTAATTTTTTCTTTTTTCCTTTTGTTCTCCTTTTTAGGCTCTGAGGTTACAAAACTGTTACTTGAATAGGGTATTATGCATATCATTTTACCTCCTTTCAGCACCCTATCCTTGTCCAAAATGACTGCTTTCCTCTATCATTATTGTAGTGGTCCTGACCTATTCCCCTCCTTGAGCCTCAAGGGGCAATCTACCTCCTAGGAACCAGTTCTCCCCAAAAGCTTCTATTGCCTTCGGTCATTATTCCCCTACACTGTTTCCTTATATCCCACATATGAATGAGATCATTTTGTGTTTATTCCTCTCCCTCTGACTCATTTCACTCAACATGATATTGTCTAGATTAATTCATGTACCAGCAAATTGTATAATTTCATCATTTTTTAAACAGCCAAGTAGTATTTCATTGTGTATGTACCAAAACTTCTTTATCCAGTCATCTGTTCTTGGACACTTGGGTTGTTTCCAGATTTTGGCTATTGTGAATAGTAATGCAGTGAACATAGGAGTGCAAATATATTTTCATTGTATTTTTAGGCTAAGATTTTTGAAATTTTTCACATTAGGAATGTTCAGCATTAACCATTCTGTTTTCTTCAGGTATGACACAAAATTTAATTGTGTGTTTTAATTTAATTCAATGTTAATTTAATTCATTGAATTAATTTAATTCAATGCTTTTAATTCAATGTATATTAATCTTTTGATAAACCAAGTGTAAAGTCATTCTGTAAGATCACTTGAATTACATGATTAGTATTGAGGTACTTTAGAATTTTATTTTAAAAGTTTATTGTTTTGGGGGCTGGAGCAATAGCACAGCAGGTAGGGCATTTGCCTTGCATAAGGCCAACCTGGGTTCGATTCCCAAATCCCATATGGTCCCCAGAGCACCGCCTGAAGTAATTCCTGAGTGCATGAGCCAGGAGTAATCCCTGAGCATTGCTGGGTATGACCCAAAAAGCAAAAAAAAAGAGAAAAATTATTGTTTTAAGGAAGACATTATTAATAAGAGTTAAAATCACAATTTAGTAAATCCTAGCACAGACATTTTGGGGTAAAACTATCTGGGCTTATGGCTAGAATTGATGTAATGAAGTAGCAACAAAGGAATTGGTAAACAGAAAGTTAAGTAATTTGAAAAATCTATTACTTGAGATATTTCTGGTCATGCTATATTTAGAGGACACCTTTTAAAAATGCAAAAATCGACTGCCTTTTAATACAAAAAAGAAACAGAGAATGACAATCAAAATAGAAAAACTTTTAAGATGAAAAAGGAAAAAAATACTGGAAACATGTACCTTGAGCAATGTGATATTAAATTCTGAAAGACATGAAAATTAATTATGTGCTTTGGTTTGTCTTTTCAAATGAGTTGGAAATGTCAAACACATTTCTGGATGAATGGGAAAGCTAAGTACTGAATCATTTGCAGGTGTTTTATGAACCAGCAGAACCTCGGGATTTTCGACATGCACAACAAAAATCCCACAAAACAATTGTGCGCTTATCATATTTGTACATCCAATCATTATTATTGACTACATGGGCAAGAGCAAATAAGACTCTGGCTTCCTACATTGAAAGACAGTATAGTATGAATGAGGCACTGGGAGGATCTGTGATTTCTGTTTTCATTCATTTTTGCAATTTATTTTAAGGACTGTGACATATAATGCCTCAATTCTGAAACTAGAAGATTGAGATTAATTTATTCTCTAAAGTTCCCTCTTACATCAGAATTTTATAGTTTTGTGATCTGTTGTTCTTTTACGAACTAAACCATAAAGCTTTCCTGTCTTTGCTACTCAGAATTTATGATTGTCCAAAAGAACTTATTCTGAATCTAGAGTGGCGATCACTGGAAAAATATCAAAGACATAAATATCTTGGAGTCAAGTAATTGCATACTTAACTGTCATTTACAGACCATAAAAGCATTCCTGTTCCAGTAAACATGAATTCTTTAAAAAAAATTTTAATTGTATCACTGTGAGATCCGCAGTTTTTCAGAGTTATTCATGATTGAGTTTTAGACTTGCAGTGTTCAAACACCCATCCCTTCCCCAGTTTATATTTCCTGCCATCAATATCCCCAGTTTCCCTCCTGCATCCCCCTCCTGCCTGCCTCTGTGGAAGACACTTTTTTCTCACTCCCTCTTAGGCATGGCCGTTTGCGATGCCTTACTGAAAGGGTATCATGCATATCCTTTTACTTCCTTTCAGTACTGATTATTTCCAACTGCTGTGTTATAGTGCTCCCTTCTCTGTCCTAACTGAACTCCCTTCACCCTCTGACACACTTGTGGCAAGCTTCATGCCACACACAAGTCCTTTTGACCCTTATTTTGTTATTTTGGGGTGTTATTCTCATACTATGCTTTTTTCTAATATCGAGCAAATGAATGCAATCATTCTATGTCAGTCTCTTGCCCTATAACTGATTTCACTCAACCGTGATACTTTCCACGTCCATCCATTTATAAGCAAATCTCATGACTTCATTTTTCCCAACAGCTGCATAGTATTTTATTGTGCAGATGTACCATAGTTTCTATATTCATTTATCTGTTCTCAGGAACTTGGGGTTGTTTCCAGATTCTGGCTGTTGTGAATAGAGCTGCAATGAACATAGGTGTGCAGATGAGTTTTCTGCATTGTAAGCACAGATTTTTGTTGGAAATAAGAGGCAGTTCTCTCCTATGTCATTGATTTAAAGCAGGGTTCCTCAGTTGGGGGCCATTTGCCACACTTTGGATCACCAGGATATTCCAAAATGTAATGGTAAGCCATGAATGGCATGCAGCAAGTGGGCTGACTAGCAGGGCAAGGGGATCACAGGAAGTAAATGAGGCCAGAAGGGGCCCATGTTTAGGAAATATCTGGTAAACACTTACCTAAAGAAATGATGCTTTTATCTATAAATAAGTGACCAGACAAAACATATTCTCATGTGGAAAAGCGTGATTTCTTCAAAAGAATAGTTAGAACTGGGTGGCTTATTCCTGCCATCAATATTATCACTTACCCCCATAGTTCAGCCTTTAAAAAATCCTTCGCTATAAACATAATTCATGTAGATAGAATATTCATACTTACTTTTTATTTTGAAAGAGTAATGAAATCAAAAGCTACAACACCAACATATATGTAGACTCTGTAAATTAACATCTAAATTCTCATTATGTTTTAAGAAAAGAGAGGACACAAACTCTGTCTTTAATGTGTTTTTCAAAATATTTAAAAAATAAATGGCTTTGGGGACTGGAGAGATAGCACAGTGGGTAGGGCGTTTGTCTTGCATGCAGCCGACTCGGGTTCAATTCCCAGCATCCCATATGGTCCCCTGAGCACCGCCAGGAATTCCTGAGTGCAAAGCCAGGAGTAACGCCTGTGCATCGCCAGGTGTGACCCAAAAAGAAAAAAAAAATGGCTTTGCTGGTTAATTAGCTCAAATGGTAAAAGCCACACTTGACATGTGTGAGGGCCAGAATTTGATTCCTAACTCCCAAGTGCTCCCTCCATCCACTGTGCTTTGCTACTTGTTGCTCCTGGGTGCGCTGATTATGTTACCCCTAAACACTGCTGCTCCAAAATGCGCTGCATTGCCTGATCTTAACTCTGCACTGCCAGGCCAATGGGCTGTGCACTGTTGGGGAGTGCCTCTGCATACGATGACAGAACAACTCACTCTAGATAATCATGATTAGCAAGAATTATAAAGGCTTTGTTTCAACTTTTGTTTTCCTTATTTTAATTTCATCATTTATTTAATAAATTTCTTGATTCATAAGCCTTCATGGGAGTAGAAACTATAGTAAATCTAGTGCATCCAGTTGTTCTTTTGAGTGTGAGTGTGTTGCATCTTTTAAACATGAGTTAATATGGTGGAACTTGGAATCTGTTAGTACTGACGGGTCACAAGATAATACTAGAAAACAGTAGAAACAATCTGATATGGGATCTTTGGTTCATATAGAGCCATTTAAAATGATTTCCTTTTCCGACTTTCTCTTCTCTGTGTATGTATGGGGGCTTGAGGGTGGGTGCTCTCCCAAGTGTTGCTCACGGACCATGGGATCACTGCCAGTGATACTAGGCCAATTATGTCAGAAAAACCAATGCAAGGATTTGAGGATGGAGTAAATGCCACTTGGACCCTGTGATGTTCAGGGCCACTAGACTTGTAGCCAGTGATCTCCAAGGTGGCACCTGGGGAGGCAGCCATGGAAAAGGGCCATACAGTGCCAGAAATCAAACCTGGGTCAGTTGCATGTGCTCTTAACTCTCTCTCTCTCTCTGGCCCCTTTATAAATTTCTTGATTTGGACGGGGATCACACTCACAAATGGGCAGGGCTTACTCTTGACTCTATGTTCAGGAATCATCCCTGGTGGGACTCCTGGGAATTTTACGTATTTATATCTTAATTTAAATATATATATTTTTTTATAATTTATTTATTTTTAATTAGAGAATCACCGTGAGGGTACAGTTACAGATTTATACACTTTTGTGCTTATATTTCCCTCATACAAAGTTCGGGAACCCATCCCTTCACCAGTGCCCATTCTCCACCACCCGTAAACCCGGCGTCCCTCCCACCCTCCCCACTCCCATCTCCCCCCCACCCCACCCTGCCACTGTGGCAGGGCATTCCCTTCTGTTCTCTCTCTCTAATTAGCTGTTGTGGTTTGCAATAAAGGTGTTGAGTGGCCGCTGTGCTCAGTCTCTAGCCCTCATTCAGCCCGCAACTCCTTTCCCCCACATGGCCTTCAACTACAATGTAGTTGGTGATCGCTTCTCTGAGTTGCCCTTTCCCCGGAACGTGAGGCCAGCCGAGAAGCCATGGGGTCAACCTCCTGGTACTTATTTCTACGGTTCTTGGGTATTAGTCTCCCGCTCTGATATTCTATATACCATAGATGAGTGCAGTCTTTCTATGTCTGTCTCTCTCTTTCTGACTCATTTCACTCAGCATGAAACTTTTCATGCCCATCCACTTAACTACAAAATTCTTGACTTCCTTTTTTCTAACAGCTGCATAGTATTCCATTGTATAGATGTACCAAAGTTTCCTCAACCAGTCATCCGTTTTGGGGCATTCGGGTTTTTTCCAGATTCTGGCTATTGTAAACAGTGCTGCGATGAACATACATGTGCAGATGTTGTTTCAATTGTACTTTTTTGCCTCTCTGGGATATATTCCCAGCAGTGGTATTGCTGGGTCAAATGGGAGCTCAACCTCTAGTTTTCTGAGAGTCGTCCATACTGTTTTCCAAAAGGGCTGAACTAGCCGGCATTCCCACCTGCAGTGTAGAAGGGTCCCTTTCTCCCCACATCCTCTCCAACAGCGGTTGCTTTTGTTCTTTTGGATGTGTGCTAGTCTCTGTGGTGTGAGGTGGTATCTCATGGTTGTTTTGATCTGCATCTCTCTGATGATTAGTGATGTAGAACACTTTTTCATGTGCCTTTTGGCCATTCGTATTTCTTCCTTGGTAAAGTTTCTGTTCATTTCTTTGCCCCATTTTTTGATGGGGTTGGATGTTTTCTTCTTGTAGAGCTCAACCAGTGCTTTATATACCATTGATATCAACCCCTTATCTGATGGGTATTGTGAAAATATCCTTTCCCATTCTGTGGATAGTCTTTGTATTCTGGTCACTGTATCTCTTGCGGTGCAGAAGCTTTTTAGTTTAATGTAGTCCCATTTGTTGATCTCTGTTTTTACTAGATTGCTTAGTTCCGTGTCACCTTTGAAGATACCCTTATCTTCAATATCGTGGAGGGTTTCGCCGACCTTGTCTTCAATGTACCTTATGGTTTGTGGTCTAATGTTGAGGTCTTTAATCCATTTTGATCTGACTTTTGTGCATGGTGTCAGGTCAAGGTCTAAACCCATTTTTTTGCATGTGGTTGTCCAGTTGTGCCAGCACCATTTGTTAAAGAGGCTTTCCTTGCTCCACTTCACTTCTCTTGCTCCCTTATCAAAGATTAGATGGTCATACATTTGGGGTTGTGTGTAGGGATATTCCACCCTGTTCCATTGGTCTATGGCTCTGCCTTTGTTCCAGTACCATGCTGTTTTAATTGTTACTGCTTTGTAGTAAAGTTTGAGGTTGGGGATGGTGATGCCTCCCATCATCTTTTTCCCAAGAATTGTTTTAGCTATCCTTGGACGTTTGTTATTCCATATGAATTTTAGGATTGCTTGATCCATTTCTTTGAAGAATGTCATGGGTATATTTATAGGGATCGCATTGAATCTGTATAATGCTTTAGGGAGTATTGCCATTTTGACAACATTGATTCTCCCTATCCACGAGCAGGGTATATGTTTCCATTTCCTCATGTCCTCTTTGAGTTCATGGAGTAGCGTTATGTAGTTTTCTTTGTAAAGGTCTTTTACTTCCTTGGTTAAGCTGATTCCGAGGTACCTGATTTTCTGGGGCACGATTGTGAATGGGATTGCTTTTTTCATGTCCCTTTCCTCTGCCTCATTGTTTGCATATATGAAGGCCATGGATTTTTGGGTATTGATTTTGTAGCCTGCAACTTTACTGTATAAGTCTATTGTTTCTAAGAGTTTCTTAGTAGAGGTTTTAGGCTTCTCTAGATATAGTATCATGTCGTCTGCAAATAGTGAGAGTTTGATTTCTTCCCTTCCTATCTGGATGCCCTTAATCTCTTTTTCTTGTCTAATAGCTATCGCAAGTACTTCCAGTACTATATTGAAGAGGAGTGGTGAGAGTGGGCATCCTTGTCTTGTGCCTGATCTCAGAGGAAAGGCCCTTAGTTTTTCCCCGTTGAGGATAATGCTTGCCGTAGGCTTGTGATAGATGGCTTCGACTATCTTGAGGAAAGTTCCTCCAAACCCCATTTTGGCGAGGGTTTTCATCATGAAAGGATGTTGGATCTTGTCAAATGCTTTCTCTGCATCTATTGATATGATCATATGGTTTTTATCTTTCCTTTTGTTGATATGCTGGATTATGTTGATTGATTTCCGAATGTTAAACCATCCTTGCATCCCTGGGATGAATCCCACTTGGTCGTGGTGTATGATCTTTTTGATGAGTTGTTGGATCCTATTTGCTAGTATTTTGTTGAGGATCTTCGCATCGGTGTTCATCAGGGAAATTGGTCTGTAATTTTCTTTCTTAGTGGTGTCTTTGTTTGCTTTTGGTATTAGGGAGATATGTGCTTCATAGAAACTGTTTGGGAGAGTTCCTGTTTTTTCAATTTCCTGGAAAAGTTTGAGGAAAACAGGCAATAGGTCTTCTTTAAATGTTTGGAAGAATTCGCCAGTGAAACCATCTGGGCCTGGGCTTTTGTTTTTGGGGAGGTTTTTGATTACCGTTTCAATTTCCTTAACATTGATGGGTCTATTCAGGTATTCCAGGTCTTCTTTCTTCAGTCTTGGGAGATTGTAGGAATCAAGGAATCCATCCATTTCTTTTAGGTTCTCCTTTTTTGTGGCGTAAAGACTTTCAAAGTAGTCTCTAATGATCTTTTGAATCTCACTGTTTTCTGTTATGATGTCCCCCTTTTCATTTCTGATTCGATTTATTAGAGTTTTCTCTCTTTCTTTCTTTGTGAGACTTGCTAGCGGTTTATCAATCTTATTTATTTTCTCAAAGAACCAACTCTTTGTTTCATTGATCTTTCGGATTGTTTTTTTGGTTTCGATGTCATTAATTTCTGCTCTAATTTTTATTATTTCTTTCCTTCGGTCTGGTTTGGGGTCCTTTTTCTGGTCCTTTTCTAGGGTCTTGAGTCGTAAAGTCAAGCTATCTATGTGGGTCCTTTCTTCCTTCCTGAGGAATGCTTGGAGAGCTATAAATTTTCCCCTTAACACGGCTTTCGCTGCGTCCCATAGGTTTTGGTAGCTCGTGTCTTCATTCTCATTTGTTTCTAAGTATCTTTTGATTTTTTCCTTGATTTCCTTCTTGACCCACTCATTGTTCAACATGGAATTGTTTAATTTCCAGGTGTTTGATTTGATTTTCCGTATTTGTGGGTGGTTAGCTTCTATCTTCAGCGCATCGTGGTCTGAAAAGATGGTTGATACAATTTCTATTTTTCCGATTCGATTGAGGTATGTTCTGGGGCCCAGTACATGGTCTATTTTTGAAAATGTTCCATGTGCACTGGAAAAGAATGTGTATTCTTTCTTTTTGGGGTGTAAGGCCCTGTATAGGTCTATTAGGCCTCTCTCTTCAATTTCTTCATTCAGGGTCAGTGTTTCCTTGTTGAGTTTTGTTCTTGTGGATCTATCTAGAGGTGATAAGGCCGTATTGAAGTCTCCGACTACAATTGTGCTGTTAGTGATGTCCTCTTTGAAGTCTGTTAGGAGTCGTTTTAAATATTTAGCCGGTCGTTCGTTAGGAGCATATACGTTTAAGAGTGTGATTTCTTCCTGTTGTACATATCCCTTGATAAACAGAAAATGACCTTCGCTGTAATTTAAATATATTTTTAAACCTGGTTTTGCTTTAGCTAAAATTTGTCTGACTCTACTGAGAAAATTCTCCAAACAGAATGTTTCCTGAGTTAACACAGTCTCTGCTCAGACTTTCTAGGGGTTGCTGATACGATCGCATCATCCCCAAATACATGCCCCCCAAACTCCCAAAGGTAAATCCCAAACCAGAGTGTGTGTGTGTGGGGGGGGGACTTAAAATGAAGATTTATTCTTCACCAGGCTGGAGGCCAGAAGTCAGAAATCAGTGTTTCCTGGGCTATATTACAAGGTCTCTGAGGGAAAAGCTTTTCCTGTTTCTTTCAGCTTCAGGAAGTATCAGAATTTCTTGATTTATAGGTGTATTACTCTAATCTCAGCCTCTGTCTTCACAGGGCATTTTCTTTGTGTGTCTCTGTCTTCACAGTGTTTCCTTCATTTTATATGAATGCCAGTTAGCATGGATTAAGAGCTTAAGATACCTTTGTTTGCCCATCATCCTATCTTGGTTAATTCTGAAAGATTTTTATTTCTAAATAGAATCATATATAGGAACTAGGGTTCAGGATTTCATTATATCTTTTCAGGGACACAATTCAGTACCCATTTTGGCATTTGAACATGGTTGAAGCTGACCACTCTGAGAAACATGGATTTGAGTGAGTGGATTTACTCTGCCAAACATTTGTCTCTTAGCATTTAGAATACATTTTGCTGCCTCCTTCACAGAATGATTAAATTTTCATGATTATTTGGATTTTTTCATATTTGAAGACCCACAAAATGGTGTTATTTTAACTAGTGCAGCATGATATGACAACAGAATCACTGAAATGTAATGCAAAGTATCAACACCTAGAAAGTCAATAGGCTGGATAGATAATGTGGCTAAACTACTGCAATGATCAGCCAGCGATTGATGTATGAAGCAAAGCTTTCAGCAGCTGCTGCTTTCCTGAGAATTGGCTTTAATGAATCACTGCTGCAGCTGCCATTTTTCTCTGAGCCAGATAAATCCTGACATGAACAAAGTACATTTATAGGAGGTGTAAATTCAGCTAGCAATGAATGTCACTGACTTAAGTATGAGGCATGCCGTCATTCTCAAATTCAAGGTAGGAGATAATTTTGATGTCAAATATATTTTCATTGAATTTGATCTCTTTTTGTGTGTTTTGTTCATAACTTTTTTGGTGTTGAATTGAATGTCTTAAGTCAAGCATGTCTAAATTAAGTTTAAAGGGAAGCCATTCTAAATAAATATGTCTCCTGAAAAGCAAACGCATGTAATGCACTTAATTTGATATTACTAGTAAATAACATGAAAGAAAAATGTTTCTCTTTTTAAAAAAAACTGTATTAAGGTTTTCTTTTATTCTAAATTTGTATTTTAATGACGTTAACAGTTTCTGAGTGTCACACCATAGTGTGCAGGAGGTCATTTACACACAGTGTAAATAGTCTCATGCAGTGGCCTGCTAAAAATACTTCTAGAGCTCAGACATGATTTAGAAATGGAAAGGGTTTTTTTTTTTTTGACCCATTTACCTGGATTTCTAAAAAATCCTTAAAATAACACATAAAAAGAAACAAGATTAGGAAGAATTCTTAATAAATATGAATAGGAAAATCAAAAATGAGCATCTTGGCCTCTCTACTGATCTAAGAATGAAATTTGTTCAAACGATTGTTGTTATGGATACTGCCCAAGTCACTCTTTGAAAGACCCATCTAGAACAGATTATGTCAAGATGTCACTTCAGATTTTTGTTCATATTATTCTAAAATCTGAAACTGCTGTTCTGTATCTTACTAAGATAAAAGCATCAAAAATGCACTGTTAATCGCAATGCCTCTGAGTGAGATTCCCTTAATATATTTCAATGTGTGTTTTTGCAAGATGATAAAAAAATAGAAATTACAGTAATTGAGATCAGAAAAAGTTTATTCAATTTCAAGAACTATAATAAAAATCACAAATTCATATGGAGAGTTTTGGAAAGAAATAGAGGTTGGATCAGAACAAAAAGCCATAAAATCAGTGTTGTTAATGGCAGAATAGTAAAATACCATTAATATTTTCACACACCTATTTTGGCCGTATTTTAATGATATTTATTTACAGCCATTTTGATTTTAGAGGTTGCTGTTTATACTTCCCCTCTCTGGCACTAAAAGATGATTGGGGATCTCTTGGTAATGATTTAAACTTCTGAAGAATGCTTCTCAAGTTGGAGTCATAGTACAGCTGGGAGACACTTGCCTTGCATGTCAACGGACCTGGGTTCAATCCCTGGCATACCATTGTTCATCGATTTGCTTGAGTGGGCACCAGTAACGTCTCCATTGTGAGACTTGTTGTTACTGTTTTGGGCATATCGGATACACCATGGGTAGCATACCATATAATGCACAAATGAGCACAGAGCCAGGAGTAAGCCCTGAGCACATTTGAGTGTGGCCTAACAATACCTTCACCCCTCAATCCACCCCTCTTAACAAAACAAAACAAAACAAAACAAAACAAAACAACCTTGTCCTAGTTACAGAGAATACCATCAGTACTTCTCAGATATTCTCTCTGTCTCTGTCTCTCTCTCCCTCTCTCTCTTCATAACAACCTGAAAGATGGAACTTTAGTTTCACATTAGGAATAAGGAAAGTTGTATTGAATTCGCTCAAGTCCCACAGCTGTTTTATTCCAGAACCAGTCTGGCTCCAAAGCTCATGTGCATATCATTATACTGTCTGTGGTTTTAGAATTTCTTCCAGCTTTAGCCTTCCCTGACCAAACCTTTGTGATCATTTCTTGCTGAATGTTCTCACCATGAATGTTGCCTCTCAGACCCAAAGAGCATAAGACAACAAATGCCCTTAAATTCCCACCAGCTATCTCTACAGATATAGAGTTTTACTGTTTTGTGCAAAGTCATCATGTTCATTTCATTAGAGCATTTTGCCTTTTCTAAAGAGTACAAAATTATACTAATATATATCTAATTTTTTAAATTTAAAATCTTTTTTTAAAGCTCCTTTCCTTGTTATCCTAGGAGTTTGCAAATCACTTTCTGTCAAGATAACACATTTAAATACTTTTAAATTGAAGAACATTGTTGTGTTTTCTTTAATAAACAGATCAGGCTATTTGGAACAGATTAGTGATTTTACCAAGAAGGAAATGGAACATCTGGTGTTAAAATATAATTGCTAATAGAATGTCTTCTAGAAACCACTTTGGAAAAAAATATGTGGCATATTCAAAGTGACCTCTAAAGTAGAGTTTGAAAACTCCATGTATATTTTATTTTTGCTGTTGCTAAATTGATTTAGTCAGGACATCACTACTATTATTTAGTATTTATTGCTTTGTTTTAGGTAGACCCTGGTTTTGGTTCAAATCTGGATTATTCTTATTGCTTCCTCTGTTAAAAGGTCAGGCTTCATCAAGCATTAATTGGTATAATATTTCCTTCTGAAGTCTTTTTGTAAGGATTAGTGAGATAATGCATAAGCCCTCTGAAAAATTATGGGGACTCCTTTATTACCCAGTGAATTGGCATATCACTTTCATATGAAACAGCCTTCATTGACTTTGCGATATAAAAATAATTTTTTGATAGATAGAATGTCACTATACTGTGCCAGTATTTCAAGTACTGTCTCATTTTGACTGGGCACACTCAGTGGTGTTTGCTGGCTACTGTTGCCTCAATACTTGGGTAACTGTGGTGGTCATTGGTGGCCATGTAGTGCTGAGGACAAAACTGGGCTTGGCCAAGTGCAAGGACAGTGCCCTAATCTCTTTACTCTCTCCAGCCTTCATTAAAAAAAATAACATTTAAATAACTTTGTTATATGTGATTGGGTTTTGACTGTGCTCAGGACTTACTCCTGGCTCTGTGCTCAGGAATCATTCCTCGTGATGCCCAAGAGATGAGATGGGCTCTGGGAAATTGAACCTAAGTTGGACACTACAAAGCAAGTAACATATCCCCTGTACTATCATTCTGGTGCCTCAACAGGACTTAATAAATTTTATTTTTATTAAGGCAACATGGATTTACAAGCGTAAATATTTATAACTTCAGGATTATAGTGCATCCATTTCATACCCAGTACTAAAGAGCTATTATCCTTCTCCCGCAGTTTATCCTTTTAAATGACTGAACAATATTCGCTTACTTATATACCAAATGTTATTTTACTTTCCTTAAAATAGTACAATGTTATTTCATATTTGCAGTGCTGTTACACCACACCCACTTCCAGAGTGTCAAGATTTATCCACTATTCAATTCTGCTTTGGGGCAGGGGTTGGGTTTCGGGATGGAAATATCTGAAATATGGTGGTGGGAAGGTGTAAAGATGGTGGTATTGGCATTTGAATATTAATCACAAATCATGAAATCCCATTAATCACCAATTTCTCGGGCGGGCTCAGTAACATCTCATTTCGTCCTTTCCCTGAGATCTTAGAAGTCTATCTCGACTTGGCCCTCCTAACGATGTTGCACTGGGGGCTCTTCAGGGTCAGGGGAATGAGATCCAGCTTGTTACTGGATTTTGCATATGAATACTCCATGGGAAGCTTGCAAGGCTGTCCCATGTGGGCAGGAAACTCTCAGAAGATTGCCAGTTTCTCCCAGAGGGAGAAGTAGGCTACAAGATATCTTCTGAGATCTTGCTTTTAAGTCTCTCTGGATGTTGGCCATTGATGGGATTACACACACCTGGGTTCCTCTGCCGGTACCTTCATGCATGAGGCCTGTCCGAACGTGTGGAGAGGGGCCTCCAGCATGGCTGTAGCTAGGTTCCTGTGGTCTTCGGCTGCCGGAAGCTCTGCTCGGGATGGGGAGGGAAGCTGGAACCCATCCCCTCTGAGGGGCCCTAGGGAAGACAGCCAGGCATGCGGGCAAGAGACTCTATTTGAATATTAAATGTAATAAAATATTGTGAACTATTTTATAAAATAAAAAATATTAAAGATTTATCCGCCATTATCCCAACCCCACCTCCTTAGTATTATCAGATCATAGTCTGCTGATCTATCTCAAGGTTTATTTCCACTAGGAATTGTCTAGTTTACTGCCTTGTTTCTTCTTTACTTTGTGTATGAATGAGATTATTTGTCTTTTTTCTTTCCGACTGACTTCACATAGTATGACTTCCTCCAATTCTATTCAAGTTGCAAAATTTTACCTTTTTCATAGCTGTGTAGTATTCCATTCTCTGTGTGTTATGTTTGTGTGTGTATGTGTGTGTGAATATACTTTATAGATAGATAGATAGATAGCTATAATCTTTTGTTGATAATCTGTTGTGATGCTTAAGACTTTTCTTTTGATGAAAATGAACCTACTAAATGTTTTAATAGTATGAGCCATATTTAAATTTTATATGTTGATGTCCTTGTGTAGGAGTATTATGATACAGGCAAAAAGAAATTTGCATTTTGAAAGTTTAATATTAAAAAAAATTTAGATTTCCCTTCTTAAACCTTTACAAGCAAATATTAAGAAGAAGGGGTCATTATAATATGCACCTGGTGCTTTGGTACTGTTAAATGTTTTCTATGTTATATGGTAAGAAAACAGAGAAAGGTACTTTCTTGAATGGTCATATTTTTATCTATGTAAGCTACAAAATATTAGACTATAAAAATTCTAGAAACATACAAGCCATACCTATGGAGTTAGACAAAACAGATGGGAATAAATCATGATCAATTCACATATTATTGAATACTAAGTACCAGAAAACACAATCCGCCCCACTAATATCAAATACATATTCACCTTATAAAGACTCAAAATAAGAAAACTTTTTTCTACTTCCTAAGTTAATTTTGTGGCTTACAGCAATCCTTGTTGAGGTATTTTGCAACAGTTTGTAAAGAAAAGGTCATTTTCAGGGCAGAACTTCCCATCCTCATTTACTTACAACAATGAATAGTAATGTCTAATTGTTATGTTAAAGAAAGACGAAGCATAAAATCCCTCAATTTGAATCAATATTAAGAATTTAAGACTGATGGTGAAACTCAAGTTCAACATTAAGAACAAGGACAAAAACTATTCCAAAAACAAGATTTAAAGACCATGAATAATCCAATCACTATGTGAAGAGAGACAAAGGCAATTAGTAACAGATTTTTTCTTCAAAGGAGGGGAATATCAATTTTGCATACAAAGTGAATTACTATGATTGGTTTCCACGGAAAATACAGTGGTAAAGAATTATGGAATTGTCTCCTGTTTTCTCTGTGTGGTAACATTCTTCTGCTATGTCTAGAAAGAAAATCCTTGGGCATCTGAGTTCGGTTAGCTCAGAGTAGAGGACCTATTGCATAAGGCCTGAGTTACACCTCTGGTGCTACTACCCTACTAAGTGTGACTCAAGTGGCACTAACATCTCTGGTGTCATGAGTGTGTCATTCACCACTGCTACAAGTGTGTGACCTTCAGTCATCTCAAACAGAAACACAATAAATGAACAGGAAAGGAGGAGGGGAAGGTAATTTTTATAAATAAAATAAAATAATCAAGAACTAATATGAGTTTCAGCACTATGAAATCAGACAAGGAAATAAAAGAAAATCAGAAATCTTGACTGTGATTCCTTCCCCTGCAAAGCTCTCCCATTGAAGGTCCATATACTAGGATAGTCCATTTCAGGGCACAGTACAGCAAAGGCACCGGATACCCTGGAATGCTGGTCATCTCCCAGTAATTGGGATATATCTGGCAAGTAATACAAATTCTCAGATAGTCAATTTTAGGTTTCTGTGTTGTTCACCTTAAATTATATTAAAAGATAAATACAATATTTAGGCCTACTGCATCTTTGAATGTAATTTAATCAAAGTTGTGGAGGAGGCTTTTGATTTTGTTCATTATGTTCACTAAGAAATGTCAGCCTCCTAGGAAGGATTAGGACAGTAACAAAACACTTCTGCTTTCAGTTCCCTTTGTTCCCTTCACCTCATTCCTTCTTCTGTTATAACAATAAAAAAATGAGAGAGGGTGATATGAGTGCCTCTTTATTCTTTGCTCTTAGAATTCTGGAAATTTAAGATGACTCTAAAGTGTGATTGAAACCTGACTTACTCAGAACCTTGATTAATGCTATTCTATTTCAAGAAATGATTGCTTTAATTTTTCATGGGAAATTTAAACTGACTTAAGTTTACACTACATAAAATCCCTCTTAAATTTATTTATTGGTTAGAAAAGATTAATTCTGTTATTCAGTGATTGTAGTCATTACTGTCTCCCATCCACGAAAATGGTATTTTTTTTTATGTTGGAGTCACACCAAGAGATAATCGGGTTTACTTCTAGCTCTCTCCTGACAGACTTGGGACTATATGGGAGGCTGGGAATCAGAGCTGGGGCAGCAGCTTGAGAGGTAATCACCCTACTTACTGTTCTATCTATCTCTTTTCCCCAGTATTTCTTTTTTACCCTTTTGGCTTATTACTGCTTCTTCCAGCAATCTGAGAGAATACCCTGTCATTCATATCAGCACACACTAATATAATGTTTTATTTCAGATCCTATCAGTTCTCCTCTTTTCAATGAATACATGTGTACTGTTTAAAATATTTGAAGTTTAATTTTCTCTTCTTGCTTAATTTGAAGCCCACAGTTCCAGTTATTCACCGTGCATGTTCCCGCTAGTTCTTTTGTAATCATCTAAACTCTAGCTTGCCTCACCTGTTATTTTGTTAGTAGCTCTATTAATATCATAGTTCCCTAGACAGAAAACCTTACACCAGTCTTAATTCATTGCTCTCTTTACCTAGAGTACCATAATATTTCATTTGAAATTTTAAATAAATTCATCCATATTATTAGTTTGTCCTGACAAATATAAAGAAGTTTTAAAAAATAAGTGAGTCAAGACCTCAACATCAGACCACAAACCATAAGGTACATTGAAGACAAGGTAGGCAAAACCCTCCAGGATATTGAAGATAAAGGTATCTTCAAAGATGAACTAAGCAATCTAGTAAAAACAGAGATCAACAAATGGGACTACATTAAACTAAAAAGCTTCTGCACTGCAAAAGATACAGCGACCAGAATACAAAGACTATCTACAGAATGGGAAAGGATATTTACACAATACCCATCAGATAAGGGGTTGATATCAAGGGTATATAAAGCACTGGTTGAACTCTACAAGAAGAAAACATCCAACCCCATCAAAAAATGGGGCGAAGAAATGAACAGAAACTTTACCAAGGAAGAGATACGAATGGCCAAAAGGCACATGAAAAAGTGCTCTACATCACTAATCATCAGAGAGATGCAGATCAAAACAACCATGAGATACCACCTCACACCACAGAGGCTAGCACACATCCAAAAGAACAAAAGCAACCACTGTTGGAGAGGATGTGGGGAGAAAGGGACCCTTCTACACTGCTGGTGGGAATGTCGGCTAGTTCAGCCCTTTTGGAAAACAATATGGACGATTCTCAAAAAACTAGAGGTTGAGCTCCCATTTGACCCAGCAATACCACTGCTGGGAATATATCCCAGAAAAGCCAAAAAGTATAGTCGAAATGACATCTGCACTTATATGTTCATCACAGAACTGTTTACAATAGCCAGAATCTGGAAAAAACCCGAGTGCCCTAGAACAGATGACTGGTTGAAGAAACTCTGGTACATCTATACAATGGAATACTATGCAGCTGTTAGAAAGAATGAGGTCATGACGTTTGCATATAAGTGGATCAGCATGGAAAGTATTATGCTAAGTGAAATGAGTCAGAAAGAGAGAGACAGACATAGGAAGATTGCACTCATCTGTGGACTATAGAATAATAGACTATAAGACTAACACCCAAGAATAGTAGAAATAAGTACCAGGAGGTTGTCTCCATGGCTTGAAGGCTGGTCTCTCATTCTGGGCAACTCAGAGAAGGGAACACCAAGTAAAATGTGGTTGGAGGTCATGTGGGGGAAAGATGATGCGGGCCCAATATAGTCTAGAGACTGAACACAATGGCCACTCAACACCTTTATTGCAAACCACAACACCTAATCAGAGAGAGAGAACAAAAGGGAATACCCTGCCATAGTGGCAGTGTAGGGAAGGGGGAGACAGGACTGGGGAGTGGGGGAGGGATGTTGGGTTTACTGGTGGTGGAGAATGGGCACTGGTGAAGGCATGGGTTATCAAACTTTGTAAGGGAGAAACATGAGCACAAAAATGTATAAATCTGTAACTGTACCCTCACGTTGACTCACTAATTAAAGATAAACTATTAAATTAAAAAAAATTAAAAAATAAATAAAATAAAAAATAAGTGAGTCAAATGCAACAGCTCTAACTTTCTAATGGCTCTGGTATAGTCCCTTGACAATGTTACTGATGAGGGCTCCTCCCCATCTTGTCTCCTCATAAGAAAGAAGAAAAGGGGAAAGAGAAACCACACTTCCTTCTCTGTTTAGTGTATAACCTAAAAGTGGGGTGCAGTAATGTCTGCTCAGAGTTCTATTTATATGGTGACATTCTGTGGCCTGGTCATGCATAGCAGAATATGATGTTGGGAGATGTGTTCTTATAAAGGTTTTGGTCTTGATGCTGTAGGTGATAAGAATGCAGTGAAGTTTAATCATAGGATTACCATGGTAATCCTATGATTTACTTTGAAATATTGCACCTGACATTTATATTAAGAGTTGCAGGAAGATGAGAACGCCTACAAGGAGACCATTCAGGGTATTGTTGCAGTGTTCCTGAAAGAGGGCATGACAGGCTGAACTAGGTCAGAGGGAGTGGGGCTGAGGATTTGCAAAATGCCCTGTGTGGGAAATAACTAATGCAAATACTGATGGTTCATGTTTCTGTTATTTTTCACCCTTCTACATGAATTCAGTTCTGAGCTAGAGAGGTCATTCTGTGGTTTATAGTTTATCTTAATTTCGAGGAGCGAGATGGCTGGATTCCTCCTCCCTCAGGATTCCTTTGTAGGTGATGAAATTACTGATACTGAAGTGATAAAAAAAAATTTCTCTGGTCATATTTCAAATTGGGATCTGTTTTTAAAACCTCCCTACTCATACCAAGTATTTTCTTATTTCTATGTCTTTAAATGTTTGTTGCATGGTCAGTTGTAAGTTGATTTTCTCAACTTCAAACCGATCCCTATCAGGTCCAATATTGTAATTTAATTGTATATTTTGCAGTTGGCTATCCTAGGAACCTGTTGTCCAAAATAAACCTATTTTGACACTTCAGTGAAAAATTTATTGTTGAATTGGAGGTTAACCTTTTCCCAAGAATAGCAGGAAAGTAATCGATTTTATGTTTTAATATATTGTAAAAAGACAAGTAAAAATGATTAAAATTTATAAAGTAGATTTTCACCTTTTTAAATTTTTATAGCTTTCTTTCTTTTTAAAATTTACAGGCTCAGAGTTTCTTCCTAGACTTGCCTTAGAAACAACATCACATTTTAATCTGAGATTTGTAAGTATCCTTTTCATATTTAGTTAAGAAATTTTGTTAATTTGTGGGAAAAATGGCTTTCAAAATCAAAGGAACTAAACTTAAAAGAAAACTGTCACCAAGTCTTTCTATAGCTAATGACTCTTGTATATTTTTTTAATTTTTTTTTTTTTTTTGCTTTTTGGGTCACACCCGGCGATGCACAGGGGTCACTCCTGTCTCATGCACTCAGGAATCACCCCTGGTGGTGCTCAGGGGACCATATGGGATGCTGGGATTCGGACCCGGGTCGGCCGCGTGCAAGGCAAACGCCCTACCCTCTGTGCTATCACTCCAGCCCCTTTTTTGTATATTTTTTGGGCAGTTTTCTTTATTGCTGCTGTTTTCATTTTCCCCTTGCCTTATTAAAAATCTCTATGCCTACATCTTTCAGGAAGTCCATAATATCAGTGGGAAGTATGATGAAAGCATAGGGTAGAAAGAAAAGTGTAGGGGCTGTGAACACAGGAAAGAGAAGAATTTGCGTTCTATTAAAAGATATATGACTAAAAAAAAAGATATATGACTTTCCAGGATCACTTTTTTGAATTGTTAAATATTTCAGATCCAGGTCTCTTAATAGTCTAAGTCCACTCAGTTTAATCATGTTATGAAATGTCAGGTACTTCACTGTGCCCCAAACTGTTTAACTCACAAATGGAAAATCGGGGAAGCCTTTTCTATTCAATTTAGCAAACTATTAGGGCAAATACTCCTTTTATTTATTTATTTACTTACTTACTTACTTACTTACTTACTTAATTTTAATAAATCACTGTGAGATACAGTTACAGACTTGCAAACTTGCATGATTAGTTTTGGTCCTACAATGTTTGAGACGGATACTCTTTATGAATGGATATTTTACTAGATGATAAAAAGGAAAGAAAAAAGCACTTGAAACAAGACAACCAAGTATGCAAGGTGTGCAAGTACCACTGCCATGTGTTGGAGGACTAATCTTTGCAACAGAAGCAAATAACAAAGGGAAAGAAAGAGGAACAAATAAGAACAACATAGGAAGCAAAACTCACCTCTGCCCTAAAAGTATATCTGTAGGAATGACACATTTTATTTTCTGAAGGAAATTTTAAGTCAATCGATAGTCTTAAAATTTTAAGTCTTTATTCCAGTAATAAAGTGAAAAACCAGAGTTTTCAATTAAGGAGAGCAGAATCTAGGATCTATAGAATAGACTTTTTAGGTAATATATGGAACTAAGTAGGTGGACTTCTCACTAAGTAGCTCATACTTTGGGCAACATACTTCTAAGTTGCTCAACTATAAATATTTGATGATTTTTTAACTACAATTGATTACTTTATATCATTTTATGGCCCTAGGAAATCCCTGAAACACTATTGCTAAGTAGTTAAGTCATTTTTATCGTGACTTATCTATGATTATTATAATGACATTAACATTTGTCTTGTTACTAATAAAACCAAGCAACAGGAACTAATGCACTTTTAATTTGCTTGGTCAGATCAGATCTTAGCAAATTGCATAATAAAAGGAGTATTGAACCCTTAATTACACAATCTATAGCAACATATACTGTTTCCTAGTGATGTGGCTTTAGTTTTCTGTCCAATACATACTATTTATGAATCCTGTGTATTGGGGCAAGTTCTTTAATACTTCAATTTGTTAGAAAGTAAAAAGCACCGACATATAAAGGGTTTTAATAGAATGGATAGCCAATAGAGTACAAATAATATTGAAGTAAAATTCTACTGCTATTAGGACTTTCTTCTCTTACTATCTTATTTTGCAGACTTTGTGACTTTTTCATTTGTCAGCATACATAAGCTATTTTCCCAAAGAATGGAGATGTTACTGGTGCCCGCTTGAGTAAATCGATGAACAATGGGATGACAGTTATACAGTGATAAGCTATTTTGTGGATGAAATTGGCATTTATAAAGTTGCCAAAATAATTGTTAAATGCAATTCTTGATCACATGTGCAAGTATATAATTTACGTTTTTAGTTTTTGGGTCACACCCAGCAGAGCTGAGGGGTTACTCCTGCTCTCCACTCAGAAATCACTCGTGGTGGGGACCGTAGTAAATGTCAGGGAGTCAAACCCGGGTCGGCCACTTGCAAGGCAAGCACTTTATCTATTGTAATATCTCTCTGGTCCCATATTTCCAGATATTTTAAATAAGTGTCTTAGATAATAAAATTATCTAAGGCTACCTTTGACAAATAATGATATCTATTAAAAAATAAGCCCCAAATAATAATCAAAATCACACTGGAATTTTGTAACAGAAAATATTCTGCCTTGGAAATTCTTGTGTTTTAAAAAAGTTGACATATTAATATTCACATTTGCAAATCACAGCTTTTGATAATTAAATTTTTTTACTTTAATTTTTTTTATTGAATCACAATTCTTAATTGTAATTGAATCATTACAAAGCTGTTCATGATTGAGTTTCAGTCGTATAGTATTCCAACACTCATCCCTCTACCAGTGTACAGCAAATCACAGCTTTTATAACCTTTCTGTGTCTAACTTTTTAATTAATAAAACTTTTGACATGATTACTCTAGCTAGCTAAAGGGATATATCATTATGGGTTTGTGGTTCAGCTAGTATAGATAAGGTTACAGAAACAAAAAGGAAGTTTTTATATGGATATCTGCATTGCATGACTTAAATAGGTGGACCACCTACTTAGCACTTACACCTTTAGCTACTTTAAGTAAATTCAAATGTTAAGCTCATGAATCCTGAAAGGAGAAGACTATTAAGGATAATTTAGTTCAATCCTCTTATTTCACAGAGGAAAATGAGGAGAGAAAGGCTCACGGCTTTGCCCAAGATCAAATGGTAAAATTAGGGCTACTATTGGATTCCTGCCTTGAGCTCTCAGGTTTTTATCCATTCTATTGACTAGCTGATTCTACCATTGTAGGGACCCACAACGGGTCCCTACAACTTCTGAAGTCAACTTCTCTAGTGCTGGAGTTAGGCTTTTTAGCAGGTTTAAAAAATACTTTATAAGTCAGTTTTCCTACTCAACTACCTAGCAATTGGAAAGTGAGAACTTCTTTCTTCTCAGTTTCACTTCTCAGTAATAAAGACAATCAAAAAGACCAGTGAAGGACTGAAGGCATTCATCTGTTCCAGCAGTGATACGATATTCTTTAATTCTTGATTTTCTGTCTATCCAGAACTGCCATTTTAAAAACACATCTCTCCATTTCTAAGCTATCAATATTTCATCACTTCTATTTTTACGTCATTGCTCCCAACCCCACCCACACACCCTGAGCCTCCTTTATATCACTTCAGTTTTCCTTATTTGGATACAATTCACTCTGGAGTGCCATTTAATTCAACAGATTTCAAGAACTATTCTGTCTTAAGACAAATCTTGGCTAACAGTGATATGGAATGAATCCAATATGATATTCATTTCCGGAGGGTTTATAGTATCACGGGCAGTGGAACCTAAAAATGGTTACAAGAATCTCTTGAATGTCACCAGACCCTCGGCTACCACTTCCTGAGGGAGTCACAAAAAGCTTTGGAGAGTAACATTGGTTTGTTGGTACACAAAGTAAAACCCAACATATATATCATTTTAAAATCACACAAAGGTAGTTTTCTAAGACTTAATGAAGAGATGAACACAATTAAAATTAAGAAGTGAGCTGTCCTCATGATTCAGATTGAGAAGCATGTCAGGAGACCCAAATCTTCTCACATTTCCGTTACCAGGCTATGTGACTTGAGGTCATCTATTCTATCAAAGTTATCACTTGACTTCTCCATTCAAATCATGAATTTCACATTGTAAGTTCTCCTTCTTGGGTATCCTCAGGTGGAGGAAAAATACTTACTGGCCAAGCTAGTCTCTGAGATGAGACCTCAGTTTTGAGTTGTTCATCGTATCATGTAAAGAGGAATTTTGGAAAGAGAGTGCTCCAACTAGGAGGGGTTGTAATCATCTGGATTGCCCTGAATCTGGAGGGAAAGAGAGTGTTTCTGATAACTATAAATCCTGCATAGGGAGCATTTTCTTTCAACTCCTTGACCAAGAGGAAACCTGTAAACTACTAAACCTGCATAGTAGTTCATGGAGGCTGGTGTTAGTGAGGCTAAAGCAAGGATAACTTTTGCTGGAGGACGATTTATGGGTGATATGTGAGGTAGTACAATCTGACTTGTGTAAGGATTGGATTAGAAGGTTACCAATCCAGGGCAGGATAATCAATAAAGACTATGATATTAGACTAGAGAGACTGATGCCCTTAACTAGCATAAATAGTATGAGTAAATCATACAATCCACCAAATTGATGAGAAATTTACAAAACATGGTTTGTATGTAACTTTATAGTCATGGGAGGGGGGAGAATGATGTCTTCTAGGTTTCTATCTTGTATAGCTGAATATATTTTAGTGTTGTTTCTTGAGAAAGAAAACTCAGAAAAAGATTGGGTTTCTTTAAGGCAAGAGATAGGATCTTTAACACAGGTTATGAGACTAATTCTTCTATCCTGGGGCTCTTCTATATTAACTGGCTTTTCACATGCTGAGAATATCACACATGTTGTCACACTTAATCTTCTAAACTGTGGGAGGTAATTACATGTAATCAAAAGATGTGAAAAATTGAGGCTCAGAGAGCTTAATGCTTTGCATAACATCCCTAAGTTAAACAGTAGAGCCAAAAGTTCAAACCAGTGTGCTAAACCCTGTGTATTATTTCATTCTAAAGCGTATGTACCTTCTATTTAATCACTCTGCTCCCCTTTAGCTTTGACAGTATTCTGGGAAAATGGGTCACCTGTGAATACAATTAACTGTAGATTTGTGGATTATTTAGTTGAAAACACAAACTGTTTTCCAATTTACCATCATCTGTCTTTGTCTTGGAATATTGCAGTTGCCTAAAAATTTATCTCTTGAATCCATTCGCTTCAATCTATTTCATATGCAACAACTAAAGTGGTCTTTCAGAATTCAATTTAAATTGTCACATTATTGCTTAAAAACAAAAGGTTTTGCTTAAAAACAATAATGTAACTATTAGAATTGAGAAACTACTTAATATGCCTCAGTCACCGAATTATACTGTACTGTTTTTCATTGCATGAGCTATTCTTTTCTGCGTCTGTGCCAGCTAGATTCAATTTTTCCTTCATCTTTCAACTCCTTTTGTCAATAAATATGGTTCTGACATACTCACAAACAATTTCTAATATTTAAAAATGTTTGTATTCAAATGTGGATTTATATTTTTCTTGCTGATTAGATTTAAGGAAAGATGTTATTTCACCCCTTGCCAAGCATATTAGTAATCAGTAAATTTTTTACAGGTGAAATGATGCATTTGTAAATGAATGAAAGTGATTGAGATTTGTCAATTTTCATTTTTGATTATTCTTGTCCATTACTGCTTTTAATAGAACAAAGAACACTTTCTTTTGTGCCTGTAAAATAAACTGAGTTTCAAACATTTAGAGAAGAGTTTTAAATTTCTCAATGATGTAGTTTCCCCTAGCATTTTGTAGTAGCTGTTTTCCAATTCTCAAGTCAATTTTAATTTTTTCTATAAATGAAGTTGATTCTAATGGCAGAGGGTTAATAGCCAAATTGACATTTTGGGAATTGAAACAATTAAATCAAACCAATTAAATTTGGAAATGACAAGTATAAAATTATGATTGTCATCATTCTATATACCAATGAAGGATGAAAATACTCTATAATTTGTTTCTAAATGTCACATCTTTATTGCACTTGCTAATTTAATTAGACTTTCCCTTAAGAATGATTCTCAAACATGTGACTGCTTCATAGTCTCACAAATAAAACTTGGGTCAAGTTCTGACCAGCTCTTGCCTTTACTGTGATATTCTATAACCCTAAAGTGAAAGTGGACTAAATGCTTGAAACTGGCTCTCAGGTTCAGAGTAAACATTGCTGGACTGTGGAGTGAGATACAGTGTATGAGATTTTTTGTTGTTGTTAACTCCCAGCTGTGTTCAGGGCTTACTTTAGCTCTGTGCTCAGAGATCAATGCTGGCGATCCTTGGGAAACCACATGCAATGCCAAGAATTGAATCCGAGTTGGCTGCGTGCAAGGCATGTGCCTTACCCCTGTACTATCTTTCCTGCTTAAGAGATTTTTATACTTCATTATCTATGAATATTACTGAGATCCCTGGGAATTGTCTGCTGAATCTATCTATAATTCTCTAGCCTTTCAATCTCTTAACAGAAGGTTTGAAGGGATTAGAATAGATGAACACTAAGGAATTTAGAAGTTTAATAGTCTGCATTGAAGATACATCTAGAGTCAGTGTCATGAAGTATTTTTCCTATGTTTTCCTCAATAAAATTCATGGATTCAAGACTGATATAGAGGGCCTTAATCTATTTCGATTTGATTTTTGAGCATGGTATTACAAAGGGGTCTGAATTCATTTTTTTTCCCATGTGAGTGACCACTTTTCCCGGCACCATTTGTTGAAGAGGTTTTCCTTACTCTTTATACTGTTTGCTCTCTTATTGAACATTATTTGTTCAGATTCTTGAGGATCTGTCTCTGATTTATAGTCTATTCTATTGGCTTTATTCTATACCACATTGTCTTATTAGTAAAACTTAATTGTATTATTTGAAATTGTGAAGAAAGAAACCTCCGGTCTACTCTTTATTCTAGGATCGCTTTGGTTGTTTTTAAGGGGGCAGTGAGGATAGGAGGGGGATGTTGAGATTACTCTGTAGATTCCAACAGCATTTGATCTATGTCCTTAAAAAGTTTTCTCACTTCCAACCTTATGTTTTCCAATACTTGAGAGCAATTTCTTTGCTCTCATTAAACATTCTCAGTACTGTATATTGAAAGTCCTTCTCTGAAAGGTAATAAACCTAGTTAGTACTGGTGGAGTCTTCGAGGCTATCGTGTTCAGTCATTACAATTTCCCCATTGAGTCTATGTGTTGCATTGTAGGGATAAACCTTTGTAACTCACCATCCTCTGAGGGATTCAGTTGAGTTGAACTAATTAGTTCAACTATCTCTAGTTCCTCATCAGAGCTATGCAAATCGGGTGTGTTGTTGATGGCTGGCTGTTTTGAGTAGAAGAGAACTTTCCTTGTCATTGGCACTCTGCAGTCTGTAGTTTAAGTTCTATAGTTTTTTCCAACCACCACCACTATTGTGAGTTTTAGCGTGGGTTAGGTGGATGGAGCTAGAATATAGACCTTGTTAGCACATTGTACCTAGAGGAAGCAAAGGGTGGTCCATTGTCAATGGGTTCACTGCAGAAGGCGCAAATGCGTGCCCCCTGGGGTGCTGTGTAGCTTCGAAAGCACTGGCTATCACCACTTTTAAAAGATGGTTTTTTGAATTCTGTTGATGAGGTTTGTCTTTGTCTACTCCTCCTCCTTGTCCTCCTCCCCCTTTTCCTTGTCTCCCTTCTCCTTTTCCACCTTCTCCTCCTCCTCCTCCTGTTTTTGGGCCACACTTGGTGGTGGTACTCAGGACTCGCTACTGTGTATTTAAGGATGAGTGCTCATGTTGTTCAGGGGATCAAAACTAGGTCAGCTGAATATAAGACAAGTGCCTTACCTGCTACACTATCCTTCCAGCCCCCTTTTGACCTTTTAGTTTCTTCTGTCCCCTGCCCTTTCTGTTTGTGTCTTCTGAATATATTTGTCTTGAGATTACTAAGTATTTTTATCTCTGAATAAATAAGAGATTTAAATTCAAAGCAAGTGAGCCTCACGTTTATTTATTATAAAAAACCAAGTTATAACTCTCCTCCGTTCCCACATTTTATGTTTTAGTATTTTACTTTACTTCCAAGTAGGAGTTCTCTTTTATAGAAAGGCAGCTCATACTTATGCAGAGCTGGTTTGATAACTATGAACTTTTAAAATATTATTTGAAATATTATTTGAAAATTTTGTTTCACTCATTTCAATGCAAAAAAGGTTTTTTAAAAAATTGATGTTTCCAATTATTATAAGATCCATTTTTAATATTTTCCAGTTATGTTAATTACGACAGATTCAGAGAAAGATTTCTTTGCTAACTCATCAACCTTATGTCTGGAGCAAGTCTGGATAGAGTTAACTATGATTAATTTAACTTTTAGTTTACTACAAGATCATTTATAATAGTCTATAATTTAACAATAGATCCCAAGACTTCATATGTTCATTTGTATGCTTTGCTTTTACCATCAGTATCATTAGTACTATCCCATTCTTTTTTGGTGGTAGCATGCTATTCGAGCTTGAAACAACATCATTTATGTTTTTTTCTTTCAGTGTGTTATCAGAGAAAGATGGAGGAAAATGTGACCTAAAATATACTTCAATTCAGTAACCCCCAAATTTGTGTGGCAACAAGAATCTCCTTGGATGAATGTAATACGCATGGTGTCAAACATACTGGATGGTAGACTCTAGGGAAGGTACTGGGAAACTGAATTGTTAATAAACTTCCTTCACAGGTGAGCCTTGTGCAAGAGCAAATTTGGGAAGCATTGATCTAGTTCATCTGGCATAACATTTAGGTAAATAGGCTTTTTATCCACCTTAGCCTTCCTTCTGTTTCTCCCTTGTGAGATTAAACAAAAATTTCTTAGGAACAGCTCACTATCTATCACTATCATCCTGTTGCTCATCGATTTTCTCGAGTGGGCACCAGTAATGTTTCCATCGTGAGACTTGTTACTCTTTTTGGAAAAGGTAATTTGATTTAAATTCATTGTTTATCTCCAGACTAGCATAGGCAAGTTACATTTTTCCCAGAGACCGCAATTGAAAAACTTTAATCAAGTGTTAAGGTGAAAATTCTGGCTTTTCTCTGTGTCTCTTAAAAAAGAATTATTATTATTATTATTTTTTGCTTTTTGGGTCACACCTGGTGATGCACAGGGGTTACTCCTGGCTCTGCACTCAGGAATTAACTCCTGGGGGTGCTGAGGGACCATATGGGATGCTGGGAATCGAACCTGGGTTGGCCGCGTGCAAGGCAAATGCCCTACCCACTGCGCTATCACTCCAGCCCCAGAAGAAGAATTAATTTACATTGTTTGGTGTCAGAATGTAATATGATTAAGTTAGCAAAGCTATATAAGGGAAATATACAAAGCTTATAAAGAATTTTGAAAGATGTCAGTGATAGAGTAGATGGATGAAACAATATCTGATTATTAACTTCTTAGCTAAAAGGTACTAGGGAACTAAGGTAGTTTGATAAAGGTTACAAATATGGGAAATTTTAGAGTGAGATATATTTTCATTTTTACTACAGTAGAAAAGTAACTAAAAGGTCTGGAAAATACCGTGCAAGTTGCTGTCAATTAATTCAAGAAAATCTCTTTAACTATGTTTTGCTATCTTTTTTTTGTATCCAGAATATGTCGTTTTCGAAACATGCAAACCTTGTTTCATACTTTTTATTAAAAAATATAGTAAATATATGTTTAGACAAAAAAGCCTAATGTTAAACTAAAAAAATACTTAACCATTATTAAACAAAAGTTTATATTTACGTCTTTGCTATTTTAGATAACTTCTGCTAATTGAAATGGAAGATAAGCAAAAAGGTAAAATTAATTCACATGAAAGTAAATTATAGATAATATTGTGCAAAAGCAATAGAAATTTTCATTTTATTATGTGAAATAATTATAAAGGTATCTAAATATATATCTGTGAATTATATAATTATGCTGTGCATTTATTATATAATAGTACTGATAACTTAAAGAGAAAAGTAATTTTTATTTAAAATTCTGCTATTTAAGTCATGTTTTTTATTTTTGACACTTATAATTGAGGTTTTCAAATTAGATGCATAATGTGAATAATGCTTTTGAGTTAGTTTAGTACTATGGGAATATATTCAAGTAAAAAAAAATACTCTTTTTGAAGTGATTCATGCATACGATAGATGACCACACATTTATTCTGGGAACTTGCCATTATAACTCTAGATATTTCTGATCTTATCTAAACTTAGAAAGAACTATGATCCTGAAAAAAGGCAACATACTGAAATCATTAAAAGTTTATATGTTGGGCTGAGCGATAGCATAGTAGGTAGGGTGTTTGCCTTGCACCCGGCTGACCCGGGGTTTCAATTCCCAGCATCCCATATGTTCCCCTGAGCACTACCAGGAGTAATTCCTAAGTGCAAAGCCAGGAGTAACCACAGAGCATAGCCCGATGTGACCCAAAAAGAAAAAAAAAAGTTTATCTGTTGAATTACATATAACATGACATATCAAACTTAGAACAAGTTTCTAATTTAAATTCATCATCTTATTTCAACTGAAGAGATCATTATTATTATTTCTCTCTCTTTTTACACACTCATGCACAACACACATTTGTGGCTTAATATAACTAAAGCAATGTAGCAATGTATACTCCTTGGTAAGGGCTCCATTAAGTGTTGCAATGTAGCACTGCCATCCCAATTTGCTGAGTGGACACCCAGTAAGGTCTCCATTGTGAGACTTGTTACTGTCTTTGGCATGGGTAGCTTGCCAAGCTCTGCTTTGCAGGCGGGATACTCTCTGTAGCTGGCCGGGCTCTCCGAGAGGGACAGAAAAATTGAACCCGAGTTGGTCTCACGCAAGGCAAACACCCTACCTGCTGTGCTATCGCCTCAGTCCCCATTAAGTGTCGCCATTTCAGTTTAATTTTTTAATTAATACTTTTATGAGGGCCCCAAACAGTGCTCAGGGGCCCAGCAGACCCTCCTAATAATTGTTCGGTGCAGGCTAATGGTTCAGTGCGAGAGCTTCAGGATTCAGCGCTGCTCATGTCCCCTTGATGGGAATCATCACATCTTGAAGTGCTGGGGGGTCACGTGGTGATGCACAGGGTTACAGTGATTCTCAGGAGGTCATGTGGTGTGAGGGATTGAACTGGGGTCAGCTGTTTGCAGGGCACACACCTTAACCACTGTAATGCCTCATGTTCTCAAGTAGCTCCTTTCAATATTTATGAGTTGTTTTAAGTATTAAGATTTCTTGATCCCACAATGCTTTCATTCGACACGACTTGGTGACCCTAAACATGACATGACATAACGTGACATGACCCTTGAGCACAGAACCAGGAGGAATGACATACATCTCAAGGAAAAGAGTTTACTAAAGTTTTTGATATCCTATCATATACTCAAAGAGCCATAGTCTTGACAGTCAATATTGCCTCTGAAAAATAACCTAATTTTTTAATAGAAAAGTGTTTATTTTTAATGAGACCAAAATCAAATTTTGGACTGAGAAAGATTATATAAGGACATAAGAGTGAATTGGTGTTTATATTTCTGGAGAGGGAATTGAATCACTGACTGGTGAAAAAAGAACTTAAGATGGATGGGTTTACTTCCATAAATGTTGTCTGAGTCTCTGAGGAACTTTCTAGGACCCCTACTCACCGGGCTGAATGTGATATATGAATTTAAATGCAGAAGACTATTCTTCAATTATCATTTCTAACAACCCTAGAATATTAGGGTGTTCTAATGGTGAAGAGAAGGGCTTCAGTAGATGGGCTTCATGCTGCCTCAGACTTTCCAGGTCCTCTAAGGGCTGCAGGAGAGAAACTAAAATGATATCAAGAAGAATGCAGTTGGTTTAAAAATTAACCTTTGGTCCAGGATGAGGGCAATAGTTCATGAGGTAGGTGCTTGCCTTGCATGTGGCCCACCGGGTTTGATTCCTGGCACTCTATATGACCACTGAGCCTACCAGCAATGACCCTTGAGCACAAAACCAGGAGTAATCCCTGAAGGTTACTGTGTATTTTCCACCCTCCCTGCCATCCTGCAAAGTTGACCTTTTATACTGAGTGTCTTGGAGTTAGAACAAAGAGAAAGAAGATCCATCTAGATTATAGCGACACCTGAGCCCCAAGTGATGAATCCCAGTGCACAATGATTAAGCAGAACAAACTGCTATTCAAATGACAGTCAGCATGGACACAAGACATAAATGAACTCGATGGCATTTCCCCTCTATACTTGAAGATCCCCTTCACGAAAAAGTGGGAATGTGATATTGATGGTAGGGTGTTTTAAAAATCTCTTCACCCCATTGGTGAAGGGTTGGGTTCCTATATGAGTGTCATGAGGATGTGCTACACACATGATGCCTGCCACCGGCCAGGTGGCATCAGATAAGGTCAACATCTCATCTGTTGATCACACAGGAGATATATGAGATGCAGTTCATTATAACTTGGATGGAATTGATGGAATTTGCTAAGTGAAATTAAGCAAGAACAGAAGAACAAATCCAGGAAGATCTTCCTCATTTGTGGCATATAGAAAAACAAATAGAGTCTGGACAATATCAAATGACAATAAATCTTGGATATCAAAATACAGACTCAAGACTACCATATTTTGGGAGAGGGGTTGAAGGGAACACCAGGTTGATTGAAAGTAAAGTATCTAGAGCACGTGGATGATGCTAAGGGGGGTACCTATATGTATCCAAATCATAACCATCAATCAAAAATAATGCAAGGGTGTTGGGAGGGAAGGAAGGTTGGACCAAAGGTGATATAGGGACAGAGGTGGAGGGTCACGGGCACTGTAGTGGCTGTGGTGTGTGGAAACTTTGTACATCAGTGCCAAAAATTTGAAGACCATTGTAACTATCATTTAAACTACAATAAACAATTGAAAACTTAGAGATGCATGATGATCATTCAAGAAAAAAATTGGGAACAAAGTGAATAGCCAGGACTTGGAGACAAGGTCTTTGTCGTGTTCAGAGGGTGGGGTGTCTCCTAGTTCTTCTGGAAGCATATGATTTGTTTGAATATTTCTGCATGCAGGTGAGGAACTCATTCAGAATGAGCAGGAATTGTGCTTAGTCCCATAGAAAGGATTGCCTAAGGGACCTTATCTGAACCAGCAGCTAGGGCATTGGATGCTTAGTCCACCAGAGGTCGGGGCAGAGATCTGTATGGCAGTGGCATAGTAGTGCCTGTCCCCAGGACACGGGATGAATTTTCTTTTGAAGAATTTATTAAACCTCTCCATCAAACCTAGCTGCCTGGGCTTACAGGGAAGTGGAAATTTAGTTGAGGGGCTACTGCAAGAACCCAGCACTGTATATAGTCTGAGAACTTCAAGAAGGTGTGTAGTCGGTATATTATCAATTCTCAGTATGTATAGAAGAATATGCATAGGGTATATGTGATAATAGATATGTGTATCTTCTATCAAATCAAGAGATCTATTTAGTAAGATATGTCCTAAAATATTATCTAAAAATGTATAAAAATGTGCAGATTGGTGCTTGCCTGTCTGACAGCTGTGCTGGCTATTGGTTTCTTTTTTTTTATCAGAGACATTCTATTTAAGGAATAAAAGCAGCAGCTTTTCAAATAGTTTAGTCACAGTGGAGGTGGTAGGATCAGTAAAAGGTTTGAAGTCCCATCGTATGTATTTTAATGGCAGGTTAGGCACACTGAAGTGAATAGGAATAAGAAGTCTGAAAATATGGAATGCTACACTGAGAGAAATGGAAAATATGGAAGAAATATTGAGAGACATGGTCCATGGAATGAGAGTGTCCATTTCATACGTCTGACTGCAGTTCCCAAGAAAATGGTAGACAATAAAAAACAATGTTGAAAAATGTTTTCATGAATTTGAAATTGATGAAAGCCTAATCCTCAAACCCTAATAAATTATAAGTGCAATAAGTAAAAAGATCCTGTAGGCACCTTTAATAACGTTTCTGAATGCTGAAGAGATAAATCCTCAAAATAGGGGAAAACAAAAACCATTTTTGGTCTAAAGGAATTTCTAGAGAGAGTATTCTTGTTTTTTTTTTTTTTGGCTTTTTGGGTCACACCTGGCGATGCACAGGGGTTACTCCTGGCTCTGGACTCAGGAATTACCCCTGGCCATGCTCAGGGGACCATATGGGATGCTGAAATTTGAACCTGGGTCAGCCGCGTGCAAGGCAAACGCCCTACCCGCTGTGCTATCTCTCCAGCCCCTAGAGAGAGTATTCTTCAAGGAATAGGGGCAATTATTTCAGAATTGTAATATGCAAAAAGAAATCATGTGGACTTAAGAAGTATATGCATACCCATATGCAGACCCAGACCCATATACATGCACATATATGAAAATATATCTATGAATCTATCTTTTCATCTTAGAAAGTAATTTTCAAAGTCTGTCTGATTAGAGGGCTTTTTTCTTGGGAAAGAAGATCATATGTGGAAGTGCTCAGGGAATACTCTGTATCTGTTACTAGGGATCACTCATAGGTGTATTGGAGGTAGGGGACCACATGCAGAACAGTGGTAGGAACTAAAATGGATTTGGCTGTGTGCAAGACAAGCACATTCACCCCTTGTGTATTCAAAAAATAAATTACAAAAAGGGCCTTTCACTTGGCTCTCTCTTTCCACCGCCTGCGTTCCGTAGTCTCACGCCACTGCCCCCACCCCGGGGAGATTGATGGCGATGGGTGGATGAAGAAGGAACAAGGGCCAGGCTGGTTGGTCTCAATTGCCATTTATTCCTATCTCCTCTATCTTCTCCTCTGACTCACCTCCTGCTTCTTCCTCTCCCATGCTACTTTCTTCTTCTTCTGAATCCCCCTTCATTCTCCTCCTCCCTCAGCCCACCCTTACAGTCTTAGTTAAATCCCAAAGCATGAGGGGTTGGGGCTTTGTACAAAGGTATGGTCACAATCAATAGGGGTAAAGACCTTCCCTCGGGGGAAACTTTTTTTTTTTTTTTGCTTTTTTTGGTCACACCCGGCGATGCACAGGGTTTCCTCCTGGCTCTGCACTTAGGAATTTCTCCTGGCGGTGCTCGGGGGATCATATGGGATGCTGGGAATCGAACTCGGGTCGGCCGCATGCAAGGCAAATGCCGTACCCGCTGTGCTATTGCTCCAGCCCCTCGGTGGAAACTTCTTCTAGGACAGATTCTCATCCAGCAGGATGATCCACTCAAGAGCAGAATCCCATGGGCATGTTTCTCCTCTTTGTCCAACTAACATAAACATTCATAATATTAATCATTTTTTATGGACACAGTAAGTGATACATTAGGCTTATGGAATTGATCTCCTGGGCCTATCTCACTATAGATCTCAGACTGCAGTGCTCAGGCCGGATTAGTCTTTCCTAACCCTAGCAGGGTCCTAATCTCATCGTTACTTTTTGGATCATTACAGCATTTGTCCATGACCATGCTCTTAACTTTTAGTTAAGTACTGTGGCTCTTTGGACTGGCCCATTTCGATGCCAGGGTAGCTCGAAGCTTGCCAGGGGTCCATTCAGTCACTCGTCGGGACCCTGATTTTGAGGTGCTAGGAACTAAGGACAACTGATGCGTATGTCGAGAAAGCAGAAGCAGATGCCTGGGAGTGAATGTTATTCGGAGTCAATTAACTCCCAAGTTACAAAGCTTAATATTAACTGTCTTCCTGTGGCTGTACAAAAAGGACATTGCTTTAAAATAAATTATTCAAAAGACATAAGGAGAGCAGAAAGGTAATACATGAATAGAAGTCAAGTGTCCTTAGGAGGATCTGACCCAACAAGTTAACAGAGTCTGATTAGGGAGAAAGATGATAGACACGTTGGGGAAAAGAGCACAGAGAAGTTACAGATAAGAACAAAGGAATGGGGGTGACTTGGGAGCACTGTGATGGGTGTACCCTGATAAACCTAAGCTCCTTGTAGCAAGGGGAAAGGACAAGCCAATGTTATCCTGCAACCCTTTACTCCCTGTATTATATTTCCAACCAATAGATTCTTTTTATATGAATTGACATGTTATCAGAAGCTTGTTTTTGTATTGTCAATGAAAACAAAGTTTTGCATGTAGAGATTATGTACAGCAAAGTTTTAGTAACTATTTAGTGGAGGTTTTATATATTTAAAATATAAACATATTTAAATATGAAATTTATGGGAAGACACTGTAACTTAAATCCTTATTAAACAAAGCTAGTTTTGTCGCAAATTGCTATGAACATTATCTGTTTTTCTTTGGTTGATTATTTTCCCATCACTACCTAGTTTTGTGGTTCCACTCTGTGAGTTCTTCAAAGTCACCAGCATAAGTTCAGTGACTACATTATTTGTTGTCACCCATATGCATTTATTTTTATAGCCTACGCTTCTTTTGACTTGCCTAGTCTGGAACAATGCAACGCCATTTTGACAACTAGTACTTTATAGTGAATCCTCTTGTCTGGTATTGTTGTCCTTTGCATCTGAGTCTTTAAGTCTGATAGTGTGTCTTTCTGCCTTTTCTTAATAAATATGACAAAGGATATAACCAGTCATTTACTCTATGATGGCGGATATTGTTTACAAAACTTTCCGTTATAATAGCTGCATAATGGTTTCCTATACATCAGTTTCTATTTTCAGATAATGTGTCGCCTCTTATACACACCTTTATTATGTGACTTAAGAAATTTCAGTTTCCCCAGTGCTCACAAGAAGAAATACAGCACTCTATCTAGGCTGCTTTAGACAAAAATTTCATGTGAATGAGACTCAGTTTCCTTTGAAGTAATGATAATGATAAATATACCAGAATAGAGAATCCATAAACTAATTCTCAATAAAGTACTTTAAAACTGTGTGCATGCAACACATCTTCCAATTTTCATATTATAAATGCTCATTATAGAAAATTGAGAAGAACAGTAAAAAGAAGAAAATATAAGTTATTTTAATAACAATACTCAGGAAAAACAACTTAGAGTTTTGTTGCATTTCCATCACCATATTTTATCATGTGTATATTTTATTTATGTTTTGAAGTGCTAGAGATAGAACCCAAGTAGATCTATTTTTTTAAAAGTTGTTTTCTCTGTGGGTAAAAATAACTTAAACTTAATTACTTTGCTTTTTTTTAACCTTATCTAGTCACCATGATTTATAAGACTTGTTAGTATTATAAATGTTGAGTCAAGTGGAGGTTATATGTACTTGGGTTTTATGCATGGGACACTAGAGCACTGCCACATTCCATCTATTTTAAAAGCGAACATATTCTTATTAATTTTGGACTTTTTAATTCATTCATACTAAGTGTATTTTAAATATTTTCCTGGGTTTTATTTTTTTATTTAATTTTATTTTATTTTTTATTGAATCACCAAGTGGAGGGTTACAAAGTTCTCAGGATTATGTCAGTTATACACAGTTATACAATATTCAAACACCCCTCCCTTCACCAGTGCCCATCTTCCATCCCCAACCCCCCCAGTATATCTGCCGCCCCCTCCCACCTCCCTAGTCCCCACCCTTGTACGTGATAAGTTTCAGTTCATTTGCCGTTATCTCGATTACATTCCAAGTTTCAACACACAACTCACTACCGTTGCTGGGGTTTCCCCCCAAAAAGAAAAAGACAGTCCTATTGCCAATGAGGCATTTGATAATTCTCCATTACTAAGCATATAGAGATATTAAGTCCTGCTGTTTGTTACATAACTTTTCTTTTTCCCCCTTGCCCCGCGCCACCGAGTTCACGCCTGTTTAGTAATCGCCACGCTGTCTGACAAAGGGAAAAAAAACCGAAGAGGATGGTTATTTCCCGTCATCAGCCAGCGTGGGGCTCTGGCTTAGTTGATAGTCTAGTAGAGTGTCTGCAAGCAGTTTCCGGAACCAAAGCTCTTGCGCTGATATCGGCTCTGGCTCGAGATACCACCAGCGTCCCGCTGGTCCATGTACCTAATTTTTCCCCTTATTTCCCATTCCCACGCCACCAGGTCTGTTTGCTTAATGGACATCACACTATGTTTGACACCACGCCACGTTTCTTCCCGAGAAAGAAGGATATTTCTTCTCAGCCGGCGTGGGGATATAGCTTAGTTCAGTCTAGAGAGATGGCTACCATTTTGATTGCCTTCAATATTTCAACAAAATACTTACTATTCTTGTTAGGATCACCCACAAAAGTCCGACCCATTAAGAAGGAACCATTACATACTGCTGATACTAAGATGACATTAGGTTGTCATAATTACTATTACTGTCTAAAGTCCAGGGTAAAAGTTGAAGGAGAGAGAGAGAGATTTCCGCACGGGGAACCTGGCGGAAACTCTCAAGTCACATACTGCAGGTTGCTGGTGGGCTGCCGGTGTCCCAAGCAGCTCCATCCTCTTCGTCAGTCATTCTGGGGGTGCGGGCGTGGAGAAAATCCCTGGGTTTTATTTTTATATTGAACTTAATTATTAACTATACCAATATAATTGTCTGTATTTGGCATATCGAATATGGCAGGGGAGCTTTCCAGGCTCTGTCGTGTGGGCTGGATACTCTCAGCAGCCTGCCTTGAGTTTGATCCCCAGCACCCCATATGGCCCCATAAGCACCACCAGGAGTGATCCTTGAGTGCAGAGCCAGGAAGCCCAGAGCACAGGCAGGTGTGGTCCAAAAACCAAAAACTAACAAAAATAAACATAATCATATAGAAAGGAGCTGCTTTAGTGAATAATATTTATCCTGCACATATGGAGAGCTTGTTAAACAAATTACTCTGCCCTGGAGGTGCGCAGTCTCGTGGGAAAAACAGAAGATGACTACTTGATAAGTTCTTCTGACGGCATGCTAAAAGTTGGCAGAGGTCAAATAAGGGGAAGAGCAAACACAAAATTCTTACATAGCAAAGGACTTTGGGGACACCAGATAGAAAGGAACTTAGAGTAACTAAGAAGCAGTGAGGGAGACTGTTCTGAGAGGAGGTCAGGTCAAGGGGTGTGTAGGTCATGATGGAAGTCTGAGTTTATCAAACTTTCTAAATAAGAGGCAAAAAGTCCTGATTATATTTGATAAAGAGGGCTGCTGTGTAAAGACTAAAACTGGAAAGATACACAGATATTTAGTATGGATGGTGAACATCATATGGACTAGAGCATCATAAAAACAAAGAACTGGAAAGTAGACATATCCCCCCACCTGAGACTACATTAATAAAATACTGTCCACTTTAATGAAATTTTGGTTTCGGGGACACACCTGGCAGTGCCCAGGGATTACTTCCCACTTAGTGCTGGGGAGGTACTCAGTATTCAGTGCATAGGGGAACATGCAGTGCTGGGAATTGAACCAGTGTCTCAAACATGGAAGGCAGCTGCTAGATCTGAGCTGCATCCCATTCCTTAAGACATGGATTTTTATTTATTTTTATTTTGGGGTCACACCTGGCAGTGCTAAAGCTTCACTCATGGTTCTGTGCTTAGCTGTCATTACTGGCAGGGCTTAGCAGGTATCGAACATGGGTCTCATTCCCTTGACCCTGAAAGAGCCTCCAATCGTTGGGAAAGACGAGTAAGGAGAGGCTGCTAAAATCTCTAGGGCTGGGACAAATGGAGATGTTACTGGTGCCTCCTCCAGCAAATCAATGAACAATGGAATGAGAGTGATACAGTGAATATAATTTTCTATTTTTGTAAAAGGATTTTTAAAAGATAAGTCCATCTATATAAATAATTTGTACTTCTATTAACCTAATTGTAGGCTAATATAAATATGTATAATTCAATGAACAAAGCTTTTCAACAATATCATTCTTTATAGTTATTTGCTATTCAGTTGGAAGATATTTTTGTCTATACAACAGAGAAACTTTTTAAAACTATTTTAAATTTTTGCTATTGTCATTTTTATTGAATTTTGTGCTTTCAAAGCACTAAAATGACTTCTGCAAAGAAAAATAAAGTGCTAAAGGAAACATCGGAGACAAATCAGAGCTTGAAAAGATTCAATTATTTTACACTTTTCTTATAAGAAAAAATGAAAATTGAATTTATCTGAAAAGAGTCTGCACTGTCCCAAGTAATTTTTCTTTAAATTCAATGAAATAAAGAAAAAGGCATTTTGGGATTTAAAAAATCTTACTTATATGTCAGCTTCATCAGTTTAATGAAGAAAAGGTTTATGAACTCTAGATACATCCCTAACTTTCCCCATTGCATCTGGACTTTTGGCTACGCTTATTTTGAATATTTTTATTGAAAGTTTACAATCCTGGTCTGAAATTTAAAGGTTTATGCATTTAAAGGAATAACAAACTAATAAATATAATCTAACTTCAAATTTCATACACACATGATATGTTTGTGCACCTTGAACCAAATTATAACCAAATTATCACTTGTATCACTTGTCATTCCATTGATCTCCAATTTGCTCGAGCAGGTGCCAATAATGTCTCCGTTTGTCCTTGTCGAGTGCTAGTGTAGCCCAATGGTATCTGCTCGCTCCAGGAACATGAAGAGCCTCAAACCATTTGTTCAGGGTTTTGACGAAGAAGGCTGACCATCTCATAGGTGGGCGGCCATGCGGTCTTTTGATGTCCTGTGGAATCCAGACGGTAACAGCTCTAGTCCAGCAGTCATCTCTAACTTGCATTATGTGTCCGGCCCATCTGGGTTTCGACGAGACAGCGTCCCTGATTCTTGATTGTCAATGGAGGTTGGAACTCTGGGTTCCTTGTCTCACTTGAGTGAAATGTGATATTCCAAGCAGAGTTCTTTAGATTCCTCCTTGGGATACCCAAATAGTGTTCTCATCCTGTTTTCATAGGGTCCAGGTCTCTGTTAGTACAGGAAGAACAGTGGAGTCAAACAGATGTGCCTGGAGCTGGAGGTTCTTCGTCCTCTTACCCACTTCTTCGATGCTCTTGAAGGTGTTCCACGCTGCTCTCTTCCTCTTGCGCAGTTCTGGCACCAAGTCTTTCCTCATGTTGAGTTCTTTCAGTGTCAGGCGAATGAGGCCCATTGTTGTTACTGATTTTGGCATATCAAATATGCCACAGGTATCTTGCCAGGCTCTGCCGTGCGGACGGGATACTCTTAGTAGCATGCCGGGATCTCCAAGAAGGATGGAGGCTTTTAGGGTGGCCTCGAATTGCCTTTACAGATGTTCCCATGGTTCATACTATATTTGAACCCCATCAAATATGGTGTGGAAATATGGAAAATGGGTATTAAGTGTCTTATGGTGTGTTTGGAACGTGGTGGTGGCTGGATAGTGGAGGTAGTGGAGGTCGGCCGATGAGATATTTTTCTGTGCTGGTAGGGTGGGTCATCTGGGATTGATCCCTGGGGCGCCAGAGATTGGAGGAGACAGGCAGAGGATCTTATTATAACTTGGTTATATTGAAACCCGGAAATAACCAAATCATAACTGTTGATATTGAGCATTTTTTTAGTTTCTTAGGCTTTTCAGAATGATCATGTCCCCCAACAATGTCTATATTTTCATTAAAAATTTATTTTGAAAAATGTTCAAAAATGGAAAGATGATTGTTTCAATTAGTGAACAAGTTTATAGAGTCCTATTGAGTGCAAGGCATGGCTTTTAATATCATGAATATATCTGTGAAACAACTTATGAAAAAATCTGTCTTAAAGAGTTTACATTCTATGTGATTACATAACAAACGAGAGAGCCAACAGAATAAGTGCTAGCGTATGGTGAAGACACCATTTTTTTGAAAGGAGAGATAAGGAGAAGAGGCCAGGCAGTCTGGTGAGCAACGCGGCCGGAGAAATGCTCCGGACCCGAATCCGGGCCAACAACACCAGGGATCCAGACGGAGGAGGTACAGCTGGTACACCTTCTCCAGATGGAGCCCTGGCGACACTGAGCAGCAACTAACACGGCTCCAGGTTGCGGGACTGGAACACATCCGAGCCACGCGGCTGCTAACGCGGCCGCGCGACCTTTTCTAAAAACTGAAAACATACAATCTTTTAATGACAAACCAATTATCAAATGCTTCCTTAGTAGGGCTGTCTTCCTTGGGGGGAAACTCCAACAACAATAGTGAGTTTTGTTTTGCAATATGGAATGTAATCAAGGTAGAGAGAAAATGAAGTGAAATTCATCAGTTATACAGTTGGGGGGGCGGGGGCGGGGGGTATACTGGGGATTTTGGTGGTGGAATATGGGCACTGGTGAAGGGATGGTGTTTGAATATTGTATAACTGAGACATAAACCTGGAAACTTTGTAACTTTCCACTTGGTGATATAATAAAAATTAAAAAAAAATAAAAAGAAAGGAGAGATAAGGCACCCTCACTGAGAAAGCTGGACTTCGTCATATGATCTTTTTTCTATTTATTATGCTTTTACTCAGACTAAGAATTATTTTTGCAGGGAGCTGAAGACCTAGTGCAACAGGTAGGTCACTCGCCTTGCTCACTGCAACCAGGTTCAATCCTTTGCATCACATATGATCCTCTTGGGCCCCTCAAGAAGTGATACCTGAGTGTAGAATCAGAAGTAAGCCCTGAGGACAGCTGTGTGAGCCCCCGCACCCCCTACCCCTCCAAAATATTTCTCAGGAATATTCAAGAACCTGAAATTTCTATTCTATTTTTAACTATTGAAGAAACACATAAACATGGCTTATTGCTTAAGGCATGTGAAAAGTTCATTTTAGGTAGAAACTTAGATGAACTATATATGGAAGATGTGGTTTTTCTATGACAAGTGACATCTGATAAAGATGATGCAGAAAAGTAGCTGACTAACGTGTGTGTGTGTATGTATGTATGTGTGTGTGAGTGAGTGTGTGTATGTGTATGTGTGTGAGTGTCTGTCTTTCCTGTGGGAGAAATTCTAATTTTTTTTCCTTAATTTATTTTAGTCACATAATTTACAATACAGTAAATAGGAAGGTTCAGATTATAAATTTGTTAATACTCTTTTAGGAAAGAGTTGTATGGTAATATCTTTTCAGTTTTTGTTATATCCTCAACATCAGAGGCTGTCTCTAGGGCCACATCAGCTCAACTTTACAAAATAATTCACAAAATAATAATCTTAATTATAATCTATTTAGAGTTTATAAATTAACATCTAGAAATTATAAATGTACCTAAACACTAAATTGTTACCTAAACACTAAGTTTGTTTTGTTCTAAAATAGTAGAACAGTTAGTACTAATTTTCTGAATGTAGGATAAATGTGGAAAGTTAATTAACTAAGGCATTGAAAGCCTTTTTAGAAATTACAGGTCTGTTAGGCATAATGAAGACTTAAACTTCAAGAATGTTTACTTTTAGGGGAAAAAAGCTCTCCATTACTCCATATGGACTATATAACAAACATGATAACTAATTTAAGGGCAATCATCCCAAAGTTGTGTTTACACAGCTCAGAAATATCATTACTTAAAAAATGCTCAGAAACCTTCACTTGAAGTAGTTTTCTTCTGAATTATGTGCAAATATAAATTAGTTGAGGAGGTTCTGAAAAGAATCTGAAATTATTCTTAGTATGATCAGAGAGATGTATGATTGAATGGAATATAGATTTTAGTTAAAAATAATTTATTAAAAATATGATATATTCTAAATGTAGTAATAGTATTTTGTCTTTACATTGTGTATAACTCTAAAGGGAATTTTACTAATGGAGTCAATATTTTAACTGGTGCACTAAATATGTAACTTCCTAAAATAATTGCTTTGATGGACATTGTTTATATTTGCAATGTCTATCTAATATTTTGGGGTGGGTTTTGGGGCCATATCCAGCATCAACAGGGCTTACTCCTGACTCTGCACTCTTGGCTCTGGTGGGGTTTCATATACTGGGGATGGAACCAAGGTAGTCTCAAAAAAGAATCTTCTTACCTACTGTACTCTCTTATCCATATATGTATAATTCTTATAATAGTAAAATAGTTTTATTATTTTGTATCACACTGCATTTTTCCTTTTGAAAATTGATAAGCATATGATAAAGTAATTTTGGAATCGAAACACTCAATTTAAAATGGCCTTATTTTGTCTATTGCTCTAAATAACCTTCATATTGAAGAGGGGGTTCTTTTGGTCATAGTCCAGGAAATAAATAGGATATAGGCCTTTATTTTTTTTCTACTTTTTCAGAATGAAAATCGCAAGAAGAGTCTGTTAAACCTGTTTAATATAAACTATTGGAACTACAGTTTATAGTGTTTATATATTTATAGTGTAGTGATATTCTACATTGTACAGAGAGAGAAAAACTGGTGAATTATGTGTAACTGGCTTTACATTGGCAACTCTGATAATATCTTAGGGATGTCTTCCAGAGAGAGCAGAGAGAACCTAAATCTAAAATTACATAGGTAACCCATATTCCTAGTGAGGGGTGGGTCTGTAAGGGCCCATTGGTCACTGTTTCATGTAAGATAATTGATGTTGGGGCTGGAGTGAGAGCACAGAGGGTAGGGTATTTGTCTTGCACGTGGCCGACCGGGTTCGATCCCTGGCATCCCATATGGTCCCCCAAGCACCGCCAGGTGTAATTCCTGAGTGCAAAACCAGGAGTAACCCCTGAGCATCGCTGGGTGTGACCCAAAAAGCAAAAAGTAAAAAAGATAATTGATGTCATCTACACTATTAAACATTGGATTTGCCAATATAGATTATTAACAAAGATTATTAGACTTGTTTGGCCTACTTCTCCCTTTTAGAAAGAACAGTACTCTGCCCCCTGAATTCTACCATCTTTAAGTGACCAAACAGAAAATATCCCTTCCCTGAATCCACATGCTGGATCCTTCTAGCGCCACCTAAGGTGGGAAGTGGCATTGCCCTCTCTGGAAAACACTGCTTACAACCTGAGTCCAAAGTTATTTGAATGTCAACCTAATGAAATGAGTTTAATATTTAATAGAGAAACATTCTTTTAAAAAATGATATCTTTGTTTATTTTTAACAATAGAACCACTATAAAATTTCAGTATTTACTGAGAATATTAATAATTAATAATACCTGCAATGACTATGTTTTCCTTATAATTTATTGTTGGTTGTTATTTCAACATCTCAGGATTTTATTAGACTGCTATGTTTGTTTTTTTTTGTGTTTGAGGTAGAAGAATAGAAGACATTTCTAATTGTTTTTTGGAAGTAACTTCCTCTTTTCTTCTTCCTACTGATTTTATCAGTCACTTGACATTTTAAACCCGTCTGTCTCATTGACCAGAGAATCAGGCTTTGCATTTAACTTTCATGTACAGATAGACTTACTTCAGCCTGAGATGGAAAAAGTGCAAGTAGAGCACACAAATTTTAAAATTGTACTATTTCTCCACTATTGCAGATTCAGCTTTTGGGCTTTTGTTAACTTGGAGAGTCTTTGTGTCCCTTTTGCAATCTGGGAACATTGCATCTAAACACAGTTAGAAAGGACTAAAATGGCATGTATCTAGCCTGAGAGCCCCCTCTCTCTGGGCTTACTGTCTGAAAACACCACTCACACGTTACATTTCCAGTGAGGCCTCGTCCCACTTTTCTTTTTGAATTCAGCGACATTTTCTCTGCATCTGTCAGGGGCCTGCCTGGCAAATATGTGTCTAGTTGAGGCAGAGAGACTTCTTATTTATTATACCAAGGCCTACAATCACTTAATAGGGATGCTACTTACATAGAAATGATAACACTTTTTAAATTAAATCCAAATAATTCTGTTAGCAAGACCTAATGTAAAAAGAGTGAAGAAAAAGTAAATGTTAAAAGAGTGAAATAGCATTTGAGCCAATAATGAAATGAAAATGGAGTGTATATAGAATTCGAGATAAAGTGGGAGAAAATGTATGAGAATGGTTCCTTCTGATCCAAGTATGTCCTCTTAAGTGACCATGCAGAAAAAGGAAAATATATAGAGTGGGGATAGGGTCACTATGGCCAAATAGGGAGAGCCTGGATTCACAGCCTCATATGGTCAGTTGCTGAACAATCTACACTTAAGCTTGGATTAATCACAAAAACCTATGTAAAATCCAGTGAACAAATGTCTAAAGGGAAGCGCCCAGAGAGACTGGAAGAAAAGTTGTATCCTCATCAAGAAAGAAACCCCACTAAGCTAGGACCAGAAAGAGATTTTTATGGTATGGAATTTTGCCCTAGGGAAATTGGGTTTTTACCTCCAAGAACCTGACATCATAATCCAACTATCCTTTACTTAAAACACTAGAATAGGCAGCAGGAAATGATAGGATATAAATAAGGACAGTTACCAGCAGCTGCCTTGTTGGTGAAATTTCACAGCCTTGCTGATTATAAAAACTCAACAAAATGGGAATCAGGGAACATGCCGCATCTTAATAGTAGGCATATATAACAGCCCATAGCTAACATACTCTGGTGAAAAATGAAACTTTTCTCTTAAAATTTGGCAGAAGACAAGGCTGCCCACCCTCACCACCATCATTCCACACAATATTGGAAGTCCTAGTCTTAGTAATTAGGTGATAAAAATGAAGAAATGTTTTTTTCAAGACAAACTGGGAAATAAATTAAACTATGACTATTTGAAGATGGCGTGATATACACAAAGGAAATCCTAAAGAATCTGCTGAAAATTGATAAGCAGTACACTGATACAGTAAAGTGGAAGGCTACAAAGTCTACAAACTTAATATGCAAGAATTGTGCTTTTTTATATACAAACAGTAAGGTGAAAAAGCAAGCCAGGAAATAATTGCATTTATAATGGCATCTGTCAAGTATCTAGGCTTAATATTAACAAAGGAAGTAAAAATTTGCATCAAAAATTAAGTCACTATTAAAAGAATTTAAAAGAAAAACAAGAAATTTGAAAAGCATACCGTGCTTATGAATTGGAGCAATCAATGTTGTTAAAATGACCATCTAGCTTAAAGCATTATATGCATTTATTGTAGTATCTAGAAAAACTCTAATAGCATTTTCATGGTCATAGACAAATTTCTACAATAATTTGTATGACACTACAAGATCCCCTAAATAGCTAAAGCAAATCTGAAAATAAGAAGATGGGAGGAATTGCTTTCTGACTTTGAACTGCACTAAGCTGTAATAATTTAATGAAAGCAGACACTCCAGTTCTATTAATGTCTAACAACTCAATAAAAAATCCCAATAGAATTGGAAACCCAGAAATAAATCATCACATTATTAATTAATTAATTAATTAATGCCAAGAGGATAAAATAGGGGAAATTCTTATTAATAAATGTTATTGAGAGAACTGAAGTGTCAATACAGAAGAACAAAATTGGACAGCATTTGTTGTTCTAAGAGATTAATTAGTGGCACTTTTAGGTTCTTCTATGTATATTATCATGTCATCTACTAATAGTGATAGTTTGACATATTTTCCAATTTAATGGACAAGAGGAACAACTTCTGAATTATAGGAATTCCAGAAGAAAAACAGAAATGGAAAGTATGTCTGGTGGAAGAGATAATAGCTGTGAAGTTCTGAGGAGGGAAACAGATGCACTAATTCAGAATGCCCAACGAAGTTAAAAAACAAACAGAACAACGCTGACATATTGTAATCAAAATGTGAGAACCAGAGATAGGGATCCCTTAAAGTTGAAAGAAGCAAAGTCTCCAATCATCATCATCATCATCATCATCATCATCATCATCATCATCATCATCATCATCATCCTCCTCCTCCTCCTCATCCTGTTGATCGTCAAATTTCTCAAGCTGTCTCAGTAACGTCTCCATTCTTCCTACCCCTGAGATTTTACTCATCCTTTCCAATGGTGCCGCATTGGAGACTCTCAGGGTCAGGGGAATGAGGCCCATCATTGTTACTGGTTTTGGCATATAAATGCACCATGGGGAGTTTGTGAGGCACTCAGATGAGGGCAGGAAACTCTCAGTAGCTTGCCAGGTTCTCCCAGAGGGAGAACTAGGTTGGAAGGTGTATAACCTTCTTATAGGTTTCGGCCTTGGGCTTCCAGGAGTTTGGTTTTATAGTCCCTGGATGTTGGCTGTTGGTGGGATTACACGGCGCCGGGGGCAGTCCCTGGATGTGACCGCCTAGCTACTGGAAAAATGGGGAATCTGGGTAGAAGAGGCCCAGTCCCAATTCAAGCAGGCTTGGAGATCTCAGCCCCAGGTCCCACACACCTGGGTTCCTCTGCTGGTTCCTTCATGACTGAGGCTCATTCGAACGTGTGGAGAGGGGCCTTGAGCATGGCTGTGACTAGGCCCTGGAGGTCTTCGATTGTGGGAGCTCTGCTTGTGGTGGGGAGGGAAACTTCCCCCACCCTCTCGAGGGGCCCTGGGGAAGACAGCCAGGCACGGGGTCAGGAGACTCTCTGCCAAAGTCTCCAATACAAGGAAAAAACAAAGTTCATGCCAGATAATTCAAATGAAAATATATAAGAAGTTAAATGATATATTCAAAGTACTGGATGAAAAGAAACTGTAACCTAGAATTCTGTTTAAGGAAGTGATAAAAATTTTCACATTCTCAAATAACAGCTAAATACATTTGTTGCTTCTAAACCAGCTATTTAAGCAAGACTACATGGCCTTGTGTAAAAAAAAAAAAAAAGACAGCTAACATGATCTAAATCCTCATAGAATAATGGTAATGGACTGGAATGAAGTGCAGTTGGTAGGGTATTTGCCTTGCACGCTACCAGCTTTGGTTTACTTCACAGCACTCCATATAGTTCCCCAGTCCCCCAGCAGTGATCTGTGAGTACAGAACCAAGTTTTAAGTTCTGAAAACCATCAGATGTGGTCCCACAATAAACAAACAAAACAAGAAAAAAGAAAAAATGGTAACAAACTCCCAAAGCACCAATAAAGTATCAATGAACTGAATTCTATTGAAAGCCACAGAGTGACCTCAAAGACAGGAAACAAAAAAATCTTAACATATTTTGTCTATAGGAAATGCACTTGAATTCACATGATAGAGACAGGCTTAGAGTGAAAAGCTGGAAAGCAATCAAACTAGTATCACTGTAACTTGCTCGAGCGGGTGCCAGTAACATCTCCATTTGTCACTGTTGCGAGCTAGTGTAGCCCAATGATACCTGCTCGCTCCAGGAACAGAAAGCCTCAAATCGTTCACTCAGAAATTTGACGAAGAAATATGACCATCTAGTTGGTGGGCGGCCACGAGGTCTTCTGATGTCTCATGGAATCCAGTCTGTAACAGCTCTAGTCATCTCTGAATCGCATTACATGACCGGCCCATCTGATTTTTGATGTCTTGGCAAATGAGACAGCATCCCTGATTTTTGACCGTCGACGGAGGTCAGAACTCCGGATTCCTTCTCCACTTGAGTGAGACATGATATTCCCAGCATAGCTCTTTCGATTCCTCTTTGGGATACCCTAATAGCATTCTCATCCTGCTTACGTAGGGTCCAGGTCTCTGAGGCATATGTTAGTGCAGGAAGAATGGTGGAATCAAAAAGATGTGCCCGGAGTCGGAGGTTCGTCGTTCTCTTAACCACCTCTTCAATGCTCTTGAATGCATTCCATGCTGCTCTCTTCCTCCTGCGCAGTTCTGGCACCAAGTCATTCCTCATGTTGATTTCTTGACCCAGGTACACATAGCTGCTGCATTCAGAGATCTTCATTTCATTGAGAGCAAATGGAGCTTCAGGAACCAGTTCTTTTTTCATGAACATCGTCTTGTTGAGATTCAGCTGCAATCCGACCTTTCCACACTCGTGGTCGAAGTCGGCCAGGATTTGTGCCACTTGGCTAATATTTGGCGTTATGAGTATGATGTCATCAGTGAAGCAGAGGTGGTATAATTGCCGACCGTCTATCTTCACTCCCATTCCTTCCCATTCCAGTTGTCACATGGTGTTCTCGAGGGCGGCACTGAAGAGTTTCGGTGAAATGGTATCACCTTGCCACACCCCTCTCTTTACATCAATGGTCACTTCCTTGTAGAATGGTGAGATCCTGGTGGTGAATCCACAATACAGCTCTCGGAGGATTTTGATATACTGAGTTTGAACACCCTGTTTGGCCAAGGCTTCGATGACGGCCTCAGTCTCAACATAATTGAAGGCCTTCTTTAAGTCAATGAACATTAGACAGAGTGGCATCTTGAACTCTCGCGAAACTTCAAGGAGTTTGGTCACTGTGTGGATATGGTCTATCGTGCTGAATCCTCTTCGGAACCTGGCTTGCTCGCATGGTTGTCCTTCATGGAATGCCTTCAAGAGCGTCGAAGAGGTGGTGAAGAGAACGACGAACCTCCGATTCCGGGCACATCTTTTCGATTCCACCATTCTTCCTGCACTAACGTATGCCTCAGAGACCTGGGCCCTACGCAAGCAGGATGAGAATGCTATTAGGATATCCCAAAGAGGAATCAAAAGAGCTATGCTGGGAATATCATGTCTCACTCAAGTGAACGATTTGAGGCTCTTTCTGTTCCTGGAGCGAGCAGGTATCATTGGGCTACACTGGCTCGAGATAGGGACAAATGGAGATGTTACTGGCGCCCGCTTGAGCAAATTGAAGATCAACGGGACTACAAGTGATACAAGTGAAGTGATCACTGTAACACTGTCACTGTCCTCCTGTTGCTCATCAATTTGCCCAAGTGGGCACCAGTAACGTCTCTATTGTGAGACTTGATGTTATTGTTTATGGTATATTGAATACCCCATGGGTAGCTTGCCAGGCTCTGCTGTGCAGGTGGGATACTCTCAGTAGCTTTCTGGGATCTCTAAGAGGGATGGAGAAATCAAACCCGGGTTTGCCGCATGCAAGGGAAACACCCTATCTGCTATCCTATCGCTCCAGTCAAACCAGTGGTAAGTTAAAAAAAAAAACAACAACAACCAGCAGGACAGCCATTCTTGTGTCCAATCAAAAATCATTCAACCTAAAGAAAGTAATAGGAAATAATATGGACATAACATGGTTAAGGAACCAATGGACCACAAGAACTAATTACTTCTATCAATGTATATGTATTGAATTAAAGTTAGGCAAAGTCTCGAAAGCAGCTGCTAATAGACTTGAAGTGGTACATTGATGGCAATGCAGTAACAGTGAGAGACTTTAACACTCCCCTCTTATCACTGGACATGTCAATTAAACAGAATATCAGTAAGAAAAGAAGAGCCCTTATTGAGAAATTGGAAGTTAATATACATATATAGGTTCAGAAGCCTCCACACCCCAAAGTCAAATATGCATTCTTCTGCAGTGCACATAAAAGTTTCTTCAGATTAAATGATATGCTGGTGCACAATTTGAATATCTACAGGGTCACAAAAATAGAAATCACATTATGTGTCTGAGAAGATGGAAATTATAAAATGAAAGTTAGGAAAAGCTCCAACATTTGGTAACTGAACAACATATTGTGAAACAACTATTGGGTCAAAGAGGAAATCAAAGAAGAAATTAGAAAGAAACTTTGAAATGAACAAGTAATGAAAATACATGGGACACAGCAAAGGCAGTGCCAATGGGGGAGTTCCCAGCAATATAGACTTCATGCTGGGAAACAAAAAACTCAAATAACACACACACATCTAGAAAAAGATAAAATCTTGTCATTTGTTGCAACTTGAGTGGAACTGGAGATTATCAGGTGATGAGAAATAAGTCAGGGGTAGAGGACAAATAACAATAATCAAACTTATTTGTGACATATATATATATATGCAGAGAGAGAGAGAGAGAGAGAGAGAGAGAGAGAGAGAGAGAACAAGGGAATAGACAGTATCAAGCAATGGTAAACTCCTTAGATTACAAAACTAAGATTATGAAGTGTGGGTGAAATGGCCAGTGGAGAAATGAAGACACAGACGAGAAATGATATGAGATCATTGGCAGAGAGCCTTGGGCCCTTTGATGGTGGTGACTGTACTGTCCATAAAAATTATGCATCAAACAAATTTGATTTACTATACATCAACTGCATACCAAAACTATAATATTAGCACTGTTATAAACTTGTTACTTAAACTGCAAAAGAGCTAATGGCTCTCCAAAGACATTATACAGATGGCCTAGAGACACATATATCAAAGTGCTCACCAGTACTGATAATCAGGGAAATGCAGACAAAACAACAAAGAAGTCTCATACCAGTGAGGATGGCTCATCCATGTTAAAAAGGCCATATAAACACAAGAACTGACTGTTGGCAAGAATCTAAGCTGGTTCAGCTTCAGTGAAATACAATATTGTTTAAAAAAATTAAAAATGAAACTGCTATGTCATCTAGCAATTTGATCCCTCAGTATCTATCCAAAAACACAAAAACACTTTAAAATATGAAAAAAAAAAAACGTGGTAATTGCAGGGTTTTATTCAATCTATACGAATAGGTAATTGCTGCCATTTTTTCACATTGTTGGAAGATGGTTATATGTTTCAAAAGAGAAAATCATTAAGATAATGATTTTTTTGACAGTTAAGAAAATCAAGTATAAGGTATTAAGATTGATTGAGGTAACAAAAGCTGAAAATAGAGCATTTGTTATCAGCTGAGTCCAATATATATTTTTTCTCTGAATCTCCTGTCTTTTAGCCTGGAAAAGAAATGACTTTCCAGAACATGTTCTTCCTTCTTTGTCACTTCAGCTATTTTTCAGATAACTTGACTCATTGCCTAAACTATCCTCCACATTGTTTAATAAACATAATTGGATAGAGGGTTCACTTTGAGAGACAGGGTGATAGGAATGCCTTGCATTGAAAGAAGGCATCACTTTCTTTCAGGCCTGACTTCAAGTACAGGTGTGTGAGTAAAGAATGAATGAACTTATTATATGAATCTTCTCAGCTTGTGGGAAATAAGTTCAAAACCTACAATTCTCCATAATTATGCCTATAATATCTCTTTAAAATTTGCATTTTGCTGTATTCAAAGTGGTGTCATTTATGATCAATGTATTCTAGGGCCTTATATAGTCACATAAGCTTTGTTTAACTTTATTTTCCTTTCCTTTGTTCTCTTTCTCTTTGTTGATCAGGGTAGGGCATACTTGGCAATTTTCAGGTGACCATGCAGTGCCAGAAATTGAACTCAAGACTCATCCATGCAAAGCATGCATTATAGCCCTTTGAGCCTTCACCTCTCTTTCTTCCAAACTGACGTGTGTCTCATTAAGCTTAAAATCTATAGCTTAATGGTTTGACAAAGTATTGTGAAAAGATGTTATAATAAATTTGGTCACTTAGATATAAGAAGAAGAAAACATTTTATCTGTGAAATTGAGAACTCTTAAGATTTATTCTCCACAACTTTCAAATAGATCATATAGCAGTTGATAACTATATTCATCGTATTGTGCAGTACACCCTGGCACTTTATAAAAATTAAGGTCAGAACTGGAGCAATAGCACAGCAGGTAAGGCATTTGCCTTGCATGCAGCCGACCCAGGTTAGATTTCTCCACTCCTCTTGGAGAGCCAGGCAAGCTACTGAAAGAATCTCTTCCTCGAGGTAAAGCCTGGCAAGCTACCCATAGCATATTCAATATGCCAAAAAACAGTAACAAGTCTCACAATGGAGACATTACTGGTGCCTGCTCAAGTAAATCAGTGAACAATGGGACTATAGTGATACATTGAAGGCAGCAATGAATCAAAATATTGTGTAATTTTTAGGTTTCCATCATTAAGAATCAATGTGTGTATTACATTAAGTTAACATATTCCCCGTAGTCTGTTTTATTCTGTCTGGGAGCTTTAATGCTCTTTTTGGCTTGCATGTCTCTGCCATCTTCTGTTGTGTTGGTGTTGCATTTCCAAATCCTTGAAATTTCAAAGGTGCTGGCTTTTGTGTGTATGAGAATATGTAATCATCTTTGCTGAAGACAATCTGAAAGTTGTGTATTTTCAATGCAAATATGTGTGCTCAGGTGATGAAAATCACATTTCCTTGTCAGGGCATACAAGGACATATTAGAAATTTTCAAAGTCCAAATAATTTTATTCCCTATAAGCAGCCACAGTTGACAAAACAGAATTTATCCTGCCTGACTCCTCTGTAATTCTGTAGAATAGGAGCAAAAGTTGTTAGTGAGTCAGCTGCATTGGTTAGCAAACATGAAACATTATTTGCTTTTTAAGCCTAGGAAATTAAAAATGTCTGGGAGTTAATCTCTTGCTATTTTTTAATTTATTTATTTTATTGAATCACCATGTGGAAAGTTACAAAGCTTTCAGGCTTATGACTCAGTTATACAATGCTCAAACACCTGTCTCTTCACCAGTGCACATATTCCACCACCAAAAACCGAAGTATACCTCCCGCCCCCCACCCCCTACCCCCACCTGCGTAGCTGATAAATTTCACTTCACTTTCTCTTTACCTTGATTACATTCCATATTTCAACACAAAACTCACTATCATTGTTGGAGTTTCCCAAAAAAAAAAACAGCCCTGCTGAAAAGGAAGCATTTGATAATTAGTTTTCCATTGCTGAGAATGAAGAGATACGAAGTTGCACAGCCGCAATAGCGGCCGCGCAGTTTGGGAGTTCTGTATTTTAGTATTTTAGTTACTAAGTCCAGGGAGATTTATGTTAGAAATTGCATCATTTCCCTTCCTGGGGCAGCATGGGGCTATGGCTTAGTTCACAGTCTAGAGACATTTCTGCAAGCAGCTGCTGGTACCAAAAGTACTCTAGCTGGCCTCAGAATCGTGGTCGATCAGCAGCAGAGTGGCCGCACAAACGTGTGGCCACCCGGGTCGCATCTTGGTGGAGAGCACGCTGGTATTGCCCCGGTCCCGAGATCATCCACGCGTCCCACTGTTGCAAGTTCATACCTCTTTTTTTTTTCTTCCCAAACCACCAAGTTCATACCTCCTTAATGGTCCTTATAAAATGGTGGACACTACGCAATCTTTCCCCAAAAAGGGAAAAAAAGCTGAGAAAGAAAGATCTTTCCCCTCCTCAGCCAGTGTGGGGCTATGGCTTAGTTCACAGTCTAGAGACATTTCTGCAAGCAGCTGCTGGTACCAAAAGTAGTCTAGCTGGCCTCCGGATTGTGGTCGATCAGTATCAGAGTGGCTGCACAAACATGTGGCCACCTGGGTCGCATCTCGGTGGAGAGCGCGCTGGTATTGCCCCCATCCCAAGATTACCCATGCGTCCTGCTGTTGCAAGTTCATCTCTTGCTATTTTGATAATGATTTTATATCTTTCTCTCAGATAAATTTTCAAGTGTCACAAATGATTTGAAAATAGCAATTTTCATATATATGTTAGATCATATACATATATAATATTTGAAAGGTCAAGCGTACAACTAAGACAGTAACAGACAAAATGGAGTATATTTTTTTAATTCAATCCCCATGAGGTATACGATTACAAAGTTATTCATGATCCAGTCTCAGTCATACAATGTTCCAACACTCACCCCTTTACCAGTGCACATTTCCCACCTCCAAGTTCTCAGTTTCTCTCCTACCTGCCTCACCCCACCCCACCCCTGCAGCCTGCCTCTGTGGCAGACCCTTTTTTGCATGTGAGCGCGCTCTCTCCATACCTCTCCCCCGACCCCCCTGTCTCTCATTTTCCTTTAAGGCACTAAGGTTTGCATTACCATTACTGAAAGGTTATCATGAATATCATGTTACCTCCTTTCAGCACTCAGTTTGTGTCCAGAGTGATCATTTCCAACTGTCATAGGTAACCGCCCTCCTCTCCCCCCACTTTTTTTCTTTTTGGGTCACATCTGGCAATGCACAGGGGTTACTCCTGGCTTTGACTCAGGAATTACTCCTAGAAGTGCTGAGGGGACCATATAGGATGCTGGGAATTGATCCCGGGTCGGCTGCATGCAAGGCAAATGCCCTACCTGCTGTGCTATTGCTCCAGCCCCCGCCTCTCCCTTTTTGGAAAGCTTCCTGCCATGTTCCACTCCTGGCCCTTATTTCTACTGCCTTTGGGTATTATTCACATACTGTGTTCCTCCATGACCACCCTTTATATCCTACAAATGAGTGCAATCATTCTATGTTTATCCCGTTCCCTCTGACTTCACTCAGCATGTTACTTTTCAGATCTATTCATGTATATAAGCAAATTTCATGACTTCATTTTCCCAAATAGCCATGTTGTATAGATCCATTGTGTAAATGTATCATAATTTCTTTTTGGGTCACACCCAGCGATGCTCAGGGGTTACTCCTGGCTTTGCACTCAGGAATTACTCCTGGCGGTGCTTGGGGGACCATATGGGATGCCGGGGATCGAACCCTGGTCGGCCGCATGCAAGGCAAATGCCCTACCCGCTGTGCTATCGCTCCGGCCCCTGTATCATAATTTCTTTATTCACTTGTCTGTTCTCAGGCATTTGGGTTGTTTCCAGATTCTGGCTATTGGGAATGAATGTACTGCAATGAACCGAAGAGTAAAGATGGCTTTTCTGCACTGTGCTTCTGGGCCACTAGGGTAGCCAGGAGTATTATTGGTGGGCATATGGAAGCTCAATTTCTAGTTTTTAGGAAGGTCCATATTGTTTTCCATAAAGGCTGGAACAGTCAGCATTCCCACAAGCTGTGAATGAGAATCCTCTCTCCAGATCTGCTGCAGTAATGGTTGTTCTTTTTTTTTTTCGCTTTTTGGGTCACACCCAGCAATGCTCAGGGGTTACTCCTGGCTTTGCACTCAGGAACTACTCCTGGCGGTGCTTGGGGGACCATATGGGATGCCGGGATCGAACCCGGGTCGGCCGCGTGCAAGGCAAACTCCCTACCCGCTGTGCTATCGCTCCGGCCCCAATGGTTGTTCTTTTAGATGTGCACCAGTCTCTGCAGTATGAGATATCTCACTGTTATTTACATTTGCATCTCCCTGATAGTTACTGATGTAGAGCACTTTATCATGTGCCCTTTGGACATTTGTATTTCTTCTTTGAGGAAGTTTCTGTCTATCTCTTCTCCCCATTTTTTGATCGGATTGAATGTGGTTTTTTTTCTTGTAAAGTTCTACCAGTGCCTTATATATCTTGGATATTAACACCTTCTGAAATGAGTGTTGGCTTGGAGTCTCAGTTAACGGTAAACTATTTTTGGTTAAGTTGTCAAATTATTACTTTGGAGAGTCTTTTCGATTGAATATGTATATTTTCATTGCTTTGGTACGTGCATGCATTTCAATTCTGTATGATGCCTGCTTATAAATAAGTTAAAAGATGTAAATATGTATCAAAATGATTAGTATCTCCTATTCTTTCTTATATTCACTGTTGAGATTTTTATTCTATTTACAAAGCTGAGATTTCATTGTTTTCTTTATATTATAATGAATATTAGTTTTAAAATTTTGTTTTATAATGTGTTGTGATCATATTTTCATAGATTTACCAATTAAATTTGACAGGTTCTTTGTAACAGTTGTATGATGTTTCATAATATAACAAATACAACCAGCACTATAGCATATAAAAATGAAATATAAAAACATATATTTCAAAACCTGTTTAGAAATCTTATACTTCAATAATATTAAGACAAAAGTAAAATTCCAAAATATCACTCAACTACAAAGTTTCTTGAAATAAATCTGGAGATCACAATTTTTTGTTCTAAGTGAATGACTTAGTTCACAAAATACCTTTAGAAAGAAAGTTCCGTTTTAATGTACAGATTCCAGCTAAATTCTCCTTTAACATATCCTGTTTAGTTAAAGATGCTTACCAGTTCCACTTAGGATAAACTTTTTAGCATTTACTTATTTAAAATGGATATCTTAATATATAAAATATTAAACATGAATATAGTTTTCATGTATTGTTATCTTCAATTTTAAGATTTTAAACTATGGGGAAAGTAATAACGCACTAATGGAGCTTCTCCTCCAAATAGTTGGCTAACTTATCTTCAGTTGCACAGGAAGATACTTGCAGCTTACGTGGTTTCTATTACTATGTTACTATATGAGCTAATAAACATGACATTTGATGCTATGTAAATTTGATGAGACAGAATGGGAGTCTGCATATGGGGTCTGTTTATAAAGTGGTATCAGGCACATATAACACTGTAGAAAAGAAATTTCTAATTAAAATTCATATACCTTGGGGAAAGGGGTGGTACTACCAACTGTAGAAGCACTGTAGAAGCACTGTTGTCCCGTTGTTCATCAATTTGTTCAAGCAGGCACCAGTAATGTCTCTATTGTGAGACTTATTTTTACTGTTTTTGGTATATCAACTACGCTACAGGTAGCTTGTCAGCTCTGCCATGCGGGCGGGATACTCTCTGTAGCTTGCCGGCTCTCCGAGAGAGACGGGGGAATCGAGCTTGGGTCAGCTGCATGCTAGGTAAACGCCCTACCCACTGTGCTATCACTACCAACATAACATAATATAATGTGTAATATATTATAATGGGCTGGAGTGATAGCACAACAGGTAAGGCGTTTGCCTTGCATGCAGCCGACCCGAGTTCGATTCTTCCGCCCCTCTCGGAGAGCCCGGCAAGCTACTGAGAGTATCTCGCCCCCACGGCAGAGCCTGGCAAGTTACCCGTGGCGTATTTGATATGCCAAAAACAGTAACAAGTCTCATGATGGAGATGTTACTGGTGCCCGCTCGAGCAAATCAATGAGCAATAGGATGACCGTGACCGAATATATTATAATATAATATAATATGTAATATATTATAATATATATTATAAGATAATATATTCAAGCAAGTATTCAAGCCAAAGATAACACTTATGTAGAGACAATAGTTTTGAGAATCTCTTTTTCTCACTCTTTCTCTCCCTGTCTTACACACACACACACGCACACATACACACATAAACACACAATTTTCCTTATTTAAAAAGTAATGACAGATTCAAATTTTATGTTATCTCTATGTCCCTCAGAGCTATAAAAAGATAATTTTGTGATTGTCTGTGTCATCTTCTTTGCAAAATGAACGGCACTGAATTTAAATATGCATTAAAGCTGTGCAGCTTTAAGTCATTTAAATTCCCTGAGTCCCAGTTTCTATATTCACAATACAAAAAACATTTTTACAAGATTATTGGCATACTTAAATAAGATAACATAGGAAAACATTTATGCAGTATTGAATAAATTCTGTTTCCCTTAAGAAGCTTTTCATTAGAAAAATGTTTCTTTTTAGGATTAAAGGTGTACAGATATGAAGGTAGTATAACAAACAAAACCTTGTGACATGAGAGTAACAATGCTTATAATCAAGTATGATTTCATAGTTATAAGGAACTTTTTTGTTTTCATTTTTGTTTTTGTATTTTGCTTTTTTGGGTCACACCCAGTCATGCACAGGGGTTGCTCCTGGCTCTGTACTCAGGAATTACTCCTGGTGGTGCTCAGAGGACCATATAGGATAGTGGGAATAGAACCCAGGTCAGTCACATGTAGGGCAAATGCCCTACCTGCCGTGCAGTTGCTCCAACCCCAGAACTTTTATTTACCTTATTTCACTTTTTCACAAGAAAACCATAAATGACTTTTTATTCTTATAACCAATATATAGAGTAGGAACTTTGAATCAAACTACATGAACTAACCATTATTGCTATGCAAGTTTATTATGGGGCAAAATTCCTTTTGATAAATCATTTTACGTTATTTATATTATTTTATATTATTTATTAACGTCAGACAGCTAATAAATGTTAAACAATTGGAAGACTGATTCCAAAAGTATGCCTTCAAATCAAACCTAATCTCCAATTTATTACATTTCTTGAAAGATGAGAATGTCTGAGGGAAATAGACTAAAATATTTCTGGATACCTGAAGCCTATGTTAAACTCAATGTGCATTTCTTGGGTATTGTATATCAAAGACTCATATTTCTAACACCAAATGGGTCCTGTTTTGTGTTAAAAACATAAATGAAGGTTAGTTTTAAAATAAGCAATGTCTGCTATCTTCCTATGTAATAAATTATCATTTTCTCTCTTTTTTGTTAATTTATTTATTTATTTTTTGGACTGCACCTAGTAGTACTCAGTCCGAACTTGAACCCTAACTTCTGGATTTGCACTCAGGGATTACTCCTGGCAGGCTTGAAGGACCATAAGTGGTGCCAGGGATCGAACTCTTGTCAGCTGCATGGAAGGCAAACATCATACCCTCTGTACTATTCTGAGTCCTAATGAAAGATCCTCTTGAGGATTCTCTCATAGAAAGAAACAATTGCGGGCTGGAGAGATAGCACAGTGGGTAGGGCGTTTGCCTTGCACGTGGCCAACCCGGGTTCGAATCCCAGCATCCCATATGGTCCCCTGAGCCCGCCAGGTGTGATTCCTGAGTGCATGAGCCAGGAGTGACCCCTGTGCATCGCCGGGTGTGACCCAAAAAGAAAAAAAAAAAAAAAGAAAGAAAGAAACAATTGCTAGGAAGGTAAAAGATGCGGAGGTTAGCACTAGTAATTTCGTTATCTACTGGAAAGTAAGAAAAAAAAAACAAATAGGTTCTGTTCTCCTACACAAAAAGGTGAGTCTATTGAAAATTAGGTCGATGCTATATCAGAATTCACAGTTGTCACCTGGGGGATAAAAGCTTGTGAGGTCAACTTAAATTTCTTATTTCTAAAGATTAAGAACAGTGGTTTGTTGGGTCCCTTATAAATTATAGTGATTTGGTTTCAGCCGGAACAAGCTCCACAAGCTAATACTGGCAGCCACTCTCTAAAGGGAGTGGCCAAACAAGTCAGTTTTCATTTCCTTTCAAGTCCTTGTTTGGCTCATCTATCCACTGAAAAGCAGAACAAAAAGGCAAGAGATTACTGAACCTTAAAGCAACCAAGTGGCTCATAGGCTCAGGGGTTATTTATAGCTGGCTGGCTCACACCGAGAACTTCCTGCTCTGCTCAGTGAATGTGTAAGGTGTAAATGGGAGCTCCAGTGCTTTAACAGTAGACAGACGAAGGTGTGATCAATGATTAAATTCTCAAACCTTAAAAAAAAAAAAACTCTAAAAAACAAAACAAACAAAAAAAAAAACACATTGTGATCATTAACCGGAGGCTAGATAGACTCATCCTTTTCTTCATGAGTGCTTTCTTTTTGTAGATGTTGCTATGAAGACAGATTCATCATCAACTATGACTGATGTGGAGTCTGCGGACACCGATTTTGCATCTTCAGCAAGGTCAGGCCGCCGGAATGCTGTCACAGACATCCAGGATGTAGCGGTGGCAGGCGAAACTTCAGAATTGCCTGTCAAACTACAAGCACTCACCCTGAAGGAAGGTAAAACTCAAAAATCCTTTTAACATTCATTGATAGCATGGAGGGGGTAGGGGTACAGCAGGAGATAATTCAGGGAGTTGGAACACTTGCTTTGCATACAGGAGATTCAGGCTGGGGCAGAGCCAGGAATAATCCCCACCGGTATGACCCAAAACAACTGCAGCAACAACAAAGTTGTTGGGAAAGAAAGGTTAGGCCACGCCCAGCAGTGCTCAGGCTTACTCCTGACTGTGCTCAGGGGACGATATCAGGTGTGTGGACCAAACCAGGTCAGCAGCATGCAAGGCAAGTACCTTTACCCACAGTACTATCTCTCTGGTTCTAGCAGCAAAAAAAAAAAAAATATATATATATATATATGTTTACTAATATTATATTTCAGATTAAGTAGACTTTTCAGTCTTTTGGAAAGCGGACAATGTCATCTTTATTTCTCATGGTGTGTATAAAAGTTTATTCAGTCGACTTGCACAGTGATTGGGAATACAAAGTTGGAACTTATGATTTCTTTAATGTGCTTACAAAATGTATTGGAAAGCAGAAAAGGCAATGCTTTCCTCTTGCTATCCATTGGCAGATCCCTTGAAAACTTCCGATTTCTTATAAATTGCAAATGGCTTTCTATTGTCTAGAAAGAAATTTAGTAACTATATATTTAAAATGAATATTTGCATAAAAGGTGAAAAAACTCAAATTAAGAAATAAAGAACTGCCAAACCAAGAAGGGAAAGTTTGTGGCTTTCTCTACAATGTATGGGGCCCCTGGAGTTTAGTTTTCTAAAAATAAATACATAATCTTTCAGTTAAAACTTTGGTATTGTATGTTCAAAAGCTATGTTGGAGGGATATAGTGAGATTTATTCAATTTTATTGAAATCAGACAAATTCAGAAACCAGAAGGATTACAATAATAACTGTCCATGAAAATATAACTATTCTATTCTAAAAAAGACTCTTTTTGTTTAACTATTGTGTTTATTTTTTTTTCTTTTTTGGGTCACACCCAGCGATGCTCAGAGGTTACTCCTGGCTTTGCACTCAGGAATTACTCCTGGCGTGCTTGGGGGACCATATGGGATGCTGGGATTGAACCCGAGTCGGCCGCGTGCAAGGCAAACGCCCTACCTGCTGTGCTATCACTCCAGCCCCAACTATTGTGTTTATTAATATTCCAATAAGAAGGCAACAACAACAACAGTCACAACCTATTGAGCTTGTTGTTTCCTTTTAATTTCCATTTTTTTAAATGTAGCTTTAGACATTTTAACATTTTTACATTTCAAAGCAAAAAAATGGGACTGGTAAGGCCAGGTAGACAGCTAGTGCATCTGAGTTGCATGTGTGAGATCCAAGGCCCAACCTCCTGCACCGCATGACTCCCTGAGCAGTGCAGGAGATGGCCCTAGTGACTCTCAGAATTGCTCAATCCAAGCTGTACCACAAATATCTAACACTGAACCATCACAACAGCACCACTAGCTTGAGTATTGTTGGGACTTCTCCCCACCCTGCCCTCTCCACAAATGAGACCACTATAGGAGGTGTTTGGAATAACTTCACATGTTTTAGTTGATCATCCAAGAAAATTTAGTTCATCAACAGATGATCTCTGTCTAGTTGTTATCTGATCACTGAATTTCTTGTCAACTTCATACCAAGAGAATTACTTAAAGCACCATCATCAATGTACCATCTCTTCATCAGGCTACCTAGAGAGAGCACAGCTTCTTCCAGGAAGCCTCTAGTGCTTTGTATGCTGTTTAGAACCCATAGCAGCAAATGCTGCTTTGATTACTCTGGAAATATTTTTTTTTTATTTTTTGCTTTGCATTTCATGCTTCTGAGAGTCCCATTTCCAACCAAGCTTGTTTTTCCAAGGGAGTTGATTTAACCTCCCAGGAGTCAGAAGGCAATTGAGTGTGATGGGAAGATTCGTCTCTTCTCTTGATTTTAGTTCTGTCTTTAACAACTGTTAATTTTTCTTTTTTTTTTCCTGGAAAATTACTAAAAGCCATCTTCGTCCACCCAAAAAAGTGTCCCATTTTTATCTCTAACCTTCATCAGACTCCAGCTCCACTTTGTTTTCACTCCATTCTTGGTTCTCCTCTTAAATTATCTCCAGGAAACTCCTTTTTCTTTCCTCTTCTTTTCTCTGTTTTTCTTCTTTTTTTCCTTTATTTTCAAATCTGGAACCCATCACATACAAGTATTTATTTATTTATTTTTGAGTTGAGGTACATGATTTTATAACACTGTGTGTACTAGAGGAGCACAGTTTGCTACTCTTCAGATATGTTGCCACACCATACAAATAACTGAAATGTCAGTATCCCTCTATCGGAGAGCATGGGACCTTAGCCTTTACCCTTTCTGCCCTGCATTCACAACCCCCTTCTGGTGACCCTACGTAGTTCTGCATTCAGAATCCAAGGGTTTCTTTTATTTCCGTTTTTTTCTGTTCCATTCTTTTGATCTTTTTGATCTTTTATAGGTCACATAGAAGACCACTCAGTAATTTTCTTTCTTCTGCTGACTTATTTCACTTAGTATGACCTCATCTAACTCCATCTACACTGGCACAAGTGGCAGTATTTTCCTTAATTATAAAATTTTCATTTTGGTTTATTGTTCCTTTCCCCACTCATCATATTTTTTTCTGCAATCCTGTTTTCCTTCAGACCCCACTGACTGTTCACCTTAGTCCTTGTCCCTTAATGAACTGTATGGTATTTGCACTCAGTTTTGGAATATCTTCTCAATCAACACTCCCTCTTAAATATTTGGTGAAATAAAGGTGTAAACATGACCAGAATCTATCCAGTTTGTTTCCAAAAGTGCCGTTTGATAAGAGTGGTAGGAGCAAATTTGAGGATGCAGTAGAAAGGTAACATGTTTTTTATAGACACAAGAAAAAATGATATATTTTGAAGGATTACAGAAGAGAAAGTAATAGGAAGACTCTTACTGAAAGAGGGTCTTACTTTCTTTATTTGGAGATGTTAGTGGCTTGAGGAGTCAGGAAAATCTTTACCAGATGGGATGGAAAAGAGTGGGAGTATAATCATTAGAATTAGCTTCCTGATGAGGGAGAAATGGACAGGAACCCAGGGCATGAAGGATTTAGATTGGATAATATGAGCAGTGCAGGGCCAGCTCCAAACACATGCCTCATGCAAGATACATAAGGTCCTAGTCTCAGAAACTGCCCCTTTGGTTCCATGCTATACTGTTGCTATCTTAGGAGCTGGGGATATAGTATAGCAGGTAGGGCTCTCCCTTACTACACAGATGACCCATGTTTAGTCCCCTCCCTCTGCCAGGAGTGATCCCTGAGCACAGAGACAGGAGTAAGCCCTGAGTCACCCACCTACCCCATCCAAAAGAAAAAAAAAAAGACAAGTATCTTCTGTTGCTGTCTTAAGACTTTCCATATTTTTGAACAGCATTTGCTTTATTTTCACTTTGCATTGGGTTCCAACAGAATAATTTGCCATCCCTGAGGACTCCATCATCCTTTTTATTCTAGAAAGGACAAAAAAAAAAAAAAGAGCAAGTGGAACTAGAGAGATTGCACAAGGGTTAAGACACTTTTTTTTGCATACAGCCAACCCCAGGTTCAATACCAGTCATCACATATGGTTCCCTGGACTCTGTCCCCCAGGAGTAATCCTTGAGTGCAGAGCCAGGAGTAAGACCCTGAGCACAGCTGGGTGTGTCCTGCAAACAAACACAAACCCCAAAGTAGTGCACATCTTGTGTCTTTTGGGAAGTGGCCAGCAACAGAGGTTTTGCTGCAGAAAGTTGAGGGAGATCTTATCTGATGACTTTGAGTTTTCACTCATTGTTGTAGAAAGTGAGATTACCTCCTCAGAGTTAAAGAGGTAGAAAATGGGAAGAAACAGGAGAGGATGTGACCTAGTAGGAAAAGATGTGTGAAATTAGGTGTTCTGTGTCCAGATTGTGACACTTTTTGTCACTTTTGGCTCGGTGACTTCCCGCAAATCGCCAAATGGTCAATGTTCATACTTTATTTCACTTCCCTATATATGAAGATTTAATGATACCCTAGAATACCATCTGGTGCATAATGATTCTAAGGAATAAGGGTAAGATAATTAGGAGGATATATATTCACAAATACCTACCTCTTCTCTTTGTTTAACTTCTATATTTGAACTGAAGATCAAGTGTGTTTTAGTCAAGTAGAAAATCACTTGGATGCATAAACGAAAAACCAACTGCTTATTCCAATATAAATATAAAATATGTATGAATTGTGTTATACAATCTTTTAAATATTTTTGTAATTTAATGACATTAATTTTTTAGATGAAAAAAGCAAAGATGAAGAAACAACAAAAGAACAACTGGAAAATCCACCAAAGAAAGAAGACTGAAGGCACAGAACCTATCAAAAAGTATTGAATTTCTGTGTGTGGAAATGCTTAGTGGCTCTGCTTTCCTGAGATGTCTGATCTGGTAGTAACTCTGGTAACATTAAATATGTGTGCATTTTATAATTTTTGTTGTGATACCACTTACTTGGGTTGCAACCCTGATATCTTACATAAGTTATTAAAAAGAAAGTTTCTTCTAAATTGCATCAAAGCAAATGGTTAAAAAAAGTGGTAATTTAAATCCATGTCATTGTTTATAAACCCAATACAATCTACTATGTCTTTTGAATTTATTTAGCCAGATATATATTTTAATTCCATTTTTATGATAATGGGTGAATTGTTTCTTAGTAAATAAAAAGCAAACATCATTAACTTAAAAACTATGGTGAGAAACCAAATTAATCAAGATTATAACCTATAAAACTATAAACTATATAACTATAAAAATGTAATGTGAAAAATACATCAATATATTGTGTTCATTTTGTTTTAAATCAAGTGTACTAATTTTTTTCAAACCAGTAAAAGATACGGAAAAATTACAAAAGTTTTATAGCCTAAACATTGCAAAGATGATTTTGCCTGATAAAGTTTGCTTCTAGTCTATGCATACTGTGATTTTTCATGTGACTCTTTAAAATGCAAAATTTGTGACAAATTGTTTATATGGAATATGCTTATTAAATGAAATTCACTATCTTCCTTAACTTTAATGTATTGTGTGTGTATATTTTACTTAAATGTGAGTTATGCAAAATACTAATTGCTTTACATTGTTAATATGATATTTAAGACTTTTTGTGTATCTATGACTTGTTTCTGAAGTAATTTCCTCAGGAATGCAGACTTTAATTTTATATCTTTCTAAAAATAGCTAACAACTTAAGGCACTTAAATATTTAGTGAGTGGTATAGGTAAATTAGCAAAATACTTGCTCTTAATATATTTAAGTATATATTTTTAAAAGAAAAAAACAAAGCTTTAGCAAACTTTAATTTATTAGATTATATAAGAACAATACAATTCTGAATTTTTAACTACATTGACTAATGAGTTTATTTTCATATTCATATATGCATGCAGTTTTATTTTATTTTTTTGTGACTTAGACCATATCTGTGCACAGCAGTTAAATAAACTCTTTCACTGTTAAAGAAAGCTGTTATTGACACATATCTTTTAGTTTCTGATGTATGCCAGGTGAAAATGGCAACATAGTTTAAGTCTTTGCAATATAAATCACTGCATACTTAATATTTTATGGACAAATTTTCCTTGTATATTTAACATTCACTAAAGGAATATATTTTAGTTAATATGATTTAAGTTATAAAATATAATTTTTTCCTTATAAAGCAGTCCAAAGTGTTATTTTATGTCTGATGCAATTTAACACTCAGTAAAATATATTATAGCCATTTCCCAGCGTTATATCACGCCAGGATTATGTTCATATAAATTATATTTTAGATCATTATTGCAAGTCAGATTATATCATCAGCATAAAGAGGGGTTAGAATAGGTTGGTAATTTTCTCTGTGGGAAAATTGACAATTTTGCCACCTAAAGGGCAGTGAAACACTTGGCTGCAACAAAAGGCAGGGGGCGAGGACCAGAAGAGATGCTGTTGCTACTGACCTCTAGTGGTCAGAGACCAGACAGTCAGCTAAGTGCACTGCAGTTCTACAGTTTACCTGAGTGCTGAAGCTGAGCAAGTCAAGAGGAGAGTTAAAATTGTTAAACATGTGGATTTTGGATTCAGATCATCTGGGTTTGGATTCACACATATCAACTATTTGTGTGACCGTGGGCAATTTACATTTTGTTTTGTATCTGTTTTTAATCTGCTGTGAAGTTATAAAAATGTAGTACAGGGGCTGGAGCAATAGCACAGCGGGTAGGGCGTTTGCCTTGCACGCGGGAGACGCGGGTTCGATTCCCAGCATCTCATATGGTCCCCTGAGCACCGCCAGGAGTGATTCCTGAGTGCAGAGCCAGGAGTAATCCCTGTGCATCGCCAGGTGTGACCCAAAAAGCAAAAAAAAAATGTAGTACATACAACATGGGACAGTATAGAAAAACACACTTAACCACTGGGTAGCCAGGAATAATTTGGGGCTGGAGAGAGTTCAGAGCAAGGCAAGCATCATACCCATTGCACTCTCTCTCTCTCTGGCACCCATGAGGTCCTCAGAGCCGTGCAAAAAGTGACCCCCGAGCACTTCCGACTGTGGCCCGAAAAACAAAAGAAAATGATTTAAACCTTAGTTGTAATTATCATTTTAATACTTTTAATTCTAGATTCTTTGGTCATTATCCTCTGGTGTTTGAGGTTGTGACAGCTGGATTTGTTAGTTTGTCTCTTCTGACTTCCTCTGTGCTTTCATAAACATTCCCGATTCTTGCTTGCTGGGAAAAGACTGGATGTTGAAATAGACTCTTGGTAATTACCATTTTACTGCCAATTCAGTCATGTTAATCAGTTGTTGACAGTTGACTATTACCATTTAGCAGTGAGTCACCTCACTAATGTTTTATAAAAATTTCTGGAACAAAACAAGAATTTTGACTCAGTATTTAAATGAGCAAATTGTTCTGTGGAAAAAACCTAACATAATTCCCGTTATAGTATCATGCAGTATTCATCCTCATTTAGGAGACTGAAAATGAAGCCGTGTCTCTTCTCTTTATTGATACTAATGATATATAATCTGAATAATTATAGTTCTAAATCACATAGGCTTTAGTGCACATGTACATGTCCCATTGTGTGCATATTTATTATTTAGTTACACAAATAATTAGGCTTGTTGAATATTTATAAAGAAAAATATTTACTGGCCAAGAGGCTATTCAGGCAAAGGATAATGAGAAGTTAGTAGTTTAAAAACAAAATTGAATTCACCTAGAAATCTTAAAAATAAACTAGTTTAAAGAATCTAAGATGTTTTATCATAGCATGTAGATACACTTTTGTTTGTTTTGGGGTCACAGGACTCAGGACTCAGGACTAAATCCTGACTGCTCTCTAGGATCATTCCCAGCTGGGCTTAGGGGACCATGTGGTGTGCATGGAGTGACCCTGTGTTAGCTGTGAGCAAAGCAAGTACCCCACCCTCTATATTCTCTTTCTGAACCCAGTAGATAAATTTCTGTAATTTTCTGCAACAGATGGAAGTGTTCATGCCCACTTTTTGCCTTTATCATTTTTATGCTGCTTGCTAGATCAGTTCCTAAAAAAATCATCATCATTGTCATCATCAACAACATTGTCCACAGCCTGAGCAGAAATACAGTAGAGACTTCAAGAATCTGTTGATTCTTTTATGTTATTTGCCAAGAAGATTTCCCTTCTACTCATTTGCTCTTTTTTATTTCCATGCACTATTTTCCTAGTTACAGCTCATAAATCAGAATATCCACAATTTTTTCAAGGCTCATACTTTTCGGAGCATTGATAACAATTCTCATAATATTGAAAGTCTGCTGTTATTTAAAAAATGAAGCAAAGTGGGGCTGTAGCAATAGTACAGTGGGTAGGGTGTTTGCCTTGTGCACGTCCGACCCGGGTTCGATTCCCAGCATCCCATATGGTCCCCTGAGCACCTCCAGGAGTAATTCCTGAGTGCAGAGCCAGGAGTAGCCCCTGTGCATTGCCGGATGTGACTCAAAAAGCAAACAAGAAAAAAAGAAAAAAATTGAAGGAAAGGCTCAAATAACAATCCAGAGACCAAGGTGTATATTGTTCCTACGGGTTAAGTTCCTAGAATGGAAATTTTATGAAGTATATGTCCATAGAAATAATAATTATTCTTTTGAATGATTGGTGATTACTAAGTACCTCAGTTTTTTGAAACTTAATTTTTATACAGAAGACTTGCTAATGGTTCTCATTTTATAGATGAAAACAACAGATTCAGGGAGTATTATTGGGAATTCATCCAAGAGATAAAGGACCGTGATGATCTGGGATAGGACACGTAAAGCCAGCACATGCACTGACTTTCTTGTACAAAAGGCCTTGTTGCCTTAAACCATCTAATATATCAATTAATAAATTTATCTGAGTTCCACTAGGATAACTGAAGAGTTGTACATAACACATAAACTGTTTTGAGACTTTTATATCTTAGTTTAAGAAATTTTGCTCTGAACTGATTCATTTATTCTCTTCATTCACCCTTACTCCAGGAAATACTTTTTTCAGCAAATGCAATTATCATATAAATTGCCATCCACATTCAGGACCCTGAAAGAATGGAAAATTAGTAGAGCTGTGGTTCTTTTTTCAAATGTTTCAATTTTTTGTTTTATTTTTTTAATTGAATCACTGTGAAATAGACCCTAACAAAGCTGTTCGTGATTAGGTTTTAGTAATAGTGTTCCCACACTAATCCCTCCACTGGTGTACATTTCCTAGCTCCAGTGCCCACAATTTCCCTCCCATCACCGTCCCCCCATCTCCTGCTTGCCTCTCCCCCCCACTCCTCTTGGGCATTGTAGTTTGCAATACAGATACTGAAAGGTTTCATGTATATCCCTTTACCTACTTTTAACACTCAGTTCTTGTCCGGTGTGATCATTTCCTGTAAGATAACATTGGTTTGCCCTTCCTCTCTGGCCTGTTGATTTGGTCTGTTGATCACTCCCCCAACCTGTCAATTACTTTTGTTTCCTGATCAGACTCCATTGACTTGTAAATATTGTTTTTCTCTTCTCCTTAATATCCTTTGCATGGTTAGTTATTTCAGAGCAATTACTTTTTTTTAAAGCAAAAAAAGGAAATATTTAATAGATGTTTCAACTACAAATGCAGAGTGGAAAGTAAAAATTTATGTATGAAGACCTGAGTAAAGACAAATGCAAGGAAAATACTAGAAAACATGATGAGTAAGAAAGGCTTCCTAGCCAAAACAAATAGATAATTCTTTCTTTTTGTTTTTTTGTTTTGTTTTTGGGTCAAACCCAACGATTCTCAGGGGTTACTCCTGGCTCATGCACTCAGGAATTATTCCTGGAGGTGCTCGGGGAACCATATGGGAGGCTGAGATTCGAACCTGGGTCAGCGGAATGCAAGGCAAATGACCTCCCCACTGTGCTATTGCTTCAGCCCCACAAACAGATCTTTCTTTCTTTCTTTCTTTCTTTCTTTCTTTCTTTCTTTCTTTCTTTCTTTCTTTCTTTCTTTCTTTCTTTCTTTCTTTCTTTCTTTCTTTCTTTCTTTCTTTCTTTCTTTCTTTCTTTCTCTCTCTCTCTCTCTCTTTCTTTCTTTCTTTCTTTCTTTCTTTCTTTCTTTCTTTCTTTCTTTCTTTCTTTCTCTCTTCCTCCCTCCCTCTCTCTCTCTCTCTTTCTTTCTTTCTTTCTTTCTTTCTTTCTTTCTTTCTTTCTTTCTTTCTTTCTTTCTTTCTTTCTTTCTTTCTTTCTTATCTTTCTTTCTTTCTTTCTTTCTTTCTTTCTTTCTTTCTTTCTTTCTTTCTTTCTTTCTCTCTTCCTCCCTCCCTCTCTCTCTCTCTCTCTTTCTTTCTTTCTTTCTTTCTTTCTTTCTTTCTTTCTTTCTTTCTTTCTTTCTTTCTTCTTTCTTATCTTTCTTTCTTTTTGTTTCTCTCTTTCTTTCTCTCTTCCTCCCTCCCTCTCTCTCTCTCTTTCTTTCTTTCTTTCTTTCTTTCTTTCTTTCTTTCTTTCTTTCTTTCTTTCTTTCTTTCTTTCTTTCTTTCTTTCTTTCTTTCCTTCTTTCTTTCTTTTTTAATTCATGGATCACCGTGAGGGTACAGTTACAGATTTACACATTTTTGTGCTTGTATTTCCCTCACACAATGTTCGAGATCCCATCCCTCCACCAGTGTCCATTCTCCACCAACCATGAACCCAGTATCCCTCCCACACCCCAATCCCATCTCCCCCACCCCACTCCCCTCTGTGGCAGGGTATTGCCTTTTGTTCTCTCTCTCCTTTTGGGTGTTGTGGTTTGCAATAGGGGTATTGAGTGGCCATCATGTACAGTCTCTAGTCTACTTTCAGCACGCATCTCCCTAGAGCAATTACTTTTTGTATGGACACAGAAAGACAATTAAAAAGACAAAGCTGAAACTTGGGAGTTAATTGACTCCTGATAATATCACCTCCTGAACATAAGCTCTCTCAACTTAAGCATCAGTTGCCTTTACTTCCTAGATCCCCAATGGACCCAGGACAAGCGGTGAGCTACCCTGGCATCAAAATGGGCCAGGCTGAAGTGCCATAATACTTAACTATAAGTTAAGAGCATGGTCATGGACAAGTTCCGTCATGATCCAAAAAGTAATAGCAAGATTCAGACCCTGCTAGGGTTAGGCATGATTAACCAGCCTGAGCACCGTAGTCTGAGTCTGTGGCGAGATGTCCCCGGGAGAGTTGTCTTTCAAGCCTAATTGTGTCTATTACCATGTTCATACAGAATGGCAAATATTAGGAAGTAAAATTAGATATTAATTAAATTACTGGTCTAAGGAGAGGAGAAACAACACACCTTAAGTGATGTTTTGCCCTCGTGGGCTGCAGGTGGTCAGGAAGGCTTGATAAACATGTTGATTGTGCTTCAGGAAGGCTTGATAAACATGTTGATTGTGCTTCAGGAGGGGGGGCGTGGTTGGGAGGCGTAGTGAGAGAAGAGGTGAAAGAGTGAGAGATAGAGTTGGTGAGAAGGAGATTACACAGCAGAGATTTGGGGAGAGCATTGTGGAGTGGGCTAGAGAGAGGGCTGGAGAGGGCTGGGAGAGAATTGTGAAAATTGTGGAGAGAGCTTGGGAGAGACGAGAGATGGAATAAATGATAGTTGACCAGCTTGATCAATTGTCACCAACCAGCTTGGCCCTCATTCCTCCTTGTCGGTCCAAGGCAACGGCCATCCCAGGTGGGGAAGCGGCTCAGAGAGAGCCACCCGGAGAGCCCATGAACATTCGTTACTGTGTGATCACTCCTAGCATCACCTGAGTAAAAGGAGCTGACACAATTTCCAACTATTATTGTCATCCTGGTCTCTTCTTTACCTTACCTACCCTCCGCCCCACACTCTTGTGGTAGATTCCAACCATTGACCAATCCTCCTCGTCCTTGTTTTCCCTTTGCTTTGGATGTTAGTTTTCTACTGTCTATTTTTATATACGCTGTGCTTCCTTTGGATGGGAGGAAGAACATAAAGTGAGACAGTGCGGGTAAAGGCTGGCCTAAAAGGGGAGCATTGCCACACTCAAGCTTCACTTGTTACATTTGACAGAGGCTTGGCTGTGACTTTGGGCAGGACACAGTACATTCCCTTGGGAAATGCAAACATATTGTGACATGAACTAACTGAAAATACCCTTAAATTGGGGCCATGTAGACAAATGAGATCATCTCCCCTGGTCCTTGCACTCAAGGTTGAATTGAATGTGCCAGTTCTGACAGGAGAGATCTGAAGCACAGGTGGAATCACTATAAGGCCACAGGGAACCAGGGCAAAAAATTAGAGGGAAGAAATCTCTCCCATCCCTAGAGAACATGAAATTGACTTTGGCAGTTCTGTGAATGCTTTTTCGAACATTAGACTTTCAAACATTGCTGCTGTATAATAAATGTTTACTTAAACTGGATTTCTATTGTGTAGAAAGAGCACTGTCACTGTCCTCCTGTTACTCATTGATTTGCTCGAGCGGGCACCAGTAACTTCTCCATTGTAAGACTTGTTACTTTTTTTTGGCATAATGAATATACCAAGGGTAGCTTGCCAGGCTCTGCCGTGCGGACGAAATACTCTCAGTAGCTTGCCGTTCTCTTTGAGAGAGGCAGAGGAATTGAACCCGGGTTGGCTGCATGCAAGGCAAACACCCTACCCGCTGTGCTATCACTGCTTTTTTTCATCTTTCCTACCTTTAATGCTATAATGTTGTGGAGAAGACAGACAAGCTAAGAGGTTCTGAGTCAATAAAAAATGAGTCTGCTTTTAGAATTTTGACCTACATTTGACTTAAATTTACTGTGTGTCTTGAGGTTAATTCTTATTTTCTGTAATATTTATTTGTGAGACATACTCAAAATCAACAGCAGGTGGTGCTGGTTTAACACATCTATGGATTTCACAAGCATCAAAAGTAAAGATTTAAGACATCCATTTTCTGGGATTTGTGTTTATTTGGTTTTTTGTTTACCAATTCTATTATGTTCAATAGTCAGGATTATTGAAATTATAAAACCCAAACTACAATATTACAAAGTATTTATTGAAATTTCTAAACTCCAGGATAAGTGTGGCTAATCTCTATGTACAAATTTTAGGAAGACCTATGTGTACCAAAAGAGGGTGCTCTAGTACCTCTTTGAAGTACATTTCCAAGGCGTCAAAAAGTACAGCTTTTCCTTTTCTGTCACAGAGTTGTTTCTGCTCTGTCAGTATCAACTGGGTTTCTTTTTTGTTTTTAATGTAGCATAAGCACGGATATTTTCTTCATACAAATCATGTTAAAAAACTGTTCTCAGTGTCATAGAATCTTAGATTTAAAGTTGACCATTGATTTTTTTAAAAAAACATTCTTTTCAGTTGTGACTTTGAAACTTTGAAAAGCTTGAATTCAAGTAAAGAATATGTGAATGTGGAGCTTTATTCTTGATTTACCTCAAAAGAACTTCTACTACTTGGCACTTTTCCCTCCACTTTGGAGAAAGATGGGTTTCGTGAGAATGTAATGGGGAGGTCATTACCTCCTGATTATTCCTGATCTTTCAAGGATAGGAAGGGAAATAGGGACATTTTTTTCCCACAAACTCTGCTGTGCGTTTTGTGAGAAAGTTGAGCAAGACAAAGAGAATCCTGTCCAAGGAGCCTGGACAAAGTAACTCTTTACAGTTCGAACCTCTGAAATCTCTGGAGGGCTTTTACTGGACACGATGTTTGCTATTTGGTGCCAGGCCACCTCTGGGTTAGTAGGGAGGGGAAAACACAGATGCTTAACAGGCATTAAAGACAGTTCCCAGTGCCTTGTATGGTTAATTCATCCCATTGTCACAATAGCCTTACTCATGAAGAAACTGCCCCAAGAAGTCCTTGCCCAAGGTCACACTAGTAAATCACAAAGCTGTCTTTTTAGACCAAAGCAGGTTGAATTCAGAACCTTTACTTTTAATCTTTAACCTAGAGCTCTCTAAATAAGATCAAACACTCACAGCCACTCTGATTAGTGAAGTTTGGATACAGATGCTATTCACAGAGCATTACTCATATTATTAACGCTTTAAGTTCAGGAAACATTGTGATGTCAGTGTTATTGTCTACAGCAGAAGAAACCGAATCAGATTAAAATGTTAACAGAAGCGGGGCAGAGTGTACTTAGAAACATAACTGTCAAACAAAGTCCATTTGAAGAACACTGGACAGATGCAGAGTTTATCTCTTCCCTTCACCCACTCTGGTTTTTTTTTTTTTTTGAGGGATATGGAGAAGGTTTTCTCTTTTCCTGATGCTTCATCCTTAAGTCTCCCCTAAGTCCCACTGTCTTTCTTTGTGAGCTTCAAATTAAGCATGGAGATGTATTTCTACTCAGGGCTGGAATTATATTACAAGAAACTTCTCTGAGTGCCATACCCTGCTACCCTGGGAGAGCATTGTTTGAGAAACAAGGTTCTGCGACAGTGTTATAAGAACCCACTTGCTTCCCCCCCACAGGCTGCATTCCTTGGGTGCCATCTTGTTATCTTCCCCTTCCCACCATAAACAAAATCTCCTTGGATTTCTTCCCCAAATATTTGTCCCTTGCTGATAATTAACAAAATGAGCAACCTCATTCCACCAATGGGTACGCAGTTTTTCAAGTTTCTCAACAGTGGTATAGCTTGAAGTGGCTGGCCAGCAGATGATGTGGTGGCAGTGGGGGTGTCGGGGTGTTGTTATGGGAGGTTATAAAGGAACGTTGCTCTGTGGGAGAGAGATAACTAATCATTTGCTTCACCTGTTAGCAGGAAACAAAGTCCGGTAGGCAGGATGGTTCTGTTATCAGGCGTGACAGAAAACCCAAAAGAGAAATTTATAAGTTCAACAGTCCTTGTCTAAGAGGAAGCTAAGCACTACAAGTATAATAAGTTAAGAGCATGGATATCGAACAAACTCTGTCATTAGAAGTAACTGAATAAGGACCCTGCTGGGGTTAGGAAAGACTAACCTGGCCTGAGAACTGTGGTCTGGAATATATAGCGACATGTCACCAGGAAGAGCCAACCTTTAAGATTAACATATCTCTTACTGTGTTCATACAAAATGACTAGAAATATTATAAGAAGCAAATTCACTATGATTGATTAAATGGATTACTAGCTGAGGAATAGAGAAAGCAATACACACTAGATGAAATCTTGCCCTTAAGTGGATCTTCTAGTAATCTGGAGAACCCTCAGATGAAGTTTTTCCCTTGAGTCAATCTCCTAGAACTTCCCCCAACGGAGTAGCTTTACCTCTGTTTGTTGTTATGACAATGTTCAACCCCACCTATGTGTACCCCAACCCTTCATGATTACTATATAGCTATGCTGTACGGGGAAAGAAGGAACTATGAGACTACAAGAAGAGGAAGAAGATATAACAAGGTAGAGGACTTTGAGGTCTATGAGGAGACTAGGATGATGGATCTATGATGACTGGGATTATGATCAAAACTACGATTGTGCTGTAAGGGGAAAGATCAATCTACACTGGGGAGGAGAAGAAAGAAGTAAACTGACTACCGACCAGCCTGGGGCCCAGTCCTTGTTTCTCCATTCCCTGGTCCTTTGTCCATCCGTTGCCATGGACTGGCCGGGGAAGACAGCTCCTGGCCACCAAACGCTTGTCTCCATGTGCCTGTTCTTTCTTTGGAAACACACTGATCATCACTCTAACTTAACTCAGCCTGTGAAGTCATTAACACCCCCAAAACTTCCCCATCGGAGTTATTGGTCACCGGGCTACTCCTCTCCTTTTCTTGGATTTCAATTTAATATATTTATTTTAAAATCTTTTTTCAAATCAATTTTTAAAAAATTCAAGCATTGTCCATAATAGATCTTTAGGCATGCATATTTCAACACCAATTCCATCTTCAATGTCCTGGCTTACCTCTCACCCTTTAGTCAGCCTTCATAACAGCACATTTCAGAGCTTTATTATTGCAGTTTTGATTCCATGTTTTAGTAAGGATGGCTCTGTGTTTTAGACACACACACACACACACACACACACACACACACATATGTATATCTCACACACCCCTGGCTGGTTACCTCCCATCGCCTCTTATTGCTTTCATTCTCTTGCTTTTCTGTTTCTGTAATCTAAAACGAAGAGTTTTCTAATCTTTTGCTTACTAAGAGTTTGGTACCCTTCACTTCCTTGTCATGTTATTCTACATAAAAAAGATAAGACTTTATAGGATATTTTACCTTCTTTTTCTGACTTATTTCATTTACAGGTTGTGCTGAAGTGGAGGTGATGAAGACAGAACTCTGATCTATTGCTGGTGGGAAAGTTGTTTTGTTCAACCCCTTAGAAAAAGAGTATGAATATTTCTCAGAAAAAATAAGGAAAAAAAATTGTATACACTCCAGTAGTTTAATTTTCAGTATTTTCCCTGAAGACAAACATATTCATTCAAAAGGACACATATAGCCATTGTCATTGCAGCTCTTACCCTCAGAGCTAGGATGTGGAACCCAGGTGTCTAATGACAGATGAGTACGTAATGAAATTGTGGTATATATTCACAATGAAATACTATGTGGCTATAAGAAATGATAAACCGTGCAATTTATTGCTACTTGAATGCAGCTGGATGATATTCTCTTTGTTATTTTTTTAAGACCCTCACCCCTCAAAATAATCTTCCCAATCCTTCTCACCACATTTAGTACTAAGTTTAGATCTTTTAGGATTTCTAGTGACAATGTCAAAAATAAAAGAAAGTAATGTGTGGAGCTAAGAGACTGGAGCGTCCCCATAACTGGACTTCTACGTGATCCTTGACACCGCCCATGGCCTCTCTTTGGTCACCTGAACACAGAGATTAACAACACAATTCGTACAGCAGGGATAGTCTTTTAGATGTGGTAGCGGAAGAACTGAAATGTGTGCCACATTTGAAAAAATGTGCAGTCATCATTGAGATAAGTAGTGAGAGATACGGAAAATAAGACTGGAAATAAGAATTGTAAGTGACCTGAGAAACACAGGTTAGATATCTGGAAGTTATCCTCTAGGCAATATGAAAACAAAGTTTTGTTTTTGTATTTTTTTTCTAGTAATCATGAGATGAAAACTACTAAATATCTTTATTTTTCAAGCTGTAAAATCCATTCACTGTAGGACTTAAGGAATCAGGCAGTATCAGAAATTGAACCTGGGCCCCCTACGTGCAAACCATGAGCTCCTGGTTTGCATTGCGCTATCTCTTGTGTGTGTTTTATGTTATGAAGTAGGATTTGAAATGCCTCAGTCTTCAAAGCAAGCAAGCAGACGTGGAAATTAAAATCTGACCCATTGTTGTCTCTAAAGCTAAGATTTTTACATTTTAGTTAATGGCCCCATAAGCACTCTAACATAAGTGAGCAGAATTTTCAGTCACTGAAATGCTACTGTTGATTTTCTAAAAAGGAATAGAACGGTAACCAGATGGCAGTTGATTAGACCAATTTTAAAGGCGAGTGGTTATTTTAATATCTTTCCAAAGGGAAGAAAATTAAGATAACTAACAGCAGGGAAGAAAATAAGAGACAGCAACAAGGAGAGTATTATAGATATAAAGGGAAATATGGAGGATTGGACAACGGTAAATAAGGGAGGAAAATTTACCTAGTTCTAGAAAAAAAATTTTAAAAAGGAGAAAAATATCTAACTGCAGAGTTTTTACTAAATGGTTGCCTGGGAAACTTAACCAAGTGTTCTCTCTACTAAATAATTCTTCAGGGACACACTGAATTTAGAGTCTATTGGTTGTAGTATCAAATGGAAGACAAACATCTGTCAGACATATTCACTCAAATCATCTTTTCCCCCCCCCCCGCATCATGCTGTTTCTCGCAGCAAAAATAGTCATTTTAGAAACACCTTTGGAGGATAATAGAAAGCGAGTAGTAAAACTGAAACCTAAAACACAGACACTGTGATATTTGTAAAGGTTATATAGGTCTAGGATTGCACTTTGGTATGTGTAACACAGGGCAGCAAACCCAGGAAATGAGGGCTGGAGAGATAGTACAGTGAGTAGGGTGCTTGCCTCGTATGCAGCTGACACAGGTTCAATCCCTGGAATCCCATATAGTCCTCTAAGTGCTGCAAGCCCTGAGCACCACTGGGTGTGGCCCCAAAATCAAACAACAAAAAGTTTGTAAGTAAATTTGGAAAACAGATCAAAGTCTATTTGGTAATATGAACTAGTTTTTACTCTTGGCAAGTATTCTGTTAAGAATTTTTTTTTCCCATGTAGAACCTTGGCATATTTAAATAAGGACATATATAGTATTACTGTATCACTATCATCCTGTTGTTCATCGATTTATTCAAGTGGGCACCAGTAACATCTCTATTCATCCCAGCCCTGAGATTTTTAGAAGCCTCTCCTTATTCATCTTTCCCAACAATTGGAGGCTTTTTCAGGGTCAGGGGAATGAGATCTGTTATTGTTTTGGGCATATCAAATACACCACGGGGAGTTTGCCAAGCTCTGCTGTGTGGGTGGGAAACTCTCAGTAGCTTGCTGGAGTCTCTGAGAGGGATGGAGAAATAGAACCCAGGTCAGCCGCATAGTAATAGTAATAACAATAATAATTGAGTGCACAAGATAAACCATGTCTTTTGCTTTGCGGTGTCCATATGTGGCCCCATACCAGATCATAGCTCTGAGATGCACACACTAGTCTCAATATTTTTCCAAGAAAACAGACTCAAAGTCTGTCTTTGTTGAGATCACTAGGAGGGGGAAGAACAGAGCTGGAAGATGCACCTGGGTCGCCCAGACTCTGAACAGTCTGAGACACTGACAGGTGCCAGCACACAGAGTGGTTGACACCCTGCCCTGACGTCCTAATATATAGTATAGAGACAAATATACATATTTGTATATATGTACTCTGTCCCTCTTAGAGAGCCCGACAAGCTACCAAGAGTATCCTGCCCGCACAGCAAAGTCTGGCAAGCTACCCATGGTGTATTCGCTATGCCAAAAACAGTAACAACAAATCTCACAATGGAGACGTTACTGGTGCCCGCTTGAGCAAATTGATGAACAATGGGACGACAATGCTACAGTACTAATATATAGTATAGAGACAAAAACATGTTTTACACTAAAGTAAAAAAAGTGATTTATATGCAGTCCCTATATATTTTATCATTTTTCTTTTTATCAAAGAATGAAAATTTTAAAAAAATTGAACACTGTTCTTGAGCTGGAGAGATCACTGTATCACTGTCATTCTGTTGTTCAACGATTTACTCGAGCAGGGGCCAGTAACGACTCCATTCTTCCCAGCCCTGAGATTTTAGCAGCCTCTCCTTACTTGTCTTTCCCAATGAAGCTTTTTCAGGGTCAGGGGAATGAGACCTGTTATTGTTACTGTTTTTGGCATATTGAATATGCCAGGCTCTACCATGTGGGTGGGATACTTTTAGTAGCTTGCCAGGCTCTCCAAGAGGCGTATATATAAATTTCCTTCTATGATGATGTGTCGCATGGCCACAAAGCAGTTTTGCGATCCAGGAATATGTCCACTCATGTGTGAGGCTCGGCCCAAGCATGTGAAAAGCGGCTTGGAGCATGGCGGCGGTTGGGTAGTGGAGGTCGGCCTCCGGGGCTGGGTTCCTTGGGACGGGGAGGTCTCTCACCTGCTCCCCTCTGGGGCTCCCCAAGCATAAACAGCCTGGCGTAGAGTCCAGTAGCATGGTTATAGGAGCCTCATTTTATGCTCCCTTCCGGGAGAAGCAGCCGTGAGTTCTGGACAGTGGCCGGTATAAGCCTTTTTAATGGTAGCTGGCAGAGAGAAGCACTACCCATACTTACAATTCCATTATCAATGTATTACAATGGTTTTTACTTCTATTAATACTTACTACTGATACCAACAGTGCTGATTTCTTTGGATATAAAAAAGGACAAGCTGGCAGCAGAGCTTGCTCTCCTCGTGAAGCCTTTTTCCAAGGAGCATAACTCCTGCCAATCTGATCTCAGAAAAGCAGAAGGGCACAGAGGGCATGAGACCTGCCTCAGAGGCTGGTTTTCGGTCGGCAGTGTGCCCATGACCCATCCCAAAGCTCCTCCTATTCCTGTACCGGGCCAGCCTCGACCCTTTGCCTATCTCACTGACTTATCATAAAACTGTGTTCCTATATTTAAAATGGAATAGCGTGCCCATGATCCACTGGGAGCCCCGCGCCTACTGAGATTTATTAAAAATATAGTTTAGGGCCCAGGGATGTTCAGTGGTAGAACATATGCTTCGCACCTCTGAGGCTTTGGTTTCATGCCCAATGAACACAATACATGCATACATACATATATATATATATACACACATACACATATATAATATATATATACATATAAATCACTATCACTGTCATCCCATTGCTCATCGATTTGATCTAGCGGGCACCAGTAATGTCCCCATTGTGAGACTTATTGTTACTATTTTTGGCATTTAGCTGGAGAGATAGTATAAGGCTAAAGCACTTTTCTTGCAGGGGTCAGTCCCTCGTTTGATCTTTGTATCACCTTTGCTCCTATAAGCACCTCCAGTGATCTTTGACCACAGAACCAGTGGTAAGTCCTGAGTGCCACCTGGTGAAGTCCTGAAGCAAACAAACAAACAAAAAACCCAAACCAAATCATTTAACTTAGTAAAAAGATTCTTTCACTAAAGGAGCTTTGCAGTTGCTGTTACATTATCATTAAATGTGTATGCTCTTTTGTGTGTTTGAGATAGGGTGGGCAAAAGAAGTCAGAGGGATTGTTTTTCAAAATGATTGTTTTCCAAATGTTTACCATCTCTTTTTCCTTAAGAGTTAAGAATGTGAGAATTTGGTGCCTAGGGATGATTGGAAAAGTATCTTGCCTTGAGACCATGATGTCTGGCTCTGCTATTAGGACCATAAACGTTTTTGTTTTTTCAGCCCGCTTCTGCCAGTTATGTTTGAGCAACTGAAGATGTCCAATTTCTCTCATTACAGTAGAAATAAAGACAGAGGTGGTGGGTGGTGGAGAATGTGAGAGTTGTTGCTAGTGTTTTGAAATTTGCTTTGAGTTTCCTTCGCATGAACACAAATTTCTCTAAGGAAAACTTCCAAAGTCATTTTCTCACTTGGAGGAGGAAAAAATTTGAGGCTGTAGTTAGTTATGGTTTTAGACAAATTGGAAAGGCATAACTTTTACTTTTAGCAAGTGTTTAAAATGTCTCCCTTAAATTTCTTTTATCAATCATTTACTACTATATACTTCCATAAAACAGAAAAAAAATAAAATCTAAAAGTTTACAACAGGACAAGTATATTTAAGATTAAACTACCTCTTAGAATTAAGATATAATCATTTTCTAAAACAAAGTTGAGTAGAGAAAAGTGAAAATCAAGGTGGATTTTTGCTCAATTGTACTTAATTTTCTGGACCTATGTAAAATGGAAAGATAGAAGATTGTGTACATATATCATATCTCTGTTTTATATCACACACAGTTTATATATAAATATATATGTGTGTGTGCGCATGCATATAGCTGATCACTGAAAATCATTATGGTTAGTCAACCCATCTTGCATAATAGAAAACTGTGTAAATTTTGACTTCCCCATAAACTTAGTTTCTAGTAGTCCTTACAAAAATAGACTAAATTACTACTTAAGGACTGATTAATAGTCCTTACTTAACCAAATCATTTAGCTTTCACAATTTTTGTATGCTATATGCACTATACACTATATTCTTTCTTGTGTTTGCTGGTTTTCGGGTTTTGGGCCACACCTGATGGTGCTGAATTTTTTCTTTTTTTAGACTTAAAGAATAACTTTATTCATTGCGAAGTAAATCAAAACAAAGTTTTTCATTGCCTTCCCTCTCATTAGAAAAAAATACATACACATAGACTTCAAAAAACATTCTCATGTGATTCTGTTTTAGTTGCCATCTCCCTGTCATTTGGGAACCATGTGGTTAGTTTTTTTTTTTAACTTTTTAATTTTTTAGTGAATCACCATGAGGGTACAGTAACAGATTTACACATTTTCATATTTGTGTTTCCCTCATACAATGTTCAAGCAGCCCTCCCTCTACCAGTGTCCATTCTCCACCACCAGTGAACCCAGTATCCCTCCCACCTCCCAATCCCATCCCCTTCCCTCCCCTCCCAGCCTCCCCTCCACCTCTGTGGCAGGGCATTCCCTTTTGATCTCTCTCTCTCCTTTTGGGTGTTGTGGTCTGTAATAGGGGTATTGAGTGGCCATCGTGTTCAATCTATAGTCTACTTTCAGCATGCATCTCCCCTCCTGAGCGGGTCCTCCAACCAGAGCTCACTTGGTGTTCCCTTCTCTGTCTGAACTGTCTTTCCCCCCAGCATTTGAGGCCAGCTTCCAAGCCATGGAGCCAACCTCCTAGTACTTATTTCTACTATTCTTGGGTGTTAGTCTCCTACTTTGCTATTTTATATTCCACAGATGAGCACAATCTTTCTATGTCTGTCTCTCTCTTTCTGACTCATTTCACTTAAAGCATGATACTTTCCATGCTGTTCCACTTATATGCAAAGTTCATGACTTCATCTTTTCTAACAGCTGCATAGTATTCCATTGTATAGATGTACCAAGGTTTCTTTAACCAGTCATCTGTTCTCGGTTACTCGGGTTTTAGTGCTCAGAGTTTACTCCTGGTTCTGTGCTCACTCAAGGTGAACTCACTCCTGAGATCACTCCTGATGTTTCTAGGGGACCACATGGGATGCTGGAGATCAAACCTGGATAGACTGCATGTTCTACCAGCTGTACTATCTCTCTGGTCCTATAGACTGTGTAGGCTAGAGAAAAAAAGTCTTAAAGCTATATAGTGGAGTGCTCATTTACATTGCTTTTACTAGTACTCAAGACTAAGACATTAGTTTTTAAGAAAATTAATAGAAATGTAATGTACAACTATATACACATTTTTCTATACTTAAACTTGAATAAAATAATCAAAGTATTCTAATTCTAAGAAAATTTTAGAAAAGTAAAATAATCAATATAATTCAAGTTTAATGATTAAAATCAAATAATTATATGAAAATTTTAATAAAATTTGATATCATGTTAGAATACTGTTCTATCTACTTGCTGTCTCCTCAGGATGTGCTCTGTCTGCTATTAGGTGAGACCTGGATGAGACCTGGTGAGACCTGGATTCTTCCTAAAGAATTTCATAAGGAAATTGGCCTACTTATGCTTTAAAATTTCTATTTGAAAAGAAAAAGAATGTAGCTTTTGCTATTTAAGAAAAAAATGTATGACGTTATAAAGATAAAATTTGAGAAAATATTTACAATGATTTAGACAAAATGAAAGGCCATTAAAGCAAAAGAAAAGTATGCATATTTGAAATGAAAAATAAGGTCTGATACCAGGAAATAGTTCACAAAGGAGGAAAAAAAAGTTTGAGGAATTAAGAAAGTGTGAATATAATGCATATTTTTGACTTAATTTAGCAAGATTAAGAAATAAGGGTATAGTAAGGACCAGAGCTCTGAGACACACAAACGCTCTTAGATTTAAATAAGATTAATATGTTTGGTAAAATGACTAACAAATACTAAATTTATTTAATTTACTTGAAAGTTTTTAAAAAATTTATCTTCAGTAAACTTATTTGTAAAAATACTGATTGCTATTTTTAACCAATGAAATAGCTTAACCTCATTGTTCATTTTTTATATAAATAACTTCATATATTATTATGGTTTGTTTACAACAAATATACCACTATTTATATGTATTAGTCTAATCTCCAAGAAGTATGGAAGTATTAGGCTTAAGACATTTTTAACTAGGGGCCAGAAAGATATTACTGAGAGTAAGGTATTTGTCAAGCATGCCACTTACCCGGATTTGATCCCTGGCATTTTATATGTTTCCTTGAGCACTGCCAGGAGTGATTCCTGAGTGCAGAGCCCTGAGTACAGCTGGGTGTGGGTCAAAAACAGAATTTTTTTAAACTTAAATTGCATGTTTTTATTTGATGAATTAAAACACCACAAAACAAAAATATCTAACCACAAGTAGTTTATGCTATGATCTATAGTTAATATTTAATATCTTACAAAATATTTAAATGGAATCAAAATAATATGTCAATAAAAATTTAATATTCAAAAAATGAAAAAATAATGAACTTTTTTTGTCAATAAAATTTAGCTTAAGTTTGATCATATATGTTTAACATTTGAAGAGATAATGGGTTAATTCTTTAAAGCAGTGAAAAGATTTAAACCTTGATTTTCAGCATGCTGTCACAACAGATTTTACTTTAAACAAATTGCTATTCATCTGTGTTTCTTGTCCTTTTTTTTGACCAGTGAGGGGGCGGGGGGGGGGGAAGCGGGGAGGCACACCCAGCAATACTTAAGGGATATTTCTAGCCCCACACTTAGGAATTAGTCCTGATGGTGTTTGGGGACCATCTGAGATACCAGGGATTAAAGCACCTTACCTGCTGTACTATCTCTCCAGCTCTTGCGGCTCTTGTCTTAATGAACTAATTCCACTTCATTGTCAAGATTACATGGTCCCTTAGATAAGTAACTACCAGGATCTAAAAATGTAATAATTATTATTTTAAAGATCCTTTGTAAGCTAAGAACATTTTTTAAAGGAAAAGCTCTACTTTAAACTGTATTTTACTATTTATGTGTGAATGCTCAGAGATTGATTTTTTAAAGTACTTTTCTAACTATACTATACTATTTTCACTAAAATTATTGCCTCCATTTACTTTTTAATTTTTTTTAAATTTATTGAATCATCGTGAGATACCCAGGTGTGCAGGACGTAGGGCCGAGATCTCCAAGGCTGCTCGGATCAAGACTGGGCCTCTTCCACCCAGATTCCCCATTTTCTAGTAGCGAGGCAGTCACACCCAAAAACTGCCCGGTGCTGTGTAATCCCGTCAATGACCAACATCCAGACACTATAAAACCAAGCTCCCGGAAGAGAGCGACAAGAGTCTCTTGCCCCGAACCTCACTATGTTCACCGGGATCCCTCGGAGGGGGTGGGTTGAGTTTCCCTCCCCGTCCCGAGCAGAGCCCCAGCAATTGAAGACCTCCTGAACCCAATCACAGCCATGCTTAAGGCCACTCTCCACACGTTTGGACGAGCCTCACACATGAAGAAAACGACAGAGAAACCCAGGTGTGTGGGACTCAGGGCTGAGATCTCCAAGGCTGCTCGGATTGGGACTGGGCCTCTTCCACCCAGATTCCCAAGTTTCCAGTAACTAGGTAGTCACACCCAGAAACTTCCCATGGCATCATGTAATCCCATCAACAGCCAGCATCCAGAGACTATAAAACCAAGCTTCCGGAATGTGGTCATGTGACATCTGATAGCCTAGTTCTCCCTCTTGGAGAACCTGGCAAGCTATGAGAGGTTACTGCCCACACAGGAGAGCCTGGCAAGCTCCCCATGGCATATTCATATGCCAAATACAGTAACAATGATGGGTCTGACCCTGAAGAGTCTCTAATGCAGCACTGTTGGGAAGGACCAGTGAAAAGAGGCTCCTAAAAATCTCAGGGTTAGCATGATTGGAAACGTTACTGGGCCCGCAAGAGCAAATGTTGATCAACAGGATGACAGTGACAGTGGCATGAGATACAAAGTTAAATATTATTCTTGACTGAGACCTCCACTTCCTCACTGCAATTTTCAAAAATTTCTTTACCTCAATATAAGATAATTGAAATAGTGTAAAATTTCCCACAAGCATAGAATTTTCTAGTTCTATAGGAAATGCAAACAAAATTCTCAACAGACAGAAGTATTGAAGTAGTGAAATGTTGCTTTTTGTGTCCCAAAATACCATGTGTTTTCACTATTTTCAAATCACAACTCTTAATCTCTGTTATTTCGGGACACTACCAATTAACCTTTGCCTCACACTTTCCTCAGGACAGATAGCAGAAGATCCTTCTCCACCTTCCTCCACGCCAAGCTTGTCATGTTTCAATTGTATTTAACATGTATCTGAATACACATTTGATCATATAATTCTGACAGTCAGAGTATAATCAAGTTATTATAGATCAACTTCAAGTATTTTTTAGTGTTTTTGATTATGTGAATTTAAGCAAATCAATTAGTCCAGACTTGTTAATGACCTGAATAAGGTGATTCAGGGTCTTCAATAACTTTGTTGGATTTGGATGACCTTTTGGACTTTTCTATTTGGTTCTATTCATAGTTGTGTCTAGCGGCTTATTAGTCCATCAGAACTCTCACTCGGCCTTAGTGTCAACATCTATGGCCAGCTTAATATTTTAATCCAGGGCTAACAAGACTAAGCAAGTGGCTGCTAAGACTATGAACATCAGCAGTTCCAGACCCTCTGCTCCCTACTAGAGTATTTCCCAGTGGGAAGTGACAGTTGCTCCCCAATGCTTTCAGCTAATACTTTCTGGTAACTATGTCTTGAGACATGCTCCTAGGTAGAAACTTTTAGCTATAGAAAGAGGATACATGGGGGCTTAATTCCCAGTACCCCAAGTGGTCTTCTGAGCCCATCAGAAGTAAATCCTGAGCACAGAGCCTTGAATATCCCCAAGCATGGCCCCAAAACAAACAAAAAAGAAGATACTTGAGTTGGCTGCAACTAACACTTGTTCTCCTCGCTATGTCAAGAACCATATGATCATATCAATAGATGCAGAGAAAGCATTTGACAAGATCCAGCACCCAATTATGATGAAAACTCTGACCAAAATGGGTTTTGCAGGAACTTTCCTCAATATAGTCAAAGCCATCTATCACAAACTTATGGCAAGCATTATCCTTAATGGAGATAAACTAAGAGCCTTCCCTCTAAGATTAGGGACAAGACAAGGATGCCCACTCTCACCACTTCTGTTCAATATAGTACTGGAAGTACTTGCAATAGCGGTTAGGCAAGAAACATATATTAAGGGCATCCAGATAGGAAAGTGAGAAATCAAGCGCTCTCTATTTGCAGATGATATGATACTTATATTTAGAGAACCCTCTACCAAGAAACTCCTAGAAACAATAGACTTGTATAGTAAAGTTGCAACTATAAAATCAATACCCAAAAGTCCATGGCTTTCCTATACACAAATAATGAGAAGAAAGTGACATGAAAAAAAGCAATTCCATTCACAATCATGCCTCAGAAAAACAAGTACCTTGGAATCAACTTAATTAAGGAGATAAAGGACCTGTACAAATAAAACTACAAAACGCTACTTCACAAAATAAAAACAGACACGAGGAGACAGAAACATATCCCCTGCTCATGGATTGGCAAAATTAACATTGTCAAAATGGCAATACTCCCTAAAACATTATACAGATTCAATGTGATCCCTATAAGGATACCCATGAAATTCTTTTAAAAAATGGATCAAACACTCCTGAAATTCATATGGAACAAAAAAAAAACCCACGAATAGCTAAAGCAGTTCTTGGGAATAAGAAGATGGGAGGCATCATCTTCCCCAACCTCAAACTCTACTACATGGGGACTGGAGCAATAGCACAGCGGGTAGGGCGTTTGCCCTGGCATGCGGCTGACCCGGGTTTGATTCCCAGCATCCCATATGGTCCCCTGAGCACCGCCAGGGATAATTCCTGAGTGCAGTGCCAGGAGTAACCCCTGTGCAGAGCCAGGTGTGACCCAAAAAGAAAAAAAAAAAAACTACTACAAAGCGGTAATAAAACAGCATGGTACTGGAACAAAGGCAGAGCCACAGACCAATGGAACAGGGTGGAATATCCCTGCACACAACCCCAAATGTATGATCATCTAATCTTTGATATGGGAGCAAGAAATGTGATTTGGAACAAGGAAAGTCTCTTCAACAAATGGTGCTGGTAAAGCTGGGCAGCTACATGCAAAAGAATGGGCTCTACCTAACACCATGCACAAAAGTCAGATCAAAATGGATTAAAGACCTCAACATCAGACCAGAATCCATCAGGTACATTGAAGATAAGATGGAAAAAAAACTCCAGGACACTGAGGCTAAAGGTATCTTTAAAGATGACACTCCACTGGCCAAGCAAATGGAAACAGAGATAAACAAATGGGACTATCTTAAACTAGAAGCTTTTACACCTCAAAAGGTACCAGAAAAGATACAGGGACCAGAATACAAAGACAGTCTATAGAATGGGAAAGGATATTCACCCACTACCCATCTGATAAGGGGTTGATATCAAGGATTTACAAGGCATTGGTTGAACTCTACAAAAAGAGAACATCCAACCCCATCAGAAAATGAGGCAACAAAATGAACGGAAACTTTCTCAGAGAAGAAATTCAAATGGCCAAAAGGCACATGAAAAAATGTTCTTCATCACTAATTATCAGGAAGATGCAGATCAAAACAGCAATGAGATATCATCTCACACCATAGAGACTGGCTGACATCCAAAAGAACAAAAGCAACCAGTGTTGTAGTGGATGTGGAGAGAAAGGGACACTCCTTCATTGCTAGTGGGAATGCCAACTGGTTCAGTCCTCTTGGAAAACCATATGGACGCTTCTCAAAAAATTAGAAATTGAGCTCCCATTTGACCCATCAATATCACTTCTGGGAATATATCCTGGAGATGCTAAATAGTATAGTCGAAATGACATCTGCACTAGAATGTTCATTGCAGCACTGTTTACAATACCCAGAACCTGGAAAAAAAAACAAGTACCCAAGGACAGATGACTGGTTAAAGAAACTTTGGTACATCTACACAATAGAATACTATGCAGCTGTAAGAAAAAAATGAAGTCATGACATTTGCATATAGGTGGATCAACATGTAAAGTATCATATTAAATGAGTCAGAAAGAGAGGGACAGACATAGAAAGATTGTACTCATTTGTGGAATATAAAGTTACAGAATGGGAGACTGACTCCCAAGAGTAGTAGAGATAAGCACCAGGAGGAATGCCCCACTTCTTGAAAGCAGGCCTCGCATGCTGGGGGGAAAGGCAGTTCAGATAGAGAAGGTACCACCAAGTAAAGGGCACTAGGAGGGCCTGCTCCGGATGGGAGATGCATGCTGAATTAGGAGGCCATCATGTTCGGTCTGAATTATAGACTGAACATGATGGCCTCTTAATACCTCTATTACAAACCACAACACCCCAAAGGGGAGAGAAAAAGCAAAATGGAATGCCTCACCACAGAGGTGGTATGGGTTGAGGGGGACGAGGTAGGGGTGATAGGAGGCACACTGGAATCATTGTTGGTGGAGAATGGGCACTGGTGGAGGGATGGGCACTCGATCATTGTATGACTGAAACACAAGCATGAAAGTTTGTAAGTCGGTAACTGTACCTCATGGTGATTCATTCCTAAAAATTACATTTTTTAAAAAAGCAACAACTTATGGTCAACCCCATCTGATCCTAGTAGAATCAGAAGAATTTGTCAACATTTACCAAAGTAGCAAATCAATAACAACAAAAATGTGTAAATACCTTATTATACTAATTTTCAAAAAACATTTTGTGATACTATACACATTAATTAAAGAACACATAAGCATACTGGTAATGGAGATTAGCTAAATAGTAATTGTTATTATCTCTTCACCTGCGTGAATGCGAACATTTTCCCATTAGGGACAACAAGTACACTTTAGCCCTCTTGGAAAACTGTATGGACGGTTGCTTTTAGATGGAATTGTATGACTTGAAACCTTAAATTTCAGCTTTCAGGATTAACAACCATATAAGCTCCAGGGAGTGACTTCTCTGCTTGTTTATCTTTCCTTGTAGCCTGTATTCTTGAAATGAAAGGCAAGTGAGCTTAAATGCAATGAATGTTGCAGACTGCATCTTTGCAACTGTCATAGACAATACTGAAGACAGGAGGTTTGAAGATGTGAGCAGGGATTCAGTTAGTAAAGAAAAATGAACACATTGGGGCTGGAGCGATAGCACAGCGGGTAGGACGTTTGCCTTGCATGCGGCCGACCCGGGTTCGATTCCCAGCATCCCATATGGTCCCCTGAGCACAGCCAGGAGTAATTCCTGAGTGCAGAGCCAGGAGTAACCCCTATGCATTGCCAGGTGTGACCCGAAAAGCAAAAAAAAAAAAAAAAAGAAAAGAAAAAGGAACATCAAATTCATTCTCACAGGCATTCTCACAGATCTTGAATTGTGAAATATTTTTCATAATACCAGGAATGCTATTTCTTGCTTTCTTTTATGTTATAATTGGTGGTTGTAGCACTAGCAGAAAATTATGAGAAATGAGAAAAATTTCAGATGATGACCAAAATCATTTTATAATATTCACCAATTTATACTCTTAGAAGTATATGAGTTGAAATACTAGTTCAACTTGGTAAAAGCAGAACATGATGTAAGTGAAAAATTTAAATTTATAATATTAAAATTATAATAAGCATTAAATTTAATTTGCATTTGATTTATAATTTAAATATTGTTGAATATTTCAGAAAGAAATCTTAAAGATAGAAAGTTTGGTTTGAGTATCTACCTTAATTTCAATTAACTTCATAATGAGAGTTTAGATTATGTAATTGGATATAGTTGCATATTGTTTTTTAATACTTCAGAGTTATTTCTGTCAATAGAACACAAACAAGTCAAAACAAACTTGATTATTAAAATAGTATTTGTTTAAATAAAGGCAATCAATGTATATTATGGAATATTAATTTATAAATGATGCTATTATTAGTTATTTATGTATTAATAGTTTATTAAAACTTAGGGGAGTTAAAAATGAAATTCTTTTGTCTTCAATATTTTGCTTGCTTTCAACCTTATGTTATACATGTTATAGTGTTACACATTTCTGGAGTATGATGGTCAAGGCAGAGTGATTGTGAAGATGTTATTTGTCAAGGAAGGGAGTGGTTTTGAAGCAATGTTTAAGATAGGGTATGATAGTTGTGTAAAAACACTAAAAAGAATAGGGAGAGGGGCACCACGTGGGGCACCACACCACTTCGGGCACTGGGCACAGGGCACAGGGCAGCAGTGCTCTGTCTCTCCCGCCGCCTGCGTTCGGTAGTCTCCAGCCGCTTCCCCCACCCCAGGGAGATTGATGGCGATGATGAGGAGGGCGAAGGAAGGAACGGAGCCAGGCTGGTTGGTCTCAGTTGCAGTTTATTCCATTCCCATCTCCATTCTCCTCTGATTCTCCTCCTGCTTCTTCCTACACTGTCCTACTTCATTCTCTTTCTCCTCTGGATCTGGATGTTGATCTAGCTTCTCCAGATCTGGCCCTGGGACTGGCCCTGGGACTGACCCTGAGACTGACCCCCAGCCCACTCTCACAGCCTAGTTAAATCCCACAGAATGAGGGGTTGGGGCTTACACATAGGTGTGGTCACAATCAATAGGGATAAAGTTCTTTCCCTCAGGGGATGCTTCTTCTAGGACAGATTCTCTTTCAGCAGGACACCCACCCAAGAGCAGAATCCCATGGGTGTGTTTCTCCTCTCCTTGTCCAACTAACATATAAGCATTCATAATATTAATTATTTTGTATGGACATAGCAAGAGATGCATTAAGCTTATAGAATTGCTCTCCTGGGTTCATCTCGATCTCAGACTACAGTGCTCAGGCCAGATCAGTCTTTCCTATCCCTAGCAGGGTCCTAGTCTTGTCGTTGCTCTTGGATCATGACGTGACATGTCCATGACCAAGCTCTTAACATATAGTTAAGCAGTAGGCACTTTGGTCAGGCCCATCTCGATGCCAGGGTAGCACATAACTCACAGCTTGCCCTGGGTTCGTCCCGTCCCTCGTCCGAACCCTGCTTTTGGGGGTGCTAGGAAGTAAGGGCAGCTGAGGCTTAAGTAGAGAAAGCAGACGCCCGGGAGTGAATAATATTTGAAGACAATTAAATCCCAGGTTACCAAAGCACATTAACAACTGTCTTTCTTTGTCCATACAAAAAGGATATTGCTTTAAAGTAAACTATTCAAAAGACACGAGGAGAGGAGAAAGGCAATATTAACTCACAATACAAGTTCACTGTCCTAGCAATGTCTGACCTTACAAATTAACAGTCTTATTAGGGGAAGACCTAATTAATTAGTTGGGGAAGGGAGCATAGAAGTGATTACGGAAAAACAAAGGAATGGGAGTGACTCAGAAAGCACCTTGATGGGCATGACTGATATACCTAAACTCCTAGTGGCAAGGGGAACAGGACATACCAATGCAGTCTAGAATAGTTTAGAGATTATTACCAGATAAAGTTAAAGTCTTTATAGCAAGGGAGAAAGGACAAACCAAATTCAGGACTAAAATATTTAGAGCTATATTCCAACAATAGTAAAGATGTATTTGTCAAAGGTAGAAAAATACATTCAACATATTCTACTTTGCTTCTGGATACAGTATCTTGAAAATCCTCAGACATATCAACTAACATTACAGGCAGGAAAAACAAGAAACAAGACCTCTGATTTAACCTGGATGTTGTGAAAGACTTTAAGGTGCTGATGAAATCTTATCAGCAAGTTCTGTGAAGGAAGAAAATTAAACTCAAGAGTAGGTGGTAAGTGGGTAAATAAGGAAAAGTTGAAAGGTTAAGTTTATGCTGAATAGAAAAGAGCATCATTTTTCAAATTCCTGTCAGTTTCTTGAGTTACTCTTTTTTCTGCTTTTTTTGACCTATTATCTTTATTAAGTGTGCATCTATATTATCTAGCATATATGGCACCTCATAATTGAAGATTCATGTTAAGCATATTTTAGTGGGCTTAAGTTTTTGTGTAAAATCTCACATGTCCATAAATATAGTTTGATATAGTATATATTTATATAAATATGTTTTATTCCTTTGTGTGCTATAAAAGTAATCATGAAATGGCTACCATTCATTTCTACTTAATTCAACTTTTTAAAAAAATTTAGCTTATGTGTGCATCTTTGCTTATCTGTAAAATGATTTAAAAAAAATTTTGATTGAACACGATGGCTACTCAATACCTCTATTGCAAACCACAATACCCCAAAGGAGAGAGAGAACAAAAGAGAATGCCCTGCCACGGAAGTGGGGTGGGGTGGGGTGGGAGGAGAAGATTGGGGGGGGTGGGAGGGATACCGGGATCATTGGTGGTGGAGAATGGGCACTGGTGGAGGGGTGGGTTCTCGAGCATTGTATGACTGAAACACAAGCACAAAAATTTGCAAATCTGTAACTGTACCCTCATGGTGATTCACTAATAAAAAAAAGTTATGGTTGGTCCTCATTCAGAAGTGATCTGTGCTTGCTTCTGGCCCTGTGCCAGGTATCTCTCCTGGTGATGCGCAGAGGACTATAATGCTGGGAATCAAACCTGCAGCAAGATTCTTACCCACACTACTATCTTTCTGGAACCCCCAAAAATGGTGTGTGTGTGTGTGTGTGTGTGTGTGTGTGTGTGTGTGTGTTTGTGAGACAGACAGAGAGAGAGAGAGAAAGAGAGAGAAAGAGGAAGCAAGGTAGCTTTTATCGAAACTTATATAGAAAGATGTGAGAGGAGAGAAAGGGAAAGGCATGTGTGTTCTAGAGGAAACTGCAGACTTCTCTGAAGTAGAAATAAGCAAGCGAGAGACATGTTTAAGGGAAAACACAGGCTTGAAGAACATGTCTCAAATAATTCTTATAGTGGCACCTACAATGTAGGGCTGTGGCAATGGAATGTGCCAAGATGGTAAGCAACACAGAGAAACAGCTTGTTCACAAAAGCACTCAAACATTCTCTACTGCTATTATGAGTGCCACCCCCATCCTTGTGGCAGCGTCATTAGGTGCTGATGCTGCGCTGTGAGGGAACAAGGTAATTTGTGCTTAGTTGGTATCATCTATGCTGAGAAGTCACATTCCTTTGAACTTTCCACATAGGTTACTAACATCCTGCTTAAGCTGCCTTTTCAAGTTACTAATACATCCCGCTTACACTACCTTTTAAAAAAATTAATTTTCCTTTTGTGCCGCCACATGAGATCGACCCCGGAGGCAACTGAACCACTTTGGACACGAGCGGCGCCCCCCAAAATGCCTCCAAACTGTGTGCTCGGAGCTACTGGCCCAAGCGCTGCCGGCAGGGTATGGTCTTTTCTCTCTCAACTCTTTCTTTTTGAACGCAGCGAGGCAACAGCCGGCTTTTAGACTATGCAGGAAGCCTGGGAAAGCCGATGGGGTGGGACTTCCGGATCCGCCCTGTGCCGAGGATATTTAAGCACAGAGCCATGTGGGGACGCTCCTTTGTGCCGCCACGCGAGATCGACCCCGGAGGCAACTGAACCACTTTGGACACGAGCGGTGCCCCGAAAATGCCTCCAAACTGCGTGCTCGGAGTTACTGGCCCAGGCGCCGCCAGCGAGTGATGCAATTACCAAAAGAATTTTCCCTGGACTTCATATAGAAATCCAAAACCGCGCGGCTCCGACCTAATATCTCTTGATTGTCAGCAACGTGTAAATGTTCCTTTTTAGCAGGGCTTACCTTGGGGGCAAACTCCAAACAATAGTACTGAGTTTTTTGTTGAAGGGTAAAAGATTGTAGCGATAGAATTTTAGGCAGAATTTTCCCTGGACTTTATATAGAAACCCAAAATCGCGCGGCCGCGGCAGCCTAATGTCATCTAATCATCAGCAATATGAAATGGTTCCTTTGTAACGGGTTGGACTTTGGGGGGACCATAATAGGGTTAAAGTTTGTAGTGACGTGTAATTTCTGGCTGTACTTTCCCTGGACTTTATACAGAAATTCAAAGCTGCGAGGTCGCTGCCATGGCCGCGCGACCTAATGTCATTTAATCATCACCAATATGAAATGGTTCCTTTTTAATTGGTCGGACTTTGGTGGGAAATCCTAACAAGAATAGTAAGTCTTTTGCTGAAATATTGAAGGCAATCAAAGTGGTAGCCATCTCTATAGACTGAACTAAGCCATATCCCCACGCCGGCTGAGAAGAAATATCCTTCTTTCTCGGGAAGAAATGCGGCGTGGCGTTAACCATAGTATGATGTCCATTAAGCTGACACGGACCTGGTGGCTTGGGAATGGGATACAAGGGAATAAATTACTATGTACTTGGAACAGCGGGACGCTGGTGGAACCTCGAGCTGGGGCCGATACCAGCGTATTACTTTTGGTTCCAGAAACTGCTGGCAGACATTCTACCAGACTATCAACTAAGCCAGAGCCCCACGCCGGCTGATGACGGGAAATAACCATCTTTTTCATTTTTTTTTCCCTTTGTCAGGCAGCGTGGTGATTACTAAACAGGCATGAACTCGGTGGGACGAGGGGGGGGGAAATAGAAAAGTTATGTAACAAACAGTGGGACTTAATATCTCTACATTCTCAGCAATGGAGAGCTATCAAATGCTTCCTTGACAGTAGGACTGTCTTTTCTTTTTTGGGGGGAAACCCTAGCAACAATAGTGAGTTATGTGTTGAAACATGGACTGTAACCAAGATAAAGTGTAAACGAAGTGAAATTTATCACTTTCAAGGGCGGGGACTGGGGAGGTGGGAGGGGGTGGGAGGTATAATGGGGTGGTTGGTGATGGAATATGGGCACTGGTGAAGGGAAGGGTGTTTGAGTATTGTATAACTGACATAATCCTGAGAGAACTATGTAACCCTCCACATGGTGATTCAATAAAATTTATTAAAAAATTAATTTTTGTGGTTTTTTGGGGGGTCATACCCAAAGATGGGGTTTACTACTAGCTCTGCATTTAATAGCTATTCCTGGCAGTGTTCAGGAATGCTGGGGATTGAACCCAGGTGGGCCAAGTGCAAGGAAAATGTCCTATTCTCTGTACATCAGTCCAGCCCCTACACTCCCTTTCCAGTTTCACTTCACACTACGGCCTTTCAGCACAATTAGTCCCAGAAACTCCTCAGATAATCCTCAGATATGTCTATATACTTAAATGATGCAAACTACTGCCTTTCTTTTAGTGCCCTGTTATGCTGCTAAGTGATAAAGGAACTCAGCAAAGCTTTCTACCTCCTTTCCCTCTACCTGAATGAAAACAGGTGCAAATTCCCCCGTCTAGGATCCTACAAAATATACAGAATTTCTGTCCGGCACTCCATCCACCTCATGACTGACCCAGGGCAAAGGAAATACCACCTTCTGCTGGGATAGTATCCCCTGTTCCAAGCTCTTCAGTTTTTTGACTCATTTTCCTCCCTCATCTTCTCTCATTTATCAGCCCTGATGTTTATCCTGATTTCCTATGGATCATATGTAATCTGATTTAGAATGGCTTTTATTTTATCTGGCATTCTTCCGGATCCCATTGTTTATGTTATCCTTCCTCCAAATGCAAACGCATCCATTTTTATCACTGACCACCTTCCCCAACTTTTTTTCCCCAACTTTTCGCAGGAGCAAATTCCCTTCCCTGCTGACTTATCTGGCTAGTAGTCTACTTGCTAATTTTACTTACTGAAAGACCAGAGAGCAGAAAGAATGACTTTGTATTTTAAATATTACTTTGTTCTAATAACTCTCTGCATTCTGAGAAAAAAAAAAGACTCCTTATTTGGGTATGCTGTAATCTCTGTCTGTAATCTCCAAAAAGGTATGAACAGATTTTTCTATTCAGAATCTATTTCACAAAAACAATAATTTCCTAATCTTGTAATATGGTTCCCTGGGTGGCATTTCTTCTTCCATCTCCATGTTTAAATCTGTTATATTCATTAGTAACTCCCTTGCCAAGAATTTCCAAGTTAATTGGTCATTGACATCTTATTGGTTTTTTTCTTCACTGTTCTGGCCAATAGAAATTCAGCAAAACTCATCCATATCTCTCCTATTTGTCCTTCCATGAAGGCTATTGGCTGGCCCTGACAAAGTTCTTCATGAATAAGCCTTGATGACACATCTTATAAAACATATCAAGATGAGGCTGGAGCAATAGCACAGCTGGTAGGGCATTTGCCTTGCACGTGGCTGACCCGGGTTTGATTCCCAGCATCCCATATGGTCCCCTGAGCACTGCCAGGGGTGCTTCCTGAGTGCAGAGCCAGGAGTAACCCCTATGCATGACCAGGTATAACCCAAGAAGCAAAAAAAAAAAAAACAAAATAAAACAAAACAAAAACACCAAACAAACAAAACAACAGATCAAGAAATGGCTTTACTTATAGACTTTTTCATTTTTCCCCCTTTTTTTGGCAGTAGGGGTAGGGGGTGTGGGATTTGTCTTGCCATACTTAGCCATACCCGTCATGTTCAGGGTTCACTCCTGGTGCTGCTCAGTGGACCATACAAGGCACCAGGCGTAAAACCCGAGTCAGCCACATGCAAGGCAAGCACCTTCCTTACCCACTGAACTAGATCTCTCCCCACTGGCTTTGCTTATAGATAAGGTGTTTTGTACTTCTGTCTAAGCTTCAGAATCTTTATAATTTTCGGGGGCAGGGGGTTGGATCAACTCTGTCTGTGCTTCAGGGCCAACTTCTGACTGCTCAAGATTCACTCGTGGCTGTACTTTGAGAACTATACAAGGTTGTTAAGGATTGAACCAGACTTGACTGTGAGCACTACAATTACGTTGTCTCCTGTAGTTTGTCTCCTGTAGTTTATCTCTGGCCTCCAGATCCTTTTGAAGGTGGAGAGCACAATAATTATTCTGGGAGTTAATTAGTATAATGTGTCTATTACTCTATAAACCAGGCATCACAGCACTCAAGAGTTTAAAGACAATGTCGTCAGGTTTCCAGTCTAAAGTTTTCTCCATATTTACTCCTTTCATATAGTGAATGCCTATTCTTTTGTAAATAGTTTTCTATTTTATGAAAATAGAATCAGTCAGTGTCAGTGCTGTGCTGTGGTCTGAGTTCTCCCAAGGCTGCATGGTCTCTTGTTTTCAGCTGTGGTTTCTATTTTTTTTAAAAAGAGTCTCAAATGAAAACCTATTGACATTTTTTTGCTTTTTTGGGTCTCACCCAGTAATACTCAGGGGTTACATCTGTCTCTACATTCAGGAATTACTCCTGGAGGTACTTGGGGACCATATGGGATGTCGAGGATTGAACCCCCAGGTTGACGGCATGCAAGGCAAATACCCTGCCCACTTGTACTATCGCTCCAGCCCAAGAACCTATTAATTTTAAAAAGACAAAGACAAAAATACCCTAGACTAAGTTCTTAGAAGTGTTTAAAAATTTTCTCTCTTGAGATAAAGGGATTCTCACCGGCTTCATCAGGGAGGTCAAACTCTTCTCCTACATGTTGGTCTGTTTTGTAGTATGAAGCCCCTGCTTCTGGCCCCTGGAAGCTATGAGGTTGCGCTGTGCTTTTAAGAACTTTTTAGAAGAAAACCAGTGTCATGAACAGCACAAACTAGAAAAGTGCGCTCTAAAGGTCTTCTTGGAGATTGAATCTTAGAAATTGAATCTCTGCAACAGCTTATAAAGCTTTTTTGATTTTGTTTCCTTCCTTACATAAATTCTTATGCATCTCACTAGAAATTTAAAGTACTTCAAGATTTTCAAGCTCATTGTTGTTCAGAAGTTTCTCCTGTTAGGATTGACAGTAGAGTCTGCCTTACACTGGTTCTTTCCCAGTGACCATCGCATGAGAGTTGGTTGTTTAGAACAGGTATTTGTTTTATCCCACATGTGGGAACCACTACTATTCACCCACAAGACAACACCATATACAGAACGTGACTTCATTTTTCTAAAGGCAAAAAAGTTTTAAATAGGATTTTTGCATAGTGGTTTCCATAAAAGTTTCCTGTCAATTCTAGATAATACCACTTCACTTTAAGATTTTTGGTTGATTCTCCATTTTATAAAGAAATGCAAACATGTCTTCCACCATCCCCTACCAAGTCTACTAACCTTTCACTTTTTTCCTCATGATCTCGATTTCTCCTAAATTCAATTAAAAAAGAAATTTTCCCAATCCTAAAGTAGCTTGTGAATTGCATTAGAGTTATCACATTTTTGCACCAGCTGAAGGAATTCTTCCATAAAATGATTTCCCCTTTTTCTTAGTTTTTCCTGAGACCTTCACATTCTACACTTTTGTTCAGAAGTTCAGGACTCCCAGAGGCCGGAGAGAAGGACAGTGGGTGAGAGAAGTACAGTGCCTTGCATGGGGCCAACCTGGAATTGGTCCCCATCACCACATATGGTCCCGTTGGTCTGCCAGGAGTGATTCCTGAGCAGAACCAGAAGGAAACCCTGAGTATTGCTGGGTATGGTCCCAAAGCAAAACAAAGTAATTTATTTATCTTTTATTTTTTTAAATGTATTCTTTTATTGAATCACCATGTGGAAAGTTACAAAGCTTTCAGGTCTAAGTCCCAGTTATACAATGCTCGAACACCCATCCCTTCACCAGTGCACATATTCCACTACCAAGAATCACAGTATACTTCCCCCCTATCCCCCCACCTCCCCAGCCCCCACCCCACCTGTGTAACTGATAAATTTCACTTTTCTTTCACTTTACTTTGATTACAAAAGTAATTTATTTTTAACATCTAATATCTTTATCTTTTACCTTTTAACTTGTATTTTATATGCACTATAATATTTCTAAAATGTTAATATAATATATGCACATAAGTTATGAATAAATAAATACCCACAAATACATAAACATTTTATACTGGTGTTACAATTAAAATAGAAAGCATTTTGAAACTATTGCTCAATGGACTAGAAATTATCAGGGCTGCTTTTAAAATTTTCAGTGGAAAATCTTCCAGCTTTAAGTTTGAGAAATAAGCCCACAGAGGTCAAAGAGATAATATAGGGGAAACCACTTTTCTTGCATGTGGTCAGCTGGGTGTGACTCAGACACCAAAAAAGTAAAATAAAAAGAGAAACTTAAATAAACTCACAGGCCAGGGATATGGGTTAGTAGTAGAGCCTACAGCTTGCATGTGTGAGCACCTATGAGGACCTAGGTTCAGTCCCTGGTAAAACACACACACACACACACACACACACATACACACACATACACACATGGAACTTGAATCAATTTTGGTTTACTATTGAATTTTTTCTCTTGTAAAGTAATAAAGCAGGGTATCATTATTCACAAGCTCCATGGCTTCCAATTTATTAATTTATTCAAATATTTATCAACCACATCCTGTCTGTAGAGTGTAACAAGGCAGACCTCCTCAAAGTTGCTAAATTAGATACTTAGAATTTTAACACAATTCTAATTGCATTTGAGTTTCATTTCCCATAGACTGCTGCTCAAATATGCAAATCAGATTACAGAAAGAAGTTTGTTATTGCCCAAGACTAGAATCTAAAAATACAAATAACTTCCAGTTAATTCCTAGGTTAAAAACTAGTTTCCAATAAAGGACTAATTTTTTCCTTTCACTTCTTATTTTCACCTTCTAATGCATTCAAATGCTACCTATTCTTAGAAGCATCCATGGTTGAATAGAATCAAGCTTAAACAGAATAGCAGAGGATGTAGAATATGGTAGTAAATACCGTAAACAGCTACTAGTACTTGCTATGAGAGTATCCAAAACACTTTTAATCACTTAATCTTTAATAATGAATATTCAACATTTTATCTTGTTGACACTTAACATTGATAGTAAGGCCAATTTTATTTTATTTTGTTTTTGAACCACACCCAGAAGTCCTCAGGGACTACATTGGTTCTGTGCTCAGGGATCACTCCTGGCAGACTCAGGGAACCATAAGAGGTACTGGGGATCTAACATAGGTGGGCTACATGCAAGGCAAACCCCTTACCAGCTGTACTATTGCTCCAGCCCTATAATGTCAATTTTGAAAATGAGTTGAAACACACTGTTAATTTAGTTAAATTTATATACAATAAGGAGAAATCAGGAAGTAGCTCCTGGCAGGCCAAAGAACATGAACAGGTCTTAATATTTTATTTTACTTTATTATTTGACACTCTCAAGCAGGGTGTCTAAGGGTCCCAGAGGTTACTTTACGAATCTGGACAGACAGGTAAATGCAAGGGCTGATGTAAAGAATCACCAGGTATAAACCTGGTGGTGTTCAGAGTGTCAGAAGGAAGGTACTGAGTATTGAACTAGGGTCTTTTGCATGCAAGGCATGTGTGTCTGATCACTGAGCTATCATTGTGGCCCCAAAAGCATGCGATTGGAATTACTACATTCTAATATGACTCATTTGACAAATATAACTTTTTTCTTTTTATAAACTTTATTAAGATAAAATTTAACCAAAATAATTATACCTGCTTAAAGAGTACAGTTTGTAGTTTGCACAAATGTATTCAGTCAAAATATCTAACAGTATTGTGCTTTTGTGAGAAATAGAAATTGAGGAATCAACACTTTCTCTTTATAAACTGTTCCACTATTCCTTATTTGGTTCATTGTTCTGAATTTTGTCATAATGCAATCACTTTAGCTTTCTTATAATTTAGCATTTACATTCTACTTTTTTCCATGACTACTTCAAAACTGATACTTTATATTTCAAATAATTTTTTGTAGAAAGTATACATATTTGGTTTTTTATCTTATCATCTTGCTCTTTGTTTTCTGTTTATCTAAACCCACCTGTTCTTTGTTCTTTGTTTCTTTCTCCAGCCTTCTTTTATATTGATTTATTTAATTTTTTGGTATTTTCATTTATTGCCACTTTGATGTGTTAACTACATCTCCTATTGCCATTTTGCAAATAATATACAGTTCCTCATTTCCTACCCATTGCTTAAATAAAATTTACATTGAAGTTAAATTTATGAGATTCTCAGGATAAATTTAGCTTTATTTGCCCAAGAGTGTCAAATACTGCTAGTTTCCTCTCTCTTCTCCAATTTATTTTCATAAAAAGATTGAAAATGCTTTTATAATAAAGTATTACTTTCTTAGAATTGTTTTGCTTGCCTAAAGAGAATAATATAAAGTAGAAGCACTAAAAGGACCTAAGATATCAAGGAAAAAAGTAATATAATTGGTGATCCAGGGTAATAGTTGCATTTCTAGACTATAATTCAAATGTTGAGGAAAGGGATTAGGTGATAAATCCCTTTCAACTAAGAATAAATACAAATAAATTATGCATTGACTTATGCTCCCCGGGGCGTATCCGATATGCCAAAAACAGTAACAAGAAGTCTCACAATGGAGACGTGATTGGTGCCCGCTTGAGCAAATCAATGAGCAACAGGGTGACAGTGCTACAGTGAAGAAAAAATACAGAAAAATACATTTGCCATTTCTTTAAGTTTTGTTGGTGCAACAATATGAAATACATTCCTTTTATGCTTGAGAAGGGATGGAGTAGGCTGGGGGATGACAGGGACCCTAGGAATACTAGTGTGGGATTGGTGTTGCAACATCTCATACCTGAAACAATTGTTATGAGCAATTTTAATAAATCAAGGTATCTTAAATAAATAAATAAATATATAGTTCATATATATGAAAGAATAAATACAGATATAGCAGTGGTTGAAACCCTGTTTTGAAGCTGGCCTATAATCTTTCAAAGTCAAAAAAGAAAATTTTCTCATAGTAAGATTTTAATATGAACAAAGATAGGTGCAACCATTTATCTAAATATAGGATTTGTAAAGGTTTAAAATTTAAAATAGACAATCCCTGAATGGTAGATTTTACTTAATTTAAAATAAAATAGTTCTGTTTGCAAACCAAATCTATTTTAAAGAAAGTAGGATTAAGAATGTTTACCCATCTGTCACTGGATAAATGTTATTTATCTACTTTTGAATAAATGGAGCTAAAATCCTAGAATTTCTTATCTTAAGGAGTATATACAATAATGTTCATACTTTCTGAAAGAAAGTAATTTTCTTTTATTTTGAGGCCACAAAAAAGGGATTATTTCTGGGTGTGTGTTCAGGTCATGGTACCTGTCTGTTTTTTTTTTAACCTTCTGTAACATCTTTCCAACCTAAGAGAATTATATTTTAAAAACTAAATTTAAAGACTGTTGAAATTGGTGGCCAGAATGATAGTACAGTGGGCAGGGCACTTGCCTTGTACACGGCCAACTTGAATTCAGTCTCCAGCATCCCATATGGTCCCCTGAGCACTGCCAGGAATAATTCCTGAGTGCAGAGCCAGGAGTAATCCCTGAGCATTGCCAGGTATTACTAAAAAAGCCAAAACCAAACAAAGATAGCCTCTTATGAAGGATTGTTGTATTTTAGTGATTCATTCCCTTTTTGATTAAATCAGTATGTTTCCCCCATATTTATATTTTTCCCTCACCATGGATTATACATACAGACAGTGTGTATGTTTGCACATGTGTGTGTGAGAGAGAGAGAAAGAGAGGGGGGGATGGGGAGAGAGCTTGACATCTGGAAAGTTTGCAACCCAGCTGGTGGAGTGGGTGTTTTGGGTGTTTTAAGTCACTGGCCCATCTAATTTCTGGGACACAGTGATGTCACCTTAGAATATAATTCTTTAAACAACAAATTCTCCATTTCCACACTTAATATTTTTCTATCAAAAAATACACTTTTTTTTTTTAAATGAGAATAAACTCATTGTCTTAAAATGTTTAGAATCTAGGCTTAATCCTGAGGATTTTGAACAATGATGTGAGAACAAATCTTGATAGTATTCAAAGGCTTGTGAAAGTCAATGAGGTTGTGGAGACTAATCTATGCAATCAGAATATAACAATATAGAAGAAAAATATTATTGTGTAGCAAATTGGGTTCTCCTGTTCATTGTCTAGTATTTATATATAAAAACATTTCCTACAGAGAAAAAAAATACATGGAAGCAATATGAGAATGCTTATTAATTCCCAGAGAAAAGTCTTTTTATGTTCATCTACAATTAACAGCAGCAATAACAAAAGAGGCACAGTCTTGGTCAAATACTCTATAGCACAGCTTTGTATTTATTTAGTATTTAAATGCAACTGAAGAAAATACTTCAGTTACAATTCTTAGGACTCTGTTATCTATCATTTTCTATGAGTCTTTATTCGATTTTTTCTTATTTAATTAACTTGATTTAAAATAATTAAAGCAGCACTGTAGCAGTGTCATCCTGTTGTTCATCGATTTGCTTGAGTGGGCACCAGTACATCTCCATTGTGAGACTTGTTACTGTTTTTGGCATATCAAATATGCCCTGGGTAGCTTGCCAGGCTCTGCCATGCTGGCTGAATACTCTCGGTAGCTTGCTAGGCTCTCGGAGAGGGACCAAGGAATCGAACCCAGGTTGGCCGCGTGCAAGGCTAACACTCTACCTGCTGTGCTATTAAGGTAATGTTTATATAAATAATTTTAAATATTAGCTATATTGATTAAGAATGGCTAGAATCAGAATTTGGGTTTCCATTTTTTATGATGTGGGGATTTTAGCTAGACATAGGCAATTTTTCCATCTGCAATTATGATTTTATCATATTGCATTCATTTTGATGTCTTTCCTAGTACTATCTCTAAGAATTATATCTTCATTCTCCTTATGTCTTTTATGGCTTTTCTGTGTGTGGTTTAAAAATTCTCTTCAAAAATATTTTATTATTACTATCACCTTGGGTGAATTAATTTCTTCTACTCAGCTATTAGTAATTTCTTGTGTTTTATGGGGTGAAGCTCCTAAGTCGTGTCCTTGCTTATGATTTTCAGCCAACTTGATTCAGTGCAAGAGCCTGGGGATGAGGTGCTGCTCGATGGGGGCAGGTTCCCTGGGCTACCCAGGCATTTTTCTAAGATCTCCAGGACTATGTGAGGTGATTCTTGGGAACCTTCAGGGCTACCCACCACAGGGGACCAAGTGGTGTCAAGGATCCAATAGAGTGGTTGGATGTATGCAAGGCATGCAAGTTAACTACTATTCCACCTCCTTGCCTTGACTTCTAATTGAATTGCTTGGTCATATTCAGCCTTTAGTTTTTTTAAATCTTTAAAAAAAATCTGGCCCAGGGGCTGGAGTGATAGCACAGCAGGTAGGGTGTTTGCCTTGCATGCAGCCGACCCAGGTTCAAATTCCAGCATCCCATATGGTCCCCTGAGTACCGCCAGTAGTAATTCCTGAGTGCAGAGCCAGGAGTAACCCCTGTGCATCGCTGGGTGTGACCCAAAAAGAAAAAAAATATATCTGGCCCAGTTAAAAAACATTTCATCTTTGTTTATGATTTATAGAAACCACAAGTAGTTATTTATATGTAAGAGTTTCATTTTTTGTTTTGGTAAATTATTTTTTGTGATGTACTTAGATTCTTCATCTTCAGAACAATTTCCTTTTTGCATAGATATGCCAACAGAGTTGTTGTATTAAAAATCAGAAATGAAATAATATGGAACCCAAGAGATAGTATAGAAGGTCAGGCACTTGTCTTGCACATGGCAAATATGGTTCAATCCCTAGCACCACGTACAGTCTCCTGAGCACAGTTAAGAGTGATATCTGAGCATAGACAGGTTTGGCCTAGATCCTAAAAAAAGAAAAGCAACAAAAACAAGAGAAGATAAAAGAGAAGAAAAAAAACACTAATACCCTGATATTACAATTTTTATTTGACCTTGAGTTGAGTTCTGTTCAATATTATAAGAAAATGAAATCTGAGCATAATTCTAAAATGCCACTAGTTTTATATGTTATGATCATTTACATAGATAAATAATATATGCATTACTAAAAATAGTAGGAGAGTTTAGCAAACAGGCTAGAAATATGATGCCTGCCAATTTTCGATATATCTTGCTATGCCAGTAGTAAAGTACTAGAAAATGAAATTGAGGTGATGAAACCATTTTCAGCAGTTTCAGGAAGACTTAGTTATATAAAAATAAATCTATAAAATATGTATAAAGTCCTAGAGGGAAAATTATAAAACCTGATTATACAATATTAAAGACTATGCATATAAAGGAACCTCATTTTTATGAATACAAAGAGAACACTATAGAGATATCAATTTTTCCAAACTGATCATATAATAGCTATGTTGAATTATATATATTTATATAGCATGATTTTCACTTTCTTTAATAATTAGCATTTTGCGGGGCTGGAGAGATAGCACAGCGGGTAGGGCATTTGCCTTGCACGCGGCCGACCCGGGTTCGAGTCCCAGCATCCCAGGGCCAGGGGTAATTCCTGAGTGCAGAGCCAGGAGTAACCCCTGTGCATCGCCGGGTGTGACCCAAAAAGTAAAAATAATAATAATAATAATAATAATTAGCATTTTGCTATATGTATCATAGTGATAGAAGAATAAAATACATCCCATGAGTTGTAGTGAATATATTTGAAGTCCAGAAACAAATTAACTTTACCATAATTTCTCCACAGAATCATTCTTGTCTAAAATAGGATTTAATATATCCAAGTAGATATAAAACTAACGTGGCAGGTATAGAATTAGTAAAATTAACTCACATTCTTAAAAATAGTAAATGAAGATCACTCCACCAAATTCATTAGTATTAATACTTGTAAGATACTGCATATTTACAAACAACAAAAATAAAATAATATAATTGTGATATTTTAAGTGGTTTTTTTAGGTTGAAAAGTGACTTTGAAATAAAAAAAATTAATGTCTTTTTATCCAAATTTTATATCATTAACATTCAAATATAGGTTTATAATAAATGTTTTCCATTTAGCTAGGGGGTGAAAAATACCATAAGTATCAATGGAATAATTATAAAGTTTAATGTTGTTATTAATTAAATTATATAAAAGATTACTCAAATAGGGGTCAGAGACATAGAATAGAGGGTAAGGTGCGATGCTAGTCTTGCACACAGCTGGAACAAGTTCAATCCCTGACACCTCATGTGATCCACTGAGCCCAAAAAGAGTGATCCCTGAGCTCAGAGCTGGAAGTGAACCCTAAGCATAGCTGGGTGTGTCACCCCTGAAAAAAATCCCCAGAAAAATAACTCGCATAAATTATCTTGAAAATTATGTGCTGCAAATACTATATATATAAATATATATAACATATATATATGCATACATAAAAATTTGTTGGAAGACCTAGATAGATAAGATCTCTATTAGGGTAAGACTTCCTCATTTCCTTGGAGATATCTCCATATAAACTAGTGCTAACTAAATCTTATGAATCCTGGTAAGTTGTAATATTATTGAGAATAAGACAAATCTTTACATGTCATAAATTGTTTGACATATTTTATTGTTCGAATAAAAGGGTCATGTTTCTTCCTTGCTGAGAGTGTCACAAAAAACATTAATGTAGAGGTGTTCTTGCATAAGTAACATCATTTCTTTGATGGCAGATCAGAGAGCATTGTTGGTCTCCTAGTCTAACTTTGCATTTATCTTTGAAGAAATATTGGAATCTTAACTTATAAAGATTATACAAAACTAAAACATAATAATAATCTGTAAATATTTGATACATTGCTTTATCAGCAAAGGAATTTAACCTAAAATGCTGCTGTTTTATTATGAAGCTTAATCTTACCCCAGACCATCTATATGAAAATCTCTCTGGATAATAATGGAATTTTGCATTACTATAAAGCTCCCAGGATGGTTCTAATAATAATTATGTTTTAAAAAGTACTTCTCAAAATTCTGAAAAAAATAAAGAAAATGTCAATTTTGTTCTCTTTTAACATATGCCTTACACTATTTGAGCAGTGGATGGGGTATGATAGATCAGACCACCTGACCTCTGTTCTTTTTGTTCTCCTCTCCATACTACAAAGGCAGCCAACCCCCGTATAGCTTCTTTTGATTCAGGGCCTGCACACAAAATGTTTATTTTTCTTTTCTTTTTGGGTCACACACGGCGATACACAGGGGTTACTCCTGGCTTATGCATTCAGGAATTAGTCCTGGTGGTGCTCAGGGGACCATATGGGATGCTGGGAATAGAACTCGGGTCAGTCGTGTGCAAGACAAATGCCCTACCCACTGTGCTATCGCTCCAGTCCCAGAAAGTTTATTTCTAAGACTTGAATTCAAAACTTAAAGGGTGAGAGAATGCATTCAAGGCCTCTATTTTGCTATTAAGATCTAGTTCATGTGGCATGACTACAATTAATATATCTGGATATGCTTCTTGATTCCTTGATGGTAGTTAAGTCACCAGCTGCCGAGGTGATTTCTCCATCAGTAGTTTTCTAATCATAACAGAAATAACTGATTTCTTTAACAGATCAGTTTCTTTTTTTTTTCTTTCTTTTTTTTTTTTTGGTTTTTTTGGTCACACCCTGCTATGCTCAGGGGTTACTCCTGGCTCTGCACTCAGGAATCTCTCCTGGCAGTGCTTGGGGGACCATATGGGATGCTGGGAATCGAACCTGGATCGGTCGGGAGCAAGGCAAGTGCCCTACCTGCTGTGCTATGCTTCCAGCCCCAACAGGTCAGTTTCTGTGGTGGTATTCTGAAAGTAATCTTGAAAACTCAATTTGGCCTAAAACCTATTTCTTCACCTCTTCTCAGAAGTATGAAAAATTATGAATTCGCTATATTTTGTTCTGTTTCTCTTAAAAGAGGTAGAGTATAATTTTAAATCTTTAACTCCTCCCAGACCAATGTCTTCTTTTATAGCTACCTGATAATTACTCAGAATTTGACATTTCATGTACAAAGTAAATAAGAATTCCAAGAACATAAGCCTTCTGAAACAAAATTTGAAAAAATACTTACAACTTATAATAATCCATAATAAGCAGGTCAGAGGATCCACTGAAAGAATAATTTCCAGGGCTGGAGCAATAGCAGGGTAGGGCGTTTGCCTTGCACTCGGCTGATCCGGGTTTGATTCCCAGCATCCCATATGGTCCCCTGAGCACCTCCAGGAGTAATTCCTGAGTGCAGAGCCAGGAGTAACCCCTGTGCATCGCTGGGTGTGACCCAAAAAAGGAAAAAAAAAAGAATAATTTCCAACCATTTTGATACCTGATTTTACACCAATGGCATGGTACAAAATTCTTTTATTTCTGCCTTTAAAATTTCATTACACATTTGGATGACATGTGCCTGGAAATATATATATCATCAAAAGGGGCTAGGAGATAGCACAGTGATTAACCAAAACAGGTTCTATTTTAGCTTCTGTTCCCCAGAGCATCACTAGGCGTAGCTCTGGAGGCCTTCAGCACGCTGGGCTGGGTCAGATATCCCTTGCACTGCAAGGTCAGAGCAGCAACATGAAGATGCAAATCTGTGTTTTAAAAAGTTCTCAAACTTCAGTGGATAAAGGCCTGAAGATCAGGTGTGGCTGAAAAAAGATTAAAAAAAAAAAGACTGTCAAAAGATTAATAAAGCATTCTGACTGTTTGAATTCAAAGGGTGGTTTTAGAGATGGAGGGAGAATGACAAAGTAGAGAAATATTTAAGAAGTGATCTAGATAAGCCTTGACAGGACCTTGATTATAAAGAATAGAGGGTTAGAAGTGATTTTGTTTTCTCATTTGTGCAGTTGGGTTTATGTGAATGTCATTCACAAACATGTTCTCGCATTCACATACATGTCACAGACATGTTTGTGAACTAGGTATGGAGAAAGATTTCATTTCTGTTAAACTGGCACCTTTCTTTATGTTAAGCCAACATCAAGTTGAATCTTGGACTTGGCAGTTGGAGTAAGATGTGTTCTGAGCCTGTCTCAAGTTTTTGGTGAGAAAAGTTTAAATGCAATGAACTAAGGTTTCAGTGGGAGGGGAGAGGGGAGGAGGGAGGAGGCAGGGAAAGGGCGTGAGAAAGGGAGAGAGGGAGGGAGAAATCATAGCTGGCAAACTCAAGTCCCCCTGCAAAGGGAAGAGAGTGGCTTTTCATTAGATGTCTGTACTAGAAACACAGAAAGAAACTTGAAGGAGAGACTCCAATTAAAAAAAAAAAAATTTAGAATCCTTGACATTTTTCACCTTCCTTGAGGTACTGTGGACCAAGACAAACTAATAGCAAATTGATTCTCACAGTTTCTCTAGATCCTTCCACCCTCACCCCAGGCTACCAATCTGTATGCAGATTGCATTTAGCTAAATATATCCTCAGGAAACCAAAATGTCTTATAATACAGGTCATTTAAAATCTTACTAAATGACCTTCTGTCCGTTTTTTTTTTCCCACATAGATTCTATATTCTGTTGAAGAAAGAAAAAAAGAAAAAGAACATTCTTTATTTTCAGAACTCATTAGTGAATTCAAGCCACACTCTTCCTTTTGTCCCTATTTCATCTCTGTCCGGTTCTCACGTTCTTAGAAAAAGAAATGAGAACTTTAAATTCGCTGGGCTTGCGCTGGGAAGAGTCCAAAATGAGTTAGTTTTCCATTGACACTCTGCTGGTGTAGCCTTCCCGGTACAATGTAGGAAAGGCATTTACACCATCTCCCATTCTTTCCTAGTTTGGCATAGTTATGCCTTTGGCCCCCCCTGCAAATATGAGAGAGAATCAAAGACACCATTCAGACTCCTTTGTCTTTAAAGTCTGGCCTTTTAGAAGCTTTCTTTAAGGGGGGTCCTCATTTGTAGCCTGCTTTTGCCATTAACGGAAATCAATCTCAATGTCCTATTATCCCTCTTTTTTTTTTTCTCTTCACACTCTGACATTGCTCTTGCCAAGTTTTCAAGCTGAACCTGAAAGACCCTCTCTCATTTCCTGCTGCCAGTCTCCCCCGCAGCCCCCACCCCGCATTGAGTCCTTGCAGAGTTTTTCTCAGGCTCTGTGAGGGCTATGGGAGTGAGGCCTGGGAGGAGCTGGGCCTGCCCTGCTAACCCAGTGGCCTGAGCCAATCGCGGAGGAGCCTCGGTCCACCCGTTCCACCTCCCCCGCACAGTCCCTGGGAAAGAGGGACAGAGGAGGGGTGTGTTCGCTATTCACATCCTTGGCTCTCTGCCTGCCTCTTTTCCAAATAAGAAGGCTGGAGCTGCTGCGGGGTGCTTCAGAGGTCTTCTGGATTGAAGAGCCTTGCTTCTTGCCCTTCTGTGTCTGAAGACAACGGAAAAGAGCAAAGATGGTCGAGGCTTTCTGTGCTACCTGGAAGCTGACAGATAGTCAGAATTTTGATGAGTATATGAAGGCCCTGGGTATGTAAAACAAAAAGATATTCTCTGCTTTTTGGGGTCACATCGGGGGACGGACAGGGGTTATTCCTGGCTCTGCACTCAGGAATTACACCTAGCGGTGCTTAGGGGACCATATGGGATGCTGGGAATCAAACCCGGGTTGGCCACGCGCAAGGCAAACGCCCTACTCGCTGTGCTATCACTCCAGCCACAGATGTTCTCTTCTTAACTATAGGTTAAGACACTTGGAGATTTCTTTTTTCTGCCCATCAGATTAGCAAGAGACAAAGACAGAGCACATTGTCATAATGGATGATGAGCTATGCATGTCCCACAGAATGGATTTTTAAATGAGCAGACTTCTGCTTTTCTTGTTCGAGGTCAAGTAGTGGCAAATATGGAAGTTGTGCAGGATGTGAAGTGTGGTACCTTTCAACTTTTCTCTTTAGCATCAGCTATTATTTGTGCATAACAATGTGTTTATTGTTACAGCTGAGCTGTTATATTGCAATATTAAGCTAAACATGCTCTGATAAAATTTCTACTTTGGAACATGGACATAGGCTAGGAAAGGAAGATTTCTGCTTTGTGAGCCATTCTGGAAGTTACAACCGACTGTATTGCTTCCCTTTGTTATATTAGGGGTTGGTTTTGCCACTAGGCAGGTGGGCAATGTAACCAAACCAACAGTGATCATCAGTCAGGAAGGCGACAACGTGGTGATAAGGACTCAGAGCACTTTCAAAAACACAGAGATTAGTTTCCATCTGGGAGAAGAATTTGATGAAACCACTGCAGATGACAGAAATTGCAAGGTAAGACATCTCTCAGGTGGGAATCGGGAAGAAGGAATAAAGAGAGATTCTTAATTTTCTCTTCTAAGATGGTGAGGAATAAAGAATGTTCTCAGCATTTCAATTTGAAGGAAAAACAACAGGGTCAATTTTGTCTTTTCATTGTGTGTTAAGAGTGCTTGCTATAGCGCAATGCTCCAATCTATTTGTCTTTACGACGTGTTTTTTATAGTATATATCAAATCTGCTCTTCATGATATATAAAATAGTGTTGGTTTGATGGAAAGATTGCATTTTATGAGACATATCTGGTGGCCTCAGATTGACAGCTTGCCTGAGTCTAAAACTTTGTTTAAAAGAAGGTTGCTAGTCAGAAAGTGTTTGTTTAGGTTATTGCTAACATTTCTGCATTTAGATATGCATTCTTAAATTATGACATTAAATTTTACAAAATTATTCTAAAAGCATAAGATAACAGAGGATAGAGCAGTGATATTATATGACAGTCATGTGACATTCAATTGTAAAACATGAAAAATCACTTCACTTGACTTGCACATCAAAATTCTGACTATTGTTTGTGCTCTATTTTGTTTTCACCTCAGTCGGTGGTTAACCTAGATGGTGATAAACTCATTCATGTGCAGAAGTGGGATGGCAAAGAAACAAATTTTGTAAGAGAAATTAAGGATGGCAAAATGGTTATGGTAAGTAATGCCAACGCTCTCTTCTTCCTTGCTTTACACAACCTCCCCCCATTTCCTTTCCCTTCCTTCCATCAGCTCTCTTGCTCAGGTCCATATTCTTCTAGCTTCTCACCCTCTTTTTTCTTCCTTTCTCCTGGTCTTTCTTCCTACTTTCCTTGATAGAATTAAATCAATAGCAAGTTTCTTTAAGTATATGTAAAGCAGGAGAAAGAAACAATCCTAGCTAATAGTTTTCTCCACTGTTTAATTATAGAAAATCAGTGTAGTTTTAATGATTTTCATTGATTTAGTTAAAACTGTGTCAGAAGAATGATTTTTGTATGCTTCTGTACATCTAATCCTCAAGTCAAATCTAAAACCACTCGTCATATAATACATAAACCATTGATATTATCATTATCATAAAATATTAAATTTTGGGGGCTGGAGTAATAGCACAGCAGGTAGGACGTTTGCCTTGCATGCCGACCTGGATTCGATTCCCAGCATCCCATATGGTCCCCCAAACACTGCCAGAAGTAATTCCTGAGTGTATGAGCCAGGAGTAACCCCTGTGCATTGCCGGGTGTGACCCAAAAACCAAAAAAAAAAAAAAATCAAGCGTCTAGATGGCAGAAAATTACTTTGTGATTCTTGCAACAAATAAGAGACGCTTAAGAATTTTACATATTTTATTCATTATTGGGCCATACATGATTATGTTCAGGGCTTACTCCTGGTCCTGCACTGAGGGATCACTCCTGGCAGGTTCAGGGACCATATGTGATGCCAGGAATCAAATCAAGATCTGCGGTATGCAAGGCAAATGCCTACCCACTGTAGAACGAGTGTTTGATAGTTTAATCTGTGATGGTTATATAAATGTAGCACATATAATTTTTACTGTATTAAAAAATAGCAAAATTATAAAAATCCTCTCTATTCTGCTTAGAGGCAGCTGGTTTTTTTTAAAAAATTATTTTTTAATTGAATCACAGTGAGATACAGAGTTGTGTATGAACACAGAGTTGTTCATGATTGGATTTGAGTCATATAATGTTCTAATGCCAGTGTACTCTTCACCAGTGTACATTTCCCACCACCAGTGACCTCAGTTTCCCTCTGCACCTCCCCCCACCTCACCCTCTAGAGACAGCAGTTTTGAGTGTGTCCTTCTAGCTATTCCTTTCATGTATCTTTGAGCATACCTATTTAAAACTGGGTAGTCATGGGCAAAAGTATATAATAGAATATTATTCTAAATTATTTTTTGTGTTGATGGCATAGCATCATAAACTAGAAAACTACTATGCTTTAGTCGACTATCCCAGGCACTTTTTTTGTGTACCAAGTTGTGGTACTTTAATGACAGTGACATAGTTAATGTGTCACTTGGATTTGGGGGGATGCAGGGTAGGAAACTATATTTTTTCCAAGATAACAGCAGAGTATTTTTTTTTTAAAACTTGGCTTGTTTCCTTCTCCCACTGATTACTAAAGTGAAAACTGTTCTAGATTAGGTTGGTGTTTCCAGATTGTTCTTCTTTGGTTGGGGGTAACATGGAGCCGTGGCAACAGAGGAATGTTTTTTCTTTCATGTTCAAAAGAAATGATTGATTGATTTCTAAAAGATTACATCTAAAGTTCTCAACATTTTTTTTTCACCCTGAAAGCAGAAAAGTAGATAACTCACCAATGTCAGATATCTGACAAAATTGAAAAAAAAAAAAGAGGCCAATGTAATGGATGATAAGGGAAAACTTATGTTTGCGTATGTGCTTGCTCTGCTCACACCTGTGTGTGCCATGGTGGAATGCTTACAGTGGTGGTACTTGCACACACTACTCTGGTTCTCGGACTCATTGGGGATCATACCTCTAACCATGGTGTTAGCACATCCTTAGTTACAATTCTTTATTATTATTATTATTATTATTATTATTATTATTATTATTTTGCTTTTGGGGTCACACCCAGCAATGCTCAGGGCTTTTCCCTGGCTCTGTACTCAGGGATCACCCCTGGAGGTGCTCAGGGGGACCATATGGGATACTGGGAATCGAACTAGGGTTGGCCGCGTGCAAGACAAACACCCTACCTGCTGTGCTATCGCTCCAGATTCCTTAGTTACAATTCTTGCTAGGGTCATATACTTTAGTTTTAGAGCTCCCACACACCTGGCTATGGTGTGCAAGACATCACCCAGTCTGCTGTAGCCCCGAATGGCAGAATCACAGTTACTGAGCCCACAGCATGTGCTCAGCCTGTGGGATTCAATCCTTAGACTGCATGCTTGTAACTCAGTTACTTTTGCTTGCTGAGCTATTCCCTGGGCCTTCTAAAATGGTTTCAGAGTAACTCTTCAATTGAATTTGACATGAGTCTACATTACCTCTCCCCTTAATCCAAGGGTTCACTGAAAAGAAAGGTAGCTAAAGTAAAGAGAATGTTTTAACACTGGCCTTTTCCTGATGATTTCAGAACAAGTCAGTACAAATTTTATTTGATCAAGTGATTGTCCTAAGAATTGTCTCAAAAGTTTCTAGATCATGAATTGAAAACTGTTAAAAAAAACTTACTATAAATTTCCACGTTCAAAGCAAATAGCTAATTTTTTGCCAATTACTCTGGTAGTTTAAAGCAAAAGAAATTATTTTGATCTGAATCCAGATAGCTATCTCCATTTTCACATTATTTTTCCTTTAAGACACACAGAACTGTCTACATATTTCATTAATCATCAGGGCTTTTTAGTGTTGTTTTAAGAAATTAGAAGCTTATATATTATTTAATGTCTAAAAATCCCATTATCAATTTGCATACATCAATCATGTATATGATCATCTATAATAATTTCTGTTTCTGATACTGCTGTGGAAAAAACTTGTTTATTTTTTTGAACCTTACAGACTCTTACTTTTGGTGACGTGGTTGCTGTTCGCCACTATGAGAAGGCGTAGAAAGATTCTTCATCTGCAGCTGGAGAAATGATCTAATTTCTCTGTTTACTTGAGTCTCAGTACTATCCTGTTATTCCAGCAGGTGATTGACCACCAATTAGAAGGCCATCTTTGGTGTGGTAAAGGAAAATTGTGATAAAAAATTTATTTCAATGGATGTTACTTCAAGTAACTCCCCCAATTTTGGTGAGCTAATTTATCATGTTTTATAAACAACATTAAAATTTTCAGTCACATTTTTATAAAGAAACAGACACATTTTATAATTTTTACTGTAATGTAAATTAAATTGGAATAAAAGTCTTGCATCCATGAGCAATTTTGTTATTGTTTTTAATATCACTAGTCTCTTGGGAATTGTATATTAGAGAGGTTTTAAATATAATAGACTCTTACTGCAGTAGTTAAGGCTGGAAACGGTTAAGATGCTAATGGAAAAAATACACAGAAACCAAGGAAAATGGACAAAATGCCTCAATTTTTATTAAGAGCCCTTAGATAATGGTAATGATTAAATTCATTTGTCCTGAATCCAAAAATACCTGAATCCAAAGAAGAAACAGGTAGTCTGAACAAACAAAGCAATATGCAGTATTTATTTTCTCAGACTGGGAGGAAGGCAGGGCTACCCCAGCTGGGCTGAGGGTTTACTCCTGGCTGTGTGCTCAGGTGGCCAAATGGGATTTGGGGGATATAGTGTGGGTTAGGTGCTTGCAAGGCAAGTACCTTACCTATTATATACCTCTCCAACTAAAAAATAATAACTCTTAAAAGTTATACATAATTAAAATATCATATATTTATTATTGAAATGTGAATAGGAAGAGTATATTATTCTGAATTATAAAAAACTGTCTCCTGATATGCTAAAAATGGAGTATGCATAGAGTATGCAAAGCCTCAAATTCCTCTGTGTGTGTGTGTGTGTGTGTGTTTGGGAACTGTGTTGACTAAGTAAAGTAAGTAAACTGTAATTGACTGGACTTTACATTTATAAAGTACAAAATAGTACAACAAATGTTATTTTGCTTTTCATTGTTTATAAATTGCCTGTTAGATACTCTCTTTAGACCACAATATTAAAGACATTTTTTTACTTTATGTAGAAACTGAAGATAAATGTCCAATATCTTATCACTAGTAAATAATTCCAAGAACTTCTAGCCTTAGAATTTTCCTTTTTCCCCCCTCAAAATTTAATATTGCAGATAAGTTTTCTCCTGAAGCAAAATGTAAGATAATTTTTATTGATTATTCTTTAGAAAATCTTTTGGAAGATTTAGAAATCTTTAGGTCTGGGGAAAGGGTAAGTATTTTTCAGGACAAATATTCAATATTTATTTATAATTAATCCAATGATTTTGGTAGGTTTCTATTGGTTAATTGAAAGCCCTCAGTTTAAACTTCTCCTGAACATTTAGGAAACATGCCGATTGATTTGTGCAATACTATTACCTGAGGATTATATTTAACCATCCCAATGAAGAATAGAAAAAATCTAAAGTACAATTACAGGATTTTACATTTGAATTATAACAGGATTGACCTTTGAATGTCCAGAGAAGATTAGGCAAGTTTACCAAATATACCAAGCTTATCTTTGTCTTGAAAAGCGGGAAATTACATTGAAAGATAGCTTCAACTTCTCCCACATCTACTTTTCTAGTAGACCAAATACGCTTGGCAACTTCTGAGGCATTCTTTTTCTATTAAAAATACAAAGCCAAGAATAGGGATTCAGCATTAGCTCATTATAATTACAACAAGTAACACCTTGTTGGCATTAACTTTTATAATAACCCTCTTCCTGAAAAAAAAAAAGAGAGAGACGTTATATGGGTAGCCTAAAGTTTACTGGGCAAAGAAGATGAAGGATTGCAGTGCAGTGGTGGACTAAATGAGATTTCTGAGAAGATCATTAACATAATTTGGATAATTGCAAAGTATTTTTCTTCAATTCTTATACTATCTCAAAGAGTAATCTGCCAATGTACTAACTTTTCTGTGCCTTCCCTATCCCTAAAGATCCAGGCACTCTTAAAAACAAACATAGTAAACAGAATCACTGTATCACTGTCACTGTCATCCCGTTGCTTGAGCGGGCACCAGTAATGTCTCCAGTGTGAGACTTCTTGTTACTGTTTTTGGCATATCGAATACACCACAGGTAGCTTGGCAGGCTCTGGCGTTTAGTTGGGGTACTCTCTGTAGTTTGCTGTGCTCTCCGAGAGGGACAAAGGAATCGAACCCGGGTTGGCCGTGTGCAAAGCAAACGCTGCTGTGCTATCGCTCCAGCCCATAGTAAACAGAAAAAAGAATGATTGTCACCCTCAAAAGACAGATTGACCAATAGGCCAAGAATATAGATCTTAAAAATAGATGCCCAAGGTTGAGCTACACATTATTCAGGAACTGTGTTCTCTATGGTGTATAAAGGAAAGCAAAGGAGGGCCTGAGGAAGATTATAGTGGGTGAGGACACTTGCTTTACAAGTGACTTACTCAAGCTTCATCTGCAGTATCTGCATATGGTCGGTCCCTGGAGCAGAAAGCCAGGAGATAGCCTTGAGCACTCCTAGGTGTGGTCCCCCCACCCAAACGAATAAACAGAAAGAAAAATAAAAGAGGAATTAGAAAGGGAGGGTTAAGTTCCTACTCACTGATTTCCATGTTATTGTTTTAGGTTTGCAAGCATTTCCTAGGAATTGACATACGACATACATATGCCTATCTTAGAAGAACTATTTTATAACCACTTTAATGTCTAGTTTTTTTGAAAATAGGCAGAAAGATTGCTGCAAATTTTATAATTTTAAATTTTTCCTCTGGTCTTTCTGACTCTTCAGACTGGAACCACGCAAGTTCTGATGTCCTTAAAACTGTTCCCTCATTTTTTTTCCTTCCTCCATTTTGCTTCAGACGTGAGATGGTGGGCTGAGGAACAACAAAGACCATTTTGTCCCTGTTTGGGAGGCATGTGAATTTTACAGAAAGGCTTTGCAATCATCCTCAAGCCCAGGCAGGACCTGAACTGCTCTGGCAGGGCATTAGAGAGAATCCATTTCAAAGCTCCTCTCACCATAATGCTGCCCAGCAGACGTCACACAATACAAAATCAGGTTCTCTCTGGTGGGAAATAAATATACCTTACCGTATATATTTTATGAGATTAACAACTCTGGAGGGTGCCTTCTTCTCCAGAGGAATTCTAGGCCCCACCCATTTAAATGACATTCATCTCCTTTATTTTTTATTTTTATTTATTTATTTATTTTTGCTTTTTGGGTCACACCCGGCGTTGCACAGGGGTTACTCCTGGCTCTGCACTCAGGAATTACCCCTGGCGGTGCTCAGGGGACCATATGGGACGCTGGGAATCGAACTCGGGTAGGCCGCGTGCAAGGCAAACGCCCTACCCGTTGTGCTATTTGCTCCAGCCCCTCATCTCTTAAAGTGGCTGTATTGCCTCTTCCTAAGAGGCAATACAGAGACTAGCAGTTTGGGGATATTCGCTTCTATATGACAAAGTAGATCTCTTGATAAATTCCGTCAAAGCGTCAAATCAAGGGGCTCTACTTAACGACTTTTCGTGCCTCTTTGTAGTGCAAGAGAGCGCAGTTCAGAGGCCGCAGTCAACATCAGGCGAATGTCTTTGATCGCTGTGGTTTTCAAACAAAATCCTCACTCGGGCAACTTCTGGAGGACGTATAAAACACTAAATGACGGTGCCGCACGCACTCGCACAGGCGGTGATTCAGTGGTGCGGGGTGGGGCCAGGCGCACTGCATTTCTAACGAGACTAACTCAGTGGTGCTGGCATCGGGGGTCAGACTCGCGATCCACCGCGCTTTCTCAACTCTCTGCTGCCCTCGTCCCAAGCAGGACGCTTTAAGGACACTTTATAATCAGGTGGCACCTGGGGAGGGCGACGGGCGCCAGTGAGCCCAGGCACGTTCCTTCCCAACTCGTCATCCGTGCTGCGAGACTGAGGGACAGATCATCGGCAGACAGCTGCTGCCGCTTTGGCAAAGCGACTCGCGACGGAATCTGCGTTCCCACGTGACCTCTGGGCGTCTACACTGCATTTTTTTTTCCCCGTGTCTCCTCCCCACCCCCCAGGCCCGACGGCCAGAGTGGAACCGCCGGACACCCAGCCGTCCGCCTGAGCCCTTTGGCCACGGGCCGCGATGGCGCTGCTGAGCGCGCTCGTCTGCTGCCTGCTGGTCGCCTGGCACGGCCCCCCTTGCCTTGGCGTCCAGAGTCCCGCGGCGGCGGTGGGTGAGTGATCGGCGACCCCGTCCCTAGCAGGGGGCTGCCCGGGGTGGGGGGAGGGTGGGGAGGGGGGGGGAGACGAGGGTGCAAGCGCGCGCAAAGTCGGGTTGCCACGGTGCGGGCGAGTCCAGCCGGGACGCGCCGAGCGCCCACGTTGGCAGCTGGGCATCGGGAGGGTCAAGGGCAAAAGCAACGGAGGGACGCCAGCGCCCTGCTGTCCACCCGGCCCGGAGGCCGCGCGTTGGCTGGATCCAGCGCCCCCTGCACTGGGTGCGCTCCGTTCAGCCATCCGAGCCTTTGTTTACACGTTTTGCGTCTCCTGGTCTTTGGCTTCCAGCGGAAGGAAGGAAGGAAAAACCCGCCAGTCTCAAAGGAAGGAAAGAGCCCGGGAGTTGGAAGACTGGCACTCCCAGCGGTTCCTAACTCCGCCCAGAGTCGCAGGGGCGCAGCCGAGCGGCCGCTTCACTCCCAGGGGGTGTCGATTTCAGTGGCACTGGAGTAACTCCTGTCCTGCTCAGCGACTTCGGTGGCCTTTTCCAATTCCCTCTAGCTAGAGTACTGTTGCTCACCCCTCCCCACCCCCACCCCCCCGGGTCAGCCTGTATCTACTTTAAAAACATGAGATTTCATTTTTCTTTACCTGGATCCCTGAGGGTGGGATTAGATTTGTTTTAGTTTTGTTTGGGGGGGGGGCACAACTGGTGCTCATGCATCCTACCTGCTGTCCTGACGCCCCGCATTGAATTATTTTCATTCCAAACACTTTTTCAGTGCCACAGTTAGTGCTCTTGAAGTATGCAGGACAGCAGTGCCCAAGACTGATAGAAACGCAACGTCACAGCCCAGTTGAGTTCGAAAGACGGATTCGAACGAACAATCTGTTTAAAAACGTTCTGATATTAGAATCTGAGAACCTCGGTCCCTTCTAAGTGTTGAGTGAGAGACGGTCTGATGCTGTCTGAGCTTTGTTTAAAAAGTTCAAGGTATCTCTTCACCCTCCTGACTTCTATTACTGTTATTTAGAAGGGAAGTATTAAGTAGGTGAAGTGCTGTTTTGTGGTTTGAGGCATAGGTGTCTCTGAAACTCAGTGACCCAGTTCTTGTGTTGAAACTCTCTGTCTGCCGCTGGTGTGCAAGATCTCACAGGACTTCAGAAATACTTTGGAGGGAAAAAAAAAACAAAACCCTCCTCTTTGCAGGCCAAGTTCTTATGACTCAGCTGTCAGGCAGTCTAAAGCATGAGCTTTAAATATGGTTTTCCAACCGTCCATCAGAACAAGATGTTGGTCTCAAATAGTTAGGGATGCTGGTTTCTACTTTGATCAAGTCCTGAAATGTGTTTGTTAATTACGTGGCTGTTTAGGACTTGAGGCGCTTGTCCCAACTTTCCCTGAGATTAAGCAAGGAAACGCACCTTAGAGTTATAAGGTTCCCATTGAACTTCTACTTCACAGCTCCAAGCTGTAGGTGTAGGAAGCTGGAGGTAAGTATTGCTGAAGATGTGAGGAAGTGTCAGGTTGAGTCATTCAAGGGAAGAGAAAGGGCGAAGAGAAAGGGAGTGTGGTAACAGCTTCAAAGGCCCACTGAAGTGCTCACTCTGCTATATGGTTTCCACACCATGGGATCTATTCCCCCCTCCCCCTCAACTTGCTCGCAAAGCTCCACCTTCTTTCCAGTATCAACCATGACTCGCACCCACTTGCGTCTGTTGTGTGTATGCATGTAAATTCACAGTCTTTGCTCTCCATTCCTTGATGTCCTGGTGATGAAACTATAGCACGATGGCTGGAGGTTTCACCTGGATGTGATGGGCCCTAACCATTTTTGTTTCCTACCTAGATCAAGACAAACTGAAGTATTTGGTAGGAATTGACATTGTAAACAAAGAAAATGCCTGAACGACATCTATGTCCTGACGTTTGATTTATAATTTACTGGACTCTGTAGGATACAATCTACCATTTTTAGAGAAATTATTTTTCAATTTATCTGAGCACTTTAGTGTGGAAAAAAAATTTTTTTTGAACATTAGTTACAGGACAACAACGTGTTGTGTAATGAAAGGAACTCTTCAGATTGCAAACCAGAGAATCTGGTTTAGAGTGTGAGCTCTGATATTGGCCAAGTCCATGGCCTTGAGTATACTCCTTGCCCCTACTCACCCCCTTCTCCAGCATTTGTGTATCCTTTCATATGCTTTCATATTTGTATATACTTTCATAGGAGGCAGGAGATAGGTTCTCAGCTATTCATTATTCATAAATGCCAGGTTAAGAACCTGTCAGAGCTCTGTTCTTGGCTTCTATTTAAAGACAGGCTTGAAGATAATTAGCCACCCTGACTCTTTTACCTGTCTTACAATGCAGGGTAGGAAAAGATCACTGGACGGTAGTCTGGAGAGCTGGCCCAGCTCAACTTTCAGTACTTTGTTGCCGTGCATTCTTGAGGAGATGCTGAATTATGCTTATACCTAATTAAATGCTTGTTGAGGGCCTGCTTTAGGGCAGACACATTCTAGATGCTGGGAATAGATAAATCTAGGTACTAGATTACATCAGAGGGAAATATGTTAATGTTTTTTCCAGTGTAGCTTTACAATAATATTTAATATATTCATAATTGACAAACCTTTAGTCATCAAGTATCTCATATGGATGTTGTCATGATCTATTTTACGTAAATCAAAAATGCAACTGGAAGGACATTTCAATGTAAACACTCACAACAGAGGCAGTGTGTACATGGGTTAAGAGAGATTTGGAGTCAGATCTCTCAAAATTGTATCTTACTTCTCTTGCATATAACATCTGTGACTTGGATTTTTACCCTCCTCATGTGCTGTAGTTCCTTATCTGCAAAGTGGAAATAATGATGAGTCAATATATGCAAAGCATTTAGAAAACCAGTAGTAACCTTACAGTAAGTACTACATGAGTTTTAAGAGTTCATTAGACATGAGGAAGTTCAAAGAAACTTGGGCATGCAAAATACAAATATTGGGCTTATTAGATACTGGATACCTCTTTTTTTTCTGGACCAGAGAGAACCTGTAGGCAATGCTCAGAGGCTCTTGCAGATGGCAATGGCAGGAATCTACCTAACTTTGGCCTCTCATATGCAAAACCTGCGTCCCAGTCCTTTGAGCCCTCTCTTTAGCCATTTTTTTCTTTTTTGATAACATAGCTTTAAATAGTTTTATTTTAATAGTTTAAAATAAAACTTAATAGTTTTATTTATTTTCTTAGCTCTCATGCAGTTGGCACTATTATTCTTTTCATTTTTTTACAAATGCCAAGATCACACAGCTAGATTAGTAAATGAAACTTGGATTCAAAGTCAGTCTATTTCTCCACTCATAACCCATAAAACTATACTGTTCTGTTCATTGAAACTTTACAATTAATAAAACATATGCTTACATAAAATGAGAGTCACTATATATTTCTACCTTAAGGAAGGGCAGTCTCTAGGATGATTGAGTTATTGCCTTTTCCCTTTTATGTACTGGATAAAGTTTGTCTAAATTGGAAATAGATTTGTTTCATTTGTTTAACAATTTGTTTAGCAATTTCATCTGTTAAAAGATGAAATAAATAATTTAGCAAATGTTTTGGGTGATAAGTAAATGCCAAGTAATTGATCATAAAGTTGATTCTTGTATTTCTTCTTGTAGATCTTTTGTTTCTCACTCCTTATCTGTGAATTTAAGCATGTTAAAAGAGTATAACAACTTCATAAGCAACTGACTTAAATCACTATTTCCATGATAACAGTTTAACTATAATAATTATTTATATTGCTATCCTGACTTTAGATTTTATTGAAATATTTGCTCATTTAATACTTAGCTTTGATAATCATTGTATAGAGAATGTTTAAATTCTATTTATTCCATGCTTCTGACATAATAGGTGTTGTGTTTCTCAAGTAGCAGTCATGATCAGAAAGAGTTTAAAATTCATTGTGAAAGTATTGTAACATAACTTATTCATTGCATTAGAAAGGCAGGAAAATAAAGATATTTGTAAATTATGTATAAGAAATTCTAATGAACTTTCAAAATGGGGATTTAGAATTTAGTTACCCCTTATTAAATGTTAATAGCAAATTTCCTATTTTATGTAGTATTTGTGTTTCAAGTATAAATTGAACATGACTTCTGTTTCAGAAAATTATCAGAATGAAAGGACATAGTATTTTTTAATTTCCTTCAGAATGCTTTATGCATAGTGAATGCTTAATAAGTAAGATACTTAAGGAAATATTTGTACTAAGATTTCTTTTGGTGAACAAATCTCTTTCAAACAGGGAAGTGAACAAATGGGTTCTAATTTACTATTGAAATCCCAATCAATGAAAATATGCTCTTTAACACATGTTTTTCTTTAAATATTATTATTATTATTATTATTATTATTATTATTATTATTATTATTTTGCTTTTTGGGTCACACCCGACGATGCTCAGGGGTTACTCCTGGCTCTGCACTCAGGAATCACCCCTGGCGGTGCTCCGGGGACCATATGGGATGCTGGGAATCGAACCCGGGTCGGCTGCGTGCAAGGCAAACGCCCTACCCGCTGTGCTATCACTCCAGCCCCTCTTTAATATTATTAATGTTTTATGAAACTGGTAGAAAATTAACTATATTAAGTGCCATTAAACACCCTTAGCAATTTCTTTTCATCCCAATTTTTATTTAGGCATTGCTAGTTACAACACGATTATTAATTTAGACATACAATGCTTTAACACCACACCCATCACCAGAGTGTCAGTATTTCTCCACTTATGTTTCAGGTCTCATCTGATAAACCCTATCTTCTTGGTATACTCAGTTTTGTAGTTCAGCTCTCAAAATTTGTTGCCATTGTTCATTATTATTTATTTTTTTGTATTTCTTCATATTTCACTATAAAGAGATTATGAAGGGAGACCATGAAGAATTGCCATTCTATATTTGTTTATCTCCTCTGACTTATTCACACAATATTAAGGAACTTATATCCATATACCAGCAAGTTGTATGATATTACCATTTCTTATAGCTGGGTAGTGTTCTATTGGGGATATACATATATATATATGCCTACATATATATATATATATATAGTAGTTTTTTTGTCCACTCACTTGTTCTTGGGCAATTGGGTTATTTCTAGGCTATTTATAGACTATTGTGACTAGTGCTGAAATAAGCATAAGTATGCAAATATCTTTTTCAAATTATCATATTTAAACTCTTGAAATTAATGCTAAAAATTAAAATTGCTAGATAATATGGAAGCTCAATTCTTATTTTTTTGAGGATTCTTACATTTTTTTCCATAATATTTTCCATAAATGCTATATCAGATGTCATTCCTGTTAGCAATGGATGAGGGTTCAAATTCTTCCACATCCATATCCCTATCAAAACTTGTTGTTTCTACTCTTTCTGATATGTGCCAGTCTCACTGGTATTAGGTGATATCTCATTGTTGTTCAAATTTGCATATTCCTGATAATAAGTGATAGAGTTTTTATTCATAATTTTTATAAAATTATAAAAATATAATTTTTTATACTTATTGGATATCTGTATATCTTTGAGCAAGTATTCAGCTCTTTTCATTTCGGGGGAACTTTGCTTTTTGTTATTAAGTTTTGCAAGTGTTTTTCTATGTCATGCATGTCAGTATACTTTGCTAGATGTGGTGAGCAAATATTTTCTCCCAGTACACGGGGTGTCATTTGAATTTTAGTTATAATTGCTTTTGCAGTGCAGAAGTATATTAATTTGGTGCATTATCTTTTGTTTATTTATATTTCTGTTTGTTTAACCATTGGCATTCTATGGTCCAGCTGGTATTGTGTTTGCCTTGTATGCGGCCAGCCCAGGTTGTATCCCTGGCTTTCCATATGGACCCTCAAGCACCTCCAGGAGTAATTCCTGAGTGCAGAACCAGGAGTAACCCCTGAGCATTGCTGGGTGTGACACCAAAAGCAAAAGCAAAACCAAACAAAACAAAATAACCATTGGCATTGGGGTCTCTAGATCCAACTCCATAAAAAGTTCTGCTTATATTTTCCTCAATGTAATTTAGACTTACATTTACTATCACACTCTTTTACTCATTTTGGATTATTCTTTTTAGTATAGTGTGAGAAAGGGATGTTTTTGGCATGTGACTAACTAGTTCCCCCAAATGTTGCAGAGGTTTTTTTAAAAATTTATTTATTTATTTATTTATTTATTTATTTATTTATTTATTTATTAGTGAGTCACCAAGAGGGTGCAGTTACAGATTTACACATTTTCGTGTTTGTATTTCCCTCATACAGTGTTCGAGAACCCATCCCTCCACCAGTGTCCATTCTCCGCCACCAATGAACCCAGTATCCCTCCCACCCCCTAGTCCCATCTCCCCCACCCCACCCCGCTCTGTCACAGAGGTTTTGCTCCAGTTCAACACCTATGTCCCTCTGTTGAACATTAGCTTCTGTATATTGGGAGGTCTGTCTTTGGACTTTCAATTCTGTTCCACTGTCCTGAGAATCTACCTTTACTCCAGGTTTTATTGCTATAGCTTAATATTTATTTATTTATTTATTTGCATTTTGGGTTACACCCTGTGGTGCTCAGGAGTTATTCCTGGCTCTGTACTCAGGAATTACTCCTGGCAGTGCTCAGGGGACGATATGGGATGCTGGGAATTGAACCCGGGTTGGCCGCGTGCAAGGCAAATGCCCTACCCACTGTGCTATTGCTCCGGCCCCAAATTTATTTATTTATTTTAAAAATTATTTTATTTTTATAAAGTTTTCCACAATATTTGATTAAATTTAATATTTGAACACCAATCTCACCACCATTACACCTTCCACCACCATATTTCAGATGTTTCCATCCCAAACCACAAACCCAGCCCCCAAAGCAGAACCAAAGTAATTTATTTTGTATTGCTTGTTATGCATGGATAATGCACTAAAAATGATCTGAAAAAGATTTATTAGAGGAAAGTATGTGAAGATTGTTATATTCCACCCAGGAGCCACTAAGAGGTTAGTAACATATCTGTATAAATATATTCCCCCCTAAATTTGGTTGCCTTCTGCTTTAAATCCCATCACATGTGGTGTGCTACTCTTGGCATATTGGTGGCATAAAGTATGAAATGTCCAGAAATAGATTCACTTGTGGGGGAGGCTTTTCTGAGCTTGTGGAGAGCCGTCATGAGCATTGTGGTGGTTAAGTTCTGGAGGTTTTTGGCCCTGTTGGGGCAGGGAGGTACCTCATCCGCCCCTGTTTGGGTCACCCTGAATGAAACAGCTTGGCATGGGGTCTGGAGGTATATCTATTGAATCTTGTTCTGCGCTCTCTTCTGAGAGATTTATTGTTGAGTCTCTGGATCATGGCCATTAATGAGATTATATGGCACCAAGGGCGGCTTGTGGGGGTGATTGACAAGCTGCTGGGGGTAGGGGGAGAGGGGGGTAGGTCACCCATTCCCAGTTTGATTGAACCTGGAGTTTTCAGTCACAAATCCTGCAGATTCACTCATCAGTGTAATAGTATAATTTAATGTTGGAAAATACTCCCCCACCCTTACCCCATCTTCTTTATTCCTAAGATTTCTTTGACTATTTGGTAGATTCTTTTACTACATATAGATTTTAATAGCATTTGGTCCCTAGAAAATGCCATAGAGATTTTTATGGACTTCATTAAACCTATATCATGATTTGGGTAGGGTGATCATTTTTAATCAATGTTAGTGAAAAAGAAAATCCTCATAACAAATATGAACTCAATCAAATAATACATTAAAAAGATCAGACACCACGATCAAATGAGATTTATCCCAGGGAAGCAAGAATGGCATAATATATACATGTTGATCAATGTAATGTGCCATACCAATATTCTGTATCTATACAGAGAAAGAAAAATTATGTGAACAGCTCCATAGATATAATATTTGCAGGTGACATGATTGTACTGTCTGTCATCCCATTGCTCATCGATTTGTTTGAGCGGGCACCAGTAACATCTCTCATCGAGAGACTTATTGTTACTGTTTTTGGCATATCCAATACGCACGGGTAGCTTGCCAGGCTCTGCCGCTCGGGCTCGATACTCTCAGTAGCCTGCCGGGCTCTCCGAGAGGGGCGGAGGAATCGAACTCCAGTCGGCCGCGTGAAAGGCGAATGCCCAACTGCTGTTTTATTACTAAGACTAAAAATCTTCTAGAAACAATACTCCTGTAAGAGGGATAGCCTATAAAATCAACACACATAAGTCTCTATTTCTATATATTTTGGGTTTAAAGCTAGGATGAAAGATTTATGTTACCTTTCCACAATTCTGAAAGGCAAGATTTTATAAGTAATTAGTAGCTCTGAAATTTTTTTGGTTCTGGTTCTACAATCATTTTGCTTTACAGCCCTGATAAGTCATATCACATTTCTAGACCAATTTAATATAAAGATAATATAAGTAGGTTTAAAGAACCTTAAAGACTTGTGAGGGAGGATGCATGGTAGTAAGACACAAGATGAGATTACTATTGCTCTCCCAGAGGGTGTCTCCATACAATTCTTTATGCAAATTCATGTTTTGTACTCTTTGTTAGGTAGTCATGTCAGCACTGAGCTCACAACTTCTGACACATGTAAATAGCAAATTCTCCCTCCTATTCTTGGAATCTTAATCTTCTCACAGGGAAGAATTTTATTTGACTTCAGAGCACATGAGCAATTTTTGTTTTGTTTTGAACAATTGCTTAGTTTGTTTGGGGGAGTCACGCCCAGCGATGCTTGGAAGAGTCAATCCTGATATTACTGCTTGGGAAACCATGTGGATCAAACCTGCCTCCAGTTTGCAAAGCATGAACTCAGACCTTTTTGTTATCTCTCCAGCCCTTCGAGTGCATGAACTGTTTGTTAAATTACTAAGATGGTCCTCCTGATAGGGAAGAACGACTGTCTCTAGTATGACTTTAAATATTTGCTTGGGAATTTCAAAAGTGAAATTGGCGTATCAGTGTTTCTTTTCTAATCTACAGGGCAGTTTTGGCATGTGACTGATTTACACTTGGACCCCACTTACCACCTCACAGATGACCACAAAAAAGTGTGTGCTTCTTCCAAAGGAGCAAAAGCTGCTAACCCTGGACCTTTTGGAGATGTTCTCTGTGATTCTCCATATCAACTTATTTTATCAGCATTTGAGTTTATTAAAAATTTAAAACAAGATGCATCTTTTATGATCTGGACCGGGTAAGTGGTCATATAAGTATTATTGCTCAATATTTATCTACAGTGTGCTAAGCTTCAGTAGGATTCTGAGTTCCATCAGAACATTATGTTTTAAGACCTATCTTGGCTTAAAATATAGTATTTCAAATTAATGTTATAAGAGATAAAGATTTTAGATTTTTGGGTAATTTTTTAAAAATATACAGATTCTGGAACTGAGTTGTTACTTAAAAGATAAATCCGTAAAGGGAACACATATATCAGAGTCCTTTCACATTAGTTTACTCATGTGAACATAAATTTTTATTAATTTAAGAGAATTCATTTATTAATTATTAACTATCAACACTGAATTTTCTTGCTAACACTATCAGTTTCTGTAAATTAGAGTTTTGCAGACTTCTATCAAAAAAAAAAACAACCAATCCATCATGTTAGTTAAAAGAACTCCCATAGATAACCCTAGAGAAATCTGAGGTTGTGCTAAATGAAAGATTAACTAGAAACAGTGTACTAAATTATTAGTTACCATCAATATTATCAATTGATGTCACAAGTTAACTGGCACCATTGCTCCCTTATTGAGGCTATACTAATTTATACTCAAATTAGTGTAACTAATTTCATCCATAGTGGTAGAGGGAAGAAGCTATATTTCTTGTATCTGGAATCATCACTGTTACCCGTTATAGTTTAGTTACATATTGTAATCTTTATAAAAGATATTACAATTCTCATTTTGTATATGAGAAAGTGAAAGCACTGAGCACCTAAGTAATTTGTCTAACCACATATACATAGTAATGAATAAATTACTGCTATTGAGTCCAAGTTATTTTGGCTCTTGAATCAGTGTTTTCTAATTGTGACAGTTTTTCATCTCATAAATCTTTAGCCTTCCATGAAATGGGTGAGATTTCTAGTTTATCTTTTGTTTAATACAACTTTTGTTTTCTCTAGGATTGTCTGTGGGAGTTCTTTTAACTAACTCGATGGGTTGATTTTTCTTTTTCTTTTTTTTTTTTGATAGACGTCTGCAAAAATCTAGTTTAGAGAAACTAATTTTTTCTTCAATTTTGTCTCTTTTCAAGGGATAGTCCACCTCATGTTCCTGTGCATGAACTCTCAACAGACATTGTCATTACTGTAATTGCTAACATGACAGCAATAATTCAGGATCTTTTTCCAAAGCTCCAGGTTTTCCCTGCACTGGGGAATCATGACTATTGGCCACAGGTAAATATTATTTTATCTTTAGGAAATCCTTAAAGGATTTTCCCCATCAGTAGTGCAAAATTATTATGTTAATTAGATAAAAGTAGGGCATAAATGTAGGCTTATGGAAGCAGAATGTACTCTGAATACCATCTATGTTGGAAGCAGAAAAATATTTCATTCTCTTTAAATGACTCTTTAGTTCATCAGAAGTTGTGTCTGTAAGCTAGTGGAGGGGAGTAAATTTACTAGTTTATTGATTTTTCTTGTTTTTCTTCATTTTCTACCTTAATTTTTCCTTCCTTTGAATCATAATATTATTTATTTATATTTCCATGATAGTGTTAGCAAGAAAATTCAGTGTTGATAATTTAAATTTTCCAGAATTTCTATTAGGCATACAAAGACTATCCACACTCTGATGTAAGCTAGAATATTATTAAAAACAAAAATGCATCTTGAGAACTAAAGAGGGAGGTTCATGTTCAAATCTATTTGTTCCAAGTCAAGTATGATTCAACAGTCTGTGTTTGTAATAATTTAATCCCTGGTACACCCCAGTTTCTAGCCTGAGTGACAGTGTAATAAGCACTCTGTGCATAAAGGCTGGATACCAGACATGCTTAAAAGGTCAGTTATAGGAATAAAGAGTCTTAAATTTTTGCAGATCCAAAAGATCTCAGATATTATGTTTTCATTAGTAAATAAAAAAATATGGGTGGTGGCCAAACTTTGATTATATCATTGATCTAGCCTGAATAGTGTGATCTTTAAAAAGGATGGACTTAAATTTCACCTGAGTTCTTGGCACTGGTCTATACTCCTTGAGATAAACAACCTATGATTCGTTGTGAGTCAGCTTTTCAATTGTTGGTTAACTTTTGTTGGTTAACTTTTATTGCTATCTATATATTGCACCACACAGAGCAAAGGCTGGGGGAAGAACCGTCTCAGGAGCCAAAAATTACACACACTGTTTTTAAATGCTTTTGGAGACAAGCAGATAGATAGGTTTAAAGTTATTGTTATAGGAGTTCAAATCCCTGTTTAATCTTACTTCTAGTGGCTTTAGCAACATGGGCAATTCACTTATTGTCCCTGATCATTCATTTGTGATAATTTGTGATACTATATGAAAGGCCTCAGCTTCCTACCTGGTACATGATCATTCGATCGGACAAGTAGTGGCTATTACAGCAATGAGTGTGACTCTAGATAAACTTTTCCTAGTTCCCCTGGAGACATGTTTTATTTTATTTGTAGCTCAGTCTTCTCTTGGTGAAATAAAATCTTACAAATTAAAAGATATAGATAAGATCTAACTTCTTACAGATAAGACCTAAAATATGTCTTCTTATATGTGCAACTATTAGCTATACCTTAAATAGTTAACATTTTCTCTTTCAAGTTTGAATTTTTTTTTTTTTTTTTTTTTTGCTTTTTGGGTCACACCCGGCTGTGCTCAGGGATTACTCCTGGCTCAGCACTCAGGAATCACTCCTGTCGGTGCGCAGGGGACCATATGGGATGCTGAGAATCGAACACAGGTCGGCCGTGTGCAAGGCAAATGCCCTTCCCGCTGTGCTATTACTCCAGCCCCCAAGTTTGAATTTTTATCTGAAAATTTCTATTTTTAAACTGCCATATTTTCCACCCCCATTTTAAATGTGATGTGAAAGTCCAACAGTTCTCCTGGAGATTGATATCTAAGAGAATTTTGGTGTTAGCAGAAGATAAATAATGGCATGTGTTATTTCTCCATAAAATTCCTCATATCTGTTATAAATATAGCCACATGAGCACATAACCAGAGACATGTCCCCACCCATTACATCAGAAGTAATATGAGTGTAGGCAGCACAGGGATTCCTTCCATTTGCCACGCAAGGAAGCAGTCTGGGCCAGGGTCCTTATTTACTCCTACACTGGCAAGACTTATTCTACCAAAGTAATGGGTGGGAGATTTTCCAATTCATTGCACTTCATTGGTCATGATCACTTCAGTGATTGTGTCACAGCCCCAAAAAGGGATGAGACAATAGCATGATGCAATAGATAATTATGCATTACTTTTCTGTCTAGTGATGGAAAGACCCAGACTTAGTACTGAGACTAAGCAACAGTTTCTGGATAAATAATCTAGCTTCTGGGATGCTTTTACTTCTCAAGTTTAAAGAGAAAAAACCTAGAGTTATTTTCATGTGATTTGAATATTCTATATGAGCTGTCAGTATCTTGGTATTCATCCCAAATTTCACAAATGGCTAAGACTTTGTAGTTTTTCATTACAACAATGGCAATAATGTCACTGTCACTGTCACTGTCATCCCGTCGCTCATCGATTTATTCGAGCAGGCACCAGCAATGTCTCTCATTGAGAGACTTATTGTTACTGTGTTTGGTGATTACTAATTTTTAATTAGGTGATAGATTGGCCTAAGTCTGTATAATTCTTGACAAACACTGAAAATATATTTTGGATGATTAGCTCCAGCTAAATAAGTTATTTTGGAATTATTTGCCTTGAATATTGTTACATTTTTTATCAAGTATGAATTATGCCATAATTCATCAAAATACACTATGCTTATGCTTGGGAGTTTATGTATGTTTGAACCCTGACACCTCACACATATGAGGACACTGAGTAACATCCCCAGCCCAAGAACTTCTGTGATTAAGACATTATCTTAAAAAAATATATGAGCTCTTAAATTAGTACTAACAGAGAAACTTCTGTAAGAATAAAGTCTATATCACCAGTACACAGAAATAAATGAAAGAATTAAGGAAAGTTCTCCAGTATTTAATTCTACTTTTTATTTTAAAAAACACCAAGAATTTAATAATCTAATTTTATAAATAATCTCTGATAATTTGCATTATCCACATTTTCTTAAAGTTTATCTTGTTTTCTTTTTATAGAGCATATGCCATCATAAAGGCAAGTTGCCATACTATGATAAAGTAGAACACACAGATAATAAATGGTAATAGTCTCACATACCACTGTCACTGTCACTGTTATCCCATTGGCCATAGATTTGCTCGAGTGGGCACCAGTAATGTCTCCATTGTGAGACTTGTTACTGTTTTGGGCATATCCAATAATATCACTGTCATCGATTTGTTTGAGCGGGCACCAGTAACGTCTCTCATTGAGAGACTTATTGTTACTATTTTTGGCATATCCAATATGGATATTGGATTGGATATCCAATAATATAAGTAAAAATATGATACAATTTATGCTGACATAGTGTCTCTAAGTCTCTATAGATTTTGTTCAAAGAGTAAACTTTTATACTAATGTTAACATATCAGGGATTCTGTTTTAGTCTGACATCCTGAGGCTTTTCCCCCTTTCCCTGGGCATGCTACACTCGGCCCTGTATGATCAAGCTCAGACATTTCTTCTGTGTCTTTTTAGTGAGTACATCCCCAAATCTATACAACAGGCTAAAGGAAGTGCTTTGTGGAATTCGTTTCTGGACCACAGTTTATATTCCGATGCTGTTTCTTGTCAGTCTGATGTAATCATTCTTCAGGGTCTGTTTCAAAAGCTCTCCTGCTTGTCTAGGTTTTGCTTGGATGCTCCCAGCACCTCTGAGGTAGCACGAGCTCATTGTCTTACTTTTCACCATCTCCCCAAGTAGGTTATAAATTCTTGAATTTTTAAGTCTACCTAGTATTCATCCTTGCATCTCCAGATTCCTAACATAGTAGTGAGTGCACAAGTCATGTTTAAAATAATGAATATATATAGCTTTAAATTTCAAGGGTGGATTTTCTTGTTTGTGATCAGGATCAGCTGCCTGTTGCCACCAGCAGGGTGTATGAGGCAGTAGCAAACCTCTGGAAACCGTGGTTGGATGAAGAAGCTCTTGCTACTGTCAGGAAAGGTATGTGAAAGATTTATCAACCTCATTTTATCTCCATTGTAATGTATGTTTACAGGGCTTAGATCTTTTTTGCTTTTGTTTTTTGGCACACCCAACAGTGCTCAGGGGTTACCTCTGGATCTGCACTCAGGAATTACTCTTGGTGATGCTCAGGAAACCATATGGAATTCCGGGAATCAAAACCTGGCCAGCCGCATGAAAAACAATTGTCCTACATGCTGTACTATGGGTCCAGAACTTAGATCTTTAATATTTCCTGAGCGTATCGATTTTGGAGACCCTCTACACCATTTCTCAGTAGACCATCAGTCATGTGTGAAATCTAGAATGGTATGACCTGCCATACCTGACTGCTCAGGGCTTACTCCAGGCTCTGAGCTCAGAGGTCACTCCTAACTGGCTTGGGGGACATATATGATTCCAGGAATCAAATCCAGGTCAGATACACGCAAGGCAAGCACTTTACTCACTATCCCATTGTCCCATCTCTCTGGCCCTTTCGCTGACGGTTCTTCCTCCGCAGTCTCTGACAAGAGCCAAGTGTCCCTTCCTCTAGGTATGTTTTATAATAGCTCTCATTCTAAACTCCACAATCAGATGAAAGTGGAAGTGGTTGTACTATTGACCTTTCTTTGATGAAATTCAATACTTTCTCACCTACAGCTGAACATTTAATTATCTTTTAATCTAATTGGATATAACAGTTGTTACTTCAGTATATAGAGAAATCTGCTTTGCAGCTGGCCCATAGGAGGTATTCAATATTCATTTTAAAATCTGATTCCTCTGTAATGACACCAATACCTGCGCAAATGAGATAGTAAGAAACAACCTTTCTGATTGGCTTGTAGACCTTAATGAAAAATTTATTTTCACAGCTTCTGCATATCTGATTTTTTCAGAATGTGTTTTGAATTTGTTTTTATAGGTGGCTTTTACTCACAGAAAGTGAATCCTAATTTGAACCTTAGGATCATCAGTCTAAATACAAATTTGTACTACGGCCCAAATATTGTGACTCTGAATAAGACTGACCCAGCAAATCAATTTGAATGGCTAGAAAATACATTGAACATCTCTCAGCAAAATAAGGAGAAGGTAGATCTTATAGCGCCAAATCATCAAGGGATAAGCAGGGCGAAGTGAGAGGATTTATTCAATCTGAGGGCGGCCAGGTATTAATAAATGTAGTAAAATTTGAAGATATTTTTACATGAAGTACTTACATTTGTTCTTTTATTATTAATAGTTTTTTTTTATATTGCTTTGCTTTGAATTATTTGAGGACTGATTAATATCTGTTGGTCTGAAAAGAATCTGATACAAAAAATTGTCATAGTTACTTTATATTATCAATGTTGTACTTATTTTATATCATCAAGTGTCATTCAAATGAGACAAGAACATATATAGCAATATTAATAGTTTTACAACTATTCTTGTAATGGTTATTACTAGGAGATATGGTACATTAAACTTTTAAATTTTAATTCTTATGCTTTTAACCCTGAGTGTTTAAATGTCACTAATAATAGTGAATGTGCAAGTGGATTTTTATCAGGTCTTCTTGTCTTTCTTTCTCCAGGTATACATCATAGCCCATGTTCCAGTGGGGTATCTGCCCTATTCGAAGGGAACTACAGCAATGAGAGAATATTACAATGAAAAATTAATAGAAATTTTTAGAAAATACAGTGATGTTATCGCAGGACAATTTTATGGGCACACTCACAGAGATAGTATTATGATTCTTTCAGATGGAAAAGGTAATGTGACTTGTTTGTATTGACTTTATTTGCCTGAGCAAAGACATAAATATTGAATTATTTTCACTTATCCACTCAATGAAATGTGAACCTGTCAGTGATAGCATGTCACTGAATTACCTGTCCTAAACTACCTGCTGTGGCTGTGGCTGTTTAGCATGTGTCCAAAACATAGCATGCAATCGGGTTTATTCCTGTTCCATAGGGTCACCGTCATTTGGTTATGTCGTAAAAGCGTTAGTTCACTCAGTTTTCATTATATTGGTTGTCATTTACCTGCTCTACTCAAATTTTCTTTAATATTACTTATTTTTTTTCTCAGAATTTAAAGAGTAAAGCACAGTTTGCCATTTAAACAAATCCAGTTCTTTTAAGTATCTATTGATTCAGCATTAAAAGAAAAAAAATAGAAAAGTTTTAGTATCATCCCAAAGAGTAATTATCTATTTTTAAATATTATTGATGTATAAAGGTAGAAAAACTTAACAAACAAAAGTTCCTATTTTCTAATAATCAAACAGGAGAAAAATGAAAATTTCAGTAAAGAAACACTTTAAATATTATTTATAATTTTCACCTAGAATGAATTAAGTAAGTATGAATATTTATATCATCTCATAGTTTTTTCAAGGAGAACTGTGACTTTACAATAAAGTGGCTTTATAATAGATTATGTAAAAATGGTAATGATACTTTAATCAAATTTTATATTAGAATATCTTTTAGGGTATAAAACAAAGTAGCTTTATGTTTTGAGCAATACTTGTAATTATTTGAAATTTTTATTATAAAATTTAAAAAATACATAAAAGAATGATAAGCTCCATGTGTTATTATTTATATTCAACATATTAAGTTTTTCCACATTTTCTTCGCCTATTCCTTTTTTAAATTATTTTTTTACTGAAGTATTTCAAAGTGAATTTCAAACATCAGATATTTCAGTCCTATATATTTTTATATGTTTTGTTCAAATATTTAGGTAACCTACATAGAATACCATTAACTAACCTAGTATTTTCTATTAGTTCATAACAAAAGTTTCCTTATTTCTTCAAAGCTATATCTTTAAACTTTTTTCAGTTCAACACATATTGATGATCACACATCATTTTGGCAGTAAAATCTGGAAGTTACTTATTATAAATATAGTTGATTTGGTGTTTTAAAATATTATTTGTCTGTACATGTTTTGTCTAGGAAGTCCAACAAGTTCTTTGTTTGTGGCTCCAGCTATAACCCCAGTAAAGAGTGTTTTGGAAAAACAAACCAATAATCCTGGTATCAGGCTATTTCAGTATGATCCCCATGATTACAAATTATTGGTAAGTTGTGCAATTTTAGAATTTACCCCCATTTATGTTTTTTGGGTAGTTTTCATCAGTTTAAACGAATGTTCCTTAGCTCTAACTTGTATTTTATGTTAAAATCTATATTGGTATATAGTATTGTAAACCACAGTGCCTAGGAGGAATAAGAGGAAAGGCAGAAAGAGGGGGATGGAAGAGGGAGGGTAAAAGGAGGGAGAGAGGGGGAGAGAGAGAGAGAGAGAGAGAGAGAGAGAGAGAGAGAGAGAGAGAGAGAGAACAAATGATGTGTCTGCCAAAGCAGTGTGGGTTCAGGGAGCTCATGGAGGGAATTTGGGGATATTGGCAGTAGGAAATGTGCACTGGTGAAGGGATGAGTGTTGGCACACTGAATGACTGAAACCCAATCACGAACAATTTTATATCTCATGACGATTAAATGAAAAAACTAAAATAAGAAAAAAAAATCCCACCTGATTTATGGGAGATAAAATGGAGACATTGCATGGGAGATATCCCCTCAGGGAGGAAAAAATGGAACAAAAGAATAATAAACCTGGTTTTGTTACTCTTTTTTGTTTTAACTACAGGATATGTTGCAGTATTATTTGAACTTGACAGATGCTAATCTAAAGGGAGATGCCAACTGGAAGTTGGAGTATGTCCTAACCAAGACTTATGGCATTGAAGATTTGCAGCCCAAAAGTTTGTATGGATTAGCTAAACAATTTGCCACCCAAGACAGTAAGCAGTTTTTGAAGTATTACAGATACTTTTTTGTGAGTTATGATGATAGTGGAATTTGCAACGGCATATGTAAGGCCCTTCAAATTTGTGCAATTATGAATCTTGATCATACTTCTTACATAGATTGCCTCAAACGATATTATTTAAAGCACAATCCATAGGATTTTACTATTTGTGTTCAAAGAACACAATAGTTCTTTGAGCCACTGTTCTGTTGCTGAATCCAGTTTGTGGGAATTGTTATGCAAACCTTGGTGAGTTATTGAATGGGCAAGCACAATTCTTGTCTTTGTTCATTTTTTTATATTGCCCAGATGTAGATACACATAATATCCTAAATTTTCATTTTGCTGAATATATTTAAAATTACTGGAATATTTGGATGTAAATATCCTATAATCAGTTTATGTACCTAATTTATATTCCTACTGAGATTGTCATTTATATAATAAAAAATTGCTTCTCCCTAAGTATGATGAACTGTTTTTAATATTCTTAATTTTAGTCTTCTAACTCGCCTTTATTAAAATCTCATGTTCAACCTTCATTCTAAAGTGTTTAAATTTCATGTGTAAAGGATGGATTAACACTTTACAGTGTCTACTCTTATTAAGAAACACCAGGATATACTTAGGAGTCTCTCTGAACCTATGGAACATTAGAGAACATGAATTGCCTAGTTGTCTTCACTCAGACTCTACTAATATTATGTCTAAAATATTTAAAATCCCTTCTCCAAGATGTGGCCTTGAAACCACCTAGAATAGTCCTGTCCCAGAGGCCCTCTTGGTGCGCGTCTCAGTCCAGGAACTGCCTGTCTTTAAGCATTATTTTATTTTATTTTATTTTATTTTATTTTGTTGTTTGAGTCACACCTAGCAGTGCTCAGGGCTTACTCCTGGCCCTGCACTCAGGAATCACTGCTGGTAGGGCTCATGGGACCATAAAGGATGCCAGAATGGAACCTGGATTGGCCATGTGCAAAGCAGACATCCTACCCGGCCCCAGCCCCTGCTCCTGCCCCCCACCTTTAAAAAAAATTTATTATTGCTTAGGTAATGGGCTGGAGTGATAGCACAGCAGGTAGGGTATTTGCCTTGCATGGGCAGACCTGGGTTTGATTCCTCTGTCCCTCTCGGAGAGACCGGCAAGCTACCAATAGTATCCTACCCGCACAGCAGAGCCTGGCAAGCTCTCCATGGTGTATTCGATATGACAAAAAAAAATAACAACAAGTCTCACAATGGAGACATTACTGGTACCCACTGGAGCAAATCAATGAACAATGAGACAGCAGTGATACAGTGAACAGTGATTTAAAATCCCTTAGCGGTATACATAGTGTACTTACTATGGGTTTATCCTATGCCTGCCTCCCTAGTGGTACTGCCTAAACCAAGTTAGAGAAATACTCGGTACATTTACAAAAAGGAAAAAAGTGGAATTAACTCAATTGTTGGTGAGTTATCTGTTCTTTTGGTAGAAAGTGGATTTATTTATGCTGGCAGAATCTCTTGGGTTACCTTTCTTTGGAACAATCAGCATAATATAGGTGGCTATTCCATGGAATGTTAAGAGAAATAATGAAAAGATATATCTTATACATTATATAAAGTTTCTTTTTCAGGGGATGACTGAAGTTTATGTTTTAACAAAAGTACCATTAAAATTTAGCTTGAATCAGAATCAGCATCCTTCCTTTTTAATAAAGTAAATTTCTACCAACTGTATCTTCTTTTATTCAAAGAATTAAATGTGGTGCCAGAGAGATGGTATAGTAAGAATCTTGCTTTTCTCTTGGCTGTCCCTAGTTTGATCACTGGCACCATATATGGTCCCCTAGCACCACCAGTAGTGATCCTTGAGTGCAGTCAGGAGTAAGCCTTGAGCCACTTTGTATGGCCCCCAAACAAAACAACAATAATAAAGGTTACATTTTTTATTATTGTCAAATTTCAGGTCTTTGGCATTCTCTCTGAAAATCTGTATTCCCAAACCATTGGTTTAGAAAGATGGCTTTGATGATCATAATGTCCTATGACCATTGTTTTGAAGGTTGGGAGGACTTGCTTTTAACGCTGGAGTGGGGACCCACCTGCCCTTTTCTACACCTCCCATCAGCATGTCATAGGCTAAACAAAATAAATTCAGTTTGTAAATACAAAGGTCATAGTCCATTTTATCATGTTGCTTATTTTTTTCCACAATCTAAACTCATCTGATTTTTACTTTCCCTAAATTACTTTTTTCTAAATTACCCCAAATAAATATTCCTTGTCAAAGTATATCTAACTTCTTGAGACAAACTGTTAGTTTTTTCCTTTTGGGGGGCCACTAAAGCACACTTTTATCATCAATATTACCATTGTCAGACCTCCTTTTCTTTAGTTCTGAGAATACAGTGCTCTGTTCTCTATCTCTACGGCTTGACAAGTTGATCAGTAAGCTTTGTAATAAAGTGTTTAGTGGATATAGTGGCATTTGTCTTTGGAGATGTTTATTCACCACTTTAAAGCTGATGCCTGACCTGGCGGCCGCACGTGTGCAGCCTCTCCGCAGCTGCACGAGCATGGTTCCAGAGGCCAGCTAAACTACTTTTGGTACCGGCAGCTTCTTGCAGAAATGTCTCTAGACTGTGAATAAGCTGTGACCCCATGCCTGCCCAGGAGAGGAAAGGTTTTTCTCTTTCACCTTTTCCTTGCGGGGGGAGGGAAGAGGGGGGCGTGGCAACTACCATCTTATGAGGACCACTAATGAGAGGTACAAGCTTGCAATGATCAATTCCAGAAATTTCCCTGGACTTAATTACTAAAATACAGAAATCCAAAACCGTGTGGCTTCATAGCTCTTCACTCTCAGCAATGGAAAACAAATTATCAAGTGCTTCATTTTCAGCAGGTCTGATGCTAGGGGGAAACTCCAAACAATAATAGTGAGTTTTTTTATTGAAATATTGAATGTAACCAAACTAAAGAGAAAGTAAAGTGAAATTTATCAGTTACACAGGCGGGGGTGAGGGGGATGGGAGGTATACTGACGTTTTTTTTTTTTTTTTTTTTTTTGGTGGTGGAATTTGTGCACTGGTGAATGGATGGTTGTTTGAGCATTGTATAATTGAGACTTAAGCCTGAAAGCTTTGTAATTTTCCACATCGTGATTCAATAAAAAAAATAAATTCAAAAAAATGATGCCTGAATTCCTTTATGAATAAATAAAACATACACTGAAGATTTACCAGTGAGATAAAAGGTTTATGATGGAAACTTTTGGCTTAAGCAATACATTGAAACTTACATACACTAAAGTGTAATGAGTTGATTAATCAGCCATCTTATTAAATATGTCACAGCATCATCTCCTGAGTTATAATTCTCACAGGAATTAAATGAGAATGGAAAATGGATGGCTCAGTTTCTCGGCATAGAAAACATCTCATAGCTATTAACATATTTAACACTGTTACATTCTGTTATAAAAAAAAAGAGTGAATTTTTTTAAAATAAACTTATACCGGGGCTGGAACGGTAGCACAGTGGGTAGGGCATTTGCTTTGCATGAAGCCGACCTGGGTTCAATTCCAAAATCCCATATGATCCCCTGAGCACCACCAAGAGTAATCCCTGAGTGCATGAGCCAGGAGTAACACCTGTGCATCGCCAGGTGTGACCCAAAAATCAAAGGAAAAAGAAAAAAACCCTTATACTTGGGGGTGGTGGGAAGGATGCTGGGACCATTGATGGAGAATGGGCACTGGTGGAGGATGGGTACTGGATCATTGTATGACTGAAATGCAAGCACGAAAGTTTGTAAGCCTGTAACTGTGCCTGACGGTGATTCACTAATAAAAATAAACTAAAACAAACAAACAAAAAAAAAACCTTATACTTATTTTAGTGCCTTAAAAGTATAACAGAATAACTATATATACTTTCATTTGAAATAATGTCCGTTTATTTTTGTATTTTTATAAAATATTGAAAAATTAATAATGGAGTAAATGACTATTCTTTTTGTTTGGGGGCCATACCCAGTGGTGTTCAAGGTTTACTCCTGGCTCTGCACTTTGGTACTGTTCTTGGTGGGACTCACTGACCATATAGATGCTGGGTATCAAACCCAGGTCAGCTTTTGCAAGGCAAGCACCTTCCTTACCTGCTGTATTACCTCTTCAGTTCCATCAATTATATTTTTGATGTATAAAGTTATTTCACTTTACCACCACAAAAGTGCCACTTAACCCACCACCACCACCACCACAGTCTGTCACTTCTCTGTCTGCTTCTCACCTGCACTCCCCTCGCTTCTTGGCAATCTTTTTTGTGATCCAAGGCCAAGGATTTTCCTTGTTCAATACTGTCAATACTCTTGTTCTGTTTGTATACATACCACAGATAAGGCAAACCATCTGGGTTTTGTCTTTCTCTCTTTGATACCATCCAGTTGTATCCAAGTTGCAGCAAACATCAAAATTTTATCTATTCTTTAGCTGAGTAGAAATCATTGTGTATTAAGATATCAAGAAGTGAAATCATCGGGTCATATGGAAGCTCTATTCTTATTTTGTGGAGAAATCTCCATGCTGTTTCCCATAGTAGTTGACCCAGAAAACATACCCACCAATAGTTAACAAAGGTTTCCTTTTTACCACATCCAAATCAGGTGTTTGTTTATACACTTTTTTTAATATGTGCTATTCTTATTGGTGTGAGATAATTCATAGTCATTTTTATTTACATTTTCCTGATAATAAGTGATGATAAACACTTTTCTTCATAGATTTTTTTTTTTTGGCCATCTGTATATCCTCTTCTGGGAAGTGTCTGTTCACCTTTTCCCCCCACCATTTGATGGAGTTATTTTATTTTTATATTGTTGAGCTTTGTGAGTGCTTTATATATCTTGGATATTAGGACTGTATCTGATTCATTCCATCTTCAACTACTGACTAACTTCCTTTTTAAATATGTATGCCCTAGATTTTTGTCTTTTCTTTTTTCTTTACCTTTTTCTTTTCTTTTTTCTTTTTCTTTTTGGTCTGATTGCTGTGCTTCTAAAACTATATTGAATAATAGTGGAGAGAGTGGAAATATTGGTGTTGTGCCTAATCTCAGAGAAAAGATATTCTCATTTTTAAGAGTTTTCATTTTAGACACTGTTAATGGTAGGTTTTCATGCATAAAATATTCTACCACCAACCCTCCACCAGAGTATCTTCTTCCCTTCACCATTGTCCCGATGTCACCTCTGATCCTGTACCACCAATCCTACTCTCCCTTCACCATGGTAAGTTTCTTTCTGAAGACTAGTATTCAGTTTCTATTGCCTTTTGTTACTTTATTATTTCATCATATGTTTCTTTATATCCCACATATGAAGGACTTCATTATGTCTTTGTTACTCTTCTTCTAATTAACTTAACTCAGACTCACAATTTTTTGCTACAGTATAATATTGATAACAGCCTGTTATATATCATCATTATTATCATGAGGTACATTCCTTCTATCTTATTTTGGCACAGATGAATTATCTCCACAAATATATATGGAGTTCCTTTACTATTCCAGACATTGTTCTAGATGCTAGGATATACCAGTGAGCAAAATAAATATTTTTGCCCTGCAGAGCTCATTCTAGTGCATACATTAGTATGATGTGTGAATATGTACATATGTACATCTTAATGAGAATGTGAATTGCATTAATTAGGAATGATATTTCTAATTAAAGGTAATTTAACAATGCATTTTTTAAACAATCAACTTTATTACAATGAACTTGATACCCAACTAATTAATATGGACTGTGACTCACACGTCACAAATGTGTGATAAGTATTGACAACTATATTTAAAAGATGACCAGTGATGTCCTTAATGTTTTAGAAGAAAGTTGAAAAGTTTCTAAAGATGATTGCTTTGGACAGCTGCCACCATATTGAGTCACCCACCAGCCCTGCTGTACCAATACCCAGCTAAACCTCTGAGGACTTGCAAGCCAACCAGATAAAACTCATGGACACACTAGTTCCTGCAGCTGAAAATTCTGGGGCACCCTCAGGCGGCCAGAGTCCTCACAGCTGCACCTACACCTCTCCAGCCATGCCAACTCTTCAACTCCATTGGGTCATGAATATTCTCTGCAGAGACTCCAAACTGCAAATAATTTCAGATACTACAGTGACCAGATTGAGATATCTGGTGGCTTCTTGGAGTGGGGCAATCTCCCCCTTGGCCCCAGGTTACCTCCGGAAGCCTCTGCAGCCACAACCACCTCCCACAGTCATGTCAACTCATTGGCCCAGACCAGAGACCCTAAAGTCTCTGGACCATGGCACTTCCCAATTCCTCAGTGCTGAAATTCCATTGGGAGCACACCAGATTAGATAGGAAAGTAACATAGGACCCAACTAAATGCAACAAAACCAATAATACAGAAGGCTTAAAGCAAAAACCAGCTTAATAAATTCTTAGACAATGACAATAGCCCAGTGATGAGATATAACAATTTTTACTTTCAAAGCTGATTTTAAAAAATAAACTGCTTTGTTAAAAACCTTGTTACATTCATGAACATGGAAATTCTTATCCCAGTATAGAAAAAAAAAAAAACTCCAGGCTTTTGAATAGTCTGTCAGGCCGATCTATTGTTTGCTTGATCAATATTGAGGTGTCTGCCAGATGCGTACAACATTTTTTTTATATTCTTGTTATAAAATCATTTATTCTGAGATTCTTAGCAATAAAATTATTCTTAGAACAATGGATACATGAAACATTTTGCTCTGGTTCTTCATTTGCCCTCATCCCTGTAAAAAATTACAAATTGCTGCCAAATGGTGTCAAAATACCATAGCAACAGTCCAAGGCAGTTTATGTTCACCTCTAATTCATTAATCATCCTTTTCCTAAAAATCCAGCTAACATCATTAGCTTAAGAATGTGTGGCTTCTTCCTATTTTTGAGGCAAGATTGGTCACATTTATTTTGGGATACGTAAATACTAAATTATTAAAACAATTTTCTTATATTTAATTTAAGTATGTAATTAAAATGAGACAGTAACAATCTATACTGTATTTAATGTTATGCTTGCTAGACTAGAAAGAAAATAGTTTGGAATACTTATATTTGAGAAGAACAGTAAGATTTTAGTAAATACATATAAGATGATATTTATTTCAAATTGAGGATGATATGCCACAGAATATTAAATGGCAGCTCTCATATAAAAAAGGTAATTATGAATCCATCATACATTTTCTTTTTGTCTATTATTGTCAAGACCTGGGCTCAGGGGCTATGGTGTAATTGAAATATATATATTAAAAAAAGGAACACACACACAAATGGATAGTTAGGAATCATTTACTAATCACCAAAAAAAAAAAAATGCCAGTAAGCGATATAATAGAGGTGTAAGTTAATATAATGAGAGATATTTCTTTTTGGGGGTTGGGTTGGGATACAACTGACAATGCTCAGTGCCTAATTTTGGCTCTGAAGTCAGGGATCATTCCTGGAGGGGCTCATAGGACCACAGTGGTGCTGGGGATTGAACCCAGGTCAGTGACATGCAAGGCAGGTGCCCAACCCACTCTATTATCACCCCAATCCCTAAGTTTATATTGTGGCAATTATTTTATAATATAAATGTATCAAATTAACATTGTAGACTTAAAATCTACACAATACTGATATATAATACATAAATTTATTAAATTAGCATTGTAGACCTAAAATCTACACAATACTAGATACTTATTCGTCTTAGTGCTGAATAAAGGAGCTATCAGTCTAAGATAATTGAAACACAAATTACATCAACTTTTAGAATTTATATCACAAGCTTCTAGGATGGAGACATTTCTGAGCCATAGATATCTTTGTGTCAATTAGTGCTGCAATTCAGTTTTAAGTGGATTTAAACTAAGGAATTAATAATAAAGACAAGAAGAGGTATGTGTAACAATAACAAACATTTCTCTTAAAAATCGGTTATGATAGCTAAATTTTATTTATTTGCAGTTGTATTTTATTTTAGCCTTTGCAATAAGTTATAAATTTGTGTGTTTGCTTAATTTAGGAATTATAAAAGATTTTTAATATTTTTTGGTACTTGTGATGGATTATTTTAGAAATATACTTCCTTCTGTATATCTTAAGTTTCAGTGTTTTCCTTATTTTTGAAGTTTCTCTTTATGTAATATGCAAGGTAGTTTTTTTTCTGTATTTTATTTTCAAGTGAGATGCCCTTAATTTTGAATTTTATAGTGAGAAAAAGAAGAAAATTTGTTCATCTGTAAGAGTTTTAATAGTATTGCACACAGGAAATTGTTGTGAATCATTTTTCATAAAACAGGTAAACAATGTCCTGTACAAAGTAAAAACTATATAGTTAAATTAAAAATATCCTATCCTGATTCATTGTCTTAAGTTTGCAAGCTGGCCTAACACAACTTACTCTTAATTTCATTTTGCAAATGGCATTTTCCCCCAAACTCAAGTTAAAATGAGGGTAAAATTTAGACCAAGTTGAAACATACATAGATACTTATTGACTAAATATTTAATAATGATGTAAATAGCTGCATATGTTTGTTATATTCTCAGTCTACCTCTTTCTATTATAAATTCATTATACCGTTTCTGATGAGATGTTTTAAAGGAAGTCATACACTGTGCAACTCTGAGATTTAATCAATATGCTGTTAGGTCTAAAATTGGATGCCATATGCTGTTAACAACTAGCCTGACTCAAGTATATGTCAGACATATAATGATTGAAATTATGTTTCATTTCAATGACTATCTTGAGTCATCATTCTTAGTTTTTGAGATGCACCAGAATAATGAGAAAACACATAATTTCCCATGAGTAGTAGTATACCTAGGCTCATCTATATGAGCATATCATTTTATAAATGAGTACTATTTCTCTTGGAAGTCTATAAATATTATCTTTTCCACATACCTTGCAGACTTATTTCAGAAAAGGTATTTAATATGTAAAATAGAAAGAGATAGATTGGGAATAAAGGAAGCAAATACCTGACCTGTTACATTTATGCTAAAAGAATACATACCTCTAATTGATAAAATATTTGTGTTTCTGAGCTGGAAGCTCAGATAGTGATAAAAGAAGAAGGATTTCTTTAAGTTAGCAGACTGGCACTGCTTAATTGTATACCATGTATAGATGAATAGTTGTACTTAACATCTGCTTAAGTGCTCAGTTACCAATTCGGATTTTTTTGGAATCTGACTACAGTATAGACTTATAGGACCCTAGTTAATTATTCTCTTCTTTCATCAACTATTTGTGGAATTCCTGTTTCATGCCAGACACTATATTAGGTATAAGCTATACATAAAAAAGTGTTTCTTTATGGAACTTAAATTATTTTGGCAACTTTTAGCCTTATTGTGTGAGTTCATGGAGTATTTAGTATAATGAACTACTCAATGATGTATTTGACTATGAAGTCCAACTTCAAACATTCTTAGACATATCCACTAAGTTTTTATTTTCAGAGTAATTATCGGTTTGATCTATATAATATCCACAAACTTATTATTAAGAAAATAAAAATTATAAAGCATTTATATGTATTTCACTTAGACTATCAAAATGTATTCAGTACTTTGACATTTTAAAAGTATTTTAGAGTAACTACCACAGTACTTAAAGGAAGAGTTGGCTTAAAAGATTAAATAACCCACTCAATAGTTACGCCTAATTTAATCAAAAAGGAGAAACTCAAAACTAGACATCTAACTTCAGTACTATTTTCATTAGACTATTCAAACTTGCAGTCTAGCAATTTCCACACTTATGTATAATTCATGAGGTTCACAGGGCAACAGATAATAAACTCTTCACTAAAACAATTTCAGTTATGAGTATCACAATTGAGGTAGACAGCAGATGTTTTTCAAGATTGCCTGTCATATTTCAAATGCAGTGTTTATTCAATATGCTTCTTGCCTCTTTGTCCTGTGAAAATTTGCCTGTTTTGAGAGCTCAGACTCTCCTCTTCTGATGCCATAAGTCACCTTATGAGGATACACTCGATGGTATTAATGATTGAAAATCAGCACAGAAGCTATATTGCTCTTTACATTTTTTCAATGAAATTAAAACATGTATATTTTGATTTTCTTTTTCTCTTGATCAAGACATAATTTAGAACCATCCATGAAAGAGCTTGTTTCTTTTTTTTTTATTGCTTTAGAGTAGGTAAAGCATCGCATTTTATAGAATTCATTTCAATCTTGATTTTTACACATTTAATGCATCATTACACTCAAGTATGTGCTAGAAATCTTTATATTCAACATTCAATAACCCATGATATATTTAATGGGCTTAGTCAATTATTCAGTTAATTTGGTCTATTGGGCATCTGTTTTATGCAGAGCTTGCAATTAGTTAGAATGAAATTGATTACTCCAGTTTATGAAATGGTTTTACAAGATTCACAATGGTTTTATTCTCCCAGTGACTCTGATATGAAAGAAACCTTATTTTTAGACATTCATTAATAAATCCCTTGATTCACAGGGTAAAAACCTTATAAGTGCATTAAAAAAAATAGGTTTGTAGTTGAAAACATTCTACCAATATGTAATGTGTGTGATACCATGACACTTTCTTAGAAAGTCATGAGTAATACCTGCTGTACATGCATGCACTTACACACACATTAAGTCATCCTCATAATAGAAAAGCTTTTTACTAAGATAATGTGAGAATGAAATACATCTTCATGAATTAAAAGTCAATGAATTATATATGAATGCAAAGTACAAACTTATGTCTCCACACATAAAAGCAGTAAATGCAAAATTGGGGTTAGGGAGATAACTCAAAGGGGTCGTGTATATACTTTGCATTTGGGAGGCCCAGTTTAATCCCTGGCATTGCATGAACCCCAAGCACCACTAGGTACAATCTGGACACAGAACTGGGAGTAGTTCCTGAGCACCGAAGGTGTGGCCCCAAAACAATGCAAATGGGAGAAATGGCAAAGTTATTTTTAGTTTCTACTAGTATGTATATTTTCAAAATATATTAACATAATTTTTATGTCATCACAGTAAAATTATTTCAAACAAGTATCATTAATGAATACTAAAGTAGGTAAGAATTTTGAACAACACTGATTATTATCTCTCTCTTTTTTTTTTTTTTTTTGCTTTTTGGGTCACACCCGACAATGCACAGGGGTTACTCCTGGCTCTGCACTCAGGAATTACCCCTGGAGGTGCTCAGGGACCATATGGGATGCTGGGAGCCAAACCTGGGTCGGCTGTGTGCAAGGCAAACGCCCTACCCGCTGTGCTATTGCTCCAGCCCCTGATTATTATCTTGAAGTATTTTCAGGCATGTGATAAATTGCGGGCTGGAGCGATAGCACAGAGGTAGGGCATTCGCCTTTCACGCAGTCGACCCGTGTTCGGTTCCTCGGCCCATCTCAGAGAGGCCGGCATGCTAACGAGAGTATTGTGCCCGCCGGGCAGAGACTGGCAAGCTACCCATGGTGTATTGGATATGCCAAAAACAGTAACAATAAGTCTCACAATGAGAGACATTACTGGTGCCCGCTTGAGCAAATTGATGAGCAACGGGATGACAGTGACAGTGATAAATTATAGGCAAAAATTTAAACAGAAACTTTATGGTAGAGAAACCTAACAAATCCCACATTAATTTAATATTCATAGTTATTTTACTAAAATCAGCTAACCTTCCTGTGGTGATATGCTAGTGTGTTATTCCTGCTTAAGAAGCATAAAAATCATCAAATGCTTAAGGAAATTTCAAACAAATCCATATTGAAGGGCATTCTTCAAACAATCCATGATCTTAAAAAAATGTTACTGTCTTGAAAAGAATCACTGTCACTGTCATCCCGTTGCTCAATGGTTTGCTCAAGCGGGCACCAGTAGCATCTCCATTGTGAGACTTGTTACTGGTTTTGGCATATCAAATACAACACAGGGAACTTGCCAGGCTCTGCCTTGCGGGCGAGATACTCTCGCTAGCTTGCCCGGCTCTCTGAGGGGGGAATCGAACCCAGGTCAGCTGCGTGCAAGGCAAATGCCTTACCACTGTGCTACCGCTCCAGCTCATGAAAAGAATAAAAACAGGAATAATTTCAAATTAAAGGAGAATTAAAATGTAAAAAAAACTAAGCATGCCGAAGGGCGTGTGCTCTCAGGCTCTCCGCCCGCATTCAGTGCTCTGGAGCCGCTCTGTGTGGACTGGATCGGGAAGGCTGTTGGCCAAGGACAGGTGAAGGAAGAAGGAGGACCAGGCTGGTTTCTGTTTAGTTACTGTTTATTCCATTCACTCCTGTCTGTCTCTGCTTCTCCCCTCGCTCTCCATCTTGCCCCCTACTTGTCTCTCTCCACCTTGCCCTCTAGGCTACATATGGTCTGATAGCACAATCAACATAAGAAAGCCCTTCCTGAGGGCACCAGGTTCAAAGGAAACATCACCTAAGGGCATTCCAAAGCCCTTCCTGATTTCCAGCAGGCAAAACACCTCTTTTTTTTTTTTTTTGCTTTTTGGGTCACACCTGGCAATGCACAGGGGTTACTCCTGGCTCTGCACTCAGGAATTACCCCTGGCCGTGCTCAGGGGACCATATGGGATGCTGGGATTTGAACCCGGGTCGGCTGCGTGCAAGGCAAACGCCCTACCCGCTGTGCTATATCTCTCCAGCCCAGCAGGCAAAATACCTCTTAAGGTGTTTTTTTTATCTTTTCCTCCGTCCAAAAACTCCATCAACATCTTAATACTAGTTATTTTTGTATGGACACAGTAAGAGATACATTGAGGCTTGTAAGGCAGCTCTCCTGGCAACATCTTGCCACAGACTCAGAGTACAGCACTCAGGCCAGATTAATCATTCCTAACCCTAGCAGGGTCCGAATCCAGTTATTACTTCCTGGATCATGACAGCATTTGTCCATGACCAAGCTCTTAACTTATAGTTAAGCATTAGGCACTTTGCCCAGGCCCATCTCGATGCCAGGGTAGCACATAACTCACAGCTTGCCCTGGGTCCGTCCCGTCCCTCGTTGGGACCCTGCTTTTGGGGGTACTAGGAAGTAATGGCAGCCTAAGCTGAGGCTTAGGTCTTAGTTTGAGGGAACAGATGCCCAGGAGAAAAATATCATGCAGAGTCAAATGACTCCCAGGTTACAAAAGCATAGCATTTGCTACAGTCTTCCAGTGCCCATACAAAAGGACTTGGCTCTGAATAAACTATATAAAGGACTCAAGGAGAAGAGAAAAACGATATTTGCAAGTTAAAAGAACACAAAGAGACAAGTTACAAATGAACACAGAGGAATGGGAGCACTGTGATGGGAGTAACCCAAGAAACCTAAACTACCTCAGGCTATGTTATCCTACATTAAAAGACTTAAGAAGTGGGGTTGGAGCAATAGTATAGTGGGTAGGGCATTTACTATTCATGTGGCTGACCAGGGTTCGATTCCTGGCATCCATATGGTCACCTAGGCACCACAAGAAATATTTCCTGAGTGTCAGGAGCAACTTCTGAGCATGCCCCATTATGACAAACAAACAAAAAAAGGACCCAAGAAGTAAATGTAAAGCAAAATCCTGGATTGAATGATATTTACCATAAAGAACATTACTGAGATATTTGTCAATATTAAAAATAAGTTGTCACAAAATTTTATATTTTATTTGTTCATGTAGGAAGCTGTTCTTGGAAATGTAGGAGTAAAGGGTAAGATGTTTGCAACTATGAATTTCAGAAGTGAAACTAATGCATATGCAAATAAAAGTGTTAGAAAGGAAAATAAAGTGCAAAAAATTAATTCAAAGTACTTGATCCCAAAGTATTGGGAAGAGGATGAAAGACTACTACCACTGGAGTAGGGATGGGTGGGGAGAGATAGAGGAGAAGTAACAGGGGTCAAGGGACAAGGTACATAGGTGGTGTTAAGGAATCACAGAGTCAAATAGACAAACCACAGAGTCAACAACACTAAAATCATGAGACTCAAACTCCAATAACGAAACTGAAAAAGGCACCTGTGGAGATGGCAGCTGGCGAAGGGAGGCAGGGCAGGAGCCTGGGAATGCCGGTGAAGGGAAGCTGACAATGGTGGCAGGAGCAGTGATGGAGTGTTATATGTCTAAACCCCAACTACTGGTAGCTTTGTAAATAATGTTGCTTTAATAAAATGAAACTTGAGGGGGAAAATGTTCAAGCTGAAAAAAAATTTAAAAAGCAAATAAAAGTTATTAAAACTGATGCAGGCAGGTAGATAGGGAAAGGCCCTTGGCAATGAAAATTTAGATTTAACAGAATCTCTGGGAAGGAGAATCTTAAGACTTGCAGATTCAAGAAAACAAAAGACCCCGAAGAAACCATCAATGGACCCTGAGGATAATGTACTCCTCCCCAGGAGGTTCCCCAAAGAAGGCCATCACCACTCCCAACCTCCCTGGTAACCTTAGCAACGGACTTTTAACTGGAAAGAAACCCCATGTGGGGGCAGGTTGAAGAAACCCTATAAAAGACACCTTGAACTAAGGAAGCACGCACATATGCTGCCTGAGCCCATGTGCTGCTTGCGCTCCGGTGACCGAGCACATGTGTCGCCCGCATCTCCCCTCTTGAGATGTGTACTTTCATGCTTTCATACTTTTGTGTCTAAAGCTCGGTTATGTGTAGGGGCTTTCTCCACCCTTGGAGAAGCCCGTGTTCTCTCGTGAGCGCGTTACTCTTACTATTCTCTCTCCCACTTATCCCTTTCTCCTTCCCTCAGAAACCTTTGAATAAAATCTATTTACTTCACTGCTTGTCTACTCCTGAAATTCTTTTCCGTGAGTGAGACAAGAACCCAGTAACTCTGGCTCCCGGGTGGTAGAGGCGGCTGGGGAGAAAGTGACCGTCTTTCTCCTCCCCACTTCACGCAAGTCACTGTGGGGCCCACCAACATCAAAACAGCATTAGTTATTTGTCCTTTAGTCTGTGACTTGAGAGATGTGAAATCTCAGTAGTGAGTACCAAGTGATACAAATTAGAGATAACACTGGGAGATTTGATAAATGTATACTCTTCTTACTATGGCAAACTCCCTAAAATGGCCTCTTTTTTTTCCCCCCTCTTGTGCCATGAATGGGACTTCTTATTTTTTCCCCCATAATTTATGGAATATTACACTGAGAATGCAACTTACTCTAGTGTGTCTCTTATTTTAAAAAGCTTTTTCTTTCTTTTGCTATCCTAACGATTTAGTTAGGCAGCCATGTTAATATAAAACAAAGAACCATTGGATTTCCTACAGCACCATTCTGGTGCCTTTCTGTATTCTCCATTCACACTCTGCATGTTCAGCATTGCTTGGAATGAGGCTGCCTGAGCCATGGTAACCTCTTGTAACTCAGTAGACAAAGGAAAGAGATGGATCATTCATTCCTGTGGCATGTTGTGAGGTAATTGGCTTTCATTACAGGCTTTCTGGTGGAGGTGATGGAGATTAGGCACAAGGTAAAATATATCTGCTTTCATCAAAAAGCCACATTCAAGATCGGTAGGAATTTCTCTTCTCTTTTTCCTATAACCGTTTTTAGTTCCATACTCAGTTCTGAAAATGATAAAGTCCTTTCCAGTGACTTTTTCTACTTTCAACATATCTTTTATGCATTTTCATCTGTATAAATGGTTCCTGAAGTAAATATTTCTTTCACATCTCAATGAAGCAATGAGGAGCCAGAAGCAATGTGACTATAAGCTACACTTTCCTGAGAAAAAGGAACAGCTTTTCTTAACCTTTCCAACTCTGGGTAGGAAACCATAAAACTTTGCAGTTTAGGGAAAGAAACTATAAAACATTACTCTGGGTATGTGACTGTGGTTATCTAAAGCCTCATGCAAACATCATCCAAATAAATGATTTCTTATTTTTTTCATTTTGGTTTTGGACCTCATAGAGGAATCACCCTTGTTTGGGCTCAGGGGACCATATGGGGTGTCAGGGATTGAACCCGGGTTGTTTGCATTGAAGGCAAAAGACTTGTACTCATACTCTGGCCCCTGAACACACTAACATACTTGAAATACTATAATGTTTTTTACTGTTAAAAATTTACAAATTATAATGAAACTCATCTTGGTCTGCTATAGAGCATTCTCATATTAGGGACCAAGGATTTTCATCAAATTTTGATGCTTCTTGTTACTATTAAGTTACTGAGACTGAAAAAAGTAAATTCTCTTCAACAACAGGATTTTTGTTGCAACTACTTTTGGATGCAGTTTTAGGGGAGATTTCCTTGTCCTTATTACCTCTCTTTTGCAACAATAATTACCTACATGCATTTCATTTGGAATACATTTCTCTTCGAAGATCTTGAGTTTATAATTAAATAGTGATCTCCCTTATATATTCAGAAGAGGAGATATTTGAGAAAATTTTTGGAAGTGAGAAAACTGTTTGGCATGAGGTAACTATAAAATGATCTCTTTTGTCATTTTAACAAGAAGTTTATCCCTGTTTCAAAAGCCGAAGAAGTGCAATTTTGGGGGGTGTCTAGTATTATTTTAAATTTTGTAAAATTTTATTGAATCACTGTGAGATAGTTACAAGCTTTCATGTTTTGGTTACAATTACACAATGATCAAACATCCATCCCTCCATCAGTGCACATTCTCTACCACCAATATCCCCGGTATATCCCACCTTTCTCACCCTCCCCCTCCCTCCATAGCAGACAATATTCCCCATACTCTCTCTATAATTTTGGGCATTATGGCTTGCAACACAGACACTGAGAGGTCATCATGTTTGGTCCATTATCTACTTTTGGTACGTATCTCCCATCCCAACTGATTCCTGCAGCCATCATTTTCTTAGTGATCCCTTCTCTATTCCATCTGCCTTCTCCCATCCGCTCATAGTTTTCCAGCTATGGGGCAATTCTCCTGGCCCTTGTATCTACTGTCCTTGGGTGTCAGCCTCATGTGATGTTATTCTATACTACACAAATGAGTGCAGTCCTTCTATGTCTGTCCCTCTCTTTCTTACTCATTTCACATAGCATGGTACTCTCCTTGTCTGTGCATTTATAAGCAAATTTCATGACTTCATCTCTCCTAACAGCTGCATAATATTCCATTGTGTAGATGTACCAAAGTTTCTTTAACCAGTCATCTGTTCAGGTCACACGGGTTGTTTCCAGATTTTGGCTAGTGTGAACAGTGCTACAATGAATATATAGGTACAGATGACATTTCTACTAAGCTCTTTTGCATCCTTGGGATATATTCCCAGAAGTGGTATTGCGGGGTCATATGGAAAGTCAATTTCTAGTTTTTAAAGAACTGTCCATATTGGTATCCAGAAAGACTGGACCAGTTGGCATTCCCGCCAACAGTGAAAGAGCGTCCCTTTTCCCCCACATCCATGCCAGCACTGGTTGCTTTTGTTTTTTTGAATGTGTGCCAGTCTCTGTGGTGTGAGATGATATCTCATTGTTGTTTTGATTTGCATCACCCTGGTGACTAGCGACATGGAGCATTTTTTCATGTGCCTTTTGGCCATTTGCATTTCTTTTTTGAGGAAACTTCTGTTCATTTCTTCTCCCCACTTTTTGATGGGATTGGAGGTTTTTTTCTTATACAATTCTACTAGTGTCTTGTACACCCTGGATATTAATCCCTTATCAAATGAGTATTGGGTAAATATTCTTTCCCATTCTGTGGGCTCTTTCTGTATTTTTGTCACTGTTTCTTTTGAAGTGCAGAAGCTTCTTAGTTTGATGTAGTCCCATTTGTTTATGTTTGCTTCCACTTGCATGGTCAGTGCTGATTCATCTTTAAAGATGTTTTTTGCTTCAATGTCATGGAGAGTTCTGCCTACATTTTCCTCTATGTACCTTATAGACGCATGTCTGATATTGAGGTCTTTAATCCACTTTGATATGACTTTTGTGCCTGGCACTAGACAGGGGTCAGAGTTCATTTTTTTGCAGGTAGCTCTCCAGTTTTCCCAGCGCCACTTGTTGAAGAGGTTTCCTTGTTCCACTTCACATTTCTTGCTCCTTTGTCAAAGATTAAGTGGCCATATATTTGGAGGTCTGTGACAGAATATTCAACTCTGTACCATTGATCTGCAAGTCTGTTTTTAGCCCAATACCATGCTGTTTTAATTACTACTGCTTTGTAGTAGAGTTTGAAGTTGGGGAAGGTGACACCACCCATCGTCTTTTTCCCAAGGATTGCTTTAGCTATTCATGGGGGTTTATTTTTCCATATGAATTTCAGGAGTGTTTTGTCTATTTCTTTGAAAAATGTCATGGGTATCCTGATAGGGACCTCATTAAATTTGTATAGTACTTTGGGCAGTATTGCCATTTTGATAATGTTAATTCTCCTTATCCATGAGCAGGGGATGTATCTCCATTTCCTAGTGTCCTCTTTTAATTCTTGAAGTAGTGTTTTGTAACTTTTGTTGTATAGGTCCTTCACCTCTTTGGTTAAGCTGATTCCAAGGTACTTGATTTTCTGAGGTACTATTGTGAACAGGATTTTTTTTTAATGTCTCTTTCTTCTCTTTCATTATTTGTAAATAAGAAAGTCATGGACTTTTGGGTGTTGATTTTGTAGCCTGCCACTTTACTATATCGACCTATTTTTTTAGGAGCTTTTCTGTAGAGTCTTTAGGGTTTTTTTAGTACAGTATCATATCATCTGCAAATAGTGATAACTTGACCTCTTCCCTTCCTATCTGTATGCCCTTGATATATTTTTCTTGTCTAACTGCTATGGCCAGGACTTCCAGTACTATATTGAGTAGGAGTGGCGAAAGTGGGCAACCTTGTCTTGTGCCCAATCTTAGAGGGAAGGATTTTAGTTTTTTCCCATTGAGAATGATACTTACTGTGGGCTTGTGGTATATGGCTTTGACTATATTGAGGAAAGTTCCTTCGATGCCCATTTTGCTGAGAGTTTTCATCATAAGCAGGTGCTGGATCTTGTCAAATGCTTTCTCTGCATCTATTGACAGGATCATATGGTTTTTATTATTTCTTTCATTGATATGATAAATTATGTTGATTGTCTTGCGAATGTTAAACCATCCTTGCATCCCCGGGATGAATCCTACTTGGTCATGGTGTATGATCTTTTTTATGAGTCGTTGGATTCTATTTGCTAATATTTTGTTGAGGATCTTTGCGTCTGTGTTCATCAGGGATATCGGTCTGTAACTCTCTTTTTTTGTGGTATCTTTGTCTATTTTTGGTATCAAAGTGATACTTGCTTCATAGAAACTGTTTGGAAGTGTTTTTGATATTTCAATTTCCTGGAAAAGCTTAAAGAGGATTGGGAGTAAATCCTCTTTAAAGGTTTGGAAGAATTCACTAGTGAATCCATCTGGGCCAGGACTTTTGTGCTCGGGGAGACTTTTTATTACCGTTTCAATTTCCTTTATGGTGATAGGTCTGTTCAGGTATCCCAGGTCTTCTTGATTCAGTCTTGGGAGGCTATAAGAATCTAGGAATTTATCCATTTCCTCGAGGTTTTTGTGTTTCATGGCCTAAAGATTCTCAAAGTAATCTCTGAGGTTCCTTTGAATTTTGTAGTTTCTGTTGTAATGTCCCCCTTTTCATTTCTGATTTGGTTTATTAGGGTTTTCTCTCTCCCTTTTTTTGGGAGTCTTGCTAGGGGTTTATTGATTATGTTTATTTTCTCAAAGAACCAGCTCTTGGTTTCATTGATCTTTTGGATTGTTTTTTTTGGGTTGCCATTGATTTTTGTTGATTTCTGCTCTGAGTTTTATTATTTCCTTCCTCCTGGGAAATAATCAGATTGGGCTTCTTTTGTTGGTCTTTCTCCAAACTCTTAAGCTGTGAGGTTAAGTTACTTATGTGGGTTCACTCCTCCTTCCTGTGGAACGCTTGTAGATCTATAAACTTTCCTCTTAACACAGTTTTTGCTTTATCCCATAAGTTTTGGTGACTCGTGTTCTCATTTCCGTTCGTTTCCAGGAATCTTTTGATTTCCTTTCTAAGCCACTCATTGTCCAATAGTGAGCTGTTTAATTTCCAGGTGTTTGATTTTGTTTTCTGTTTGTGTGTGTGATTTATTTCTAATTTCAGTACATTGTGGTCTGAGAAGTTCATTGATACAATCTCTATCTTCTTAATTTTATGAAGGTATGTTTTGTGGCTCAACATGTGGTCTATCTTGAAGAATGTTCCATGCACACTTGAGAAGAATGTGTATTCAGCTTTTTGAGGGTGAAGTGCCCTGTGTATATGTACTATGTCCCTTTCTTCCATTTCTTCCCTCAGATGAAATATGTCCTGCTAAGCTTGAGTCTGGTTGATCTGTCAAGAGGTAATAAAGCGGTGTTGAAGTCTCCCACTAGTATTGTGTTGCTATTGATGTCTTTCTTCGAGTCTATGAGTAGTTGTTTTAAGTACTTTGCTGGTCCCTCATTAGGTGCATGTATATTTAGTATTGTTAGTTCTTCCTGTTGTACAGATCCCTTTATCAATAAAAAATGTTCTTCACTGTCTCTTGTGACCTTCTTCAGTCTGAAATCAATGTGGTCTGATACTAGGATGGCTATACCAGCTTTTTATGGGAGTTGTTCGCCTGTAGGATTGTTTTCCAGCCTTTGACTTTGAGCCTGAGATTGCTCTGACTGTTGAGATGTTTTTCTTGCAGGCAGCAGAATGTTGGGTTCAATTTTCTAAGCCATCCTGCCACTCTATCTCTTTTAATTGGTGCATTTATCTCATTGACATTGAGGCAGATTATTATTATGGGGTTTTGTCCCATTTTTCTGCTGAAATTTGGTGTATTTGAGGGTCCTGTCTTGTCTTAAAGTAGCCCATTCAGTTATTCTTGTAACCATGGTTTTGAGTCTATGAAGTTCCTGAGCTGTTGTTTATCTCTGAAATTATGTGTTGTTCCTTCTGTTATGAATAAGAGCCTAGCTGGGTAAAGTATTTTTGATGAGGCATTTATTTCATTGAGTTTTTTCACTATATCCCACCACTGTTTTCGGGCCATGAGGACTTCATCAGACAAGTCGGTTGTGAATCTTAAGGGTGCTCCTTTATAGGCAAATTCTTTCTTTGATCTTGCTGCTTTCAGGATTTTGTCTTTATCTAAGGTTTTGGTCATTTTGATCAGGATGTGTCTTGGGGTATTTTTATTTGGATTTCTTCTAGCTGGTACCCTTTTGGGCCTCTAGAATGTGGTCGCATGTTTTCTTCAGCTCTGGGAACATCATAGCAATGATGTCTTTGACCGTTTCTTCTTCATAAGGGTTTTCTTCCTGTCCCTCTGGGACGATAATAATTCTTATATTACTACTCTTGGCTTCATCACGATCTTTTCTTGCCATCTGTTCCAGGATTGCCAGTCTCTTCCATTTTCTGTTGTTTTCTAGAGAATCTCTGGACTTCATCTTCGAGCTCACTGATTCTGTCCTCAGCAGCTGTTACTCTGCTGCTGAGGCCTTCCACTGAGTTTTTTTATCCTCCTACCAGGTTTTGCATGTCTGCCATTTCCATTTGTAATTTTGTTTGTATTTTCCACATTTCTACCTTCAAATCCTCTTGTATTTTATTGGCATTGCTTTCCATTCTTTCTTTTAGCTCCCTAAGCATCCTCAGTAGCTCTCTTCTAAATTCCTTGTCAAAGAGGTTATCTTCATTGCTGTTGGGGTCTTCTGGGCTAGCCTCTTCAATAAGTAAGCTTGGTGGGGTTCTGCGTTGCTTTACCATTGTGACCTATGTGGCTTAGTCCTTCATGCTCACTGTTACTATTCTGTTTAAGATGTAGTATTAATTGAGTCAGGCTTAATGAGTTATTGGCTAATGTGTTTCTGGTGGTTAAGCTAACCTGGTGAAAGTTCCAACTAAAAGGGTAACTTATGTTTCTTATGACATATGGAGAGGAGAGAATAACTCGTGGCCATGTTAGCAGCCGCAACTCTGGGAAGGAGCCCTGACACAGGCTGGATACCTGCTTATTAATTAATTTAATTTTGGGCTACTCCCAGTGGTGATGAGAGGTTACACCCAGCTTTACACTCAGGAATTATTCCTGGAGGGGTAAAAGGATCATATAGGATGTGAGGAATCGAACTCAGGTTGGTTATATGCCAGGCAAGCACCCTACCACTCTAGGCCCTAATAGTATTGTTTTGTTTTGTTTTGTTTCTTTCGGTCCAGAGAAGAGAACTTGACAAAATTTCCAAAAAGCTATTCTAGCTCAAAAACTATGTGACCAGAACAACTTAAAACTTGGCAAAAATAGATTTATATTCCCATATAATACTGACAAGAAATTTTTAGGCTCCTGATACCTGAAATTCCTTCTGAAATTTATTCTAAAATTTCATCTGAAGTTTATTTATCTAAATGTATCCATGACAAGAAACATCATGCCACCCCTTTCCTTTTCACTGCCCCATCATAACTACCTTTCTCCAGTTTACTAATAAATGAAATTTTGGGGACCAAGAGATCACTTAGTGGATATAGCACCTGCCTTGTGAGCATGAGGCTGCAAGGTTCATCTCTGGTGTTGCAGCACATTTTGGACATCATCTAGCAGTTCTGCTGATGGCGACTTGCAGTTCTCTGCAGTCTGGAATCCCTGGGAACACAGGGAACTTCCAACCAAACCATAATAATCAGGTGTGTGTGTGTGTGTGTGTGTGTGAGAGAGAGAGAGAGAGAGAGAGAGAGAGAGAGAGAGAGAGAGAGAGAGAGAGAGAGAGAGAGAGAAACCCAAATAATGAGTACAACAGTCAAGGAATCCTGCAGCCAAAAGGATGATTGAGGACCAGGCCAGGATATTTTCTGTTGCACAGCAAGCACATGTGCAATCAATGAAACTAAAGGACAACTCCTAGCAAGCTCTTCACATGCAAACACAAAGAACTTATGTGTGATCCCATTGAAGACAATTTTCCAATGAGTAAGCACCACAACCAAGCATGCGTGGTCACCGATCATTGCAACACTATCAACAGAAGGGAAGGGAGATTCAAAAGAAAAATTCTGAAAGTCATTCATCCAGGAACTTAGTCTGATGATTCATGAGTGATCCCATCCTGTAAAAAATTCTAAAATACAAAAATAAGGGAAATTTAGAAATGTTACAATGTTGAAAAAGTGTATGCATGTAAGAACTGAACATAGATCCTTTCCCAAGTCAGCTGCTTTTTAATTCCTTTTTTAATATACTCATGGATTATTAGTAATAATTATTTCCCTCTAGGTTCAATAGATTCTTAGTTTAATGTAGTCCAATTTGTTTATCTTTGCTTATTATATTGAGTGAAATTGGTTAGAGGAAGAGGAACAGACTCAGAATGATCTCTCGGTTATGGGATATTAAAAACTCCCTAGGGGAACATCAAATTCCCATGGCAATAGAAAGGAAGAACAGGAGACTGATTTTCAGTAAGAAGCTTGGCACTAGGGCAGGGCATAGAGATAAGTTAGGAAAGGGAACTAGGGCAGTGAGGGAGGGGAAAGTGCCTATCATTGAGGCAGCCTGGGAGGTTGGAGGTAAACTGGGACATGTGTAGGGTAGTGGGCACTGCTGAAGCTATTGGTGTTGGAACAATATATGCCTGTAAATCAACCATAAATATATTTGAAACTTTGTAATCTATGGTGATTCAATATTTGTTTTTGAAATTGACAATTAAAAACTTTCTTAAAAGGGCTGATAGAGGGTTCGGGAGAAAGCTCAAAATACTTCATGCCTGGCATGTACAGGGCCCTTCACTTGATTTCCTGCACTGTGTTGTCCCCCCACAGCCCTGTTAAATGTGACCCCAACTAAGGGAGAACCACCAAAAAGTGGCTGATAGAAAATTTCCAATGTACTTTAACATAAAAACTGTGTAGTAAAGAGCTCACTTTCTAATTTGGAGAGCTGGAATTGAAATTGCATCTCCACTGTAAGAATGCACAAAGCGTTTCTTGCCTCAGGCTTCTTAGCTATAAAACATGGTCAATTATAGAACTTATGCCACAAAATGTTCTATGTATTAAATTTATACTTATCAAGGGCTTAACTAGTATCTGGCAAGATGTAAGCATTGTAAGTTAACATAATGAGATAAATTTAACAAATTATGCCTGCATATAAATTAATCACATAATTTTTTTCCTTTTATTTCTAAAATCCTATCATTTTAGAATGATAGGATTCAGTGAAACATTGTTTCACAATAAATTTTAATAGGCTCAATGCTTTTTATTTTTCTGCTTAAAATAAATTACAAGAAAATTAATATATGTTTGTTATCTGTTCACCTAGAATTAAGCAAGTTTCCATATAAACTCACCAAACATCTATGTGAAAGAGTCTTGGTACAGTTGAAGTTTTTTCAGAAGAGGAAAGCTATGACAAAGAGGTCAGTGTTGCCACAGAATAGCTAAACTGTCTGGTGAATGTTGGATACAAATAAAGCTGCTTAAGTAAGGAAAGGAAGACAAATGTATAGAAAATGTAGGTAGTTATGGGGTTTCTTATTTTGCAAGAAGTGATTTAGCTCTCAGAACCAGATTAAGTGAGAGCTGCCATACTTCTGAGATCACCAATAATCCGATTGTAGTTTATACAGAATTAACAATCTCTTCTCAGGAAAAGCAGTGATTATTTTTAAAAAATAGACCTAAACAGCATTTCAAATTGCATTTAATTAAAAAATTATTTGATTGGGGCTGGAGTGATAGCACAGTGGGTAGGGCACTTGCCTTGCACACGGTCGACCTAGGTTCGATTTTTAGCATCCCATAGGGTCCCCTGAGCACTACCAGGGATAATTCCTGAGTGTACAGCCAGACATGACCCCTGTGCATTGCCAGGTGTGACCCAAAAAAGAAAAAAAATTTGATTATCTTTGGTCAGTATAAAAATGTAAATTGTTTCCAACAAAAAAAATTCACTTTCAAGAAATAACCCTCTTCTTTTTATAATGCTTACATGAGAAAGTAAATAACAAGTAAGTAAATCTTTTGCAATTCACAAAACATCTAGTGGGTGAGCAATTAGTTAATTCATGGAAGATGTAACAGACATCATCAGTTGACATGTTACTGTAAGACCTGGCAATTTTTTTCTATTATTTAATGAAATTTTATTTAAGATCCCTTTTATTCACATATAGAATATATATTATAGAAAAGTAGCCCCCTTTATTTCTTTGTATCTTGACACTTTCTTCTATTTCTGATGTTACAAATGCAGGTCCTTCCAAGTGTGCACTTCAGACAGTATTCCATCAGTTATTCTCTCTTTGTAGTGTTCATGAAGCTTAAAGAGGACCTTTGGGCTGGACCTTTAAGCTGGACCTTTAAGCTTCAGCAGTCTGGCTTCTCCTTTCCTTTCATATTTTTTGGTTGCTTTGTCAGCCCTTAAATGCTGCTTCTTTGGTTGCCTTTGTGGACACAGCTTTATGCTGAGATGTGATTTTGTTGAAAGCCGTTTGCAGCTTCCTGTATGAAGAGACCACCACCAGTTTGAAAGCAGCCAGCCAGTCTGTCCCCCACCTGTTATATCACATGATGTATCACATGTTAGTATCACATGGTGGTGTACCCAGAGCACCAGTCTCTCTTTAAAAAAAATTTTTTTTTCAAAGAAAAGTAAGAGGTGTCTGCCTTTTCTTGAAACTCACTGAATGCTGTATTATAACAATAAATATTTTAAAGACTTGAAGTTTTCTAAAGGAAGGGGACTGTAAAGAGAGAAGATGAGGGGAAATAATCAGAGATTTAGTGAGAGATGTTCAGTCTAACAGCTTCATCTCGTTTTTTACTTTATTGATTACTTCCCAACACCCTTCTAGATTTCTCTAACAATTATGTTAACCTTTTAAATCTCAAAATTGGCATGTTTAGTAACATAGCAGTGAAAAACGAATTTCCACTAGAAATACAAGTATTTATTTCTTTTGATTTTAATCAGATTAAGCAAAATGTTCCTTCCAGTTTTCTTAATGTTCTGGATACTGCCCCTTTAGATATTGTACTGCTTGCATTGCTTTTAAGACAATACAAGACAATACAAGATTATCTTGTATACAATACAAGACAATAGTGAGCCAGCCTCTATTCTCTTAACTATAGAGTATCTCATCAGTGTCACAAACCAGTCACATACTGGTAAGAGTTACATGGTTTTACTGAGAAATCGCCTGAGGTCTGTAATATTGTGTGTCCTCTTTTTCAAACATGTGTGGCAGTAATATGTCTTATGTTCTCCGAAAATACTTGTAGTCAATATTCATTGCTTATTCCTGCGGCGCATTTTATAGCAATCAATAGGGGAACAAGGTTTGTGGTCTGAATTTAAATCAAAGTTTTATTTATTTATTTATTTGTTTGCTTATTTATTTATTTATTGCTTTTTGGATCACACCCAATGATCCTCAGGGTTTACTCCTGCCTCTGCAGTAAAGCGTTACTCCTGGTGGTGCCCGGAGTACCACATGGGACACAGGAGATCAAACCAGGGTCGGCTGTGAGCAAGGGAAAAGTCCTACCCCTTCTACTGTCGCTTTGAAATCTTGGCCAAGGTTTTTGAAAGAAAAAACATATTCTGTTGAGGACCATTAATATTTCCATAAAATGAACCAGAGCCCTGAAAGTGCCTCTTCCTGACAGAACTGAACATTTTTCTATTTGACACATGGGGTTACTCTCCTATCATCACTGATAATACCGCTTTTATAAATATAAAAGGAAGGAAGCATCTGCTAAACTAATAAAGTGTGTTTCCTTTACTTCTGGGAAGAACTATTACTGATTCTGAGAAACTTGGTGCAGTTAATGAAGCAGAGGCACCAAATCAATGTCCTCAAATCTTCCTGTCACTTTTAATAAAGCTCACTTATATAGTATTACTGTATGTCTATCTCCCATATGTTTGCAAAGGAATGTCCTAACCATATCTTTAATGTCATTAATTCTAATGTTATCTATATTACGTAAATGTTTTTTTAAAAGTTGATTGTTTAAGTAAAAAAACATTCTTATTGTGAAAATGAGTAAAACTAAGAATCTGGAGGTGTATCTCAGAGTCAGAACATATGATTGGCATGAATGAGGTCTTGGGTTCTATCCCATGCAATATATACATTCTCTCTCTCTCTCTCTCTCTCTCTCTCTCTCTCTCTCTCTCTCTCTCACACACACACACACACACACACAAAACACAGAGAATATAAAGGATAAAAAATAACTATCATACCGCAATACCACACACTTGTTGTGGGACTGGTGTTGGAAAATTGTATGCCTGAGAGAACTGTATTATGAACAACATTGTAAATAACAATGCTTTTATTTAAAAAAAGGGGGGGGAGTAAAAAAAAAAGCTCCTTTAAAGAATTCTATGTGATGAACTGGGAAGGCATCCATCCATCCAAGTGGATGATACTGGTTCATCTTTTCCATTGTAGTAGTTCTTAAAGCTTAAATTATTTCTTCCTTTGTGTAATTTTATTTATTTGTTTATTTTGGCTATCTTTCACACACACACACACACACACACACACACACACACACACAGGACAGATGATTGTTTTCCTGAAACCAGGAAGCACTCCTTTCATATCTGCATATATTGTCAGGGACCAGCCCTGAGTGCACAGGCCTGAAGCAGGAGCATTGTGAGGATTAAGGAGACAGAAACAGAGACAGAAATAAGGGAGAAAAAGAGCCTGACTCTCGTCAGCTAACCCTATTTATTGATTAGAACCTTTAAACAGAAGAACTGCAAACATTCTTTAGTTGCATTAGACTTTTACATATCTGAGGGTGTTGGCCAAATATAAAACATGGGTTTAGTTGAACATGAATATAAACATGGGTTTGGTTGAACATAAATGTAAACAGAGGTAACATGCTTCCTTCAGGGGAAATTCTTCTAGGAGATCCGGCCAGGGGCAGCACTCCATCTTAAACCCCAGCATTCTTTTTTTTTTTAAATTTTTGGGACACACCCAGCAATGCACAGGGGTTATTCCTGGTTACTAATTGCACTCAGGAATTACTCCTGGTGGTGCTCAGGGGACCATACGGGATGTTGGGAATCCAACCCGGTTTGGTTGCTGCAAGGCAAACGCCCTTCCCACTGTGCTATCTCTCCAGCCTGCATTCTGGATTCTTGTCCCCAACAAAGAATGTGTAAATGAACGAGCACAAATATTTTCCTTATTTCCTTACAGTCTTTCCAAGTTGAGCCTACCTGTATAAGCAATTTTTTTTCCTGTTATGTAAATTAGCCCTACAAACAATTTTTTCCCTGCGCATTTATGAGGGACTCATTTAATGCTGCAGAATCAGATGCCAAGAGCGTTGAATATTGTTCCTTCTTGTGCTGGGAACAGTGTTTCTTTGTGTTGGTTATTAGATGACTGTTTTGTTACTGCATTGCTGGTACCATTCTTTTAAAGCTTCTGTTCTCTAGTCTCGGTGGTAAGGCATGGAGTGGATGGATCGCTATGACCCCCTCAGCAATTCTTTCTGGTTTCACTAACATTTTGAATCTGCCAAACTCTTGCACAGGCTTTTGCACCTTGTTTGGGAGACTTTTCTAATGGCAAAAGACAACGCTTGCAGTTCTGTGTTTAGCTGCTCCTTATCTAGTGTGACTTTCCTGGCCTGCTATCAGCAGGGACACATACCTATTACGGTATGACTTTTATCGCGTGAGTCATTCATGCACCTGTTTCTGATACCTTTGTTCTCACACCTACTAGGATTAATTTTTTTCATGAGAGCATAAACCTTGTTTTGTTCACTGAGGTCTCCTTAGGGAGAATACATTAGACAATATATTATTCAAGAAACATTGAAATGCTATACCATGCAATGTGCTAAATATTGGGAATTTGAAAATGACTGTGAGACCATCCTTGTCCTTGGATATTATGATCTAGAAGAACGGATTTATTCAGCCAAAAATGTTTACTGGGATTCCTGCTCTATAACCTGGCCTATTGCTTGTTGCCAGGGATACAATCTTATATGAGAAGTTCCTGGAAGCTAGGATATGGAGTGAAGCACAAGGTGGTGAGCATAGAGAATAAAATCCACCAATCATTGAAAAATTACAGTTTTGATAGTGCTACAAAGTACTGACATAGGAGACCAGAGAGGTAGTGCAGAGGTTATAGTGTTTACCTTGTATGTAGCTGCAATTTGATCCCTACCACCATATATGTCCCATGACCAGGAGTGTTCCCTGAACACAGAGCTGGGAGTAAACCCTGAACTCTGCCTCGTGTGGCCCATGAACCAAATAAATAAATAAATATATTTGAAAAAGAATAAAAAAGAAAGTATCACCATAGAAAACATAAGTAGGATCGAGGTTGGAAGGTACGATTTTTTTTTTCAGATATCCTTACCTACTATTCTGTTAAAAATTAAGACAAAATCATACATGTTTTAGTCTTTTTCAGATGATGACATAGATAGATTTCCCTCCTGTCTTTAAGCAACTCAATAGGTTTTCACCAAGAGATATGTGCACATATGTAGATTTTAGGGCAAAGTATCTTAGCTCCCATATTCATTTTGCTTTAAAATAATAGACAGTAGTATAAGCTGCCAACTGTGTGTTTTGTCACATCCTTTATTTTAACAATAGCAAAATACATGAGTATTTTCTTCCTTTTTTCTTTTTCCTTTTTGGGTCACACTGGGCGATGCACAGGGGTCACTCCTGGCTCTGCACTCAGGAATCACCCCTGGCGGTGGTCAGGGGACCATATAGGATGCTGGGAATCAAACCCAGGTCAGCCACTTGCAAGACAAATGCCCTACCCGCTGTGCTATTTGCTCCAGCCCCTGTATTTTATTTCTTTTAACAATAGCAAAATACATCAGAGACGTGTGGATTTAAGTTCCTGAAATAAGGAAAATTTATCCTAACAGAAATTAATGCATTTAATCCTATAAAAGGGAGGAGTTTTATTAAAGCCACTTAAATATATGCTCATAAAAAGATGATTTATCTCACTGATGGTAGTCGGTTTATAGCTGATTATCGTTATGTGCAATTTGGGGTACTATTTATTCTCAGAGGTCCTATGAGAGCTCAATTATCACATCAATCTCCATAAGCTTTTTGATGATGCTTTAATTTCTTCAAGCCAACAGAATTGAAATTTAAGCTTACTAAGTGCAATAAAACTTGAAAATAAATTAGTTTATAATCTTTCTAGTGTGTGAGTGCTCTGACTACTGGTCACATGTGACTCTTTACTGCCCTCCCCCGATCGACTTTAGAAATGCTGTTTCTTTTATAACTTACTCTGTTTTCAGAAAAACTGCTTTTGATAGAGAAAAAGTTTTCCTTTACATGTTTAAGCCATTTTCTTCCATAGACAAATTCAAATAAGCTCTTTTCTGGGATAAAATTTCTACACGTCAGATTTGGTCTCCAAAAGAAATGAAAACACAAGCACTTAATTGACACCATTTCTGCCTTAGGATTTCCAGAGTAGTTGTGAGCTTTCTTCCCTTTGCAGAAATATCACTTCTTAATCAAAACCTAAGATAAGAATTATTAACTTCACTTTTTTTGATATTGTCTTATTTCACACAGAATAAAATGTTAAAGATCTGTGAGCAGTTGATTGAATTCCAGAGACTCAAATGGAACTTTATGGGAAATGCATTGTTGCGCTTTCTAGCACAAATAAAAAGTTAAAGAAGGAGGGCGGGTTTTTGTTTTACTTAAATAGTGAAATACACACGCCAGAAATGAATCAAAGTTAAGAAAAACTACGCTGACCCTCAAAATTAAAGTATAATGAAACTGAGACACGAAGAGTGAAGTGGTGCTCAAACTCACACAGAAAGAAAGCTATTAACTCAAATATCTCCCAATTTCTTCAAGTTAATCACTAGAGGAATAAACCTCTCCTTTCCTATTCCTGCCAGTTCCAATTTGAACCCTAAGTGCGGTTGTGCTGCCCTCTGCTGTTATTATACACGCACTACAGATGCCACACTTCGATACACTCCACCTTATTTTGCTGAACAAATTTATGGAGGTTACTAACCGCCAGACCGTACTCTAGACACTGGAATTTCAGATCTGAAGAAGAAAGACAATATCGTTGCCTCCATGGAACTTATGTCTTACTTGAGAAGGGCCAAGCAGCAAACAGCATGTAAATACAAGGACAATGAAGCTCAATACATCAGATAGAAAAGCGTGGGGAAAAAGTTGCAACCTTAAACTGTGCTCAGAGAAGCCCTCATTGAAGGCATGACATTTGAGAAATGACTTGAGGAAAGCGAATAAAGACCGTGTTAATGCTTTTGGGGAAATGGCTAGACTGAAAAAACTTCAAAGACGTCAACGGGAGAAGTACCCTGTCTGAGACCCGGATGCTAGGATCTGAATGAAAGGGAGCTTAGAAGATAAAGAAAGAAAGGGAGGGGTTGGTGTACGGGAGGGGGAGATTGGGGGTGGGGTGGCGAGGGACGACTGTGCAACCTGTTGGCAAGATGGGGAATTACAGTGTGAATTGAAGTGTGACCTTAATGCACATGATTTTTACAGATTACTAGAACTGCTGTCCTGTACTCCACGTTGCCATAGAAGTCCAAGCCAAGTAGGGAAAATAAAGGCAGCTGGAACCAGGGAAAGAGTCATGGAGGGGAGATGTGAGGCATGTTCTGAAGTCAGAGCAATAAGAAGTCGCTGAGGCCTGGTGCAGGATATGAGCAAAAAAGACAAGTGTATGTTAATTACGAAACTTCTTACTTCAGGGTAAAAGGAGAGGCTGCTCTCAATGAGCAAGAAGCAGATTTTGAAGAAAAACAGTGATCTCAGTTTGGGGACCTTAACTCTCATATTCTCTACACACTCACACTTTCCCTTACACAGAACAAAATTTTAATCACCCGGAATAATTTAAATAATTTTCTACGAGGAGAGCACCTTAAATATTTATTTAGGTCTGTGTCTGTTGGTGATTAATCTCCTCGGCTCTTTTAGTATGAAATAAAATGAAAAACACTTTTTTCAATTTTCAAAATATATTTTATATCTTTCCTGTAGTTAGGTTTGGTTATTGTTGTAGGGACCATATTCAGAGGTGCGCCAGGCATCCAGGCCCATCTAGGCAGTGGTTGGTGGTGTGGAGCCCTGTGTTGCTCGGGATCCAATCCAAACCCAGGGCCTCATCTATACAATGCCTACACTCTACCTCTTTTTTTTCTTTTTTGCTTTTTGGGTCACACCCGGCGATGCACAGGGGTTACTCCTGGCTTTCCACTCAGGAATTACTCCCGGCGGTGCTCAGGGGACCATATGGGATGCTGGGACTCGAACCCGGGTAGGCCACGTGCAAGGCAAATGCCCTACTCTCTGTGCTATTGCTCCAGCCCCTACACTCTACCTCTTGAGACACATTATTGGCCTTTGATAGACAGCTTTCAATGTTTTTCATTGAATAAAAGATTGGAACATCTGTGTCATTCTGTCCAAGGGGGTTGGTTTGAGCACAATTTCTCCATGGATTCCAAAGGATAATGGTATTTTGGGGCTAATTTATCCACTATTCTGGCTCCAGTGCTTCTATCACAATTAAAGAATTACACATTCTCTGCCATTAGGCCTCAATTAAAGGAAAACACAGGCTAAATAAAATCAGTGAGCTCCTCTTTCCAGGGACTTATCTAAATGTTAATAAGGCGTGCTGGAAGTAAGTATCCTTGCCAAGCAAATACCAGTAGACTTTTCCTGAAGTGCCAGTTCCTGCCTATTAACAGTGGCTTCCAGACATGCTACGTGCAGATGGACTCTGAGGCTGTGCCCTGCTCAGAGGGAAAGGACGCGGTGATTGATGCTAATCTCTGTTGTTAGGGCAGGAGACAGTAGAGTCAACTATATCATGAGCTTACGTCACTTGCCAGTGTGAAATAATGAATGAAGGTTTTTTTAGAAAGTGACAAATAAACATGACAGTGTATTTATTATTAACCATTCCACTTTCATTCAGAGAAATGTAAGACCTGAGAAATAATTAATGTGCACGTACTGCCACCCCCAAATCAGTCCAGAATACAAAGGCCTCTTCCAATTTTCTCTAGTACCACGTGATTAGGAAATATGAACTTTCCTTATGCAAACCATTGGTAGCGTCACTTAATGTAGTGGAGGATATGGCCGACAGGTAAGGGAAATTTCCCTCCTTTCATTCTTGTAGGGCTCATCACTGGTACCCCATTGCCTTTTGTGTATAAAAGTTACTCTGGAAGAACAAACCTCATTCCCCACCCCCTGTCTACCTGTCCCCTCACCCCATGCCAGAGTGATAATACAGCACATAGGTTGCTTGCTTTGCAAGCGGCTGACCCAGGTTCGAGCCCTGGCATCCCATATGGTTCCCTGTGCACTGCCAGGCATAAGTCCCGAGTGCACAGGCAGGAGTTATCACTGATCATTGCTGGGTGAGACCCAAAAAGCACAAAGAAAAAAAGAAACAAAATAAAAACAAAAAACAAACCTCATCCTCTCTCCTAGGTAAGCACTGATTTGCCTAAAGTATCCAAGCAAAACAGTGTATTGTATTTTCAAGCTTGTTTTGAATAAGTAGTGTTTGGAACACAGTAAGCTCTCAATGAATATTTCATGAATGTATTAATGTGACCTTTGTGTGGTTTTTTTTTGTCCCTAAGAATGAATTACTTAGTCTGTTTTGGAGGGTTTTCTCTGGAGGAAAATGTTAGTGTAGTAGGCTGAAAAACGATCTCAGGAAATTCTTGAGAGTTATTAGTCACACAAAAGGTACTAAATGGGGTTAGATCAATGCTCCCCACAATACTGAATTTGAAGTGGACCAGAGTCTATCAGCATAAGTCAGAGGTTGCATCATTTTATACTAATCACTTATCAATATTCTAGAGTTGACTCCAGCAGTCTGTTGCAGGAGGGGGTTGTGTTTACAGTAGAGGATGAGATCAGGTGACAAACTTTTAATGAGAAAATATCCTAAATTGCTCAGCCTTAACACTCTTTGACACTCTGGGTTGTCCAATTCCTGTTGGACAGTGCTTCCCATCTTCATAGCACTTTACCAGTGCCTCTGCCCAACAGGCACCAGCACTATGTATTCCACAATATTTCCATTAGTCTAGATAAAGGGTCCAGCTTTTGTCTAATGTCTCTAGGAATAAAATTTCTACTGCTTAAAAATAATTGCTGTATGTCTCCATATTTGTAAATAAGCTCTCTTAGGATGATCTTATTTTCACTGTGCCATCTCTGGGTAGAGGTGAGTGATGTAATTATCATGAATATAGTGGTGCAAAGTGAATGACTTTGTAGTTGATTTTATAGTGTACAAAGAGAGATAACAAATATTTGATCTTAGAGTTTGGGGTTGACTTAAATTTTATTAAACTTTTTTGTTAGTAGCACTGTTGTTCTAGACTGTTGTTCTACACTGTTCGTCCTGTTGTTCATCAATTTGCTCATACGGGCACTAGTAGTAACATCTCCATTGTGAGACTTGTTGTTACTTTTTGGCATATCGAATATGCCATGGGGAGCTTGCCAGGCTCTGCCGTGTTTTTTGTTAGTAGAAATGTTAATGTTATGTTAATGTTAATGTTAGTAGGGATGTTAAATTTGTATGTGCATGGATATGTGCACTGATATCTAAAGCACGATTTTGAACATCTTAAATAGGTTTCCCCACTGAATGAATGAGGGAGAGCTCCATCTTCCTGGAATGGCTGGAAAAGTCTCCTTAGCTGTTCAGCCATGCACAATTAGAAATATTGGACTACAAATCCTAATGGTGGCTTTTCTTTTTGTAATTTAAGTGCCTGGCTTAAGATTTGATGCTTAACCCGACCCAGTGTCTGAGAACAGATGACTGAATAGAAAAACTGTGGGACATCTACACAGTGGAATACTTCACAGTTGTTAGGAAAAATGAAGTCATGAAATTTACTTATAAATGCACAGACATGGAGAGTATCGTGCTCCGTGAAATGAGTCAGAAGAAGAAGAGCAGGCATAGAATGAATGACTCATTTGTAGGATATAAAAACAACAACAGCAACAACACAGTGTGACACTAGTACCCAAGGACAAAATAGAAATGAGGGCCAGGAGGACTGGTCCATGGTTGGAAACTTGCCACATGTTTGTATAGGAGGGCAGTTAGGACAGAGAAGGCACCACCATGACAATGCCAGTTGGAAATGGTCACTCTGTACAAGAACTGAGTGCTAAAAGGAGGTGAAGTGATATGCATGATAAACTTTCAGTACATGTATTACAAACTATAATGCCTAAAAGGAGAGGGGGGGTCAGGAGGGGGATATGACTGAGGACCAATCATGATCATGAACAACTTGGTAACTGTTTATCTCACTGTCATTCAACTAAAAATTTTTTTTTTTATGCTGAGGCATCCATTTTGCCATTTCGAAGAGAATTAGCTGAATAAACACAGCCAGCCATAGAACTAGATCAAGACCCACTCTGCTTTCCCCAACTGAAGTGCCTTTGTTTTTCAGACTCTGGTTGATTCAGATAGCTAACTATTTGGGTTTGTCTTTCCTTCCTTCCTTCCTTCCTTCCTTCCTTCCTTCCTTCCTTCCTTCCTTCCTTCCTTCCTTCCTTCCTTCCTTCCTTCCTTCCTTCCTTCCTTCCTTCCTTCCTTTCTTCCTTCCTTCCTTCCTTCCTTCCTTCCCTCCCTAGTTCTTTTCTTCCTTCCATCTTTCCTTTCTTCCGTCCCTTCCATTTGAAATTCCAGCTCTTATGTTTTAAATTACCAATAAAAAAGTGACCTTAAACACCAAGACTTAACCCCAGTAAGACCACTGCCAGACATATTTCTGCCTGTGACCTCAGGCATACTACCGGATTTCCAGGTCTGAGAAGGAACAGATCTTTTTTTTTTTTAATGTTCCTTGATGGTTATTATGACAAGACACCTTGTAATCATAATAAGATCTACAAGGACTGGTCACATACAACCTTAGTTACTGATGAAGCTAAAATAAGCACAAAAGCAATTGCTATAATTGGGGTGTGTGTGTGTGTGTGTGTGTGTGTGTGTGTGTGAAGTATGCAAAATCTATGGCAGTACAGGTCTATACCAATGAGAATGGGAAAAGGAATGAATTTCCAACTACTGAGCAAGCAAACTTGCTTAGATTTGGTGCTTAAGTTCTGCAGAAGGGGTAGCCAGTAATGAGTCAGGAATGATGCCAGTATATGCTTAAGTCCCAAGATATGTAAAGATTGATTTTGCTGACTATGTTTGGGGACATAGTTGAAAGGGCACATTTTATAGCTATATCTTACAATGTCTACATTTTTAAGAACAACATCATCAGTATTACTTGGGTATATGTTAGAAATGCAAATTCCTGGGCTCAGCCCAGCCCACAGTCAATAGAGTTAGACCCAGCAATCTGTTTAACAAGACCACCAGGTGTTCTGATGAATGTTAGAATCTGAGAGTTTCTGTGCAGGAGGGAATGTAGTAATTTCCATCTGTGACGGCTCTGTTCCAGTAGGACCTATAGATGCAGATGTCCATTTAGTAATCTATCAGTCTCAATGAGGTCATATATACATGTCTTCTTTCTGGTCAGCAAGAGTTCTTCAGGCAAACCCAGATTTTGCTCTTTTTTTTTTTTTTGTGGGTCACACCTGGCGATGCACAGGAGTCACTCCTGGCTCTGCACTCAGGAATTACCCCTGGCAGTGCTCAGGGGACCATATGGGGTGCTGGGAATCGAACCCGGGTTGGCTGCATGCGAGGAAAACACCCTACCCGCTGTGTTATTGCTCCAGCCTCGATTTTGCTCTGTTTTGTAAATAAAACTTTACTGAAATACATCCATGCTCATTGCTTTCCATGCTATTTACATGTAGAGTTGAATGATTGTGACAGAAATTGTGCGACTCTGAAATCTAGAAAGTGCCTTTCTCAAGTTTACAGAAAATTTACTACCTCTATTGTATCGATAGCACCAGCGGGGAGGGCATTCGCCTTGCTCTTGATCGACCTGCTTTGGATTCGTCCGTCCCTCTCTGAGAGCCCAACAAGCTACCGAGAGTATCCTGCTCCAATGGCAAAGCCTGAAAGCTACCTGTGGCGTATTCCATATGCCAAAAACAGTAACAACAAGTCTCACAATGGAGACCTTACTGGTGCTGGCTCCAGCAAATCTATGAGCAACAGGAAGATAGTGCTACAGTGCAGTGCTACAATGTATGAATGGCTCTCACTAGAGGGCAGGGAAAGTGTAGAGGAGGTGTGGGAAGCAGCTGGAGGAAGTTAAAGCGAAGGAATATGTTTCACCACCACAGATTCTAAGTCAGTAGGCTTTGGGAACGAGCTGGGAATTTGCATTTTCAGCAAGTGTCCAGATAGTGCTGACCTGTGGGCAACACTTGGGAACTATAGCTTTCCAAACTACAGTTTTCCAAAGTAAATCTAAGCCCTCAAGACATCCAGGTCTGGATCTGAGAAAGGACTGCCTTCCTCCAAAGTTAAGGGATTACTTCGGTTTTCACAGTTATGTCTACTTGTTTTACCACACATGAAACTCCATATTTTTTTGGTCCCTTGGGCTTTCTCTTGCTTTCTCTTTGTATTTTCAGTCTCTGTTCAGATAGGAAATTATTTTTTTAACTGATCTTTTAAATTTTTTTATTATTTGGTATGAAATATTAAAAATTTAGGCATCTAACTCTTTAAAAATTCGCAGTTACTTAAATCAGTAGTAACCTTTTTTTTTTTTTTTGCTTTGTTTTAAATCTATTTAACTTATTCCTGTGGCTGGAGCAATAGCACAGCGGGTAGGGCGTTTTCCTTGCATGCGGCTGACCCAGGTTTGATTCCTCCGTCCCTCTCAGAGAGCCGTAAAGCTACGGAGAGTATCCCGCTCGCAGGGCAGAGCCTGGAAAGCTAGCCATGGCGTATTCGATATGCCCAAAACAATAGCAACAAGTCTCACAATGGAGACGTTACTGATGCCCACTTGAGCAAATCGATGAGCAACGGGATGACAGTGATACAGTGATCTTATTTTTGTAATACATATCACAGATCATTTGGAGTCACAACGCTTATTTTTTTCAAGTGAAAACTTCAAAGGAGAGGGAATTTGCACCTTTCATTAATCAAAAAAGTGAATACATCTATATGCTTGAAGTAGGATTTAGGCAGAGGTTAAGATGGGGCTTTATACGTGTTGGTTACAATCTCCATCCTCATGACTAATACTTCAAAAGACTGTTTTATTATCTTGTTATAAGAGTGTTAATTGTGTACCATGAAGGACCAATATAGATACAGGCGAAAGCAGGTATAATGTTAAAGCTTTTGCAATGTAAATTACTCAAAATTATTCATGTTGCAGCTCCCTTCCACTCTTAAAGACAATGTTTATTGGTTTACACGAAAGAAGAGCTTCATATGATTTGATTTTGAGCTTTATGCTCATAATCTGTAAGGCTATATTAATTTTATTAGATGATCAGCTACCAATGAAGTACCACATACACTCAATTGTCAAACATGCCATAGTATTTTCTCTCTTTCTCTCTCTTTTTTCTTTATTTTTACTGTTGATTAGAGTCCATGTCTCGTGGAAGAAACTACTAAAGGATAATGAGAACATATGATTTAGTTTACTTCTTCCAGCCTCTGCCTTGGACAAAATGCATCTAATGAAATCAGACTCTGATTAACTCATCATCTAATTTTTTAAAATGCATGAAAATTGATAAAGAGGCAAAGAACAAGGAAAACAAGTACTCAATCTCTAAATTTGTTTGGCCAAAATGAAGTATTACCAGCCACTTTTAAATATGAAATGTACTAGGACTGATCCTGTCCATTATTATAGATTTTATGCCTCAAATATATTTATAATGTATTACAACACTGAAGTTCATTCCGCATATATTTCTATTTTAATATTTCTCCCTCAGCAGATTTGAATATGGCTAAAGGCAAAATTATATTTCTTCTTGATGATAATAAAATAAATAAATTGTTACACATAAAGGAAGTTTGTTCAGAATTTATGCCTAACTCTATGCTGTTTTTCATGTTTCAGTAATGATGCTCTGGCTCACTTAAATCGTGACTTCTTTCAGCATCATTACTCTTCTGTCTGAGGACGTTGTGATTAAAAAGCCATCCTTTAAAGCCTGAAATTCTCAGGTCTTGATAATTCAGTACGACGGCCTCTGAGAGAAACAGAAACCCTGCAGAATATCTTAGGGAAAACAGAGATCTTTTCTAATTTATTGCATCTCTGGTAGTAATATGAATAGTGGGCAATGGTCAAACTGTTTGTTTTTAGAAATGGATTAGTATAATGATGCTATGCTATGAGAAGTTAGACTAGTTTTACTCTCTGTACTTGAAAGATAATTAATTATGGGGAAAAAAGGATTGTTCGGGTCTTTTGGGGTGCTAGCTTATTATTTTCCAATTTCAGTGATAGTTTCATTACTGCATTAGTATTTTTTTTTCTGACCACACCCGACTATGCTTAGGACTTACTCCTGGTTCTGCACTCAGGGATCACTCCTGGTGGTGCTCTGAGGACCATAAGGGATTCTAGGGATCAAACCCATGTCAGTCACATGTAAGATAAGTGTCCAGCCTACTTATATATCTATCTATCTATCTCTCTGGCCCAAGTCCTTCCATTTAAAAAAAATTCAGCATGCTATACAGACTACTATTTGTGTCCTTGATTATGTGATAAATGTCAACAAAAATATTAAATAATAAAAAAATCCATTAGAATAGAGTAACTTAGAAACCAATTTTGCTTTCTATAGTTAAATTCTTAATTTCTAAATGCCATATGCTCAGTTAACTTTTCATTTACAAATTAAATTCTCTAAAAATGGTTATTTTGTATCACCAAGCAACATAATGTATTATTTAATACACTGCCTCTGAGATTAGAATATCCACTCTTGTTGCTGACATTACTTCTATCAAGGCACACCAAATTAGTGAAGCTCTGTATGAAAACAGAATGAGTGAAAGGACTCTCCCTTTCAGTCCCCATTTCCTCTGAAGGGGGAAATAACCCTGGATGTTTCACCTATCTCTTTATCTTACTTCTTGAAATAAGACATAGGCATAAAATATTATGTATGTACGTATGTGTCAAGATTTTTATTCCATGATTAATTATATAAGTATGTATCATATTTTCATTGCATATTCAGGCATATATAATATAGGATACTAATTATAGCATTTCTTCATTATAAAGAATTGATCAGATTCTGTCCTATCACAGTTTAAAGATGACAGCTTACTGTAGAAATTTCATATTAGGTTATTTGAGCTGGCAATAGGAAAAAAAGAATTGTGGTTTTGTGTTTGAGTGGGAGGTATGCTTCCTATTTTAACTGACTAACACAAAACCTATACTGGTTATTACATTTTGTGTCTCTACACTTTGACAATATCTTCACAAGTACTTTCCTATAGACACAGGGTTGGGAGATAGGCAGAGGGCTGAGAATGGCCTCTGGAGTTGGATCTAGAAGTTGCTTTATTTTGTACTAATTTATGAGTGGCAGTTATGGCTTCTTTCCAACATGCATGACTGATTACTCCAGATAACTTGGTACACTAGATAAGTGATAAAATGGTTCAGCCCCAAAAGTTAATAAAACCCTTCTGACAATAAATATCATCTACTCCTCTAAACTAGGTTTCTACAAATGAGTGTATTTGTTTGCATGAAGACACTTAAGCATACATGTTCTGACATTAGTATGATTATAATACTAATCAAATTTGCACAATTTTTAATTGTGCAACAAATAAACATGAAGAAGTTGCATTAGTATAGCATATTGGGCAAGATTGAAATTTCTAAATGCTACAATAAGTCTTACTATTAAGTCTCATAATCTCCATTCTAAAAAATTGAGTGAATATACTATCAGAAAATTTGTAGTAGCTTTTATCAGAAAGTAATTTATTATGTGACAAAGAACTGTCATACTTTCAAGAAACAATATCATATATTGAGCTTAAGAAATCTCTGGAAGCTAAACAGAAAAACAAAACAAAACAAAACACAGAGGATCAATAAATCTTGTAGTCTCCTCCAGAATTTTGAAGAGATTGCACCAGATATATCTCTTTGGGAAAAATGTTTCTCTCGCACACTCTATCCAGGTATTGTGCAAAGGAAAGCTAGGAATATCCTAATTTAACTTATGAAATAATTGTCTACCTGCTGAGCTAAGAGAGACTAATGTTATGATAATATGGAATTACTTGGTCAAAAACCGCTGGAGCGATAGCATAGCGGTTGGGTGTTCCCTTTCACTCAGCCAACCCGAGTTTGATTCCTCCGCCCCTCTCGGAGAGCCCGGCAAGCTACGGAGAGTATGGAGCCCACACGGCAGAGCCTGGTAAGCTACCCGTGCGTATTGGATATGCCAAAAACAGTAACAATAAGTCTCTCAATGAGAGATGTTACTGGTGCCCGCTCGAACAAATCGATGAGCAACGGGATGACGGTGACTTGGTCAAAAGCAATGGTCCTCAAAGTCATCTCAAGTAAAAAGATCACAATTTACTTATTTATTCAGTCACCATGTGATCCACAGTTACAAGTTGTTCATAATTGGGCTTCAGTCATACAATGTTACAACACTGTTCTTTCACCAGTGTATACTTCCCACCACTAATGTGCCCAGTTTCTCTCCTGCCACCCTCCAGCCTGCCTCAACAACAAATACTTTCCTTCCCATTCTCTCTCTCTCTCTCTCTCTCTCTCTCTCTCTCTCTCTCTCCCTTTCTTTCTCTTTTTTCCTCTCTTTCTCTTCCCCTTTGGACATTATGGTTTACAACACAAGTGCTGAAAGGTTATCATGCATATCACTTTACCTCTTTTTAGTGCTCATTTCTGGTCCAGAGTGACCATTTTCAACTGTCATCATTACAAAGATCCCTTCTTTTGTCCTAACTGTATCCCCCTCCCCCTCCTGCCCCGTTCACCCCACATACACACTGCTCCTGACTTGTGGCAAGATTCGCATCATGAATCAGTTCTCCTGGCCCTCCTTCCTACTGTCTTTGGGTATTATTCTCATACTTTGTTTTCTTTTTTTATATCCTGCAAATGAGTGCAATCATTCTATGTCTGTCCCTTTGACTCTTTCATTCAGCATGTTACTCTCTGTGTTCATCCACATATGAGAAAATTTAATGAATTCATTTTTCCGGGAGTCTGTGTGGTATTCCATTGTGTAGATTTACCATATATATTTTTTAATTCTTTTATCTATTTTCAGGGACTTGGGTTGTTCCCATCTTCTGACTTTTGTGAATATTGCCGATATTGTTGTGCCCGAATTTCAGATCCCCCAGTCATAGAGAGACCCAGTTCCACACACGACAATGCAAAAGCAAAGGAACTTTATTATTAGCTTGAGCCATTGCTAGCTTGAGCTAGGGTCCAAGTCTCATCCAAAGTAGTGGAGTCTTGACGAGGACCCTGAATCCAAATCACAAGTGGTTTATATAGGGTTCAGGTGAGGAGCAGTTTGTATGTTGGTCTATTTTTAGCATCGACCGTATTACAACAGTGGTCAACAATTAGACAGAGGTCAGTAACAGTTTCTAAGGAGGGTACAGTGACTCCCCCATGACCAGCCAGACCCAACTGCCCAATTCCTTATCTAGGCACATTATTCTACTAGCAGTTTACCAGAAACTGCAAGTCCTGCTTCAGGGAAACAGAAACTGAGGCCTAATTGGGACTTAGTGTTAGTTGCAGCTTGTCATATTTTGCCCTCACACAATGAACATAAATGTGCAAGTGGTTTTTCTGCATTGTGTTTTTCAGTCCCTTAGGTATACTTCCAGGAGTGGTATATCTGGGTTGTATGGAAGCTAGCTCTATTTCTAATTTTCTGAGGAATGCCTATATTGTTTTCCAAAAAAGGCTAGACCAGTTGGCATCCCATCAGCAATGAGTGAGAGTCTTTTTCTCTCTGCATTTACACCAGCTCTGGTTGTTCTTGTTCTTTTTTGATGCATGCCAGTCTCTGTATCAAGACCACATTTTTTAAAATAGATTTAAAACACCAAGAGCATCTTGCTTATAACAGGAAAATATTTTTAAAAGGCCAATAATCAGAATGTTTGATTAGTTTTACACTAACTGTTTACCTATCTGTGTCATGCTTTTTTTCATCCTTGAAAACTGATGCAACGTTGCTCTACTTAGGTAAGATACATAAAAATGGCAAAAATTAGTAACATTTTATAAGCTATAATTATATTTGAGACAAACATTCCAACCATCTACTGTAATTTGTGACCTTGTACAATCCTAATAAGTTAGAGGGAGGACTTTTAAACAATTCCCTACGTGAAGAGTTTCCTTCATTTGAGAATGGTGGAAATTGCCAAACTTTCAAAGAATACTTGTGCAGAGCTGGAGCAGTAATATAATAGCTAGAGCGTTTGCCTTGCATATAGCAACTCCTATTCAACCCCCTGAGCACTGCCAGGGGTGATCCCTGAGCACAGGGCCAGAAGTAAGTCCTGAATACTGCTGGATGTGTTCAAAAACAACAACAACAACAACAAAAGACCCATGTGCAGCAAGGCTGGAATTATTCCACCAATTCTGTGAGAGGCGGGAAAAGAAAAAGAGGAGTCATTCCTCAGTCCTTATATCTTACTCTGCATCTTGATTGCTGATTTGTTTTTATTAGAAAATAGATTTCTGTCTGCCACTCAGTACCCCAAAGGAAAAGAGAAAGTATAATTAGATGTCATAATGTTGGTCGTTTGGGATTCAAATGAAAAAATTAAATCCATTTGATTTTTTCTCTGACAGGGAGGACAATTAGAAAAACATAATTTGATTGTGGGGAATGTTGGGAGTCTCCAGGGTGCTCCCAAATTTTAAATGAGGTCAATGGCCTCGCAGGCAGAGAACTAGGGCTCGTTTTGGTCATTCTGAGTTAAAATTATCTTACATAGAAAATGCAGGGAAATTATTGGAGAAATATTCAGGCTGATATTTGACTTTTGACTTTCTGAATCTTTTGCTCCTCATGTATAAATGTATCAAGTGGGCACTTGTTACGAAAATTGTGATCTTTTCTGACCTTTGTCAAAAATTCCTCTAAAATGTCATTGCCTCTAACAAGTGGCATCTTTGATTAATCTCATCTCCCTCTTCCTTAACTTATTTTATTTATTTTAAATTTTTTTTGGTGAATCACTATAAGGTACAATTACAGACTTTTGTGCTTACGTTTCAGTCACACAATTATTAAATACCCATCCCTCCACCAGTGCCCATTCTCCACCACCAATGTTCCCAGTGTCCCCGCCCTGCACTCCCTCTTGGCCTCTGTGGCAAGCGCATTTCCTTTTACTCTCTCCTTATGGGTGTTGTGGTTTGCAATACAGGTATTAAATGGCCATCATGCTCTGTCTGTGGTCTACTTTCAGCAGACATTTCCCATCCCAAGCGGGCCCTCCAAACATCCTTTACTTGTCGTTTCTTTCTCTATCTGAGCTGCCTTTACCCCCAGCATGTGAGGCTGGCTTCCAAGTCATGGAGCAATCCTCCTGGTCCTTATCTCTACTCTCCTTGGGTGTTAGTCTCCCATTCTGTTACTTTATATTCCACAAATGAGTGCAGTCATTCTATGTCTGTCCCTCTCTTTCTGACTCATTTCACTCTCCATGTTGATCCACTTATAAGCATATTTCAGGGCTTCATCTTTTCTAATAGCTGCATACTATTCCATTGTGTAGATGTGCCAAGTTTCTTTACCCAGTCATCTGTTCTTGGGCATTTGGGTTTTTTCCAGATTCTGGCTATTGTGAACAATGCTACAATGAAAATAAAAGTACAGATGTTATTTCTACTATACTTTTTTGCATATCCAGTATACATTCCCAGAAGTGGTATTGCTGGGTCAAATGGGAGTTCAATTTCAAATTTTTTGAGAAATGTCCATACTGTTTTCCAAAAGGGCTGAACTAATCGACATTCCCACCGGTACTGAAGGAAAGTCCTTTTCTTCCTACATCCATGCCAACACCAGTTGCTTTTGTCCTTTTGTATATGTGGCAATATTTGCGGTGAGGGATGATATCCTTAACCTATTTTAAATAGCTGCCAAGTTGTGTGTTTTTATTGGTAAATTTCCTCCTCTCTGTCTGCATGCTCATGACTATAAACACTGACCCCATTAAGCGCCTAATGCTTCATTAAAAATCTTTCACATTTAAAATCCCAGTTTACTTCAATTTTAATTCCCTCCTGTTCTCATGCATTTGCCAAATTTACTGAAGTTCTTTGTGTGACCAAGTCTGTTCTTTTCCCTTCCACTTAAGGTTTGATCCACCTTGGAAGTTTCCGTAGGAGATTCTTCTTTTTTTTCCCTTATGAGGGCAGGGCAGGGCAGATATGTCCAGTGCTTTTAGAGAGAGGAAGGGAATCATGGCTGAATTATTTGCTTTCAAGGTGAACTGAGAAAGGAAGAAGTCTTACTGCAGAGGAGGAAATGAGACAAATTGGCAGGACAAAAACCACACCAGTGTTCTTTGTTCTGTAATTGAAGCCAAAGCTTTATTCCATTGTGTATTTTTCTCATCTCCTCTGTTTTTCCTACTTTCCACCTAAGACAAGGAAATCCAAGGGTTTTTGTTCTTTCCTATTGTTATTTTATTTAAAAATTATTATATGCAACTGAATTTTTAGTATATAACCTATGAATTTTAATATGTGTGTGTATTCATAGTCACACCGTGATCAGAATACAAAGTGGTTTCATTCCTTTACTGTGCTGTAGCCCTATAAAATTATAACCTCACCTAGCCCATTGCTCTGCCTACCAGTGATATACTCTTCATCACTCTAGTCTTGTTATTCTCACTATCACATAAGTAGGATCATGGTCACATAAACTTCAAAACCATTTTTTTAGGGTTTTTTTTTTTTGTTTTGCTTTTTTGGGTCACACCTGGCGATGCACAGGGGCTAGTCCTGGCTTTGCACTCAGGAATCACCCCTGGTGGTGCTCAGAGGACCATATGGGATGCTGGGAATCAAACTCAGGTAGGCCGCGTGCAAGGCAAACACCCTACCTGCTGTACTATCACTCCAGCCTCAAAACCAATTTTTAAAAGTCATCAGTATGACTCAGAATTTTCCAAATTATTCTAGAATGGTTTTACCTTATTGATGAATTATTTAATAAATAGTATAATATAACATAACACTCTTTGGTATATATTCACCTAATCAAGGACTTTTAATATGTTGACAGTTTTTGAAAATTATGATTAGAAATACAGTCAATATTTATGTGTAGGTTTTTGTGATAGCATAAATTTGCATTCCTCTAAGTTAAGTCCCTTTGTTTTAGCCTGTGAAGTCGCTGTAACAAAAATGACACAGTCTAGGTGACTTATAAACATAATTTCTCATAATTCTAAAGATTGGAAATCCAAGACCAGGCTTCCAGCATGACTTCTTCAGATAAAGACCATCTTCAACTTGTACACTGATAACTTCCTTCTTATCCTTCTTGCAGAAAGAATGCTAGGAAGGTTTACAGGATCTCTTTAATAAAGGACCATCCTATTTATGAGGGTTCTTCCTTTAGGCCTAATTTCAGACATATGTTGCTTAATGATGTTTACATATAGGACAATGGGGTCTACAGGCTGACCATAGAGTTAAGTGTATGGTATGCTATACAATCTAGGGTTGTATGATTATGTTCTTTGACCTTAGCACAAGAATGAAACCACCTACTAGTACATCCTTCAGGACATCTCTGTTATCAAATACTGGGTGAGTTCACCTTCCTAAAGGTACAACTTCCTTAGCATCATTTTGGGAAAGAAAATTTCAACATAAGAAATTTAAGACAATTCAGTCCAAAAAAGTTCATCAATTTGTCCTGTAAATGGCACTAGTTTTAAAAATAAATTTTGAAACATACATTGCTAGTTGGCTGTGTATTTGAGCTGGAGCGATTGCACAGCGGGGAGGACATTTGCCTTGCATGCGACTGACCCGGGTTCAATTCCTCCGTCCTTCTTGGAGAGCCCAGCAAGCTACCGAGAGTATCCTGCCCACATGGCAGAGCCTGGCAAGCTACCTGTGGCGTATTCGATATGCCAAAAACAGTAACAACAAGTCTCACAATGGAGACATTACTGGTGCCTGCTCAAGCAAATCAATGAACAACAGGATGGCAGTGCTACAGTGCTACATTGTTAGTAAATAGAAGTGCCATAGATTCTTGTCTATTTATTTAGTATATTGTGATCATGAATTGCAGGGTCACATCATAATTGTGTACATAACTTTATAAGAAACTGACAAACTAACAAAACAAAAGCAAAAACAAACAAAAAATTTTTTTAAATTTTTAAATAAATAAATATTAACTGTTGAAACCTCCCCCCAAAAAGAAAGTGGCAAACTGACAGTTTATAAAAAACTGACAAACTAACAAACTGTTTTCCAGAATTATTATATATATATATTTTTATATATTATATATATTTTGCTTTTTGGGTCACACCCGGCAATGCTCAGGGGTCACTCCTGGCTCATGCATTCAGAAAATACTCTTGGCGGTGCTCGGGGGACCATATGGGATGTTGGGATTCGAACCTGGGTTGGCTGCTTGCAAGGCAAAAGCCCTACCTGCTGTGCTATCACTCCAGCCCCATATATATATATATATATATATATATATATTACACCATAAACATATCCAGAATTTTAACTCTACACCCTCACCAGCACTTGGTATTTTGGTATTGCTGGTAATTTGAGTTTCAAATGTTCTGATAACTCAGAATGGCTTTACTTATTTGCCTTTACCTTAAGAATAATGACGTTGACTGTATTTTTTATGGGTTCACTTGTCACCTGTGCATCTTCTTAGAAGATATTTCTGTTAAATTATTTTATTTTGGTGTGCATTATTTCTTAACTTACTATTATGTTTAGAAAGGTTTTATATTTTCTAGGTACAACAAAGAATACTAATATGCAATTTTTTCTTAATTGAGTCTTATATTTTTCCATTTGTTTGAAAGTGTACTTAACAGAATAAAAACTAATTTCTGGATTTGTGTTCTGTATTGTTTCCCTGACTTACATGTGTATCCACCTGCTAATATCACTTTACTAATTATTACAATTTTGACAAATCAATTCCTGAGAGTGAGCCCTCCAAATTCAATATTGCTTAAAATTATTTTAGCTACTCATGTTTCTTTGTATTTCCATATATATTTTAGGATTATCTACCTATACTAAACATTCTGTTGGGAATTTTCAGAAATTACATTGTCTATAGATAATTTGAAGAGAATTGTCATGTTAGTATTTTAAATCTTTTGTTCTTTAAAAATTAAATTTTTCTTCATTTATGTATTGTTTGATTTCTGCCATATGCATTTGTTGGTATACGAATCTTGGAAGTAATCTGTTATATTTGCAATTATTTTGTTGGGGAGTGCTATTGGATGTGAATGGCATAAAAACAGTTTTAAGACATATTGCAGTATATAAAATGCCATTGATGTGCATATATTTACATCGTAACATTGATATGCTGGATCCCCTTCGGAACCCAGCTTGCTTAAATGGTTGTCCTTCGTCTAGTGTTCTGCCTATTCTATTCAGGATGATATGAGTGAACAACTTGTAGACGAAAGACAGCAGGCAGATTGAGGGATAGTTGCCGATGTTGTGGATGTCTCCCTTCTTGTACAACAGAACGGTCCTACTGGTTTTCCACTGGGACGGAACCTTGCATTCAGACAAGTAGCATGTGAAGAGTCGGGCCAGTGTATTGATGAGTACTGGCGGCAGATTCTTCAGGACTTCGGGTCTGACCTTGTCTGGACCAGGTGCTGTTCTAGGCTTTAACAGCGAAATGAGGTGTCAGATTTCAGAAGGGAGAACGTTGGGAACGACATATCCATCCTGCGGAATTTGGTATGTGGGCAGGTGGACATGGCTGTCAAAGAGATTTGAGTAGAAGTCATGAATAATTTTCTCCATTGCCTTTCTGGAGGATGTGATAGATCCATCGGGACATCGGAGGACAGTCATCTCGGTCTTGTAGTTGGCAAAGGACAGGCGAGTGTTGTGAATACTTTTCCTGGTTTCTGCTGCACTGGCCAATACTGCTGTTCTTCTCTCTTTGAGGTCTTCCTTTATCGCATCTCTGTACAGCTTTGTGAGCTTGGACGTTAGCTTGTGGTTGCCTGAGGCTCGCGCCAACCACATTGATTAATGAGCTTGAGAGGTTCCGAAGACTGGTGTCTGTTTGTGGCTTTTTCACTCTCGGCATTCTTCACACAGACATGGAGATGCTGAACCAGTCGATCGTATTCCTCGTCGATGTAGTCAAGGACGGCATCTTCCCACATTGCTGCAATAGTGCCAAAGAGCTCCCAGTTGGTGGTCATTCTGGGAGTTGTCTTCTTAGACTTAAATTTTGCAGACCTTTCTCCCCGCTCTGTGAAGTAGAATTTCACACAAAGGAGACTGTGGTCTGATCCCGTTTGGAATTTTGGGACAACAGCAATATCGGTCATGCAAAACCTTCGATTGAATATGATGTGGCCAATTTCATTGTGGAACTGTCCACCGGGAGACTCCCATATCCAGCGTTTAGATTCGGCCTTTCGGAACTCTAAGTTACCATGGATGGTCTTGGTCGCCATGATGAATTCAGACAGTCTCTCACCCTGATCGTTTCATTCTAGGCCATGTGTCCCAATGTGAAGTTCTTCGGGCGACCTTCTTGGACCTATCTTGGCACTAAAATCACCAACAATGATCTTGTAGAAGGTGTGGTCTTTATAGAGCTTCTCCAGTTCCATGTAGAACCTCTCAATTTCTTCTTCATCGTAGTTGGAAGTTGGTGCATAGACGACGAAGATAGAAACTGCAGGCAGTGAGCCACATCTATTCAAGTGTAATCATCCAGTTCGGGTTGTTAGGCATTCGAATGAATCGATGCTCATGGCCAAGTTCGCGTTGATAAGGACACCAACGCCACCAACACCTCTGTTGTCGCATGTTCCGAGGAACAATTCTTCTCCAGTGTCGAAAATGGCGCGATGTGACTGATGTCTCCTCGTTTTGGTCAGACCAATGATGTCATACTTGATCTTCTGCGCTTGCACCATCAGGTCCTCGTTGGATGCTTTTGATGCCAGTGTCCGTGCGTTGAAAGTACAGACAATCATTTTAATTTTTCTTCGTTTTGGCAATCTAGTTCATCCCCGAGATTTTTTCAGCCTCTCTTTGCTCATCTTCCTTAACGCTGCCGTATTGGGGGCTCTTTCGGTGACAGGTGAATGAGGCCAATTGTTGTTACTATTGTTAGCATATCGAATACGCAACAGGTAGCTTGCTAGGCTCTGCAGTGCAGGCGAGATACTCTTGGTAGCTTGCCAGGCTCTCCGAAAGGGATGGAGGCTTTTAGGCGCCCTCCAATCACATGATAGACAATATCCACACAGTGATCAAACTCATTGAGAGTTCAAGATGCCGCTCTGTCTAACGTTCATCGACTTAAAGAAGGCCTTCAATTCTGTTGAGACTGAGGCAGTCATCGAAGCCCTGGCCAAACAGGGCGTTCAAACTCAGTATATCAAAATCCTCCTTGAGCTGTATTGTGGATTCACACTAGGATCTCACCATTCTACAAGGAAGTGATCATTGATGTAAAGGGAGGGGTGCGGCTGGGTGATACCATTGCACCGAAACTCTTCAGTGCCACCCCTGAGAACATCATGAGACGACTGGAGTGGGAAGAAATGGGAGTGAAGATAGATGGTTGGCAATTACACCACCTCCACTTCGCTGATGACATCGTTCTCATAACACCAAACATTAGCCAAGCAGCACAAATGATGGCCGAATTCGACCACGAGTGTGGAAAGGTCAGATTGCAGCTGAATCTCAACAAGACGATGTTCATGAAAAACGAACTGGTCGCTGAAGCTCCATTTGCTCTCAATGGAACGAACATCTCCTATTGCAGCAGCTATGTGTACCTGGGTCGAGAAATCAATATAAGGAACGACTTGGTGCCACAACTGCGCAGGAGGAAGAGAGCAGCGTGGAACACCTTCAAGAGCATCAAAGAAGAGATTAAGAGGACAAAGAACCTCCGACTCCAGGCACATCTTTTTGATTCCACCATTCTTCCTGCACTAACATATGCCTTAGAAACCTGGGCCCTACGCAAGCAGGATGAGAATGCTATTAGGGTATGCCAAAGAGGAATCGAAAGAGCTATGCTGGGAATATCATGTCTCACTCAAGTGAGAGAAGGAATCCGGAGTTCTGACCTCCGTCGACTGTCAAAAATCAGGGATGCTGTCTCGTTTGCTAAGGCATCAAAAATCAGATGGGCCAGTCATGTAATGCGATTAAGAAATGACTGCTGGCCTAGAGCTGTGACTGACTGGATTCCACGGGACGTCAGAAGACCTCTAGGCCGCCCACCAACTAGATGGTCAGATTTCTTCATCAAATCCCTGAATGAACAATTTGAGGCTCTTATGTTCCTGGAGCAAGCAGATATCATTGGCTGCACGAGACAGGGATAAATGGAGTCATTACTGGCGCCCGCTCGAGCAAATTGAAGATCAACGGGACTACAAGTGATACAAGTGAACATTGATATGACAAACTTAGTTGTTAACTTAAAGTTTTTGCAGAACAGTTTTGTTTCCCCCTCAAATTGCTTGTTGAAATCTTGATCTCAAGATCTTTATAAAACAATTTCGTTGAAGTTTTTTCATTTCTCCTTATCAGATATGATTTCTCCTTCATTAAGTTTTATTTTTTCTTTCTTTTACACCTTGTGGCTTACTACTGGTTCTGTGCTCAAGGATCATTTCTAGTAGGGGTCGAGGTACCATATTGGGTGCTGGGGATCAAATTGGGGTTGGACCCATTCAAGACAAGTGCCCTTCCTTCTGTACTCTCACTCCAGCCCCTTCTGCATTAAGTTTTGTTATTAAATATCATTTGTCTATTTTTTTCTATGTTATGGTGAATTGGACTGGAGCAATAGCACAGCGGGTAGGGCGTTTGCCTTGCACATGGCTGACCCTGCTTCAATTCCTCCGTCCCTCTCAAAGAGCCCAGCAAGCTTCCGAGAGTATCCTGCCCACACTGCAGAGCCTGGCAAGCTACCTGTGGTGTACTCGATATGCCAAAAATAGTAACAAAAGTCTCACAATGGAGACGTTACTGGTGCCTGCTTGAGCAAATAGATGAACAACAGGAGGACAGTGACAGTGACAGTGCAGTGCTGTGGTGAATTGAAAACATCTCTAACTTATCCATTCTCATATGGGAAATCACATTGGAAATTTGTATAAGTTTGATAAAATATTATGGTGTTAGTTTAAAAAGTACTTTAAACCTTAGTTCAATCTGTATTCATTCTGAGATATAGGGCTAATACCTTGATTTTTTTTTAATCTTCTGATTTCCTTTACTAGTAAAATAGGAGTGCTAATAACTTCTTTTTGAGATAGATTCTAAGGTTAATGTGTGGAGATCTATATAGATAGTTTCCCCTCTTCCCCCAGAGTTACACATTCCTTTCTTTTGGGAGGGATGTGGCAATATCCAGCTATGCTCAAGGGTCAATCCTGATGGTACTTAGGGATTAATATGTGATGTCAGAGATCAAACCAGGCTTAGCTGCGTGCAAGGCATGTACCTTATCCCTGTCTTAGCTCTTTGACCCTGGAATTATAAATTATTGGGACCTTATTTTTCTTACTTTATTGGGTCCCTTAATGTCTAGGGTAGAATAATCCTTCTATAAATATATGAGTCATGTATTTGGGAAATCCAGAACAAGGATGTCTGGGTTTAATAAGCATCCATTTTACAACTCATCATTTTTCTGTGACAAATTTTAACACTAAAAATGATGAGCATTCTTCAGAAAAATCAAATCTGTTGCATTAACAAAATCAGACAAGTTGCAGAAAATAAATTATTCTAGGTCTATTTATTTATTTGTTTATCAAATTAAAAGTAAAGTAACTTTAATCCCAACTTGGTATGACTTAAGAGTAGATAGAGGGGCTGGAGTGATAGCACAGTGGGTAGGGCATTTGCCTTGCACGCGGCCAACCTGGGTTCAATTCTCAGGATCTCATATGGTCTCCTGAGCACTGCCAGAAGTAATTCCTGAGTGCAGAGCCAGGAGTAACCCCTGTGTGCATCGCTGGGTGTGACCCAAAAAGCAAGTGCCCATAACTAAACAATCAAAAAGGCAAATATAATAGTAATTGAATAATGGGCAGGGTATGAGAAGAGTTATTAGCTTGACGGAGATTATTTTAATATTTCAGGCACATGAGGTAAAGCATTGGGGGAATCATATGTGTTGTATTAAGGAGATGAAGATAGTATTATCTCCACTATCACCTGTAACTATGGAATTTACTGGTGGGGTTTTAATCCATGTTATCACAGTGCTACCAAGCAACTTCATAGACAAACTGTAGGCGTGTCTGCTTGTGTCCTACAAGATAAACAAGAATGACATTCACATTCACAATACTTGCTTAATCTCAGAAACTGCAGGCCTGAAAGATAGCATTGTGGGTACACGGCTTGCCTTTCGTGTGGCTGACGTGTGTTCAATCCGGGGAACTAGATGTGCTCCCCGAGCTCTCCCAGGAATGGTCAGGAGTAAACCATGAGCAGCCCAGGAGCCAATTATGTCAGAAACAGTATCATTTATTTAAGGTCTCTCTTATCTTTTTCCTTGAGGACTACTATCACTAAAGCAAAACAAAGCAAAAGCAAAAGCAAAAAAAAAAAAAGAAAGAAAGAAAGAAAGAAAAGAAAAATCCATGAACGTAAATAATAAAATAATAAGCTTACAAACCAGTCCTGTATTTCTCAGTTTGGACAGTCAGTAGATCTGAGCTCTGTGGAGGGCTACCTTCCTGCCTTGTATACTCAACACATTCTAGTTGTATGAGCACAAAACCAAAGGAGAGCCCTTATTTCTCCCTTGTCTTTTTATGAAGGTAAGTACTAATCTTACTAGGATTTCATCTCACAAGCCAACCACCTAATTCCTCCCCAAGACTCCATCTTCAAATACCTCCCTATTAGCAATGAGGCATCTAAACATGAATTTGTGGGGTGACACATACATCCAGTCCATTACAGTGGAAAAGAAGAATTTTTTTTTTTTTCAGAAGCCATTGATTTTCAAGTCTATGAGCTGGGTCAGTGTATAAACTAAGGAAAAGGAGAAAAGTAGTAGGATCATAGGATTAGAAAAAAAAAATGTGTCTTAAGAAATTTGTTTCTAGTCAAACAGGAGCAAAGTAAGTGACATTTCTGAGGGAGTCCAGCAGAGTGGGCTAGGAGGCTACCGAAAAGAAGCATAACCAGTACTGTAACATTATTGGAGGGAAAAAGGATAAGTTTATTATGATTTGAGTTTAATTACCTGGGTTTAGAATAGGAGGATATTTGGGATAAAATAAGCAAGAGACAGCAAGAAAGTTAAATGCCACAGATTCAAGCATTTCTGAAATATTCTTAAACTCTGAAGTCTGCACCTATGTTAAAAAAATTCTGCAAAAATTCACTTTGTAGAACAATTTATAGTAATTTTATTGAATATATTTATTATATTACAATACTAAGTAATATATTTTCTCACACACTTGATAAAATGTTTTTTCTCTTGGAAATAGCTGTGCTTTTACTTGATTTCATCATGCATGTGAGAGATAAAAGTAATGTATTTTTAGTTTTTCATCCCATGATTATGAACAAGAGGACCTACTATAGTGATGTTTTGGGCAACAAATATAGTAGTCATTTTCTAAATTCAATACAACAGAATCAAGGGTTAGCAATAAACATCCCCGTATCTTAACCTCTTTCCCTTCTTTCCCACTTCCCGATCTCCCCATTACTTCTTACAGTGACAGCTCAGAAACTTAAGGTTTGAGGCATATGCTCTCATAGGATCACTATTCTCACTAAACACTAAACATAGTAAGAACTTGAAGAGCCAAATGTCCTAATGAACTACACATCTTAATATAGTCACATACTAATTGGGACTAACAAAGTTTTCCAATTCTAAAGATAATGTTAGAGGCAACTTTTTAATGAAAAGCAAAGGAAGAAGATAAATACCTTAATAACACTAAAATATACAGTTTGGGGTTGGTTAGCTCCACACTATACACTGAATTTTGTATCTATAAATTATTTAGTCAATGCTTACATGAGGAAAAAGTGAAGTCAAACTGAGCCTTGTGTCTTCCTTTGATAATTCTGCTTTACTAAGAGATTTTTTTTTTTTAAAAAGAAACCAGAAAGGAATACTCATTCATTGCTGTGGAAATGCCAAGTGGTCTAGCCTTTTTGGAAAACATTATGGACATTCCTCAAAAAACTATAAATTGAGTGTCCATTTGATCCAGTAATACCACTTCTGGGAATATTTCCTGGGGATCCAAAAGCACACAGCAGAAACACCATCTGCAATCCTATGTTCATTGCAGCAGTGTGCACGATAGCCAGAATCTGGAAACAACCTGAGTGCCCTAGAAGAGACATAAGTATAAAAAAACTAGAGCACATCTAAACAATGGAATACTACATAGCTATTGGAAAAATGAGGTCATGAAATTTGTCTATAAATGGATAAACTTGGAGAGTATCATGCTGAGTGAAATGAGTGAGAAGAAGCGGGACAGATAAAGAATGATTGCAATCACTTGTAGGATATAAAAAAAAACAAACAAACAGTATGAAACTAATATCCAAGGCCAGGGAAAATGGGCCAGGAGGACTGGTCGATGGTGGGTCAATGGTGTGGGAGGTGGATGATAGTTAAGGTAGAGGAGAGTTCATTATGACAATACTAGTTGGAAATGATCACTCTGGACAAGAACTGAGTGTTGAGAACAGGAAAAGGAATATACATGATAACCTTCAGCATCTGTATTGCAAACCACAATGCCTGAAATGGGAGAGAGAATGAGAAAGAGAGTGAGACAAGAGAGGGGCCTGTCATAGAGGCAGGCTGGGGTGGAGGGTGGCTTGAAGGGGTGGGAGGGAAACTGGGGACACTGGTGCTGGGAAATTACACTCATGGAAGGATGGATGTTGGAGCATTGTATGAATGAGATGCAATCAAGAACAATTTTGTAATGCTCTATCTCATGATGATTCAATAAAAATAAAAATTACAAACATAAAATCAAGGCACTTTCATCAGTAAGGAAAAAAAAAAAGAAAAAGAAACCAGAGGGGAGGGAGTATTAAACATCACTTACTGATTACTCAACTTTTTTTCTCATTGAGGTGAAATGTACTTCATAATGTACTGGATAAGGATATATCCCTAAGTCTGAGTGCAGATTTGATTTTTTTACTTTTTTTTTTTTACCTAGCACTATATCAATACTACTGATCTTTATCTATCTCATTATTTCAATTTATTTTTATTTATCTATTATATGCCAAACATTACTTCAGTCACTTATAATAATTGAATCATTTCATTTTAAAGTAATACTATAAAGTGGGACTGAAGCAATAGCACAGCAGATAGGGCATTTGCCTTGCACGCAGCTGTCTCAAGTTCGAATCCTCTGTCCCTCTCAGAGAGCCCTGCAAGCTAATGAGAGTATCCCTCCCGCATGGCAGAGCCTGGCAAGCTACCTGTGGCATATTCAATATGCCAGAAACAGTAACAACAAGCCTCACAATGAAGACATTATTGGTGCCTGCTCGAGCAAATTGATGAACAATGGGATGACAGTGCTACAATGCTACTGTAAAGTGAGTCCCAATGTTGTATGCATTTTAAGGGTTAGAAAAGAAAAGCATCAAGTGGAATGATACAAAATCTGAGATCCCTCAGCTATAATTTAGTGGACATACTAGTGCTGCCACAAGAACTTCCTGAAATTCCAAAGGACTTCATTTCTCATGGTACCTGTGGGTCTAATTTTGTTATTCTCATAGGCTCCTAATTTTAGTATTTTTTTCTTCTCACTGTTGTTTTCTACAATCTGCCTTGAGTCCACTAAACTAAAAACAACAACAAAAATGCTTCTTTTTTCTTGATGTACTTAAAGCACTACCATTTTCACAGTAGTTTCTAACAGTAAAATCTATAGAACATTTTTCAAAATGGACAGCTATCGCATCTTAGAATTGAAAAATCCTTCAGTTCTCATTCAGTTTTTATCATTTATTTTTTCTCATGATACTTTCCAAGTTTCCAGTTTTTCCTCTATTTCTTTCTCACTCCTATTTTTTTGCCTTTCTATTTTTTTAACCTCTGTCCCACCATACTTATACATGCATACCTCTTTTAATTTTATTGTGTATTTCATTCTTTTCAAAGTCAAATACATAAAAGATTGATCTTTACATTTAAAGTTTCTTATTAAGACAGATTAACAAAGATCTCAGAAGAGAGGACAATGCAGAATCTCCTACTGCACTAGGCTGCCTTCACCAGGGCCCCTTGGAGGGGGTGGATTGAGTTTCCTTCCCCGCCCCAAACAGAATCCCAGCAGCCAAAAACCTCCAGAACCCAGCCACAGGCATGCTCAAAGGCCACTCTCCACACACTCGGACAAGCCTCACACATGAAGAAACCAGCAGGGGAACCCAGGTATGTGAAACCTGTGGCAGAGATCTCCAAGCCTGCTCGGACCAAGACTGAGCCTCTTCCACCCAGATCCCCCATTTGCCCTAGCTTGGCAGCCACACCCACAAATGGCCCCTGGCGCCATGTAATCTCATCAATGGCCAAGATCCAGAGACTATAAAACAAAGCTTCTGGAGGGAGGGCGTGGCCGCATTTGCATTCCCCTGACCCTGAAAGGGCCTCCATTATGGAACATAATAACCTTTTTTTTTCCCTTTTTGGGTCACACCCAGCAATGCACAGGGGTTATTCCTGGATCTGCACTCAGGAATTACTCCTGACAGTGCTCAGGGGACCATATGGGATGCCGGGAATGGAACCCAGGTTGGCTGCATGCAAGGCAAGCACCCTACCGGCTGTGCTATCGCTACAGCCCCTTGAATAATAGTTTTATACTGAAATTCAGTTTATTTTAATGATAGGGTTGAGAACCCCTGTCCCATGATGACTGTCATCTGGGAGCTGCTCTGAGCTCCTAAATTTCACCACATTTCTTGCTGCCTGGTCCCTTCATTTTCTAGTCAGCTCAGCTCTTGTGTGCTGGTCAAATAAATCTCTTCTACTTGTACTTTGAATTTCTGACTTTCCTCCTACACCACTTGCCAAAGGAAATCATCTTTTTAAAAAAGGGTTCATGTGGTTAGATCAGGCCCCTTGAAATCTCTTTATTCTATGGCTGACTGACCAGGGATCTTAATTATATCTACAAAATCCCTATACAGTATTACCTAGATTAAGGATTGATTGAATGACTGGAAGATGGTATGTCAGAGACTGATAATCTTGAAGCCGACTTTAAACCCTGTCTAGCTATCCTAATTAAGATTCATATTTTTTGGGCTGGAGCAATAGCACAGTGGGTAGGGCGTTTGCCTTGCACGTGCCAACTCAGGTTCTATTCCCAGCATCCCATACAGTCCCCTGAGCACCGCCAGGGGTGATTCCTGAGTGCAGAGCCAGGAGTAACCCCTGTGCTACTTTGCTAGGTGTGGCCCAAAAAGCAAAAAAAAAAAAAAATTCATATTTTTATTTCATATACCATGCTCAATTTTGAAAGCAGCACCGAAGAAGTTATTGAAAGGCATTTATGACTTGCTGAATAATGACAAGTTTCATTTAATAAAATAAACTAATGGCAGTCCAACAGTAGGAAGTCCAGAAATATCAGATGCCATGGAAGGAAATTAGTAAAAAAAAATTCAGTTTGTGTCAGGTTGTATTTGGCTATCTTCAGAAACACTGTAAGGGTAATTTCATGTCTTAGTTTTCTTGGTTTTGCAGTGGAGATGTTGGAAGGTAGGAGTGAACTAGAAATTTCATTTTGAGGCAAGCACATTTGCCTGCTTTTCTGCAGCACTGGAGAGAATCCTTTAATTCCCTGGGTATGTGACAATAGGTAGGAGGGATTGCTTTGGGTCCTAAAGCGATATTAATTTTTAATTACCAAGTTCTTTCTCCTTTATTTCTGTAGTTCCTCATCTGCATAATGCATTCACTTCTTTCCTTGTGTCAAGAGGAACAACACTTAATAATTATTTGCATTAGACTATTGATGATTCACGAATCACAAATCACAAAATCCCGTTAATCACCGATTTCTCCGGCGGGCTCAGTAACATCTCATTTCGTCCTTTCCCTGAGATCTTAGAAGTCCATCTATACTCGGCCCTCCTAACGATGTTGGATGTTGCACTGAGGGTTCTTCAGGGTCAGGGGAATGAGATCCAGCTTGTTACTGGATTTTGCATATGAATACACCATGGGAAGCTTGCAAGGCTGTCCCATGTGGGCAGGAAATTCTCAGAAGATTGCCAGTTTCTTTCAGAGGGAGAAGAAGGTTAAAGATATTGCATGGCCCCAAAGCGGCCGGGCGCTTCTGAGAGCTTGCTTTTTAGTCTCTCCATTGATGATTACCAAGCACAATTAAGGGCTATTAAAATGTGAGATCCTTATGATAGCATTAAAATATGGAGATTTAATAGAGTCAAACGTTTTGCATTTTATAGATAAAGAACCCATGGCAGAGCCTGGCAAGCTACCTGTGGCATATTCGATATGCTAAAAATAGTAACAAGTCTCACAATAGAGTTGTTACTGGTGTCTGCTAGAGCAAATTGATGAACAACGGGACGACAGTGCTACAGTGCTACAGATAAAGAAATCAAAGCTCAGGTCAAACTAGTTGGTCCCTGCTTAGCATCCAAGTCATCTTTTTTTGGGCGTGATTCCCAAACAATGTTACCGGGACTGGGGAGCATTCCTAGTGGTTCTTAGCCCAGATGTACACTCCTGAAGATTATTTATTCAGATATGACATGCAGTGCTACCGAGGCCTGGCAGTGCCAAGACCACACAGATGAAACTAGGGGCAATTCAAGACTACAAACCAAATATGCATGCAACATATGCTGAAGTCTATTTCCATTTTTTTATAGCTCACAACAGTGGTTATCTCTGGAATATTTCTTTTTGAGACACACATAAATTTTGTCCCTCAAGGATCATGTGAATAAGCAGGAGGTAGACAGTGCTATGCTTTTATGTGAAAATGAACTCTCGCAGAATATTTTGAGAATATTATCTTTCTAAATAACACCTATAGAATGATGCATATTAATTGTCTTGTATCATTATTTATTATGTGCATATATTTTAGATATTATGGAACCTGAAAATATAAGAACAAAAATGAAATATGTGGGTAGTTTTCAAGTCATCAATATGCCACTTTCCCAAAATTTATGTATAAACTAGTTGTTTAGGAACCATTAAAGCATTATTTGTAGAAAATAGTTGATCTGATTTCTTTTTTATTTTTTTTCACTTTCACACTGTATAAAAAGTATCCGGTATTGCATATAATTAAAATATGTCATGGTTTTTCTGGGTTCATGAATCTTTTGTTGTTTTAAGAAGTGGGAGTAGAAGTTACCAGCATCAAGAATTGATGTTTGGGGGATCCTGAATTCCCTCATTCTTTTTTGTTCCTCCTTCATTCATCAGAGCCCTCCGGCATATCTTCTCCAGGCTATAAGGTGTCCTGAATCTCCTCTCAAGGCAACATGTTCAGGTAAGCCCCAAACTCTGACAGACACTGTCTTCTCTAAAGAAACTATGTATTATTTTCTTATTATTTTTACGTATGATTTTTAAAAACATCTATGTGTACAACTAATATTAAGCACAAATTCATATTTATCACACAAAAGAAAGTGTTTCTTTTCAAAATAGACTTTCTTCATTGTGGCATTATAATTTTTTAAAATGTGATACATATAATTTTTTAATTTTTTGAAATATAGCACTGTAGCACTGTCATAGCACTATCTTCCTATTTTTCATCGATTTGCTTGAGCAGGCACCAGTAATGTCTCCATTGTGAGACTTGTTGTTACTGTTTTTGGCATATTGAATATGCCACCAATAGCTTGCCAGGCTCTGCCATGTGGTTGGGATATTCTCGGTACCTTGCTGGGCTCTCCGAGAGGGATGGAGAATCGAACCTGGGTTGGCCATGTGGAAGGCAAACTCCCTGCCTGCTATGCTATCACTCCAATCCATCAGAGGGGTATTGGGTGAATATCCTTTCCCATTCTGTAGACTGTCTTTGTATTTTGATCACTGCTTCTTTTGAGGTGCAGAAGCTTCATAGTTTAAGATAGCCCCATTTGTTTATCTCTGTTTTCACTTGCTTGGTCAATGGCATGTCATCTTTGAAAATACATTTAGCTTCAATGTTGTGGAGGGTTTTACTAACTTTGTCTATCATGTACCTTATGGATTCTGGTCTGATGTTGATATCTTTAATCCACTTTGACCTGACTTTTGTACATGGTGTTAGGTAGAGATCTAAGCCCATTTTTTTTTTTTTTGCATGCAGCTGTCCAGTTTTGCCAGAACCATTTGTTGAAGAGGTTTTCCTTGCTCCACTTCATACTTTTTGCTCCCTTATCAAAGATTAGATGATGATATATTTGAGGGTGTGTGTCAGGATATTCAACCCTGCTTCATTGGTCTGCGGCTCTGCCTTTGTTCCAGTACCATGCTGTTTTAATTATTACTGCTTTGTCATAGAGATTGAGGTTAGGGTGGGTGATTTCTCCCACCTTCTTTTCCCCAAGAATTGCTTTAGCTATTCCTGGGGGCTTATTGTTCCATATGAATTGCAGGAGTGTTTGCTCCATTTCTTTGAAGAATATCATGGGTATCCTTACAGGGATCGCATTGAATTTGTACAATGCTTTGGGGAGTATTACTATCTTGACAATGTTATTTCTTCCAATCCATGAGCAGGGGATATCTTTCCATTTCCTCAAGTCCTCTTATATTTCTTGAAGTAGTGTTTTGTAGTTTTCTTTGTACAAGTCCTTTACCTCCTTAGTTAAGCTGATTCCAAGGTAATTGATTTTCTGAGGCACTATTGTGAACAGGATTGCCTTTTTCCTATCATTTTCTTTTTTCTCATTATTTGCATATAGGAAAGCAAAGGACTTTTGGGTATTGATTTTATGGCCTGCGATTTTACTAAAGAGGATTTATTGCCAGTCTTTTTCAAGCTTTTCCAGGAAATTGAAGAAACAGAAACTCTCCCAAACAATATCTATGAGGCACATATTACCCTAATGCCAAAAGTAAAAGAGACACCACAAATAAAGAAAATTACATACAGGCCAATATCCCTGAAGAACATGGATGTGAAGATCCTCAACAAAATATTAGCAAATAGAATCCAGCAATTCATCAAAAAGATCACACACCACGACCAAGTAGGATTCATCCTGGGGATGCAAGGATGGTTTAACACTTGCAAGTCAATCAATATAATTCATCATATTAATAAAAGAAAAAATAAAAACCATATGATCATATCAATAGATGCAAAGAATGCATTTGACAAGATTCAGCACCTGTTCATGATGAAAACTTTAAGCAAAATGAGAATTAAAGGACCTTTCCTCAATATAGCCAAAGCCATCTACCACAAGCCTATGACAAGCATTCTCCTCAGTAGGGAAAACAAAAAACTAGGATCCTTCCCTCTAAGATCAGGATGCCCACTCTTACAACTATTATTCAATACAGTACTGGATGTACTTGCCATAGCAATTAAGCAAGAAAAAGACATTAAGGGCATCCAAATAGTAAAGAAAGAAATCAAACTCTCATTATTTGCAGATGACATGATACTATATTTAGAGAACCTTAAAGCCTCTACCAAGAAGCTCCTAGAAACAGTGGCATTATAATTACACTCATAAAATTACTTTAAAATTATATAAATGTTCTATTAGGTATACATCTCTTTTACCTATTGATTTTAACACATCTATAAATAAAATTAAGTATAAATTATGAATTAAGTATAAAATATGAATATGTAGATAGTGTTAATATTATATATACATTGTTAATATTGCATTATACATTGGAGAATAATCCTCTAATTGGAGAATAACACTGGAGAATAACAACTCAGCATTGGCAAGTAATATTAAGAGGATCCATTTATTACCTTACAACATTTCTCAAAATAGTTTGCATATCTAATGAATGAACTTTAGTTGATGCTATAGAATTGATACTGGGTTTAGTGGTAGGAAGATTTTGTAAAATATATAATATATTTTTCTTGTTTTAGCTTGATTCTTTAGATTTTTGAGTATTAAAAAAATTTGGGTTACATCATACTCTTTTTTAGTGTTTTATTTTATTTAAATGTTAACGATTTTTTTGCCATCAGTTTGAAGATCTAATAAATTACATAGTATACCTCAAATTAAAACTCTGAAAAGTATTTTTATCTCTTGGTACCAGTCAGCAGTTATGAATTGGTACATACTTAATAACTTGTTGCTAGATGTCTAGAAATTAGAACTAATAGAAACAAAACTTGCAAAGAGTATCTATCTTCATTCATAATAAAAAAACTGCTATGAGGAAATATATTTTGTATTTGGTATTACCGCTATGTTTTAAGTTTTCTCATGATTAAGTTTTCTTATCAGCTTTTCCCTACCTGATCAATAGAGAACTTCTACACAAATTTCTGGTAGTTCTCCCTATTCAGTAATTGCCAAGCATTAAGTCACATTATTTGTCAATGTTATCTCATACTCCAAATCCTAATTTACCCTTCCTGCCTCTGCACATTCTTTTACTCTCTGCTAGTGTTCTGCTATCATGTTATCAACATGATGTTATTATACATCATTGTTTTATTCACTAACAGATCATTAGTAGACTATGTATTGAAAAAGAAATACCTACCTGAAACATGTAGATGCTTAATAGCTATTTATCAAACAAAAATAACAAGTGTAATTGGAAAAAGTTATTAACACATCTGGCATTCTCTCACTGAAAGAGAGATTGTTTATTTAGCTCTCACTATTAACACAAACCTAATATTGTATTTTCTTTAAGTTCTCTTGGTGACCAGAATTAGATATATAGGGATATGGAGTAACAAAAACAAAAGAATATGGAAGAAAGAAGACAAAAACTGCTTGTTAACTGAATGAGACAGCCTCATGAATTAAAACCAGTAGAAAGTTCTGGCAAGATTTGGGTAGCAAGAATTCTGGACGTGAGAGAACAAGATATGCAAGTAGAGACTGTTTTGAGAAATACTGTGAGGTAATAAATGGATCACCTTAATATTACTTGCAATTACTGGGTTATTAAAGGATTATTCTCCAATGTATGATCTTTTAATTATAAAATTATAAGCTATATAATGAACCTTGAGGCAAATAGATTCATATTTAGAGCACATGCATATTTCTTCTCCATTTGTACTAAATTTATTATGGTTATACATTTTCACAATAACTTTGTGTTTAGTTACAAATTATTTAAAGTCTAAGTCAAATAATTGTAAAAGCCAAAATATGTATATACTTCTATGAGTATTTCACTTAACATAGTTTGCTATTCTTCACTTTCTTAAATTTAGAATATGAACATCTGTAGGTAAATCAGATATTTCCATGGTGCTGAGTGAGAAAGGCAGACTGGAGGCATATATACTTAATCATGCAATTGTACATGAAAGTTAATTGTATCTATTAGTTAAGGTCCTGCCAGAATCAGAAAACAATGACAAATAACAGCAGAAAAATTTACTGGGAGAATATTGAAAACATCACAGTGTGATCTGAAAGAGTGAATAAGAGCAAGAGTGCCAGGCAATAAAAAGAATCAAGTTAAGAATGCCCACGAGGGGCTGGAGTGATAGCACAGCGGGTAGGGCGTTTGCCTTGCACGCGGCCGACCCGGGTTCAAATCCCAGCATCCCATATGGTCCCCTGAGCACCGCCAGGGCTAATTCCTGAGTGCATGAGCCAGGAATGACCCCTGTGCATTGCCGGGTGTGACCCAAAAAGCAAAAAAAAAAAAAAAAAAAAAAGAATGCCCACGAAATCTTCTAAGACATTGCTTCTACGATTGCTGAAATTTAGGCCTCTGCAGCTCACACAGCAGTCCATTTAGGCACTAAACACAATGTACCACTAGCTCTGCTGTCCCTGGCTTTACTGAAAATCTATTTTTGTTTTTTTTTCTGGTGTTGTCATCTCAGCCCCTTGTATGGAGTTTTCAAGACCTATTCAGCTTCGGATCTTTAACACCTATTCATTGTGTGAGCTGAATAAACCTGAAGCTCAATTCTAGATGCCCTGGCATATCCTCGCAGCAAATCATCAAACCATCTGGGAAGTGAGTATCTGCTGGTTTCAGATTCCTCAGTATAGAAATTCTCTATTTCTCACTTGATTGGTGGGATATGGATTTTAAAATATAGGAAAGTTTCAAATAATAAGTGGTTTTTAAAAAGTGCAAACACTTTTTGCCTAAATATTGAGGATTTTTACAAAAAGCACTGATACTGAAATAAAGCAATGAATGTAAGAATACACATAGTAAAACACTTGAGAGTAAAATGATTTTTTGAGATTTGGGGTGATTGAATTTAAATTAAACACAAAACACATAAACACATTAATGGAAAACCATCACTGTTCAAAAGAATCACGGTAATAAGTTGACATCTATTAAGCACTTATTTAATGCCATGCACTCTTCTAAATATCATATAATTCTTTTACCTCTCTTGTTGGTAAATCAAATGCTTAAATGACATGCTCAAAGTCATACTTGTAGAAGTGACGGACTCAGGTTACAAAGGCAAACAGACGTCCCAGAAAAAAGACCTCCTTATCTATTTAATTTTTTAAAATGGAAACTTACTTAGAAAGGTGTTAGAGGAGAGAAAGAGGGGAAACGTGTTCAAGAGAAAATACAGGCAACAAAGAAATAGAGAGATAAGCAAGTGAGATACATGTTCAAGAAAGAACACAAGCTTGAAGAACAAGCCAAGAACTCCTTATTTAAAAGAAATGAACACAGTATAACTTACTAGACCATTTTTTTAGGGGGGTGTCTTTTTGAACCACACCAGTGGTGCTCAGGACGTATTCCTGGCACTAAGCTCAGGGATCACTGTTGGATGCTGGTGGTGCTCAGGGGACCATATGTGGTATTAGGGGTTAAACCTGAGTGATATATAATTTAACAAGTCAAGCATATTTATAGTGAAATAAGCAAACAATATAGAAAATTAATTCAAAATAGAAAATGACAGTGTACTTCTTTCATCCTAAATCCCGCACTACTCAGCTGGACATTTATAAATGCAGTATATATTCTTGTGGTCTGTATGTTGAGAATTAGTCAGGCACTGTGTTTAGAAGACTAACATGTGAAATCCTATAAAACTAATACTTGTTAGTGGCCAGAATTGTAGTAATGTGGATAGAATGCTAGCCTTGCATGCAGCTGACAGGTTTAATCCTCAACATCCCATAGAGTCCTCTGAGCCCACTAGGATTTATGAGTTATTCCTGAGCAAGGAGTCAGACCTGTGAACCAACTCTATGGCCCCCAAACCAACCAACAACCAACTAAACAAACAAGAAATCTTAAGACTTCTTAATCTCATAAAGCTAAATAAAGAAGGAGAAGAGAAAATAACTTTTAGTATTTCTGATGTGAAAAGGTTCTATTGTTTAGTTATACTTCTTTCTGAGTTCCAACTAATTAAATTAATTTATATTTTCTTTTTAAAATTAATTGTTATTAAATACACTGTGATTTACAAACTTGTTCATACAGTTGTTTCAAGCATTTGTTGTTCCAGCACCACTAATGTGACCTTCCCCCAACCAATATTCCCGGTTTCCTTCCCAATCCCAACCTGCCCCCTTATGCATATAACAGATTTAATTTATATTGCTTATTCCAACAGAACTTTAAGAAATGGCAAATAGAATGATCAGAAAATAAATCAGTAAGAGCCAAATTGTTATCACTATATGATTTTGACCTATGTAAATAATAAAACTAAAACTATTTAATACAATATAATTAAATGCCTGTTCTCATTTACATATATATATTTTTGGCTGGAACAATAGCACAGCGGGTAGGGCATTCGCCTTGCATACAGCCACCTGGGTTCGATTCCTCCATCCCTCTTGGAGAGCCCGGTAAGCTACCGAGAGTATCTTGCCCCCATGGCAGAGCCTGGCAAGCTACCCGTGGTGTGTTCTATATACCAAAAACAGTAACAACAAGTCTCACATAGAGATGTTACTGGTGCCTGCTCAAGCAATTCTATAAGCAATGGGGTGACAGTGATACAGTGATATATATATGTTTTCAACTCTGCAATCTAATGTATATTACATTAAATTTTATTTTATACTTGGATCTTGTTATGGTAATAATCATGGCTCACCTGTCATTAATAAAAATTTTAAAGCAATTCTGTGTTAATATATCTTCGATTTTACACAGGATAGGTAAGGCCTACATATGTATATTCTCCCCGTACACTTTGTATAAACACTGTGGTTTGCAAAGTTGTTCATGATTTTTTATTTTATTCTATTGAATCACCATGAGATACAGTTACAAACCTTTCATGTTTGAAATTCAGTCATACTATGATAGAACACCCATTCTCCACCAGTGCACATTTCCACCACCAATGTCCCCAATAATCTCCTCCAACCCCCCCATCGCAGTCCTCACCTTGTCTCTATGGCAGACAATTTGCTAACTCTCTCTCTTTACTTTTGGGCATTATGTTTTCCCTGAATTTCCCCACCACCATTCAGCCTGCCTGCCAGGGCCAGATGCTAGATAATTTATTTTCCATTGGTCATTTTGAATATAATGAGAGTTCATGCAGCCACAAAGCATCCATGTGCTTCTGGGATCCTCGGTTGTAGATGATTGGGTTCCAGAGACTTCTCTGTAGGGCACTAATCTATTTTGGGATTCAGTTGGTAGTCTCTGGACCAGGGCTGTTGGTGTGCCAAGATGGCACCTGGCAGAAATTTGTCGGCATGACAGGTAGGCCAGGCGTGGGCAGAGAGCTGGGGAGGGACCTCCTGGTGCATCTGCCCCCATTCGGCCTGGAGATTTAGTTCTGGTACCTCCATACCTGGGCCTTGCTTGTGGAAGCTCTTGTTCACTGGAATTCCATCTGGAGTAGGTAGGGAGACTGCACCTGCTCCATCTGGGGTGGCCTGGCGAAATTAGCTCGGTATGGGGCCCTGAGCGATCTCTAGTGCAGTGGTGTTGTCCAGGACTGGTTGCTGCATCTGTGGACCTTAATTTATGTTTTCACAGTTTTCTTCAGACAAGGATTCAAGTTGCCTAACAAGTTTAATAACTCTGGTGCTGTGAAGTAAAGTATAATCAAAGTACTATCTGTAATTGTTCATATTAGGATGTTCTCTGAATCTCATTTATATTTGTATCCCAAATTTTTAAATCGATACACTTTTTGCATTAAATTTGTGATAACCACTCCTTAAGTATCTGATTTGTAAATGAGTCACAATGAGTCACATTAGTGGATTAAATACTTTTTTAGTTTGAACAGCTGAATCTCAAAATAAACTGTTTAAAAAAGTTTAGAAAAATTCAGGAAAAGCACATTTCACTTTGTGAGGCCAAAGTGGAGTCATGACAGGCTCCACTATAAGACTGAAACTCAGCAGGCCTATGTTTCTGTTTCTCCTATCAGAAAGTCCTGACTTCTCAGAAAACAATATCATCCTGGGCAGATAAACTGACCTCTATTCTGATAGGCAAGAGCCTATGATAGAACACCCATTCTCCACCAGTGCACATTTCCACCACCAATGTCCCCAATAATCTCCTCCAACCCCCCCATCGCAGTCCTCACCTTGTCTCTATGGCAGACAATTTGCTAACTCTCTCTCTTTACTTTTGGGCATTATGTTTTCCCTGAATTTTCCCACCACCATTCAGCAAGAGCCTATCAGAATAGAGGGCATGGGCAGTGATGCCCAGACAGGTGGAGACAGCCAATGGAGAGGAGTCATGTGACAGGAGTGGAACCAAAAATTGGAAACATACTGTTAGTCTGGAGTCATGGGACAGGATTGGAACCAAAATTAGAAATATATTGTCAGTTCTTGGAAAAATACTGCTATCTAACTAAATCTTATATGAGCTACTCAGACTTCAGAGCTGGGGTCCTTGTCAAGACTCTGCTATATTGTATGAGACTTGGACCCTAGCTTGAGTTAATAATAAAGAGTGCCTTGCATTTGCATCTTCCAGTCTGATCTGGTCAATGTGCTAGCGAAATTCCCTTCCCAGGACATAACAACTTAGTCGCTATCTTGAACACAATCAACTTAATCTTTACTGCCAAGATGTTGATTTCTTATCAGCATATCAAAAATTGATACTTTTAGTAGAGAAATTCAATAAACTATCACATATATTTACACCAACTCTCAACGAACTTCCATTCTCTTATGCCCTCACCCTGTCTCACTGTCATGTAATTGGTTGTAGTAAAAGCAAATCTCTAATCCAGGAACTAGATCCCATTTTCTTTCCCCTGTTCAATGGTATTACTCTGACAATAGATCCTTCAATCAGGTGTCATAGCAAGTACACTAAAATACTGAGTTCTCTCACTTTAATCTTTTTTTTTAATTTCATATAGCTTGTTTTTATCATCAAGCCTACTGAAATAACAGCACATAGCAAGTGCAAATTAAATCACATAATTCACACATATACTCAGCATACTCTTCAGATTACATAGGATGTGTACATAGGCAGATATTTCAATAACAAGGAAAAGAAGTCTAAATTAATTTTCTATTTAAAATTAATTTCTTTTTTAATTAGTGAATCACCGTGAGGATACAGTTACAGATTTACACATTTTTGTGCTGTGTTTCCCTCATACAATGCTTGCGAACCCATCCCTCCACCAATGTCCATTCTCCACCACCAATGAACCCAGTATTCCTCCCACCCCCCAATCCCATCCCGCACCCCACCTCCCTCTGTGGCAGGGTATTCACTTTTGTTCTCTCTCTCTTTTTGGGTGTTGTGGTTTGCAATAGGCCATCGTGTTCAGTCTCTAGTTTACATTCAGCACACATAGAGAAGGGAACACTAAGTAAAATGTGGATGGAGATTCCACTTGGGAAGGGAGATGTGTGTTATCACTTTAATCTTATTTTACTTTGAGAGATTCTTTATTAGAAAGGCTCCAATAGTGAATTACACTGTCTGACAGCAGAATATCCAGTCATCTCTCCCCAGATCTCATATAGAAAGTCAGGTGCTTCAATCTTTGCACTTCCTCTTTGTCTTATATTCTATATTAAGAAAACCCATATTGGGCAGATTTTATTGTTATTGAAACCTCCTACAACCTCTTTTCTCACCTTTAAAGATGTTCTGAACTTGGAGACTTAGGAGGTGTGTTTGTTGAGAGTTACAGAAACGAAGAGAAGATTCTTAGGCTTTTAAAAAATTTTTTAAATATTTAAGTTTAAAATTCAATATACACAAAACCATTTCTAAATGATTCCATCTTATTATTTCATTACTATCTGACCCTTAAGTATTATCTGTTAGGGATTAGGATTTTAGTATATTATTTTAGGTGGCACAGCATTTAACTTACAGTCTATGAACAAAATTATAAAACATTTACTCATTTTTTATTATTTCTTCTCTAACCCTGGAATAAACCACCATTATACTGCCCCTAGATTGATAGAAATATCTTTTAACCAAACTTATTCTTTCATATCCCTTCTTTATAGAGAATAGCATAGCCAGAATAAACCCATTACAATAAATATTGAATCACTCCTTAATTGAAAATGTTCTTATCTCCTTCACACTATCTCATTCATACTAAAAATCAAAGTACTTACTATAATCCAGAAGGCCCTATTAAGCATGCTACTGTGTTCCTTTGAGTTCATCTCTTGTTCCTTTCTCAATCCTGCTGTGCCCATCATATTAGTCTCTGTGCTATTCTATGAACAGGCAGGTATTCCGCCTATCTTAGGGCTTTGGCACTTGGTTGCTTGTCCCTCAGGCAACCTCATGGTCCATCCCTTTGACTCATTTGGATCCTTGCTCACATTTTATAATTTCTGTGAGATCCTCTGTTGAATTTCCACTTAAAATCACAACATCATATTTAAGTTAATGCATTGTTATAGTTTTTATTTCTTAGCAGGAATGAAATAATCATCTAACATGCTACTAACATATAATTTCCTTACTTATTTTTGGTCTTCATCACGTAGAATGCTAAAGGTAGGGGATTTGCTTTGTTCCGACCATTATCATATCTCCATACACTAAATTAGTACCAGAAATATAATAAATATTCAATATGTATTTATAAAATGAAGGAATAAACACAAGACTCTGTTTTTTTCTAGAACATCTATTGAAATTAAAACAAAAACAAAAACACACATGGCATAATTTAAGTTATGGGCTTTTATTTTAAAAAAAAAGATCCAGACATTTCAGTTTAGAGGTCAGTCCAACTGAAAATTGATATTATGGCTACTGGTCAGCAGTAGCAAGTATGACACCCGTGTCACAATCTGGGTCTAGTTAACCTCAGTGCCGTGGTGGTCTGTGGTGTAAAAAACTAAAGAGCGCCAAGGGGGCGCGTGCACTCGCGGGCTCTCCTGGCGGCTCTGTCTCACCGCCCGCGTCCGGTGCCCCAGAACCACTGTGTGTGCCGTCAGTCGAGGGCAGGCGACGGAAGGAAGAAGGAAGAAGGCCAAACTGGTTGCTCAATCCGTTTATTTCATTCTCTCTCTCTGCTTCTCTCCCGCTCTCCTGGATCTCTCCCCGTGGATCTGCCCCATGGATCTGCCCCGTGGATCTGGCTCGTGGATCTGGCCCCCCAACCCACTCTCACAGCCTAGTTAAATCTCCACAGCATCAGGGGGTTGGGGCATACACGTAGGTGTGGTCACCATCAATAGGGTAAGGTTCCTTTCCCTTAGGGGATGCTTCTCCTAGGACTTAATTCTCTTTCAGCAAGAGGATCCACCCAAGGGCGGAGTCCCATGAATGTGTTTCTCTTCTCCTCAGCCAGCAAACATATAAGAAGTCATAATATTAATTATTTTGTATGGACACAATAAGAGATGCATTAAAGCTTATAGAATTGCTCTCCTGGGGCCATCTCAATCTCAGACTACAGTGCTCAGGCCAGATCAGTCTTTCCTATCCCTGGCAGGGTCCCAGTCTCATAATTACTATTGGATCATGACAGCATTTATCTATGATCAAGCTCTTAACTTATAGTTAAGAATTAGGCACTTTGGCCAGGCCCATCTCGATGCCAGGGTAGCACATAACTCACCGCTTGCCCTGGATCCTTCCTGTCCCACGTTGGGGACCCTACTTTGGGGTGCTAGGAACTGGGGCAACTGAGGCTTAAGTGGAGAAAGCAGAGGCCCGGGAGGGAATATTCGAGGTCAATTAATTCCCAAGTTATAAAAACATAATATTGTCTAGTTGTGTCTATACAAAACAGTCATAGCTTTAAAGTAAATTATTCAAAAGGCACAAGAAGAAGAGAAAGGCAATATTAACTTATATAATATAAATTCAGTATCCTAGGAAGGTCTGACCTTGCAAATTAGCAGAGTCAGATTAAGGGAAAGCCTCGGATTAACTCTTTTGGGGAAGAGAGCATGGAGAAGTGATTATAGCTAAATAAAGGGATGGGAGAGATTCGGGAACACCTTGATGGGTGTGACTGGGGTAAGCCTAAACTCTGGGTAAAACCGGGACAAGCTACTTGTGGCAAGGAGGGAAAGGACAAAGTAATGTCATCCTACATGTGGAACATTCATTAGTGAAAATTCTTGACTGTTGTCTAGGTTGACACGAACTTATAACTACAGTCACTATCAGGAATGTGCCAACTGTGAGCTCTTGGTTGTCACTCAGGCCTATTCAAACGTGAACCCTCGGCCAAGCCCTCAATAGAGGATTAGATAATAATGAAGAAATAGAGGGCCAGAAAGATAGGCAGCAGATAAAATTCTTGCCTAGCATGCAGCCAACATGCTTTGACATACAGGCAAATTGCAGACTGAAAAAACAAAGATGGCCATGTTACAATACGGAAAACAGATTTCAAGTGAAAAAGTTAATATGAGCCAGAGTCAGGATATACCATATGCGATGATTAAGAACACCCAGCTGTGCTTAGAGTTTACTGTGATCAGGGATTACTCCTGGCAGTGCTCAGGATCAGGGTTTCAAACTTGGGTTGGTTGCATTCAAGGCAAGTGTCCCCTTCTCCACACCTTGCGTGTTGTTCTTTAACAGCTCACAGAATGAGAAAAATGATTTACACAACACGCATCCGAGAAGGGGTTACTATCCAAGATATATAAGCCACTGGTAAAACTTTACAAGAAAGAAATATCCAATCCCAATTAAAATTAAAAATGGAGAGAATAAAAAATTAAAAATGAAGAGAAGAAACGATCAAAAATTTCCTCAAGGAAGAAATACAAATGGCTAAAAGGCAGATGAAAAGTGCTCTACATCATTAAGTATCGGGGAGATGAAAATCTAAAAAACAATGAGCTATCATCTCACATCACAGAAACTGGCACACATCAAAAAGAACAACCAGTGCTTTTGTGGATGCAGAGAGAGAAAGGGACTCTCATTCACTGCTGGTGTGAATGCTGATTTGTTCAGTCTTTCTGCAAAACAATATGGACTTTCCTGAAAAAACTAGAAATTGAACTTCCATATGACCCAGCAATACCGCTCCTGAGAATATAGCCTAGTGTACCTAAAACACACAGCGGAAAAACCATCTGCATTCTATGTTCACTGCAGCACTGTTCACAATAGCCAGAATCTGGAAACAACCTATGTGCCCGAGTACAGATGACTGGATAAAGAAACTATAGTACACTTACAGTGGAACACTACAAGGCTGTTAGGAAAAATTAAGTCATGAAATTTGCTTATACATGGATGGACATGGAGAGTATTGTGCTGAGTGAAATCAGTTAGAGGGAGAGAGACAAATATAGAATAATTGCACGTATTTGTGGGATATGAAAATAAGTCTATGAATAAAACCCAAAGATAGTAGAAAAAAGGGCTGGGAGGACCGGTCCATGGTAGGAAGCATGTCTCCAAGAGGGAAAGGGAGCACAGTTAGGACAGAGAAGGGACCACTATGAGGATCAGAGCTGTAAATGATCACTTTGTTCATAGACTGAATCCTCCCACTGACTGGGAGGAGGTAAAGTGATATGCATGATACCCTTTCAGTAACAGTAGTACAAGCCACAGTTCCTAAAAGGAAACTGAGAGAGCGAGAAATAGAGAGAGAAAGTGTTTATCACAGAGGCAGGCTGAGGGAGTGATGTCGGGGGAGATGCACAGGAAGGAAACTGGGGACACTGGTAGTGGGAAGTGTGCCCTGGTGAAGGGGTAGGTTTAGCTGTTGGAACGCTGTATAATTAAGACTTGATCATGAACAATGCTAGAACTGTATGTCGTACAGTGATTCAATAAAAAAGGGAAAAAATGAAAGAAAGAAATGTAGTTCTTTTAAACAGTATTTATGAAACCAACATTATCCTGATATCAAAAGCTGACAGAGCTCACTAAAAAATTAAAACACAGACCAATATTTCTGTTGTATGAGATGCAAAGGTTCTAAAATATGAATTGTCAACCCAATTGAACAATACATTAAAAGATATATACATCACAATTAAGTATGATTTATTCCATGGGTGCATGGATGATTTAACATATGTAAATTAATCAATGTGGCATATCACCCAGAAAAAGTAAAGATAAAAAATGCATGATAATATATACAGATGCAGGAAAAAATGGAAACTTTATTCTTTGAAATCAGGCATAAGAAAAGCGTGACTACTTTCACTATTATCATTCACATAGTATTAGACATTTTAACTTACAGCACATAGGCAAGAAAAAGAAATAAAAGTGATACAAGTTGAAAAAGAATTTAAGCCACAACTTTTTTTATAGGGCATAATATGGATTGTAAACCCTAAAGACTACCAAAAATTATTAGAAGTAATAAATCAATATAGTAATATAACAGACTGCAAAATCAATATGCAAACATTCATGGCACTTCTACATTGAGCTATCAATAAGATGAGGAATAAATTAAGAAGACAATCTCACTTAAAATTGCTACAACAGGGGCTGGAGTGGAGTGATAGCACAGCGGGTAGGGCATTTGCCTTGCACGCGGCCGACCCGGGTTCGATTCCCAGCATCCCATATGGTCCCTTGAGCACTGCCAGGGGTAGTTCCTGAGTGCAGAGCAGGAATAACCCCTGTGCATTGCCGGGTGTAACCCAAAAAGCAAAAAAAAAAAACATTGCTACAACATGGGTCTAAAAATCTGTTATGTTGAGTAAAATGAAGGAAAAAAAGCATATGTAAAAAAATGCAAGGAAAACTCTACAGTGCCAGAAAGCAGATCACTGACTGGAAAAAATGTATAGAAAAGAGAAGGAGAGAGGATTTAGAGGGGGAGGAGGTAAGGGTTTTGAGTCATAAAGATGCTCATCATCTTGATTGTGGTGATGGCTTCACAAATGAACATGTGAAAGCATCAAATGGCTACCCTTACAATATGTGCAAAATAACTAGGGCCTGGAGAGAGGGTGCAATGGATAGGGTATTGGTATTGCATGAAGCCAACCTGGGTTCAATCTTCATGATGTAGGGACCCCTAAATACCGCCTAGAGTGATTCCTGAAGGCAGATATTCCTGAGTAAGCACTAAGCACCACTAGATGTGTTCCCCCACCCCCACCAGACATCCTACAAAAGAATACCAAACAAACCAGGGCAAGAGAGAGTTCAATGAATGGGGCACGTTCTGCCTAACCCTGTCACATTACAGTACTACAACCCTGCAGGCCACAGCACCATAGGGAGGACCAGCTGATTCCTGTACTGCAGGGGGTCATGTTTCCTTAGATCCTTGTGGTGAACCTCTTGCCCTGTTGGTGGAAAATTGCTGGTGAGGCTCTGGGATTTCCTGATCACCACTTGGGAACCCTCCAAATGTTTAAAATAACAAAATCTCCTTACTACATTATCCAATATTATTATATTTGTCCAATTAAATTATCATATTATTATTTTTAACATAGGAAGAATGAGACCACACAGCCTTTGCAAATACTAAAAAAAAAAAAGCATTCTGAAATGTAGCTTCTACTGTGATGTTGACATATTAGTCCGTGTGTGCACATAACTGAGTTAGTAAGTTAATAATATTATGTTCTATAAGCCTAAAATATGTTTCTTATATTTTTATTTGATCTATGAGTAAATATTATTGAGATTGTAGTTTTAACAAGGAAAAGAGTGTTCCTCTTCATAGCACGTAAAAGGTACCTACGCTTACAGTCTGAAATATATCACTCTTAAGGTGAGTGTCTATTCTTTCATATCTTTCTGGGGAATCATTTCAAATAAAATAAATAGCAATCTCTTTATTTCTATTCAAAACCACCACTACCATCTGTTCTTTGAACTATTCCAGGTACAGTGGCCACCTATTGCTCACCATCTGTCAGATGTATGTTCGTCCAAGACTTCTATGCTGAGACTTGAGGGTTTTTTGGCTTTGCCACAGTGGAAACAGGTTTTTAAAAATTGTATTTTAAGTGTAAGATGTGGCAATTCAATTTTACAAATTAAATGTGAAACTATAAAGTTGTGATACAGTGTCCTAGATTGACTTGGAAAGACATTTTACAGGAGGATTTCTAAAATTGATTCGAGTATCACTAGCACTTTCAAGGTGAATTGTTTGGAAGATGGAATTATTTAGTTTAGGAAGTTAAGCTTTGTAAAAGGTGGGCATTGGAATCAGAGCAATGGAACAGTGGGTAGGGAGCTTGCCTAGCATTTGATTCACCTAAGTTTGATCCCAGACGTCCCATCCCATATGGTCCCCTGAGCCTTGCTAGGAGTGATCCCTGAATACTCAGATGTCGTAAAAAAAAAGAATCATTTATATTTTATTATCATAACTCACACAAATAAATACCATAATAGCAACAACATAGTATATTATAGTGCTATATTAAAGTTAAATGAAGACAGGCATTAAGTAACAACAACTATTGCCCCCTGAATTTTGAGTAGCTTTTATTGTAACACTGAAATTGTTACTTAATTCATGTTAAAATGGGGCTGGAGTGATAGAAGAGAAAGTAGGGCTTTTACCTTGCACATGACTGACCCAGATTCTATCTTGGCACCTGCTATGTTCCCCTGAGCCCCACCAGGAGTGATCTGTGAGTGCAGAGACAAGAGTAAGACCTGACATCCTCCAGGTGTGGCCTTCAAACAAAACAAAATTATAAAAAAACCCTAAAAATTAAGTTAAAACTGACAACATCTCCTGCAACAGATGAGAGTAGATGAGAGTTTCTTTTTTTACCACATATTCACCAGCACTGGCATTAAATGTTTCTTGTCAGATGTATATATACAAACATTGTCTCCCATTCTGTAAGTGTTTTTTTTTATATTAGCCACCAATTCTTAAACTATGGAAAACTTTTAGTTAAATGTAGGTCTATTTATTGATTTTTTTTATTTCATAATAGTATTAAATCACTGAAGTTACTTCTGAAGCCAATATCACAGATAGCTCTGCCTATGCTTTCTTTAATATATTTTATGCATTGTGGATATAATATTGAGGGCTTTGATTCATTTTTAATTAAGTTCTGTGTACAGCATAACATAGAGTTCTAGATTCACTTTCTTGCATGTGGCTAACCTACTTTTCCAATACCATTTGTGATAAAGAATTTTCTTACTCTACTTTATGCACTTAAGCTTTTTTCATAACTTAAAAAAACCTTCAGACAACTGATGGTTTATCGTAGGCACTTAATTCTACTCCAGTGCCCAAGATTCTGCCTTTATTCCAGTACTACACAGCTTTAAATCCTGTGGCTTGCCAAGTCTTCTATGCTGTTGCAAAACTGAGGATGAGCACTTTTCTTGCATGTGTGAGGCACTTGGTTCAATCTCCAACACTGGAATAAACAAAACCAACAATGCTGTTTTAGACTCATGGTTATGAAGATAAACAGCATTATGGTCATGTTAAGTAATAAATGTCATTTAGAACTTTTATACCACTGTATCACTGTCATCCCATTGCTCATTGATTTGCTCGAGTAACGTGCCTACCAGTAACGTCTCCATTGTGAGACTTGTTACTGTTTTTGGCATATCAAATATGCCACTGGTAGGGAGTTTTCCTTGCATGCGGCCAATCAGGGTTTGATTCCTCTGTCCCTCTCAGAGAGCCTGGCAAGCTACCGAGAGTATCCCACCCGCTCGGCAGAGCCTGGCAAGCTACCCATGGCATATTTGATATGCCAACAACAAGTCTCAAAATGGAGACATTACTGGTGCCTGCTTGAGCAAATCGATAAGCAATGGGATGATAGTGACAGTGACAGTTACAGAATCACTTCTGAATTCAGGCCTCTCTTTAAAGATGCAGTTTATACCACAAGTCATTTAATATTCAAATTCTAACCAGATGACTCACAACAAAAACTGATATTAGGGCAGAGGTTATTCCATCTGCCAGAAATCTCTATTGATTTTAAAATGGCAAGGGTTGGAAATAAAAATATTAAATAGACAATCTATGGCATACTGAGAAATATCTTGTTTTATGATGGAATTAAAAAAATAACTTGTGTCATTTTTCTTTAGGTCTAGGATAAAATTAAAGCCCCAGGGAAATTTAATTTGGCTCCAATATTCTTTAAAAATTATTTTTTATTAAAAAGTATATATTTCCCTCAGGCCTTATCTTTTAACATCAAATGAATTCTTGTTACTTTTCCCAGAAATATTAAATGAAATGAAAATATAATCTTATCATTATTAAATTTACAAATTAAACTGTTTTCTTTGGATAGGTAAGGGGCACTGGCACATTTTTATATATGAGCATATTTTTCTTTAAATTTCCTGTATTGCATAGTAATTTAAAAGGTAAGATTGATTTCCTATTTGGCAGTAAAAGTGAAGGCAACATTCTAATAGATTAGTTCATATAATTCTTAAGCCCTTGGAAAAGGTTTGAAGGCATAAATTACAATGACTGAATTGCTTGTATGGGTAATAACTTATCCAAATGATATTTCCATATGTAAAACATCTTCTTCAATTCCTGATCTTCAGTTTAAGTATGGAAAGACTAGGATGACATGGATAAGTGGTTAAAAATGAAGACATTAAATGACATCACAAAATAAGCTCAATAAGTGCAACCTGAAAGTCAGAGAATCTATATCATACTTCTAATGATGTCTTCCAAGAGGCAACTTAATAATTAAAAATATTCTTTTGTTTATTTTGGGCCCATGTCTGGCTATATTCAGGGCTTACTCCTTGCTCTGTGCTTAGGGATCATTTCTGGTGGTGTTTGGGGGACTATAAGAGATTCCAGGGATCTAACCCCAGCCAGCCATATGCAAGGCAAACAAACATCTTACCCATTGTATTATTTCTCTAGTCCATTCACTTTTAAATTTTTTAATTGTTTCATCTACTAGGTGACTTTATATTGAGACTATATCTTCTTACTGATATGTATTATTTCATCCACTTTAAGAAAATTTTCTTTCTCTTTTATACTTCTTGTATCATTTCACCACCATTATCATTTATTTATTCAGTCAAAAATATTAATGGATGGATTACTAAGAGCAATGTTTGAAGAGACATATAGACACAGAATAGACTGTATTTAAATAACAGGGTTTACTTTACTTTAGTTCTTCAATTTCGTTTCACAGAAGATTGTTAAAATACTGAATTTTCTCCTCTTTATGCCTCCAGTTTGTTCTTAGAAGCAGTATGTTTTTGCATAATTATTTGTGTTGTAACACATATGTACATAAGTAAACTCAATTATGCAGATTTGGACAAAACTGTATGCACTTAGGTGAGTTGAAGAGGTTGGTAAATATAAATAATGGTAACCGAATAAAAGGGAGACAGAAAAAATAGAATTTTCTTTAAAACTGTGAAAATCAATGATGGACAGTAAAATTATGTCAAAGGCTAAATATTCAATAAAAAGTGAAATAAATCTTACTATTTCAACAAACATGAATTTTGACAAGATAGATCTACATTTTCATTTTAGACTTTTCTTAACCTTGCAACTCTATATATTTCCATGCACAAGCCGTTTGTAGTTTATATGCTAATCTTATTTTTTGTCCATCTCTGTAACCTAGGGCACTCCACTGACTATAACGGCCTTTTAAGTGCCTTTCATATAAAAGTAGTGTGGGAGGTTTTGAAATAAAATTTGTAGTTGCTAGTTACAAGAATCAGAAAATGTCAACAAAAGATGAAAAAATTTTGCTTGGTGGTGTTATTGAGATTATTGGTGCTATTTATGTTTATTGAAAAGTTTTTTTGCAATCACTTATAGAAAATATAAGTGACTAAAACTGTAACTGTATATGTTCAACCTAGTAGTATGATATTTATAATTTTATGCTAATCTGCATATTCAAATACATAATTATTTTTATTAAATTTTAGCCATATTGTATACATTAAGCTAGTTTTAATAATCTATACAAATCCATGGTAAGTAACTTAATGATCTTGACCTAAAGAGTCTGAATTTCAGTTTGAATTCCAATTACTTTGATATCTGGGAATATGTCATATGTGAAAATTTCCAAATAATTAGTGGGATATTCATATGGAAGTACATTTTGTGGGTGTTAATTCATCATAAATAAATGGAGGATAAATACACAAAATACAATAAAAACCAAACTCACTCTTCTCTATTTGACACCAGGTCCTAAATATGGAATATTAGTATTTTGAAGAAAATAGTTCAGCTCTTTATTTGTAATGAAAAAAATGCTATTAATCCTTTAGGAAAGAACTTTAGCACTAATTACAACTTGAAAACACTTATGAAACAATGACCTGAATGCAGTATACTTATACTGTTCTGATGATGGACAATACAGGACTTAGTAATGAATTTTAATAACTTTACATGAATTGAACTTACTGGGATTGAACTAGACAATTGAGTTATTATTAGACCTGGGTTCGATTCCTCCGCCCCTCTCGGAGAGCCTGGCCTGGCAAGCTACCTGTGGCATATTCAATGTGCCAAAAACAGTAACAACAAACCTGGCAATGGAGACGTTACTGGTGCCAGCTAGAGCAAATCGATGAGCAATCGGATGACAGTGATACAGTGATTATTCATCATCATCATCATCATCATCATCATCATCATCATCATCATCATCATCATCATCATCCCGTTGATTGTCGAATTTCTCGAGCGGTCTCAGTGATGTCGCCCTGAGATTTTAGAAGCTTCTCTTTCCTCCTCTTTCCCAATGATGCTGCATTGGAGGCTCTTCAGGGTCAGGGGAATGAGACCCAGCATTGATATTGGTTTTGGAATATGAATACATCATAAGGAGTTTGTGAGGCTCTCCCATGTGGGCAGGAAACTCTCAGTAGCTTGCCAGGTTCTCACAGAGGGAGAAGTAGGCTATAAGGTGATTCTAGAAACTTGTTTTAAGTCTCTGGCTGTTGGCTGTTGGTGGGATTACACGGAACCGGGGCAGTCTCTGGGTGTGACTACCTACCTACTGGAAAATGGGAAATCTTGGCAGAAGAGGCCCAGTCATGATCGGAGCAGGCTTGGAAGTCTCAGCCCCAGGTCCCACACACCTGGGTTCCTCTGCCAGTTCCTTCATCCATGAGGCTCATCAAAAAGTGTGGAGAGGGGCCTTGAGCATGGCTGTGGCTAGGCTCTGGAGGTCTTCAGCCTCGAGAGCTCTGCTCAGGACAGCGAGGGAAAGTGAAGCCCACCCCCTCTGAGGGGCCCCAGCGAAGACAGCCAGGCACGGGGGCAAGAGACTTTCTGCATTATTATTATTATTGTTATTGTTATTATCATTATTATTTACAGAAGGTAGATACTGTGGGATCACCAGAATTTAAGACTAAAGTGAGTTCCTTGTTGGTAATTATCCTACCATTCCTTCAGTGCAACCATTAGTTATTACTCAATTTCGTTTGATCTGAAAGACCTGAATGCTTTGTTTGTTCTGCCTTCCTAATGGATACATCTCAGGGGAGCCATGGAAATTGAGTCCAAGCAAAATGTTATTATTTTAGGTTGGACATGACAGAAATAAGCTGCCTCAACCAAGTCATGGGTTCTTGTTTTCATTTGGAGAAAGAATGTAAAGACAAGACAGAATATATGGTAAGGCAGAGAATTTATTGAAAAGCAAGTACACAAGTTGTACTTGTTTTTCAATAAACAAAAAAACAAGTATCTATTGAAGAATAGATACAGGCAATCCTAACAGAAAATCCAGCAGTGCTTTGAGGCAGGAATTTTATTCAGTGACTTAACCAAGTTTTGAATTATTAATGAAAAGGTTATGCTAGTGTAGTATGATATTCCACTTGCTCTCAATGGAACGCACATCTCCAAATGCAGCAGCTATCTGTAACTCAATATGAGGAAAGACTTGGTGCCAGAACTGCACAGGAGAAAGAGAGCAGCGTGAAATGACTTCAAGAGCATCCAAGAAGTGGTTAAGAGGACAAAAAACCTTCTGGTCCAGGCACAATTTTTCGATTCCACCATTCTTCCTGCACTAACATATGCCTCAGAAACCTGGGCCCTACGCCAGCGGGATGAGAATGCTATCGGGTATCCCAAAGAAGAATTGAAAGAGCTATGCCAGGAGTATCACGTTTCACTCAAGTAAGAGAAGGAATACGGAGTTCCAACCTCCATCAGTGATCAACAATCAGGGATGCGGTCTCGCTTGCCAAACCTTCAAAAAATCAGATGGGTCAGACATGTAATGCGATTCAGAGATGAACACTGGACTAGAGCTGTTACCGACTGGATTCCATGGGACGTCAAAAGACTGCATGGCAGCCCACCAACGACATAGTCAGCCTTCTTTGTCAACACCCTGAATGAACAATTTGAGACTCTTCCTGTTTCTGGAGTGAGCAGATATCATTGGGCTACACTAGCATACGACAGGGACAAATGGAGATGTTACTGGCGCCTGCTCGAGCAAATAGAAGATCAACGGGATAACAAGTGATACAAGTGTAGTATGATCTAGAGAGTGTTGGGGTCGCATCTATGTATTGAGATTGCAGGCCTTATATGCTTTATGTATCATTAGCATCTACTTATGCATCTAGGAAACTTGTGAATTAGTATGCATTTTGCCTTAAGAAGGGAAAAGTGGAAACAGAGTGAGGATTCTCTTTGCAAATGTACCAGTAAGATTAGAGCTAGCTCTTTAGACCTCCTCCATTATTAGGAACAGCTGGTAGCTAATAGAATTACAGGAATCATGGTTCTGGACATTTACTTTCTTTCTCAAGGCATTTCTATCTTTCAGTAAGTTTATTTGGGGATGGGCATCTAAAACAGTGCTCAGAGGGCTCAGAGGTCCCTCTTGGCAATGCATGGCCAGTCTGGCTAGAAGGTGCAATGCTCCAGGCTAGCAATGTAGTGCTTCTTGGGTCCTGTGGTTCAGAAAGCCGCCATGGTTACTGCAGGTAGTACTCATGGGGTAATTTTATACACTGTCCTTCCTACAAATAACTACTTTTTAAACATGCTTTCCATCATGAGTTGTGTCTGCCATTTTCATCATGCCAGGAACTGAGCCCATGCCTCTTGCATGCAAAGCTTGTGTTCAGTTTGTTAAGTGAACCCTCCAATCCATTAGGTGGAGATGGATTGGAGAGTTTATTTATGTGAAGTATAAACCAAAGTATCTGTGTAGAGTTGGGAAAAGAATGAGGGTGAGAGACAGAGGTAGAGGAGAAAATACAGAGGGAGAGAGAACCAAGACAATCATAGAAAATCTATCTTTCCATGACATAGGGTAGGGTAGTCTTTCCAACATGTTTATTTTTTATTTTATTTTATTTTGGGGTCACACCTGGCAATGCACAGGGATTATTCCTGACTCTGCACTCAGGAATTACCCCTGGCAGTGCTCAGGGGACCATATGGGATGCTGGGAATCGAACAGGTCGGCCGAATGCAAGGTAAACACCCTACCCGCTGTGCTATCACTCCAGCTCCCCCACATGTTTATTTTTTATTCGACATTTTTTGTTAAATATTCAATATGTAACAAAAGAAATGTCTTTTATTTCTTCTCAATTGCTTAAGTCATTTTTCCCGTGGCTTTGAGAAGAACAGTTCAAAAAAAATAAAGGGAGGAAGGAAGTTTTCATGACATTTCAAATTTATGAAATATGTTTGAAAACAAATCATATTCTGTTACCTCAGCAAAGTTGAAGTGCAGAAACAGTGTTGAGTTGTAAGTTAGTGATATAGATTGAGGCTACTCTGGAGGGAACTAATCCATGTTAATAAATACTTTTATTCTCAATAAGAATATGAAGAATTTATACAAGGACATATACATATGGTTAAAAATGATGTACAAGAGGGCTGGGAATAGTGTAGCAGGTAGGCTGCATGATTGGCATGCACATGAACCAGGTTGGGACCACTGGGTTCTCTGAGCTCTTTGGGACGGGGCCCTGGAGGCCGCTGAGTTCCCCCAGAGTCTCCCAGCTAATCACCAGCACTGCAGTGCTACAGGTCGTGATGCTTGGCCATTAACTGCAGGAGGATTGATGGAGAATTGCTCTAAGAACCACAAAGTACCCTAGGCAGAGCTCCTGAGCACAGCCTCCATGTAAAATAAAATAAAATGAAAATGTTTAGTAAACTAAGATTAGAGAAAATAAAGAACAGAAATATTAGATTATGACCAATATTCAATTGGTCAATTGGAAAAAACTTGGCAATAGTTGTTTTCCAAGCTTTTTGATGAGCTATTCCTTTCAAAAAAGAAAAACTAATGTGGAGGTCATGATGCATGTACATTTAGAGAACTCTTTTGGTAAGTCTTTTAATTAAGGCTATTTCCTGGTTCCAAATTGAATAAAATCAGGGGCTGGAGTGATAATACAGTGGGTTTGCCTTGCATACTGCTGACCAGGTTTTGATCTCCACACCCCCAGATGGTCCCCCTAGAACCACCAGAGATAATTCCTGAGGGCAGAGCCAGGAAGCATCACTGGGTGTGACCCTCCACACACAAAATTGGACACAATCAGGTAAATAATTAAAAATAGCTAAATCACCCCATATTCTACCTTATAGAAATAACAACTTCTGTTGAATGTTTGATGCATTCCTAGACTACTAAATGTTTTTGTGCAAATATGAACATATATTTCATTTGTAAACATGAATATATATTTGTAAGCATAGTTATATATATTTAAGTTTGATATATGTACCTAATAACAGACTATTTTTATTATTATGCAAAATGACTTATGATTCCATGTATTTCTCATGTCTAATATCAATGCCTTATGATTTATAGCATACTAAACTATGTATGCTGTTTATATAAAATCAGTGTTTTTTAAGCATTTTATTCAAGAAACTAGTTTATAATAGAATGTATATTTCAGTCCTATAGTCTTATAAGTCTACATTTGTATATAGTGAGTTATATTCACCACGATCACCATAGTTTCTATCCATGATCACTTGTTTACTCCTTAGTTCAATTTCCCCAACTTAATTTTCCTCCTTCCCTTCTGATAACTACTATTTGTTCTTATAATGCCTTTAGAAATTAAAAAAAATTTTCTTTTTAAAATCTTCTTTAAAGATTTTTTTAATGGAGGCTACCTGATTTACAAAGCTGTTCAAGTTGAGTTTCAGGCATGTAAGGTTTCAACACCAATTCCATTGCCAAGGTCAACCTCCCTCCTCCAACGTCCCCAGTTCCTCCTACCATCCAGCTTGCTTCCACGACAGAACATTTCTAAGTTTGGTTGTTGTACTTCGGATATTAAGCTTTCAGTGTTGTTAGTTCTGTGGTTCAGATACACAGATACACCACACCTTTTCTTTTATCTTTATTCATTTGAATCTTTTTCTCCCTGCTAACCACATATAAATGAAGTCAATCTGCTCTTTGAAGTCAACCTTCCCTGTCTGACTTACATCGCTTAGCATAATTCACTCTAGTTCCATCTATATTGACGCTAGTGGCGGAAAATCCATTTTTTTCATAGCTTATTCCTAATGCATTTGGGCATATATGTCACATCTTTTTCATTCTCTCATCTGTCAAGGGGGGCTTAGATTCTTTCCAACTTTTGGCTATTGTGAATGACACTGTGATGAACAAAAGGATGCATAAATGTCTTGAAATTAGTTTTTTGTGTCTATAGATAAATACTGAGAACTGGGACTAGCTGGGTATTGTTAACTAAATAAAAAAAATATGGCTACTGCTTGGAGGAAGGGAAAAAATAACAAAAGAAACCTTTATTTTTCAAAGTTGCAGCTGAGGGCCTCCCAAAGGAAGATGCCAACATGGGGAGAATTCTGATTAGTTGCTTACTCTTCCCTCCTCCCTCCCACCTGGTCAGGTTCCAAGTTAAGTGCAGCTGGAACAGGAGGGATTTTCTCAGCAGAGGAAAATTCTACATTCAGGTAATCCAAAAAGTAACAAAACACTTGTCTTTAAGAGGTATAGGACTATTCTGTCACCCTGGCTGGACAAAAATCATGCATTTTTGAATTTTAGATTATTGTCTCCGAGGCAGGAACCCTTGTAGGTGCAAAGAAATGCAAATTACACATTTGAAACTGGGTTGATTGGGTGGAAACGTGGTCCTGGTATTACTGTTCCTGTGCTTGCCCTGGTCTTTTCATGGGGTCCTAGCAGGGCACTGGTGATAGACGCTGGGAATGCAGAGCTTTTCGCAGTCCAAATGAAGATGCTCTTTTACTTTTTATGGCCGATGGCAAAACTTTCGCAAATGCACCCCTGCAAATGCCCAAATTTATTCAACAATATGCTGTTTCTACTATGTTTTGAGGGAACTTTATACTGTTTTCCATACTAGCTGCACCAATCAAATTCCTACTCAGAGTGTATAAGAAAGATTCCCTTTTCTTCACTGCCTTGTGGCTTGTCTTTTGATAGCAGTTATTTTAACTGGTGTGGGCAACATTTCATTACAGTCTTGAATTACATTTGCCTAATAATTAGAGATTATACCCATCTGTTAATGCACTTTTTACCAGCTGTATGTCTTTAGTAACACTTGTGGTAGAATTTGAAATCACAACAACTCTTCTTTTATTCTTTTTCAAAATTTTTATTTTACTTTATTTTTTTATAATGTAGGAGCAGCACTGCTCTTTATTCAGCCACTGATTAAGCTGATTGAATTGGGCATGAACTCCATATTACTTTTTAAAAAATTTTTTTAAATTTTATAAGTTAGCTCGCAATGTTTGATTACATTCAATATTCAAACACCCATCCCAGGCACCATTATACCTTCCCACCACCAAATTCTGGATGTTTCCATCCCAAACCCCAATCCCTCTCCCAAAACACAACTGAAATAATATGTTTCGTATTGCCTGTTATGAAGAACTGCTGAGCCTGATTACAAAAAGGTGTTCATATAGGAAACAGTGTGAAGATTGTTCTATTTTGTCAGAAGCCATTAAGACATTCCCTAGGATATCACTAACATGTTGTTAAAGTTTGGGTGATGTGAGCTTTGGTATATATATATATCTAAAAATATGTTTATATGCATATATATTTCCCTCTATGATTTGTTGCCTACTATCTGAACCCCATCAAATGTGGTGTGGTAATTATAGAGAATGTGTAGGGAGTGTCTTATGACGTGTCCAGGAATATGTTTTTTCATATGTGAGGCTCGGCCCCAGTGTGTGGAGAGTGGCCTTGAGCATGGCAGAGGTTGGGTTGTGGAGGCTTTTGGCTGCCACAGCTGGGTCCCTTGGGGCAGGAAGGTCTGTTACCAGACCCCCTCTGGGGTGCCCCGTGTGAAACAGCCTGGCACAGAGTCCGGTGGCATGGTTATGGGGGCCTCACATTATGCTCCCTTTTGGGAGAAGCAGCCTTGTGATATGGATGGTGACCGATGAACCGATGATGAGATTATCTGGCTCCTGCAGGAGTTGGCTTATGGGCATGACCCCTCGGTGGCCAGAGACTGGGGAAAGCAGGCAGAGGATCTCTTTTCCCAGTTCCATTGAGCCCAGAGTCCAAGGTCACAAAGTTCCACATTATCTGGGTTCTATAGGACTTCACTGATCTGTAAGTCTCAATGTGAGAGCATGGGGATTGGCCTTGAGTGTGGCAGCTGTTGGGTTGTGGAGGTTTCTGGCTGCCAGATCTGGGTTTCTTGGGGTGGGGAGGGCTCATACCCACCCTCCTTGGGGAGCTTCTGTGAAGACAGCCTGGCGCAGGGTCAGGACATTCTGCGGAGCTCTATAGTTCCTGGGTCTTGGCCATTAATGAGATTACATGGTATGGGGGGGGGCACAATTTGTGGGTGTGACTGCCAAGCTACTGGAAAACTGGGGACCTGTGGGGGGAGGAATCCCAGTCGCGATCAAAGTGGGCCTGGAGCTCTCAGTCACAGGTTCCCACCTACTTCTGAACTACAGGCCCAAACTGTGTCTTTTGATCTCTTGAAATTTATGAGTCTCTGATATAAGGCTAATAAATGAGCTTATATAGCTGAGCCAGAGGTGGTTTCTGGGTGTGTCTCCCTAACTTTTGGACATTTAATTTCTTGGTCAACTTGGCTCCAAGTTGTTGGGGTCTGGCCAAAGGCACAGCACCAATTTTGGGGTATCTGGAAGTCTGACAGCACCATCAGGCTGCTGATGCACTCACCCCCAGGTACAGGTTGACCTGCTGGCAGCACCATAACCCCATGACAAGTCTTCTTAAGTATTATATAATTACAAATAGCTTTATGTTTTGGGAGTATTTTTCCTAATATGATAATTTTAGTAAGCTACTATGCCATATTTGTTGTTTCAAATAATGGTGCAATAAATAATTTTTAGTACACATAGCACTGTAGCACTGTCATCCCGTTGTTCATCAATATGTTCAAGCGGGCACCAGTAACGTCTCCATTGTGAAACTTGTTGTTACTGTTTTTGGAATATCAATTATGCCACGTGTAACTTTCTAGGCTCTGCTCTGCGGGTGGGATACGTTTGGTAGCTTGTTAGGCTCTCCGAGAGGGATGGACGAATCAAACCTGGATTGGTCGTGTGCAAGGCAAATGCCCTATCCTCTGTGCTATTGTTCCAGTCCTTTATTGCACATAGGGCTTAATTATTGCTACTATCTATTTTTGTTTCTTACAAGTTCATGTGTCTTTATCCCATGACTTAATACAAAGAAATTAGGAAGTGGCAACTTTGGGAGATACTTAGGTGGTACAGGCAAAGCCCGCATGAATGGAATTGATAACCTTATAAAGATCCCACAGAGCCTTCTAGATCCTTTCATATGTGATAGTATAATAGGAGGTATTCAGCCTGTAAAAAGACCCTCATCCATTATTCTGACAATCTGATTTCAATTCCCTCCTTTAAAACCATGGTCTGTTAATAAGCCAGTTAGATATAGCATGTTTTCAATAATTGTATAAACACACTACTTCATGAATATATAAATTCATCAATGTTATATCATTTTGACAAATAGATATATCCAGCAAATATATATGCATATATGTATGCATATTTGTACATACATTTGGTTATGTACCTCTTTTTCCTCTTTACTATTTAATTAATTTATATTTTTTCCTAAAATTAAAATGCTACATCACCTCTTTTTATAGTTTTTGTAATATATATGTTTCTGTTCTCATTCTTTTTTTTTAATTTAAATTTTATTGAATCACCATGTGGAGGGTTACATAGTTCTCAGGATTATGTCAGTTATACAATACTCAAACACCCTTCCCTTCACCAGTGCCCATATTCCATCACCAACTACCCCATTATACCTCCCGCCCCCTCCCATCCCCCCAGTCCCCGCCCTTGTAAGTGATAAGTTTCACTTCGTTTATGCTTTATCTTGGTTACATTCCATGTTTCAACATATAACTCGCTATTGTTGCTAGGGTTTCCCCCCAAAAAAGAAAAGACAGTCCTACTGTCAAGGGAGCTATTGATAGCTCTCCATTTCTGAGAATGTAGAGATATTAAGTCCCGCTGTTTGTTACATAGCCTCTTTAGTAATCACGACGCTGCTTGACAAAGGGGAAAAAAAACGAAAAAGATGGTTATTTCCCGTCATCAGCCACCGTGGGGCTCTGGCTTAGTTGATAGTCTGGTAGAATGTCTGCAAGCAGTTTCTGGAACCAAAAGTAATACGCTGGTATCGGCCCCGGCTCGAGATTCCACCAGCGTCCCGCTCTTCCAAGTACATAATAATTTATTCCCTTGTATCCCATTCCCACACCACCAGGTCCATATCAGCTTAATGGACATCATACTATGGTTAACGCCACGCCGCGTTTCTTCCCGAGAAAGGATATTTCTTCTCAGCCGGCTTGGGGATATGGCTTAGTTCAGTCTATAGAGATGGCTACCACTTTGATTGCCTTCAATATTTCAGCAAAAGACTTACTATTCTTGTTAGGATTTCCCACCAAAGTCCGACCCGTTAAAAATGAACCATTTCATATTGGTGATGATTAAATGACATTAGGTCGCGTGGCCATGGCAGCGGCCTCGCGGCTTTGAATTTCTGTATAAAGTCCAGGGAAAGTACAGCCAGAAATTACACGTCACTACAAACTTTAACCCTATTATGGTCCCCCCAAAGTCCAACTCATTACAAAGGAACCATTTCTTATTGGTGATGATTAAATGACATTAGGTCGTGCAGCCATGGCAGCGGCCTCGCGGCTTTGAATTTCTGTATAAAGTCCAGGGAAAGTACAGCCAGAAATTACACGTCACTACAAACTTTAACCCTATTATGATCCCCCCAAAGTCCAACCCATTACAAAGGAACCATTTCATATTGCTGATGATTAGATGACATTAGGTCGCGCGGCCGCAGCAGCGGCTGCGCAGTTTTGGGTTTCTATATAAAGTCCAGGGAAAATTCTGCCTAAAATTCTATCGCTACAATCTTTTACCCTTCAACAAAATACTCAGTACTATTGTTTGGAGTTTCCCCCCACGGAAAGCCCTGCTAAAAAGGAACATTTACACGTTGCTGACAATGAAGAGATATTAGGTCGCGCGGTTTTGGATTTCTATATGAAGTCCAGGGAAAATTCTTTTGGTAATTGCATCACTTGCTGGCGGCGCCTGGGCCAGTAGCTCCGAGCACACAGTTTGGAGGCATTTTGGGAGCACTGCTCGTGTCCAAAGTGGTTCAGTTGCCTCCAGAATCGATCTCGCGCAGCGGCAGAAAAGAGCGTACCCACATGGCTCTATGCTTAAATACCGGCACAGGGCGGATCCGGAAGTCCCGCCCCATGGTCTTTCCCGGGCTTCCTGCATAGTCTAAAAACCGGCTGTTGCCTCACTGCATTCAAAAAGAAAGAGTTGAGAGAGAAAAGACCATACCCCGCTGGCGGCGCCTGGGCCAGTAGCTCTGAGCACACAGTTTGGAGGCATTTTGGGGATGCTGCTCGTGTCCAAAGTGGTTCAGTCGCCTCCGGGGTCGATCTCGCGTGGCGGCAGAAAAGCTCTGTTCTCATTCTTTTATGTTTAACATCTCTGTATGTGTATGCATGTGAATATTCTGGATAATTCTCTTATCACAAGCAATGGGCTGGAATTCTTTAAAAATATAATCTGTAGGATAACATTGATTTGTACTTTCTAAATTGCCATAGAAGCTTAGGTTTATCGGATTACTCCTATTACAGTGCTCCCATTCCTCTGTATTTTTTTTGTAATCTCTTTCTTTGTATTTGTAGGATAACATTTGGTTTGTCCTTTCAACCTTCCCGTAGGGAACTTAGTTTATCTTAAAACAATGTCCTTTCTGTATGGACACAGGAAGACAGTTAATATTATGCTTTGTAAGTTGGGAGCCTATTGACTCCAATAATATTTACTCCTGGACATCTGATTTCTTAACTCAGTTGCCCTTGGTTCCTAGCACCCCAAAAGCAGGGTTCTGACGAAGGACAGAATGGACCCAGGGCAAGCTGTGAGCTACTCTGGCATCAAAATGAGCCAGGCCAAAGTGCCACAATACTCAACTATAAGTTGAGAACATACTCATAGACAAATGCTATTATGATCCAAAAGTTACAATGAGACTAGGACCCTGCTGGGGTTAGGAAGACTAATCTGACCTGAGGACTGTGGTCTGGAATATATAGTGAGATGTCCTCAGGAAGAACCAAACTTTAAGTTTAATATATCTCTTACTGTGCTCATACAGATCGACAATGCTAGAAATATTAAAAGCAGATTTACTATAACTATTTAAGTGGATTACTAGTTGAGGAAAGAAGAAAGCGGCACACCCTGGATGAAATCCCACCCTTAAGCGGATCTCTAAGTAATCTGGAGTAATCTCCTTAGATGAGATTTTGTTAATCTCCTGGAGGAGTGGTCTTACCCCCCTTTGTTGATTTATTAATGTTCAACCCACCTTTGTGTCACCACACTATGTGATTGCTATATAAACTAAGACGGTAAGAGAAGTAGATAAGACACAGCAGAGCACAAGGTGAAAGAGAATCAGGGAGTCATCGGAACCAGAAGCAGGGGAAAGAAAGAGCACAAAGCAAGTCAGAAGTAATAGTCAGAGTCAGAAGTGAGAGCGAGAAGGGCTCCAGAGAGAAGCAGAAGGATTTCAGAGAGAAAGATTGGAGAAAGAGAGATTGGAAGAAACCAGAGGAGAGACAACAGACAGAGAGAGGTTGGAAGAGACCAGAGGAGAGACTACAGAGACAGAGTCAGAGTTAGAGAGACAGACAGAAGAGAGAACAGCAGCACACACAAAAGCAGAGCCCAAAGGAGGAGCCTTCCCGATCTGGTCCATACACAGCAGCTCAAGATCACGGAACGTGACTGGTGAGAGAGAGAGAGTGCTGCCCTGAGAGCCCTCAAACAACACACCACACATCACCCCCTTCCACGCATCCGTGTTTGTATTTTTTACAGTGCTCTGCCTCCCCAACTGGCCAATCACCTTTATCTCCTAATCAGACTCTGTTAACTTGTAAATACTGCTTTTCTCTTCTCCTTAAGACACTAGAAGACAGTTTTTTTGTATAGACACTAGAAGACAGTTAATGCTACGATTTTGTAACTTGGAAGTTAAATGACTCCAGATGATATTCACTCCTGGACATCTGTTTTCTCGACTTAAAAGCAAGTTGCCCTTGCTTCCTAGTACCCCAAAAGTAGGGTTGCAAGGAGGGACTGGATGGACCCAGGGCAAGCTGTGAGTTACCCTGGCATTGAAATGGGCTAGGCCAAAGTGCCATAATACTTAACTATAAGTTAAAAGCATGGTCATGGACAAATTCTGTCATAATCTAAAAAGTAACCGCTGAATTGGGATCCTGCTATGGTTAGGAAAGATTAATCTGGCCTGAGCACTGAGATCTATAGTGAGATGTCCCCAGGACAGCCACTTTACAAGCTTAATGTATCTCTTACTGTGTCCATACAAAATAACTAATATTAAGAAGTAGAATTAAGATGTTAATTAAGTTATTGGTCTAAGAAGAGGAGAAACACCCCTAAATGGTATTTTGAGTCTGATTGGTGATCAGGGAGGGCTTTGATATGTTGATGTGCTACCAGACTGGGGTGTGTGGTTGCTACTGCCGAGAGGTTGGTTAGAGACTAGAGAGAGGCCAGGGAGGCCAGTGGGAGTGCGGAGAGATAAGCAGGAGAGACAGGAGGAGATGGGAATGAGGAAAAATGTGAGACTAGAACGGGGAGCTTAGTGGATTGGAACAGGTATGTGGGGAGAATGGAATAAATGGCAACTGATCACCAAAGCCCAGCCCTAGTTTCTTCTTTCATCTGCCCATGGCACTGGAGGTTCTGGGTGGGGGAGCAGCGTGAGACCACTGAACGAAGGTGGTGTGAGAGAGAGAGAAAGGTCCGGCGCTCCCCAGTCACCCAAAACTTGCACAATAATCCAATAATCTTTTCTAATAGATACATTTGATCAATTACATATATTAATACTAATGGTTATAACTAATAGCTAGTGATCTGGGCTTTTTGAAACGAAACCTTCCTTTAGTGCTGGAACTGGGGTCTCCTCTGGAGACACTGGCCTGTAGTGTAGCAGTGCTATGGCATGGTGCTAGGGTGTGGTGATGTGGTAGTACTGTGTGGCTCAGGCCCAGTGGTCCTGGGGAACACCAGGTCTTTATAGCCTATAGCCGTTGGACAAACAATATCAAGGATTGCGCTCAGGGCATTATGCACGCCAAACATGAACATCTTCCTTTTGAAGTTTCTTCCTAGAACTGTTTTTTCAAGTTTTGTTGTTGTTTTTCTGTTATTCATGTGTTATTTTATTATTTTTCATTCCTCCCATCTTCTGTTGAAAAATTACTTGTTCTCCCTCTATTGTTTTTGAAATTGCATATGGTTCAATATTAATTACCAAATTATATGCCTATTATATACTAGTAACTACACTATTTACTAAATACAGAATTGGTGATCAGATAAGAAATAAAGACATAATGATCGTGGAAGTTATATTGTAGCGGAGAAAGACATGATTAATTAGTAAGGGTAGCTAAGTGTCCCAGGAAATTATCAATTGTCATTCTTTCTGTCTCTCTTTCCAAATATGCATGCATAAATATACATAGTTAGTATCTATATAAACTAGTATTTCAACTTAATGTACATCACTTCATTTCTGGATGTTTATCCTTCTCCAAATTGTTTGATAATTATATATTAATTGATATAGAGGTATTATTTATTAATTAATGATTTCAAGCTGCTCTGATCTAGGTACTTTTAGTAACTTTTTATGGATAAAGAAAAATTAACAAACTAAAAAGTAAACATTTACCTTTAATTCACACAGTTCACAATGAAAAGAACCATAATTCAACCAAGATGTTAAACAGATACAGACAGACAGACAGACACAGACACACACACACACACACAGAGTTTCTTTATTGAAGCAACTTTGCATTACAAAATTATAAAATTTGGCATGCGCCTATGTGTTTATCTAATATATACATGTATCACTTGTATCACTTGTCATCCTATTATTCATTGATTTCGTCCCTGTCGCATGCCAGTATAGCCCAATGGTGTCTGCTCACTCCAGGAACACGAAGAGCCTCAAACCATTCATTCAGGGCTTGGTGAAGAAGTCTAACCATCTTGTAGGTGGGTGGCCACACAGTCTTTTGACATCCTGTGGAATCCAGTCAGTAACAGCTCTAGTCCAGTGGTCATCTTGGAATCACATTACGTGTCCGACCCATCTGATTTTCAACACCTTGGCAAGTGAGACAGCATTCCTGATTCTTGATCATTGATGGAGGTCAGAACTCCGGATTCCTTCTGTCACTTGAGTGAAATGTGATACTCCAAGCATAGCTCTTTCGATTCCTCTTTGGGATACCCAAATAGCATTCTCATTCTTTTTTCATAGGGCGCAGGTCTCTAAGACATATGTTACTGCAGGAAGAATGGTGGAGTCAAAAAGATGTGCCTGGAGCCGGAGGTTCTTCATCCTCTTACCACTTCTTTGATGTTCTTGAAGGCTTTCCACGCTGCTCTCTTCCTCCTTTGTAGTTCAGGTACCAGGTCATTTGTCATGTTGTGTTCTCGACCTAGGTACACATAGCTGGTGCATTCAGAGATTTTGTTCTGTTGAGGGCAATGGAACATCAGGAACTAGTTTGTTTCTCATGAACATTGTTTCATGAGATTCAGCAGCAGTCCAACCTTTCCAAATATTTTATAAATATTTATACAACACCCTGAGTTTCTCAGGGCTTATACCTGGCACTGTTCTGAGGGATCACTCTTGTTAGTGTTCAGAGGACACTATGCAATGTAGGGTATTGAACCCAGGTTTTCAGCAGCAAGACAGACATCCTTTTCACTGTACTATCTCTCTGGCCCCAATATAAACCGTATTAAGTTCACCAGTCGAAGTCCATTTTTCTTCTCCACCATGCTATTGTTCCCTTTGTTGCAATTTTCATGCTTCTCCTCCTAGATATTCTTTTTCCAGGATCTATGTGCTCCCGCAGCACTTAGCTAGCCTACTGTTATGAAATAAAATGTAGAGTTTGGACAAGTCTATGAGGCAATCTCAATTTCAAATGCTGAAGTAGTTAATAAAATGGTAACAATTTCATACAGGAGGTAATATTTGAACAAAAACTTGCTGGGGAGAGGAAACAAGTCATGCAAGATTTCTGAGGAAAGAGAAAAATAGAGAAGTCACAGTAAGCTCTGTGTTGGGGATCACTAATAACAAATCTGTGGCCATGATGAAGGAAGGGTCCATGACAGTTGTGAACAGAAGCAAGGTCATATAAAACCTTGTTAGTTATAAGAGGAATATTTTTTTTAACATTTTAAAATTTTTATTTATTTTTTAATGGAATCACCGTGAGATACAATGACAAAGATTTCATGTTTGAGTTTCAGTCATACAATGATCAAACACTTATCCCTCCACCAGTGCAAATTCTCCAACACCAATGTCCCCAATATATCCCCCTTTCCAATTTCCCCCCTATGTCTATGGCAGACAATTTCCCTCATACTCTCTCTCTACTTTCGGGCATTATGGTTTGCAATATAGATCCTGAGAGGCTATCACAAAGAGGAACATATTTTGTTGGAGCACATCCACAAAAACTCATTTGTATATTGGGAAAATAGAATGGTTCTAGCAGAGAAACTATGACCTCTAAACTCTAATGGGTTCTTTACCTATGGTTTGCCCACCTTATTTTATTCCAGAGATGTTTTTTGGGTTCATGCACTGTAGCACTGCCATAGCACTGTCATACACTGTCATCCCGTTGCTCATCGATTTGCTTGAGTGGGCACCAGTAATGTCTCCATTGTGAGACTTGTTGTTACTGCTTTTTGGCGTATCAAATATGCCACTGGTAGCTTTCTGGGCTTTCTGAGAGGGACGGAGGAATCAAACCCAGTCAGCCACGTGCAAGGCAAATGCCCTACCTGCTGTGCTATCACTCCAGTCCTGTTGGGTTCATAAATGAAGCAAATTGATTATGTCATTCTGTCTGATATATTCCACGTAATATATTATGTATAATATAATATAATATTATATGCTAACATATATTATATTATAATATTATATGATATAATAATATGTACTAAATATGATCACTGTGTATTTGTATATATATGTATATATAGTATGCAATATGATCTTATGTGAATATTGGATTCATTATTAATATTTCTATTTATAAATAATAGGAATCATATATTGTATACTAATCATTTATAATTATAAAACAATATGTAATTATAATTCTACAAGATATATGTACATGTATATGTGTGTATATGATATATCTATCTATATCTATATCTATATCTTTATATCCGTTTCCATTTCAGAGTAGCTTATGCCGTACAATGAAGAGAAGTACGACCAAGAAAAAAGGTAGAGTTGAACCATAGGATTATATTTTCAATTTAACCCATAGTCTAGGTGAGACTAAAGCTCTGGCTATTTCCATTGACTCTCCACATTTTATATAGTTTTTATATATATATTATATCGGATATATATAATATATATAGTTTTTATATAGTTTATATGTTTGTTTATATATAGTTTATAGTTTAATGCGCGGCAGGGCCTGGCAAGCTCTCCCTGGCATACTCGATATGCCAAAACCAGTCACAATGATAGGTCTCATTCCCCTGAATCTGAAAGAGTCTCCAGTGCAGCACCATTGTGAAGGATGAGTAAAGAGAGGCTGCTAAAATCTCAGGGCTAGGACAAATGGAGACATTACTGGCACCTACTGAAGCAAATCAATGAACAATAGGATGACAGTGATACAGACAATTATATAGTAATCTATATGTATTTATATATGTATATATATAAATACATGTTATACACACATATACATGCACATATAGTCATGTAGGACTGGAGCAATAGCACAGCAGGTAGGGGGTTTGACTTGCACACAGCCAACCCAGGTTTTATTCCTCCGTCCCTCTCGAAGAGTCTGACAAGCTATTGAGAGTATCCCGCATGCATGGCAGAGCCTGGCAAGCTACCCATGGCATATTCGATATGCCAAAAACAGTAACAACAAGTCTCACAATGGAAACGTTATTGGTGCCCGCTCGAGTAAATCGATGAACAATGGGAAGACAGATAATCACATAGAATCATAATTACATATTGTTTTATGATGCAAAAATGTTTATTTTTTTTCAAATAGAAATTAGTCTATAGTTTATCATTCTTTACATAATTTTGGCTTGTGTTAATGTATTTAATAAAAGTTTGAGTGAGTGCTGAAAAATTATTCAAGCTACATTCTTAGCCAACTGACTAGTCATATTTTGCCTCTAAATTGAAGACATCAGAGATTTATAAAATATATATGATATAGAGAAAATAAATATGACAGATATAAGTAAGTAGTATATTATAAGAATAGCTATTTACATTCAGGGCAAACACACGGTCCATTGGGAATTGTGATTAAGCAGCCTTACGAAATTGACCTTCTCAAACTGGCTTATTAGCAAAGAATAGTTATACATAGGAAACAGTTTAATGTGCTATTGAATTATAAAACCTTCTGTGTTAGATTTGCATGCTTCCTTTCCACCAGGGTTTTGGTCTATTTTTAAAAGCAATGAACATTAATAAATCAAAAAGGAACAAGGCCAATATAGCTTAAAACCATATAGTCTCAAACTGAATGCTTCATTGAAGCTGCTTAAAGTAATATAACTCATTTAAAAATAAAATGTAAGTTGAAGAAGTGAAAACAACTTGGAGGAAGCAAAATTCACAAGTAAAGGGCAGTGATGTATGTTACATTGGAACAAAAAATGTTGCTGAAAATGTGTTCCGAGAGAAAAATCTATAGTAGTGTTTATTAGAGTTTTCTGTCTATACAATTGTAATTTGTCACTAGATGTTTGGAAGTTTCAAAACATTACAAACACGGCCTGACAAGATACAAAATTAAAAAAAAAACTTACACAGTGAAGTCTAATTGTATTAATATCATTTACCCATGACTCAGCAAGCCATATGATTGATATATTTTGTAAATGAACAAATTTCCATGAGAGGGACAAAGGGACTCAACTTTTTCTTTTTGGTGTTTGGGTCACATTTAGTGCTCTGTGGTGACTCCTGCCTCTGTGCTCTGTGATATGGAATTACACTTGGCAGTGTTCAGGGACCATATGTCGGACCAGTAACTTAACTTGAATTTGTTCTATTTTTGATCACTAAATCTCGCTGTATCCCAGTCCACTGTTTATTATGTTAGCACATTTCCCCTTTGCTTTGATGCCAGAGTATTGCCTCAACATACTCTGAAAAATTTGTCAATGAATTTTTTTTCTGGAATTAGCACTTAGATTGTGAATTCTGGATTCCATATTCCTTTACCATTTGTTACAACATTATACAGTATTTGTCCCAGACATGTGAATGTAAAATTCTGTAGAAAAATTGGATTTGGGGTTGAGTAGAAATTGACAAGGCGGATGGACTTATATTGAAAGTGGGAATGAAAAAGCAAACAAATAAATAATTCTGGTGAAGGAATTGCACTTATTCCTTCTGGGAACCATGCAAGATATTTTCCCCCCTACTTTTGTGATGTATGAATCATAAAGCACTTCTCAAAAAAGTTTAAGGGCATATGGAGAGAAAGAATGCTGAATATAAGAATTAAAGGAAGAGGAAACTCAAGCTTATTAAAAACTAAATGTTTGATACTATAATAGAAGCTTTACCAACACTGTATTTACAAGAACTCTACAAATCAGACAACTGAGCTCTATAACTGCATTTTTCAGTTTAGATCTTGAGAGATAGCTCAGTAAACTGAGCAAATTCTTGCACATTAGAGGCCCAGATTCAGTTCCCAGCACCACATAGTCCCTAGTGCACTCTTGGGAATGATCTCTACAGAGCCAAGAGTGGCCCCCAAGCACTACCAGGGGTGGCCCCCAAAGACAGTCTCTAATTTATATCACATACTGCTCTGCAACCCACACAATATGTGGGTCAAACTTATACAGAAAGGATTTTTATTGCATGGCATTCTGAGGAGAAAAAATAAATGAAAATAAGTAAATTTTTTGTACTTATACTAGAGAGTAAACCAATATGCATATTACAGTAGTCCCAGAAGGAAAACTGAGAAAGGGAACACAAGTTTCTTGATGAAATGAACGGCTTTACAATTCCATAGAAGAAAGTGAACAGATATTTAGGCCAAAGAAACATAGCATTAGTACAGTAGTGGAGGGTTTTGGGTACATTAATAGTGGTAGAGATGAAGGGACTTTGTCTATTAAAAACATGAATACTATTAATACTGTAGCCATTTTTCCTAAATAACAAATTAAGAAGAAGCACAATGGACCAAGACATACCCAAAAACATTTTGAATGAGACATATCAAGTTGTCAGTTAAAAGATATTCTAGATTGAGGTATTAAGTTTTAGGCCAGAGAAAACTGGAATATTATATTGAATGTGCCTAAATTAAAAATTATTATCCAAGAAAATATATTGATTGTAGCTATAAATTTTTCAAAAGTGAAGAAATATTTCCTTCAATAAACCAAAACAGGGTTTAATACCACTAGGATTGCTTTACAAATATATGGTAAGTTGAGCATTTACTTTAAATTAAAGGACAGCAACACAGAAGCAAATGAAAGCGAAGTCTGTGATAAGGGACAATATATGAACAAATGCTGGAATGGTGGCACACTAATCAATTTTTTTCCAGTTAAGAATTTTGAAGGGAATCTATAAAAAGTCTAAAATATATTAGTGCATATAAAAATTAATTTGTGATGTCAATAACAAAGTGTGTATCTATGGTGGGCAAAAGGAAAAAAAAGTAGAGTGTTTAGTGTTATTTAAGCTATTTTCAGCTTAAAATTAATTGTTTTGAGAAGTTTTATGTAAGCCCTGTTGCCTTAAAAAGAAGATGACTATACGCACAAAATAATTCAGAGCATGTCACTATAAAATGTCACAAAACACAATGGAAGAAAACAAAGGAAGATAGAGGAAGAGAAAAGTTACAAGACAGAAAGCAATGTACAAACTGGCATTATTAAGTCCCTCCCTATCACAAATTATGTTAAATAAGAATATATTAAGCTTTTTAATCAAGACATAGAGTAGCTAAAAATAACTAAAGTTAGATTCAACTAAATCTCACCTAATAGTATTTGATTTTTTAAGAAACATGTAAATTATTTTAATTGAAGTGACATTGCACTAGAGCAGCATGAATTTTGGGGTGCATCATTTAAAAAAATCAACCTGTAGTGATATTACATTAAGAGTAAAAATCTAATTAGTCCTTTCTCATAAATTGGATCTTTTTGTGATTTTTTTCCCCACTTTCTTATTACTTTCCAGTAATTATTAATTCTGGTTTTCAATATAGTTATTTAGTATTTGTTTATTCACATGTTTGATGCACTCTTCCTATGATACATCTGTGAAATCACTGATGTGTATCTTTCTAACTTTTTTCCTAAGCATAATTTCCACCTGGTTCGTTCATGTTGCAGCTGAAGAATTTGATCTGTTTTTTATAGTTGACAAGCATTTATTTGTGATATACACCAAACCTTTTTGTGTGTTAGCTTTTTCAGGGCGTGTGGGGGCTTGGGCACATACAACAGTGCTTTGGGCTACATTTGGATTTACTTTCCTCTGATTCAGGGGACCATACAGTGTCTGGATCTAAGCAAGGTCAGCCATATGCGAAGTAATTGCATTAACTGCATCTTTTTAGCTATTTATATGTCTGAGGACATTTAGATAATTTCAACTTTTGGCTATTGTTCAAAGCTGCAAAAAACATGGAGGCTAAATATATCCTGTTGATTTGATTTTGCTTTTTGGATAAATTCAGACAAGTGGAATAATAGCTGGGTTAAAATTACTGGAGAATTTTTTATACTACCATCCACAGTATCATAATAGTTATGCCAATTTACTTTTTTTTTTGCTTTTTGGGTCACACCCAGCAATGCTCAGGGGTTACTCCTGGCTCTGCAGTTGTGAATTACTCCTGGTGCTGCTTGGGGGATCAGATGGGATGCCGAGGATCAAACCCAGGTCGGCTGCATGGAAGGCAAATGCCCTATCTGTTGTACTATCACTCTGACCCCAAAAAATTCTTATTGACTCTCCACCGCTATGTCATCTCTAGTATGGATTTTCCCCCTCATCCCCTCTCTCCACTGTAATACTTGGTTTTATAACCCAAAGTCAAGGGTTTGTCATTAGTCGGTATTTTCTAGTCTCTCCTCTTGTGTCCATATTCTACAAATGAATGAGACCATCTCCATTTGTCCTTCTCTGACTTATTTTGCTCTACATGATACTCTTTAATTCTAACCAAGGTGCAGCAGATTGTATGAATTTGTCTTCTGTTACTGCTACAGAATATTCTTTTGGGTATGCACGCCATAATTTTTTTTTAAAGCCATTCACCCGCTGTTAGACATTTGAGTTATTTCCATGTCTTGGGCATTACACTAAGTGTTGCAGTGAACACAAATGTATTTTTAATTAATGGTTTTGTATTTGGGAGTAAACACCAAGAAGTGGGATTCACTGGATTATATGGAAGTTCTAATATTTTTTTCTTTTTCTCATTTTGGTTATTTTGTTGGGCCATGTTTGATGGTGCTCAGGGCTAACTCTTGGCTCTATGTTCAAGAATCACTTTGACAACCATATTTGGTTGGGTTTTTTTTTTTGGTTGTTTGTTGTTTTTTTTTTGACAACCATATTTGATACCAGGAATTGAAACTGGTGAGTCAAGTGCAAGGGGACCCAGCTGCTGCACAATTTCTCTGGCCCCTAGACTTGTATTCTTAAAAACATCCATACTGATTTCATTCGAGGCTGTACCAATCAACAATGAGTGAGGGTTCCTTTCTACTACAGCCCCACCAACACTGTTGTTGTCAGTCTCTCTGATCTACTTGTATTTTGTATAATAGTTGTATCAGGATGGCTCAATGTTGTTTTAATTTTCATTGTTCTAATACAGAGAATACATGTTCAGTACTTTTTCATGTGCCTACTGACCACTTATGTTTTAGTTGGAGAACTGTCTATTTATATAGTTTGGCCAGTTTCTAATTGTTGTTGTTGGGTTTTATAATTTCTTTACATATCTTGGATAGTAACTCCTTGTCAGGTTACTGATAGTATGACATTATGTGAAAGTATGTTCTCCTATTTATTAGGCTCTCTTTACATTTTGACAGCTTTTTTTCACCAAGAAGTGGAAATGTTTTAAAATTTGATGTGATCCCTGTTCTTTAAATTTTGTTTTTGCTTCCATTGCTGTTGGAGTTCAGTACTTAAATACCTAGACATTTGAGATGAATGTTCTTAAATTCTTAAATGAAAGCTAAAGTAAATGTTTTTCTCTGTATTTTATGATTTTAGGTTTTAAATTCAAATTCTAGAGTTGTAATTGGTCTTTGTGTCTGATGTTAGTGATATAGTTTTTTTTTTTCTTTTCTACATGGTTGTCCACTTTTCCCAGGAGCATTTGTTGAAATGACTTTCCTTGTTTCATTATATACTGTTGGTAACTTTGTAAAAATTATTCATCCATATGTGTATAGATTTATTTCTGGGCTCTCAATTCTCTTCCAATTATCTTTCATCTATCTGTATACTTCTGTATCACTGTCACCGTGACTTGTCATCTCTTTGTTCATCAATTTGCTCAAGTGGACACCAGTGATGTCTCCATTCATTCCAGCCCTGAGATCTGTATACTTGAAAAATTAAAATATTTTGAGGTACAGTTTGAAGTTAGGGAGGATTTTTTTATATTTTATATTTTTTACTTTTTTAAATATTTTTTTGTTTTGGGGCAACATCCAGCAACACCTGTGTGCCAGGCAAGTGTCCTAGCCACTATTTATTGCTCCGGCCTTTTGTTATTATCTTCTAAGAAATGATTTTGCTATTCAGAATCTTTAGTAGTACCAGGTAATTCTTGTGAATTGTTTTTATTTATGTGAAGAATACCACTTGAATTTTAATAGGAATTCTATTAATCATGTTTTGCTTTGTGTAATATAGCCATTTACTATTCTTTTAATCGATGAATACAGATTGCCCTTTCATCTCTCTATGTTTTCCATTTATTTCTTACAGTTTTCAGTGTATGAATTTTTCACTTCTTTGGTTAAATTTATTTCAAGGTACTTATTTTTGTACCATTATAAATGGAGTTATTTTTCTGTTTTCTCCTTGTCCTAGTTTAGTTATCTGTGTATAGAGGTCAGATTTTGTTCAGGAGAGGATTCCTGCTCAGTACTCAGAGGTTTTATATGAATGCAGTCATTACATGTCTGTCCTTCTCCTGCTGACTCATTTCACTCAGCATGATACTCTCCATGTTCATCCATTTAAAAGCAAATTTCATGACTTCATTTTTCTTGATGGTTGCATAGTATTCAATTGTGTAGTTGTAGCATAATTTCTTTATCCAGTTATTTGTTTTCAGGCGCTTAGGTTGTTTTCAGACTCTGGCTGTTGTGAATAGTACTGCAATGAACATAGAAGTAAAAATGATGATTCTTTTGTGTGTTTTTGGGTCCTCAGGGTATATTCCTAGAGTGGTATTGCTGGGTCAAATGAGAGCTCAATTTCAAGTTTTTGAGGAATGTCCATAATGTTTTCCAAAAAAGCCTGAGCAGTCGGCATTCCCACCAACAATGAGTGAGTCCTTTTCTCCCTGCATCCACGCCAGCATTGGTTATTCTTGTTCTTTTTGCTTGTTCTTCTGTATGTGTGCCAGTCTCTGTGGCTGAGATGATGTCTCATTGTTTTGATATGCATCTCCCTGATGATTAGTAAGAAAGAGCATTTGTTTTCATGTGTCATTTGGCATTTGAATTTCTTCTTTGAGGAAGTTTTGTTCATTTCCTCTCCCCAGTTTTTGATGGGGTTGGATGATTTTTTTTTTGTAAAGTCTACCAGTGCCTTATATAACTTTGACTTTAATCCTTTATCAGATGGTTAAATAGCTATTATAATTCTGTGGGCTTTTTTTTTATATCTTAGACACTGTTTCTTTTGAGGTGCAGATGTGGTCCCATTTATTTAACTGGACTAAGCTTCCAGTAGCTTAGTCAACAGTATTTCATCTTTTTTTGAATTTTATTTTATTGAATAACTGTGAGATAATTACAAGCTTTCATGTCTGGGTTACAATCACACAATGATCAAACATCTATCCTTCCACCAGTGCACATTCACCACCACCAATATCCATGGTATACCCCCTCAATCCCACCTCCCCCTGCCTCCAAGGCAGATAATATTTTCCATACTCTCTCTCTCTACTTTTGGGCATTATGGTTTGCAATACTGATACTTAGAGGTTATCATGTTTGGTCCATTATCTACTTTCAGCACACATCTCCCTTCTTGACCGATTACTCTAGCCATCATTTTCTTAGTGATCCCTTCTCTATTCCAACTGCCTTCTCCCATCCGCTCATGAGGCAGGCTTCCGGTGATGGAGCAGTCTTTCTGGCCCTTCTATCTACTGTCCTTAGATGTCAGCCTCATGTTATGTTACTTTATGCTCCACAAATTAGTACAGTCCTTCTATGCCTGTCCCTCTCTTTCTGACTCATTTCACTTAGCATGATACTCTGTGTATCCACTTGTAAGCAAATTTCATAACTTCATCTCTCCTAACAGCTGCATCATATTACATTATGTAGATGTACCAAAGTTTCTTTAACCTGTCATCTGTTCTAGGGCACTTGGGTTGTTTCTGGGTTTTGGCTATTGTGAACAGTGCTGCAATGGACATACAGGTACAGATGACATTTCTACTGTGATTTTTTGCACCCTTGGATATATTCCCAGAAGTGGTATTGTGGGGTCATATGGAAGCTCAATTTCTAGTTTTTGAAGGACTGTCCATATTGTTTTCTAGAAAGTCTGGACCAGTCAGCATTCCCACTAAAGTGTCATTAGGGAGATGCAAATCAAAACAACAATGAGGTATCATCTCACACCACAAAACAGTATTTTATCTTTGAAGATGTCTTTAGCTTCGAAGTTATGGACGGTTTTGCTTCAGTAGCTATTCTTGCTAGGCCTTTCAAAACAAAATTGAAGAGTTGTGGTGACAGTAGACAAGCTTATTTTGTTCTTATCTAAGAATAAAAGCTTAGCTTCTCACCATTGAGTGTATTGTTGGCTGTGGATTTTTTATGTGGCTTTTATTATGTTGAGGTAAGTTTCTTTCATACCAGGTATGCTCAGACTTTTTTTAATTTTGAAAGGATGTTAAGTCTTGACAAATGACTTTCTACATCATAAGCGATTACATGATTTTTTGTCTTTGCTTTTACTGTTGAGATAACTGCTCTAGAATAGTCACATTGAGTAATCAATGATCAGCAATAAATCATTTTAGGCACTTAGCTACTTCTACAAAACAGTTTACGTCTCTGCCTTTTTAGAAAAAAAAAATGAAGAAATCATCTAAATTAAGCAATATGGGAAAATCATTGGGGCTATTAAATATCTTGATCTATGTTAGCTTTGTGTCACTAAGGGTGGTAACAAGCCAGGCATTTCACATTTCTCATTTTCCATTATGTAACTTTTCTTCCCAAGTGGTTTGTGTGTGAGTGGGGGCAGGGGGACAGGCTGTCAGACCAAGAATGTGAATAATTCATAAGTAATCTATAGCATATTGGTAGTGTATCACTTCACTTGTATCACTTGTCATTCTGTTAGTTCGTCAATTTGTTCAAGTGGGCACCAGTAATGTCTCCATTTGTCCCTGTTGCGTGCCAGTGTAGTTCAATGGCGTCTGCTCGCTCCAGGAACATGAAGAGCCCAAACCGTTCATTCAGGGTCTTGAGAAAGAAGTACGACCACCTCGGTGGGGGGTGGCCAGATAGTCTTTTGACGTCCCATAAAATCCAGTCAGTAACAGCTCTAGTCCAGTGGTCATCTCTGAATTGCATTACATGTCTATCCTATCTGATTTTCGATGGCTTGGCAAGCGTCCCTGATTGTTGATCGTTGATGGAAGTCGGAACTCTGGATTCCTTCTCTTACTTGAGTGAAACGTGATGCTCCAGGCATAGCTCTTTGGAATCCTCTTTGGGATACCCGAATAGCCTTCTCATCCTATTTTTATAAGGCCCAGGTCTCTGAGGCAGATATTAGTGCAGGAAGAACAGTGGAGTCTAAAAGATGTGCCTGGAGCCGTAGGTTCTTCCTCTTAACCACTTCTTTGATGCTCTTGAAGGCTTTCCATGCTGCTCTCTTCCTTCTGCACAGTTCAGGTGCCAGGCTCTTTGTCATGTTGAGTTCTTTATCTAGGTACACATAACTGCTCCATTCTAAGATGTTCATTCCATTGAGGGCAAATGGAACGTCAGGAACCAGTCTGTTTCTCATGAACATTGCCTTCATGAGATTCAGATTGGTAGGGGGCTTATGTTAAATAAGTTGATACTGGTTTGATTCTTGTCACCATATTTCGTTTCCCAAGCAGTGTCAGGAGTCATCCCTGAGCACAGAGCCAGAGGACCAATCCTGAGCAAAGCTCGGTGTAGACCAAAATCAAACAAGCAAAAAAAGTATACATATATGTATTTTCCTATACATATAGTCCTTAATCTAGCATACTCCTCTCCTGTATTATATATTATCTTGTTATAATGTGATATTATTGCTAATTACCACATAATTACATAATGCTACATGATAATGTGTCATTATATAATATATTACATCATAATGTATATGTAATATTTTATATAGTATGCTAATAATAATTATATATTATCCTTATGATCTTCATATAAAGACCTCAGAGTAAATTATTATCCAATAACAGAATATTTGAAGTAAAACTCCACTTTTCTTTTTGCTTCTGTACCAAATTTGTACATATTATTGGTTTTATCATAATTTTGAATAAAGCAAGGTTTTTATGATTTTATTAAAATATTATTATAAGGTACCAAATCATGTAACATAAAGTTGAAAATATTTTCACATAGTATTTTATTTTCATTTAAATTTTATTTATTGTTTAGAGAAAAATATTTCTCATTGTTTGAAGAAAGAATTTTTAAGTTTTGTTTTTCATACATATTTTTCCTCTGAATTCTTTCTTAGGTGTACTGGTTTTGAAAAGTGAAAGTTTTATTTATTGAAAGGGCGTGAGTTTAGTAGAATCTTCAGATCTAAAGTTCTAAGAGTTGCAGTTTTGGACTTCCTCCAGAATTACTCTCTTGCCAACATCAGAAGGAACCATTAACTTGAATAATTTACCATTTCTGTTCCCAAGTGAGTGTTTTTAAAATCCTCTTTATTTTCTTTAACTTTTCATTAGAGGGCTTTTTAGCATACGCAAAATTAGGCAAAAAGGCTTTACAAAGTACTTTGTACCTTTAAAATGTAGCTTAAATTTTCCTGGTTACTTTAAAACATTTTGTTACTCTCAGGTTTTTTTTTTTTTCCTAGAACGCTTTCGCTTTTATTGTTGGGGGCCGGGGTCTCCCAAGCAATGTTCAGGAGGCTCCAGAGATACTATCTGGAGCTCCTCAGCCAACCAAGTCAGAAGTTCAATATGAGAACCTGAGGGTGCAGTGTGACTTTGTTCCTGCTTGCCAGGGACCATCAGGGCCACCTGGGTAGTACTTGAGGCCTCCAGGGCTATACTCAGAGGTGCTTGAGTGATGTGGCGCTGGAAATCTAATCAGAGCTGGGTGTTCTAACCCATGCACTATCTCTTCAGTCCTTTAATTTTTCCGTAGAATTTTATTTTTGGTTTATTTATTTATTTTTGGGGGTTGGGGCCATACTTCATGGTGCTCAGGGATTACTTCTGGCCCTTCATTCAGAGTTCACTCCTAAAGGGCTCAGAGGACCAAATGTGGTACGGGAGAATGAAGTGGGATCAGCTACATGAAAGGAAAACCATCTACCCACTGTGCTATTGCTCCAGACGTAGAATTTTTTTAATGGATGGAGATGGGGATATACCTGGCAGTGCTCAGGGATCAGTCCTGGTCTGCCCTTAGGGAGCACGCTTGGCAGTGCCTCAGGGACTATATGAGACACCATATGTGATACCAGGGATCTAATCAGGGTTGACCACATACAAGATTAGTGCTTTACATCCTGTACATCTCTCAGGCCTCAGAATGTTTTTAAATGATTCCCCAACACCTTGTTAATTCACCTGTTAACAATTCCATTTGCATTAAGTTATTATTAAAAAATAATAATGGTGCAAATATATGTATATATATACATATTATACCAATCACAATGTTCTCACTAAATATGCACAGATATTATAGCAAAGAACAGGGGGCGGAGAGATAGTGGAGAAGGTAGGATATTTGCCTTGTATGTGGCTGACCTGCGTTTGAACCCTGACATCTCATGTGAGTAATCCATGCAGAGCAGATACAGAAGTGAGCCCTGAACATCATCAGATATGGCCCCCAAACAATAAATAAATGAATAAAGTGTTAAGGAGCATCATCAGATTTATAGTTTCCTTGAGTTACAAGTTGACTCCTGAGAATGGCTCATACCAGAAATGGTATTTTGATCATGCACCTAAACTTCTGTGTTCTCCGTCCTCATTTCTAAAATGACAATTTAATAATGACAGTCTGGAGAGGAATTTTGTGATGTTAAGCAGAAATAATATATAAAATATCTACACTGACTTAAACCTTAGAGTATTAAGCCTTAATGTATTAAGTCATTTTAATAGAAACAGAGCACAATAAGCACCAAACAAAATGTTAAATGGAAAACAATTATGCAAAAATGTAAATATATTGTCTGTTGAAGGTTTTATGTAATGTATGAAACTGAATCACTTTACCAAATATTTTGTTCAACTGATGTTGAACAGGAACTATTTAGAATGAACATTTGAATATTAGTATGTATGAAATATACCTTTAGAAAGTTTGACAATTTAATCTTTGTTAGTGAAACGCCATGTAATTGAAATGTATTTTTACCTAGAATATTTATTTTTGTGTAGTAACGGCAAGAAAATGCTATATTTTGTATTTCATTGCTTCTGTTCACATCACATCTTTGTGTCTAGTTTACAATCTATATTTAGAGCATATTGGTGTCTAACATGGTGATTAGATGTCTCTTCTAATGTAAATTCTTTCAATTCTTGCTGGTCCTTGCTTGTTCTATGTGACTAAACAGCAACAAATTATGTTTTTCTTTAAATTAGCTTAAAGAAAAGGATGATTTGTTTTGGACTGTTTAAGGGAAACAGTTCAATTTGATAGAAAAACACTTCTGCTATACAGAACCAAAAAAAAAAGTGCTTTAATCCAGCAACAAATAATTGGGGCAGAGGAAGAAGCAACTCAATCCAGAGGAAAAGAAGAGTGGAAGGAAGCAAAATGTTGGACTAGTAAGGTGAGTTTGTCTCAAGAGCCCTCTATAAACTTCAGGTAACAGACGTTCTTTCTCTGAAATACTACGAAAAAAATTGCATGAGGCAAGTATGAAGCCTAAAGAAATAAGGAGCTTTTTCTTTTTCTTTTTATTGTTAAACACAAAGAAGGTTGGCAATACATGTAGAGTTTTCAGTGTATTATAGAAAATATTTATATAAGAGCAATGAAATCGGGGGTTATATCAGCAGTTTTTTCCCAAAATGTTCTATGTTACATTGTAGGATTAAATAATTTCTGTGGGAGAAAATGACAGTTATAGTCAACTTTTAGTCAGAGCTCTTATGAGTTGCTTAAGCTTTACAGAATTCACATTATCTACAGAGCTTTTTCAGACACAATGGTGGTTGCTTCTGTTTCATCACATTGCAATACTCAATTATTTGTGCAAACCATAACACGGTTATAGCATCTAATAAGTGGAGCTGATGAGATTTGGGGCCTTTGCGCTCACCATTCTTGTGTTATATAACAAACTGTACAGCAACTCAGAGTTTGTTTTTTTCCTCCTGAAAATGCTCTTGAAGGAATCAAAGCAGCCTTGAGGGGTCATTTAAAACTTCCATTCTTACAAAGAGAGAGAGAGAGACACATGAACACCCAGCATTTTGAAAGCATATAGTTTGCATTCTTAAACTGAGGCACGCACACTGTCTGCAACAGTGGGAGAAGGAACCTATTTTGTCCCTCCCCTAGATTTATCCCTTCCTGCAACCTTCTTCCATTGGGACCTCCTGTGATCCCCGAGGCCAGCAGTGCACAAATCTCCATCTGCAGTTCCTTTTCTAGGCCAGCTGGCAGCTACGTGAAGTGAGAGATGCAAATACACGTTTTCCAGGTACTTCTTTGGCCACACATGCTTTGGACTCAATTTTCTTGAACTTCAGTGCAGCTCAGTGTGACCATGAAGCCCATCTGTTTTCCCAGCCATCTGCATAGCTCCATGCTCCCAGACGGTGAAGAGAGGATCATGCATTTTATACAGATAGTCCATTGATTTCCATTCAGTGTGAGTCATGCTTGCTTTAATTGGTACATAATCAATGTCCATTCTCCTAGGCAACCAATATGTTCTGTTGATGAAATGCTTTGAATTATGCTCTAAGGGTCTGTGGATAGATTCTCAAAGGTAGTAATATTATTTATCTAAAATTGGAAATTCTAAATCTGTATCTACATGACAATATTACTAATACTAAATCATACTCATTTGAAGGAGTGAAATAGTAAAGTTTCAAATTCCTCAGGAAAACTTCTAGATAGCACTAATCAAAGAAGATAATTCATTAAAGTGTACTAATATAGCCACAAAATCACTAAAAAAGACCATTAAATTAAAATAGCAAGTATATACATATCATGCACTGGAGCGATAGCACAACAGGTAGGATGTTTGCTTTGCATGAGGCCGACCTGAGTTCAAATCCCAGCATCCCATATGGTCCCCTGAGCACCGCCAGCAGTAATTCCTGAGTGCAGAGCCAGGAGTGACCCCTGTGCATTGCCGGGTGTGACCCAAAAGGAAAAAAAAAAGAGGAATTCTATCTTATATTTGTTGCATTTTGGAGTCTAAAAATCTACAAAAAACAGTAATCTTGGGAATATATTTGTGGGGTTGACGAACTCCTCAGAGTATAGAGGTGTGAGTACTTGGCAGGGGAGTGGCAGGAGAAGTGTAAAGAGTAATAGGAGAAGCTGAAAATGCAACCCTGAGGAACCCACATTTTAGGATTTTAAGACTAATGAAACCATAAGATCGAGTGAGGTAATAATGATAGTTAACATTTGTTGTGTTCTTACTAAGTATCATAGACAGTGCCAAATGCTATATCATTTAATCAATGTGACAATGGAATGAAGTCCATTATATTCCTATTTCTCACTTTCTCTTTTATATTTTATAGCTATCAAAATAATAGATGCTTATACAAAATTCACCACGATATAAATACATAATTTAGAAGGTAACTGTACTATGTAATACATTCCATAAAACAAGTATAGTAAAGTTTTGTAACTATTACTATATTTTGCTTACCTTCTGCTTATACATAGATAATTTTTTGTAAACAAAAGATTTATGTTGATTTTATAAAAGTTGATTTTTATAGATTATCATAAGTTACTTGCTACATATTTTAAATAGCTCTTGATATTCCAGTGCATGGACACAACAAGCAATCCAAATAACTTTGCCATGAGTTATTCATACAGTGGATAAAATTAGGCTTGTAGGTAAAATTAGACTTATAGTAAAATTACCAAGGGAAAATGGCTAATAGAAGGAAATAGGACTCCAAAACAGATAGGAAATACATTTCAGATAACAGACTATGCCAATAAAAACTGAATGAGGAGAAATATGAGCAGAATGACATTGTAAAAGCTACAGAAATTTAAGTAAATTTAGCAGCGATTTGTTAGTGACAACTGCTGATGCATGATGAGCACAATTTTAATGGGGCAAGTTAGAGGGCACAGTGCAGGATGAATGGATGATGACAAGAGAAGACAATGACTTTAAATAACCTTTCAAACATTTAAGAGAACAGAGAGGAATAGATAGAACAATAGATTCATAACATCAGATAATGCTATAAACAATATTATATTTTTAATTCAATAACATTTTGATAGAGCATGGAAATATTTCTTTTGAGTTGACTTTGAAGAAATCATAAATATGAAGAAGATAAGTGTATATATTCTTGACCAAAGCTTATGCGATGCTTGAGCAACTCTGATTTCTTCTCTTTTCTGAAAAAATGCTTAAGACAGAAATAGAATTTCATAAGGGAAATATTGTACTTCCTATAGCTAAAATCTTGCCACATTAATTAATGCTTAGGCATTCTCCTTTTATCTTATTCCTCTGCTTTGTCCGGAATATTTGCTAATATTATAAATTTGGTGACCATTCTGTTGGAGGTAAGTTTTTTCCTAAGAGAATGTTGTCCTCAGCTTTTAATTTTCATCAAAGTGAGATGACAGACAATAGGAATTATTGTCGACAATCTATTATATGACACTCAAAGCAATGCCCATTTTTTAAAATTTTAAATATAATTTAACATTAGCAGTAAAATGAACTTTGGAGGATGATTTAAGCCGTACTAGCTAAGTTAATTTTCATGTAGACCAGACAGTCTGGGCATTACACTAAAAGACAAATTTCATGAGATAAAGCTGAAGCTCTTGCTTTAACTGATGTTCCTAATTTCATGCCATTTCCTTATTCTCATCATGTCTAATCTAATATTTTATACTTAAAATGAGTTTTTTCCTGGGTTAAGCCTCTTAGACTGAAGCATGTCTACCTTGTGAAATATGCTGTTCATTTGAGAGAAAGAATTTTCTGTCTTTAAAATTCTGAGACAGGAGACATAACTCAGTGGACTGGCGCACAGGCATTGAATGCAGCAGTGCAGGGTTCCGTTCTTGGCACAGAACTTCAAGGTTCTCTGGCAATATAAGAAGTAGACCTGTGCAGGAGGCCAGGAGTGGCCTCTGGGCACTGCCACATACGGCAAACTCTACCCCAATAAAAAGATGAGTGTCTCCCAACAGTTCAAATCAGAGCTCCATCTTATAATCTATTCCAATGGCTTAAATCCTGGTCACACTGAAATTTATCAGCAGAACAAAGCTAAACAATTGCATACAACAGATGTAATAGGTTGTACACGGAGACAGTTTCAATAGTTTTTAGTATTAGAAGTGAAACATTTCATTTTATATTGAAAACGAAATGAGATTATTGCTGCCAAAACTAGAATCCTTAGTGCAGTGAGCTTTTGACCCCGAGTGGTAGCCAGACTCTATGCAATTTGTACATCCCTCTGCAGGAAAGCCAGACTGAGTCTTTCATAGTCTGGGGCACTGTGTGCTTAATAGCAGAGGAAAAAAATAATGTGCTGATTATAGTGGATAGTGAGTAGATTAATTTGCATTCGGCAAAATATACTTTAAAAATATAGGCTATAGGGACTGGAGAGATAGCACAGCTGGTAGGGTGTTTGCCTTGCATGCGGCCAACCCGGGTTCGATTCCCAGCATCCCATATGGTCACCTGAGCACCACCAGGAGTAATTCCTGAGTGCATAAGCCAGGAGTAACCCCTGAGCATTACTGGTTGTGACCCAAAAAGTAATATATATATATATATATATGTAGGCTATAAATGATATTTTTCACTTTTTTCCTAATGTAGGAATTAAGTCTTCTGAAATAACTTACTCTTGGATTAGTTTTGATGTCATCGCAGTCATATTAGTTCTACTCTACAGTAAGCATACATCAAACTCTTTAGCTGTTTCTTGTCACTTGGAATTCAGAAAACCTGTAGGTATCTTTACACCTGTGATTTGTAGTTTCTAGAAAACTATAAAACACAAAACAGAACAGAAATAGACTATTATGTTCAGTAGTGATTTTTTATAAAGATATTTTGTAAACTAGTTAGATAAAACTGTTACAAGTTTTTATTATGTTATTTTCATATTATGTTTTATATGATTATTAGGGTTGTTTAGATATTTTTCCATACTAAATTCACAGATATATGTTATAAAGCTGTTGAGATGTGCTGAATTATTTGGAGTAAATTTGTCTTTTAACCTTTGCAACCAAATTGTTTGAATATGTATGGCTAATAGTTAGACTAAACTGATTTCTAGTTTTTTAAGACAGCATCTTGGCCTCTTTATTATATACCACTTTGCATCTTGTGTTAAACATTAAATTCTCCACTGTTTCTTGAATTAGGAAGGGAAATTTGCATAATCCACTGAGTGAAAGACTGAGGGTCTATTTCAGTTTTTTCCATGTATATTCACCCTCGAATTGTAATTTTGGCAGACTCAGTTTCATGCAGGTTGAATAAAGGAAGACATCATAAAGCAGAATAAATGTACTTTCTGAGATGGTTCTGGGCATCTGGATCTTTTCAGGAGGGTCTAATGCAATTTCTACACATTGTAAGAAGATAGATGTACTCTGGGTCAGGATTCTGGAAGCCATATATTCCAGGAGAGTGAATATGCAGCCTCCATTGATATCAGAACACTAACAAATTAGAGAATTCAGGTTCAATTTCTAGAAACAATGTTCACTGATGACTGTAGCCTAGTAACAGATATAAAATAATGTCCTACATTCTACCAGACTATCAACTAAGCCAGAGCCCCATGCCGGCTGATGACGAGAAATAGCCATCTCTTTTGGTTTGTTTTCCCTTTGTCAGGCAGCGTGGTGATTACAAAACAGGCATGATCTCGGTGGCGCGGGACGAGGGGGGAAAAAATAGAAAAGTTATGTAACAAACAGCGGGACTTAATATCTCTACATTCTCAGCAATGGAGAGCCATCAAATGCTTCCTTGACAGTGGGACTGTCTTCTCTTTTTTGGGGGGAAACCTAGCAACAATAGTGAGTTATGTGTTGAAACATGGACTGTAACCAAGATAAAGTGTAAACAAAGTGAAACTTATCACTTACAAGGGCGGGGACTGGGGGGGCGGGAGGGGGCGGGAGGTATAATGGGGTGGTTGGTGATGGAATATGGGCATGGGTGAAGGGAAGGGTGTTTGAGTACTGTATAACTGACATAATCCTGAGAACTTTGTAACCCTTCACATGGTGATTCAATAAAATTTAAATTTAAAAAAAATAAATAAAATAATGTCCTAGCAGCAAGGAGAGCAATCAGAACCAGAGAAGCAGAAGATGGCTAGTAGCATGTAAGAACCTGGGTTATGTTTCATAGCTTAATTCTGAGGACTGGGGCTGGAGTCACCTATGAGTCCAGTGTGAGGCAATTCAGAGGTACTGTGATGCAGGAAATTTAAGACTTCAGGGCCAAGCCACAACACGTTCCAGAGGGTTTGGCAGTGGAAGTAAGAAAGATAGAGGAATAGGTAAGAGGAGCAGCATACTTTGGTCATCCAGAAAGCGGTATGGTCCAAATAGGTCCTACAGAGGGATCCTCAAACTCTCAGTTTGAAGCAATTTAGAGGATGAACTTAGGCAGAAAATAATAGATAATGTTGGGGTTACAAACTGGAAGGTCAGCGAATGTTTTGGTCATGTAGATAGTGTAAAAAGAAATCAGAATGTCTGGAAACCGAATATGCTTTATTTTGCAGCACTTAACAAGACTCCTTGTGGTCTTACTCAGGTTGCTTCATATTTCAGATACTCTGCTGTGGGCCACTAATTACGTTTGAATTTGAATCCTATGATTTCCACCATACTTTTCTTTAAACTAATCTGGGAAGCTGCTAAGGAACAGCATCTTTAGAAGTAGCTACATTGGATTCATTTGTGAGCAGCTGGGTCCATTAGATACAGAGAAAGTAAGGTAGCTACTGATGACAAAACTGCTATCAGAAGTATTGTTATACAAGATGTCTCACTATTCTGAAACAAAAACAAGCTCCAATTGTTGAACTTGAGGTCAGCAGCTATCACAGAGAACCAACAAATATGCTTTGTAATGATCTGGTGTGAAGTGCATCACATTGCACAATTACCACTAAGACTGAAAGCACTAATGTTAGGAAACATTTCTAACTTCACACAAAGAAGAGAGTAGAATCCCAGATTTCTTCTTATAGCTCATTCTTCCTTTTTCCTAAACTTTCATGAGTGGGAGCATGACACTGGCAGGCAGGCTTTCCAGAAACTATATAAAACTCACAGGGTTTGATATCCAGAAGATGGTTCACAGGGCTAGAGCACTTACATTGTATGAGGGACCCCCATCTTTTAACTGTGTCACATGATCCCCAGCAATGAATAGTTTCCCAAGCATGGCTGGTAATTCTGACCTCCAGAAACTTCCACAGAACTATTTATGATTACATGGAATGAAATCTAAAATGGGTTGAAGAAACTTGTTTTCGGTGATTTGGTAGAACTGAGTTATTCCTAAAAAATAACCCAAAACCATCTTTGATTATTAAATCTTCTTTTTTACTTTAAATATAGTAGTTGCCCTCTATTGAATGCTCTCAAGAACTTGCTATGTGGATCATTTCTATGGCTTTTTCCCGTAAGTATTTAGTCTCAACAATTAATTTTATTTGTTTTTTGGGTCACATCTGGTGGTCCTCAGGACTTAACACTGTTTCCGAGCTCTGGGATCACTCCTGGTCTCTGGAGATCATATGGGGTGCTGGAGATGGAAGCCTGGTCAGCCAGGTACAAGGCAAATGCCTTGCCCACTCTACTATGGCTCCAGCAATGACCTGAGAAGTGAATTGTTCCCATTGTAGAAATAATGAAATGGACCCAGAGAACCAATGCCAGAATACGAAATTCTCTTTCAGACTTCTTGCATCTCTGTCCTTCTAACTCAGCCCCAACTCCTAAGCCAAGTTTATTCTTTGCACAGGCATGCGTCATATTTTGCCCTCAGGGAGAGAATCACTACCTATGTTGTGAGTGTGAGATGTCCCAGAGCACTTTGGCAGGATTTTCAGGTGGAATCTTTTCTGCCAGGATGACGGGGACCAGAAACCAAAGAAAAAAGACTCCAACCTTGCTAACTCTTATTTTATGATCTCGTAATCCTGAGATTCTGGCCAAGATGTTTGGATCTGTTAGTCAGGAGTAATTTGAAGGTTTTAGTTTTGGTGTGTTTTTGTTCTTTTTTTAGAGGTGTGGGCCATGTCCTGTGGTATTCAGGGGTTTACTGGCCCAGCACTCGTGGGTCACTTCCAGGGGACAGTAGGGGACTATATGCTGTGCCAGAGATCAGAAAGGTCCCTGCAAGTCAAGTTTCTTTTTTTTTTTCTTTTTGGGTCACACCTGGCGATGCACATGGGTTACTCCTGGCTCTGCACTCAGGAATCACTCCTGGCGGTGCTCAGGGGACCAAATGGGATGCTGGGAATCGAACCCGGGTCGGCCGCGTGCAAGGCAAATGCCCTACCCACTGTGCTATTGTTCCAGCCCCAAGTCAAGTTTCTTACTCCTGTAGTACCACTCTGCCCCTGAACAAAGTTGGTGTTCTGTTTCTTCTTTTTTGTTTATTTCTTCATTTTTGGGTCACACCCAGTGGTACTCAGGGCTTCATCCTGGCACTTTGCTCAGGGATCAGTTCTAATGATGCTTGGGGGACAGCATGTGGCACAGGTTTGAACCAGGGTGAGTTAATGCTCAAGGCAAACACTGTGTACTATACCTAGGACCCCAAGAGATAAAACTCTGGGTGGAACACTAAAAGAAACCACTTAAAGGCTTTGAAAAATGAACATTAACAGGAAGATCTGGGAGAAAAATCAAACCTTGAAGAACACAGGCAATAGCTATTACTTGCTTAACTTTTCCCTTCTCTCTTTCCTTCCTGACTCTAATCTGACCACAATGAATCAGAAGCTGCTGCAGTGTGTGCAGTGGGCAAAACTTCAAATAAGAGGCCAAAGGGGTGGTCTTTGGAATCCAGAGAAACCCACACAGCTCTCTAAGTATTGCTAGAATTTATAAATTTGTAGCGGGTAGGGGCTGGAGCAAAAGCTGTAGGGCGTTTGCCTTTCACATGGTCGACCCATGTTCGATTCCTCCGCCACTCTTGAAGAACCCAGCAAGGTACTGAGAATATCCCGACTGCACGGCAGAGCCCGGCAAGCTACCTGTGACGTATTGGATATGCCAAAAACAGTAACAATAAGTCTCACAATTAGAGACGTTACTGGTGCCTGCTCGAACAAATCGATGAGCAACAGGATGACAGTGACAGTGACAGTAGTGGGTAGGGCATTCGCCTTGCACGCGTCAGACCCGGGTCCGATTCCTCCATCCTCTCAGAGAGCCCAGCAAGCTACTGAGAATATCTCGCCTGCATGGCAGAGCCTGGCAAGCTACCCATGGCTTGGTATTTGATATGCCAAAAATAGCAACAAGTCTCACAATGGAGACGTTACTGGTGCCTGCTTGAGCAAATCCATGAACAATGGGATGACAATGACAGTGACAGTGACAGAAGTCATCTTAAACTAGCAGACACAAATCGAGATATGTACCCCTAAAATGAGGCTTTTTCAAAATGTAAGCCTTTAACAATTCAACTTCAACTCCAGCGCACTTTACCTCTGGTGTTGACCTTAAAATGAAGTAGAGATCTGCCTAGCACAAAGCCTACATAATAATTAATTCTCAATAGCGATTTGATAAAAAAGCAGATAAATTAGTAAAGCATTGACTCTCCTTTTGCATCTTTAAATAAACTTCTTTTCAAACATGTCGATATAAATTTCTCACTAAATAGAATTAAAATGATTTTTGTTTATTTGTTTGCTTCCGGGTCACACCCTGCGATTCTTATTGCTTACTCTTGGCCCTGTGGTCAGGGAGGGTTCACTTCTAGCAGTGAATGGGAGACTATATGTGATGCCCAAAATTAGAGACAGGTTGGTCGCATTCAAGGCAAGGGTCCTACCCACTACCCACTGTACTATTGCTTTGGACCTAGACTGATTTTTTAAAAAAATGTCTTTGTGTTATTGAGAATGTCCTCTTATTAATCCTTAACACATATCCTACAGGACTGGTTTAGGACTTTTTTCTTTTTACCGTGTAATCCTCTTTAGGGGATAAATAGCCTGAGAAAGATACATTAATATTTGTAGCTATAGTATGAGAGGAAGTTAAGCACTGGAAATCTAAGGTAAATGCTATCAAAGGATGATTTATGTGACTACAAAAGAAATCACAGAAACATTACTTACTTGTATGTATCACATTGAGTCCAAAGCCAAAGACTTTCAAAAGTCTAAAAATTTTTCAATTGAAATTTCCACTTAAAAAATGACCTATTCTTGGAGGAATATAAGGATTTTATTTTAGCTCTACAAGTCATACCTCCCTCTACTTCACTGAATTTTATTTTATGTTTTTAGTGCTTAATATATGCTGAGCATATAGCTATAAGATTTCCATGAACTAGTAGAATATTTACATTAGTTTGTGAAATTTAGCAAATTATATTTCTTTCAACTAAACCAGATCTTATTAGATAATGACAAATAAGAAATTATGCAGTCATGGAAATTTCAATATTTTTGAGAACAAAATCATTCCTGTGAAAAGGAAAGAAATTTATATTTGATCAGTTGGTTTGAAAATATGTTACAATGGAAATTACATGCCTCAAAACAAGAGCAATGAGCAGAATGGAATTTGTTCTATCTACTGATGAGATATCACAAACATTTAGTCACAGGCATGTTCACCGCCATCGATGAGTCTGGATACAAGTGAATTCATTTCAGAAATGGCAAGTCTGAAACACGCGAAAAAAATAGCAGCTTTCCACATGTTTTCTATAGATATTATCTTCACTCCAACTAATTTCTACTGTTGAGATTGGGGTACTCATTTTAGGAGCCTTAGCACTGCTTACGCTAACTGTTGCCAAGAGTGTCAGTGTGTATCTATATATAGCTTTTATATATATATATGGTATATGGTTGCTTTTAAAATAGCCAAGTTCATCCAGATCTTCATCACGCTACACACACATATAATACATACATGTATATAGACACATATCCATACATATACACCACCACCACTCTCAAATCATTTTATATAGTGTTTTTTATCCTGGGGTGGATTTTGATGATTATTTTAATACAACTTAACCTGTATTGGAATTATGGACATATTGGAATTATGGATGTATAAGTTACTGTAGCACTGTAGCACTGTCATCCCATTGTTCATATATTTGCTTGAGTGGGTACCAGTAATGTCTCCATTGTAAAACTTGTTACTGTTTTTGACATACTAAATACGACACTGGAGGAAAGAATCTAATTTTAACTACCACAAAAAAGTGTGAATTATTGTGACAATGAAGATTGCCAAACATTATTTTATTGTTCTTTTAGTGCTTCTGTTCCCCAAGAGATCCTGCTGGTTATGAATCTTCTAATTGTGGAAAAGAAAACTATCATTTTGTATATTTGATATACAAAGATCAAATGTAAATATTGAGATCTATTTATTTAGTGTATTTAGATCTATTAGTCTAAGATTTATATACAGTTTTTAGAAATAGATGTTTCAAGAAAAGGGTAATATATACACATTTGTTGAAATGCTCTGTCTCTTGACTATGTCAATGTCAAATTGTGACATGCTATCACGGGAAAACTTAACCAAGTATGCTTGAGATTTCTTCATACTACTTGATAAAGCTGCATACAAATATAAAATGGTCTCAAAATAAAATTTTAAATAGAGGTCCTGCCCATCAGCCCAACCAGCTCCCACACAAGAGAGAAAGATTTTGTTGGTGTGTAGGTGTGTATTTACATATATATTTGCATTAGAACATAAGATGAATTGAGGGCCAGATGCACCCTGGAATGCTCTTCCCCAATCTCACTGCTATTGCGTCCTCCAGCTCAGCGCCTGACTCTCAAATTCATGCTCAAGAAATAGTATCTGCCTAAGGAAAAATTCACTGTCATGCACTGTCATCCCGTTGTTCACTGATTTGCTCAAGCGGGCACCAGTAACGTCTCCATTGTGAGACTTGATGTTACTGTTTTTGGCATATTGAATACGCCATGGGTAGCTTGCCAGGCTCTGCGGTGACGGAGGGATACTCTCAGTAGCTTACCTGGCTCTCCAAGAGGGATGGAGGAATTGAACCCGGGTCGGTCTCATGCAAGGCAAATGCCCGACTTGCTGTGCTAAGGAAAAATAATTAATCAAAATCAAAACACTTAGTTTAAATAAAGTCTAAATTGATAAATGTTTTCCTATACTTTGGGGATTAGTCACTCCATGACTGAGTGAAATTTACTAATGATGAAAATTTAAAAAATGTTGAAAAATAAATACCACATGATAAATTTAGAAATATGTTCTAAAGCATATGCAATTTTTTCATAACATGTGAACATCTCTCTGATGTTTAATAATGCATAGGTAACTCCTGCCAGAATCTAGTTTTGCATTTTCTTAATCATACATTTAAATATAATATTATGATATCTAATATTAAAACAGTTTCTCTCTGTAAGAAGAAAATCTGGAAACAGGTTTAAATTAAACTTACTTTAGGTATTTTATAGGTCAATACTCCTGTTAAAAACATCTAGAAATGATAATGAGCAAAACTGATGATAATTTTAAATATCAGAAAGCCAATTACATAGATTCAGAAAGAACTAAAAGGAAGTACATCCAATATTTCAGGTCACTTTTTCCTTAGGGGCATTTTATGATTAGAGTTTGAGAAAATGACCAATGCTTTTCAAATTTCAAAAGATAGGTTCTGAGTCCTCCAATAAAAAATGTACTTGCCTTTAAAGAAAATGAAACCCATAATTGTATTCCTTGAACTAGAATTAATTTTATCTGAAGTTCTAGTGCCCAGTAGTTTATATGTCAGTTCCCAGTGGTGGAAAGAAGTGAATGTAAAAATTCTCCAGAATAGAAAATATCATCATAAACTATAATTTATTCTATAGATAGCATAAGCTCAGTTACCAAATTTTAAAATAGCCAAAAGGGGCTGAAGAGATTGTGAAATAGGAAAGATGCTTGGTTTGTATGCCACAGACCCGGGTTCAGTTCTTGGCATCACATATAGTACCCTGCACAGAACCAGGAATAAACCCTAAGTAAAACATAAGTAAAGTTAAATAGGAACAGTGTAAAACAACTAATTTTCAACCTCAGTAGTGTATTAAAAGAGACAGTAAATTATACTCTTCAGATTAAAAATAAACGGATCCTCAGTCTTTAAAGAATGGGGATTGTATTGAATCTGTTAATGTTAATTCTTCTAACCCATGAACATGTGTATTTTAAAAACTTTCTGGTATTCTATTTCTTTCAAAGGTTAGTTCTAGGTACTTGGTATTTTTGGACACTGTTTTATATAGGATTGTCATTGTTATTTCATTCTTTTGTAGTTCATTGCCTGTATGTAACAATGTAACAAATTTCTTTTTGGTACTAATTTTATAGCCTGTTACTTTACTGTTTAGGCTTATTGTTTCTAAGACTGTTTTAGTTGTAGAGTCTTTAGAATTTTCTATGGATATCATCAGATCATCTGCTAATAATGAAATTTTAGCTTCATCACTGTGGCAAAAACTTCTAAAACAAACACTACTGAAATTTGTATATCATAAAACTTACCATAAAGTCAAAGCATTTATGAGAAAAAAAGAAGATAGTATTTAAGTGTCTGATTTTTAAGTCACAATATAAAACTATACTAATAAAAAATGGTGTGGCACTGAAAAAAGGATAAAATCTTGCATCAGTGGAATCAAATTCAGAGTCTAAATATAAAACTTTAGATATATGGGTTAATCCTTGTGATATATTACACCTCAGTTAGTTATATGGGTTAATCCCTGTGATATATGACAAAGAAGTTCTGTACATGATGTAAAACAAAGAAAACCTCTCCAACAAGTGATGCTGGGAAAGCTGCACAGTCACATGTGAAAAAAGAAAGAGAAGAAGGAGTCGTAGAAGGAGAAAGAGAAGAAGGAAAATCAAAAGGCAATGCTATATTCATATTTTGCGCCATATAGAAAAGTTAAAAATGGGTTGAAGATTTCAAAATTGAATCAGCAATCATGAAATACACTGAAGAAAATATAGGCAAAACTCTGTAAGATACAGAACTCAGATATGTCTTCAGTGATTTGACTCTACTGACAAAGACAAAACAGAAAACAAAGTTTTTAAAAAGCACAAATGAAAAAAATGGAGGGACCAAGAGGTAGTCCAGAGTATAAGACTTTCGCTCTACATGTTGCTGACCCTGATAGGATCCCACCACTCTTAATGGTCCCCCCATCACTGCCAGGAGTGATACCTGAGCCCTGCTAGGTATAACAAAACAAACAAAGAAACAAACAACTGGAGCTACAATTAACTAGAAATACTTTTCATCGCAAAAGAAAGACAGGCTAAAATTAAAAAGACCACACAAAGTGAGAGAAAAAGATGTGTACACTATACATTAGGAAAAAAGCTAATTTCAAAACAGATAAAGTATTGAAAATTCAACAACAAAATCCCCATGAGAAATGGGGAGAGACAGTGAACGGACACTTTACTGAATAGGAAATACAGTCACAGTTAGTCATGTAACATTAAAATTTATTATCAGGCAAATGAGGTCAAAATGGCAATGAAATTTTATCTGACATCAGTGAAAATTACGTATGTCAAAAAGAATAAGGTCGGGGGCTGGAGAAATAGCATAGCGGGTAGGGCGTTTGCCTTGCACGCGGCCAACCTGAGTTCAATTCCCAGCATCCCATATGGTCCCCTGAGCACTGCCAGGGTAATTCCTGAGTGCAGAGCCAGGAGTATCCCCTGTGCATGCATGACTCAAAAAGCAAAAAGAAAAGAAAAGAAAAGAAAAGAAAAGAATAAGGTCAACTGTGTTGGTGAGTATGTGGTGTAAAAAGATCTCTCACTGTTGGTGGGATTGTTATTTGGTTTAGCCACTGTGGAAAAACAACTGAAATTTCTTAAAACACCAAAATGGAGGTTCTATATATCCTGCTACCACACTTCTTAGAACCACAAAACCATTCATTTGAAAAGATATACACACACACCTATGTTTGCTGCAGTGTTCATAGACAGACACACACAGAAACAACGGAACTTTTCAAAGTCAGATGCATGGATAAAGAAATTGTGGCATAAATACACAATAGAATACTAAGCTATGGCATGAAAAATGCTCTTGCGGTTTGTTGCAACTTGGACAAAACTGAAGAACATATTAATTAAGTCAGAGGGAGAACAAACAAAACAGTGTCACTTATTTGTGGTAAATTAAGAAACAAAACAAAGACATAGTCAATACTGAGTTAAGACAAACCCCCAGTCTTTGATTTCAGGTCTGAGATTGCAAGCAGAGGGGGTGGAGGGGGTTGAAGGGGTGAAGGGGGTGGGGCAAGTGAGGGAAGGAAAGAGAGAGGAAGACTAGAAGTGATTTAAGGATAGTGGGGAATCTTGAATGGCAGTGAGCATCAGTGATGATGAAGGTGTAGTAACTTTTTTCTTCAAAACCTTCAAATGAAGGTTAACAACATTTTAAGCATATTACCTAAACAAACAAAAAACCCACTATGTGGAAACTCAGAGCTATAGGAAGAAAGACAGAACAATGAAAATGGAGGGAAAATATTAGAGCCATAATTCTCAAGTTTAATAACAATCAAAATATCTCGAAATCAGAATATCCTTCAAAGCTGAACACAAAATATTCTAACACTCCATACAAGTAATCTTCTATTAAATATGTCTGGAATTTTTCACAAGTTTCTAGGCCTATGCTTTTAGGACCATCGAGTAATACTGGTCGTGTAAAATCATATCTTATAGATTTAAAAATTGCATTGAATTAAGTGCTTTCACATGTAAACACTTATTTTGTGACAGTGAAGTTTATAGTTGTAATATGTGCTGCTGAGTCAATTGAGTACTTATCTGTCACTGTCACTCTCATCCCGTTGCTCATCGATTTGCTTGAGCGGGTACCAGTAATATCTCCATTGTGAGACTTGTTACTGTTTTTGGCATATCGAATACGCCATGGGTAGCTTGCCAGGCTGTGCAGTGTGGGCGAGATACTCTTGGTAGCTTGCCGGGCTCTCTGAGAGGGGCGGAGAAACCAAACCCTGGTCGGCCACATGCAAGGCGAACGCCCTACCCGCTGCGCTATAGCTCCAGCCCTTGAGTACTTATATAAAACATTTAATCCTGGCAAAACTTTTTCAGACACTGTTTCTGGCTGAGACTTGCGGGTTGATCTCAAAGAAGAGAGGGCCAGCTCCTGCCCTAACACAGGCACTGCAGACATCCTAAACTCCAAAGATGCCACCAGGCCTCTGGCCAGACTGTCCAGCTAAATATTCTAGATTTTTTGGTGTGAGATCTTCAAATTCTGTAACACTGACACCTTAGTAATATCACACCAGATTGGATGGGATGTAATGTTGCAGAAGTCAACCAATCTCGAGTAACAAAACTATTATTACAGATGGTTTAACTTGCAACAACAGCTTAGTAAACTCTCAGACAAGGACTTAGTATCCCCATGATAAGATAGAACAACTTTCACAAATTTTCTCCCATAGAAATATTTTTGATCATTCTGTTAGTCATTTTTGATAATGAAAAATGAGAAATGAGTGGAGCCATAGCACAGGGGGAAGGGCATTTGCCTTGCATGCAGCTGACCCGGGTTCGATTCCTCCATCCCTCTTGGAGAGCCAGGCAAGCTACCGAGAGTAATCTGCCCTCACGGCAGAGCCTGGCAAGCTACCTGTGGTGTATTTGATATGCCAAAAACAGTAACAAGTTTCACAATGGAAACGTTACTGGTGCTCCACTAGAGCAAATCGATGAACAACAGGACAACAGTGCTACAGTGCTGTTAATCATTTAATGGTAACAAGCAACATAAAATTAATTACTGTGGGTCCACTATGTGGGCAGGCTTGAGAGGTGGCTGGGGAATTAGAGACAGTGGTGGAGGAAAAGTGGCAGTGGTGGTGGGATTGGTGTTAGAATATTGAATGCCTGTATCAAATCATCATGAACAACTTTGTAAATCACAATGTTTAAATAAAGTGGGGGGAAAATAAAAAAAATCAATCCTTTATAACATGCATAAAACATAGAATCAGATATATAACTTCTGAAAGATAATTTTAAGAAATAGCTGGGCAACTTTGAAATGTTCTTTAAGATGACACAAAAAGTCCCATTCAGAATGGAAAAAGTGAATGCATAATTGAAATAAGGAAATAAAGATCAAGAATAAATCTTAATGTACTGAAGTTGTATTAGCCAAAAGATACTATTGGAAAAGGCAAGACTGAATGAAGAAGTTTTCAACAATGTAACTCACAAGGGGCTCATGTTTATATTATCTATAAAGAAATCCTACAAGTCAGTAATAAAAGAGTACAAGATTCATGTAAAAATGTGCAAAATTCTTGAAATCACCCTTCCCCTAAATGTTAAACAAATGACCAGAGCAACATGAAGATTTGCTGAACGAATCAGTAATCATGGAAATGCATGTCCAAGCATTTCCAAGTGTTCAAAATCAGAAATAGGGGACTGGAGTGATAGCACAGTGGGTAGGGAATTTGTCTTGCATGCAGCCGACCTGATTTCGATTCCCACATCCCATATGGTCCCCTGAGCACCGCCAGGAGTAATTCCTGAATGCAAAGCCAGGAGTAACCCCTGTGCATCGCCAGGTGTGACCCAAAAAGAAAAAAATAATCAGAAATAGAAGGATAAAATAGTGGGTAGTAAAATTTGTGAGAATATGACACATTGAGAGAAAGCTCATGTATTGGCAAGGATGGGGGACAAAAGCACACCATTTGGAAAATATTTGACAGTTACCAAACTTTCAGTGCACATCTCATACTACCAACATTTTGTTCCTAGACAAGTCCGTATGCACCATGAAGTTTACCAAAATATTTATATATCATGATTCATAAATGCCCTGAATTCTAGTAGCAGTACATTGGCTAAGTATATATTGTTTTTAAGATAGAATTCTGTGCATCATTAGTAAGTAAGATGAAATAACTTCATACAACAATATGGGTGAAATTCGCAAACATAAGTTGAATGAAGTGGTGAGTCACAAAATTACCAAGATTGCATTCATTTAAGTTTTTTAAAAAGGAAAACCTAAATTATAGTCCATTTGGTGTATTGTAGTACAGCAACTTAGTTTGTAAATGTAAGAGAAAAATGAACTGCTTTCAAAATAAATGCAGAGAGGTTTTCTTTGTAACGTGAAGTTAGTAGAGAAGATGGTGAAGGGGACTTTCTAGATACTGACAATATAGTACTTTTTAATCTGGGTGGAAATTTGCAAAGTTATTTCCTCTATAATGTATCACTGATGTGTCTATTTTTTGTTACTGTTTCTTGTATGTATGTTTTATTTGACAATAAATGACATTAAAAACATTCACTTTTGATATCATTTAAACCTGCTTTTTCAGGTTACTCGAAAAAGACTTGAAGTCCTAAATTAATTCTCTGATATTGCTTTCCTTAATTCCGTTTTCATTAATTTATTTTGTACTCTACTTCTTGCATTATATTAATTTGGCAAAGCAAATTAATATTGAATGAGAACAGAACATCCTGCTATCATCTAGAATGAGTACTGTGTTTTCTTAGATTTCTTTGATTGTTTATTTTGATTTTATAATGAATTTCAAATATATAAGTAGAACATTATTGTACCACCATTAAAGGATGAAATATGATGAAAATATTATGTATTTCTATTTGAATCTACTATTAACAACTGTACTGTATGAAATTTTATTTATATGATATAATAATAAATGAATGGGGCCAGAAAAGATGCTTACCTTGAACACAGCTGACCCTGGTTTTACCTCTCGTATGGTCCCAAGTCCACCCTGGAGAGATCCCTGAATGCATAGCCAGGAGTACGCCCTAAACACTGACCAGTGTGGCCCCCAAACAGAACAGCAAACATGAGGTCCATGGGGCTGGAGAGACAGTAAAGCAGATAGAGCACTTGCCATGCCTCTAGCCATTCTGCCTTATCCTCAGAGCCATCCCAGTAGTGTTCCCTGAGCACAGAGCCAGAAGTAAGCCCTGAGCACCACTGGGTGTCCCTCAAAAACAAACAACAAAGCAGTAAAGCAAATTTAGTAGAAGCAATTATTTTAATAATATATGAGTGATGATCACTAAATAAAAGTTACACAATTTCTATTTTATAGAGTTCTCTATGAAAATGTTGTCTTAGCAAAAGTAAGGATTTGATTTTTAAGTGCCTTGAAGGATCTAAGATTTAACTCTACTTGAAAGTCTCTCACGCTAGGTAGTCACAGCTTTTTTGGGTGTTGGTAGAAGATACCAAACTACTAGGTTAAAAAAATAAAGCAAATTATTGCTCAGACACTGTGGGCAGCTTTGGAAGGCATGAGCTCATTTTACCCTGGTTGTCTGAGTTTTAATTCCTCAGAGATAGTAGTGCAGGGGGTGAGGGGACATTGCACAAAGAGCACAAAGGGTGGCTCTAGAAGAGAGCAGCCCTTAGTTTAAAAATCATAAATAGGTTTCTGCCTTTTGCTAGGGAGAGTGTCACTCTGTCTTTTAAAACTCGGTGTAAATGTACCTTTCCTTCGGATGGAGGTGCTGTCTCTACTCTCTAAGCTCTTAAGAAAGGGCAGCTAGTGTTTCACTCATTAAACAGGCATAAGTAAAAGCTACATGGAGAAATTTCTTATTTCTGATCATTAGAATCTTATTATATAGATTACAAAAGAAAAATTATCTTCAATTTCTAGAGTACTAGCCCAAAATAAATTTAGAGACATTTCTTGAAAGAGGAACCAAATTATTTAACAATGTGAGTTGCATTTAGAATGGGAGAATCATAATCACATCAATTACAAGAAGAATTGTTGTGTATCCAGTTATATATTTCATATGTGCATATACGGAATGCACACTTATATATGCTGTTTTTTCTTTTCTCTGACTTAAAATGTAAGTTCCTTGAAAATAATGTGTGTTATTTATTTTTATTCTAATGCCTACATTAGTTTAATTTGATTTAATTAAAACAAAGATATAGATTTGCCATCCCTGTCTATAATTGGCGGATACTACTAATTGTGAAAGATTAGTCTTTCCTATCTTCAAAGGAGACCTCCTTATCGAATCAAGAACAACATATCACATGCCAGTGGACCTCAGTAAATATTATGCTGCCTTGAGTGGACTGGATTTTGGGACCTCCTCGTCTCTCCGGTTTGTAAGTCAAAAGTTGCTCTTAGTGACATACTCAGTGATGTGGGTCACGCCATAGACAGTCATTTTAAGTTTAAAGATTATTTATGAATGATTCCAGTATACAGATGGGGAAAACTGAGGGATCACTTGTCTCCAGAAATGCCTTATTACGGAATGAGAAGTGATTCTAAAAGCCTATTTTGCCTTCCTTGGAGATTTCCCTCCCCCGCCCCTCTCAATCTTTTGCATTTTTTTTTTCTGCCACGGGCTCATTTGGATGCTCTTTCAATACGAATTTAGCCGGCCAGCCGGAGTTTATGATTGACGACTCTTCCTATAAGTTCCTCCAGAGGTTTCATCATCAACACGACGCTTCGGAACCACTCGGATCTTCTTCTCTGAATGCAACATTATTGTCAACAACCAAATGCGGAAAGTACAAAACGTTTCCGTACCCGCTTCCACTCCAGACCTGCCTCCCGCAGAAATCCGACTGGGGGTGGGGGGTGGGGGGGTGGTCCATGTGAATTACCGTGTCTCCAGCTGGCACTGGCCGGGGCGCCCCGGGGGTCTCGCACACAAAGGGTGAGCGAGGGGCGTGGGGGAGGCTGCAAGGCGCCACTGCCCCACCTGGCTAGGCGTTGTCCACTCCCGTAGCCAGCCTGGGAGTGGCCCCCGAAGCCGGCTGAACTTGGGGCTCGGGCTATTTCGATGCCACCCGAAATTGTCATCCGATCCAGAGCCGTGAGAGAGAGAGAGAGAGAGAGAGAGAGAGAGAGAGAGAGAGAGAGAGAGAGAGAGAGAGAGAGAGAGAGAGAGAGAGAGAGAGAGAGAGAGAGAGAGAGAGAGAGAGAGAACGGGGGGTGGAGGGGAGAGGGAGAGCCGCGGAGGGGAGCCGGGTGCATGCGTGAGCTGGGTGCTTACGTAGCAGCCAGCTCGGTGCTGGGATAATTAGAGAGGAGTTGGGCTGAGCCGAGTCTTCTTTTAGCAGCCGCGGTGGGAGCCGCAGCCGCCGCCGGGAGAGGCGCACCTGACTCCCGCCGCCCGTGCGCGCCCCGAGACGGGCCGGAGCCCCGCCGCCTCGGCCCGGGCCGCTCGGGGCGCACAAAGGCGGCAGCCGCCTCCGTGGCCTTTGCCACCCAGGCCCAGGAGTCCCGCTTCCCTCTCTTCTCCTTTCCCCGAGGCGAGCGCGGCAGGGCCCCGGGGGTGGACCCGTGACAGCGGGGAGGGGGCCCCCAGTCTCCTCTCCCCTCTAGGTCCCCCGCACCCCCGCCTACTGGAAGAGGCAGCGGACGATGCGGCCAAGGTTGCCACCCAGGTGGTCTTCGGCCCGGGTCCCAGCTGCCGCCCCCTTTCTCTGCTCGCTCCATCCCACCAAGAGGAGTTGATGCTGCCGTCGCTGCCGAAGCTGATGGATGCCGAGGAGTGCCGCATTGCTTAGCGTCCCCGCCTCCGGCTTGTGCTGGTAGGAGCCGGTTGCTCTTTCTTTTCTCCCGCTTTGGGGCTTGGTAGAAAAAGGTAAAGATCATTTCATCCCCTTGCGCCCCATCTTCCTTCCTCTCTCCTCCCCCTCCCTCCCCCCATCCCTGGAGCTTTGGAGATGTAGTATCCGGAGCGATCGCCCCTACCCCCACCCCCACCCGGCGGCCAGTCCTTTGAAATAAAGGGGTTTAGAGGGAGGAAGAAGTTGGGGGTGGGGTTCGGGGGGCGCCCACGCTGGTGCCATCGCCACCCCCAAAAGCTCCCGGTGCCCTTATGAGATCACGGCGCAGCTAAGAGGGCAGGCAAGAATGTGCGTGATCGGCAGTCTCCAATCTAATTAGATCCTAATTGTTTCCAATTAAATCTCACCAATGCCTTTAATTTTTTTTTTTTTTTAAATAGCATCTTTGGATAAGCAGAAGGAGAAATAAAGCTTTCTTTCCTCTTTTCTTTTTCTTTCTGGCCAAGATTCCCTCTCCCCGCCCTGGAGCGCAGCGCTGGAGAGCCACCTTATTATTAATCAGAATTCCCATCGCTATCCCTGGCAGGCTCAGCCTTCAGTCGGGCCCGCAGAAGCCTCGCAGCGCTGGGGCTGAGATGTGCGTGGGGGTTGTTTTTGTTCCAGCCTGGAAGAGAAGAGGACCGCGCCAGGAGCGCCAACACCCGTGCTGGTTGGGAGTCCGAGTGTTCTGTTAGGTGAGAGAAAGGACGAGAAGTGGAGAACTGGGCTGACGGCATCCTTTTTTCGAAGCCAGGGAAGAGGGAACCAAAGTCAGGCGTTGTGTTTCTTTAGGGGCTGGGGAACGAAGTTTATAGCCTTCCCAGAAAAGCTGCTGGAAAGCTGGAGCAACAGGGTACTTGACTGGACACCAAGACAAACCATTTCCTGCGCAGAAGAGGAACCCGGCTGTAGCCCGGGGTTTGGAGGCCAGAGCGTGGTGGTTTGTTGGGACAGTCAGCAGGAGGACCGGAAGGCTCCAGAGTCAGCAGAACAATGACTCATTTACAAGCCGGTCTCTCTCCAGAGACCCTGGAGAAGGCTCGCCTGGAGCTCAATGAGAACCCAGACACCTTGCACCAGGACATCCAGGAGGTGAGGGATATGGTCATTACCAGGCCGGACATTGGCTTTCTGCGCACAGATGATGCCTTCATCTTACGGTTCTTGCGGGCCAGGAAGTTTCATCACTTCGAGGCCTTCCGCCTCCTGGCACAGTACTTTGAGTACCGGCAGCAGAACCTGGACATGTTCAAAAGCTTCAAGGCCACTGACCCTGGCATCAAGCAGGCACTGAAGGATGGCTTTCCCGGGGGCCTGGCCAATCTGGACCACTATGGCAGGAAGATTTTAGTCCTTTTTGCTGCCAATTGGGACCAGAACAGGTAAATTCTAAACCCCCATTTCTACTAGGGATTCTTTTACTCTCCCATTTTCCAGAATCTTAGGTTTTAAATCATGTCCTAATTTTGCAGCTGGACGGTTTTATTTGGCAGGGAAAGGAAGAAAACGGTAATGGGAAATGAATTTTGTAGGTACCCTGAGTAGGGAGTGGTAAAAGACTTTCAATTTTACCTTGGAAACCTACCAAAGCCCCCAATGGCTGCTACAAGGTATAATTGTGGCCAATCAGGTTGTTTCATTTCTAAACTAAGATGCTACATTTTATTTCCTAAGTTTACTGTTTTGTGTGAAAAATGTGAGAATGGCCAGAACTTTTTCTCCTAAGGAAATTTTTAAAGTAGATTCATCTGCCCGAGCGTCACTGTTATAACCATTACCCTGCGTTTTCGTAGTGAGGTTTACACTTCAAGCATAGCCTGGCTTTCAACCAAGATCAAGTAATTTCATTGTTTGAGAACTTTTGTGCTTGGTGATGTGTAGATGACGGTATGATGTGATGTGTGTCACTGCAATGAAAAGGAAGAGTTGTATCCTCTGTCACTGAGCTTGCCTTGTGACACTAGAAATGAAGGCTGACTGGTGTGCTTGTTCTACACCTGTCACTAATCTAAAGAATGTGTTTCCTGTCTGATGTGATTTTCATCTTTGGGACGAAAGTGGGAATGTTCAGGCGCATCCACTGGTACTTTTAAAATGTTTTTGCTTTTTGATAGAGAAGAAATATTCTTATTTCATCTGTGTGATAATAGGAAATGATGGTGACTCTTCTGAATCAGTTATTTCCTTAGACTAAATGAGACAAAAAGTATAAGAGACTTTTATAAGGCGTTTTCAGCCTAATGTATTATTACTGGGAACTTAAATATGTTACTAAAGCTATGAATGTGGTTATTAAAAACATTAGTGTATTTTTAATTCTGTGAATGGTGACTTTTGATGTCACTATCTCTGGTGCAATTTTAAAAGGCATTTAGTATCTGAGAAATCATATAGAGAGCTAGATAGGTTTTTCAAGGTCAAGGCATCTTAAAATGTAAATTAATATTTTAACAATTTTTCTCTTCAGTTGTTCAGTGTTATCCTTTCATTTTCGAGAGCTACTCTTTTTTTTTTTTTTTGGTGGCAAATATAAGGGCAAACTACTCCTTGCACTATCCCAACATAAAACTAAGAAACTCACAGGAAGCAAGGAACTATTTTGCTTACTTGGATTAGTTCAAAGTAAGCAGTGAAAGTTCTTAATTTCCTTTTCATCAGGCAGAAAAGTTTGTAGAAATATAAAATGCATCTTTTGATTCATTTTGATTCTTGAAAATATAATTCATCTCAGGTATGATGCAGAGTCATGCAAACCAGTTTTTATGACTATCACAACTGAAAATAGTTCTGTTTAAGAACCTGATATTTTATGTACTACAGGAAGTCTGCTCATGTCTAACTAACCTGCTTACTGTAATACTCATAGCAACTAGATTGAAGCTTTATATTTATCTGGCTATAGTCAAACAGGAGCTGTAACAATTGTATAACTGAGTATGTCCAGAAGTCTGTTAAAGATGACATTAGGAAGGCAAATTTCATTTGGAGAAACATAAAAGTACATCTGACCTATATTTATTTATTTCTACAGGTGAATTAATATTCACAGAACTGCAGAAACTTGAAAGTCACTTATAGAATGTATATGGAGAGATGATTATTCTGAATTTACTAAAGAAATGTTTTGTTTTCATTGCATGCTTTCATAAAAAGTTTGGCTATCAAGAATCAAAATCTATCTCTGGAAATCTAAAATGGGTGGAAAGTTATCCATTTTTATATATACTGTTTTTGTTTTAGTCCACACAGAATCTTAAATATTAAAATTTTATAAAAATGAAATTAAAGATAAGCTACTATGTCTATAATCAGGACTTATAGAGTGATGCTCGTGAATTGTTTCTATAGTTGGAAGTAAAAAGTTATCATCAGTAATTTATATAATAAGCTCAAAAGGTATACTAATTAGACATTGTTTACAATTTAGTCGAATTTTCTTCTGTGTACCTAAAACAGCTTCTTGGCTGCTTCTTTTCTGCCTTCCATCCCAATCTACATGTATACAATGATAAGAATAATTGTTTAACAGGCTTATTCTCTTGTCATTCTCCATAACCTTTATCATAACCTTTGGGTCACATGCATAAGAACATCTGCCCTACCAGAGGATCTAAACAATGGCTGCCTTTTTGGATGTACCTAGTATACCCTTGTTCCTATATTTGGCTTAAATTTCTTTCCTTTACTTTGCAGACTTGAGGATGAAATGATTTGACCCCTATAGTCTCTATTACCTTCCCTAGATTTTTACCCTACAATTGCTATGTTAAGTGGGTTTACCACGTGCTGAAGTCTGTGCTTCTTCTCCCTTCTTTTCCCTGTGAATCTGCTGTTCCCTTCCTGTTCTGATCCAATCATTCCACATCAATATGGGTATCCCGAGGAAACTAACATCTGATTATGATTCTGGCCGTATTCCTTGAATTGTTCAGGGAATTACCTGACATTTAGGAAACTAGGACATTGTTGTAAAGGTGCAGTAGGGGGTAATTGTAAGGGAATGTAAAGGTAATTACAGAAATGAAGCAGAAGAAAATACTCCCCTTTAATTGAAAAAAAAAGAGGTGTTCCCAACTTCCAAACAAAAAACAATATTTTAAAAATAATTAAGAAAGCTTTCTGAAGACATCTAAAATAGTTATCTGTATAAAAAGATGAAAACTTATGATATCATTATTATATTTATAACAGTGAAAATTAGTTAATTATTAATATATATCAGCATTGAATTGAACTATGTACTAAAAGAGTTCTAATAGTAAGATGCCTGAACTATATTTCCTCCTATATTAAATTGTCTGTTGTCTGTGCTCCTCAGGAGACTAAAAGCAATAAAAGTGTGTGAGATGGTGGCTATAAATAAAACAGCATCTCTACTGCAGTGTTCTCTGGGTCAATTTTACATTATTGTAAAAATTTGGTCGACCTCCAGTTCTTTACAAGAGTCATGGAATCTTTGGGGATGTAAAAGTAAAATCGTAATGTTTTACAGTATGCCATCTTCTAGCAATCTAAAAACATTGAAATCCTAAAATGCCAAAAATGACTTTCGTTTGTTGTCTGTGGTATATTTTTAAAAGACTGGAACAGGCTTAGACTACTTATTGCACTTACTGAATAGACTATAGCTAGAAAAAATTCACACCATTTTATCTAAATTCTTCAAAGTTAAAACAACTGAATTGTTTTACCACATCACTGATCACTGGGAGATGTAGTCCCCATGTAGAACATGCTGTATTTATGGATTGATAGTGCCTTTCTTAAGTGTCAGAAGATGTCTTAGAATTGTCCACCTGATCTAAACAATAGAGTAAGAGGATAATAGATTATGAGGGTGAAGAGATACCACTACTTTTACAAAGAGAAATTTTGAAATTAAAATCTATTCTTCTAGGGCAGGGAATGAGGTCTTTCTACTTTAGACCTACTGGCACATAATTATGAATACTCATGAATAACTGGTGTCATCTGAAACATAATGATCTTGAGTATTCTAATAGCTAAGCTCTAAGTTGTCATCTAGCCTGCAAATAGTATTTTGACTTTTTAGATTTTTAAAGTAGTTCCATATAATTTAGTACACTAAAACATGCATTTTTCTGAAATCAGACTGATAACTATTAGAAAATAATTAGTTCAAGCTAAGAAAATGGTTTTTAGAATAATGACAATTCAGAAAGCATTGACTGTCTGGCTCTGTTTCGCTTGTTATAATGGACATTGATTATCACTTAGAGTATTGAAGTTCTGGATGGGGTAGACTGGTCAGACATTGTTATGATCCTCTATCTTCACTTGATCTTAGCCAAAAGACCGAGAAGTGATCCCCTATCTTATTGTGGAATTTTCCAAAAACATCTTTAATGTCAGCTTGTTTGTCCTTACTCTGTCACTTTTTGAATTAAAAGTTATGATGCAAATGGTCATTTATTAGTTTCAGTTTGTATTATGATTATGTTTCATTTGTGAAAATAATATGGCATATTTTTAAAATAAAAGTTTATGTAATGTTAGTAAAAAAATAGTGTGCTGTATACAGTTTCACTTTAATTCAAACTTTTATTTGTAAGTGTAGCACTGTAGCACTGTCATCCCGTTATTCATCGATTTGCTCGAGCGGGCACCATAATGCCTTCATTGTGAGACTTGTTGTTACCGTTTTTGGTATATCAAATACACCTCCGGTAGCTTGCCAGGCTCTGCCGTGAGGGTGAGATACTCTCAGTAGCTTGCCGGGCTCTCCGAGAGGAACGGAGGAATCAAACCTGGGTCGGCCGCATGCAAGGCAAATGCCCTACCTGCTGTGCTATTGCTCCAGTCCTGTGGAAGTGTACAAAAATAAAATAAAAAGGACAGAAGATAAAATAAAGTACGTTGGAATAGATTTAGATAGTCAAAGGAAATCACCTAGATGATTGGAAAGAAACACTCATAAAATAATCTCAATAAAACTAAATAGAAAAAGGAGACTTAGTGCTTTGTTCTGAGTTTCAAAACTTTAAAAAAGTCTCCAATTATGTAAAAAACCAAGTATTTAGCAACATTTTTCTTTATAGTCTCATGTATAGTGCAAAGTAAAGGATATTTATGAGAAAATATTGAAACATTGATATCTATGTTATGGCAGATATTAAGATTAGGATCACAATAGACATAGTAGCTATGGATTCCATGGAATTTCTTTCTTAGAAGAACTTTGTTAATGTTTCTTTATAGGAAAGTTTTGGTTTAATGAGTACTCTGGTAATTGCAGGTTATTTCAAACTGTGTCTTTGGTTTATAGCATAGAAAATGGGAGATACAAAATACTGACCTGAGAAATGTTATCAAATATTAGAAAATATTAGAACAAAACTCTTAAAAATAGGTCAATCTATAAAAACTGGGACAATCATGCAGAAATTAGTGAAACATTCCTGAAATAACAACAAAAGTCAAGAGTATCAGTCTTTAGAAGGTTATTGGTTGGGTTAGGCCCTGACAAGACTATTTTCATATTTCAAACATGTGACTTTCAACAAAGTTGGAGAGAAGTAAATAATTTGAGGTTACTATGATACAATGAAGTGTGCCTCAAAATAAATTTAAAGCTAGTTCAAAATGTGAGCCAATGGTTAGCAAATTAACACGTTATTCTTAGTAAATTACAACATTTCCTTCATTCTGGCATGCACAGAAAATGGGATCTTTTAAGTCACTGAGGACACCTACATATATTTCATTAATATATTAAGTGGAATTTTTGAAATGGAGGAAAGGATATTCCTGTGCATTGAATCCTTCTGACATTAAATAACTAAATGGATAGTACTTAAGTCAAATCCAACTTCTAAAAGCACACTTTAGTAATATGTCTGATATGTAGGTAGGTAGAAACTAGTAACCTTAAGAGGAAGATTAAGACATGTGACAGAGACAAAGTCTTTGAGCCACACATCCTCTGGGAAGAAAGACATGAAAAGAAGAATAACTAGCAGAGGTTTGAAATGATCAGTTGGGGTACAGGTCATCAGTGTTGGAGTAGAGGGCAGAAAGACAGCTGCTGACTACCCAAGATGCCATGTAGGGAAGTGATTGTCAACCTTTATAGGTCTGTAGACTAGTCCCTTGGTCCCTTGAAACACACATTGTAGAGAGAACACCAGCTTTCTATTTTCAGTTTTTAAAATTTATTTATTTATTTATTTATTTTTGCTTTTTTGGTCACACCAGGCGATGCACAGGGGTTACTCCTGGCTCTGCACTCAGGAATTACTCCTGGCGGTGCTCAGGGGACCATATGGGATGCTGGGAATCGAACCCGGGTCGGCCGCATGCAAGGCAAACGCCCTACCCACTGTGCTATCACTCCAGTCCCAGTTTTTTATTTTTTAATGTTTTAATTAGTATGTTCATTCATTGATTTAAAATACCTCTGATATGTGTTTTGTGTAAGATCCTCTTCTAAGCACTTCAAAATGTTTATTCCATATAAACACTCTGATGTGTGGTAGTCCTGCTAATATCCCTATTTTGCAGATGAGTACACAGATCATTTTAATATTTCATACACAGCCACACAACTTGCAAGTTTATTAAGAATTAGTCACACTTTATGGTGTGCGTGCGTGCGTGCGCGTGTGTGTGTGTGTGTGTGTGTGTGTGTGTGTGTGTGGAGAGAGAGAGTTCCTACCATTTCTGAGGGAAATAATTAAGTAAAATTGTATCAAAAAAGCTCTCCTAATTATAAAATTTCAACCTAAGGATTAGAAACCAGTAAACATAAAATATACAAAGTTCAGTGAAATGCTGTTAATAGAAAAAGTCATCTAAAGGTAAAAATTATACTAATGAAACCTTTGCTTATTCTGTCTTAAAGAATTTTATTTTTGATATGTTTATATTTTCCAGCACAATTCTGCCCTGTTTTGTTTTAAATTATATTTTAGTTAATTTTATTTATCAAATATCTGTTGGTACATATTTTTAAACCTTCCCCTTCCCCCTCAAAGAAACCTTTTCCTTTAGATGTTTCATTGCTGATGATTCTGTTGTCGTCCACCTATTTTTTTCTTCACAATAAAATTTATGCAAGGCTGTAACAATTAATTTTCTATAGCTCAGTGACACTAAGCCAGACAGACGAAGCTTTTCGAGTCTATTATTTTCTCTAGAATTTGTAAATCTAAGCTTCTTTCCAGTTCAACAATTAAGTCTTGTCTTGTTACTGCTCCTTGTCCAAAGACCCCTTCTGGGTCAGGTTGGAGCTGATCTAGTATTTGGCACGGGTCCATGTTTGTACTGACTCTATGATCTATCTTCAGACACACATTATGCTACTGAATTATGATAAAGAAGAACAGATGTTCAAACTATGTTCAAGGTTTAAACACTCTAAAAAGTAGAGAGAACTGGTTTGTATTGTATCTAGAAGACTAGCTTATCTGATAAGCACTCTTCTTTGTCGTTGGGTCAGACAAACGATTTCAATCTCTGAAATCTGTGTCTTAATGTATAAAATTCTCAGAGACATCATCTATGTATTCATTTCCAAGATAATAGTAAAAAAAAACTAACAGAGATTTTGAGTTTGTTTTGAAATTAAGATAATGTTTATAAAATTGTTGTGGAAATGTTAAATCATTACACAGAATATTGCTGTTATTGCCAATCAGGTAACACAAAACACTTAGGTTCATCACATTTAGAACTAATGATACCCTGTGGCACTTACAAAGTAAATTCTTCTCCCTGTCTCTTCCCCTAGCACCTTTCTAATGAAAAGTGCTTGAGACATTAGAAAACATGGCTTAATGAAAACTGAAGGGTGGGGCAGCCTTAATGAAGAATTTAATAATGGCTGATTGATTTAGCGACAAAGGGAAATTGCTTGCTGTTGTGCTGCTAAAATTTTATGCCAAGATGCCAATTCTTTTCTTCTTAACAGACTGAAGGAAAGGGTTAGAGAGTATAGGGGGAAAATGACCGACTTGCGATGTAGGTTTCTCTTTGGACATATTGTAAGCTCTGTTAAAGGATGCCTGTGAACTACTGGAGAAAAACGTATACGAGAGAGCCCCCTAAGACTTGCATGGCCAGATAAAGGAGAAACTTGCTCTTCAGGAGATAGTGTGTTAAACTCTTCTCCACATAGTTTTTATATTATAGTGGCTTTGATTTTTTTAAGAGCCATGATACACATTATCTAGAGTCCCTATTGTAAAATTTCTTACTGGAATCATTATTCTTCTTACTACATGCTATGCATCATCATCTCCAAGTTGATTTCAGATTCAGGCTTAACTTAATGCTATTCTGGGAAGCACAATCAGAAGTCAGGAGATGCATTAATGTGCTAGTTTGTTATTTATGGCTTTCTTCCAACAAAGGAAGAATAGCAATGATGGAGTTTCAGTGACTGAGGTGTAAACCTCAAATATGAACAAGTGGTTTACTGAAGTAAAATCTTATTTGTATTTCAACAGTTAAAAATAAATTCAAAGAATGATGGGGGAGTCCTAAAAGATAAAGTTAATTAAAAGGCCTCATTTCTTTGGAATAAATTACACAGATCTTAATGCAATATGGTATAATAATCTGTTTAAGGATAACCTTCAGAGCTGCTAATGGTAGTTATGTGACATGCTTGACCACAGAGAACAGGCATATCAAGAGTGCTTTTGACTTTTCCTTTGAATGCAATTAGCTAGTATATTTTCTTTATTTTTCTTATATGTTAAAATTAATATGATTGGGGCTGGAGTGATAGCACAGCGGGTAGGGCATTTGCCTTGCACGCGGCCAAACTGAGTTCGATTCCCAGCATCTCAGATGGTCCCCTGAGCACCGCCAGGGGCGATTCCTGAGTGCAGAGCCAGGAGTAACCCTTGTGCACCTCCAGGTGTGACCCAAAAAGCAAAAATAAATAAATAAATAAAATTAATATGATTTATATAAAAACTACTTAATTCTACTTTCTGGAGCACAATTGTTAAGAAACTTGGACATGCTTTTGAGTATTTTCTAAACCTTCATTGCTTATCTGGAACTTATTCTATTTTTTTTTGAATAATGAAATGCGTACCAATATTCTCCTTATTTGGATAGTTTTAAAAAATCATAATCCAGGTATGTAAATTAAATTGCTTCTTCTTTTCAGTCCTTCCTAGTATCATGATTTATTTTTACTGCACACAATGCATAATTATTCCAAGTTTGATTTCAAATTCAAATTTTACTTAATGTTATTTTGGAATAAAAACTATTTTATATTATCATAGGTGACATAAGAATGACCTTTATAAATGGAAACTCTGTTGGCCTTGATAACTTCCATTTTTGTGTGTGATCTTATTATAAATCTTAGAAATTTAGTAATATTTTAGAGGGGTATTTGCATTTCAACCAGAAAAAAATATATTTTACAAAACTATATAAAACCTTGCTTTAACTTTCTTGTCTATGTTTATAGATAAGTTACTGTATGTAGAAAAAGAAATAATCCACTATAAAGTGACAGATCATTTAACTGTACAAATATATTATAATTTAAAGACAAATACATAATAGAGTTCTGAAAGAGTTTAATTGTTTTATATATTCAGTAAGCATTGAGGAATGCTGTTTCCCTAGGCCTGTAAACCAGCCTGCTTGTAATAGCTTAGAAATATTCTCTTGGTTTTTGCTATTTACAGCAAATATAGGCTTTCATAAAGATCATCACTAACTTTCAAGCTAAAAATGTATAAATATTCTTCAGTTCTGATTATACCTGCCTGGTATACCATGTCTGTGGTTCTAATAAAAAGTATGCTGTGTGTATATTACAACCAGAATTTGTTGAGTATCTACTCTATGGGCTTCAGCGATAGCACAGCTGTAGGGTGTTCAATTTTCATGCGGCCAACCTGTGTTTGATTCCTCCGCCCCTCTTGGAGAGCCCAGCAAGCTACCGAGAGTATCTCGCCCCATGGCAGAGCCTGGCATGCTACCCGTGGCGTATTTGATATGCCAAAAACAGTAACAATAAGTCTCACAATGAGAGATGTTACTGGTGCCCGCTTGAGAAAATCAATAAGCAACGGGATGACAATGACGGTGACAGTGATATCTCTATACCTACCATTGTGAAAATGGTTTTATCTGAATGAATTCTTCAACAACTACCCTCTGGTCCTTTCTTCCACTTGCCTAGCCACTACCAGTGAGATAAACCGTGATCATCACCATTGCTTTCTTTCATTCATATAAGAAAACAGGCTTCAATTTATATACCTGTGACATATCCAAGTACACACCTTATGACAGGCAGACAGGAGCTTATGACACTGTATCCTTGGGGTGGTCAATGCTGGTATCCAAAAATGATTCTCTTATATTTGAATCATTTTATAGATGTGGAAATGAGACCTACAGAAAGTGAGAAATCACCTAAAGTTTCATTGCTGATTAAAATTTCTTTTTTGAACTACCATGCTTTCTTCATTTGCTTCCAAATGTTTTTAGAAGTGAAAAGCAGAGCTTCTCCTGCACATCTCTCTGGTACTGTCTTCTTGGTGAGCCCAACACTTTCTTTAAACGCAGCTGACTTTTATTAATACATAATCCTCATCTCACTTCTTTCCTAAGGTCTCTGTATCTCTTTCTGAACATTTGCCTAAGGAGAAAACTCTTGAGATACAGCTAATCATAAATTGAGGTTACTGACACATTTCATAAATTTCATAATTTTAATGATTCCTTAAATAGCATATTCCAGTCCAGTTCCAATTATGTCTTCTTTTTTGCATTATTGATTTTAATGAAATAATGTATCACTTAGGTTCTGAAACTAGAATTTATGTCACATTTTATTCTCTCCCATAATCTCTACATCTTATTATTAAATTTTTACAATTTTTTACCTCTGAAGAACTCCTAAATTTGGCTTCTTCTTTTTGCTGACTTTTTCATGATAGTATAATAATTTACTAGTAGAAATTTTGTACTCTGTTCCATTTTATAAGAACATTAAGGGAATTTGTTATATTTCTACTTTGTATTAGGCACTATACTAAGATACAAAGCAGAAAAATAAGACAACCCTGAAAGTTAATAGCATTCATCATATTGTAATAGGCAGCTATACTTTCCCCTTGGTTTTCATAGGTTTCTTTCTGTCTATTCCATCTTTCCTTATATTCTATCTCTATGATACAAGTTCAGTACAAGGAATTAAAACTTGCTGCAAGTTTTAAACTATGACTTCCCATATAATGTTTTTATTTATTGAAAATCTTACAAATATTGATCTCAAAATTTTCAAATATGAAGAAGTAAAATGTCAGGCTTACCTAGAGTATTATTAATCTGTTTTAAAGAATCATGTATAGTTTTTTTTAGTTGAAATAAGGTTTAAGAAACCACAAAAAGGTGCGGTAGAAAAGTTTTAAAGGATGCAGAAAACTAGAATTTTTAGAAGCATTGTAGTTTGATTTGGTAGAACATTTTATATGCTTCTTGAGTACATAAAAGTAAATATTCTTTGACAAAAATCCAAGATATTTTTATATTACTAGAGATTTTATAGATTTTGCAAAATTTGTTGTCAAATTTAATGAAGTTCTTTTTTGTTGCTGATAGGTATACATTGGTGGATATTTTGCGTGCCATCTTACTTTCCTTAGAAGCCATGATTGAAGATCCTGAGCTTCAAGTGAATGGGTTTGTCTTGATCATAGACTGGAGTAATTTCACCTTTAAGCAAGCCTCTAAACTTACACCAAGCATGCTACGATTGGCTATTGAAGGCCTTCAGGTAAAGATTTATAAATTATTCAGTTTCTTAATCCCCAGTTTTGACTTCTTGTATCTAATATGTTAGAACAACAAAATGTCTAACTTAAAATAAATATTTAACTTCAAGAACAAATATTACATTAATTGCTGATTAATTAAAAGAAAGTCATATAAAAGAAATTTTATAAAAATGGGAAAGATGTGAAAATGTGAAAGTAGATGGGAGCCTGTAATGCCTGGGGCTGGAGAGATACTGCAGTGGGTAAGGACATTTGCCTTGCATGAGGCTGAACCAGGTTCTATCTCCAGCACCCTCACACAGTTCCTCAATGGTCCTAGGAGTATTTCCCTGTACAGAGACAGGAAAAAGCCCTGCGCAAGCGGGATGTGGCCAAAAACCAAGCAAAAATAGCGAACAAGATTATTCCCCAAAATCGTTCTTTCTTGTTTTATTTTGTAAGTGAGGAGGATTAAACTCAGGGCGGCATACTTGTAAGTCAAGCATTCTATCTCTGAGCTACAACCCTAACTCACACAACCTTTTATGTGACTTTCCAATTGATAGCCAGGAAAAAATCCTCTTTTTCTTTGGGGGACAGGGGTTGGGTCACACTCGAGATGCGCAGGCGTGACGCCTGGCTCTGCACTCAGGAATTACTCCCAGCGGTGCTCGAGGGAACATATGGGATGCTGGGAATTGAACCCGGCTCTGCCGCATGCAAGGCAAATGCCCTACTTGCTGTGCTATTGCTCCAGCCCCCATAAATGCTCTCTTATTCAGTCTCAGTACTGAGAGGAAAGAAAGGTACTGAGACATGTTTAGGGAATAATGACAAGACAATGGCTTCTTTGCAGACACACACTTCACAGTCAGGAGTGTCGCCTCTTTCTCTAGACCTAGGCATAGAAATAAAATTTGATAACAGTTTCCACTGTGCTAACATTCATTGTGCTGCCACTCAGCACTTAAGAATTTCTTTTTTTAGAGAGACAGACATAGAAAGATTGCACTCATCTATGGTATATAGAATAACAGAGTGGGAGACTAACACCCAAGAACTGTAGAAATAAGTACCAGGAGGTTGACTCCATGGCTTCGAGGCTGGCCTCACGTTCCGGGGAAAGGTCAACTCAGAGAAGCGATCACCAACTACATTGTAGTCGAAGGCCATGTGGGGGAAGGGAGTTGCGGGCTGAATGAGGGCTAGAGACTGAGCACAGCGGCCACTCAACACCTTTATTGCAAACCACAACAGCTAATTAGAGAGAGAAAACAGAAGGGAAGGCCTTGCCACAGTGGCAGGGTGGGGTGGGGGGGAGATGGGATTGGGGAGGGTGGGAGGGACACTGGGTTTACGGGTGGTGGAGAATGGGCACTGGTGAAGGGATGGGTTCCCAAACTTTGTATGAGGGAAGTATAAGCACAAAAGTGTATAAATCTGTAACTGTACCCTCACGGTGATTCTCTAATTAAAAATAAATAAATTTAAAAAAAAAAAAGAAAAAAGAAAAGAGAAAAAAAAATAAATAAAATAACATAATATGAAACTGACACCCAAGGACAGTAGACACAAGGAAAAAAAAAAAAGAATTTCTTTTTTTTCTTGCTTTTTGGGTCACACCCAGCAATGCTCAGGAGTTACTCCTGGCTCTGCACTCAGGAATTACTCCTGGTGGTGCTTGGGGGACCATATGGGATGCCGGGGATCAAACCCTGGCTGGCTGAATGCAAGGCAAACGCCCTACCCGGTGTGCTATCAGTCCAGCCCCAGCACTTAGGAATTTCTGATAGTGATATGGCTGTTGGGGAAGATCCAAAAATCTAAATTATTAGTTTTTTCTCCTCAATGACTTAACCACATTACAGCCAAAAATTCCACAGTGTGTGTGTGTATGTGTGTGTGTGTGTGTGTGTGTGGTGTGTTGATACTAATATAGATCTTAATTTTTCTTAACAACATGAGTTTTCTAGAGCAGACTATAACCTTAAAGCAAAAGAAACTATTTCATTTCAGAAATATTAAATCTAATTCTGTTCATCTATGACAATGATGTTTTTTTTTTAGCTCTATTAGCTATAAATCCATGGATACCAGGATCTCAGTATCTTTTTTTGGATGTGTGTGTGTGTGTGAGAAGTTGAGTCTAAAAAATCTAATCAAGTAACATTTTCTCAGATTAATAAATTAAATAAGCCCAAAGAGTGCAGGGATGAGATAGTGAATGTTTGAATAAGTTAGGGTTCATTTTAGTGATCAAGTTAAGCAAAGATGTGGCTAGAATTAATTTTTTAAAACCATTTTTATTGAATCATAGTGAGATACACAGTTACAAATTGTTCATCATTGGGTTTCAATTATATAAAGTTCCAACTCCCATCCATTCACCAGTGTATATTTCCTCCCATCAATGTCCCTAGTTTGCCTCCCTCTCCCCACATCTGCCTCTGTAGCAGGCACTTAGGAAAAGATTTTCATTCTATGTTAATAGAAGTTTAGCAAAGTGGCCATAATAAGAAAGCTGACAGAGGTAAGTCATCATAATATGGCAGCACTGTAGCCTTGTTGTCGTGTTGTTCATGGATTTTCTTGAGTGGGCACCAGTAACGTCTCCATTATGAGACTTGTTACTATTTTTGGCATATTGAATACACCATGGGTAGCTTGCTAGGCTCTGTCATGTGGGCGGATACTGTCAGTTGCTTGCCAGCCTCTCTGAGAGGTACAGAGGAATCTAACCCGGGTTGGCCATGTGCAAGACAAACGCCCTACCCACTGTGCTATCGCTCCAGTCCAATATGGTAGCCAATAGTTTTATAAAATAAAGAGTAAATGTTCCATAATAATATTTCAAAAGCATTTGCTTTTGAATTGAGAAAGGGGAAAATTATGTTTACAAAATATTATGCACCATATTATTTCCTAACATTGTTTTATGGATCATTAGTCTTTTTAAAACTCCAAATCTCAATATGTAATATTTTCTCTGTATTACTTTCTTAGGTCTGCAGTAACAAATAACAGCACATTTGGTGATATTAATAAATTTGTTTCTCTACCAATGCCTCCTAGTGCCCTCACACACCCCTGTTAGTTTTGACTCTGCAGATTAACTCATGTTGCCTGTATCCATTTGTTGCTTTCTAACTATCTTTATATTGAGAAAGACAAAGAAATATTTTTATATTCCTTTGTATATTCTTTTCCTTTAGACTGATTTCATTCATCATCATACCCTTTAAGTTCCATACATGTGTTGCACTTTTTATTTCACAGGAACATAATCACTTTCTTTTCCTCTGCAAGTGACATCTTTTAAATTGCAAGCTTCCAAGTGCCCTGTGCTGGAGGCTAAGTGAAGACTTTTTTTTCTTTCTGAAAAACAAGGGGAAATATTACTAACACAACCACAAATTGATAATCTGTTTATGGTATTGTGCTAAGAAAATTTTTAATGTTTCTATAGTCTGATTCTACAAATATTTCTTGCAAAATGAAAGACATTAAACATCTTAACCAACATAGTACAGTTGCTTAATGGATGAGAGACAACACCAGATATTTTTTAATGATAATAAGCAGTCAAGCTTCTTTGCAAAGAAAAAGGAAAGGGAAAATTGTCTTCCTACTTACAAGAAGCTAATTGATTAGGGTAGTCATAGTAACAGAAAACATTTTAGACAATCAATACAAGATTAAGTGAATGTGACTCGTGGACTCCAAGTTATCTGCCTGGGAAGCCAATTAAAAAATGAAATGTTTGGAAATGCCTAGAATAGACTAGACTGAATTTACAGAGAAATGTGCTTTTAGAATTTCTGCTTGCTGTTGCTCTATTTTATTTTCTTCTAAAAATATTTTCATTCTTAAAATTCATTAGCAGTATACATGCAAACATGTTTTGTTTGGGGGCCATACCTGGTGGTGCTTGCATGCTACGGGCTCAGGGGTCGCTCAGGAAGCTTAGGCGATCATGTGGGGCCAGGGATTAAAACAAACAGCCTCCTGCGTGCACTCAGTCTATTGAGCTGTCTGGCACTACAAACACTTTTTTTTTAAATTCTAGAATCTTTGATTTGTGAATTAAAAAAATAATTATCCTTACCCTACTTATGTTGTTGACTGTCCCTTATGATTGATTTACTTGTTAGCCCTGGGTGGCTGTGTCTCTGTGTTTTTGCTTTGACAGTTTCACAGAAATCCCCAAACTGCATCTGCTAGAAAGAACATAATGTAGTCAAGACATGACCTGCTGGCAAGGCTGTAACAAGGGAACTGAATAGCCCTTTGAATGGCTACATAGGGCTCAGATGTAGGACCATAACGAAGTTTGTAAATCAGTGCCAGATATTGTAAGAGGCCTTAATAAATAGAACTTGTGAAAGAATGAAGACTATGTTATCAGTTCTCAGTACTTAATGTTGGTCCTTTTGACTCAAGTGTCCTCTGTTAACAGCAACAACCAATCTGCTCTGTCTCAGAGCTCTGGTCATTCATGTAGATGACTGAAAATGCTTTCAGTATCAATTCTTCCTGTTTATTTGGAAGCCCAGTCCTACCTATGGGTTCTTGCCAAAAACAGAGGGACATGCAAATGACTCAGGACATCATGGTGCTTTCACCATGCAGATGAGGTACTTCATTAATTTTAGTCTCAGAAGCAATAATACTGGGTAGGGTTTTTACCTTGTATGCTGCTCACTCTGGTGTGATCCTTGGCACCGCATATTGTTTCTGAGCACTGCCAGAAGTAATTGTCTTCCTATTTATTTAATTGTACTCTTAATTTCTGAGTAAAGAGCCAGGAGTAACCTTTGTTGTTATTTTTTTTTTAATTGAACCACCATGAGATAGAGTTACAAAGGTTTCATGTCTGAGTTTCAGTCATACAATGATTGAACATCTATCCCTCCACCAGTGTACATTTTCTTTTTTTTAAAAAAAATATTTATTTTATTGAATCACCATGTGGAAAGTTACAAAGTTCTCATGCTTATGTCTCAGTTATACAATGGCTTGAACACTGTCCCTTCACCAGTGCCCATATTCCACCACCAAAAACCCCAGTATACCTCCCAACCTCCCACCTCCCCACCCCTGCCTGCGTAGCTGATAAATTTCACTTCATTTTCTCTTTACCTTGATTACATTCCATATTTCAACACAAAATTCACTACTGTTGTTGAAGTTCCCCCCCAAAAAAACAGCTCTACTGACAAGGAAACATTTGATAATTAGTTTTCCATTGCTGAGAATGAAGAGATATGAAGTTGCGTGGCTGCTATTGCTATTGCTATTGCTATTGATATTGCGGCCGTGCTGTTTAAGATTTCTGTATTTTACTATTTTAGTAATTAAGTCCAGGGAGATTTATGTTAGAAATTGCATCATTTCCCTTCCTGGGGCAGCATGGGGCTATGGCTTAGTTCACAGTCTAGAGACATGGCTGCAAGTAGTTGCTGGGACCAAAAGTAGTCTAGCTGCCCTTCGGCACGTAGTCGATCAGCAGTAGAGCGGCTGCACAAATGTGTGGCCACCTGGGTCGAATCTCAGCAGAGTGCACACCAGCATTGCCCCCGGCCCGAGACTGCCCCTGAGTCCCCCTGTTTCAAGTTCATAACTCTTTTTTTTTCTCCTTCTTTTTCCTACCTGCTTAATAGTCCTCATAATATGGCAGACACCACACTGCTATTCCCCGAAAAGGGAAAAAAAAGGAGAAAGAAGGATCTTTTCCCTGCCAGGAGTAACCTTTGAGCAATGCCAGATATTTTCCCAAAACAAAGCAAAACCAAAAGATCTTTACTCTAGCATTTGCTTATTCAGGTTTTCAAATTCTACCTGTTATTTCTAGGATTTTGAGCTGGGGGGGGCGATGAGGGGGAGGTGAAAGATAATATAGAATATTCAAAAGGGACTCAGTGACATTTTGAGTAAATTAGGAATTTATAATAAAATAAATGCTATTGCAACAAAGTTTTTTTACAATGACTGTGAACGTGCCAATAATTTTCAGGCTTACAGTATGACAATGAGTACATCTTGCATACCAACTACCTTGTAAATGTAGGGTAGCATGGTCAGAAAGGGATTGAAATAGCAGTCTCTTTTGAAAGATGAGCTCAGACTCATGAACTGTGTTGAGACAGCCTGAAGGTGGGAACATTCTTGCACCCCCACCCGCACCCCAGATTTTAAGCACAGGGAGAACCATACTGAGAAACAGTGACAGGGCAGTGTGTAAAAAAAAAAAGTGACAATTTGTTCATCACATGCATAGCTGTCTGAGCTAAGTGTACTTCCTTTTAGTTGTTATTTAAACTGAAAGAAAATGAGCAAAATCCCTAAAGTAGCTTTATTCATGGTGTGAAAACATGGTGAGTTTAGCTGAGTAGTTTTGTCTGTCAAAGTAGGACATAGGAGGTCTTTCTTTAAAGCTAACAATAGACTTTTAAAAATAGGATTGTTAACAATGGAAACGCTATATAAATATTCTCTGAAAGGAGGTTAACAATTATGAAACACTTGACAATGGGTAAGGTAAAATATATATATGTATATGTATGCACACACATATACCAAATGTCTACATATATGTACTTATATCTCACAAGCAAATGTGTATATGCATTACTGTTTTTTCAAAATTGCAGTTTATTTATTTTGATTAGCATATAAATCTGTTAAAAATGTCTCTCTGTGGAGATTAGATATTACTATTGATTTAAATTGAAAAGAGTAGCATGGAATTCTTAACTTATTGAATTAGAGAGTATACATTATTATCAATAAAATTTGAGACTTTTATACTTTCAACAACTGGGAATAAAAGAAGAGTTATCATTCACCTTACATAGTGAAGCAACGAAAAGGAAAGAAGCAAATAATTTTTTGGTCAAAGTCATTGAGATTTACATCATCTGGTTTTAGACTATTGACTTTGTTTATGTATTATATTAAATAGAGAATTAACAAGATTAATAATTGCAAGTTATCTTGTTTCTGTAGCTACATAAACACATCTTAATAAATTCATCGCTCCCAGCATAACTGCATTTTAAAATTCTCTTTTCAAATTAATTTACCAGGAATAACGCCATAATAACATAATAAACACCCACTTAACCTTCTGAAAACTTGGTACAGATAGCTCAACAGATTAAGTGCATGATTTGAATGCCGGAGGCCCAGTAGATTCCTCACTCTATCTGTTCTCCCCAATCTAAGCACTGTCACTGTCACTGTCATTGTCATCCCGTTGCTCATCGATTTGCTTGAGTGGGTACCAGTAACGTCTCCATTGTGAGACTTGTTGTTACTGTTTTTGGCATATCGAATATGCCACGGGTCGCTTGCCAGGCTCTGCAGTAGCTTGGGAGTAAACCCCAGACACGGAGCCAGGGATAGCCCCTGAGCAGTGCCAGGTGTAATGCTTCTCCACACCCCTCCAAAAAGGGCAAAACGGAATATCGTTAAGCCCTGAAAAGGGAGAGAAATCTTCCATTTGCGACATTTCACTAAGTGAAGTGAGACAAGTTCAGAAATATAAGTATTCTTGATCACTTGAACTTACTTGTAACTAGAACTCTAAAAAATGTAGAATTAACAGTGAGTGGTAGCAAAATACGCTTACTGGAATACTGGAGTCTGGAAGATGGGATAAATGGAAATATGATGTGAATTTTCAGTTTTAAAATAATGTGTGAGAGGGATACACTCAGCATAGTGAATTCAGTTAATCCACATTATTTTAATTAAAATTTGCTAAGAGAATAGATGTCAAGTGTTTTTTTTTTTTAAACCACATACACAAATAAGAAGGTAAATTTGTAAAGTGATAGACATTAATTACCTTGATTGTGGTAATCATTTATGCGATCTGTAGAGAACTGGAACAATAACACAGCAGGTAGGGCATTTGTCTTGCATGCGGCCAACCCAGGTTTGATTCCACTGCCCCTCTCAGAGAGCCTGGCAAGCTGCCGAGAGAATCCTGCCCGAGTGGCAGATTCTGGAAAGCTACCCATGGTGTATTTGATATGCCAAAAATAGTAACAACAAGTCTCACAATGGAGACATTACTGGTGCCTGCTCCAGCAAATCAATGAATAACAGGAGGACAGTGCTACAGTGCTACAGTGGTAATGATGTTACAATGTAAACAAATTCTACAAAATCATGCTGGGTACATTAAATATGTTTAGTTTTTATTTGTCATTAATACTTCTGGGAAAATGTGGCTTAGGACATTACTGATCTCATGTTTTTCCTATGGATATTCATTCAATTAATGTGCTTATCTTTTCATGAGGTTTTATAAATGTAACTTATGAATGGGCTTATATATTGGAATCTTTTGAAATCTCAAGTTAATGTGTAACATTGTTTTTCTTAAACTTTGAAATTATTCTACTATTGAGCCAGAATCTTATTGGCTAGGAATTCTTCTGCTTCATCCATTGTTGTTACTCTTGTAATCTTTTAAGTTTTATCTAAAAATTTAAGTACTTTTTATAACTTATAACTTTATAACTTCATTAAAATTATACTGAGAACCCATTTTCCGTGGACTTCATTTTCTTTACTTTATCAGAAGAAAACTTGACATATTATTTTAGAAAGTATTTTTTGTTGCCTTAAAGTAAACTACATTTAGAAGGACCCTCATGCATTAGAATTTTTTCCTGAAGGTGAATATGAAGCAATTACATGAGGTAATGATGACTGCTTCAACAAAACCAAAATGTGTAACTGGCTCTGACATTTTGCCGTTAAGTCACTAGGTACTTGAGCTCACTGGATGAAAATCTTAGTAACAGTGATCTTTATGAGTCAAGGAACCACATTTTTTTTTTTTATCTTATTACAGTGACAATTGCAATGCCTCTTTAAAAGGAAGTTTGTTTAGTTCCATTTTTTTTTCTATAGACTAGGAATGCCTCGAGGATTACATTTGAGATTTTTTGGTTCTAGGTCTAAAGTGGTGTTTTGTTTCCTTTTGCATTTGTTGAATTGAAGTAAGTACAAAGTCTAAATGTCATCTTAGAGGAGAAATGATGAATATCGTAAACTCAGTTTCATAGTGCTGGATTCCAAAAATAACTTTGATGACTCTTCAGTTAGCTCTCTACAGCATGCTTTGCTTATGCTCTCAAAAGGAAGACGTGATAATTAATATTTAGAGGAAGTTTAAATCGTGCATCTAAGTTCTAACTGATGCATGTATCTTTATGACAGTGGGTTCTAAACACTGTAAATGTTACTAACTTGTTAAGTCTAGATAGGGGACTGGCCATTCCTATGTACCTGGAGTATAAGAGTGATATTTATATAGTAAATATTTCTACAGCAACACAGCCAGGATTCATTCAATTCAACTTGATACAAAAAACCTTGATTCCAAGATTAAGTTTAAAAAAGATCTTGAGCTGAAGAGAAGATTCAGTCATCTCTGTAGACTTAAAACTCTATTAATTATACAGTTGTAGTGAATTTGAGATTTTTTTTCATAAAATAAGACATTTAAAAAATACAAGATAGGGCTAACTTATAAAATTCCCAGAAAAGAACATTAGCTCTTGATATACTGGAAAATCTTTGCTAACGATTGCATTGACTTAGAGAAAAGAATCATGTGTAAAGTTTAAAATGTAGAGTTCACAAATATTCACCATATTTATCAAGTGCTTTGAAAAACCCCATTGAAGAGGCTGAAGAGATAGCATAGCACTTAAGGTACTTGCCTTGCTTGTAGTTAGCCTGGGTTTCAACCCTGGTATCACATATGGTACCCTGCCAGGTGTGTCCCCAAAACAATAATAAATAAATAAACATATTGACGTTTTAATCATTGTTTAGTAAAATGATGAGAAAAATATTAAAATAAAGCTAATATTAGTCTGAACAAAAAATAAACATATTATCAGTAAAGGTAGTAACATTATCACTAGATAGCTTTTTAAACATACAGTGTACCAGAAGAAATCTGTATTTCTTTTATTCTAGGAGCTCTTTAATTAATTTTAAATTTAAAAATTTTTTAAACTTTGCCTATATTAGAATTGTAATTTTGCAAATTTAAACCTATTCATTTTTATTATAGCTATTTTTTCATTTGATTTGAATTTTTTTTGTATTTTCCTTTTGTTTGTCTAAACTCAATCTATTTTATTTAACCTTAAAGAATATGGAGGAGGTATAGTAGTAGAGTATTTACTTTCTCTAAAATATGTGTATTCTTTCAGAACATTGGTTAATACTTTTGCTAGATGAAGAAATACAGATTCAAAATAATTCTTAGTACTTTGAAACTATTATACCATAATTGTTAGGAGTCCATCATTTATGACAAAAATAATGACTTTTAATAAGTTCTTTTGATCTCATAGTTATCTGCACTGTCTGTAAAGATTTTTAATTTTTCTACACCATTAGCCTTTATAATCATACATATGTATCTTTAAAAATTTGTCCTTTAGTTAGAAAAAAGCATTATTGTTTTTTTCACAATATTTGATTACCTTTAATATTCAAACATCAATCCCATCACCATTACACCTTCCCACCACCATGTTTCAGATGTTTCTATACTGAACCTCAACCCCTGTCCCAAAGCAGAACCGAAATAATTTATTTTGTTTTGCTTGTTATGAAAAACCACTGAAAATGCTCCACAAAAGTTTCCTTAGAGGAAAGAATGTGAAGATTGTTATATTTCACCCAGGGACCTTAAGCCCTTCTGTAAGACATCACTAACATGTTGTTAAAGGTAGAGACTTGTGTGCTTTTATATATATATATATATATATATATATATATATATATATGTTCTCCCTCTGGGAGAACCTGGCAAGCTACCAAGAGTTTCTTGCCCACATGGAAGAGCCTCACAATGCCCCCATGGCATATTCATATGCCAAAACCAGTAACAATGATGGGTCTCATTCCCCTGACCCTGAAAGAGCCTCCAATGCGACACCGTTGGGAAGGGCGAGTAAAGAGAGGCTTCTAAAATCTCAGGGTTAGGACGAATGGAGACATTACTGAGACTGCTCGAGAAATTCGACGATCAATGGGATGATGATGACAATGATGATATATGTACGTATATATGTATGTGTATATATATGTATGTGTGTATATATATATATATATATATGCACTTGTTAAAAAATTCCCTCTACGATCAATTGCCTTTTACTTTAAACCCCATCAAATGTAATGCGGTATTCTTGGAGTATGAGTGGTGTGAGGTATGAGTTCTCTTGTGGCCGAGTGGTCCAGAAATAGGTTCTTGTCTGGATGAGGCTCGGCCCAAGCCTATGGAGAGTGGCTGTGAGCTTGGTGGCAGTGGAGTTCTGGAGCTTCTCAGCTGCCTAGGCTGGGTCCTTTAGGGTGGGGTGGAATCTCACTTTCCCCCCTTTCGGGTGCCCTGAAAGAATCAGCATAGTGGGGGTCTGGCGGCATGGTTATGGCATGTAGCATTATCTTTTTTTAGTTTAAATTAAATTATTATTAATGTTTTTCTGGTTTGGGATCACATCCAGCATCACTCTTAGCTCTGCATTCTGGGATCACTTCTGGAAATCTGGAGGACCATACGAAGTGATGAGGGAATTATCTGGGGTGGGCTATGTGTAAGGCAAGTGCCCTGCCCATTCTACTAGCTCTGTGGCTGGTTCCACTTTTTATCTTATTCCTTTTCTAAAAATTCTATAACACTTACTTTAAATCTGTGGTCTGAATCCTTTTTGTATAATAATGTTTTATCTCATGTACTTTTTTTTTTTTTTTTTTTTTGCTTTTTGGGTCACACCCGGCAATGCACAGGGGTTACTCCTGGCTTTGCTCTCAGGAATTACTAATGGCAGTACTCAGGGGACCATATTGGATGCTGGGAATCGAACCTGGGTTGGCCACGTGCAAGGCAAATGCCCTACCCGCTATGCTATCTCTCTAGCCCCTATCTCATGTACTTTCGATCAAACTTTTCATTTTAACTTCGAGATCATTGTAGATTGTAGAGATTCATGTGTAGGTGTGAGAAATACCACAGAGAGAAGTACTATTTTTTTCCTTAGTGGTGACATCTTACATATGTCAAGATAATTTCACAACAAGTATATTAACATTGATTAAACAGGAATGAAGTTTTGGTCTGGACACAGTACAACCTTACACCCTTGCCTCTCTTTTGCTCATTGCTTGTGTGACTAAGAGTGTAGCCACATGTTGTTGTTCATGTTGGTTTTGTATTTCCTGTGACATCTGCCTGGGGTAGTTAAGATATTAGCTAAGAGTTTTATTTATTTTTATTTATTTATTTTATTTATTTATTTGCTTTTTGGGTCACACCCAGCATTCTCAGGGGTTACTCCTGGCTTTGCACTCAGGAATTACTTCTGGCGGTGCTTGGGGGACCATATGGGATGCCAGGGATCGAACCCGGGTCGGCCGCGTGCAAGGCAAACGCCCTACCCGCTGTGCTATCTCTCCGGCCCCAAAATTCTGGCACACTATTTTTAGAAAAAATCATTCTTGGTTGTTTGACTAGTAAAAGCCAGATTTTGTTAGGACTTTTATTTTTCTTTCTTTGTGGTCTATACATTGGAGTTTCTAGTTGTTGAAGCTTTAAATTTGGTATTTGTAAGACAAAATCGTAATGCTTGGAATTCACCACCTTTTTGTTATTTTGGTTTCTTCTCATTATTTTTATTACTTTCTAGGTTCCTTTTTTTTACTTTTTAGAGTCCTCATGTTTGTTTTATACAGAGTAATCAGTATTTTAGATTATATTCAACTGAAGCAATAGGTCAAAGAATAATTATCTCATTTGTGTAAAGTGGAATAGAATCACATGTATTTTTTTAAATCTTATGAAAATATAATTTAGTAGTATGCTGCTCAATTTAGTTTGCAGTGATGTAGTATATTTATTATGGTTTATATGATTTACGGTCATTTAAATTTGCAGAAAGATGCGATAGAATTGGGCTTTTTCAGTCATCCATAGTGAATTGGATATTTTTAAGTAACATTTAATTTATTTAATTATTTATTTCAAAGTGTCATTTTAAAGCCAAACATCATTTAGTTTATGATCACAGAATGTTAAGGTAATGAGCTGCTTTTTTACCTTAACACAAAAATCTAGGAGATACAATAATGTTCTCCTATGTGGTAATCCTTTTATTATTCTTAAAATTTTTGTGGTTTTGGCCTCATCCAATGGTATTCTGTACTTAGGAGTAACTCCTGGCAGTAATAGGGGCACCATATGTGGTACTGAGCATCAAACTTGATTTGGCTCCATGCACAACAAAAGTCTTACCTCTATACTCTATCTCTAACCGATTTATCATGTTTAAATTTATTATTATATTCTTTTTTTTAAATTTTTATTAAATCACCATGTGGAAAGTTACAAAGTTCTCAGGTTTATATGTCAGTTATACAATATTCAAGCACCCATCCCTTCACCAATGCCCATATTCCACCACCAGAAACCCCAGTATACCCCCCGCCCCCACCCCCTACCCCCTACTGTATAACTAATGAATTTCACTTCATTTTTTTCTTTACCTTGATTACATTCCATAATTCAACACAAAACTCACTATAGTTGGCATAACTCTCTCTCTCTTTTTTTTTCTTTTTCCTTTTCCCCCTTTTTTTTTTTTCTTTTTCCCCCTCATCCCCCTTCCTGCACCTCATAGTATGTTGTACGCCACGCCACGTTGGCCAGCGTGGGGCTTTTGCTTAGTTCACAGTCCAGAGGTGGCTGCTACATTAAAAACCTTCAATATTTCAACAAAAACTTACTGGTATTATTTGGAGTTTCCCCCCCAAGTCAGACCTGTTCAAATGGAACCACTTCACATTGCTGACAATTACCAATGTTAAGTCGGTTTTGGATTTCTGTATAAAGTCCAGGGAAAATTCTGCCAGAAATTACATAGCCCAGCTCACAGTCCCAGTGCATTGCTGTAAGAAGTCTCTGAATTCAAAGTCTTTAGGCGCAGAGGGTCCGATTCGCGCTCAGCGGCTCCGGATTTATCTGGGCCGAGGGCGTGCCGGTTACGCCCCCTTCCCATGAGTTCCTGGGAGCCCCAAAAGTAAAATCCGAATACCTCTGGGTTTGGAGTCACAGAAGATGGCGCCTGCCACATGGGTGCCGCCAGCCCGCCACTTTCCGTGCAGGAAGACAGGGTGGGGAGGAAAAAAAATCCACCCCCGGCAGCACAGAGTTGTAGCCCAGTTTGGTGTCCCAGTGCATTGCTATCAGATGCTGTGCTGGATGCCCGAATGTGTTACATCTTTGGAATCAAAGTCTTTAGGCGCAGAGGGTCCTATTATTATATTCTTTAAATCTTTAGAAATTGTTTTCTGGGGTGAAATATTGCATACATTTTTTTTTATAAAATCAAGATTTCAGGGAATATACCGACAGTTCTTGGCAAATCAAAAACTTGCCAAACCTAAAATGCATGGAATTAAGTTTATTACACTAGACTTAATTGCAAATGGTCAGTGATTTAGATAAATTTGCAACTTAATCATCTAGTTTCAAAAAACTTCAGTGATATTTTATGTCATTCATTATCTTCTTCAAGGTCACCAAGAAAAGCATATTATACCCCACACAGGACAATAATGCTGTAGAGATAGTAAACAAACTGTTTTTGGTAATAGCTAAATTCTGTTTCTCGATATGGGTTAAGATAATCACCATTTTAGTGGGTTACTGCTATATGATACATTTGGAGCAGTAATCTTGTCAGTGAAAGAAGAATAAAAGAGTTCTGATATAAATCATAAGAGGCTGTTTTCTAGTTTTATAGATACTTAGATCTGGAAACGACCTTAACCCCAGTAAGAGCTAACGTGGCAACTCTACATAGAAACCAGTCAGGATGCATTAGGCTAATTGAGACCACCATGGACAGCTCCCAGAAATTTCTATTTCCGGTTCACTTAAATGCTTAAGATTTTTTTTTTTTTTTGCATTTTGGGTCACACCCGGCGATGCACAGGGGTTACTCCTGGTCCTTCACTCAGGAATTATTCCTGGTGGTGCTCAGGGGACCATATGGGATGCTGGGATTCAAACCTGGGTCGGCTGCGTGCAAGGCAAATGCGTGCTGTTACTCCATCCCCAAAATGTTTAAGATTTTAATTCATTTGCCTCTTGGGATCAATAACAGCCCTTAGAACAGCAGATACTTCCTGAATTATCCTGAGTTTCACAGTTTGGTCAAGATACATTTTTCATGTGGCCAAATATTTCTTTCAAAGACATTTTCCCCCTTCATGTTTAAGTTTTATTAATAGTATTTATTTTTGAAATTGTTTACTGGAGCTTATATATAACTATTAAATTAAAGTTATAATTTTTATTTCTCATGGTATTATTTATAACCTAATTTTATAAATGTAATGTATTCATCTATCATTAGCTGGATAGAGTGTGAAAAGTGACCCTGATTTGCATTTCATCACAAGGCCATGTAGAGGAGAAAGAAATAGTCTTCATTAATAAAACAAAACATCTGTAATATATTGATATTTTTATTATTTTCTTTTTAAAAAAGAGTTATTTGTAAAATAAGCATAAGGAACATAGTTAGTGGGGGGGAGGAAAGTCTCCTCTGGCAATTGTTACAATAGAACAGACTTAAGCATCAAACATTCCTGGGGTTAAATCTTGCTGCTGCCACATTCAGATTTCAATTTTAGATAGATGACTTAGCTGATCCCAGTCTTTGTTGTGACTTTAAAAAGTGGGATTGATACCTTCTATCAGGCATTATTATGAGATTTAAACAAGTTGACAAGTATGAAACGGATTGCACAGATGCCTACTCAAAAAAAGGCCCTTGGTTAACGTCAGACCATCCATGGACTTCTTTACACTGTGCTTTACAAAACAATATAAGCAGAATTCTACACTGTAAGGATTACTGTTTGATACTGCACTGAAATTGTTACATACTATGATTAATGAGCCTATCTTTTCCTGTCAGGCAAGTTATATGGGATGATCCCACCATGTCTTACAAATATGCATCATTTTGAATAAAAACTCAAGTCAGTTTCCTCTAAGAACTTTATGGTCAGTTCCTGATTTTGTTCTTCCAGGCTGTAAAGTAATAGTGAAGTAAAATTATTAGAAATTTATTATGCATGGAAGTTCTTGGTTCATTGACTCACTTTTAAAGTGTAAAACACAATGATTTTCACTCTTGGAAGGATATATTTTTGTTGTAGTCACATGAAGAAACTTTTATTGTACTAATCAACATCAATGCCTTTCTTTGTTGTTTTCACTAAGATGTTCAGTTACTTGAATAGTATGAATAGCCTTAAATCAACTAAACAATTCTACATCTGGTTGGCAAAGAATTTCATACTAATAATTATTAGTGGACTAAGGCATATTGTAGAATTCTGAAATTCTAAATAACGTTTACCTGTGATAAAATAGTATAAGGTCTTCTTGGGAAAGTATATACTGCAGGAAGGTGTTTTGAGAGGTTCCGGAAGTTAGTAGTTAAGCAGATGTGAGAAAGCGATGTTGCATGAGAAAAAAATCAGTGAACGTAGTTCTTGAGAAATGTGGAATAATTCAAAACTGATGTTGGCCAACTAATGTTGACTAAGTAGTGGCAATTAAGTATCAGGAGTATGTTGGATGTAGTTATTATAAGTAGAAGGGTTGAAATGGCAGCTAGAGAGACTTGATTCTCAATAAGCCGTAGGGGTTTTTGTTTTGTTTTTTAGGTTTGGGGGAAATTTCTTTCTGGTCCTGTGCTTGGGAAACATTCCTACAGGGGCTCAGAGGTTTGAACGAAAGTCAACTATATACAGGGCAAGTGTCTTAACCACTGGATCTTTCTGGCCCTGGATATGATTTTTAAACATGATATTCTTAGATAAATATATATGGAGAGGGAATAAACATTGTTTAAATTCTTCATCCATAGTGAACACAAACAAGGATGCATATCCCAGTATCAACTTAGGAAACCATGCCTATTTTCCTAAACTGAGCCAGTTGTCAGGCTAAGAGTTCTCAAAGCACAGGAGAGTAAACTTCTCCATTTAGGATACTGTATCTTTATTATGACAGATGGACTTTTCATTGCCTGGAGTTATGTCTGAAAAGAACTTGTAATAATATTGGCAATGGTTATATTTGATGTTAAATGTAATGTAAGACATTCTATTGTATAAGAAAGAATTATAACTTGTGCTTTCCATAGAGCTCACAGGGTCAAAAGAACATAATAGTGAGTGTAATTGGGACTGGAGCGATAACACAGCGGGTGGGGCATTTCTCTTGCATGCGGCCGACCCAGGTTGATTCCCAGCATCCCATATGGTCCCCTGAGCACTGCCAGGAGTAATTTCTGAGTGCAGAGCCAGGAATAACCCCAGTGCATTACCAGGTGTGACCCAAAAAGAAAAAAAAATAGTGAGTGTAATTAAACAGCTGGAGAAAATATGTTAATGTTATTTGATTTTGCATGTTACTCTATATTTTGCCACGTGCTTATACTGTTGCTTACAAATATTAATACTTATAAAATTAAGAATTATAAAATATTAAAATACTTATTAAACACTGAGTATGTCACGAGAGGAAAAAGAAAAGCAGGTAGGGCATTTGTCTTCCACGTGACTGACCCGGGTTAAATCCCCAGCATATCATGAGTCCCCTGAGCCCCACTAGGAATGATCCCTGAGCAACACTGGTGTTGCCCAAAAGAAAAAAAATAGTTTTATTTTTTGGATACATCTAGAATTTATTTGGCTTTAGAGTTGAAATGCTAATGTTCCATAAAATTTTCGTTACAACATGCTGGTCGACCAAAAGCTTACATTCGGTAGACTGGGAATACCTGTAAAGGTGATTAGAGGCCACCCCAAAAGCCTCTGTCCCCTTTGGAGAGCCCAGCAAGCTACTGAGAGTATCCCACCTGCATGGCACAGCCTGGCAAGCTACCTGTGGCGTATGCGATATGCTAAACACAGCAACAACGATGGTTCTTATTCCCCTGATCCTGAAAGAGCCCCCAGTATGCCATCGGGCTACATTAGCATGCAACAGGGATGAATGGAGATGTTGCAGTCGTCTGTTGGAGCAAATCGATGAACAATGGGATGACAGCGATGTGTGATATAGCAGGTCAATTTTGATCACACTTGTATTAAAGATAAATTACAAAGAAGAGAACAATAAAATATACAAGCAATGACAATATGTAACAATTATGATATTGGTAGATTTCTGACATTTTCCTTTTTTTCTACTCATATAAAAACTGTATAGACATTACCTTTTGGGATGTACTATTTTTAATATGAAAGCTTACTTGGGGGTGTGAGTGGGAGGACAGATAGTACAGGGTTTAGAGCATGTGACTTGCCTGGAACAAAGAACCAGGACAAATCTCTGGGTATCAGAAGATATGACCTAAAAACTCTAAAAAAAAAGCCTTATTTTAATTTTATAATACTTTATATTTTGGGGTCACATGTAGCAATATTCAAAGCTTTGAGCTCAGGGTTCACTTTCAATTGTGCTCAAGGAATAATATTATTCCAAGGATTGAACATTCCAGCTATCAAACCTGAGTCGGTCACATGCAAAGCAAACACTTTACTATCTCAAGCACTACAATCTCGATGACCCCAAAAACTGTTAAATAGTCATGATAAACCCTGGAGTGATAGCACAGTGGTAGGGCCTTTGCCTTGCACGTGGCTGACCCAGGTTCGATTCCTCCACCCCTCTCAGAGAGTCCAGCAAGCTACCGAGAGTATCTCACCCGCACAGCAGAGCCTGGCAAGCTACTGGTGGTGTATTCGATTTGCCAAAAACAGTAACAACAAGTCTCACAATGGAGACGTTACTGGTGTCCACTTAAGCAAATCGATGAGCAATGGGATGACAGTGACAGTGACAGTTACAGCACTGTAGCACTTTCGTCCTGTTGCTCATCGATTTGCTTGAGCGGGCACCAGTAACGTCTCCATTGTGAGACTTGTTGTTACTGTTTTTGGCATATCAAATACGTCACAGATAGCTTGTCAGGCTCTGCCATGCAGGCAGAGTACTCTCAGTAGCTTGTTGGGATCTCCGAGAGGGACAGAGGAATTGAATCTGGGTCGGCCATGTGCAAGGCAAACGCCCTACCCATTGGTGCTATCATTCCAGTCCAATAGTCATGATAAACAGTAAAAACTAAAGAAAATTATTTAACAAATAAATATATGGCATGTTATGTTTAAAAGGTTAACTTCTATCTTAAATAATATTAATATAGTTTCATGGGTAGATTATTACATATTAAGAAATCATAGCTGAACACATTATGAAAACTGCAGTTTTAATACATAAGGTTATGTAGGTTACATTTGGGGACCATAAAGGAAAATTACAGTTAGACGAAGGAAAGCAGAATCAATGGAAATCTGAACATGTTTTTGAGTAAAAGATCAGACATGATTATGAAAGCACATTTTATGAAGTCACCAGGTTAAATATAATCCAATTATTTCCCACTACTAAAAATTATTTATAGCTAAAGCTGATGTGAAAATTACAAGAACTCTATTGTGCAAATAAATTATCAAGGGGGATAGATAGAAAGTATCCATTTTTCTTACTTAGAATAGAACTTAGAAAATGATGCCCAAAGGAAGTCCTAGAGGGATTTTGAACTTGTGTGCATAAGAACTGGATGGCAGATTTTGAGTGATAAAGGGAAAATGTATTGTTACAAGCTGAGTGATAATTTAGCGAACAAAGCAGTAACAATTATGTAAATGATCCATTTAGGTGTTAGCAGTTAGGTTAATTTAGTCATTTCTTGGCAGTCATGAAGAAATGAAAGTAGGAAACAGGATTGGAAATACTTCTACTACTTAATAGTAGAAGGTCATGAATGCCACTCTGAAATTGAATTTCTCTGTAGGTGAGTATTTATGTTTTAGACCAGACAAAATAAATGTACTTTAACAGAGAAATCTAGTAGTAATGTGAGGATGTCATCTGGTAAAGCCATGTGATTACAATGGGTTAAAGAATGATAATATTTTAAGAACGATAAATGCTCTTGGTTCATGTTAGATGTCAACCATAATCCTAGAAAATACAGTCTTGATGATGGAATTCTGAGACAGCAAGGAATCTGTGCATTAAACAGAAATTTATAAGGCAGCTTTGTAAAAATTATTGTAAAAACAGTTCTCATGAATCATTTTGTGAGGAAAATGTCTATAAGATCAAAAAAAGGGAATGGAAGTGATAGTACAGGATATGTATATACAAAAAATAAATTATGAAGGGCCACGGAGGTTCTCTCACCTCTTGTGTTCGGTGGTCTCCTCCACTTCCCCCACACTGAGAGTCCGATGGTGATAGGCGGAACGAGGAGGGAGACTGGTTGGTGTCAGCTGCAATTTATTCCAATCTCATCTCCATTCTCCTCTGCTTCTCCTCTGCTTCTCTCTCTCCTGCCCCTCATCCTCGTCTTGGGTTCTGCTCCTTTACACTTCTCCTTCGTGCTTCTGCCTCTCCCTGGGTCCTTCTTCTCTCTCACCAAGCCCACTTTTACAGCCTTAGTTAAATAGCAAAGCATGAGGGTTGGGGCTTACGCATAGGTATGGTGATACAATCAACAAAGGTAAAGTCCTTCCCTCAGGGGAAGCTACTTTTAGGACAGATTTTCATTCAGCAGGACAACCCACCCAAGAGAGGAATCCCATGGGTGTGTTTCTCCTCTCCTTGTCCAAAAAACATATAAACATTCATAATATTAATCATTTTCTGTGGACACAGTAAGAGATACTTTAAACTTGTAGAATTGCTCTCCTGGGGCCATCTTGCTATAGATCTCAAACTACAGTGCTCAGACCAGATTAGTCCTTCCTAACCCTAGCAGCATCCTAAGCTCATCGCTACTTTTGGATCACGACAGAATTTGTCCATGACCATGCTCTTAAGATACAGTTAAGTATTGTGGCACGTTGGCTTGACCCATTTCGATGCCAGGGTAGCTCAGAGCTTGCTCTGGGTCTATTGAGATCCTCACTGGGATGCTGCTTTTGGGGTGGTAGGAACTAAGGGCAACTGAAGCTTAGGTCGAGAAAGCAGATGCCCAGGAGTGAATATTATTCGGAGTCAATTAACTCCCAAGCTACAAAAGGCTAACATTAACTGTCTTCCTGTGTCTGTACAAAAAGGACATTGCTTTTAAGTAAACTATGCAAAAGAGATAAGGAGAGGAGAAAAGCAATATTTCACTAATGAATATAAGTCAAGTGTCCTTAGAACGATATGACCTTACAAGTTAACAGAGTCTGATTAGAGTGAAAAGGTGATAGACCAGTTGGGGAAGAGAACACAGAGAAGAGTTTACAGATAAACACAGAGGAATGGGAGTGACACAGGAGCAGTGTGATGGGTGTAACCCGATGAACCTAAGCTCCTATGGCAAGGGAGATAGGACAAACCAATGTTAAGTCTAAAATGTTTAGAGCTACATTCCAACAACAGAGTGTAGTGCTTGCCTTGCATCCAACCACCCCAGGTTTGATCCCTATTACCCCCATATAGCCCCCTGAACCTACAAAGAGCTAAGAGTAACCTTGAGCAAACTGACACTCTCCCTGCTACACACACACACACACACACACACACACACACACACACACACACACACACACACACACACACACACACACACCTCAACAGTAAAACAAAGAATGAATCTCACTCATTTAGTGAAATCCCCATAATCCCTGCACACTGGACATTTAGAAATCCATAGAGAGAAGAGTCAGAGCTCAGACAAACCTTTGATGGTGCTGACAGTCAAAAAAGACATGGAATTATACTTTATCGTCATCACAGTGTTGTCTTGATTGATCCCATTATCTCACTTTGTTTCTTATTTCTTTGAAAAACAGAAGAATAGACTTTGAACAATAGGCTGTTAGTAAATGAATATACATTTTCTTCTCTATGCCTGATCTTGGACCCGTCTCTCATCCTATGGAACTATTATAAAAGACAGGTGAAATTGGATTCTTAAAATAATTTGTGATACAAATTTACAGTAGAGTCTTGATTATCCGAGAAACTTGTCTTAAATTCTGCTTTAATGTTCCCAGTGTTGTTGCATTGAGAAGCAATCATGACTTGTTTGAAAGTCAAGCTGTGTTTTTTTTTTTTTTTCTTTTTGGGTCACACCCAGCGATGCACAGGGGTTACTTCTGGCCCTTCACTCAGGAATTACTCCTTGCGGTGCTTGGGGAACCATATGGGAACCATATGGGATGCTGGGAATTGAACCCGGGTCAGCTGCGTGCCAGGCAAATACCCTACCCCCTGTGCTGTTGCTCCAGCCCCAAAAGTCAAGTTTTAAGTTGACTTTTAACTTAAAAGTCAACTAAAACTTAAGAATTTCAGGTTTGCTCACTTTCTACTGTTGGCATAATGTCAGTCCTATCTTGAGTAACATTTCTTCAGAACTGGTCTCTTTTCTATCATTTTAAATTGAACTTTGACATACAGGTAATACTAGGGTGAAACCAACTGTGCAGATCCAAATGATAGCTCTTTCTTTCTTCTTCACCTTGGTACATATATCTAATATTGATCCTGCTAAACTCTGTGGGGGTAAATACTAAGGCCTCAAAAGTTACTTTATTTGATATGTATCAGGATGGTGTTAATTATTTGTAATGAAAATATTAAAACTGCTTGAAATGTTTTTGTTTTTGTGGTTTGGATCCTTGGGTTATACCATTGGTGGCTCTGTGAATAGCAGTGCCAGGTAACAGAGGCTCATGATATGTCTTTCTTGTACTATTGTTCATGTGTGTGCTTCTTTGAAGGACACGTGCATGCCTCGGTATCTTTAGGCTTTCTCTTAGTCTCTTTATATCTACTGCCTCTTCACCCAGATGGATACCACACAGTTTTGGAAGGAAGTGGTAGAGCTAAAATTGTTCTGGCAAGTGACTGGTAAACATCACTCTGACTTTAGTGACCTCTTCTCCTTAAGTCCTTACTCAAGCCATTTCCATAATATTACCGAGAATTTAAGGAGAAAGATGTATGCTGTTATTACTTTTTAAATATAGAGATTACTGTAGCATTCTAAAATGTCATTTAGCATATTTATGAATCATAATTTTTTGCTCTGCTTTTCTACATTTGCACTCCAGTCTGAGTTATCTAAGCTTTGGGATATCTCCGTATGGATTGCATACTTGAAATTCAACACTTCATACTTCCTCTAAAATATCTTTTTCTATTTCACTTTCAAGAACAATCAGTGGATTATGGAATAAAATTAAAGTATAGAAATGCACTATCAGTAATCTCTCATATGCCTCTCTACATTTCATTATTTGACAAATTCTGTAAGCTTCATATTTTTAACATGTATGCTATTGTCCCTTTATGATTATCCTCTTTATATGACTCATATTCAATCTTTGATTACCTGTAAAAAGTATGAGTTAATAGCTTTGACCTTGTGTCATCATCCACTTACTTCATATTTGAAGTAAATTACAGTAGGACATTTTTTAAATAGTCATTAAACAAACTAGATATGTCAAAACATAACCACTATATTTTATTTTCATGGATGGTACAACCTGGTTAAACCTCTCATGTTATCCTAGTGACTTAGTAGCATCAACTCTAACTCTGAAGAGGAATGTCTGGGTCATAAGTAAAGAGTAAAATGTAAAAGAGTTCAAGCAGACTATAGCACTGTAGCACTGGTCTCCCTTGTTCATCTATTTGCTCAAGCGGGCACCAGTAATGTCTCCATTGTGAGATTTGTTGTTACTGTTTTTGGTATATTGAATATGCCACGGGTAGCTTGCCAGACTCTGCCGTGCAGGCGGGATACTCTTGGTAGCTTGCCAGGCTCTCTGAGAGAAATGGAGGAATGGAATCCCTCTGCAGTGGGTCGGTTGCAGTGGTCCTGGGTTGGCCACATGCGAGGCAAACGCCCTACCCACTGTGCAATCTCTGACACATCACTTGTATCACTTGTCATCCCATTGCTCATGGATTTGCTCAAGCGGGAACCAGTAACATATCCATTTGTCCTTGTTGTGTGCTAGTGTAGCCCAATGGCATCTGCTTGCTCCAGGAAAACGAAGAGCATCAAATCGTTTATTCACGGTCTTGACAAAGAAGTTCGACCATCTCGCAGGTGGGCGGCCAGGCATTCTTTCTTTTCATTTTTTTCAATTAGTGAATCACCATGAGGTACAGTTACAGACTTACAAACTTCCGTGCTTACATTTCAGTCATACAATGGTCAATTATCCATCCCTCCACCAGTGCCCATTTACCACTACCAATGGTCCCAGCATCCTTGTAACCATCCCCATCCTGCTCCTCTCCCCCCTCCCCACCTCTGCGCTCTCTCTCTCTCCTTTTGGGTGTAGTGATTTGAAATAGAGGTATTGAGTGGCCATCATGTTCGGACAGTAGTCTGCTTCCAGGGTGCATCTCCCATCCTGAGTGGATCCTCCTAACACCATTTACTTGGTAATTCCTTCTCTAACTGAAATGTTTTTTCCCTCAATATGTGAGGCCAGCTTCTAAGCTGTGGAGTAATCCTCTCAGCACTTATCTTTAATAATCTTGGGTGTTAGTTTCCCATTCTGTTACTTTATATTCCAAAAATGAGTGCAATTTTTCTATGTCGCTCCCTCTCTTTCTGACTCATTTTGCTTAACATGATACTTTCCATGTTGATCCATCTATATGAAAATTTCATAACTTCATCTTTTCTAACAGCCGCATAGTATTCCATTGTGTAGATGTACCAGAATTTCTTTACCCAGTCATCTGTTCTCGGGCACTTGGGTATTTTCCAGATTCTGGCTATTGTAAACAGTGTTGCAATGAACATTCGAGTGCAGATGTCATTTCGACTGTACTTTTTTGCCTCTCTGGGATATATTCCCAGAAGTGGTATTGCTGGGCCAAATGGGAGCTCAATTTCTAATTTTTTGAGAAGCGACCATACTGTTTTCCAAAACGGCTGAACCAGTCAGCATTCCCACCAGCAGTGAAGGAGAGTCCCTTTCTCCCCACATCCATGCCAACACCGGTTGCTTTTGTACTTCTGGATGTGGGCCAGTCTCTGTGGTGTGAGATGGTATCTCATTGTTGTTTTGATCTGTATCTCCCTGATGATTAGTGATGAGGAGCATTTTTTCATGTGCCTTTTGGCCATTCAGATTTCTTCTTTGAGAAAGTTTCTGTTCATTGCATCGCCCCATTTTCTGATGGGGTTTGATGTTTTCTTTTTGTAGAGTTCAACCAGTGCCTTGTAAATCCTTGATATCAACATTTTATCAGATGGGTATTGGGTGAATAGTCTTTCCCATTCTGTTGATTGTCTTTGAATTTTGTTCACTGTGTTTTTTACCGTGCAGAAACTTCTCAGCTTAAGGTAGTCCCATCTGTTTATCTCTGTTTCCACTTGGTTTCGGCCAGGCATTCTTTTCATGTCCCATGGGATCCAGTCCGTAACAGCTCTAGTTCAGCAGTGATCTCCAAATTGCATTACGTGTCTGGCCCATCTGATTTTCGACACCTTGGCAAAGGAGGCAGCGTCCCTGATTATCGATCATCGACGGAGGTTGAAACTCTGGATTCCTTCTCTCACTTGAGTGACACGTGATATTCCAAGCATAGCTCTTTTATAGTCCTCTTTGGGAGACCCAAATAGTGTTCTCATCCTGTTTTCATAGGGCCCAGGTCTCTGAGGTGTATGTTAGTGCAGTGGAGTTGAAAAGATGTGCCCAGAGCTCAAGGTTCTTTGTCCTCTTAACAACTTCTTCAACGCTCTTGAAGGAGTTCCACACTGTTCTCCTTCTCCTGTGCAGCTCAGGTGCCAGATCATTCGTCATGTTGATTTCTTGACCTGTGTACACATTAACGGCTGCTTTTGGAGATGTTTGTTCCATTGACAGCAAACGGAATGTCAGGAACTAGTTCATTTATCATGAACATTGTCTTTGTGAGATTCAGTTGCATTGTTTTACTACATTTTACTAATATTTGGACTGGCGTTATAGCACAGCGGGTAGGGCACTTGCCTTGCATGCAGCCGATCTGGGTTCAATTCCTTTATCCCTCTCAGGGAGCCCGGCAAGCTACCGAGAGTATCCTGCTCGCATGGCAGAGCCTGGCAAGCTTCCCATGGCATATTCGATATGTCAAAAACAGTAATGAGTCACACAGTGAAGACATTATTGATGCCCGCTTCAGTAAACGATGAACAATGGGACGACAGTGCTACAGTGCTTACTAATATTTTACTAATGTTCAAGTTTATTAATATTTCCTGAAAGTTACTCAAGCTGAGAATAAAAAGAAAATCATACCAAATCTTACCTTGAAGGAGTTTATATTCTGATAAAGAGAAGAAGTAACAAGGTCAAGGACATCAATGAGAATCAAGTAACTTGTGGCTGAGGTAATGACATTGGGAGATGAGAGTGGCCCAGGAAGACAGAATCAAAGATAGGAGGAAGGGATCACCTTCAGTATCTATGCTTGCCCTTACTGTTTGTCTGCCTGCGTTGCAGGTGGGAAGCTGTGGTTTCAAATCCTTATTAAAGCAACATGCCAAGTTCAATCTTGGCACTGGCATTGCAGTTTAGATTCCTGGTACTGCAACCAGTATGTGATTTCTGGTGTATCTCAACCAAAAGTGTGTGAACACCAAAACTAAGTGTACAAGCACTAAAACCAAGTTTGCTGACTGTGTCACCACAGAAGCAGCAATAGCAACAATAAGAACTGAAGGAAAGGGGTGAGGGGCCAGCGAGTGTGCAGAATTCTTGGCAGTGCTTCAAAGTGGACTGTGTGCCACTTAGCATGCTAGTCATACTTGATAAGAGTGATTTGTTATCATCATGCTGTAAGAAGGCTAACTTTGTAAATGCATATGTAGCATAAAATTTTGATAATGCACTATGTATGTTTTTGTGCAATCACTTTATGTGGAGACATTATCCTACTTGAGGGTTTCAATTTTGCTTTGTTTTTGTAATACAGGTCTTAATCAGTATTTTATACCAATATTTTGGGGAGAGACTGGAGTGATAGCACAACAGGTAGGGCATTTGCTTTGCACGTGGCCGACCTGGGTTCGATTCCTCCGCCCCTCTCTAGAGCCTGGCAATCTACCAAGAGTATCCTGCCCACACGGTAGAGCCTGGCAAGCTCCCTGTGGCATATTCGATATGCCAAAAACAATAACAAGCCTCACAATGGAGACGTTACTGGTACCCACTCGAGCAAATTGATGAACAATGGGGATGACAATGCTACAGTGCTATTTTGGGGAGGGTTGTATTTAAAACATAGTTACCCAAGCACCAAGTGCTCCTCTGTGTACACAGGAAAATAGGAAATTGATGATTTCTGTGCAATTAGACATATAAGTTTGCTTGACCACCTAATCTTTTTCCAGAAAAAATATATCATCACTCATTTGCCCTTGAAATTTATATATTTTAAGGAAACAACCATAAAGCTTCCTTCCCCCATTGCACCTGAGGCTACTATACCACTTGTATTTTTGTAGTGCAGTCCCCCCCCTCCCCCGCCCCCGCACCACTGAAGGTAGGTGTCAGGACCACCCACTGTAGGACAAATAGGATTGTCTGAGATATTAAACTATACTACTTTCTAGACCACAAATTTCAGAGGCCCTTCTTGTGTAGTTATAGTAAAATTTAGTAGATGTTCTCTGCAGGATAATTATGCTGATGAAACAGGTAATTCTGGTATTTTAACTGGGATAGAAACACAAACTAATAACTTTTGTTGACAGAAGTACATTTTATTTATCACTGAAATCTAGAAGTTAAGTATAATGTGTTGCTTCAATCATGTGTTCAAAACAGCAGGAAACAAAACAAAAAGGTAGAATGAAATGTTTTTATTTTCTATGGAATCAGCACATTGTTGTTTTCAAGTAATAATTAAGTAGTCAGAGAGGAATGAAGTTGTATCTTTTAGATTTAAATATTTCAAAAACAAAATAAAAAAAAATGGAAATGACAATCTGTGTTAAGATTTCAACCATGATAAAATCACCAAAAAGCCACTATAATGTGAACAGGTAATCATGTCATTTGCATGGGAAAGGATAACATTGCCTTTTGTTCTGAGTCTGGGAATTCAGTAACTAGGGGTAGCAGCCCTAACTGCTGATGTGGTCTGAGTAACCAGAAAAGGTTCCAGGCTCTATTTGTCCAAATAATAAATGCTAATTATAGAACCACTAAAGCAATGCAACCACAGTCACACTGCCTTCAAAACTATTAGTGTGGTTATTTGCTTTCTTAACAGCATTTTCCTAAGCATAAATGAAGCTTCTATTCTTTAACACATTAGAAATAATTTTAACCTCTAGGCTCCTTGCTCCTCATTAACATAGTAAAATTCACATCCCAGATGACATTTTTCTGCCATTCTCTGTATATGTGATGCATGTTTTTCATTTATTCCTCAGTTGTGCACGTACATCAGTTTCAAATCCTCACGAATCTGTATGAGTTTCCTAAAAATCTAGTCCAGGCAGTGTAGTTGTTCCCTAGGATACTTTACAGTCCTAATTCAATGAAGACACCAGGTATTTCCAGAGAGGTGAAAGCACTTCTTTCTTAGAAGCTACTTTTCTTGCTCACCACTTTACCCAGCCACCAGTTCTTTAGGTAGCATTAATATGATTTAATTAACATTTTAAATTTATACTTGCACTGTAGCACTGTCATTCCATTGTTCATCGATTTGCTCAAGTGGGCATCAGTAATGTCTCCATTGTGAGACTTGTTGTAACCGTTTTTTGGCATATTGAATGCACCACAGGTAGCTTGCCAGGCTCTGCTATGCAGGCAGGATAGTCTCGGCAGCTTGCCGGGCTCTCTGAGAGGGATGGAGGAATCCAACCCGGGTAGGCGGTGTGCAAGGCAAACACCCTACCCACTGTGCTATCCCTCCAGTCCAGTTATACTAACTTCATTAAATTGTGAACTACACCATATTTTCCTAAATGTCTTTTGGGGTATTGGGGTATTCTTTGTAGAAAGCGTAATATATCTTTCATTTGTTTATCTTTTAATCATGCTGAATTCATTATTTGTATACAGCCCCTACCCATATATTTATATACACTCCCTACCCATCTCAAGAAGGTTAAGATTTCTGAAAGATGTTTGTCCTAGTTCCAAGTCCTGCTCCCATTTCTTACCACTATTATCCTGTGCAGCAACTGGAACTGAAAAGAACAGACCTATAGTTGTGAGCCCTGTGTATTTAGCCTCATCTGTAGTAGAGAGAGACTGTCGTACACAGTCATTCAATTACTTTCACAGGAGAAACAGAGCTTTTTTACCAAAACATTCTAACTGCTTATCTTCTGCCAAATTAAGAGATAGCCAGGAAACTATTTAATTACTAGCTATTTGGAAAGTTTTTTTCTGTGCTTGTCTCATGGTAATGAGCCACATGTAAATGAATGCAAATAGATTGAAAACAAAGGATCTTGACCCTTGTAAAGAGATAGGATTAAACTCCTATTGGTATTACACAAATGCAAAATGTTGCACCTCTTTCTTTTAAAGTCTAAAGGCCCCTTGAAAATTCAACTTATTTTGGTAGACAGACATTTATGACAACAACAACAAATTGTTTGGATGAAAATAATTATATTAAATCAAAATTTTACCCGACATATTGGTATTTAGAGAAATAATAAATATTTTCTACAACATTTTTAGCACTTATCAGAAAAAGGAAGAAAAATTAGTGTTTTTTTTTAAATTAGATTACAGGAAACAAACTGCATAGATGCATCACGCTTTATTTTAAATTAAGCATTTAATTTGTTGAGCACTCTTGGAACCAAGTAATCTAATTTAATGTTTCAAAGTTTCATCATTCCTTCAAAATAAATGTCTTAATTTTTATACGTGTTTTAAGAAACATAGTTTCATTGTGATTGTTTAAAGATGGATGTAGACTAGGGAGGCAAGGGGTCAAATAATTTAATTAATTGGTTATTTTAAATTTTACCAATATTAGGGATAGTGAATCAGACAATAGAGACAAAGAGGTGGGGATGACAAAAAATATAAAAGGGGTGGCAGGAGATGGAACTCTCGCTCTCATAGACAAGTCACATGTCCTGAGGTAAGTAGCAGGAAGGCAGCACTTCCCACCCATCTGACTTGAGAACAAAGGGGAGTTGAAGAGACAAATTGCAGCAGGGGCTCAGGACTTGAGAGGCAGTACCTTCGCCCAGTGACAGTCTACAGAGCTGCAGACCTCACCAGGAGGGCAGTAAAGGACTCAAGGCATCTCATAGCACTGCTGGAAACTGTAACCTGGGAAGGTCAGATTGGGGACAGCATGAGTGAGATCATGCAGAGTCATACAAAGAGAAAAGGGACATGGACTGGAGGAGGGACTTAGGATTACCTACTTAAAATGCACAATAGACAAGCTTCAGTATTATAAGCATTGGGAGTTTTGTATGGGAATAAGAAGACGGATCAGTCATAGTCTGCTTCAGAGTTCACTGCACAAAGTTGAAATCTTAATGGGTAGTTGAAGGAAAAATGAATTCAATACAAAAGGTCAATGTTAAGAACTCAGTGGAAGAACTGAAGTTAAGAGAGTTTGGGAAGACTATTCTCTTGGCTTTGAGATCACAGTTTGCAGATGTGTTCCAAAGGTCAAGAAACTACTATGTCCAGCCATTTGCTGATGTTTTCTGATCAACTTCTCATCCAGCAAGAAATATATTGAAAATAGAGGGTGGCATCCAGTCTCAGAGCACTGTAGCACTGTCGTACCATTGTTCATCTATTTGCTCAAGCGGATACCAGGAACGTCTCCATTGTAAGACTTGTTGTTACTGTTTTTGGCATATCGATATTCGATATGTCAGCCTCAGAGATACTGCTAAAAAAATGTGTGTATGTAAGTCCCAAAGCAGAATTAGATACATATTTATTCAATAAAAATTCTAGTATATAGACTGTTTAAGTAATCTTTCTTTACTGAGCCACAATTTCTTCATTAGCAAAATAGGAACAACATTTATAAGGACTGCTATGGGTTAGCCATAGCTATTGCTCACTGAACAGATCTCTTACAGGTGAGGCAGAGTCAGCGGTGGGTCTCTGTGTTTGTTCATGATTCCCAGGTTCTTGAATATTTTCAAGGATTAAAATATTGAATAATAAAGACATTCAGACTCAGAGTTTGAAAGTAGAATACTATTTGCAGTAACTATTTGAAAAGTAGAAGAGAAAAGGAAAGGGGCTCTCCAAGTGGAGAGGAAGTTAGTCTAGGATTAAGTTAACTGTGGCTCCTTTTGTGAGATTTTTATAGGGAAACTGGATCTCTGTGTGATGGAGAATTCAGGGAATCTATGGGTGGTCAGGCTGGTTTGAGTCTGTCTGATCATCTGCCTCAGATATTGTCCATTATCTTTGTCTTCCTGTGAGCCTAAAGCCTGGGGCAGAATTTTACGATGGACAATTGTCAACTCCTGTTTATTAGAAAAAGTCTAGGAATTTACAAGGAGTGAAAAATATAGGATGGGTCCATCAAAAGTTGACTGTTCACAGCAGCTGGCAAGGGTAAACTGAGGCCTCCTCTTTTGTTTTTTTGGTTTTTGGGTCACACCCGGCAATGCACAGGGGTTACTCCTGGCTCATGCACTCAGAAATTTCTCCTGGCGGTGCTTGGGGGACCATATGGGATGCTGGGAATTGAACCCGGGTCGGTTGTGTGCAAGGCAAACGCCCTACCCGCTGTGCTATTGCTCCAGCCCTGAGGCCTCCTCTTTCACTACCATAAAGAACAGTTTCTTTAGAATTGACTTAGCTCCAGTCACTGCAAAAGTATAGTGACTTCTGCTTCTCTGTTGTCTTTTAAGTTTTTCTTAAGTGTGCTTCAGCAGCAGAATCCCATTCAGAACTATGTCTGTGAGATTCATGCTTCAGTTTTTCTCAAGTGAGAAGATATGGGTGTGGGAACGTAGCACTAACAGACTACATAGAAGAAAGTCTGTATTCAAAGAGCTCACAGTTGAGTCATAGTGGAGGCAGATAAAACTATTTTTTTTTCCTTTACTAAATGTTAAAAATTATGCAGAAAGAAAATCACAAGACCATCTCTTGTATCACTTCACTTGTCCTCGTTGATCTTTGATTTGCTCAAGCGGGAGCCAGTAATGTCTCCATTTGTCCCTGTCTCGTGCTAGTGCAGTCCAATGATATCTGCTTGCTCCAGGAACAGGAAGAGCCTCAAATCATTCATTCAGGGATTTGACGAAGAAATCTGACCATCTATTTGGTGGGCGGTAATGTGGTCTTCTGATGTCCCGTGAAATCCAGTCAGTAACAGCTCTAGTCCAGCGGTTGTCTCTGAATCGCATTACATGACCGGCCAATCTGATTTTTGATGCCTTGGCAAATGAGACAGCATCCCTGATTCTTGACCGTCGATGGAGGTCAGAACTCTGGATTCTTTCTCTCACTTGAGTGAGATGTGATACTCATAGCATAGCTCTTTCGATTCCTCTTTGGGAATAGTGATGAAATTAGGCACTATTGTGACAATAGTAGAGAATGGACATTTGCGAGAGAATAGTGGAGTGGGAAGGGAAGAGACCAACATGAGAATTAATCACTGTGTCACTGTATCACTGTCATCCTGTTGTTCATAGATTTGCTCAAGTGGGTGCCAGTAACATCTCTATTCGTCTCTTTTGCATGCTAGTGTAGCCTGATGATGTATTGGGGGCTCTTTCAGGGCCAGGGAAATGAGAACCATCGTTGTTACTGTTTTTGGCATATCAAATACTCCACAGGCTCTATATGCGGGCGGGATACTTCCCGAGCTCTCCAGAGAGATGGAGGCTTTTAGATTGAGAATTTCTCTTTTTCTGTAGGCTCAACATTCTGATGAGAAACCTTTGTTTAAACCTGGTCTAAAAGTTCCAAAACCACTTTAAACCTTTCAAATTGCTGGGTTGCATACTCTGACCTCTCGAGCACTAAAATGTTCAGAGGAGGGGCAGTCTTTATAATGCCATCCAGACAAATTGTAGTATTCTATACAATGGTATACAATTAAAAAGTGATAGTACTAATGGGTAACAGCATATTACATGTGTGTCCATAAAGTCACAAAAAATTTACAAAATACAAAGCCAAAATATACAAAAATTAGTAAATACATAATTTTATAAAATAAAGTACAATTATAGATGAAGATATTATAATGTAACATTTTTAATGTGAGGATTATTCATGAGGATTACAATGTTAGGATTATTTAATGTGTATTCGATATGCCAAAAATAGTAATGCCTAGTCTCACAATGGAGACGTTACTGGTGCCCGCTTGAGCAAATTGATGAACAATGAGACAACAGTGCTACCGTGCCAATGTGAGAATGGGTAAGGGAAATTGAATATAGTGAACTTCATGAGTATATTTTTATTTCTTAAGCTGAGTGGCAGGCATCTGGTGTTTATAACATGTCATAGCTTAAACATATTTATGCTAATTCTGATGACATACTTAGGACCTCTTGATTAATTAAAACCACAGATTTATAAAGCAGACCCTGATATATATAACATATCATGTTTAATTAATCTAAGTTGTAATTTTTCCTAGTTTGTTATTTTCAGAGGATCACTTAAAATATGCTGATCAGTTCTGAAAATTAATCGACAAAACTCACATTAATTCCTAATATTTATGTCACCCCCAAGTCCAAAATATTTAACAAGTCTATTCCATTAATGTTTTTCTAGGAAATCTTATTAGAGAGAAAACTTAAATTAAAAATAAAACCACACCTACGATAGATTTTAATTTTCTTACTTTCCTTTGTGTCTCAGTTCATGTACTTAGTAGAATCAAGAATTCTGATTATTATGACATCACTTGAGAGATGGACATTTTTAGTAGTATAGTATTTTAAGGAAGATTTTTGTAGTCTGTTTACTGTGGTATTTTGAACTAGTCCCAAGAACCAGATTAATTTATATGGTATTTATAGAATACTCTAGTGTATACTCAGATATATATAAATATAAATATATATTCATTTAGCTAATGGGTCACTTTGCTTAAGGATTCCCTTCCTGTTTGGGTAGTAAATTAGAATGCTCCTAGTAAGTTGCAGAAAAGTGAGAAAGCACCTCTCTAGATTCCTTTAGGTTCATTTGTACCTTAAACAAGGCAAATAGAGGAGACTGGCCTTATAAGTAGCCTCATTTTTGTCATTGTATATGCTCAAAGGGCTTTTACTTTCATTTAATCTCACAAACTACATCCAAAATTTTTATGTGACAATTGATATTTAGTTTGTTTAAATATGTTCCCTTTTTTTAAGTAGTAATGCATGTAACATAATTGATATGATACAAAGAATAAAGTAAATTTTATATGATTATTAATGTTGGTTACTAAAAGGAAATTTAATGAAAAAATATTTTAATTTTAGTACTCAATATAAATACAAATTTTTTTCCCCTACATTTAAACACAGAGTTGTTCATGATGATTTGTTAGAGGTATTTAATATTCTACCACCCATCTCACCACCTTTGTCACCATCCCTGCCCTCCCTAGCAAGCTGACAATAATTTCTTTTATATATATAAATAATTTTAATGGAACAATTTAATACTTACATAACACAGATTCATTATTTGACAAATTCCTAATGCCTTTTATGTTTCTTGACCTGTAAGGACTGTTAATGATTTGAAGTACAAAAATGCAAGTCTCAAAAATATTGAAATTGTTACTGACAACCTTTTTTTAACAAGGATTTGCTTTATTACACATTTGTTGGATATTAACCCTAAGTGCTTTAGGCTTTATCAGTGTATTTTCTCCTTTCCACCTCCTAGAGGAATTTATATTACCCTTGCTAGCATCCCTAACTTAGTTAAAGTTTATCTGTAATCTTTCCCTTGTATTTTACCTTGCATTGTCACAGTCCCCCATGTCAATCTCAATTGCTTGTAAAACAAAATTTTCTGGTAATTCTGAACTTGTTTTGATACTGCTTTGTATTTGAAGTGCTGTATATTTGTACTTGCTTTTCTGTTTCCTCTATAGCCTTTTTATACGTTACCATAGAGCAATGTTCTTTGGTTAAACACAGAAAGACCATTAATGCTATACTCCTAATATTTGGGAGTTGATTGACTCTGAAATATATCTGCTCCTGGGCATAATCACTTGGTCATAACTACTTGATTCAGGCTTCAGTTGCTGTAGTTCCTAATACCCCAAAGTGGAGGTCCTGCCGTGGGACTGGGATGGACCCAGGGCAAGTGACAAAACTACCCAGCAGTGAAATGGAACATTCTAGACAGCATAAATGCATGGTTTTCATGAAAACTGTTACAACCTAAGAGACAGGACCCCCTGGGGAAAGACTAGCTAAACTGACCTAAGAACTTAGTCTGGGATTTACAGTAAAAGCCTTGCTTGCACTCAGAGCCCAGACCACCAAGTGTTTAAAGCCTTGTTTGCTCTCAGCCCAAAAAACTAAGTGTTGGGATCTTTGTCTTTTACTGTGTTTATCCAAACTGATATCGATAACTCATACAATTAGAGGGAAACATAAAAGCAATACAATTGCCCCTGGGAGACAGTGTGTCTCCTTGTGTTGATCTCCCTAAAAGAATTTCCTCAGCCAAATGTTTATCTATGTAAATGACTATCACACTGGTCCTAACCTCAACCCTCCTTTAGATGTTCTATCTGCATTAAACCGGATATTTTCACCATCAGACTGTGGTCCCCAGCCTCCTTGTCTCCCTGTCTCTCTGTGTCTCTGATGGGGGTCCCTGGGGAGGTGGGCAAGTGGGGAGGCAGCTCAGGGCTACCGAACGAACACACGTGTCCAGCAGCAGCAGTGCTGAGGATCTTTTCTTTTTTGTGATTACACACACATTTACTTACTTTTTATAAAAGTTTCACTGTTCTTCTTTTAGGTTTTTGAGTCACACCTGCCAGTGCTCAGGGATCACTCCTAACAGAGGTCAGGGGACCAAATGGGGGCCAGGAGCAAGCAAGGGAGATGCCCTACCACCTATATTATCACTCCTGCCACTCAGTCTTCTTAACTACATAGCCCCATTTGCATGTGTAGAATAATAAATTTGTGTAATATAAACTAACCTAAACCTTTTGCACATATCAAAGACATTTTGATTGCTTTTTCTCTTTCTTGTTGTAGGATAGTTTCCCAGCACGATTTGGAGGAATTCATTTTGTTAACCAGCCCTGGTACATCCATGCACTATATACTGTGATCCGGCCTTTCCTAAAGGAGAAGACTCGGAAAAGGGTATTTATTCTTTCCTCTTATGTGCTTTCCTCTCCTGTATTTATTGATCTGTGATGTATACTGTGAGTATAATACTGGCTTTGGTAAAATATGCTTCTACATTGTACATAAATATTCAACTTTAAATTTTTAAAAAAATTTTAAATGACTTGATTAATTTTGAACAATATATCTGAAATATTTTATTAGCACTTCTGCTTTGTCAAAAATAGGGAAATCATTTTAGTACATTCATAACACACTAGTGTCTGCATAAAATTATAAAAATAACTATGACATTTCACTTTAATGTATATTTTTGAATATTGTGAATTAGATAGAGTTCATGCAATTGTATATTGATTGCTATGATACATTTTAGAAGAATGCTGTGTGGAAATTAAGAGACTTTTTGAATTCTAAAGTTTAATTTCATCTAAAAATTAGAATATTCAAAGTCTATTTAATTATTGATATGAGAATTTAGTACAGTGAATGGCATATGATAAATACTGACCACATTTATTACTTATTGCTAAACTAAATTAAAGTGCATTCTAATATGTAAGTCTGAAGAAAACAGAAAGCAATTACTTTTCTATTTTTAAAGGCTGAGAAAAATTTTAAGTCCTAAGATTGAAGTTATTTGCTTACTCATTATACAGCTATAAAATTTTATATCTTAGATATGAAGCAAAATCTACCAGCTCCACATTTAGAGTTATATTTACCACTATACTGGACCAATTTTCAAGGTATTACTTTAACAGAAAACTATGCTTCTAAATCTATGTGGAAGATTGTTTTCTGTGTTTTTCAATGAATAAACAGCCATTTCAGGTATTTTAGTGGCATAAGTGTCAGGTGAAGTAATTGCTAAATGTGTTTACATCAAATATCTGTGAAGAGAGGGTTTTTATATATAAATTTGTTAGAAGTGTTTCAATACCTGAAAAAGAATTCTGTAAGCTACTAAATCTGCATTTTAGGAAGTATTTCTATTATTTCATCAGAAATAAAGTTAATTTATAATTTACAATTCAGGAAGTGTGTGTGTGTGTGTGTGTGTGTGTGTGTGTGTGTGTGTGTGTGTATACTCGAGTTTTGTCTCTTCTTAAACAACAGAGACTATATTCCTTGGAATTTCCTAAATATCAATAGAATCAAAGGTGTCTTGTTAATGCCTTTGGATTCACCTAAGAGACAGATGAGAAACAAAGGAGGTCAGGGATTAAGAGGATTTGGGTACATCATTGTTTTTAAGGAAGACAGAGCAAAATACCTTCACCTCAGAGTCAACAACACTGAAATCATGAGATCCAAACTTTAACAACTGAAGTTCAAAAGGTGCCTATCAAGAGGGCAGGATGGGAGTGGGGTTGTGTGGAAAAGAACCTGGGAACAATGGTGAAGAGAAGTTGACACTGGTGGTGTTAGAATACTGTATGTCTAAAACTCAACAGTGACTAACTTTGTGCATCATGGCATTTTAATAAAACTAAAGAAAAAAAATTGGGCCGTGTTCCAAGAACAGATGACTGGTTAAAGAAACTTTGGTACATCTATACAATGGAATACTATGCATCTGTTAGAAAAGATGAAGCCATGAAATTTGCATATAAGTGAATCAACATGGAAAGGATCATGTTAAGGAAAATGAGTCAGAAAGAGAGAGACAGACATAGAAAGATTGCACTCATCTGTGGAATATAAAGTAACAAAATTGGAGACTAACACCCAAGGCTAGTAGAGATAAGGACCTGGAGCTCTGCTCCACAGCTTGGAAACTGGCCTCACATGCTGGGGAAAAAGGGCAGCTCAGATAAGAGAAGAGAACACCAAGTAAAGGATATTGGGAGAATCCGTTCGGGTTGAAAGATGGGTGCTGAAAGTAGACTATAGACCGAACATGATGGCCACTCAATACCTCTGTTGCAAACCACAACATCCCAAAGAAGAAAGAACAAAAGGGAATGCCCTGCTGAAGAGGTGGGGTGGGGTGGTGGGGGATGGGGTGGGAGTGGGGCGAGGGATACTGGGAATATTGTTGGAGGAGAATAGGCACTGCTGGAGGGATGGGTAAATGATCACTGACTGAAATGCAAACACAAAAGTTCATAAGTTTGTAACTACCTCGAGGTGATTCACTAATAAAACAACAACAACAAAAACAAAAAGTATAGGGCTATGTTGACAGTGGAGCCAAAATTGTGGTTAGGGGGTTGGAACTTTCACTCACACCCTAGACTTCAGGGAGAAGAAAATCTCAGGAGATCGGGTTTAATTTCTACGTGTAATTTAATACTCTTGTCTATATAAGGAAGCATCCACAAGAACCCAAAAGGAGACAATTTAGAAAATGGTAGGGATTAGGAGGAGGAAAACCGTGCACCTGCAGAGAGCAGGGAAGCCACATGGCCTTTATCCCTTGCACTGTGCATGTATTCCACCTGGCTCTTCTACGTTAACACCATGTATAATAAACCAGGAATTCAATAAATAAAGTTTTCAGGGCTTTGTGAAATGCCCAGCAAATAAATTTAACCCAAGTGTGGGATTCTGAAAACTGGTTTATATAACTAGTCTTTCAGAAGTATGGGTAGTCCTGAAATTGCTACTGGTGTCTGAAGTTATCTGTGTGGGTATGTGGGGAAAGATGGGAGGACAGTTTTGCAGGACTGAACCTTAGTATTCAGTTGCAGAACCTGGTGTCATAGTGTGGTAGGTAATGTCAGAATTAGGTTGAATTATAAAACAATCAGCGTAGGAAGTGGCTGGAGATTGCTTGGTGGTATGAGGAATTCACATACAAATTGGATAATGGGTCTTGGAACTCCTTCAAGACCTCATAAATAATAGTTTCAAACTTTGGGCTATTTAGGATCAGGTGATGATATAAAATACCTATTGATTTCCATAAAAATTTACTAGGGAATCTTTTTTTTTAGTCTTCATTCCATGCCACATGCTGATCTAAGTACATTACTTAGGTTAACCCATTTAATCCTTAGAAGTTAGGCTTCAGGCTAACTGTTGCTATTTTTCTTTTTTGATGGATAGAAAAATGAGGCATAGAAGGCTAAGCAATTACAGTAACTGTAATTCACTGAATTACAGTTAGAAGGTAGTAGAGCTGAATATGCATACATACAGGGAAGACAGTTCCAAGCAGAGGAATAGCAAAGGCTCAGGTCTTTATGAAGAAACATATCTGGTATATGTGATAAACAATAGAGGCCTGAAAGCTGGAGTTATTAGGGAAGGAATAGAGGAACTACCTTGTGTACCATGCAAATGCTTGCCTAAATCCTGGGTTTTCAATCAGTGATATGAAAAGTAACTGAAGGACTTTGAGTAAAGACTTGTTCTTGGCATGATAGACTTGACTTGTTTCTAACATGATTTTAGTATAAATCTGCTCCATTGAAAATGAATGAAGAGTTTCAAGTTGAAAAACAAGGAAAACTCCAGGTCTCAGAGCTTTTTGATTAATTTTGACAATTTTCACAATACCTTGAAGAAGCCATTGCTAATATTATTCAGATGGAAGTGAGGTATCTGACTTTTATCGTGTTAACTGAAACTTTGTGCTATGAAAATTTTAATATCTATTTATAATCAATGCACAATGTAAACCTACATTATTTCTTTTTTGATATTTTAGTGATTAAGTATGGTAGCATTATTCAAACACATTAAGGTTCAGTTGATATAAATATATGTTTTATGTTCTGTCAAAACCTCACATAAGTGGGATATGAGAGCGACTAATAAGCCCCATTACCAGCAGGTGTTTTTTTTTTTTTATATTAGTAAAGCTATGGTCAATATGTCTCAAAACTTCACTAAAAATTTGTGATATCACAAAATATGTAAAAATAATTAATAAAACAGTGGTTCTAGAACCTCGAAAAAATAAATCTATGTTCTGAAAAAATGGTAAGGGTAAAGCTAAGGAATAGATTCAAATCTTTTTTTGACAAACAAGCAAACAAAATACCTGATTATTCATTTTCTAACTTAAATCTCACAGAATCTCCAATATACTGGGCTGATGGGGGTGTCAACCTTAGGTGTTAGTGGGGACCTTTATTTTCACTGTCTCATCAGCACATGCAGTCTTTCATGCATAAACAAACATCTTTTTCTTCTTTTTTTTCATGGCAGCTTGGGCATCTTCAGCTTTCAGGAGAGTTTTAGTTCTTTGAGTTAAAACCTTTTTTCTGTACCTAAGTTATGAAACAAAACAGCTTTGCTGAAGTTAGAATCTAATGACTAATTTTCATCTTTGAGCTTAGTCATACTTCAGTTATCTTGTGATGGGCTTCTCATCATGCATTGTTGTTCCTCTCTAAAAAGAGGAAAGACGTTTTCCTACTAGTTGATACAAAATTCTACTTTTCTCAATACAATTGACTCTCTTTTCTATTCATTGCTGTTTTTCAAAAGTATTCAACTCTCTTCCTTTTCATTCCAAGAGACTTTCAATAATCTTGTTCATTGCATAATTTAATAAAATAGAAATGGATGCATTATTCAAACCAATTCATAGAATTGTATGGTATTCTGAATCAAAAGAGCACATGATAATCAGACTTCTTATATTAAAAAGAGGAAGAAAAAATATTTAAAGAGAACAATACAGTAAATCTTTAATTAAACTTGTTGAAACCAGGACTAGCTAAAAGTAAAATGTAAACATTAAATAAAAATTTGATGCATCTTTACCTATTTATTTGTGTGTGTTGGGCAAAACCCAGCTCAGGGCTTTTTCTGGCTTATGTTTAGTGATTACTTCTGGCAGTGCTCAGGGTGCCAGGGATTGAGACTGAGTCACTGCATGCAAGGCAAGTTCTTTATCCTCTGTCATATTTCTCTGGTCCAAATGGTGCCTCATTATTTTTCAGTGTAGAAATAAAGTCAAATTTTTGAACTTAACATTAGCACAGTGGGCAGGGTGTTTTATTATCATTTTATTATTCAATATTATCATTATCTAAGTATTACATTGTATGGTAATTACATTAAGTAATACATTAAAAGATCAGAGATACTGTAAGAAACATTAGGTGGGAAATGGAGCGAGTTTTCTATGTTGGGCAAGGTTGCAATATTTAAAATTTCACCAGGGAAGATATTCCCCAAAGAGGATTTTCAGCAAAGACTCCTACTAATGGGAAAGAGGGAACTTATGGAAATATCTGAAAACATAAAGAATAGCTATTTGCAAGTACCCTGGGATTAACACATTTATGACATGTTTCAATAGGAATCCAGTAGAAGAAGCTTGGTTTAGAGAACAGTCTTAGAATTTACTCTAAGGAAAAAATGAGAAGTCAATGGGGAGCTCTGAGCAGAGTAACAGTACTGAGTGATCTTTTGATGTGGTGAATCTGGTATTTGTTTGAGAATAGAGGTAGAAAATTAGGGTAAAAACATGAAAGTAGAGAGAGCAGTTAGTTAGTTATGTCATAATATTGTCAGAAGCATGATGACAGCTTGAGTTCAACTATAGTTGCAGAGTTTATCAGATACTTGCATTCAGGTTACAGTTTAAAGTTAGAAATTAAGATTTACTGTCAATTTAGATTATGGGATAAATTAAGGACAAGTCAAAGGATTAGGTTTGAGAATCTAGAAGAATAGTTGATCCCTAACCAATTTTGAAAATAGCTGGGTGATTATTTGAAGGGGACCATTATCAGCTCGATTTTGAACATGTGGAATTTGAGGTGCTAATCGACTTTTTAAAGGTAGAGATGAGAAGTGTAGAGTGAAAAATACCAATAGGGAGTTCAAAATATTTAAAGAGAACAATATAGTAAATCTTTAATTAAACTTGAACAGTCTGGATTCAAGACATAAATTTCCAGTGTAGGGATAATATTTGAAATCACTAGCAATAACACAGCGGTAGGGAGCTCGCCTTTCATGTGGCCGACCCATGTTCGATTCCTCTGCCCCTCTCAGAGAGCCCGGCAAGCTACCGAGAGTATCACGCCTTCACGGCAGAGCCTGGTAAGCTACCCGTGGCATATTGGATATGCCCAAAACAGTAACAATAAGGCTCACAATGAGAGACGTTACTGATGCCCACTCAAACAAATCGATGAGCAACGGGATGACAGTGACAGTGACAGTGACAAACTGAAAAAAAATTACTAGGAAGTAAGTACAGAGAAAAGAATAAATTCGAGATCCAAAACCTGAAGATCTCTGATATCAACGTATTGGGGAAACAAGGAGTAATTATCAATAGAGACTGATAAGAGATTATCTTTCAAAAGAAGAGGAAGAGATACTGGGAGAAAATGTTTTAGTGAGGAAAATCATCCACTATAGCTATAGTTACTGAGTATCCAAAAAATATTGAACTTGAATTCAAAATGATATTACTTAAGACTATTTATTTGCTTTAGTAGAAGGCAAATTCTATATAGGCTGGAATCTGGAGGTATAGGGCAAGAATATTTGGTTTAAAAATGTAAGTAATTTCTTTGATGAGTTCCTCAATAAAGGAAAGGAGAGAAATAGGAAATTAACTGTGGTGGAAGTAGCACCAGGAGAGGTTTTTTATATCAGTATATAGAAGCAGGGTGTCGAATAGTTTGAAAAATTTGTTCTCTGACTGGAAAACTCTAGTGAGAGAGATAATAAAATTGCTTTAGAAACATAACTGACTGGGAGACAGAGGATGAATTCTAGTACACAAGTGGAGAGGTTGCGGGTGTAGAGTGTATCCTTCCACTGTTCTAGGAGCAAAGGCACACATATGGACACAGATGCTGGTGGGTGGGTCTCATCTGGTGGTCCTATTTTTTTTTTTTCAGTGAAAGAGGAGAGAGTTGTTGAGGGAGGAAGTAACAGTGAAACAGTGATAGCAAAAAGAAAGAAAGGAAGTAGTTTGCTAGGATTACGTTTTTTTCCTCTCATGATTTATTGTAGTAAGTTTTCATAATTTGAAAGTGTTTTCTTTGTGAAAGAAACACATTTCCAAGGAAAGATTATATAATTAATGAAACAAAGTTTTATGTGCTAGAGCTTAACTTTTGGGCTAGGGGAGGAAAGGACAGAGATTAAAAAAAAATAAGAGAGATTTCTTGGACTGTTACTCTGCGAACAGGAGTATATAGTATGAAGGTCTGAAGTTTGCAGTTAATCTGCCATGTGACAGATGGCATTTACCACCTCTGTAGGCTAAACATAAGGCAACTGTTTACTCTGTCTGTTTTGACTAGGGATCTACTCTTGTCTTTTTTTATTTTTTCATAATTTGTTGAAATTACTTTTTTTTTTTTTTGGGTCACACCTGGCGATACACAGGGGTCACTCCTGGCTCTGCACTCAGGAATTACCCCTGGCGGTGCTCAGGGGACCATATGGGATGCTGGGAATCGAACCCGGGTCGGCCGCGTGCAAGGCAAACACCCTACCTGCTGTGCTATCGCTCCAGCCCCTGAAATTACTTTTTGATTGGTGATTTCTATCTCTCATTTTATTTGATTTTGTGGAGTGTATTTTGCTCTATATTTTCTTCAGTGTACTTTAAAAGTCTGAAAAATGCAAAGGTGAATGTGGTAGCAAATCCATCTCAAATGTAAAGTAAGAAATTATTTTAAGTCCCTTATAAACTGCAATTCTGATTTAAATATACTATGAATGTATTAATTGATCACAATGCTTTAACAAAGACTGATTTTTAGTTATGACATCAAAGGAAAGAAGAGGAAGGAGGGTGTGATTTTTTTTTGAGAAAAATATCAAGTATGTGGCATAAGTAATTCTTCAGTGTTTTATAAAGATATATGTAAATAGTAGTACCAGCAATTACTAAATACATACAACTTTGCAATTTCAATCCATTTATTCTAGAACATAAGTCTTTAGAACATGAAATTTAACTCAACCTTCATTATTATGAAGCTAATCTACTTTTATTTACATCCCAGTCTCACTCTCTGCAGTATAAAGTGGTAATTTAATGATTATAGTATCCTTTCTTGATGGATGATGAAGACAAGCCATGCTGGCAACAGCTTTTAGGCTTAACTTGGCTGGACTCTGTAATTGATCTGTCCCTTATGAGAAAGCTCTGTTTAACAGTTTTCATTCTGCACATCATCAACTCTGCTCAATTAACTAGGATCATGTTCAAATCAACATGCATAACAGGTTTTGCTTATATCCCTTATTATAACACTGGAAACCAATAATTCTCTCTAACCCAATGACTGTTTGACCATCTAGAAATTATTTAAAATCCCTGAGCCTAAGAGTGTTGCATGAGATACTAGGATAATATCAGCATAACGTGTTTCAGAGTAGGTGAAAAACTTTATCGTTTAACAGACATTTTCCTTTCCTCATTCCCTCACTGCTAGAGTGTATCACATTTATCCTCTTGTGTTTTCTCCATGCCTCTCTTGCCTTTGTAGATATTTTTGCATGGTAACAACCTGAATAGTCTACACCAGCTAATTCATCCTGAGATCCTGCCCTCTGAGTTTGGGGGAATGCTGCCCCCATATGACATGGGAACATGGGCAAGAACATTGCTAGACCACGAATATGATGATGACAGTGAATACAATGTGGATTCCTACAGCATGCCGATGAAGGAAGTAGAAAAGGAACTCTCTCCGAAGTCCATGAAGAGGTAATCTGGAGGTCACTGGGAAGTGGGCTGAGTCCAGGGAGAGGTTACTCCAAGTTTTAACTTCAAGTTTACATGTTCCTATGTAGGAAACTGGTGGCATTTTAAAGCTTTTCTTGCACCCTCATGAATTTTCTAGGAATTTTAACTAGAAGACAAAGTTATTGTGGTATTCTTAATTTAGTGTCATTCCAAATACACAGATTTTCTAGCAGAGACCGTAGCAGTCACCAAATCCCGTAGGTTTTCAAACTGAGGTAGAGTGTCTCAGGACAAACGGGCAGGGTGAGGACAGCAGCACCTACTCCATTTCCTAAACAGCTCTCCTCACTAGGCACTTTTTAAATGATTCTTGTGTAAGATTATTTTTTTGAAGAAAGGGATCCATGGCAAGCTCACACAGACATATGCACACGCTCAGTCTTCAAACGCTACATCAAACGCTTATGTTTCCTTTCTAGTATCTCTGCCAATTTTCTCTTTAAAGATCTAGCTTTTCCTGTGGTGAAACATTTGTATTTTTTGAGTTCTTTCATTTTGATAAAGTTCATCATAGCCTGACTTCCTGCTTTGGCTCGTACAGTATTGATGTGCCTGTTTTCTTTTCCATCCGCACGTGTCAGTGTGTAGAGGCAGGGCCTTAGTCTGGTAGTGATGGAAGTTTGGGCTGTTGCCAGTCTTGGACAAGTGGATAATCGGCTTAGTGATTGCACTGGATAGCAAAGCAGAAGAACCTAATCTGATTTCCCCGAAGATTTGAATAATGGTAACAAAGATTATATATTGGTTTTATTTTGTATCACAAAAATTAAGTTTCCTTGTCTTGCACATTTCTCCTCCCTGAGTTTAGGAAGGATCCAAGGTATCTGGCATGTCATCAGATACCCTGTCTTATATCCTTCTCAGTAAAAGGCCTTATTTATGGTGCTTTGGTCAATAGCCCTGACTTCCTCAGCAGGACTTCTATTCCTTGAGCCTGACTTCTTTCTTTCTCGCTGATGTTGCTATTTTTGTTGGTTGTGTGTGATGTCTTCCCCTTCCATGGTTCTCCATAAGTGTTTTAAGTTCTATGCTCCCTTAACGATAAGTTACTGGATAATCACTTGAGTGGATTGTTCAGTGCTAAAAGTTCTATTCAAAACCATTGTTAACATTTGAGTTGTGAATATCATATAGTGAATTTTGGGGGGCAGCAAATAATTATTTGATTAAATCTTCAGAATTTTGTAAAACAATTATTTTAAAAACAAATTTATTTGTAAAACAAATTTATAAAACAATTATTAAAATTAATTTTCTATAGATTTAGATATAGATCACTGTATCACTGTATCACTGTATCACTGTCATCCCATTGTTCATCGATTTGCTTGAGTGGGTGTCAATAACGTCTCCATTTGTCTTAGCCCTGAGATTTTAGCAGCCTCTCTTTACTCATCCTTCCCAATGGTGCCACATTGGTGGCTCTTTCAGGGTCAGGGGAATGAGACTCATCACTGTTACTATTTTTGGTATATTGAATATGCTGAGGTGAGGTTGCCAGGCTCTGCCATGTGGGCAGGATACTCTTGGGTAGCTTGCTGGGTTCTCTGAGAGGGAGAACTAGACAATAAGAGGCTGCGTGCTTCTGGAAACTTATTTTATAGTCTCTAGATCTTGACCGTTGATGGGGTTACACAGTGCCGGGGGGAAGTTTTTGGGTGTGACTGCCTACCTACTGGAAAAAGGAGGATCTGGGTGGAGGAGTCCCAGTCCTGATCTGAGCAGGCTTGGAGATCTCAGCCCTGGGTCCTGCACACCTGGGTTCCTCTGCTGGTTCCTTCATGCGTGAGGCTCATCTGAGCATGTAGAGATGGGCCTTGAGCATGGCTGTGGCTGGGCTCTGGAAGTCTTTGGCTTCTGGGGCTCTGCTCAGGTTGGGAGGGAAACTCAACCTGCCCCCCCTCTGAGGGGCCCCGGTGAAGACAGCCAGGTGTGGGGGCTATCTATAGATATCTTAATAAAAATTCTAATACAATAGTTAGCATTTACTATCATCTACTCTGTACTTATCATGAGCTCGACTCTTTCTAGGTGCCTTTCTTGTAACATTATTTTATAGGAACAGATCCCTGTTAAATGATACTACATTCCCAAAGTCACTGAATTGATATGTGGTGACTCAGGTTCAAATCCTTAGAGTATAGGATCTTTCATAAAATTAATAATCTATTTTCAGTGACAGGAAGACACAGAGTTGTCTCACTCTGGAAAGAACTATATAAGAATTTGGACACAAAGGTCTAGATAAAAGTTCTATGTTCTTATTCTGTGCCAGTTCTGTTTCTACTCTCCTTTATGCTCATTAATGTGACCCTCTAAGCACCTTTGTGTTCATGCCTTGTGCAACTTTATCTGGATTCCCACCACTGGTGTATGCTTGTTTGTTCTTCTTTCCCTACATGACTATGCAGACAATGAATTGATTAGTTTCAGTTCTCTCTATTTTTATTGACTATTATAAAATATATCGAATCAATTTCTCATCACATCATGGGTTATAAGATGCCCCATGATATGATCCTGCCTACTTTTTCCTCCTTCTAAATGAATCTACCATTTTTCTCCTCCTTTTACCTTTTAGAAACAACATTCTCTTTATTTTCTTTGTGCTTCTAAGGACATTTATTCTTGTGCCTGCTGTCTGTAATATTCGTTTTTTCTTTAAATGTATCTTTAAATGTTTGGTCACACTCAAAGGTTTATATCCTCAACAGGGTCATTTGATATTTCTTTTTAATTAGTACTACATACTTTTTCTTATCACCCATTTTTAATGATCTCTTTTATTTACTTCAGAATACTTCTAAGTCAAATGATGAGTTTATTTAATTTTATGTCCCCTTCCCGAGCAAGTTGTGCAGAGACTTTAATGGTTTTGTTGTACTTTTCCCCTTTGCATCCCCAGTGTATGGAGAGGGTCTGGCACAAAAGGTCTACCTACTAGATACCAGTTGAACAAATGAATGGAGTCTCTGATATCTTTCATGAACCCATAAAAGATTTACATTATCGAATGACATTTGATGCTATCACTACTTACATTTTATCTCCAGAATTCTGCTCTTGCTCTTTAGAGAACACTGACTGCATTTAGTGGTAGCTGTCATTGTCTCTGTTCTGTTGTTCAGCAACCAAAGTACATTCAGACTCATTGAGCTTCTTAAAACTACTAAATCCTTTTACTTGTATTTCTGTGCCCTTTTACTTTCTATTTCAGGGCACAGCTTTTTCTTCCAGACACATCATTTTAATTGACTAGCATCATCTTGTTAGATATGGCTTATTATAATCACCTTTTGAAGTCTTTTAGATTTTGATTTTCTTCTCCACTTAATTAAATCATTTTGTTCCCTGCAGATTTGGCTCACAGAATATTGACCTCTGATCCCAGAGTTCCTTGCTTCTGACAAGTGGACTGATTAGAATTTCAGATTATCTCTTGTTTGTGTAGGTTTTCTATCATTTGAAACTTTCATGGTTTTATTTGAAAACTTCTGAAGAAGACAAAAAAGTTGCTTCTCTTGGTCCTCATCTTTGTGTCATGGAGTAATGATTTCTTTCCATAAATAATGGGGAAAATGCAGCTTCTGACTTTCACTTTATGCCACATCTCTTCTGCTTTCTTCCAGATTTTAAAATTATCTTTAGATCAACATGGAAAATAACAGTTCTTTCATGAAAGAATTTAGGCTAATTCTTCCTTTGGGTAATTTTGCAGATGTGAAAAGAAGATTCTGACTTCACTGTGTAAATAAGTGAATATATGGAGGGATAATATAGTCATGCAGAGGAGAGAGAAAGTTTATTAGATTGTGTCTTCTTTATGTTCAGCACCTAGGATCGTGTTGGACATAAAATACTTACACGAGCAGCAATATTAATACTATTATGGAACAAAAGCTTCTGATTTAAAAAAACATTTTGACTTATTAAACATTGTTGTTACAAGTCAAACCTTATCTAAGGCTTTGCATTATTGTAACTTTTGCTTTTGTATAAAACTAATCAGTGGTTTTTATCTCCTTACTGATAAATAGACCTAGATGCAAAGATAAGTACTTTCCTCCACGTGTTACACAATTAAAAAGTGGTAATGATAGTATTACAACATAGGCAATATTAGAAATTATGTCACTTAACCCATCATTTACTATATGTCAAAATTGTGCTGGGATTATACTTGGCTCTATTGCTCTATTACATATGTGCTATGCAGATATTATTTCCTTCAACTTGAAGATAAGGGAACACAGTCTTTAAAAAATATATATATATATATATATATATATATATTTGCTATTTTTGGGTCACACCCGGCAATGCACAGGGTTACTCTTGGCTCTGCACTCAGGAATTACCCCTGGCAGTGCTCAGGGAACCATATGGGATACTGGGAATTGAACCTGGGTTGGCCTTGTGCAAGGCAAACACCCTATTCACTGCACTATCGCTCCAGCCCTTTTAAAAATATTTTTAAAGATTTTATTATTGAATAACTGTAAGATAGTTCTTTACAAAACTGTTCACAATTAGGTTTCAGTCATACAGTCTTTCAACACCCATTCCTCCAGCAGTGTAAATTCCCAGCACTAGTGTTCCCAGTTTCAGTTTCCCTCCCATCACCCCCCCCCCCACCCCAAGCCTGCCTGCCTCTATGGCAGGCACTTCTCTCTCTCTCTCTCTCTTTCTCTCTCTCTCTCTTTCTCCCTCCCTCTCCCTCTCCCTCTCCCCGCCTCCTTTTGGGCATTGTGATATGCAGTACAGATATTGAAAGACTATCCAGTATATCCTTTTACTTACTTTCAACACTCAGGTCTTGTCCAATGTGATCATCTCCAACTATTACTGTCATCTAAGGTAGCACAGTCTTAGCAGCTTAGTGGCTTTCTCCATAGTCCCAGATATAGTGAATAAGGGAATAGGTTCGGGGAATCGATTTTGTTCTGGTATCTTGCCCTTAAATGCCACGTTATAGCACAATATAGTAGAGACATAGTAAGTGAATAAAATAGTGAGAGATAAACAATTTAAAATTATTTGCTGTTATGGAAATATAAATGCCACTTGCTGCAGACTGTGGGGGCTGTGTGGAGACTGCTGAGTTAATGATAGCGCCTCCACGGAAACTGAAGCAGAGTAACGTTAGCAGTTATGATCCTGCGTGGATAAGAAAACAAAATCTTCAATGAAATACAGTCCTTAGGGCAACTAACTAACAAAACAATCTTGGCTGAAAATTTTTTTATTTTTTTGTTTTTATGGAGAAATTGTTCTGCATATGGAGCCAATATTCATTATCTAACAAATCTGCTATCTGTAGTGCCTGATAAAAGAAAATTTAGGCACCCAATTCCAGGAAGAACAATACACTGATCTAAGATCATTCATTAAAGTCATCATAGCCTCTGGATTTAAAACAAAATAGTTAAGAGAAATAAGAATTTAAAAGACGTTGAGGTATGAAGGTGTGAGTGATTGTGTTTCTATTAATTACGGTAGATGTTAAAATTGTATACCTTGCTGTGTTTGAAGAACTTTGTTTTCTATGTAAGCAATTAAATATTAGGATATAACTCAATTTTATACTACATATTTTGGGGGATTTTTTATATATTACCTGTAAATAATTGCTTTCTTTCTGAATTATGCAGGCAATGTAAGTCTATTATCAAGAATCCACTGGCATTTATTCTTCAATTTAGAGGCCAGGTTAACATCATTGTTCTTTATTTTCAATGCTTAGCACTGAATTTCTTTCAATTTGGAAACTACTGGTTAAGTCAAAATATTCATTCTGTACAATCTTTGTGATAAATATTGTATTTCCAGTAATGAGAGAAACTGTAAGTTTCCCTAGTTAACTCTAAAGATAGCGTGAAAATTATAATTGTTAAGTATTTTGTACAAGTGACTGCTTTGTTAAAATTTATTTTTCTGTACCTTTATATAGCCTCATTCTTTATCATTAATATGGAATGCAATGTAAAATGTCTTTCCTCTTTTCTCTATTCTTTTTCCTTTTCATTTTCCTTCTCATATGTCTCTTCCCCTTCTCTTGACACCTTTGAGTCATTTCCCTTAATGTAAGCATATGATGCCTATTATTGAGATAAAATAATGAAAATAGCTTAGAGAGCAAAGCCTTTTTTTTAGTACTTTCATCTTATTTTTTCATTCCCTCTTTAGAAATAAATTTGTGTTTATTTAAATGAGACAGTCAATTTATCAGTCAATCTTGAAATTATTTTTTTAGCAATTAGTTCCATTGCTGTTCTTTTCATTAGCATGTGCTGTTGTACTTTAGATTATAGCCTTTCTTTTTGAGAGTTAATGAGGTCTGCTTATGAGGCATATTGCCACAGCAATAGCCAATTGACTGGAATGCAGCAGCAGGGGAAAAATTCATTACCAGGGAGAGTTTTAGAAGGGCAGCTGTTTCTTTAATGCCATAGCTATTAAGATGGCAGCTTCCTGCCACAATAGTAGTATGTTTCATTGACTATTCTCCTTCTCAGTTTCATGTCATTTCCTCTTGCTAAGTTGAGATGTAATTCCCACCTGCTATCAAAGACACGTGTAAGAAGATTTTAAATTGTTTGCTTTCCTAATCATAAATAAGATTAGGCTGTCTGCTAAAATAAGAGGGATTTACTCCTTTTTAATTTCTCAAAGCATTCATGAAGCTTTCAAGAGTTTCATTCATTTCCATTATAATTAGATTTTTTTAAAGGAACACTTATTCAGATATTCTACTGGGTAATTAAACAACACATTCAATTTTTAATTTTTGTCTAATGTAATCATTAGTTAAAATATTATGATAAAAATCATATTTTTGTTGAATTTGTTCTATAAAGCCACATATAGGAATAAAGATGCCTATAATTTCTATTTTATTTCTTATAACAATAATTTCACTGCAATATTATTTTCCACTTGGAAATGTTCTGTTGAAATATATCTGTCTTGCACAATAACTTTTCTGTCTAAAAGAAAAGACTCCTTGGTGTTGAATTATTATATGCCTAAAACACAACTATTTGTAACTTTGCAAATCATAGATATTTAATAATTTTTTAAAAATATAAAAAGGAAAAGGAAAGAGACTTGCTGGATAATGCAGAGAATGTAAGTCTGTTATTGTCAAGAATCCATTGCTGCTCATTATTCTATTTAGATGTCAGAAGAAGTTGTTCCCTCATTCTGACACAAAATGCCAACTTAAGTATTTCTCTCTAAATGTACAGCTATTCTAGTTCATAAATTCCTTGATGAAGATGAAGATAATACTTATCCATGAGAGAAGAAATGGTAATGAAGGGAGTAAAGAGACAAAGAGGATGTGATTATTTGATAATATCACACTAACACTGACTTTGTCATTTACAGATCCCAATCGGTAGTGGATCCAACTGTACTAAAACACATGGATAAAAATGAGGAAGAAAATATGCAACCATTGCTCTCTCTAGATTGATAGCTTCTCTACACTCCCCGTGGATTAGAAATGGAAGGTACTAGATATCAGTCACAGGGACAACACTGTGGAGAAATTACCAGCTGGAAACGTATTTATTCATGTTAATGTAGCATGGAATATAATAAGGCATCAGACTTTTCCATTTGCCTGAACCATGGGTGCCCTGGTCTGAATTTGAAGAAAAAAATGTTTATTCTGTAAGTGCCAAGTTCTTTGTAAATACACTGTAATCTTCACATTTACTTTGTAAATTTTGGTAGTAACTTCACTTGGAAAAGACTGACTCCTAAGTCATATTATGCCAGTGAAATGAACTGTAACAAAAAATCAGAAAAGATACATAACTAATAAAAGCAAATTAAACATAGCCCTGTTTCCTATGAAGCCATATTTCTGCTATCATAGTGATTGTTTCATTGATTGTTTCTCGAAACTCTTGTCATCTTCTATTGTACTTTTAATGGGCACGGGGAACTAAATAATGGTAGAAAATTATTATAAAGGTGTACTTCCTATTTAATGATTTTCATTTCACGGAAAATGTGTCCTAGTGAATATCACTGGCCCTTCATTTTGGAGACAAAGAATGGTAGATGGAATTGTAAACTGAACATTTGAATTCTGATATGTTGTTTAATTTCTGGTGTCTTGTGGAAAAATGTTTCCCTAATTTAGTTGTGGGGTTCTGGAAGAGAGTGGGTTCTTTTTAAACTGCTGTCATCCTGTGTCTTTTATTTAAGACCTATTATATCTTTGTCTGAGCTACTTTTAGTATATTTTCCTCCAACAGTCTTTGACCAAGAGAAAGCAAACTCATCCTTGAATAGTGTTTTGGCAACTGACTTTGAACATAATGTTTAAAATTTACAGATAAGAAATTAATTTCTAATTCTTATGTATTGTTAGAAATATATGTATATGTATATACATAAAGCATATGTCTATGCATATGTGCATATAAATTTACACACATATTGATTGAAGTCTAATAACTCTACAATATTACTTGATTATGAAAAACATTATTGACACTCAGCAGATTTGGAAATCCCACAGATTATTATACAAGATGCTAATACTGGAAAATCATTTCCTCTAAAGTTGATAAAATTATGGTGAAATAGACTTTGTGTACCTATTTTAAGAAAATTCCAACTTAAGTTATTATGCAATCATGAGTCTGTGCCACTTTACTGAAGACTATCTTTTCTTCAAAAACATCTCGGTATAGCATAGTAGTATATGACTAAGTGTAATACATCTTTTCTCAAATTCAAGTTAATTATCATAGTGATTCTAAACATACACATTTTTTTTTTCAGAAAAAACTGATGCATTTAGAAGACATAAATAAAGTCTTCCAAGAGGCATCTTGAGATAGCATGTTATAGTTTAAATCTAGATTTTAAATTCTCACATATTTTGTTTACATTTCATAAAAGTTCTAGTTGTTTGTTTATAATTCATAAAAGTTCTAGTTGTAGAATGTTTTTAAAATTGTACTTTGCATTTCAAATCTCAATGTGTGAAAGCAAGATTCTACAACTTTTTAAAGTGATAAATTTTAGGATTAAAAATTCACCATAAAATATTCTCTGTACCAAAAAAGAATCTCAAGAAACACTTGAAAACCAAAAGAAATAAAAGTGTGTAATCTCCCTTATATATATATATATATATATATATATATGTATACATACATATATGTAAGCCAAAAGCCTCAAATACTGTAACTATAATTCAGCAGTTAAAATATTACAACAAAGATCATTATACCAATCCTCAGTATACTGATGAACTGTCTAATATTTAAAAATAGAGACCCATTAAAAAAGATAACCTCAAATCAACTACGAAAGACTACCAGGAATTCTTACAAATGTTCAGAAATTGGCTAAATTGTGATTAAAGAGAAACCTAACCATCGATGCATCTACTTTTTCTTTTAGCTTTCCTCACTCCTCTCCCCTCCCTTCTCCCCCCTCCCTCCCCTCCGTCCTCTACCCTCTTTTCTCTTCTCCTCCCCTGCTCTCCCCTGCCTTCTCCTCCCCTCCCCTCCCTTTCTGTTCCTTTCCCTTACTTCTTTTCTCTTCCCCTCCCCTCCTGTCCTTCCCTTCTCTTCTCTTTCCTGCCTGTCCCTTCCCTCCTCCCTCCTCTCCCCTCCTCTCCTCTCCTCTTTTTTTTTTTGCATACCCCACTTATATTTTATGGTTGTGGCATTTATATACTTTATAAGCAAGTATTATAAAATGAGATACCTTAGAATAAAATATAACAGTATAGAAGGGTGACTAATTTTTCATTCTAATTAATTTATTTTGATGCGCATCTTACTTTCATCAGATGACATTCAGTATACCCAACTTCTTTTCCCTAATATAAGGCAACAGTCATATATTAAAATAACTGAAATGATATTTACTGTGGATACCTGTGCAGTTAAAGTATCAGTCACACTGTCTCCTTACTGTATATTTAGAAACTTTGCACTGGCTCTATTGCTCTAATTTGTTCCTCTTGAAGTAAATAATTGAAAATCAAGTTTATTGTGTAAAATATTTTTAAATGAATGAAAGAATTACAGTGATGCCTTTTGAATTGCTATAAATATTTCATTCTTTGAGTAAATTCATTTTCTAGTAATACTATTCAAGTTACTTAGGCAGGGATAGTTGATGAAATTTATAAATTTATCTTTTAGCACCATATAATTTCCACTACTAAGGAGGAAATTATTCCCCTCTACTGAGATTTTCTGTGTCACATAGTATGTCTATTATTATATAACTTTGTGCTCTTTATAATTATGATGCTACACCCCCTTCTCTCCCTCCCTCCCTCTCTCTCTTTCTCTTTCTCTCTCTTTGTGTCATGCACACACATACTTTAATGAATCTGCATCTCTTGTGAGCAGATTTTTTCTACTCATCTTGTATCACAATTTGTGGACATCAAAGAATTATGAAATTAAACTGAAATAAACCAGTGGCCCATTTAATTTTCTTACTTTATCTGCTTCATCTACCATTTCTTAATGTATCTTCTTCCCTTCACTGTTTCAGGGGCAGCTTCTTCCAAAGCTGATTTGAAAATAAACTGCTTATCTTATGTTGTTTGTAGTATTTGCATACACTTTCTGATCGGTATTTTAAAGAAAGAGATTTTCATAAAAATGTAATCTAAGAAATATAAAGAAGTGCCTCTTTAAAAATAGAATAAAGCAGTGATACTAGAAAATGAACTTTATTTGTACTGTCTTACAAAATATAAATTTAGGCATCTATATTATTAGATAACATTAGATATATCCTGAGCACTGCAGGGGTGGAGGTCACTGGTGTTCCCCAAAATCACAAAGCCAGAGCAGCATGGCCACCACAAGCCCCAACATTGAAATATATCATTGATTGATTGAATATAACTAGAAGTAACTACCAAGCCCCTGATTCCTGCTTGGGAATTGTCCCAACACAAGATAGCTGTAAATACCACTTGAAGTAGGATATAAAGATTTGCTTTCAACTTTAAAGTAGTTATTGTGTGAGATCAATACAGTCCCAGGTATATGTTGCTCATATACCTAGAATTATGCCAAATAATACACAAGTATTAGACTTAACGCTAGCAAGATTTTGAAGTGGACACGCATGCTTCATCTTATTTCAGTTTGTCTAAAATTGTTTGTCTACATGCAGAGACATCACTTAAATCTTGTCATAAAAAAGCTTGTTTAATTTACAGGACTGAATGTACAAGAGAGCTAGGTTCTTGAACAGTGGTAACTAGGTCAAATTGTTATATTAAACATTTGAAGTTTCCATATCCTGGAGGGAAGTCTCTCATGCTTTCAGAAAATGGAGTTATGGATTTTGGGAAACACATTTATCACTCTTCGTGGAAAGACCCTTAATGGATAACATAATGTGTCTTCAGGAATAGAATGCTTTGTCTCTGCAAACAACATAAAGGTTTATGCATGTGTCTATGGTATTTTATATAGATATCATTAATCATATATTTATTGATATATATAGATATTTATATCTATACCTATATTTTCATATCTATATATATCAAGAAAACCTGCTGGTAGCTAGTGTGCTGTCTCAGTAGTAGAGTATTTGTTTTGCATGTGTGAGACCTTGAATTTGATCAATGATCACACACACATAATAAGGAAAGAAAGCAAGCAAAAAAAGAAAACTTGCTGGAGGGATGTATACACTCTTGTTGTTTATACAAAAAGCTCATTGGTCTAGCTGGTTGATAAGATCTCCTTTGCTCCTTCTCTTGTATTTCTTAAAAATTACTTGAAAAATTGCCATTAGCCATGAAGTGATTTCAGAATGATTTTAAATGCACAAGATGAAATGAACATTGTCTTATGATGACATTTAAATTTTAAGACATGTTACTTCACTTTTTTTCATGGCAATAAGCTAATAAGAGTATATTCCATCCTATATGTGATACAGTATATGAGATAATAGTTTTCAGGGTATGAGGTAATCGGAACATTCAGAACTTGGAAGTTCTACAAAATAATATTGGAACTAGGATAGCTTTGCTGAAAATGCACTGTATAATTATATTCAGTGTAAAAATGGATACCATTTTATAGTTGAAAGAAAAAAACCTTACTTTCAGTGTACTATTGGCACTGTTTAGAACATATTTGACAGACTAAATAAGTGCAAATACAAATGGGATTTTGACTTTGAAATATTATTCTCTCACAGCCTTCATGACAGAAAACATTTTTCACAAATTTTTGTTTTTACTTAAATCATCCATTGGTTAATCCCATAATTTATTATCATATGAAGTCTGGTCTGTGTGAAAATTGATTGTCCTGGATTGTAGGAAAATAAAGCAGCTATTCTGTAGGATCAAACACCCAAATCATACTATTTAAAAAATATTGCAAATTATATTGCTGAATTAAAAAGTGCTTTGAAACCAGATAAAAATAGGACATAAGTAATGTAAATACACTTAGGTATTAAATAGTGTATTTGTTTCAACATAAAAGTCATTTGCTCAGTTTTGACGCGGGTTCAATTTTTTTCAATGCAAATATTTTTGTCCAAAATGGTACCAGTGCTTTTATTTTGTCAAAATTATTTTTGTGGGAAATGAGAGGGACTTAGATTTAAATGAATATTTTTATCAGGGAGACAATACACCCAGCAGTGCTCAGAACTTACTTGTGACTCTGTACCCAAGGATCATTCCTGACAGTGCTGTGAGAGACCACATGTGGGTTCAAATTGGTGTGGCCATATGCAAGGAAAGCGCCTGAACCCTTCTACCGTCTTTCCAGATCCTGAAATGAACCTTAACAAAGCATCCTCATTAGAAATTACAATGTATTGATTCTAGTTATCATAGAAATTTGAAGAATGATCTTGTAAGTAATTCAGTTTTCCAGTTCTCGTACTCTTTTAAAAGGTTAATATAATTTAAAAAAATCTAAGTATTGTTTTCAAAATGACTATAACAGGACAAATGATATAAAAGGAAATCATAAAGGTTCTTGATAATAGTACATACTATATTATTTTGCTCAAATACTTTTGTTCTTTTAATAGAATTACTTATTGCAATACAGGATTATAAATTTTACACTTTTTTCCCCCTACAGCTATTGTTTTTAAATACCGAATAATGTTGAGCTTTATAATTCTGGATTTGTTGCATATTTAAAATGGAATTTCTAAAACATAATCTAAGCATGGAAAATAATATCTTGTTTATAGAGAAAATATAGTTAGCTTATTAGTTGTAGAATACCTGAAATATTCTGATATTTGTGTTTGGTCTTAAGGGGAACAATGCATTCATTTAATTAAAACTATATTTTTAATATTTATAACTTCTAGAAAAATTTTCAAAGGATACACCAAGTAAATACTCTAACTTAAAATTCTGAGTAAATACTCTAACTTAAAATTCAGTAAAATTATTAATGAATAAAACAATTTTCTATTTTAATATAAAATATTGGACAATCAATTGACCTAATTAGGCATTTTGATTATAAAACATTGATTCAAATAAATTCTACTAAAATAATTACTGTTAAAAATATTTAGTTAAAGTTTTTCAGCCTACTAAGAAAAGTTGCTCATTCAGTATGTAAGGGCTTGTCTCTGTGTATTTCACATATTCATCCTACTTGTGGATAAAAATCCATCTAATAAGGGAAAAGAAACTCAATTACATTGACCTATAACCCTCTCTGATAGATTGTATGACTCTCCTTAGCTCATACACAGACAATTTTCCTGAAAACAGCATTTGAAGTTATAAGAATTATTAATTGCTACTTGTTTCAAAAACCACATGGTGTTCAAGTGATTACAAAAATCATCCTGAGGGAAACCTACTTAGGTCAACTAGGGAAAGCACGAAAGGCCAAAGATACAGTCACCAAAAAGTTCACAGAAATGTATTATTCAATTGTAAATACTGAAAACTACTAAAAAGTACCTGGGATTTCTGAAATAAAGAGTTAAATACTTGATCAATAAAATGTGACCAGGGGAAAATGACAGTGTTCTGGTGTGGAATGTCTTCATACAACTACTTTATGAAAAAGGTAGTATTGAAATCTTTGATGGCAATTTCTCATACAAATTAAAATAAGTATGTTTCCATTCCTTTTTTCTAACTGAGATCATAAAAGGATCTGACAAAAACCATGAACACCTTTGGTTTTCAAGAAAAAAAATGCTCCATCACATAAACAGATATACACATATATAATTTACTCAATTGTACAGGAATTAAATATTTGCATGCTAATTTGTAAAATTTCCCCTAATAGGTAAAAGATATGATTGCAGAACTTATTGTGCCAGAAAATTTTTCTAGAGTTCATAAAGAAGATGATAATATCCTTCCTTTTGAATTCATATATAAAATTGTTTTATTTGAAAGTCCAGTGAACATCTCAGAATTAACATTAACAAAACCAGATATTAGTTCTTTCACTCTAAACTTGCTTCACTCTCGCCTTTTCAGCTCACATTTATCTGTAATCATCTTGACTCTGGGGCTTAAAGCTTTTGTGTTATCCTTTTTCCTTTCCAAACTCTCTCTCAGAACTAGCTATAATTAAGAAGCAAACTAATATGCATCCTTCAAAATATCTGTGCCCAGGGGCTGGAGCGATAGCACAGCGGGTAGGGCATCTGCCTTGCACGCGGCCAACACAGGTTCAATTCCCAGCATCCCATATGGTCTCCTGAGCACCGGCAGGGATAATTCCTGAGTGCAGAACCAGTAGTAACCCCTGTGCATCATTGGGTGTGACCCAAAAATAAAAAATAATAATAAAAAAAGACCCAAACTTTTAAAAAAATATCTGTGCCCAAAGTGTGACAAATATCTATGCTTCATCATTATCACTGTGACCAGAGACTATCATTTTCACCTAGTTTACTTATATGTGAGATCTTTTCTCCCTGTCTCTGCCTTTGAATTCTTATGGTAAATTTATAAATACAAAAATGGTGAATGAATGATGATAACTTGTCTCAAAACTCCCCATAGGTAAAATTTGTAATGGAATATGAACAGAGTTCATGTGAAGATTGTAAGCACCACTATAGCACAAGAGCATACTTTTTGACTGGGTTTGCATGCATAATGAAAGATTGTTTTGTCTTAAATCTAAAGTTCTATATGATATACCCACTCAGCCCTGCACCTCTGACCTTCAGTTTTCTAAAATAATCTCTTAGAAATATTTAATTTATTATTTTTTCTCTTGCCAGACTGAAATTATTATTTATCTAGGAATTTGCCAAGCATTCCACCACCTCAGAATTTTTGCACTTCTGTCCATCCTTCTATTTCCAGATATGGATATGTTTTACTACCTTATTTCTTTCCTATGTTTATTCAGATGTCACATTCTTAGAATTCTAGATTTTAGAAATCTAAATTTCTTATCTGAAATTACATGAGTTCTTCATTTTTCTCTTTTCTATTTTTTATCTGTAGAGCTTATAGCCTTCTAATACACATCTAATAATATATCTCACTTATTTTGTTTATTTTATACTTTTCCCTAGTATATGATAAACTCCACACAGACAGGGCCTTTAGTCTGTCTTGTTTGTTATTGTATTGCTAATGCTTTGAATGTTTCCTAGATTTTAATATAAAAAAGGGAGCCTGCATGGTGATTGTGGCTTGTTCCAGCAAGCTATAGTTAGCAATCTGTAGTACATATTTAAAAGAAGTTTTGTTGTTTCTTAATGGACACACCTTTTTGCTATTCATCTTGAAAGTGGAGAGTTCCCCGAACCCTGCTGATTATACTACCTTGAACCAAGAATTTATGCTTTCCCCAATCTGGTTTCTAGCCCAGCATAAAATTTTATAATGTTTAAGCATTATCTTTGAAATTTCCCTAAAATCACTTGGGTCTAAGAACATGTGCTTAGCTAATGTTTACACTGGAGATGTAACTTAATACCTCACATTAAAAAAATCACTTTAAAAGGTGGAGCAGGATGGGAAAAATTATTTTAAATTCAACACCATATAACTTGTTTCATTGATTATCTTCATTTACTTCTAATATTCAAAAATTCCAGATAATTACAAGATCAAAATTCCTCCATACTGGAGGGAGGATTAAGAAATTATGCCTATATAGTTTCTTCTACTGGAAAGGAAATAGTGAGTTGCAAGAGGGAAAGGAATTATTATCTCTTTGGAAGTAATTACGCAATGAATAAAGGAAGTGCTTTGCTAATTTTCTAAAATCTCCCCATGAACCAGAACTCTTGCTAACTAATTTATACTTGCTAAACTGTTCACTTAATTCCGTCTTTTTGGAAGGTTTTAGTTCTGTGACCAGATGACAGGAAATGCGCATGCTCATAGAGTCTGGCTTCCCATGGTTTCCTTTTCTATTTTAATGGCATCCATCATTTTTTTGATATTGCAATGAACATTTTTCTTTTTTATTTTGTATCTAGACTTTGTAATTTTGGTTTCCTACTTTAGAACTGTTTTTTTTTTCCTATAGCTTCAGTACTAAAATAGCTAGATATTGTTTTTATGTCATGTTTGTTTGGTTTTTATCCTTTCCAGCATCTTTCATTCTTACCAAATGTATAGTATTCCTTTCTGTCCACTACACTATTGTGCCTTTCATGGTGATCATTTAAATTTGAAATTCTAAAATCTCATACCAGATCTTCTATTAAGAAGACACTAAAATAAAGAATTAGTAGATGGTACTGAAGAAAGAATTATAACCTAAATAGTAAGAAAATGTTTTGATATTTGAAAATGTTTTCAGAAAACCACCCCAGTCTTTCATGATGAGCTTTGAGATCAGTTCTGTGGAATATTTGCAGTGCATTTGGGTTATATTTCTTGTTAATCAAACCAATATATGGCAATCAGGGTTAATGGATAGTTTAGAAAACTACTTTCTGTAGAAAGAGAATAAATGATCCTTGCTCAGGAAAAAAAAATTTCTTGTGTTACTACTAGATCCTTGACAGTCTGTTCAGTAGAAGCCATTTGCTTCTGCAACATGCTGTTTTGTCAGTCTTCAAGAATAGGTCTAGTAAACTTTTACAAATAAAGGGTACAAGTGCAAGTATACACAGTACATGGTATATCTTATTGTTTTTGTCATCCTATAAATTTGGTTACTTTTCATGAACCATTTTTATAATTAAATCCTAGGCATATATTCTTTGGTAAATTTTGTTACTCTACCCACTTTTGTATGAATTTAGAAATTTGACAAAACAGATCATTGTTTATTATATTCATAAGACCATCATATTTTTCTGTCTAGATTGTTTCATGCTTTTGTTTATTTCTGAAGATGAATAGAGTTCTGTTAAATAGAATGTCACTATGTAAAATTTAGATGCAGAAATGTGAATTTGCCTATATGCCCTTTCAATATTTCCATAATAAACAGAATTCCTGTAAATTTAGAAAATATATCATATTGTTATGAGTAATTTTTTCATGATACCATAAAGGCATAAAATTGACATTAGTTTTTTAAAGTATAAAATACATCAAAATGGTTTTTACACACATGTAAACATATAGCAATGTTACTTTGACCATATTGTTGATTTAAACAAATACATTTGATAATAACATTATTATAAATTCCAAATTACTGGAAAGTAATTTCTTGACATATAAAATCTTATAATGACAATACATGGCCATTTCAATTTTGAAGTGTCACTCCTGTAAAAGTAAATGATTTCATTTTAATTACTTTTATTTTTAATTATGAGTTTTTGGATTCTGGGGTCCTACCTGGCAATGCTCACGGCTGACTCCTGGTTCTGTCTTCTGGGTCACTTTTGGCAGTACTGGAGGGGACTAATATGGGATTCTAGGGATCAAACCAGGGTCCTCCCTGTGAACAGAAAATGCCTTAACTCCTGCACTATCTCGCCAGTCCTCATTTCATTTTTAACATTAGCATTTATTAGAGATAACTTACTCTGTCCCGGGCACTAGTTGTTCTTGGTTCTAGTTGTGTAGTAGTAAGTAGAACAAGTATTTAAGATTCAGAAAGTCACCTTCTTTTTTTTTTTTTTTTCCAGAAAGTCACCTTCTAATGGAGAGGATTTACAAAAAAAAAAAAATAAGAAATTGAAAATATTTTAATTAAAATTTTAAGAAAGGTTTTACTTACTGTCCTCAGTGTTATGTGATAAAGACAAGTTATATTGCACTCTTTCCTAATCTGCAATGTAGATGATAATTGTCCTAACAATATGAGATAGATTTTGTTATATGATTCTCTTGATACTCAGGACCCTTTTTCTTAGTGAAAAAAATAATCTCACTACAACCATATTTTTTGGGAGTAACTGTTACTAGTTAGTTCCTTTTAGTTGTGAATTGCAGATGCTAAAAGCAAATATAGCTTATGGTTGGTCTTTGATGGCCATCAGAGGTGGAGTTTTGCCCAAGTTTGTCCCTTTCATAATGAATTCCTTTCTTATTTGATTCTAAAATATAAACTGAAATATAACCTAATATAAACATTGACCTTCAGCAGAAATGACAGGATAAGCACATTCTTATACTTCACATAACTTACTCTTTGAATTTAGTCTGTTACTTTCACTTAAACACGGTAAGAACCATAAAATCCTTGATGTCTTGGATAGGTTTGGGTATAATTTGTGAAACATAGGCTGGGGAGTTCTGTTGTTTGTAGTTTCAGAAGTGCTAATTTAGGTAGTTTTAAAATAATTTTCTGACACTTTATAACATTCAGTGAGACGTTTTAAAATATTCTGAGAAAATTATCATGAGAAAGTCTCAGAGTATGTACATAGTAGAGGACACAATGTATATATATTTTATCTACGAGATGTCAAAATTAAGTGTCTTTTATGGGATAAGTGGGGAAAATCTAGCAATTTGTGTCTTAGAGAAATTTTAGAGTTTCTGGGGCTGGAGCAATAGCACAGCAAGTAGGGCGGTTGCCTTGCACGTGGCCAACCCGGGTTTGATTCCCAGCATCCCATATGGTCCCCAAGCACCGCCAGGAGTAACTCCTGAGTGCAGAGCCAGGAGTAACCCCTGTGCATCACTGGGTGTGACCCAAAAAGAAAAAAAAATAGAAACTAGAGTTTTCTGTTTATGTTCATGGAAAAAAAATTACTGAAGGTTATCTATATTTGGTGACTGCATGCCATGCTAATTAATGACCACAAAAACTGAGTGTCCTTTCATATACTAATTTTTATAAAGGACTGTCCCAGGCTATTAAAAACAGATTATTACATTTCTAAAAAAAAAAGAAATAGTATGGCCATATTGAAGTATCTTGTTTCTAGAATCAATATTCATACACCTCAGATTGCCTACTTTTGACTTATAAAGTTTTCATACATTTTTTTCCTTATTTATTATATCTAAATGGTACATACCAAACTATGATAGTTTAATTTATGGCTTTCATATGTTAGTGGGTATGTGAAACATAAAATTACATAGATGTCCATTATTTATATTTTGATATTACCTGGACCATAGAAATATTTCCTTGTGATACTGGGAGCTCATGACCTGATTTCCCACTCACAACGCCCATAGTTTGAGTACATTTAATGAAGTCTAATCTTTGTTCCCTATGATAGATACATTTATATACATTTAAAATTATACTATTTTCATTGTAGTTTTACTATCAGTTTTCATAGATTCATTAGAGCATATACCATCTTAAGTTGGGGGAAGAACTCTAGCAAAAGTTGAAAATTTTAGCCAGAAATAATAGAGAAAATATTTTTTTATAATTTATTTGCTGACCCATATTTGAAAGCATTTCACAAGTTCGAAGAATTCTAGACCATATATACTTTTTTGCCATGAAATTGATGTTATAAACATGCTTTAACAAAATTTTCTCAAGCAGTGGAAAAACATTAGATATTATCAATGACATAGAAAGCTCAGAAATTTGTGAGTGTACATACTTTTTACTTGAAATAATTATGAAATCGTTTGTCAATTTAACACCTCAGATTAAGAGAAAGCAGAACAAAACATTTATTAACACCGAAGTAAATGGGAAAAATAATTTATTAGTATCGCTCAGACCAACCAAAAGTCATCTCTGTTATTTCTTTGAGAATAATAGATGCTACAACTGAAGGATCATTTTAGCAATTAAGTAGCCCGTCATTTTAAAATAGCATCTAATGAAAAAATTTTAAAAAATATAAATAAATAAAATAGCATATAATGGTATATAAGAGGGACCTCTAAAGTCTGTCTTGTTAAAAATCACACAACAGTTCAAGGAAATGCTAGGATTAAAGCAAGGCTCAATCAGCCTGGCAATACTGTAGTTGCTTCAGTATCTTCCACCTTGTTCTATTGACACTTTATATTTTTCTATTAAACTCAATCTTTCTGTATATGACCCTATTTTTTTCTCCCCATGGTTATTTTGCTTAGAATTCTTTTTCAATATTTGATTAGATTAGATTAAAGTCTGCAAGGAGAGGCAATACCCTGGAAACAATATTAGACAAAAAAAGTCTAATCCACTGTTCTCAGCATGTCAGGATCTTAGAAATCAATAGATGGTGACATTAAGCCCAGTACTGTCAGATGAAGCTTTCAGCCTATGTCTAAGTCAAAGAAGCATCATTCCAGGAAGTGAACTATTGTGTACAGTAGACTGTGTTCCCTGCTTTAAAAGGAAAAACAGCTTTCTCTGTGCCCTTTTCACATCCCTTTGCAAATGTTCTTCAATTGGACAGTGGTCTGCAGAACACCTGGATTCAGTTTGATTCTTGGTTTTCCTCGCTATATTTAAGATTCCTTGCAATGATTTAAGAAAAATAGATGGTCAGATGTTGGAGAAGTTTACTGTCATCTCATATTGATTGCTCAGTATCTATGTGGTGCGGCTGAGAGCTGAGATATTGCTTAGGAAAAGCATTCCATGGGATGATTTAGGCATCTCCCCCTACTATGTTAATTTATGACAAGTGTTTTTTTATAGAATTTACTCTAGGAATTTTATAGGTAACAATATTGAACACATTGTCACTTTACAAGTTTTAAAAAATAGAGAGAAACATGGATCTTCTAAATTGGCTAATCCAAGCATACAAAAATATTTAATTCAGTTTAATTCAGTTCACTACACTGGAGCAAAAGGTTTTCTATCAGAATTTTTCTGAAATTATTTCAGCAATGCTAATGTTGAGTTTATAAAAAGATGATTTCAAGAGTTGCTTGGTCATTTTCAATTTACTTGACTTTTATTTTAATGTTATTATTTTTTAAAAAAATTAGTCACCGTAATTCACACTATTAACGGTAAGTTTCCATGAGTATGGTGTTCCAACCTCATAGCTTCCACCAAGTTTGACTCCTCTCCTCCATTATTATCTCAAGGTCCCCAACTCTGAATCCCAAACCCCCATCACCTTCCCCTATCTTGGTAATAGTAAGCTCAGTTCTGCAGACCATTCTCGAGGTGTTTTTTTTTTTTTTTGTGGGGGGGCATTTTTTATTCCCTTACCATGCCTCTTTTTTATCCCACAAATGAGAGATCATTTTGTATCTGTCCCTCACTTTCTGGCTGACTTTGATCAGCATAATAACTTTTAATTCCTTTACTTAACATTTCTTTCTTTCTTTCTTTTTTTTTTTTGCTTTTTGGGTCACACCAGGTGATACACAGGGGTTACTCCTGGCTCTGCACTCAGAAGTTACTTCCGGCGGTGTTCAGGTGACCATATGGGATGTTGGGAATCAAACCCGGGCTGGCTTCATGCAAGGCAAAATGCCCTACCCATTATGCTATAGCTCCAGGCCCCCTTTACTTAATTTTTGTTTGTTTGTTTTGTTTTGTTTCTTTTGTTTTGCTTTGTTTTGGGGTCACACGTGGCAATACACAAGGGTTACTCCTGGCTCATGCACTCAGGAATTACTCCTGGCGGTGCTCAGGTGACCATTTGGGATGCTGGGAATCAAACCCGGATTGGCTGCATGTTAGGTAAATGCCCTACCCACTGTGCTATCACTCCAGCCCCATCTTTACTTAACATTTAAACTAAATTTTATGACCTTTAAAGTAATGTGAAAAAAAAACACACTGCAAATATAAACATTAAAGGTCATACTCTCAAAATAATGCATTTAAAATATTGTAGCCTAAGTTGAGAACAATCTATATATTATATATCCTTTGTAAAAGTTTCCGATTAAAATCACTATAACTTTATAAATCAATATTATGATAAATCTTAAATATGCCAAATTTTTCAAAAAAATTACAATATTAAAGTCTCAGTAAAAAAGTTAAAATATTATCTCATAGTATTGAGGTGGAGAACTTTATAACTATGATTCAAACTCCAGACAACAAAAATAGATATATTTTGTTAAATGATGTTAAAGTTTTTCTACCTAAAAAGAAATCACATGAAAAGTAAAAAGACAAATTAAGAAACTTTTCAATTCATTCCAAAAATACAGTACTCAAATATATTAAAAGATTTCTAGAAACTTATAAGAAAAGGAAAATCCAATAGAAGGCAGCTGAGATGAACAGATGGTCAACAGAAAGAAAAATATGAAAATATGCTAAAATAAACTTAAAAGAAATAAAAATTTAAACTATGAAGTAATTTGATAACTGTCTCGTGTTCTAGGAGATTATGGGAAAACAAAGTACCTTACAGTGCTTTTAGAACAAAAATGATATTCCTTTTTATAAATCTACAAAAGAAGATTTATCTTGATTCTGCAACTGTATTTCTGGTAATTTATAATTCAAAATATTTTCATACATGAGAAATATTTCATAGTTATATTAAATTTTATTTTAATGTTAAATATTTTCCTAGGATATTCATAATTGTTTGCAAGAAGAAAAGGGTAGAAGATAAAACACGTTGAAATATATATAATATAGCCTATAGAAAGGGCACTACTAATGATTAGATACCATGAACCTAATTAAACCAGTATACTCAGAACAAAACATGAGAATATGCTTTTGAGATAGAAAGATATATATCATATAAAAACACTTTATATATTTATGTTTTGTATTGAAATATATGAAATGTATATACCTTTATAATATCTATACACTATTATGTATAAATATATATTTTGTGCATATTAATATAGAAAATATTTACCAAATTATGTAGGATGATCTCATATATTTGAAGATAAAGACAATTATATAGAATACTATGTTTAGTGTTCAAAAATGGGGAGGGAAAATTAAAGTGAATATTTATTTTATATTAAGAAAGTGTATAAAGACAAAATAACTAATGACATTAGTTGCATTGTTTGTGTGCATTAGGGAATTTGAAAATTGAGTGTCTTGGCAAAGGTGTTAATAAATTTTAAAACCTTTCTACTTTTTAATTGTTGAAATTTTAAATGTATTATTTATTTAAAATAAAATAAAAATTTAAGAAATGTTATTACCGTATACTATTAGATATTACTAACAGTTAAACATTTACAGTATATATGTATTATCATAACAATAGAAAGATCACTCATTAATCTGCAACTCAGCCTAACTCTAGACCTCTGTCACTTTTCCACATGAGTCCCTTTTATTTCTTCTTAAAAACAGCTAAAACAAATTATGCTAACTAAATTATTTTCCAAGAGTTTTGTACCTATGTATTTATCTCTTAATAATATAGCATTGCAAACTGTTCATGTAAGACTGGATTATCTCTTATTTGTATATTTGGCAAAGCTCAATTAATAATATCTGAAATGTGTATCTTTACTATGGGAATATGTGGAATATGTAAGCCTTTCATTTTAATTCCCCAGTGATTTGAGGACTTTTGTTGTGATTTTTATTTCCTAATTGAGTTGGTGTTGATTATACTTATTTTTTTATGAAGAGTTGAACATTTTCATGCAGTTAGTAAATTTGCTCACATAACATTTATATTAAGCTTTACCTTTACATATGCTGCCTTTGTATTTGTCTTCATGTTTTACTCTTCAAATAGTATGTCATTTCTTTTTGAACAACTCCTAGCTGTGCTGAGGGATTACTCCTGGCTCTGTGCTCAGGTATCACAGTTGGAAGTACTGAGGAAACCATATGCAGTGCTGGGATTGAACCCTGGTCAGCTGCATGCAAGGCAAGAGCCTTATCCACTCTATAATCTGGTCCATTGTTTCCTGCTTCACTTATTTTACTATAATTTACTTTGCTCTTTTCATATGTAATTTAATATATTTTGTAAATATAAATATCACTATTTTTTCTTTTATTCAATCATCATGAGATAGAGTTACAAAGCTGTTCATGATCAGGTTTCAGTCATACATTCTGATACCCATCCCTCCACCAGTGTATTTCCCACCACCAATGTCCCCAGTTTCCCTATGCCCACTTTCCACCCCCAGTCTGCCTCTCTCTCTTTCTCTCTCTCTCTCTGTCTCTCTGTCTCTGTCTCTGTCTCTCTTTCTCTCATTTTGGGCATTGTGATTTGCTATACATATACTAAGAGGTTATTATGTTTGTACCTACTTTCAACACCAGGCACAAAATTCAAATTAGAATGGATTAAAATGGGTTTAAGGCCTCAATAAAACTTTACGAAAAAAAAAAAAAACACACCTTCCAACACACCAAAAAATGAGGAGAAGAAATTAATAGAAACTTCTTCAAAGTAGAAATACAAATGGCTTAAAGGCACATGAAAAAGTTCTCTACATTATTAATTATCAGAGAGATGCAAATCAAACAGCAGTGAGATATCATCTCACACCACAGAGACTGGCACACATCAAAAAGAACAAGAACAATCAGTGTTGGTGTGGATGCAGGGAGAAAGAGACTCTCATTCATTGTTGGTGGGAATGCCGACTTGTTTGTCCAGCCTTTTTTGTAGAAAAATATGGATATTCCTCAAAAAAACTAAAATTTGAGCTTCCATATGACTCAGCAATACCACTTCTGGGAATATGCCTTGTGGTACAAAAACACACAGCAGTAATGCCATCTGCACTTCTATGTTCTTTGCAGCAATATTCACATCAGCCAGAATCTGGAAACAATTGGGTGCCCGAGAACTGGTGATTGAATAAAAATGCTATGGCACATCTACATAATGGAATACTACTCAGCTGTTTGGAAAAATGAAGTAATGATATTTGCTTATAAATGGATGGGTGTGAAGAGTATCTTGCTGAGGGAAATAAGTCAGGAAAAGAGAGACAGACATAAAATGATTGCACTTGGGGCTGGAGCGATAGTGCAGCGGGTAGGGCGTTTGCCTTGCACGCAGTCGACCTGGGTTCGATTCCCAGCATCCCATATGGTCCCCTGAGCACCGCCAGGAGTGATTCCTGAGTGCAAAGCCAGGAATAACCCCTGTGCATTGCCAGGTGTGACCCAAAAAGAAAAAAAAATGATTGCACTAATTTGTGGGACACACAAAATCATACTATGAGACTAATACCCAAGGACAGCACAAGCATGAGCCAGGATTGGGCCATGGTGGGAAGCCTGCCTCCATTACTGGCAGAGATGGCAGTTGGATAGAGAAGAAACCACTGTGGCAATGTTAGTTGAGAATGAACACTCTCAATATAAATTTTAACTCTGGATTCTAAGCTATATTGTCCTGTCACTGTCACTGTCATCCCATTGCTCATTGATTTGCTCGAGTGGGCACCTGTAACGCCTCCATTGTGAGACTTGTTGTTACTGTTTTTGGCATATTGAATACTCCACGGGTAGCTTGCCAGGCTCTGCTGTGCGGTCGAGATACTCTCAGTAGCTTGCCAGGCTCTTCGAGAGGGGTGGAAGAATCGAGCCCAGGTCAGCCATGTGCAAGGCGAATGCCCCACCTGCTTCAGCCCATATTGTCCTATTTTTCTAATATTATACATTTTTAAGTTATGGATATTTCCTTTACTGAGTGATTTCTTCCTCTCACACCAAATATTGTATATTTTTTATATCAAACTAATCTTTAATGTTTGTGGTATTGATTTCATCTGCTGCCTATGTTCTCATTAGCATTATTTATAATGCTTTGCTGAGATTGTGAATGCACAGAAATTGTTTAATATGAATTTGCTCATTTCTACTGCATTTTTTCTTTTCAGATATTCACATAACAGAGATTAAATCCTTTGTTTTTGTAGGGAGGTGTGTTATGGCAATCAAAGGATTCAAAAGAGATTTTTCTCTAATTACGTATTTAAAATATCCAGTTCATCCCCAGTTTCTTACTAAAATCATTTTACCCTTTTCAGTGGTGGACTGCAATCAAAGGTAATTTCTTGTAAGACTTGCTGTTTGTAGACTAATACAATTCACTCAGATTTAAATATAACTTCCAGGTGGCTGGAACAATGTACAGCAGCTAGAGCGTTTGCCTTGCACTCGGCAGACGTGTAGAGTCAGGAGTAAGTCCTGAGTATTGCATAGTTTACCTCATCCTACCCCTTCCAACCACTTCCCCACCTCATCAACAAAAACAAAAATATAACTTTTATATTCCTAAATCTCTCATTGCAGCTACATTTCAAAATGATTCCAATAATGAAGATGTTACAAAGTGGTTTAAATGAGTAGTTTATTTTCCTTACCACTCTGGAAGTTAAAAGTTCAAGATCAAGGTGTCAGTATGTTGTCTCCACCCCTGCCTGCACCCCACTCCCACCGCAGTGCTCACTCTGCCTGCACCCGTCTCTCCTTTCTCTATCCCCATGTGGTCTTTCCTTTGTGGGAGAGAATCCCTCACATTTCTCTATGTCCAAATTTCTTCTTATAAGTACCCACCTAATGCCTTTATTTTGATATCTTTTAAAAAGTTTCTCTTCAATTGCTGGGAAAAATGGATAGCTACCTGCAAAAAAATGAACTCTGACCTCTGTCTCATGCCAGGCACAAAAGTCAGATCAAAGTGGATTAAAGACCTCAATATCAGATATGAACCTAAGGTTCATAGAAGAAAAATGTAGGTAGAACTCTCCATGACATTGAAGCTAAAAGCATCCTTAAGGACGAAACAGCACTGACCATGCAAGTGGAAGCAAACATAAACAAATGGGACTACATCAAACTAAGAAGCTTCTGCACTTCAAAAGAAACAGTGACCAAAATACAGAAAGAGCCCACAGAATGGGAAAGAATATTTACCCAATACTCATCTGATAAGGGATTAATATCAAGAATATACAAGACACTAGTAGAATTGTATAAGAAAAAACCTCCAACCCCATCAGAAAATGGGGAGAAGAAATGAACAGAAGTTTCCTCAAAAAAGAAATACAAATGGCCAAAAGTCACATGAAAAACTGCTCTACAGTGCTAGTCATCAGGGAGATGCAAATCAAAACAACAATGAGATATCTCACACCACAGAGACTGGCGCACACTTTCAAAAGAACAAAAGCAACAAGTGCTGGCGTGGATGTGGGGAAAAAGGAACGCTCTTTCACACTGTTGGTGGGAATGCCGACTGGGCCAGCCTTTCTGGAAAACAATATGGACATTCTTTCAAAAACTAGAAATTGAGCTTCCATATGATCCCGCAATACCACTTCTGGGAATATATCCCAAGGATGCAAAAAAGCACAGTAGAAATGACATCTGTACCTATATGTTCATTGCAGCACTGTTCACAATAGCCAAAATATGGAAACAACCCGAGTGCCCTAAAACAGATGACTGGTTAAAGAAACTTTGGTACATCTACACAATGGAATACTATGCAGCTGTTAGGAGAGATGAAGTCATGAATTTTGATTATAAATGGATAAACATGGAGAGTATCATGCTAAGTGAAATGAGTCAGAAAGAGAGGGACAGACAGAGAAGGACTGCGCTCATTAGTGGAGTATAAAATAACATCACATGAGACTGACACCCAAGGACAGTAGACACAAGGGCCAGGGGGATTGCCCCATAGCTGGAAGTCTGCTTCATGAAGACAGATGGAATAGAGAAGGGATCACTAAGAAAATGATGGCTGGAGGAATCAGTTGGGATGGGAGATGCATGCCAAAAGTAGATAATGGACCAAACATGATGACCTCTCAGTGTCTGTGTTGCAAGCTATAATGCTCAAAAGTAGAGAGAGAGAGTATGGAGAATATTGTCTGTCTTAGAGGCAGGGGGAGGGTGGGAAAGGGGGGTATACCCAGGACATTGGTGGTGGGGAATGTGCACTGGTGGAGGGATGTGTGTTTGATCATTGTAAGATTGTAACCCAAACAAGAAAGCTTGTGACTATCTCATGATGATTCAATAAAGTTAAAAAAATTAAAAAACCAAACCAAAACAAAAAGTTTCTCTTCAAATATAGTCACAGTCTCACATGGTATAGAACAGGGATTCAGCAAGTGAATTTAAAACATAGCATCCTAAATTACACATATTCTGAGTTCCTCAGCCTAAATGATAAAATATCATTTGAAAACAAAGATAACCTTTCTCATATCAGAGATTTATATTAGAGGTATACTTTATCCCAAGGTACTTTGAGGTTGCCATTGATAAATAACTTCTTAAGTTCCTGGTAATAGAAAAAGTGTAGCATTTATTTTGGCCCTTAAAAGATTAATTTCTAGAAACTATGTATTATAAAAGTAGAAAAATGTAAGAAAACTTTTCCAGTAAGTTATTATTTAATTAACGTATTTTGCTTTAGGGTAAAACCCAGTGGTGCTCAGGGCTTATTCCTGGCTTTTTGCTAAGGGATATCTCTTGGAGGTGCTCATGGGACCATATGTAGTATCCAGGTTTGAAACTGGGTTGGCAGTGTGCAAAATGAATAATCTACCTGCTGTAAAATTTCTCTGGCCCATGATTTATTATCTATCAATAACCAAAATTTCTCAGAACACATATAATCTCTATTCAATGTAGAGTAAAAATATTGGGAAAAATCTTTTGTTCTCTTCTTTCACAGAATAGATCTATCTCATAAAAATAAAGGTAAAACATCAGAAGCATTTGAGCACTGACTTATACCCTTATTCCATTAAGTTTTGTACATATATTGGTTTCATTTGTCTGGATACCATGTAGCATACTATTTATTACTTTAGAAGATGCAGAAAAAATAAGATGATGAACAAAATTTTAAAAACAGTAAAAACAAAGCTGACCTTTACTTGCTGATGAATTGTATGCCATCTACCTGTTTCTCAAGAGAAAACAGGATCAGGAGTTTTGAAAGAAAAGGTAAGTAAAAATGGGGAGATGAAGAGACATACAAAATAAATTGTGTTTGATTTAAAAATTTTCCTTGTAGATAAACCTTTCTAAAATGAAAAGTGAGAAATTACAGAGAAGGAGTAACTTGATGCTGTCTAGTGTTAGGTAAGTGGTATTAGGTCTAGATAGCTGAGAAACTGTTCAGAGAAATTATCTAGATGGGACACCAAAATATTATTGAAACAATTTGGAAGTATTTACATTGTTCTCCTTCTACCCTTAAGTGGTACAAACAAGCAACACTTCTTGTTAGTACAATTATTTCAGTTATTTATTTATTTTTTCACTTTTTTATGACAGCAGAAAATTGGCAGTCATTCATACTCAGATAAAATACTGAAAATAAATAATTCATGATGCAGTTTTGTTTATAGGAAATTAATCTGAATTCTAAACCTCTTGCTATACCTCCAACATGATTTCTGAATAAGAAAAATTATAAAATGTTGAAGAGAAAATAGAAACTATAGAACATGAAATTATTATTTAAGAATGTAAATTGCTTTTGCACAATTAAAGGAAACTATAAATCTATATAGTACATGATATTTATTAACATGAAAACAAGACATTAATTTACAGAAATTCTTATAAATAACAAAATAACTAGAATTATTCCAATATTTTCAAAACATTTTAAATGCATGCCTGAACAAATAAGAAAATTAAGAAAATTGTTAAGATAAAGTGAGAGCATTGTAGCACTCGCATTATTCTGGATGCTGAGTTCTGTGCAGTAGAGATGTTGGGAAGTGGGTGTAGCTGGTTGCTATTCTACTTTTCTAGTGTTTTTAAAGCTTAATGTGGATTTTTGGTTCAGGAATGTTATGGAAAATCATAAATAAAAGCAGTACTATGCTACCAACCCCCAGTCCCTGAGGAATATATTCTTATTTTAAAAAGTAGAATTGCTATTCTACTAGGGCAGCTGATCTTCTCAAAAAATCTAATAGGTATTTATCTGGGCCTTTGTCAGGAAAGGAAGAGTATTTCCCCTGAGAATACATAACCATGTACTGTTATAATACCAATTTACAGTGACCACAGAGGTTCAGAAAACGATCATGTGAAATAAAACTTAAAAAGAAATTTTAGATAACTGCACAGATGCAGTGACTACACAACTACACTGATGGACATTTCAAACCCATCTTTCTCAGGATTTTCATATACTAAGGACTCTTAAGGACAATTTGATAATACAAACTAAGTCCCCAGACACAGTATAACCAATGGTGGAATGGACTCTATTGTGTAATCTCTGGGCGGGGGTGTCTAAGGGAAGCACCGGCTGCTCTCCCTCTCACTGCCCACAATAAGTGGAATTAGACCACTCCCCCACCGGGGGCAGCCCAGGGCATGGGGCAGATGAAGGAGGAAATGAGGGCCAAGCCAGTTGATGATCAGTTGCCGTTTATTCCATTCTCCCCACCCGCCTATTCCAGTCTCACTAAGCTCCCCATTCTAGTCTCACACTGCCCCTCATTCCCATCTCCTCCTGTCTCTCCTACTCATCTCTCTGCACTCCCTCTCGCAGCTGCGTCTCTCTCTTCTCTCCGTGCACCTTCATTCTTTCCCTACATTCTTCTCCCTCTGTCCTTCTTGCTATTCTCCCCACGCTCCATCTTGCTGTCCTGGTCTCTCTCTCATCTTGTCTCTCTCCAACTCCCTATAGTGGGGGTAGTCACCACACCCCATCCAGTAGCGAAATCAACATAAGAAAGCCCTTCCTTTGCTCATGGACAAAATACCACTTTAGGTGTTTTGCTCCTTTCCTAAGTCCAATAACTTAATTAATATCTTAATTCTACTTCTTAGTATTAGTTATTTTGTATGGACACAGTAAAAGTTACATTGAGCTTGTAAGGTGACTCTCCTGGGGACATTTCACCAGATTCAGACTATAGTGCTCAGGCCGGATTAATCATTCCTAACCTTAGCAGTGTCCAAATCTAGTTATTGCGTTTTGGATCATGGCAGCATTTGTCTATGACCAAGCTCTTAACTTATAATTAAGCATTATGGCACTTTGGCCAGGCCCATTTTGATGCCAGTGTAATACATAGCTTATGGCCTGCCCTGGCCCGTCCAGTCTGTCGTTGGGACCTTGCTTTTGAGGTGCTAGGAAGTAAGGGCAACTGAGATTTGGTTCGAAAGAATAGATGCCCCAGAGGCAATATTATCTGTAGTCAATTTACTCCTATGCTACAAAAGCATAGCATAAATTGTCTTCTTGTGCCCATACAAAAAGGAACTTGTTCTGAATTAACTATGCAAAGGACTTAAGGAGAGGAGAAAAACAATATTTACAAGTCAACAGAGCACAAAGAAAGAGGTTACAAGGAAACACAGAGGAATGGGAGCACTGTGATGAGAGTAACCCAATAAACCTAAGCTCCCTGCAGCAAGGTGAAAAGGATAAACCAAAGATATAAAAATATTAGAACTATTAGAAATCATAAAATCAGTAAGTGTACTCACCAATTTAAATTAATTATGAGTAATAGAATCACATTTTTAAAAATTGAAAATTTAAAAGTCAGAATAAAAATGCAGATAAATATTTTAATATCAGGATAAAACTGACTAAGCGACTAGAACCAACTAGATCCCGTTGCTCATCGATTTGTTCGAGCAGGCACCAGTAACATCTCTCATCGTGAGACTTATTGTTACTGTTTTTGGCATATCGAATACACCACGGGTAGCTTGCCAGACTCTGCCGTGCGGGCATGATACTCTCAGTAGCTTGCTGGGCTGTCTGAGAGGGGCAGAAGAATCAAATACGGGTCGGCCGCGTGAAAGGTGAATGCCCTACCACTGTGCTATCGCTCCAGCCCTCAGGATAGAAAAAGGACCTATTATTCATTTTTCAAATAATTACAAAAGCATCATCTTCCACATGGTCTAGTGGTCAGGATTTCTGGTTTTCAAATAATTGTAAAGGGAAAATATGATTTGTTTATATAAAAATTGAAATTCTCTGTACAGTAAAATATACCATAAACAAATCTATGATGGACTAGATACTAGCAAAACATAGCTGCAATGAATATATTCAATGAAGAAAATTATATATATATATGTAGAGCTCCAGAAATATCAATGATAAAATGTGAGATAGCATGGTAGAAAAATAAGCAAGTTACTTTTAAGAAAGAAAAGAACCTAAATTGCAAATAAACTTGCAAAAGATACTTATCTGAGATTAGAAAAGTGTCAATTAAAATAACACAAAATTAACATAAGATATTCAAGATTTGAGAAAATATTTTATAACACCAAATTTGGGTGAAGGTGTAACTGAAATATAATAAATGCTACCATTTGTAAGCTATTTGTCTATGATTCCCAAAGTTGGAGATATGAATTCTTTTATTTTCAGGAGCATATTCTTGATGAAGCTCAGGATATACTGATCCATGATATGACATCGAGACTGTTTGAAGCTAAAAAATTTTGAGAATATGAAAGTAGTAGGGAGGTCACTGACCTCTCTCTAAATCCTTTTCCTTAAACTCATTATAGGATTCTCTGATGAGATGCCTGAGTAAATACCAGAAAATAAAGGTGAATACTTGTTTCTGAAGACGTAAGAATGAAGACATTCTTCATTCAAGAAGAATCCAAACAGATCTTACTAATTTTCCCCCAGTTACTTCTCACTTACCTCATGCCTACCTTAGACTTATTATATTTTCTATGACTCTATACTATGATATAATTTAGACAAAAATGCATAGATTTAACCTTATCCTTGGTGTTTTGACTCTTGTGAAGTTCCTTTGTTCTATAAAAAAATGAAATGAATGTGTATGCTTTTCACTATTAACCTGTCCTGTTTATTTTCACTTTAGATTCAGACTTGCACCATAGGAGTACGAAAGGAATTTTTTTTTTTCTTTTAGTTTCTTGAAAAACTTTCGAACATGTGAAGAATGAGAGTAAGTACAAGTACTCTTACCGTGTTTTTTTTTTAAATAGCTAACAAATTGAAAACAATCTAAATGTCTGCTAAGAGAAGAATAAATGGCTACATTTTATGATGCCTTGGAAAGCTATAAGATAGCTGGAACCACAAGTATAAAAAAGTGGGGATTGATACCTATAAATAGTGCCATTTACATGAAATTTGATAACAAGACAAATAGTATATTTGTGTGATGCAAAGATATAAAAATATCCTATCTAGAGATGGAAAAAATAAAAAAATCACTGACTGTGGGGAAGAAAAGAAGAAATTATGAAAAAGATATTCATAGGTGCTTCCATATACTTGTAATATATTTCTCGTAAAGTAAATATAGCTTTTATTTTTTAATTTGTATTTAAAAATAATTACCATAAATGAATTAATATTTGATTAAATTGAATTGATACATGAATATTCATTTTAATTTTCTTTATATTTGTTTTTCACTATAAATAAGAAAAAGTTTTATACTCAATGAATGTTGTTTTGATTAAGTAATTTTTGTGAAAAATTGCTATCATATTAATTTGTTCAAAGGTCCAATGTATCTGAGTGTTTTTAAGGGCCTTTATGGTTTTACTGCTTTAGCTTTAGGCTCCAACAATAGGGTACAAACATATTCCCCAGAAGTTGCCTAAACTCTCATACTCAACTATTAAAGTATTCTACTAAACAATCAGCATCATTGGGGTTGATCTTATTAGTACATTAGCTTGCAAGACTGTTGTTATGAGCAGAACACAGTTTTCCAAAAATCGTGATGTTGAATTCCTAATTCTCAATACAACTGTATCTAGAGACAGGCCCTTTAAAAAGGTCATTATTTTTCATGATGCATTTATTAGCATGGAGACATCATCCAAAAAAATTCGTATCCTTATGAGAAGAGAAAGAGTGTCTGCAAAAAGACCAGGTGAGGATTATGGAAGGAGTTTATTTGCAAATCAAGGAGACGGGCATCTGGCAATACCAAACACACTTATTACTTAATATTCGAACCTCTAGAATTGTGATAATTAATTTCTGTTGTTTAAGAGAGCCAACCTGTGGTATTTTGTTATGGCAGCCCCAAGGAATAGGAGATTGCAATATTAAAGACCAGAAGTAGAAAATCTAGGTAATCTGTGAAGATGAAGGGGCCAAAAGAATAGCAAATGTCCAGTCCATCTAAGTTGTCAGCAGTCTGGGGTGGCTGTGATAGCAATCTCTCAGTGTTATCAAAGTGCGTCATAGCCTTCTTCAATCATTAGACTCTTGCTAGCATGGCTGAAGAGGAAGTATAAATTCTATCTGTGTGTAGATAGAAAGTTTGCTTCATCTATTAAATCACTATGGACTTTGTTTGCTTTGAATTTTATATTGTGTTTGTGTCTCCCCCATAAATCCATTATTCAACATTCTGGCATATTCTTTATATTTTAGTGTCTAACTACCTAATTTTAAGTCCATTCATATTTTTTTAGAAATCACAGACATGGGAAAAAAACAGTCAAATATCACAATCAGGTTTTCAGTAGAGCTTGTGTTGAATTAACTTCAAATAAATAAGTGTTTGAATTTTAAAGTAATATTTATTTCTGCCTCTTCTGGACATGACTAATGTTTTATTTTTGGTCCTTTTTGGTAATTAAATTGTTTTGAACTGAAAGGGAATATATTATACAAAGAAGTATGCCAAGAACAGGTAAGCCAAAATAGTAGAATATTTAATAACAAATGAAAGGTGGTAAGTAACAGCTTAAAAAACATTAGATTCCTATAGAGAACGATAATTAATATAACAGTATCTCCTTTAATAGTATCTACCAGCTTTTGAACCTATCCTGTCCCTGATTTGATTTTCTGCCATTTATACACTGTATTTCATTTAACGCCTAAAGATTCTGATAATCTGACAAGTTTAAGAAAAATTATTGGTAGAGAAAACTATTCTTTATTAGCACTTATCTCCCCAAGAATAAGTGACCTTGCATGCTCTCGGCCCAGATGAGATCCGGAGCAGCCGTGCACGACACGGCCCCTCTGCTCCATAAAGACTATGATCCGGGAGGGCTACTAACCCATTTTGGCACCAGAGACTTATAGAAATGCATCTAGACTGTGAGCTGAGCTACGACCCCATGCCGCTCAGGGAGGGGGAAGGATTTTTCTCTCCCAACGCTTTCTTTCTACAGGGAAGATAGCAGCGGCAGCAGCACCAGCGCCCACCTGTGTCTGCCATTTTCTAGGACTCACAACCCAGAGGTACTTGCTTGTTGTGATGTGGCGCTCAAGAGATCATGGGATGGGAGTGTTACCAGTATGCCCTCGGCCCAGATGAGATCCAGAGCAGCCGCACACAACACGGCCCCTCTGCTCCTTAAAGATTACGATCCGGGAACTCTACTAACCCATTTTAGCACCCAGAGACTTATAGAAATGCATCTAGACTGTAAACTGAGGTAAAACAACAGAAATCCAAATAATCCAGAGCTCCTATAATCTTTATTCTTAGCAATGGAAAACAAACTATCTAATGATGCCTATTCAGCAGGTTTTATTGTTGGGGTAAAATTCCAAATAAAAATAGTCAGTTCTCTGTTGAAATATTGAATGTATCCAAAATATGGAAAGAATAAAGTGAAGATCATTGGCCACTCAGGTGTAGGGGGTGGGTGGGAGGGGGGTATATTGGGTTTCTTGGTGGGGGAACAGGGGCACTGGTGAAGGGATGGGGATTTGATCATTATATGATTGAGACTTAAACCTTAAAGCTTTGTAACTTTTGTCACGGTGATTCAATGAAATAAAATTTAAAAAAAAATAAAGAATACTCCCCAATTCTAAAAAAAAAAAAAAGAATACATGACCTTATATCAAGGTCCAAATACAGTTTGATCCATAAACTTGTCTTTGCCTCCACTAAAATGGGCAGGTATATTTTGAGGCATAATAAAGATCGGTGTGAAGCTTTGTGTTCTAAATCTCTTGTGTGTTGTTAGCAGTTAGAAGTGAACCATGCAGGAAAGGGAACCTGCTTGTCTTTATCATTTCAGAACACATTGTACTCTACTTAAATTTGCTGATGACTCAGAGCAACCGTTATGTCTATCACACATCAATTAGAGCAAGCAGCAGGGCTCCCACTGAACTAAAGTTGGCCCTCAAGACAGCACACTCCAAAAGGCCCTATCCTCTAGGACTTCATCATCAGATTCTGGAAGTCAGAAAGGTCCTCAGACTTTCTATTCAATAGGAGTGGGAGAGATTCAGATGTAAATAGAAGAGAAAGTCAGCTGTGGCAGTGGAAAATAACTCTGTAGCCTTAGACTGTCAATTTAGCATAAATGCTGCAATGATTCATCTCTGAGTTGATAAACATGTTTTTTCAAAGTGAAAGGCAGACTGGACGCAGTTCCCGGCTGGAAGATCTTTGTTATTAAAAGAAGCTGCTCTCCCATGCACCACCATTCTGGAAATGAATAGGAGCACAGTTTTCCCCTTTTATGAGCCATACACAAAAGGAAAATCCAGCACTCATTTTTACATAATAGTTTCAAGCGGGTCTTCAGCCTTACTTTTCATCTTGTTTCTATATGAATGCAGTACCATTGTTATATCCAAGACTTGCACCTATCAGGAAAGCTCGCTCTCACTCACCAATGATCTCCGGCCTTCAGAAGACTTAGAAAAAGATGGAAGAATAAGAGCTCTAGGACTTGGGATATAGTTCAAAAGAGTAGAATGCATGCCTTGCCCGTACAAGGCACTACATTCAATACGTGGCACCAACTGCTCCTCTTTCAGCACAAAATAACCCTGGTAGTACCAGCACTATCTAGGGCACTATAAGCACCCAGTATCACCTTTCCAAGCAGTACCTCTTTGTTAGGCCCAAGCAAAAAATATTTATGAGATGCTGTCAATGGGGTACCACTAGGAGATACTTTAGGCTTAACCTGTGACATTTTAGTAATCTGTTATACAAGGGCTTAATAGTTTCACAGTAAGATGCAAAATCTTGACTAACTTTCTTCTGAGAGAAAGTTAGTCAAGTTCTGATCATTTTTTTCACTAATTATAACAAGCAATATAAAATAAATTATATGGGATGGGCTTAAGATATAGCTGGGAAAATTGGAGATAATGGTGGTGGGAAGGTAAAATCGGGCTTGAATTTGTGTTAATATAGTGAATGTCTCTAACAAATCATCATGAAGAACTTTGTAAACCACAGTGTTCATGTAAGGTGTAAGGGGTAATAAAATTAATAAACATAAAAATAAATATAATTACAAACAGTATTTCTGAGAAGAGCAAAGTATGGTTTATGTCGAGATAGCCCAATTGTAGTTCAGAAATACATTTATTTTTTCCCTACTGTTTTTAATCTTAAGGACTGGTGTGGTGAAATTCTATTGCTTATACATGATATATTTACCTTTTTTTAATTACTGAAAAATGACAGGACAATTTTAAGCAAATTGTTAAGGTAATTGCATAAATTGATTGACTGTAGAATAGCCAAGTGGTATTTCATTCAGGTACTTGGCTACTAGTCTAAGGCTTACAAGACTGGATGGGATAAGAATATAAATTTGATTTATATATATGATTTAAAGGGGAGAAAATATCAAACTTAGGATATGAGGATATATTCAAATGTGTAGTTAGCCTATATGTGAGTCCTACATAATTCCAAAATTTAAAGATCTAAACTAGACACGGAGTTGGGCAGTACGGATGGAAGAGGACTGCCCAAAAAAGAGGAGAGAACAAAATAATTTATTTTATATATCTTGTTACAACAAAATGATCAGTTTACTAAATTATTTATTAATGGCCATCAATAGATAATTTATTAAAAGAAAACTGATGTATCTCACAATGGGGTTATTAAAGTCGTTGTCTGAGAATTTAATAAGCTATTTTTTGATAGTTGAGCCTGTATTATAGTTTGTGCTTACTGATTTTCCCTGCTATGTTTCCATCTAATTTGCTCTTGTCCTATTGGGCTGTTATTTACTGTAGGATTTGGAGGTGTCATGTGGGCATGCAAGGAACGCTCCAGGAACTCCGGAATCTATGTACCTGGGAGTTGCATTAACTTAGTGTCTCTTAATGGACTAGTTGTGAAACAGTGAAATTGAGCCATGTGTATGGCAGCATCTGTGGGGTGTGGGTGTAGCTGCCAGGACTTTGACAGGGTGGGAACTTGGCTCACTTGCCTCTGGAGAGAGCCCCAGAATTTTCAGCCAAAAGGCCAGAGTACTCATGATTTTCCTCAGTTTTGCTTGGCATTGTGAGTGATTATTATTATTTTTTATTTATTTATTTTTATTTTTGGGTCACACCCGGTGTTGCACAGGGTTTACTCCTGGCTCTGCCACTCAGGAATTATCCCCCTGGCTGTGCTCAGGGGACCATACGGGACGCTGGGAATCGAACCCGGGTTGGTCGTGTGCAAGGCAAACGCCCTACCCGCTGTGCTATTGCTCCAGTCCCTATTATTATTATTATTATTATTATTATTTATTTTTGCTTTTTGGGTTACACCTGGCGATGCACAGGGGCTACTCCTGGCTTTGCATTCAGGAATTACCCCTGGAAGTGCTCAGGAGACCATATGGGATGCTGGGAATCGAACCCAGGTCGGCCGCATGCAAGGCAAACTCCCCTACGAGCTGTGCTATTGCTCCAGCCCCATCTATTATTTCTTAAGCTAAGTTGGAAGTAGCTGTAGTAGAACAGAAATGAAAAAAATAGAGAAAAAAATTGCAGAAAAATATTTGAAGAGTCTTATAATTGGATTTCTCTAGAACCATGCTTTTCTAATTTTTTTGTGATCATAAAGTGAAACATAGGAAATTAGTTAAACCTGTAACAGAAATGAATAACTATGGAACTGAAACTATTAAAAATGTCACCTGAAAAGGCTGCCTGACATGGCATTAAAGAGACAAAGCTAACACTGATACATTGGTTAAGACAATCTAGCTTACGCTCTCTCTGTTTCATAGTAATTGCATTACATAGGAAGCAAATACCTTACAACTGTTTTTCAGGAAAAAGCAACATACAGAAACTCAGAAACACGGCCCACCTTATCCCAACTCTGTTTCTGCTGGTGTTTTTAACCTTTAAAAAGTCAGCAGAGTATAATTCTTGTTACAAGTTCTATTTTAGGAGAAATACAAAGAAAACACATTATCATTATCCAAGAAACCAATTGACCTGATGACATCAAGGCTCTCAATACTGAGACCTCAATATTCTATACTGAAACCTACTGACAAGTATTCAATAAATACACAGGATAGATGTTTCAGCCACTACTTTTATTCATAAGTACTCTCAAACAAAACAATACAAAACGCAAAAACAAAGGAATAGGCAAATAGATCTGAATGAATAGTCAAAGTTCTTACCTTCCTTGCATTCTGGACTGCAACAAAGTGTTTCCCTTATTGTCAAAGTCAGGGTGTGAGTGTTTGGATTTATAGTGCACCTGGCAATGAGCCCATATATGGAAAGAGAAGATAGAAAATCCAACTGCTATAGTAAAAGTGGTGGGGGTAGAGGGTTGGCTATCTCAGCAGATCAGTGACTGTTTCAGGGTAGAGTGGATCATTCTTATCTAGTAAGAGAAGTAATGGACTTGTGTGATCAGAGTGGGATATTTGAGATGGTTACTTTGGAAGTGGTTGGGTTTCTTTTGATATCAGTGTTAAAATTATGAAGGATGGAGCATGTCACTTAGGTCAAGTAGAGACCACTAGTGAAGATTAATAAACACAATCAAAATTCATTACATGGTTCATAGATATTGCTAGATGATTTCAGCAGCGAAAGTAAAAATTAAGGTAGTGCATAGGTGGATGTTAAGATTGACTTAGTGATTGGAGTAGAGCTGAGTAGTGAAGCTAATGATATGAATCTTAAAGATTCAAAAAAAATGGATATCGATGCAGTGCTAGAAACTACGACACTAATCCCTCTTCTTAGCTTGACGCTTTTGCATTGGAATCAGGAAAAGGAAGCAACACACACACACACACACACACACACACACACACACACACACCACCTTGACTGAAAAAGATAAAGGGAAAATCATGTTTTCTGGAGATACCAAGATTTTATCTGAAATAGATTTAAAAAAATAGATAATGTGAAAAATAGGTAATAGAGATTATTGAGGACGATTTGGAAGAAAGGATAAGTAGAGAAAATAGATAAAAATTATGTAATTTGGAGTTGATATAGTTTTAGTGGTCTAGATTCTGGGTAATAGCTAAGGCAGATAAGAAGTCAAGGGGCCAAGGAGATAATTCAGCAAGTAAGGCATTTGCTTTGCATGTAACCAATCTAAGTTTGATCCCTTACGTTATTACCCCATAATGACCCCCAAGTTCACCAGAGGTGATCCGAGAACAGAGCAAGGAGTAAGCCCTGAGCAGAGCCAGGTGTTGTCCAGAAACAAAAACTAAAATAATCAAAAAAGAAGTAGAGCTACAACAATTATTTATAATTATTTTTAAAGTCAGGTAAATTTATGAACTGATGGAATCAGCTGTCAGAACTATGACCCAACAGTTGCTATGTAGGATCAGAGTTCTTGTTGGGTTACTATTGTCAGCTGCAGTGAGGATACTCTGACTGAGGGCAGTGGCCAAAGATGCTGGAGTCAAGTGGTTCCTCACTGTTGCTGAGAGACTTGGAGCCACATGCTAGTAGCAGTTCCAGCAGGTCCTGCTTAAATTGTATATTGTGTGGTTGATTTTGTGTATTAATAACAATTCTATATGGCTTTTTATTTTGATTTGGGGCCATTCCTATGATAATTGCTTAAACCTGGCTCTGTGCTCAGGAGTCGCTACTAGCCATGCTCAGGGGACCACATGAGACGTCAGGGATTGAACCCAGGTTGGCTGCATAGCTGGCAAATGTCCTACCCACCATACTATATCCTGGCCACTATTTCCATGGTTTTTAAAAGCTTAAAAACTTACGAAAGCCTTAAAAGCTTTAAAAAAATTAAACTCTTTTTGAGGCCGTTGGAAGGGCTCTTTCCTATCTAATTCTGGTGATTGTCCTTAAACAGGAAAGGTGCAAGCCACGTAGCAGTAGGATAAGGGGTCCTTTAATTTTATAGTTGCAAAACATGATTCTTTTTATCATGCACTAAATATAAATTGGAGAAATAATCATAATTAATACATATTGCATATATATTGTTTGAAATTGAAACTAAAATCTACCTGTTTTCAATTACCAAAAGGTGAATAGGTGGGAGGAAGAGAGAGAGAGAGAGAGAGAGGTGCCTGCCATTGAGACAGACCTGGAGTGGGGAGGGGGATGATGGGAAGGAAACTGAGAACACTGGTGGTGGGAAATGTACTCTGGTCTTGGAACATTGTTTGAGTGAAACCTAATCATGAACAGCTCTGCAAGGGTCTGACTCACAGTGATTCAATGTAGCACTGTAGCACTGTTGTCCAGTTGTTCATTGATTTGCTTGAGTGAGCACCAGTAACATCTCCATTGTGAGACTTGTTGTTACTGTTTTTGGCATATCGAAGATGCCACAGGTAGATAGCCAGGCTCTGCTGTGCGGGTGGGATACTCTTGGTAGCTTGCCGGGCTCTCCAAGAGGGATGGAGGAATCGAACCCAGGTAGGCCACATGCAAGGCAAATGCCCTACCTGCTGAGCTATCACTCCAGTGATTCAATAAAAAATAAAAATTAAAAAAATAAAAAATGAAAATGAATTAGATCTTGAAATATAAAATATAGCTGTTTAACTTAAGTTTAACTTAACTTACATTTAACTTTATTTGTACTCAAGTTCCCTATCTTAGGATGATTAAAATATATTTATTCCGTATAAATGCTCTAAGATAGAGATATATACAGATATTATAATCAACAAATAAATATAGAAATAGATACAGCACTCTCACACACATATCCTTCACAGTTTAAGATAAAAATATTAAAAATATAAATATAGCTTTAATAGGGTATTACTCAGAGGTTATATGAAAAATATTAAACAATTACTAAGAAAAAGGGAAAGCCAGCCTGAACAGTAACAATGAATATTAGGGGCACTGATGTGGTTCAGATGGTGGAATAAATGCCTTGCATGTCCAAACTCTGCATTTAATCCCTGGCATAACACAGACACAAACGAAGTGACTCTGGCAACTCTTTGAACACCACTGAGTGTGGCTCCTATAAGAGTAGTACTAACTTAAAAAAACTAAACAAAGAAATAATAAGGGGTCAGAGATCTTGCCTTGCAAGCAATTGACCCAGCTTTGTGCCTGAGTATCCTATATGATCTCTGAGCTCGCCACAAGTGATCCCTGAGTACAAAGCACCATCAAGGGTGACCCAACTCCCCCTAAAATAAAAATGAACCAAAATATCATCATATCACTGTTGTCCCATTGCTCATCAATTTGCTTGGGTGGGTGCCAGTAACATTTCCATTTGTCCCTGTTGCGTTCAGGGTCAGGGGAATGAGGTCCATTACTGTTACTGTTTTGGGCATACAAATATGCCATGGGTAGCTTGCCAGGCTCTATTGTGTGAGATTCTGCATCGCTCTCTTCCGGGAGCTTTGTTTTATAGTATCTGGATCTTGGCCATTGATGAGATTACATGGGACTGGGGGCATTTTGTGGGTGTGGCTGCCAAGCTACTGGAAAACTGGGGACCTGGGTGGAGGAGGCCCAGTTCCGATCCAAGCAGGCTTGGAGATCTCAGCCATGGGTCCCTCATACCTGGGTTCCTCTGTCAATTCCTTCATGCATGAGGCTCATCTGAGCATGTGGAGATTGGCCTTGAGCATGGCTGTGCCTGGGTTCTGGAGGTTTTCAGCTGCTGGGGCTCTGCTTGGGGACAGGAGGGAAATTCAACCTGCCCCCTCCGAGGTGCCCTGGTTAAGATAGCCAGGAACGGGGGCAGGAGATTCTACATATGTGCCTCTCTCCCGAAGCTGTGAGCTTGGTCGAAGAGGACGGCCTTCCATGAATAGAGACGGAATAGTCTTCGGTCAAGGGTATACGAATAGCTGCGTTTCCCTGCTAGAACCTCCAAACAAGCTTTCAAGAACCAAAATATATGTGCAAGATTTGGTATTTAAGTGTACCATAAAGAATGTTGGTTCTGAAGTTATGTGCAGTGATGTAGGAAAATAATAAGACAATAGCTCATTCTATTATGGTCATGTAATTTGGAGATTTTACTCACAATGGTATGAATTCTGTCCACCCACTGACTTAGTAATTGCATAAAATACCTCTACTATTATTGTCATTATTTAAGATATGTTTCACAGTAGTATTCAAACAGTTGTATGTGCCCTTTAAAAAGAGGTTGTTCTATACAAATCATGAGTAGTTACAACATAAAATATGAACAACCAAACCTATTTAGTACCTTTCATGTTCACTTTGCATTGTTTCTCTAAAATAACAGCCTTATTACAGGATTAGACTCTTTTAGGCATCTCATGTAAGTCTTAAAAACTGTTACCCAGTTGATTAATGTGCAGCTAATCAATGTATTTTTTAATTAATTATTTTTTTATTAATTAGTGAGTCACCATGAGGCTACAGTAACAGATTTACACATTTTCATACTTGTGTTTCCCTCATACAATGTTCAATAATCAATGTATTTTTTAACTTTGTGTGTATGTGTGTTTTGGGTCACACTTGGCAGTATTCAGGACTTACTCCTTGTGGTATATGAGGAATCAACCCTTTGAGGTACCAAGGGTTTAACTGTAGTCTTCAGTGTACCAGGCAAGCACATACCCCCTCTGTTTTTTCTCTCTTGCCCATGTAGCTGATCATTATAAATGAAGCTGATAAACATAAGTATCGAACTTCTTTTTCTATGATAGGTTTTACCTCAATTCAAGACTCACAAATAACACGCTGGGCATTTATTATTTTGTGACCCCATTCATTGCTGGAAGGATAGAAATATGGATTAGTGGTAGATTTTATCCATGGGGACATTATACTCTAGAAAGAACTATAATCAATAGATAAGTATAAAGCAGCAAGAAGAATAAAGGATTTTAAAAGTAAAATGGAGGGTAAATGAACAAGCATTTTTTTTTTCTGAATAAGACTAGAGAGTTAGTAGAAAAAAACAGAATTACAAGAAGCTAATTCCCTAAGAATTATATTAGGGAAGGCTGAGAAAATAATTTCCAGATAAACCAGTAAAGAAAGGTAATATCAGTCTAGGGTAAAGCGTGGACAAAGCCATATTGCAAAGGCAGTGATGATAGAATTTAAGGTGCATAAATCTATCAGTGATGACTAAGAGTGAGGTTTTTGATATACAGCACTGCGAGTCTGAACTGTGACAGGTATTAGGATAAGTGGAGTAGGTAATAAGTAGAGAGGTGAGGTATATGCTGATTCCTTCATGCAATGACAGAGAAAAAGCATGCAGAAATTTTTATCTGACAGGATCTGAGTTCAGATGCATATAAGTCACCTCGATCTATTATATTTCTTTTCATTAAAGTCTTTAGAATTTTTGTCTTACAGAAATTCTATTTTTCATAAGTCTTTAATTAAAAGAGCCTTTGTTTCGCAGTATTTTCAAAGTAGAAGAATAAACATAGCAGAATGGAAAATCAGGAGAGTGAGTTATATAACCATGAATTAAAATAAACACTGAAAGGTTATTGTACTATCCTTTGATTCTTGGAGCTGGAAAATGCAGGAACAAAGAGTCAAAGTTGGAACTTTTTCAGCTTTGATGACAATGCTAACAAGAGAGTTTCACAGTACATGCTGCCCTTTATAATATGGGTTCTGCTTGCCAGATAAGTCATCAGGTTTTCACTTTGTAGAACCTTCACTTAAGTAATTTCTAATTATTATACTTGAGATTCAGTATGCTGTCTTTCTATGCATTTTTAGTATTTTGACATATACATATATATGCTTATATTTTATTCTTACTATTTATTTAAGAACAGGATAAAAATCATTATAGAAGAAGCCACTGTTGGAACCTCAGAAACTGGAAATATCATGACATGATTCAGGATAGAAAATGATGGAATTGGGAGATGACTATTTTGAAAGTGATACAGAATCAGTGGTTCTCTTTGACATGTTACATTTGATGGATATTAGACGTCTAAGGAGAACTAGGATGATTGGCAGAGGTGCAATTTTAGGAGAACCATGGCATAAAGACAAAGAATTAGAAAAACTGGGGTATATTTTTTTCTTTGTTTTGTTGGACCACACTGGACAATGCATAGGGGTTACTCCTTGCTGTGCATTTAGGAATCACTCCTGGCAGTGCTTGAAGGACCATATAGGATACTAGAGATTGAATCCAGGTCAGCTACATGTAAGACAAGTGCTCTACTCTCTGTACAATAACTGTAGATTTTTAGACACAAGGGAATCGATGAAATTTAGAGAGACTGTTGATGATAAAAGAAGGGAGCAAGTAGCCAAAATCTGGAAACAACCCAAGTGCCCTAAAACAGATGACTGGTTAAAGAAACTTTGGTACATCTACACAATGGAATACTATGCAGCTGTTAGAAGAGATGAAGTCATGAAATTTTCTTATAACTGGATAAACATGGAGAGTATCATGCTAAATGAAATGAGTCAGAAAGAGAGGGACAGACATAGAGGGAATGCACTCATTTGTGGAGATAGAATAACATCACATGAGCCTGACACCCAAGGACAGTAGATAAAAGGGCCAGGGTATTGTCCCATTGCTGGAAGACTGCTTCTTGAGCAGAGGGGAGAAGGCAGATGGAATAGAGAAGGGATCACTAAGAAAATGATGGCTGGAGGAACCAGTTGGGGTGGGAGATGCATGCCAAAAGTAGATAATGGACCAAACATGATGACCTCTCAGTGTCTGTGTTGCAAGCTATAATGCCCAAAAGTAGAGAGAGAGTATGGGGAATGTTGTCTGCCATAGAGGCAGGGGGAGGGTGGGAAAGGGGGCGTATACCTGGGATATTGGTGGTGGGGAATGTGCACTGGTGGAGGGATGTGTGTTTGATCATTGTGAGATTGTAACCCAAACATGAAAGCTTGTAACTATCTCATGGTGATTCAGTAAAATTTAAAAAATGTTTTAAAAATTAAAAAAAAATAAGAGCAGGGAGTCATATCACTATCTTTAATAATGACAAAAATCTAAACAAAAATATTCTATTTTGAGCTGCTATAGAATAGGCTTTCACTTTGTTATTTTATCTTAAAAGAAATGAATTAAAGATAAAAATAATGAGAGGATGTCTATCAGGGACAAAATTCTTTAAAAATTTTGGTATTAGTTGTTCTGAACATTTGGTGAAGATTCCATTTCTTTTCTTGGTTCATTCAAATTAGCAATTTTATTTACCAAGTTCAAGTGACTTTTTTGAGACAAACAGCTTTAAGTTATTTGTTTACCAAATTTTAGTATGTGGAATTTTATAATACACCAACTACTGAACTTAATATCTGTGCTTCTAAGCTTATACTCTCATACACTACACTTTCCACGCCATTATTCGTATGGCTTCTGATTTGACTCCATACATTTTCATTTTCCTCCTGTTTTACACATATCCTTTTAGAGAAATTTCTCTCTAAACTCATCAAGTTAATTCTTTGTGACTTTTAAAAAATGCTTCTTTTCTTATTTTAATTATAAATTTTCTTTGAGATTCTTGTAGAATCACACGGCATATCATTGAAGATCAGTGCATATATTTTCCCTCCCACTGGGTTGATAAATAGGCACATTATAAACTGTCTCAAAAGGTGGGTTAAAATGTAGATTTATTTAATGGCAATCTTTGTCTTTCACAAAGTGCTTCACACTTCAGTCTCAGTTTCATCATTTATAATGAGGTTATTTATAAGTATATCTACAAAGATGGCTAGAATAACAAATATAAATTGCATAGCACAGTGACTGCTCATTATAATAGAATTTTCATTCTTTAGGGATGCCTCACAGATGGTGAATAGATGTTACTATCCCTTTCTTTTGCATTGTTTCATTGTTAACAGAGATTTATGAACTTAATTAAAGTAAAATGTTACATAGTAAACCTTTGTATTTTAGTACATATAAGAGTACATTTAAACACATATGTAATGTGGATTCATATGTCAAATGACTGATACGTTTTAAAGGAATAGTAATGGGAAATTACATTTATTGGGTGGTTCTGTGGCAGGGAGAGAAGAAAAGAGACTTTTCTACAAGTAAAAGAGCACTAAATGATGATGTATGCTGAATTCTTTCACTACCAGCCATGCCAGTAGTATGGGACAGGATCTACTCTGAGTTAGCAGTAATAAATTTTGTTTGTTTTGGATGGCCACATCCTGTGGTGCTCAGGATTCCTATTGCCTCTCTTTTCAGAGTTCACTCCTGGCAGGGCTCAGTGGACCACAAAGAGTGCCAGAAATTCAACCCAGGTTTGCCACATGCAAGACAAATGCCCTACCCTCTCCACTATCTCTCTGGCCTCTACCATTAATACTTTTTAAAAAGGTGAAACAAAATTTGTTCCTAAATGCTTTATTCCAAAAATGATAATAGGAAAAGTATTTCTATTTTGTGTGGTGGATGAATTAATTTTAGATTTCAGGATGATATTTTTTCTAGTAATAGGTATCAATATACTCATAAATAATTATCTCTAACTAATAATTAATTCAGGGAAATATAAAAACCCATGTTCCTCTTTTTTTTTTTAAATTCTTTTATTAATTCACCATGTGGAAAGTTACAAAGCGTTCAGGTTAAAGTCTCAGTTATACAATGCTCAAACACCCATCCCTTCACCAGTGCACATATTCCACCACCAAGAATCACGATATACCTCCCCGTTCCTCCCACCTCCCCAGCCCCCCACCCCGCATGTGTAACTGGTAAATTTCACTTTACTTTCACTTTACTTTGATTACATTCAATATTTAAACAAAAAAATTCACTATTATTGATTTGGAGTTTCTCCCCCCTAAAGTCGATCTGCTGAAAAGAAAGCATTTGGTGATTTGTTTTCCATTGCTGAGAATGAAGAGATATGAAGTCAGGAGGCCGCACTAGCAGCAGCATAGTTTTGGATTTCTGTATTTTAGTATTTTAGTAACTAAGTCCAGAGAAATGTCTGCCAGGAATCGCAACATTGTAAGCTTGTATCTCTCAGCTACTTTATATTCCACATATGAGTGCGATGTTTCTATGTCTGTCTCTTTCTTTCTGACTCATTTCACTAAGCATGATACTTTCCATGTTGATCCACTTATATGCAAATTTCATGACTTCATGTTTTCTGACAGCTACATAGTATTCCATTGTGTAAATATACCAGAGTTTCTTTAGCCAATCATCTGTTTTCGGGCACTCTGGTTTTTTCCATATTGTGGCTATTGTAAACAGAGCAGCAATGAACATGAAAATGCAGATGTCATCTCTACTATACCTTTTTGCCTCTCCGGGATATATTCCCAGGAGTGGTATTGCTGGGTCAAATGGGAGCTCAATATCTAACTTTTTGAGAATCGTCCATATTGTTTTCCAAAAGGGCTGAACCAGTCGGCATTCCCACCAGCAGTGAAGGAGAGTCCCTTTCTCCCCACATCCATGCCAACACCGGTTGCTTTTGTTTTTGGGGATGTGGGCCAGTCTCTGTGGTGTGAGATGATATCTCATTGTTATTTTGATCTGCATCTCCCTGATAATTAGTGATGTTGAACATTTTCTCATGTGCCTCTCAGCCATTGGATTTCTTCTTTGGAAAAGTTTCTGTTCATTTCATCATCCCATTTTTTGTTTGGGTTGGCAGTTTTCTTCTTGTGGAGTTCAACCAGTGCATTGTATACCCTTGTTATCAACCCTTTATCGGATGGGTACTGCATAAATATCCTTTCCCATTCTGTAGATTGTCTTTGTATTTTGGTCACTGTTTCTTTTGAGTTGCAGAAGCTTCTTAGTTTGAGATAGTCCCATTTATTTATCTTTGTTTTCACTTGCTTGGCCAGTGGCGTGTCAGCTTTGAAGATACCTTTGGCTTCAATGTCGTGGAGGGTTTTGCCGACCTTATCTTCAATGTACCTTAGGGATTCTGGTCTGATGTTGAGGTCTTTAATCCATTTTGATCTGATTTTTGTACATGGTGATAGATGGAGGTCTAAGCCCATTTTTTTTTCATGTAGCTGCTCAGTTTTGCCAGCACAATTTGCTTTCCTTGCTCCACTTCACATTTGTTGCTCCCTTATCAAAGATTAGATGATCATATATTTGGGGGTGTATGTCAGAGTATTCAACCCTATTCCATTGGTCTTCAGCTCTGCCTTTGTTCCAATACCATGCTGTTTTAATGACTACCGCTTTGTAGTAGAGTTGGAAGTTGGGGAGGTTGATTCCTCCCATTTTCTTTTTCCCAAGGATTGCTTTAGCTATTCGTGGGGGCTTATTGTTCCATATGAATTTCAGGAGCGCTTGCTCCATTTCTTTGAAGAATGTCAAGGGTATCCCTATAGGGATTGCATTGAATTTGTACAGCGCTTTGGGGAGAATTGCCATTTTGACAATATTAATTCTTCCAATCCATGAGCAGGGGATGTCTTTCCATTTCCTTGTGTCCTCTTTTATTTCCTGAAGTAGTGTTTTATAGTTTTCATTATACAAGTCCTTTACCTCCTTTGTTAAGCTGATTCCGAGGTACTTGATTTTTTGAGGCGCAATTGTGAACGGGATTGCTTTTCTCAGGTCACTTTCTTCTCTCTTATTATTTGCATATAGGAAAGCAATGGACTTTTGGGTATTGATTCTATAGCCTGCAACTTTACTATACGACTCTATTGTTTCTAGGAATCTCTTGGTAGAGGTTTTAGGGTTCTCTAGGTATAGTATCATATCATCTGCGAATAGTGAGAGCTTGATTTCTTCCTTTCCTACCTGAATGCCCTTAATATCTTTTTCTTGCCTAATCGCTATTGCAAGTACTTCCAGTACTATATTGAACAGAAGTGGAGAGAGTGGGCATCCTTGTCTCGTCCCTGTTCTCAGAGGGAAGGCTCTTAGGTTTTCCCCATTGAGGACAATGCTTGTCATAGACTTGTGATAAATGGCTTTGACTATATTGAGGAAGGTCCCTTCTATACCCATTTTGGCGAGTGTTTTCATCATAAACGGATGCTGGATCTTGTCAAATGCTTTCTCTGCATCTATTGATATGATTATATGATTTTTATCTTTTCTTTTATTGATATGATGGATTATGTTGATTGATTTCTGGATGTTAAACCATCCTTGCATCCCAGGGATGAATCCCACTTGGTCGTGGTGTATGATCTTTTGGATGAGTTGTTGAATTCTATTTGCTAATATTTTGTTGAGGATCTTCGCATCTGTGTTCATCAGGGATATTGGCCTGTAGTTTTCTTTTTTTGTGGTGTCTTTGTTTGCTTTTGGTATTAGGGAGATATGAGCCTCATAGAAACTGTTAGGGTGGGTTTCTGTTTCATCAATTTCCTGGAAAAGCTTGAGAAGGACTGGCAAAAGGTCCTCTTTAAATGTTTGGAAGAACTCGCTAGTGAATCCATCTGGACCAGGGCTTTTGCTTTTGGGAAGACTTTTGATTACCATTTCAATTTCCTTGATGTTAATTGGACTATTCAGGTACTCCAGGTCTTCTTGGTTCCGCCTAGGGAGATTATAGGAGTCGAGGAATTTATCCATTTTTTCTAGGTTCTCTTGTTTCGTGGCATAGAGATTTTCAAAGTAGTCTCTGATGATCTTTTGAATTTCATTGGTTTCTGTTGTGATGTCCCCCTTTTCATTTCTGATTAGGCTTATAAGGGTTCTCTCTCTCTCTTTCTTTGTGAGTCTTGCTAGTGGTTTATCAATCTTGTTTATTTTCTTGAAGAACCAGCTCTTGGTTTCATTGATCTTTCGAATTGTCTTTTGGGTTTCCATGTCGTTAATTTCTGCTCTAAGTTTTATTATCTCTTTCCTTCTGCCTGGTTTGGGCTCCTTTTGTTGGTCCTTTTCTAAGGTCTTGAGCTGTGAAGTCAAGTTATTTATGTGGGCCCTTTCTTCCTTCCTGAGATATGCTTGCAGAGCTATAAATTTTCCCCTTAAAACGGCTTTAGCTGCGTCCCACAGGTTCTGGTAGCTCGTGTCTTCATTCTCATTTGTTTCTAGGTACCTTTTGATTTCTTCCTTGATTTCCTTCCTGACCCACTCATTGTTCAATATCGAGCTATTTAATTTCCAGGTGTTTGATTTGGTTTTCTGCATCTGTCCACGATTAAGTTTTATCTTCAGTGCATCATGGTCTGAAAAGATAGCTGTACAATGTCTATCTTTTTGATTCTGTTGAGGTATGCTGTGTGGCCTAGTGCATGGTCTATTCTGGAAAATGTTCCATGTGCACTGGAAAAGAATGTGTATTCCTTTTTTTGGGGATATAAAGCCCTGTATAGATCTATTAGCCCTCTCTCTTCTATTTCTTCCTTCAAAGCCAGTATTTCCTTGGTGAGTTTTAATCTTCTTGATCTGTCCAGAGGAGACAGTGCAGTGTTGAAGTCTCCAACTACTATTGTGTTGCTTGAGATGTCCTTCTTAAGGTCTCTTAGCAGCTGTTGTAGGTATTTAGCTGGTCCCTCATTGGGTGCGTAGACATTTAGGAGTGTGATTTCTTCCTGATATACACATCCCGTGATTAATAAAAAGTGACCTTCACTATCCCTTCTAATCTTTTTCAACCTGAAGTCTATGTTGTCCGATACTAGTAACACCACCCCAGCTTTCTTGAGGGAGTTGTTTGCTTGCAGGATTGTTTTCCATCCTCTGACTTTGAGTCTGTGTTTGTTCTGGCTATTCAGATGTGTTTCTTGCAGGCAGCAGAATGTTGGGTTCAGTCTTTGAATCCATTTTGCCAGTCTGTGTCTCTTAATTGGTGAATTCAGGCCATTGACATTAAGGGAGATTATTGTTATGGGATTTTGTGCCATCTTTGTGCAAGGGTTTGTTGTACTTGTAGCGGTTGTTCTTGTCTTACAATAGCCCCTTTAGTGCTTCTTTTAGGTTTGGTTTTGAGTCTATGAAGTTCCTGAGCTGTTGTTTATCCCCAAAGTAGTGTATGATTCCTTCTAGTTTGAATGAGAGTTTAGCCGGATAAAGTATTCTTGGTGAAGCTTTGATTTCATTGAGTTTTTTTCACTATAACCCACCATTGCCTTTTAGCTTGGATGGTTTCCTCTGATAGATCTGCTGTGAGTCTAAGGGGAGCTCCTTTGTATGCAATTTCCTTCTTGGACCTTGCTGCTTGCAGTATAGTGTCTCTCTGAATGATGTCCATCATTGTAACTATGATATGTCTTGGGGTTTTTCTATTAGGATCTCTTTTAGCTGGCACTCTTCGGGCGCCTTGAATCTGGATGCCCGCATTGTCCAGCTGTGGGAAGTTTTCCGCAATGATTTGTTTGACTGTGTCTTTTTCGTTGGGGTTGGTTCCCTGTGGTTCTGGTAGTCCAATGATTCTAATGTTGTTCCTCTTGAAATCATCCCCTAGGACTCTGATTCTGGCTAGAGCTATTTTGAGGTCTCTTGCCATGGTTTGTTGTTGCCTGTAGGCCTCTTGCAGCTCATCTTCAAGCATACTGATTCTGTCTTCGACTGCAGTCATCCTATTGTTGAGGGCAGCCAGAGAGTTTTTGATTTCATGTACCGAATCCTTCATTTCTTTTTGAAGGTTTTTTATTTCTGCTCTCATTTCTTCTCGTATTTTGTCAGCTGTCTGTTGTATTGTTTCTGCCAGGTCTTCCTTGAAGTTGTCTATCTTTGCATTGAGTTCATTGAACATGTTGAGGATTTCAACTCTGAATTCTTTATCAGAGAGGTCAAGTTTGTAGGAAACGCCCCTTGAGGTTTCTGGACTCCTTTTATCGTCCTCTGCTTGCACTGGGGATTTTCTCTGTTTCTTCATGTTGTTGTTGTGGTATGAAAGAGGGCCCTTGGAGATGAGTATCCCTGTTTCCTTTTGTTGCGAAAAAGGATTGTGGATAGGCTCAGTTAATAGTGGTTGCCTTTTTACTTGCCTTTTGTAGAACCTGGTCTCCTACTGAGATGTTTCCTTCAATTCTTATGTGAAGTCTTGTGTTTTATTGTCCTACTGCTTGCAAATAGCTAGGATCTTAGTCTTGGATAGGATGTTGAGGAAACTATCTGCTGCCGCGTGAGCTTTGGCCGCCAGTGATGAGGCCACACCCACTTTTCTTAGGCCACGCCCCCTGCTGATTATGCCACGCTCCTTTCCCACAACCCGGCAGACGTCAAAGCGCTGGGTGCTCAGGGCCGCAGAGCAGGCTGGGTCCGGAAGTGAGGGTCGAGGGAGCGTCACAGACCTTTGCCGGAAGACAGAATGGCGGCGGCGCTTGGGGTCGGCGTGCCGGCCACTCGGCCGGCAGTCCGAAGGGGAGGGAAGCGCGGGTGCTCAGGGCCGTGGAGCAGGCTGGGTCCGCCCATGTTCCTCTTTTAAATAATGACCAATCTATTTAAGTTATCTAGCATATTCATTTTATAAAGGGGAAAAAGTCATAGGAAGCAGTCCTTCAGGAAGAGTACGCCAATATTTTTATAAGTAACCTATGCTATTGTCTTTGTTTCATTTTTAAACTTCTTTGTCCTATAATGAAAGCTATTTTATTTTGCTTTACATCAGAATGAGATGAGACTATGCTTATGGGAAAATGATCCAATTAGTGTTACATTACTGACCTTTAATGAAGATTACGTCCAATGAAGTCAGTAGTAGGATGGAAATACATAGGTTACACACTGCATATATTCTAAATGTTCAAATTTGTCATAAAATACTTTTGTGCAAGTAAAGTTTTGTGCAAGTAAACATTATAAAGCAAATTCTTTATAAGGCTTTATAATTTTAATTCTTCATAGCTACAGGGAATCACTTCAATGAACTACTCTTTGGGGAGAAATACAGCCAAATGAAGCTGAACCATGCAACAAATTAACAATATACATTTGGTAAACTACTTCCTTCTAAATATATTAATATCATCAAAGCTGATCTTTCTTACTCTCTGCAAAAGCCATTAAAAACTAGAAGAGCAAATTATTTCCAGACTTCCTCAATTTGCGCTTTTATAAAACTTGTGAATTATTTTATAAATAACATCATAAGATTATTTTCATATTCATTATTATTGTTACACTGTTATCTGGTGTTAAGAGTATAAGAAAAATATAACTGCAAAATAGAGCCAAATACATTTCCGGTTTTTATTTTTCTCAGGTTATGGCAATTCAATTTTCACTCCTTCTAATAGTATATTAGAATTAGCCTGTGAAGAATAACTTGGAACATATACAACAGAGGAGATGTCAAGTAAAAGTTATGTAGCTTTATCCTGATGGGCTTTATTTTTTTACATAGTATGATGCTTACAAAAGTATGTACTCATGTGGAAACAAGTAGGGGGTGATTTATGCATGAAAATGGTAGCTGAAATTTGCAAGTGAATTATTTTTTGCTCAGGGAATATTAACCAACCTACCCCTAGTTTTTAATCCCTAAAATAATCTAAGAAGATTCTTTGTGTCACTCTCAATGGGTCCTAGAAAAAAGCTTTTAGCAATCTAAAGTATCCTATATATTGGAATTAAAATCAGGTGGCAGTATAAATTTATTTTTGATAAGTAACTTACTTTTCTTTAATTTTCCCTTGCATTAGCTTTGAAATCTGGTATTTACACATTTAGATGTTTTTGGAGCAGACTATGCTCTTAATAGTCTTCCGCTCTGGCATTCTGGAATTCAGGCATTACATCCTGGCATCTATTGCCTACTCAAGGAATTCAGGCCATTGGAATTTCTCCTGGCATCATCATCATTCCCCATTTCCTGTACCTTTCACATCAACGAACACTTAGCTCTTAGGAAATAAAGTACTTAGGAAAAAAGATCAGCTAAAGTATATGCTATCAATATTTGTCTTTATTTCAAAATAGTCAAAAACCTTCCACTCTTATTTCTTGCTACTACTAAATATTTGGTATATTTTATATAAATATTTATAAATCACTTTGAAAGTGTTCATCGATTTTACAGTCTATGAATTATATTTTGAGTTTATCATAGTTATTTTTAATCTCCAACTCTACAAAAATTGTTTTTCTCAAAGTCACCAATGCCTTCAAAGTAATAAATCTAACATTCAAATTCTAATTTTGATCTTTCTTGACTTTCAATAATGTTTGAAGTCTTTGTTCCTCTGTCTCTCTTTCATCTTGTCTTCTAGAACACTATTCTACCATTATTAATTATTTGAATTTACTTAGTCTGAATCTTATTTCTTTTCATTATAAATAAATATAGCAAACTCTGGTGTATCATGTATATCTAGTAAATTTCTTAATGGCATACATTGATCCCATTCTTAGAATCAAACACTGGCTTTGAAGAAAGAAATAGAAGAGGGAGGGATAATAAATCTATACAGGACTTTACATTCCAAAAAAGAAATACTGCACATATTTTTTTCTAGTGCACACGGAACATTTTCCAAAATAGACCACGTGCTGGGTCATAAAACGTACCTCAATAGAATCAGGAAGATAGGAATTGTATCAACTATCTTTTCAGACCACGATGCACTGAAGACAGAAGTTAATCAAACACAGACTCGGAGAACCAAATCAAACACTTAGAAATTAAACAACTCAATGTTGAACAATGAGTGGGTCAGGAAGGAAATCAAGGAAGAAATAAAAAGAATCTGGAAACAAATGAGAATGGAAACATGAGCTACCAGAATCTATGTGGCGCAGCTAATGCTCTGTTAAGGGTAAAATTTATCGTTCTGCAAGCATTCCTCAGGAAGAAAGTAAAGGCCCACATAAATAACCTGATTTCACAGCTCAAGATCTTAGAAAAGGACCAACAAAAGTAGCCCAAACCAGACTGAAGGGATGAAGTAATAAAACTTAGAGTGGAAATTAACGACATGAAAACCCCAAAAAACAATTTGAAAGATCAATGAAACCAAGAGCTGATTCTTTGAGAAAATAAACAAGATTGATAAACCACTAGCAGGAGTCACAAAGAAAGAGAGAACCCTAATAAATCGAATCAGAAATGAAAAGGGGGACATCACAACAGAAACCAAAGAAACTCAAAATATCTTCAGAGACTAATTTGAAAGTCTGTATGCCACAAAACAAGAGTACCTAGACGAAACGTATAAATTCCTGGATTCCTATAATCACCCAAGACTGAACCAAGAAGATCTGGAAGACCTGAGTAGACCTATGACTATTAAGGAAATTGAAACTGTAATCAAAAGTTTTCCCCAAAACAAAAGCCCAGGTCTAGATGGATTCACTAGTGGTGTACAATAGCCAGAATCTGGAAAAAAAATCTGAGTGCCCAAGAACAGATGACTGGTTAAAAAAACTCTGATACATCTACACAATGGAATACTATGCAGCTGTTAGAAAATGCTGTCACTGTCACTGTCATCCCATTGCTCATCGATTTGTTCGAGCGGGCACCAGTAACATCTCTCATTGAGAGACTTATTGTTACTGTTTTTGGCATATCCAATACACACGGGTAGCTTGCCAGGCTCTGCCCTGTGGGCATGATACTCTCGGTAGCTTGCCAGGCTCTCAGAGAGGGGCGGAGGATTTGAACTCGGGTTGGCCGCATGAAAGGCGAACGCCCAGCTGCTGTGCTATCACTCCAGCCCAGGAAATGCTGGTCACGAAATTTGCATATAAGTAGATCAACATTGACAGTATCATGTTAAGTAAAAGACAAAAAGAGAGGGACAGACATAGAAAGATTGCACTTATTTATGGAATACAAAGTAATAGAATGGGAGACTAACACCCAAGGATAGTAGAGATAAGAACCAGGAGGTTTGCTCCACCACTTGAAAGCTGGCTTCACATGCTGGAGGGAGGAAAAGGCAGATAGAGAAGGGACCACCAAGTAAAGGGTGTTTAGAGGACCTACTCAAGATCGGAGATGTATCCAAAAGTAGACTATAGACCGAACATGATGATCATTCAATACTTGCATTGCAGACCACAACACCCTAAAGGAGAGAGAGTGAAAAAGCAAATGTGCCTGTCACAGAGGCAGGGAGGGGGAGGGCGGGGAAAATGAGGGGGAATGGGAGGGATACTGGGAACTTTGGTGGTATATAATGGGCACTGGTGGACGGATGGGCACTCTATCATTGTATGACTGAAATATAAGCACAAAAGTTTGTAAGTCAGTAACTGTACCTCATGGTAATTCATTTAAAAATAAAACCTTCAAAATAAATAAAAAAAATAAAAATACTTCTATTATTTTAGAAAAAAGTAAGAAGTCTGTTCTAAAACTAAGAATACCATACAAGTCTCAGTATCTCATCTCAACTTTAGGTTATCTATCCCAAAATATATACCCTCATTTACACATCATATGTATATATATTTTAAAATATATTATATATACATCATAGAATACTTTGTACCAAAAAGATCTTTATTTTTCCTATTTCTGTCTGTTTTACTTCATAAATACTCTCATTATTGGCTTTAAAGTTGAAGCAAGGAAACTAAAAGATGTGTTCATCTATCTCTTTACTAAATTCCACCATACAAAACACACAAAAAGCTAGAATTCTAGATTTTAAGGTGTTTTTTTTTCTGGTTACTCTAAAAATATCACAATCATGATCACGATCACAAAATCCCGTTAATCACCAATTTCTCAAGCGGGCTCAGTAACCTCTCCATTCGTCCTTTCCCTGAGATCTTAGAAGTCTCTCTCGACTCGGCCCTCCCAATGATGTTGCACTGGAGGCTCTTTCAGGGTCAGGGGGATGGGATCCAGCTTGTTACTGGATTTAGCATATGAATACACCATGGGAAGCTTGCAAGGCTGTTCCATGTGGGCAGGAAACTATCAGAAGCTTGCCAGTTTCTCCCAGAGGGAGAAATAGGCTAGAAGATATTGTTTGGTCGCTTCGTGCCTTGGCCGCGAGCTTCTGGGAGCTTGCAATTAAGTCTCTGGATGTTGGCCGTTGATGGGATCACACACACCTGGGTTCCTCTGCTGCTACCTTCATGCGTGAGGCCCATCCGAACATGTGGAGAGGGGCCTAGAGCATGGCTGTAGCTAGGTTCCGGTGGTCTTTGGCTGCCGGGAGCTCTGCTCGGGGTGGGGAGGAAAGCTGGAGCCTATCCCTTCCGAGGGGCCCCGGGGAAGACAGCCAGGCGTGCGGGCAAGAGACTCTCTGCCTCTAAAAATATCATTGCACTATTTTCTAGTTTTAATTATTATTGTTATTTTTTTCAGGGTGTTCAGTATTTTTATCAGGGAGGTACAGCTGGAATAGCGTTTTTTAACTGGGTGGCAGCTTTGTGGTGTGGATGTGACCTCCAGGGTTGCTGAAGTACAGGGAGGTGGGATAGGTAGCTGATCCAACCCCAAGAAACCCACATACCTGAAGTTTCAGATTAGTGTCTCCAGTCAGGTTTGATGTACTTGGTCTATTCACCCTTTTGTGGGTTTGAGATAAACTGAGGCGTTTGATCTCTTTCAAGATTTATTTATGGTCCTCTGAAACAAAATTGGTAGGAGAACTTACGCGGTGGTGCTGGAGTTGGTTCATGGGTGTAACTGCTGGTGCTTCCAGGAATATAGGGAAGTGGAGGGTGGTAGCCTATGCCGATTCTGAGAAAGCCAAGAGATTTCAGTCACAAAACACACATACTTGAATTTTCCGCAGGTTAATATCACAGTGAGGTCTGTCCCAAGATGGTGGGATCTGGTGAGGGATATAGCAGTGATTTTGGATTGTGGTAGCAAGTGGCTGTTGGGGGCTCTCTTTGGGCGGGCACTGGGCTATCCTCCAATGTCACCCCATCTATTCAGCCTTATGTGGTTTCAAGATTAACTGCAGCTTTTGATCTCTTTTGAGATTTATTTATGGGTCTCTGAAGCAAGGCTGATAAATGAGCTTCTATGGCTGAGCCAGAGGTGGTTTGTGGGCTTTGCTCCCACATACCTAACTTTTGGTGGTTTGATTTCTTGGGAAACTTGGTACTGAGTTGTTGGAGTCTGGCCAGAAGCAGAGTGATGATTTTTGTGTATTACAGAAACGTAAAGGCTGCAGATGTACTTGTCCCATGGGTCCAGTTTGACTGGCTGGTGGTGCTGTACACCCTGGCTCCCAGTGATGATGGCAGCAGCAACCCCAACAGGGACTAGGACCAGGTCCAGGGCTTCAACCATTTGCAGCATGGGCACTCTGTGTGGGCCATAGCCACCAGCCCAGCAAAGTCTGAACAGAGGACACACATCCCCATCCTGGGTCTCTGGAAAGTTGGTGCTCAGGGAGGTTTTCCTCCATAATATGCTGCAGAGCTGGTCTGGGGAACAAATGGTGGCAGGTGTCCTGCCAGTGGTGAATTGCCTTGGCCCCCTGGTGAGAACCTGGGGTACCCCCCTCTACTCCAGGATCTGTGCTCCACAGTGCCGCTGAATTGGAGTCAAAGAGTCCTGTTCAGACACAGTAAAACTCTGCTGCTGCCCATAGTACTAGAGCCGTCATAGCTTTGCCAGCTGACAGCCGAGCCACCACCATCCTCTTGAGTCCCACTCCAGGCTGGTGCCCTAACTCATCAGCTGTTTGGAGCACTGAGAGCTGCCATCCCTGCACCACTGCCATCTTGACCTGAACCTAGATCTGTATTCTGGTCTTAACGATTTAGTTGAGTGGTCAAATGTGTTCATACTGCTTCTCATGAAAATAATTAAAGTTATATCAGGCTACTTTGAACATTTGTTTGATCGTATTTTGATTTGAATTAGTTTTATTCTGATTGTTTTAATTCTTCTAAGAAAATACTAGTTCATTAACTCTAAGTGATCCCTCTACTTTATACTCAGTTTTGAAACACACTGACATATATCTTAAACATCTTTAGAGATGTGCTCAGGGATTCTATTCCTATTGTAAAGTAAAGAAAAGAAAAAGGAAACAAATTGAATCACATCAAACTAAAAAGCTTCGGCATAGTGAAAGAAATATTGTTCAAATAAAAAGCCATCCTAATGAGCAGGAGAAAATGCTTACACAGCATATGTCTGACAAAGTACTAATATCTGATACCTACAAAGAACTCATGAAACTTACCAACAAGAAAACTGATAGGTCCATGATAAATGAAGGCAATGGCTTATCATTTTGCCAAGACAGATGACAAACAAGAATATGAAAAAGTGCTCATTACCATGGAAATTCAAATTTAAGTGACACTGAGATACATATCACACCTGTAAGAATGACTTATATAAAAAATGTCCAGAAATAAGTGTTAGATGGATAGGAAGAAAATAAAACCTTTTCATGGTATTAATAAGTATGCAAAGTATGTAGAGAACAATATGGATATTTTTAAAACTATTAATAATAGATCTATCATAAGATTTTGCTACTTCTACATATCTGTACAATAAAAATCAAAACACTCATTTGAAAACACATAGGCACACTTAATTCCTCTATTTATAATAGCCAAGATACAGTAACAAACCAAATACCCACCCACAGATGAGTGGTCATAACAAGACAGATGTGATTTATTGCTGAGAACAATGGATTATTCTCAGCAGTAAGAAAATATAGAATCTTACATTTTTTAACCAATCAATAAAGCTGAGACTAGTCATGCTAAGTGAAATAAGTCAAAAATAGAAAAAATACCAGAAATCTTTACTCATATACAGGGCAAATAGGACATAAAGCAAGGGAATTGGCAAAACCAAATGGCAAACACTATGTAGATGTTAAACACAATGTTTAGGTTACTAGTAATAGTTAGTGAAGGAACTTCGAAAATAAAAGAAAATCTAAAGGACTTTGATGGAGAGATATTGGTACTTTGGTAGTGGGTGTAGTGTAGTAACATATATTGAAAATGCATGAAATTGTATCCCTAATACATATACATTTAGTACATCATTATTGTTCAGATAAAAATGAGGTGTTTTCTTTCGGGCATCCAGCGCAGCTTCTAATAACAATGCACTGGGACTGCAAACTAGGCTTCAGCCCTGTGCTGCCCGGGGGTGGAGTTTTTTCCTCCCCACCCCGTCTTCCTGCACGGAAAACGGCAGCGGCAAAACAGCAGAGGCAGCAACCGCATGGCAGGCGCCATCTTTGAGAATCCTAACCCAGAGGTATTCGATTTCTACACTCGGGGCTCCCAGGGGCTCATGGGAAGGGGGTGTAACCGGCACGCCCTCGGCCCAGATAAATTCGGAGCTGCTGAGCGGGAAGTGGACCATTTGCGCCTAAAGACTTTGATTCCAGAGACCTAAAACTTTCGGGCATCCAGCGCAGCTTCTAATAACAATGCACTGGGACTGCAAACTGGGATATGCAATTTATGGTAGAATTTTCCCTGGACTTTATACAGAAATCCAAAACATCAATAATTGTCAGCTATGTGAAACGGTTCCTTTTGAACAGGTCTGACTTGTGGGGGGAAACTCCAAATAATAACAGTAAGTTTTGTTGGAATATTGAAGGTTATTAATGTAGCAGCCACCTCTCTGGACTGTGAACTAAGCAAAAGCCCCACGCCAGCTGTTGCGGCATGGCGTACACCATACTATGAGGCGCAGGATGGGAGATGAGGGTGAAAAAAAAAAAAGGGAAAAGGAAAAAGAAAAAAAAAAGAAGAAGAATAGTTATGTACTTGTAGCAGTGGGGCTCCATATCTCTTCATTCCCAGCAATGGAAAACTAATTATCAAATACTTCCTTGGTAGTAGGTCTGTGTCTCTTGGGTGGAAACTCCAACAACTATAGTGAGTTTTGTGTTGAAATATGGAATGCAATCAAGGTAAAAGAGCAAATGAAGTGAAATTCATTAGTTATACAGTAGGGGGTAGGGGGTGGGGCGGGGTGTATACTGGGGTTTTTGGTGGTGGACTATGGGCACTGGTGACGGGATGGGTGTTTGAATATTGTATAACTGAGACATAAACCTGAGAACTTTGTAACTTTCCACATGGTGATTTAATAAAAAGTTTAAAAAAAGATGAGGTGTTTTAAAGAATAAGTTAAAAGCTGATGGTTAAGATTAATTATGGATGCTTTCCTCTAGCAATAGAATTAAAGAAAAGAGTAGTATTAGAGAATCATATTGGTATAATAAATTAAAAGGTTTTAGTTTGCTCTCTTCGAAGGATAAGTTTCTGTGATGTTTTGCGACACTAGAAAACACTCTAAAAAGCTTTACTAGAAACTTAAGTACAGGTTAGAAGGATGCAAAGACTGTAATTTTTTTTTTACCGTAATTGGACTGTTAAAATATCTCTCCAATCCACTAAAGAGGAGAAAGAAAGAAAGAAAGAAAGAAAGAAAGAAAGAAAGAAAGAAAGAAAGAAAGAAAGAAAGGAAGAAAGAAAGGAAAAAAGAGAGAGAAAGAGAGAGAGAAAGAAAGAGAGAAAGAGAGAGAAAGTAAGAAAGAAAGAAAGAGAGAGAGAAAGAGAGAGAGAAAGAGAAAGAAAGAAGAAAGAAAGAGAGAGAAAGAGAAAGAAAGAAAGAAGAAAGAAAGAAAGAAAGAAAGAAAGAAAGAAAGAAAGAAAGAAAGAAAGAAAGAAAGAAAGAAAGAAAGAAAGAAAGAAAGAAAGGAAGGAAGGAAGGAAGGAAGGAAGAAAGAAAAAGGAAGAAAGAAAGAAAGAAAGAAAGAAAGAAAGAAAGAAAGGAAGGAAGGAAGGAAGGAAGGAAGGAAGGAAGAAAGAAAAAGGAAGAAAGAAAGGAAAGGAGAGAGAGAGAAGAAATAAAACAGAAAGAAACAAAGAAAGAAGAAAAGACATTGTGAGGTTTTTTTCTTTTCCTGGCAGAAAATTTCTAGGAAAACATACTGATTACTGATTATATGCAATATTTCATAAGCAGTGTAGAGACACCTGAAGAGAAATTAATCCTTGTTTGTAGGGTATTTTTTCCCTAGCCCTGCACCTATTACTCTGTTTTTGTTTTTACAGAACTATAAGAATGAGAAATATAAGGATACCCATGGGTTTGTGCGTGTGTATGTGTGTGTGTATGCAAGTCTATGTATATGTGTGCTGTCTGCTCAGAGGGGAAAGTAAGATAACTATATAAAGTAGTAATTATAAAAGATGTAACAGATAGTAATAGACTTAGCTTTATCAACATACAATATCTAAATTGTAGGAAATCAGTGATCCTATGAAATTTTCTCCACTTTTATATATACATAGACACTTAGACACTCATACAATACTTACTTGCATTTCTAGAAATGTTTTTTCTTTTTTTTTGTTTTTTTTTGCTTTTTTAAAATTAATTTATATTTTAATTAGTGAGTCACAGTGAGGGTATAGTTACAGATTCACACATTTTTGTTCTTGTTTTTCCCTCATGCAATGTTTAAGAACCCATCCCTCCACCAGTGTCCATTCTCCACCACCAATGAACCCAGTATCCCTCCCACCCCCCAGTCCCATCCCCCCACCCCACCCACCCTTTGTGGTGAGGCATTCCAATTTGATAGAGATGTTTTTTCTTTTGGAATTGAAATTTTTTGGTTAGCAAGTATTTCTATAATGCTCCAGGTAGGTTTTACATTCCACAGCTGAAATCTGATTTTTACAATTACTTCCTACCAGGGCTAGGAAGATGTATGCCTCGGAAACAGAGTAGAATTATTTGGGAAAAGGGCGAAAGAGACAGAGATAACTTGATTTTACAATTTTCTTATGACCTGATAAATGGCTTGTTATCAAAACTAATTTTTCATCCCTAAAGTACAGTTTAAAGAAAAGACATTATAACTCTATGAACACTCTCTTTGTGCATTTGCATCGCAGAGGTGGAGGGAAAGGTCTGAATTTTCTTTTATAATGATTATAATCATCCTTCCAAATCCTTTGTGCTCATATTACTCAGGCTTCTTACAAAGTATGCCAAAGATTTGCGACAATTTTCTCTATGTTCTCTCTCAAAAAAGAGACTAACACAATTGCCCCAGGCAGCCAACCGTCCCTGCAATTAGTAAATGCAACCTGCATCGTGATTTATTATCCCTGATTATACTTTAATATTTTATCTTATTTGAGTTAATTTCTTTACATTATGGTATCCCAAGGATTGAGGCCTAAATGACTCCTGCAAAATTAATGTGATGAAGCATATGTAGTAGAATATAACTAGAGATATTAAATACATAAACTAAAAAATTGGAGGCTGCCCTAAAAGTCTCCATCCCTCTCAGAGAACCCGGCAAATTACTGAGAGTACCTGGCCCACACAGCAAAGACTGGCAAGCTACCTGTGGCGTATTCAATATGCCAAAGACAGTAACAACAATGGCCCTTATTTACCTGACACCAAAAGAGCCCCCAATGCAGCAGCGTTAAGAAAGATGAGCAAGGAGAGTCTAAAAAAATCTCAGGAATGAACTAGACTGCCAAAACGAAGAAAGACTAAAATGACTGTACTTTCAACTCACATACGCTGGCATCAGAAGCATCCATCGAAGACCTGATGGTGCAAGCACAGAAGATCAAGTACGACATCATTGGTCTGACCAAAACAAGGAGATACCAATCACATCACACCATTTTTGACACTGGAGAAGAATTGTTCCTCGGAACATGTGACAACAGAGGCATTGGTGGCGTTGGTGTCCTTGTCAACATGAACTTGGACATGAGCATTGATCATTCGGATGTCTAACAACCCGAACTGGATGATTACACTTGAATAGATGTGGCTCACTGCCTGCAATTTCTATCTACGTTGTCTTGCACCAACTTCCAACTACAATCAAGAAGAAATTGAAAGGTTCTACATAGAACTGGAGACGTACTATAAAGAAGACTACACCTTCTACAAGATAATTGTTGGTGATTTTAATACCAAGATAGGTCCAAGAAGGTCACCCGAAGAACTCCACATTGGGACACATGGCCTAGAATGGAATGATCAGGATGAGAGACTGTCTGAATTCATCATGTCGACCAAGACCACAGTTTCAGAAGGCCGAGTCAATATGCTGGACATGGGAGTCTCCCAGTGGACATTTCCACAATGAAATTGACCACATCATATTCAATCTTAAGGTTTTGCCTGACCGATGTTGCTGTTGTCCCAAAATTTCAAACAGGATTGGATCACCATCTCCTTCGTGCAAAATTCTACTTCATAGAAAGGTCTGCAAAGTTCAAATTTAGGAAGGGAATTCCAAGAATAACCACCAACTGGGAGCTCTTGTGGCAACATGGGAAGATGCCGTCCTTGACAACATCGACAACGAATACGATCGACTGGTTCAGCACCTCCATGACTGTGCGAAGAATGCCGAGAGTGAGAAAGCCACAAACAGACTCCTGTCTTTGGAAACTCTCAGGCTCATTTGTCAATGTGGTTTGGCGTGAGCCTCAGGCAATCACAAACTAATGTCTGAGCTCACAAAGTTGTGCAGAGAAGCGATAAAGGAAGACCTCAAAGAGAGAAGAGCAGCAGTGTTGGCAGATGCAGCAGAAGCCGGGAAAAGTATTCTCAATGCTTGTCTTTCCTTCGCCAACTACAAGACCAAGATGCCCTCTGACGTCCTGATGGATTTATCACGTCTTCCAGAAAGGCAATGGAGAGGATTATTCACGACTTCTACTCAGATCTCTTTGACAGCCATGCCCATCTTCCCACATATCAATTCTGCAGGATGGATATGTCATTCCCAACATTCTCACTTCTGAAATGCAATATGCCATTTTGTTGGTAAAGACACATACAGCACCCGGTCCGGACAAGGTCAGACCCAAACACCTGAAGAATCTGCTGCCAGTACTCATCAATACACTGGCCTGACTCTTCACACACTACCTGTCTGAATGCAAGGTTCTGTCCCAGTGGAAGACCAGCAGGACCATTCTGTTGTACAAGAAGGGAGACATCCACAACATCAGCAACTATTGCCCAATCTGCCTCTGATCTGTCATCTACAATTTGTTCACTCATGTCATCCTGAATAGAATAGGCAGAACACTAGATGACGGACAACCATGCGAGCAAGCTGGGTTCTGAAAAGGATTCTACATGATGGACCATATCCACACAGTGACCAAATTCATTGAGGTTTTGCAAGATTTCAAGATGCTGCTCTGTCTAACGTTCATCGACTTAAAGAAGGCCTTCGTTTCTGTTGAGACTGAAGTGTCACCGAAGCCCTACCAAACAGGGCATTCAAACTGAGTTCATCAAGATCCTCTGAGAGCTGTATTACGGATTCACCACCAGAATCTCACCATTCTACAAGGAAGTGATCATTGACGTAAAGAGAGGGGTTCGGCAGGGTGACACCATTTCACCAAAGCTCTTCAGTGCCATCCTCGAGAATGTCACGCAAGGACTGGAATGGGAAGGAATGGGAGTGAAGAATGGGTTGGCAACTACACCATTTCCGTTTCACTGATGACATCATTCTAATAACACCAAACATTAGCCAAATGGCACAAATGCTGGACGACTTTGACTGCGAGTGTGGTCAGACTGCAGCTGAATCTCAACAAGACGATGCTCATAAAAAATGAACTGGTCCCTGATGCTCCATTTGCTCTCAATGGAATGAACATTTCCGAATGCAGCAGCTATGTGTACCTGGGTAGAGAACTCAACATGAGGAATGACTTGGCGCCAGAACTGCGCAAGAGGAAGAGAGCAGTGTGGAACACCTTCAAGAGCATCAAAGAAGTGGTTAAGAGGACAAAGAACCTCCGACTCTGGGCACATCTTTTCGATTCCACCATTCTTCCTGCACTAACATATGCCTCAGAGACCTATACTCTATGCAAACAGGATGAGAACGCTATTCAGGTATCCCAAAGGGGAATCGAAAGAGCTATGCTTGGAGTATCACGTCTCACTCAAGTGAGAGAAGGAATCTGCAGTTCTGACCTCTGTTGATGGTCAAGAATCAGGGACACTGTCTCATTTGCCAAGGCATCAAAAATCAAATGAGCCGGACATGTAATGTGATTCAGAGATGACCAATGGACTAGAGCTGTTACCAACTGGATTCCATTCGACGTCAAAAGACCACGTGGCCACCCACCAACGAGACTTCTTCATCAAAACCCTGAATGAGGCTCTTCCTGTTCCTGGAGTGAGCAGATATCATTGGGCTACACTAGCATGCTACAGGGACAAATGGAGACATTATTGGTGCCCGCTTGAGCAAATTGAAGATCAACGTGATGACATGTGATACAAAATAAACTAAAAATATTCACTTATAAGACTATATAATATGCGATATGACCATCAAACATTGTTGCTGCAGTATAATAAATTAAAAATATTAAAACTTTGGATTGCTGTATAGTGTAGCTAAAAAAATCAATCACTGAAGCATGTACACAAGCAATTGGAGTTTATTTGGGGAGGGGAGGGTAATGGGGTTTAGGTATTAAGTTACACCCAGCTATACTCAGAATGTACTCCTGGTTGTGTCTTCAGGGGTAACTCCTGGAGTGCTTTGGGCACCAAATACGGTGATATAGATCAAAGAAATTGGAATTTCTGAATATTATTATGCCCTCTACCGACTACTATTGTTTCCAACATTTAACTTGATGAAACAGACATTGTGCCAATCTCCTCAATTTGCTGATGTTTTCTAGTTACAAAAACCCTATGACATGTGACTTATACTACCCATTTTAAGGGTAAGAAAGATGAGGTCCAGCAGCTTAAGACAAAATTCAAAGGTTGCACACATCAAAAGCGGAGTCAAATTTTTAACTTAAATATTTTTCCTAATTCTCAAAAGATCATGCCCTTAATTATATTATTCATACTCTTACACTGTCATTGCCTTAATAGGCTTCAAATCATCGTCCTAGTCACTTAGAAAAACAAAAGTAGATAGACAATGATTTTACAAAGTGGTATTTTCATCATCAAAGGTGGTTTCTTTTTCTTCTCTTCAAAGTGTTTAATTATTCCTAGCTAATTTTAACAAGGAAAAAAAAATTCACGAATTTAATGTTCTATAATTGATGACCGATGTTCTCCTCAAGGTGCTAATTTTTCATTAACAAGATATGTTTTACATAATTTGCTTTGTAAACTAAACTATACACTTTAAAATTAGTTAAAATATCTGATTGCAATTTTAGTAGAAGGTTATATTCGACATCTCTTGAAATAATTTACAGCTTTAAAAAAACATAATTGTATTGTCTGACAACATAAATTTGTCATCGTGGGTCATAGTACACATCCTTTATACCTACCAAAATTGCATGTCTCAAAAAGTAATCATACTAATTTTCATCCTGCAAAATGAAGGATTTTACAATATTTAGTTTAATATAGAGCCTGCTTCTCAAATATTTTATATTGAAATTGTAGACACAATTTAAAAAACATTTCTATGTTTAACTTTGTTAAGTATAAACTGCAATTATATCTGAACACACAAAAAAGGCTAATTTCTTGATTTAATGTTCTACCCAACTTGGAGGTTTTGAAATACTTTTTTTTTAAATTAAATTATTTATTTTATTGAACCACCGAGAGATACAGTTATAAAGCTTTCATGTTTGAGATTCAGCCATCAATGATTGAGCACCCATCCCTCCACCAATTCAAACTTTCCACCACCAATGTCTCCATTATCTACCCTCTCACTCCATCCCAGTCCTCACCCTGCCTCTATGGCAGACAATTTCTCAGATACTCTCTCTCTACTTTTGGGCATTATGTTTTGCTTGAATTTTCCCACCACTGTTCAAGCCTGCCTTGCAGGGGCAGCGCTGGATCATTTATTTTCCATTGATCATTTTGCATATCATGAGAAGTCGCTGAAATTCTAAGATTGTAAATGGTTGGGTTCCAGAGACATCTCTGTAGGGAGCAATTCCATTCTGGGATTCAATTGGGAGTTTCTGGGCCAGGGCTGCTGGTATGCCAAGATGGTACCTGGAGGCCAGTTGTGGGCGTGACTTCCAGCATCAGGAGCGAACAGGGAGCTGGGGAGAGACTGCCCAGCTCCACTATCGCCATGTGGCTTGGAAATTTAGTTCTGGAACCCCATACCTGGGCCTTGCTTGTGTAAGCTCATGGTCGCCCGGATTCCATCTGGAGTAGGTGTTGCAAGACTTTTTATCCTTTACCTTTTATTATTAGTCGTGGTGAAAATTTCCAGTGCTGGTGGATTCTTGCTCTTTATGTGAAAAATAATTATGAGACTAAATTTGACTTTGAAATAGAGACATTATTTCTCCAAGCCAGGGAGACTCACAGACTGAATGGAAAAAGTGATGGGATTCTCTAAAATAATGTTCCTTCCATACCAGTTATTATTTCTTCTTAGTATTATACCATTTGTGGTGTATAATATGAATCTGTTGTTGTTTCTATATCCTGATACTAGGAGGTAACCTGGGAAGGTAACAGAACCTTTAAACATCTGGGCCAGGGAAATAGCTGGAGGGAGCAGAGCACAAGCTCTGCATTCAGGAGCCTGGCATCTGATGAACACCACAGGGGCCCACCCCTAAGCGTTTGGTATTACAATCCTCTCAGCACCTGAAAGTTGGGACTATCTCCACTCAAACAAATGAACAAAACAGGTGATTCTTATTTTTCATTATGTTTTTATATTATTTTGACATTTATATTATTTGACATTTTGACATTTTTATATTATTTTGACATTTTTTTAAAAATTTTTTATTGAGTCACCATGTGGAAAGTTACAAAGTTTTCAGGTTTAAATCTCAGTTATACAATGCTCGAATACCCATCCCTTCACCAGTGCACATATTCCACCACCAAGAATCCCAGTATAGCTCCACCCCGGCCCCTCACACCCCAACCCCCCCCACGCCCCTAGCCCCCCCACTCTAAGACCCCCCCCGCCTGTGTAACTAATAAATTTCACTTTACTTTCACTTTGATTGCATACAATATTTCAACAAAATTATTTTGACATTTTAAGACATACCTCAAATGGTCTTAAAACTTGTATGGAGTAATAACCCCCTCTCTCCCCAAATAACTAAAACATTTCTAAGAAAAAGGAAGTTAGGAGGCTTCTCTTTCCCCAACTTTAAGCTATACTATAAAGCTGTAGTAATTAAAACAGTGTGGTACTGCACTAAGGACAGACTCTCACGCCAATGAAATAGAACTGAATTGAAAATACAGATAGTGATCCTTGAGTGTATAGACAATTAAACTTTGGTAAAGTAGCAAAATATTTGAAGTGGTCCAACAAAATCCTCTTCAAAAATGGTTGGTCATACAAGCAAAAATTAAACTCAAACCTCTTTCTAATCACAGGCACAAAGTCAAATAAAAATATATGAAGTATCTATATATAAGACATGAATACAAAACTTACATTGAATAAAATAGCATTTTGTCTACTTACCTGTACATAAAAATTAAATAAGGGCTGGAGCAATAGCACAGCGGGTAGGGCGTTTGCCTTTCACGCGGCTGACCCGGGTTCGATTCCCAGCATCCCATATGGTCTCCTGAGCACCGCCAGGGGTGATTCCTGAGTGCAGAGCCAGGAGTAACCCCTGTGCATCGCTGGGTGTGACCCAAAAAGTGAAAAAAAAATAGATTTTTATACGTTGATATTTTAGTTGCCACTTTACTGTGTATGATTATTCACTTTCAATGAAATCTCATGGTCTTTTATGTTGTTTATTTTGTCAAATTTTACATCATATTCAAGAAAAGATAGTGTAACTATTTTGTTTCTAATTTGAATTACTTTAGCTTCTTTCACTTGCCTAATTGCTAAACATAACATCAGAACTATTATGTTCAACAATGCAATAGAACTACTACTACCATGTTCAGCAATAGTGGTGAATATTAATGTTCTTGGCATTGCTTGATTTTAGAGGAAATCTTTTCCACTATTGAATATGATATTAGTTATGGCTATGTTACATATGGTTTATACTGTGTTGAGGTAAGTGTTTTCTATTCTCATTTTATTTGGAGTTTTTTTTAAAAAAGTGGATATTAAATATTGTCAAAAGTTCCCTCTGATTCAACTGATATAATATTATGGTCACATGGTTCTTATATTTCCTTTGGTTTGGTATGGGGTATCATACTAACTTATTTGCATATATTGTGCCATCTTTGCACCGCTGGAGTAAATATTACTGGTCATGATACTTTAAATATAGCGTGAATTTGATTCACTAAGATTTTGTTGAGGATGTTCATTCAGGATATTGGAATGACATTTTCTTATTTAATTATATCTTTGCTTCATTATGTGACTATATTGTTTAAGAATAATCTTGGTCTCAAAGAAACTGTTACAAAAACTGCTCTTTCTTCAATTTTCTAAGATAGATTGAGAAATATAGATAAATCTTGAGCAAGATATTGAAGAATTCACTGGTGAAATGGTCTGAACCTGGAATATTGTGTTGGACAAGATTTAAGTTAATTTTTTTGCTGTTCATTGTTCAAGTTTTCTATGTTATACTGATTAAATCTTGGGACAGTGTATGTTTCTACAGTTTACCATTTTTCTTCTAGGTTCACAATATGATGGTGTAAATTTTTCATGAAGTCATGTATAAATAATTATTGATAATATTTTATGAAATTGGCAGAGTCTCTTGCCCATGCACCTGGCTGTCTTCATCGGGACCACTTGAAGGGGATGGGTTCAATTTTCCTTTCTGCCCCGAGCAGAGCCCCGGAAGCCGAAGACCTCCAGAACCTAGCCACAGCCATGCTCAAGGCCCCTCTCCATGCATTCAGACAAGCCTCACACATGAAGGAACCGGCAAAGGAACCCAGGTGAGTGGGACCCGGGACTGAGATTTCCAAGCCTGCTTGGATCAGGGCTGGGTCTCTTGCGCCCAGATTCCCCATTTTCCAGCAGCTAGGAGGTCACACCCAGAAACTGCCCCCTGCACGTGTAATCCCATCAATGGCCAACATGCAGAGACTATAAAACTAAGCTCCCGGAAATTACATTTTATAGCCTAGTTCTCCCTCTTGGAGAACATGACAAGCTACTGAGAGTTTTCCTGCCGGCACAGGAGAACCTGGCAAGCTCCCTTTGGCATATTCACATGCCAAATACAGTAACAATGATGGGTCTCATTCTCCTGACCCTGAAAGAGCCTCTACTGTGGCACCTTGGGAAGGAGGACTAAAGAGAGGCTGCTAATATCTCAGGGCTAAGACAAATGGAGACTTTACTGGGTCTGCTCGAGCAAATCAAGAATCAACAGGATGATAGTGATAGTGATACTGAAATTTTTCATTGTTATCTACTATGTTTTGTATTTCTGTGGAATGCACTGTCATTTCTCTTTTATTCCTAATCCAATTTATTAAAGTATTTTTCTGATTCTAGCTATATTATTTCAAAGAAACTAGTCTTGATTCAATGAATCATTTTATTTTTATTTAAATTACTATTTTATTTATTTTTGCTTTCTTTTATTTTTCTTCAGACTTCATTTGTTGTGCTTTTTCAGTTTCTTAAGATTTATGACTATGCCATTCATTTGAGCCTTATCTTCTTTAATATAACTTTATTATTATGAACTTTCAAGAATTTTAGTTATACTTTGTTCTCCGATAACTTGTGTCTGCTTTTTCTTTGTTGTGATTTTCTAGATAAACATTTTTGTTTGTTTTCCAAAGAGTATTTCTATGGTGACTGCTTAGTAAAATAATTTTGCCATCTTACTTATCTGATCTTTCTATTTGTTGGTTGTCATGCAATTTTTTTTCTGTTCTGGTACTTAATCTGATAGGAAAATTTCAGTTATCTCCAGGAGAAGGGTTTTAGGGAGGGTAATTGGAAGGAAGGATGATCACTCCTGAAGATTTATAATCAGTCTTCTGTTGTTAAGTTGGCAGTCAGAAGATCACTGTATCACTGTCATCCTGTTGTTCATCGATTTGCTCCAGTGGGTGCCAGTAACATCTCCATTCATCCCAGCCCTGAGATTTTAGCAGCCTCTCCTTACTCGTCTTTCCCAATAATTGGAAGCTCTTTTCAGGGTCCGTGGAATGAGACTGTTATTATTAGAAGTCAGAAGATAGTGCCACATTTTTTCCTCCAGCCACAGCATCCTGAAGTTAATTTATTTTCCTATTTCCATTAAGCATCCTCATTTTGTTTCTTTTTTTCCAGGGAGTATACTTGATACATATGTGGAAATATCAAATAGGTAAAAGCCTATATCATTTTGTCTTTACTTTGATTTTAAAATTGTTAACTTTCTTTAAATAATGTTTAAGCAATAAAGTCTAAACATTTCAGTGAATTATTTTATTATAATATATTTATATATCTGCAAATGAAAATTTGATATGCACAAGTATAGAACAAGAAATATTTTTTGGAACACTTAGTTATGTCAATCATGACTTCATGCCTCATTGGAAAATATTTCAGACTTTTTTCTATTTTTAAATGTTTAAAGGATTAATGTTTTGTTCATATGATATATATTACGTATGTATGTATACTGATTTTTCCTGCTGCATATAAGAAAATATAACTAAAATTTATGCAAACTGATGGGTGGGAGGGAAACAGAATGTGTAAGGGTGGCATTGGTGGAGGGAAGTGGTACACTGGTGAAGAGATATACTGGTCGGTGTTGAAATGTTCCATGCCAAAAATCTAATGGTGAATAACTAATTTACAATGACTAAACAATAAATAAAGATAGTTTAACTGAAAATCAAGTTGCAAAAGTGAACAAAGAGTTGGAACCTTTTTGTAAAGATAACTAATATTTGGCAACAGGGAACCATGCCTTCTTTCAGATGATTTTGGAAATGACGTTTGAACCATCTCAAAATGAGTCCTTTCTGGTTGGCTTGCAAGAGTCATTCCTTTTAAAAGACAAACAGAATTTTTGAACTAGAACCTTTCTTGAAGATCATATAATTATGCAGTCTCTTTTTGTAGATGGGGAAATCGCATTAAGTTAATGTTACTAGCTCAAAATAGTAGCTAGTGAGTGAAATAAAATTATATTTTACACTAGCTTTAAGTGCCAGATACAGAAATTGTTATTTTCTCCTTTGCACAAAATTAGAATTTATTTATTTGGCATAAACATAAGAATCCTTGCTCATCCCATTTTTCCTCCTCTAAACTCAATATGTTGAGCAATTTTTATTCTTGTCTAATTTCAAAGTTCTATTCTGAGAAGTTATACTAGCCATTTTCATATTGTTTTGTAGCTTTGGTCAGCCATAAAATAGTGGCTTTCCAAAAAAAAAAAAAAAGACATTTCTTTCTAGACAGATAGGAGGGATAAGGTGTGGCTAACAATTTTGATTTAACCCCTAATTGCTTCCTCATCGTGTTGGATTCTTATTGTGTAAAGCCTTTACAACTATATGTGACAACTTAAAATTATATATTATTCTACTGTACTTGTTTTACTTTGTTTTGATGGCTTGCCATTAATTTTAATATATAATACTGTTTCAAAATTCCATTGAAACTATTTTAATTTCACTCTGGTATTTGATCCATCAATTCCTGAGGTGTAGGATAACATAGCCTCAGGTAGTTTAGGTTTATTGGGTTATTCCCATCACAGTGCTCCCTTTCCTCTGTGTTTATTTGCAACTTCTTTCTTTGTGTTATGTTCACTTCTAAGTATTGGTTTTCTCTTCACCTTGAGTCCTTTGCATAGTTTATTCAGAGCCATGTCCTTTTGTAAGGGCACAGGGCACAGGAAGACAGTAGCAAATGTTATGCTTTTGTAACCTTGGAGTCATTTGACTCTACATGATATTTTCCTTCTGGGCATCTGTTCTTTCAAACTAAGACCTAAGCCTCAGCTGCCCTTACTTCCTAGCACCCCCCCAAAGCAGGGTCCTGACGAGGGACGGAATGGACCCAGGACAAGTGGTGAGTTATGTGCTACCCTGGCATCGAGATGGGCCTGGCCAAAGTGCCTGATGCTTAACTATAAGTTAAGAGCTTGGTCATGGTTGCCATGATCCAAAAACTAATAACTAGATTCGGGCCCTGCTAGGGTTAGGAATGATTAATCTGGTCTGAGTGCTATAGTCTGGGTCTGTGGCAAGATGTTGCCAGGAGAGCTGCCCTCTAAGCCTCAATGAATCTCTTACTGTGTCCATACAAAAATAACTAGTATTAAGATGTTGATGGAGTTCTTGGACTGAAGAAAGAAAAAAACACCTATATTTTATTTATTTTTTTAAATTTTTTTATTGAGTCACCATGTGGAAAGTTACAAAGTTTTCGGGTTTAAGTCTCAGTTATACAATGCTCGAGCATCCATCCCTTCACCAGTGCACATATTCCACCACCAAGAATCACAGTATACCTCCACCCTGCATCCCTAGTCCCCCCTCCCCCCTGCCTGTGTAACTGATAAATTTCACTTTACCTTCAACTTACTTTGATTACATTCAATATCTCAACAGAACTCACTATTATTGTTTGGAGTTTTACCCCCTAAAGTCAGACCTGCTGAAAAGGAATCATTTAATAATTTGTTTTCCATTGCTGAGAATGTAGAGATATGAGGTCAAGTGGCTGCACTAGCGGCCGCATGGTTTTGTATTTCTGTATTTTAGTATTTTAGTAACTAAGTCCAGAGAAATGTCTGCCAGAAATTGCATCATTGCAAACTTGTGCTTCTCAGCTATTTTATATTCCACATATGAGTGCAATCTTTCTATGTCTGTCTCTTTCTTTCTGACTCATTTCACTCAACATGATACTTTCTATGTTGATCCACTTATATGCAAATTTCATGACTTCATGTTTTCTGACAGCTACATAGTATTCCATTGTGTAGATGTACCAGAGTTTCTTTAACCAGTCATCTGTTTGGGAGCCTCTAGTTCTTTCCAGATTGTGGCTATTGTAAACAGTGCTGCAATGAACATAGAAATGCAGATGTCATCTCTACTATACCTTTTGCCTCTCTGGGATATATTCCCAGGAGTGGTATTGCTGGGTCAAATGGAAGCTCAATTTCTAATATTTTGAGAATCGTCCATATTGAGAAAAACACCTTTAGAGGTATTTTGCCGGCTGGCAGTCAGGAAGGGCTTTGGAATGCCCATAGGCAGTATTTCCTTTGAACCTCCTGGGCCCTCAGGAAGGGCTTTCTTATGTTGATTTTGCTGCCAGGCTGTGTGTGTAGCCTAGAGGGCAAGGTGGAGAGAGAGAAGTAGGCAGAGAGACTAGTGAAGAGGTAGAATCCAGAGAGTTGGGATGGAGGAGTGAGGAGCTAGGAAGGAAGAGTGAGTGAGATGAGAGAGACAAAAGATTGAACAAACTGTTGGACACAGAGCAGGGCAAGAGCCACTCCATCATGCCCAGTTCCTGCTCCATGTCCTGTTTCACTTAAACCTTTTTCTTTTTTTTAAAACCCCGCTTCTCCCCCTGGCCACCTGTGAGGGAAGGTCATTTGGGCTGAAAACTCGGCCTTGACAAATAGTTTCACAACTGCTATTCACTGTCCATAGTAGCCACCCAGACACAAGCAGGGTGGGTAGCTGCCAGAATGTTCTGAAAAACATGTCTAGATCACCTGTCTGTAACTGTTTGTTTGTACTATTTGAAAGTATGTTTTCTTCTGAATCACGAAACTTGCATTTTCATTTATGTTTTTGTTAAAATTTGCAAGTGCAGGCTATGATTTAAGCACTGACTATAAAATTTGCCAGTTTTCTCTTGTTTGGGGTCTTGCTTGGGCCTGCGTGTCTAGGAGCTTGACTCCAGCTAGCTGGCTTAATAAACAACCGTTGTGTGTTACATTACTGGCTGAACTTTTTGTGCAGATTTGAAGGGGAAAATTATTGATACCAGACTCTAACAAAACAGTAACTAATCAGCAACCAGCTTGGTCCTTGTTCTTCCTTCGCCTGTCCTTGGCCAACAGCGGCCTGATCCAGCCTATACACAGAGGCTTCAGAGCACCGAATGTGGGCAGTGAGACAGAGCCGCCTAGAGAGCCCGCAAACACACACCCTTCAGTTTGTGAAGTTTTTTACACTGAGGAACATGTTAAAACTTTTTCAATTGAATAAAGTTTATTTTTCCATTGTTAGTTAAGATTCAGTTTAATTGTTTTTTATAAGAATAGCAGTCTGACTGTTCACAATAGCCAAAATCTGGAAAAAAAACACGAGTGCCGGAGAACAGATGACTGGTTAAAGAAACTTTGGTACATCTACACAATGGAATACTTTGCAGCGGTTAGAAAAGATGAAGTCATGAAATTTGCACAAAAGTGGATCAACATGGAAAATATCATGTTAAGTGAAATGAGTCAGAAAGAGAGGGACAGACATGGAAAGATTACACTCATCTGTGGAATAAAGAGTAACAGAATGGGAGATTAATACTCAAAAATAGTACAGATAAGTACCAGGAGGATTGCTCCAGAGCTTAGAAGCCCACCTCACATGCTGGGAGAAAAGGCAGCTCAGATAGAGAAGGGAACACCAAGTAAAGGGTGTTTGGAGGACCCGCTCGGTATGGGAGATGGGTGCCAAAAGTAGACTATAGACCGAACATGATGGCCACTCAATATCTCTACTGCATACCAAAACACCCTAAAGGAGAGAGAGAACAAAAGGAAATGCCCTGCCACAGAGTCGGGGTGGGGTGGGGGGATGGGGTAGGGGTGGCAGGAGGGACACTGGAATCATTGGTGGTGGAGAATGGGCACTAGTGGAGCGATGGGTATTCAATCATTGTATGACTGAAACGCAAGCACAAAAGCTTGTAAGCCTGTAACTACCTCACAGTGATTTACTAATAAAAAATTAAAAATAAAATAAAAATAAAACCAAACACTGTCATTTCTGAGATACTATAAAATATCTCAGTGCTTTTAGATTATTAATTAAAAAATTTATGGATAAAGTTCTGAATCACTGTAAAAAAATGAATAGCGGTGTCATATTAATTCCGCAAGAATTTAGTTTTAAAACATTACTGTACATTACTTTTTGCATGAATTCTTTCACATATTCTAATTTTGAAAATGTTTCAAGTGTGTATAAGATTGTTTCCAGGGATATTTATATTCTATTAAACCAAGTTCATTAAATATATTTTCTAAATATAAATATTTACTATTTTTTTGTCCTAACAATAGAGAAAGGAGTGCTAAAATTTACATTATGATGAGTGGTCTCTCAATATCTTCTTGTAAGCTTATTAATTTGATATAATTCAGACAAATTTATTAGCATATAGGACTCTGTATATGGAGTAACCCCCAAATATAGGGACTTTATATTTACTGTATGTTTTTTAAAAAATAGATGAATATTCAGGTTTCTTTGGTTAGTGTTTTTAGCATAGGTATTATCCATCCTTTTCAAATTTTGAATGTTTATATTGTAGATACACAACTAGTTTATATCTTTGACCAATTTGATAAATTTAAAAATAGTTTGTAAGCTGTTTAAGAAGCCAGGGCAAGAGTTAAATGGTTATGATGCATGCTTGCACCAGACCTATCCGTGTTCCATGCTGGTATGACAAATCGTCCCCTCAGCACTGCCAAGGGTGCTCCCTGAGTACAAAGTCAGTAGTAAACTTAAGCGCCAGTGGCTGTATCCCCAAGAACAACAACAAAAAAGAATTTTTGACATCAGTATCAATTATTACTACCTATAGTACCTTTTATTTTTTTTCCATTTTATTTTATTTTATTATTATTTTTTTTAATTTTTATTTTTTTTAAAAATTTATCACCATGTGGAAAGTTACAGAGTTCTCAGGTTTATGTCTCAGTTATACCGTATTCAAACACCATCCCTTCACCAGTGCCCATATTCCACCACCAAAATCCCGGTATACCCCCCGCCCCCCACCCCAACTGTATAACTGATGAATTTCACTTTATTTTCTCTTCACCTTGATTACGTTCCATATTTCAACACAAAACTCACTATTGTTGTGGGAGTTATATCCCCAAACAAGATAACCCTAATAAGGAGGCATTTGATAATTAGTTTTCCATTAAAAGATTGTATGTTTTCAGGTTTTAGAAAAGGTCGCGCGGCCGCATTAGCGGCCGCGCGGCTCAGATGTGTCCCAGTCCCGAATCCTGGAGCCGTGTTAGTTGCTGCTCAGTGTCGCCAGGGTTCCATCTGGAGAAGGTGTGCTGGCGGCACCTCCTCCTTCCGGCCCCCCGGTGTTGCTGGCTCCGATTCGGGTCCGGAGCATTGTCCGGGCCACGTTGCTCACCAGAATGCCTGCCACTTCTCTGTCCTATAGTACCTTTTAATTTTGCGCTTTTCTTTTTCCTATATTATTTCTGTTCTCCTCTGCCATCCCCTGCCTGAAATTTTTTTTGCCTTCTTCCTTGTTGGGTTTTTATCCTTCACCCAATTTTCTCATTTGGGACTTTATCAGTCATAATGTGACTATTTTGAATAATTTTGTGATTTTGTGATGCATAGTGCTCTCAGGATAGTTTTAATCTGGCTCTTATGTTGCACATGACAGACCTGGGTTCAATCACCAGCATCCCAAATGGTTCTCCAAGGCTACCAGGAGTGATCCCTGAGTGCAGAGCTCGGAGTAATCCCTGAGCACCTCTGGATGTGACCCAAAACAAAGACAATGAAAAGTGATTAGTTCTTTTTTTTTTTTTTTTAAAGAATAGTTGTAATCTTTTTGAAAACTATTAGGTTTTAACTGCTTACAGATTTTATGAAAGTTTGTTTAGTAGGGGTCAGAGTGATAGCACAGCAGGTATGGCGTTTGCCTTGCATGTGGCCGACCCGGGTTCGATTTCTCCATCCTTCTCAGAGAGCCTGGCAAGCTAGCAAGAGTATCTCACCCGCATGGCAGAGCCTGACAAGCTACCTGTGGCATATTTGATAAGCCAAAAACAGTAACAACAAAGTCCCACAATGGAGACATTACTGGTGCCTGCTTGAGCAAATTGATGAACAATGGGACCACAGTGCTACAGCAGTGCTATGTTTAATAGAATCAGTGTAATATGTTCAAGTCTTTTTCTATGTGTAATTATGAAAATTCCCCAATACACATGAAATTAGAAGTAGAATAGCAAACATTGTACTCAATATCTATTTCATCAGCTATCAACCAGCAACCAATCTAATTCATTTATTTGAATCCTGTCTAAATTATATTCAAATAGATCTATCATCATGTAATTTGCTTATTTATTTTTTTGGCACAGGTAACATCTAATGGGGTTCACAGCCTATCCCTAGGTAATTGCTAAGATGTTACTACTACTTATGGTTGGCGTTCCATGCAGTGTTTGCGATGGGCCTCCTTTATTGTAAGCAGTCTAAAATATTTGTGGTTGTTATCTATCACCATGAATTTACATTGGTTATTATCAGTAACTTTTTTCGTAATAGTTCAGAATATTTGGAAAGTTTCAAGTTGAGAAAAACATGTTTGATTAATGCATTTGGGAATAACTGGCTTCCTAATGATATGATATTTATCTTGGTTATTTAAATTTGCATGATTTCTTTCAATAAAAATTGTAATGTTCTCCAAGAGTTTTATATTTTCATTTCTCATGTTAGGATTTATTTATTGGTGGCTGTTATATTGTTGCTTTGGGGAATTGTGCATTTTAAAATGTCATTTTCTGTTTGTGGGTAATAAATACTATTTTGTATGTCAAAATTTTAACCAGAAACATTAATAAAAGTCTGTCATTCTTTTTATGGTTTTAAAATAGAGTTGTTAGCTTTTTGATAAAGATAATTGCATCAGTAAAAATAGCTTATACTGATTTCAGTTTAGATCTGTGTTCTATACATTTCTCCGGTTTTAATGTGTTTGTAAGTTCCTCTAGTTTGATAGGAAAGAAACCTAGCAAATGCAGTTAATGTTTTTTGCTGTCATTTTTTAAAGTGCACTTTCATTTTCAGACGTAATGAGTGTTCATTCTTGTTTATACAATTTGTGAATAATTATTTTAAGAAAATAATAGTAATATTCAATTTAGTTTCACATTTTGTTCCATCAACTTTTATTGAGACTAACATGGATATCCTTCTCATGTGTGCTTTTATGTTTAATTACATATACATATTTCTAAAACTGCCACTGTTTTGGTGGCTGTTTATATATACATGTGTTTTAATTTTGTCATTTAGTTCATTGTAAAGATTTCTTCTGAGTCCTAATTACTCTTACTTATTATTCTCTTTCTGTTATTTTATTTCCTTCTGTGCCTGATCATTTTTTGTACTAAACATTTTGTATCACTTGTATCACTTATCATCCCATTGATCTTCCATTTGTTTGAGTGGGCACCGGTAATGTCTCCATTTGTCCCTGTAGCGAGCTAGTGTAGCCTGATGATATCTGCTCGCTCCAGGAACAGGAAGGCCCTCAAATCATTCATTCAGGATTTTGACAAAGAAGTCTGACCATCTCATAGGTGGGCGGCCATGCAGTCTTTTGACGACCTGTGGAATCCAGTCGGTAACAGCTCTAGTCCAGAGATTGTCTCTGAATCATATTACATGTCCGGCCCATCTGAGTTTTGAGGCCTTGGCAAAGGAGACAGTGTCCCTGATTCTTAACCGTCGACAGAGGTCAGAACTTCGGATTCCTTGTCCCACTTGAGTGAGACGTAATACTCCAAGCATAGCTCTTTCAATTCCTCATTGGGATACCTGAATAGCGTTCTCCTCCTGTTTGCATCGGGCCCAGGTCTCTGAGGCATATGTTAGTACAGGAAGAACAGTGGAGTCGAAAAGATGCTCCCTGAGGCAGAGGTTCTTCGTCCTCTTAACCATTTCTTCAATGCTCTTGAAGGTGTTCCACACTGCTCTCTTCCTCCTGTGCAGTTTTGGCACCAAGTCGTTCCTCATGTTGAGTTCTCGACCCAGGTACACATAGCTGCTGCATTCAGAGATGTTCGTTCCATTGAGAGTAAATGGAATATCAGGGACTATTTCGGTTTTTGTGAACATGTAAACATTTTACACTAAACATTTTTATAATTTGTATGAATTACTGATCCTTGGGTTGGAGCAATAGCACAGCGGGTAGGGCATTTGCCTTTCACGTGGCCGACCTGGGTTTGATTCCTCTGCCCCTCTCGGAGAGCCTGGCAGCTACTGAACGTATTCCTTGGAGTTTGCAGAGGCTGGCTAGCTCCCTGTGTCGTATTCAATATGCCAAAAACAGTAACAACAAGTCTCATAATGAAGACGTTGCTGGTGCCTGCTTGAGCAAATCGATGAACAACAGGGCAACAGTGCTAGGACAGTGCTACTGACCCTGATATTATGTTATTTTTATCTAAAATATACTGGATTTTTCTTTGCTTTTATGAACCCTTCTAGGTTCTAGCAATAAGGAGGCACTATAATCGAGTTTCAGTCCTTCAACTTCTCTGGGTCATTCTTCACTCAATCTACTGTATCCCCTCTATGAGATTTTGAGTAACTTCCAATTTTTAAATCTCACCCTTTTTTTAAAAAAAATTTTATTTTATTGAATCACCATGTGGAAAATTACAACGCTTTCAGGCTCAAGTCTTAGTCATACAATGCTGAAAAATCCATCCCTTCACCAGTGCCCATATCCCACCACCGAAGACAAAAAAAAAAAAACCACAGTACACCTCCCATCCCGCCCATCCCCGCACCCCCTGCCTTGTAACTGATAAATTTCACTTTACTTTCTATTTACTTTGGTTACATTCAATATTTCAACACAAACCTCACCATTATTATTACGAGCACCCCACTAGAGTCAGACCTGTTGTGAAGGGAAATGAGGTTTTGTATTTCTGTACTTTAACACTAAATCCAGGGAGATTTCTTCCGGATATTCGATCATTGCAAGCTTGTAAACCCCATCTGTGGTCGTCATAATATGGCGGTCCCCATGCCCTTCATCCCCGGGAAGGGACAGGCGAGAGAGAGAAATACCTTTCCCCTCCCAGGCGGGCATGGGGTCACAGCTTAGTTCTCTGGCAGGAAACAATCTGCTAGGAGCAGTCCATGTTGTAGTTGGGTCAGCTGGGTCTGGATTCACGCTGGTGCAGCTGCGGAGGAGCCGCACAGGCGTGTGGCCCCCAGGGTCACATCTCGGCAGTGGTCTAAATCTCACCCTTTTAAGTTATCTGTAAAGTTATCCTTTTCATTCTACTACAGATGAGAAAGGACATATTTAGAGAGGGATAACTATAGATTGTAAAGTTCTTAATATAAATATTAGTTTATTAAAAATCCATTTGACAAAATGGGACTCATGATTAAAAGCCTATTAATGTTATTTTTGATCCTCAATATTATGTAGTAATGTAACTTTTGACTTTTGGAATATAGGAAAAGCATTAAAATATGTTGTAGATAGTTTAGAAATGCTTTGCAATTATCGGAAAGGACACATTCACCTCCGATGATGTCAAATTAACAATAGAAGAAAATAAAACTTATTGAAAGACAAAGAGAGAAATGAACTTTAATATATTATATACATTCCACAGTAATATGTTCCAAAATGTACTTGTTGATAGAGGGTATCATTGAGAAACATCATGTTGCAGCTAAAAGTAATTATTCTTTGCTACTAGGTACTTAAGCATAATTTTTCACTAATTTTTATATGTGCAATCAGTCATTATATTTATCATGTTTTTACTAAGAAGTTGTTTCATAATTCTATTACAAAGTTTTATGGTTATTCACATAACATATATTTAATAGTTAAAGAACATGTACTGGCCCTTGGACTCATTCTTTGCTCATCACTGCTATTACACAGAAACAGTTTTCCTAGCTTAATTGATCTTATGCGGCTAATTGTCTTAGTAAGGATGCTTAAATGGCAAACTGAAAAAATACTTGCCAGGATACCAGGTATGTTGCTAGAGTGATGGAACACATACCTAAAGTATGCAAGGTCCTGAGTTTGATCCACAGTACTATGTGATCCCTGAACATCACCTGAAATTCCCCGTATAAAGTTATTTATATAAAATTATATGCATGTGCATGTAAAATATTGATGACTGTGCCTTTTTAAAGAACTTTGAGATATTTTAAAGCCTGCTATATTTTATTTGTGGCTATAACTGTTCTCCCTTTAATATTTACCATTGTTTTATTTACTTTATTTATGGTTCCTCTTTAAAATTCTTCATAATTATAATTATAAATTCAGCGGTAAATATCACTGTATCACTCTCATCCCATTGTTCGTCGATTTACTCAAGCTGGCACAAGTAATGTCTCTATTACACTCAGCTCTGATATTTTATTTATTTATTTATTTATTTATTTTTAATTTATTTTATTGAATCACCATGTGGAAAGTTACAAAGTTCTCAGGCTTATGTCTCAGTTATACAATGCTCAAACACCCATCCTTTCACCAGTGCCCATATTCCACCACCAAAAAAACCCAACAACAACAACAACAACAAAAAACCAGTATACCTCCCACCCCCCACCCCCACCCCCCCTGCATAACTGATAAATTTCACTTCCTTTTCTCTTTACCTTGATTACATTCCATATTTCAACACAAAACTCACTATTGTTGTTGGAGTTTCAACATAGAACTCACTATTCTTGTTGGAGTTTATCCCCCAAGAATACGGCCCTATTGACAAGGAAACATTTGATAATTAGTTTTCCACTGATGAGAATGAAGAGATATAAAGTTTAGGATTTCTGCATTTTAGTAATTAAGTCCAGGGAGATTTAAGTTGGAAATTGCATCATTTCCCTTCCTGAAGCAGCATGGAGCAAAAGCTTAGTTCACAGTCTGGAGACATGGCTGCAAGCACTCGCTGGGACCCCAAGTCATATAGCTGTCTCTGGATCCTGGTTGTTCAGCAGCAAAGCGGCTGTGCAAAGGCATGGCCACCCGGGTCAAATCTCGGCGGAGCTCCAGCTCTGATATTTTAGCAGTCTCTTCTTATTCGTCTTTCCCAATGATTGGAGGCTCTTTCAGGGTTAGGAGAATGAGACCTATTGTTACTGTTTTTGGCATATTGATTATACACGGGGAGCTTGCCAGGCTCTCCTGAGTGGGCAATAGACTCTCTGTAGCTTGTCAGATTCTCCAGGAGGGATAACTAGGCTATTTGATGTCTTCCAGGAGCTTGGTTTCATAGTCTCTGGATGTTGGCCATTGATGGAATTACATGGCACTTGTGTGGGGAGGGTGAGGAGCAGTTTCTGGGTGTGACTGCCTAGCATGAGCATGGCTGTGGCTGGGTTCCAGAGGTCTTCAACTGTCAAGGCTCTACTCAGGGCGGGGAGGGAAACACAACCCGTCCCCTCCGAGGGGCCCCAGTGAAGACAGCCACATGCAGGGCAAGACAAGAGACTCTGCGTAGCTCTCTCCTGGGAGCTTTGTTTTATAGTTTCTGGATGTTGGCCATTGATGGGATTACACAGCGCCAGGGCCAGTTTCTGGGTGTGACTGCCTAGCTACTGGAAAATGGGGGATCTGGGTGGAAGAGACCCAGTCCAAACCAAGAAGCCTTGAAAATCTCGGCCCCGGGTCCCACACACCTGTGATCATCTGCCAGTTCCATGTGTGAGGTTCATCCAAATGTGTTGAGAGTGGCTTTGAGCATGGCTGTTGCTGGGTTCTGGAGGTATTCCTCTGGAAATATATGATAATGTATATCACAAATATGTGATAATCAATAAGTTGTATGTGGCACTGAATGTGTTTTAATTAATGTTAGAAAAATTTTCATCTATACCTTTCATTTTAGCCACATCTGCTGGTATTCAGGAGTTACTACCTGTGGGACATTTCTGGTGGTGCTGTCTACTGGATGTCAATTTTTTTATCATAGTCAATGTCCAGGAGAGCAAGGCATGCTCTGCTTTGGTTTATTTGGTTTTGGGTTTGGGACAACACCTGGTGGTTCACAGGGCTTACTCCTGGCTCTGTATTCAGTGATCACTCCTGGAAGGCTTGAAGGACCATGTGGTGCCAAGAATCAAATATAAGTTGGCAGCTTACAAGACAAGTTCCTTACCCAGAGTACTTACTAGTATTCCAGTCCTAGCCATGCTCAATCTTAATGGACCATCCACTGTGAATAAAAGAGACACTAGAAGATTCTCAAACAGTTAATTCATAACCATTGAAGGCTAAAGAGGTAGTACAGCTAAAAAAAGGTAGTACATTGCCTTGCATGTCCCAAATGGGTTCTCTATCTTAATAAATAAATATCAAAATTTATTTTAATTAGAAATTAAAATAAAACCATATATTACATATTATTTAATAAAAATGCATAATTTTATTTTTAGAAACAGACTGATTTTTATTTGATTATGCATAATCTTTTAAAATTCATTTGAGTACTCTATTTTAGTGGATTGGAAGTAAATTTTTGCCATACTTTTTTTTTTTTGCTTTTTTTTGGTGGGGGGTCACACCCAGCGATGCTCAGGGGTTACTCCTGTTACTCCTGGCTCTACACTCAGGAGTTACTTCTGGCAGTGCTCCGGGGACATATGGGATCCCCGGGATTGAACCCAGGTCGGCTGCATGCAAGGCAAACAACCTACCCACTATACTATCACTCCAGCCCCAGCCATACCTTTTCTATTTATAGTCTGATTTTCTTGTTGTTGCATTCCCCCATGCATTTTACAATTTTGTCTATAAATTACTATTAAATCAGTATTTTCTTCTGCTGCATTGATATACAAATATTCTTATTAGAGGACTCTTTGTGATTAGTCTATTTAAAATTTGCATACTTTAACTGATTCTTTTTAAGGTTTGTTTAAGACATTTTGTGAGATATTTCTATCTATGGCATTACACCATCTTATAATATATTTGCAATTCATTTATTACTGGTTAAAAGTAAAGTAGCATATATGAAAGAAAATTAGTCAGCCATGAATAGAACTTTCAGAAATAACCACTAAGTATAGGAGAACAGATTCTGTTCTTTATAACTATATCCTTGATTTATTAATCTTGAGACTTGTTATTTTTCAAACGTAAGTAATAGTGAGAATGTAGCAAGAGGTAACATCCCCCCTTACATTTTACAGGATATTGATCACATGACTCAACTTTCTAAATTCTAATTTAGTTAGTAGGTCTTTCCTGTAGATTCAAGCCTATCTATAGAAAGTCTTCTTACATCCTTCTATAGATGATTGATGTCCAGCTACATGGATCTATGAATTTCCTAAAAAGAATATTTTTAAATTGCAGCTTTAAAATACATTGCACTTGTTTATTAGTGGGTCTTTGAGTAAATGGAATATGGTATTTAATATGCATACATATAGTACATCATTTATATAGCAAATCTCTGAGATTTAGGGGTTAACAGATAAAATACACTGTCATTGTCTTCATGTGGATTATGCATTCACATATATAAAATATTGTGACAAAGATATAAATGTATGTGATAGATGTAAAATACAGAATATTGTGCAGAAATCAAGAAAGAGGACTTACTTTGGAGGGATGGGTCACAAATTTTCCTCTTTAAAATAAATTTTATTCACTAACACCTATATTACACCAAAGAAGAGTTAGGCGAGGTAAAAAAAAAGCACTTGCCTTGCATATACTTACCCTGGTTCATTTGTTTTCTTTCTCATATTTTAATTTTTTTGACATTTTTTTGTTGGATCACATGGGGCAATGCTCTGCTCTCAGGATCACTCCAGGCTGGACTCAGAGGCCCATACATGGTCCTGGGGGATTGGACCTCAGACAGGCACATGAGAGGCAAGTATCTTTCCAGGCGTTCTACCTCTTTGGCTCACACAGTTATGAATTAACTGCTTGAGAATCTTCAAGTGTCTCTTTTCTGTCACAGTAGATGGTCCACTAAGTAAGGGCATGACTCTCCTTCACACTGACTATAGTGAGGACAGTAACACTCAGGACAATTCTGCTTTGTATTTATTCTACTGGGCTAGAAACACAGTACAGGAGCTTCAGACATCCACATAAAGCAAATCTAGTTTGATTCCCAGCACTGTATTGTATTCCGATTGTCTCTAGGTGCAGTCCTGGAGGCCCCAGGCACTGTTCCAGTGTGTCTAAAGACTGTCAAGCACACTCTGGTGTGTAGTAGGTCACTGCAGAGCCTACACATCCCTATGTCTCTGAACTTCACATTGAAGTGCTAGGCTGGGTGGCCAAGAATCGCTGAAAGGGTCCTCTGGACTACCTCCTCAGCACATTTGGAAGACCATGTTAAAGACAGTTCAGAAGAAATTGTCTAGAACAACAAAACTGTGAATTTATGTAATAGGAATAAATTTTACAAAGCTAAAATGAGATTTCAAATAAAAGCTTAGAAGCTATTACTGGTCTGTATCTCTGTTTTATTCTGAATATTTTATTAATGTTCAGTACAGGGGATACTTATTTAGATATTAATTTTACATATTCACTTGTACATTACTTTTAAATAACATTTACTTCTTTTCTTGTAATATTATAATTGCCTCACTGGAGAAAGTAGAAGGTGTGTGTGTGTGTGTGTGTGTGTGTGTGTGTGTGTGTGTGTGTGTGAGAGAGAGAGAGAGAGAGAGATCAAATAATTGATGACATTCTTATGTGTTACAAATGGCAAATATTGTCACGACTTTTATAATTCTGAACCAATTTTCTAAATCTTAGAGTGGGCAGAAAATAAAAATTTCACTGTAAAAATTAGGGCTAATATAGCAATTTAGTAGCATAACGTACTGCAGCAATTTATAGCATTTTCAGTCATAAACTGTTAGTCATAAATAACACAGCAAAAACTAAATGACAGTAATTTTAAAAAGGTTATTTAAACTATTTTAATATATTAATTTGAAGCATTTTAAAAAGTAAATTTCGAGAGTCTGGAACTTAGTTCGACTGATAGAGCACTTGCTTTTAAAGTTCCACAAGAGTACTACGCCAGTATTATATGCCTCTTAAACATCATTTGGAGTGGCATTGGACATCCCCAATCTGTAGGGTGTGGCCTTATAAAAAAGTAATGACCAAATGGAAACATCTTGATGAACTCATTACTTTTATATTAGAAAGGGATTTCTCACTTCATGCATGGTGATTTCACTACTTCTTGTTTTGTTTGTATTGAGGTCGAAACTGGCAGTGTTTGGGGTAACACCTGCCTTGGCACTCTGGAATTACTTCTGGTGGTGCTCACGGGACTTTATGGAGTGCCAAGAATTGGTGGGTCACACGCAAGGTAAGCATCCTACCCATTGTACTACTGCTCAAGCTTCCGTGTTTCCTCTTCTCATGCCACGTACTGAACACCAAGATTTATGCTTCATTAGTGCTTAAATTAGGTTCTTTCACATTGTCTCTTTGTAGCCATTTGGGAATTTCGACTGGGTCTTGTCACACAAAAAAATAAAGATCATTCTGGAATATATTTTTAGAAATAGGAAGATTCTCAGATATATATATGTATGTATACATATGTATATATATATATATATATATATATATTGATATAGAAAATTCGGTCAGTTTAAAAAGAGGACTTTTGTGGACAAACTGTTACAATTAGAGCATGAAGAAAAGACGTGATTAGTGTGAGTTGAACCGTTCATTTATATGAAATAAACCACAGTTCTCAGAACAAAAGGAAACAAAATAATTTCACAAAAAATGTTAAGTGATATTTTCCTATGTGAATTTCAAATATTGCTTCAAAATGCATAAAATGAGCAAAAATATGATAGATGTTATAGAATTGATGTCGAACCAACATCCAAGATATTAGATATAAAGATGACTCTTTTTTTTTTGACAATACCAGGAATCAAACTCAAGACTTCAGACATGTAAGGCAAATTATCTACCTCTGAACCATATCACCGCCCCACCACAGACAGCTTTTGAATAGGAACCATAAAAGGATTTATTTATGCACCCTCTGATTGCTTATATATATATATATATATATATATATAGAGAGAGAGAGAGAGAGAGAGAGAGAGAGACAGAGAGAGAGACAGAGAGAGAGAGAAGCAGAGAAGAAAACCTGAGTTAAGATCAATTTTGGAAATAAGTGAAATGTGGTTGGAGAACCCACTTGGGAAGGGAGATGCATTCTGAAAGTAGACTATGGATTGAACACGATGGCCACTCAATGCCCCTTTTGCAAACCACAACACCCAAAAGGAGAGAGAGAACAAAAGGGAATGCAGTGTCACAGAGGTGGGGTGGGGTGGGTGAGATGGGATTGGGGGGGTGGGAGGGATACTGGTTTCATTGGTGGTAGAGAATGGGCACCGGTGGAGGGATGGGTTCTCGAACATTGTGTGAGGGAAACACAAGCACAAAAATGTGTAAATCTGTAACTGTACCCTCATGGTGATTCACTAATTAAAAAATAAATAAAGTAAAAAAATAAAAAAAGATCAATTCTGGAAAACTGAACATACACCAATGGGTTAAAATATTCAGTAGTTTGGTCTACTCCTGGTCCAATGAGGCCCACTCCTCCTCATTTCCTAGATCATGCACTTGTGTGGAAGTACAGCCTCAGGCTGTGTGAACACAAACTAAAATGAATTTTAATTACAATGGAACAAAGAATGAGTTTAACAGGCAATTAACTCAGAAGGACACAGAACTATAAAGGAAATAGAAACTCATGCTCACTTGGGCAGAACATCTTTTGAAGGTCAAAAGGGTAGCAATTTGACTCAGAAATTCATTGCCAAAGAACACAAGGGTTTTTGCTTTCCCAAACTACAATGATTGCTTGATGATATATTGAATAATGGAATTCTTAAAATGTGAAAATGGACCTAAGGTGTAACCATCAAACATGAAGATGGTTATATTTCTGATAGCCATCAGAAATATGCAAGTGTAATAAAATTTATTTGATTTAGAGACAAATTATCCCTTTATTTTTTTCTGAAGTGGAATGTCGATCCTTTAGAACAGACTTCAGAAAACCGCAATATGGCTTAAAGGTCAAGTACCTGTGTGTACATGTATGAGGTCCTGTGTATGACCCCAGCAACACAAATAAGATTAGATTTTAGGTAATTCTAAAATTTAGATCAATGTTCTTTAGGAATAAATTTTGGAAGCCCCATGTTCTAAGAAATGCAAACAATAAGCTTTTATTATTTTATAAATTTTTAAAAAATAAATTAACACACCTTATTCATTTTCATCTTGCTTGCACTGTAATGGACAAAATGCTTCTTTCTGCTTTGTTCTATAATGCTTTGAAAATGAATTGTATTTCAGAAATAAGATGCGTAAAAATTCCTTTGAAAACATTTTTGCATTGATAGCATAAATTAAATATGTGTATACAACTTATTAAGTAAATAAATCACACACTATGTGTAATATTTACATTATAATACTTACTTATAATTCTGAGATTATATATAAAATGGATAAAACTTTTTCATATGAACCAAGTAAACATGCGAACTAAGTCTTCAATAGAAAAAAAGGAAGGATAAAAATAGAAATTAGTGGGAGAAACAGCAAACTTAATGAAACATCAAAAGTAATAAGGAAAATAAAAATAAGATTCACTTCTCATATTATTACTGTCACTGTCACTGTCATACCATTGCTCATTGATTTGCTTGAGCGGGCACCAGTAACATCTCTCATTGTGAGACTTATTGTTACTGTTTTTGGCATATCGAATACGCCATGGGTAGCTTGCCAGGCTCTGCCATGCGGGCTCAATACTCTCGGTAGCTTGCTGGGCTCTCCGAGAGGGGCGGGCTGCGCTCATATTATTAAGAAAAATAATATCTTATTTTTTGTTGATAGTTATGCTGAAAGAAGATAATGTTTATCCTTATGTTTTTAAATCAAAACTCATATTGTTGTCAGGAATTTGTATATCTCATTTTGAAATCAATTGATAGTATTACAACTAGCTTGTACTTATAATAACTTAACATTTAAGTTTAATATAATGATTTTAAAACACATGACGGTATGGAACATACGGAGCTTCACTTACAAGTGTGCTCTTTACTTCAAGGGATATAAAATTTTAATCACGATCACGATCACAAAATGCAATTAATCATCGATTTCTCGAGCGGACTCAGTAACCTCTCATTTTGTACTTTCCCTGAGATCTTAGAAGTTTATCTCGACTGGCCCTCCCAACAAAGTTGCACTGGGGGCTCTTTCAGGGTCAGGGGAATGAGATCCAGCTTGTTACTGGATTTAGCATATGAATACACCCTGGGAAGCTTGCAAGGTTGTCCCATGTGGGCAGGAAACTCAGAAACTTGCCAGTTTCTCCAGAGGGAGAAGTAGGCTACAAGATATCCTGAGGCGGCTTCGCTTCTGAGAGCTCTCTTTTAAGTCGTTATCTGGATGTTGGCCATTGTTGGGATTACACATACCTGGGTTCCTCTGCCAGTACCTTCATGCATTAGGCCTGTCCGAATGTATGGAGAGGGACCTCGAGCATGGAGCATGGCTGTAGCTAGGTTCTGGTGGTCTTTGGGCACCAGGAGCTCTGCTCGGGGCGGGGAGGGAAGCTGGAGCCCATCCCCTCCAAGGGGCCCCAGGGAAGACAGCCAGGCGTGCGGGCAAGAGACTCTCTGCTCTAAAACTAATACTTAGTTTTAATCTCATGAAGTTCAATTGATTGAGAAACTAAAACTTGTGTCTAAAAAAATGTAAAATGTAAATGTAAAATGTATTTAAATGTTTAAAGTCAAATGATGTGAAGATGTTTAGAATAAAAGAATAGACATAAACTGGTCTCTTTAAAAAGATTTTATGAAGATGGTAAATATTCTGATGAATAAAATTGCACATCTAATTATTAACAAGTGAGTGTTCCATAATTCAGTTGTGTTTTGAAGAAAGCATACTTGTGAATTGTTTTATGATTGTTCCTCAATACCTACAACAGAGTCCAGAAAATAATGGCAAAAGAATACCTATGTGTTACATAAATTAAATTACAGAAAGTATGACAAATAAAAATTAAAAAGAAAGTTTCCTTATGTAAAACTGAATAACGTGACAAGAGTAGGTGGAATAATAAGGTAGCCTCATTAATGCCATTGTATTTTAAGTAGCAAGTAGCACCAGCTGAATAACAGAATAGCACTTTTGCTCTATTCCCTGTGAAAATTATTTCTAAAATAATTGACATCAAATTTCTTCATTTTAAAAACAGCAAACTCAAAGCAATTCTCAATGGGATCCTAAAAGACATTATGTCTATGCATAAATATGTTTATACATCTACATTCTATGTTAAATTGATCATTTTCTCTTTTCATAAAAGGCATCTATCTAATCTGTCAGCTTACCATATGAAACAATTCATCATTGTGGGCATATTCAAAATAAAATTTTACTGGAAAAGTTTAAGTCTTTTTTGCTCTATTAAAATAAATTTTTGAGATATTTTTCAATATTTATTAAACTCTGTAACAAAGATATTCCTTAATTCATGATGAATGGAAAAGACAATTGGAAATCTTATTTTGAAATCCTGAGAATTGTTTACACCTAATAACTTTTGTTATCTAATAAATGATGATGGTTAGGTCTAGAAAGGATGAGCCTCATACTCTTTAAAATCATAAATATTTCTATGTGAATTAGTTCTAAAAATTAACTGTGAGACTATATTAAGAAGCTTAAAGTCTCTCTGGACTTCACTTTTCTCTTCTATTCAGCTGTTTCCTTTAAAACTCTAATAAAAGACAAGTTACAAAATACACAAGATCTTGTGATGAGTTATCAAACTTTTTACTAATTCACTTTATTCATGGAATGCATAAAATTAAAAAAATAAAAAATAAACAAGTCAGCTACAATAGCAGCAGAGGTTTTATTATTGATGACAGATCACACTAAATCATCAAATCTCAAAATCATATGTTTTATTGGTACATAGTTGTACCCAAGAATTTATTGGTTACATACCAATGTCACATCTACTAGTATTAAATAAACCACATAGCTTTCCCAAACATACTTTGTATCTAGACAATAAAATTAGGTGCTACTAACTTAAGACAGCTTACCTGATTTTCTTAACTTTGTTTATAGTAAATCAAAGGTCATTTTTCTGAGAGAATAACACTGTTTTCTACTGCCAAGTAAATCATTAGCTAAGCAATTGTTTATAATTTTATGTTTTAGGGTTTTTTTTGTACATAGAACAATGTTTATATATTTGTAGAAATTTTTGAAGCTATTTTGTTCTAGTAATTGTTCTGTTAGATGTTTATTTCTTAAATAATCTAAAGAGCAGTTTTGAAGCATCATCTTCCAAACATTTTCAAAAGATTCTTTGTCCTTTTCAGCTTTTTCTTCATAATTAACAAGTTAACAATGAGATGATGTAACTAATGAGATGCAAAATAGTTAAAGATAACAAGTAGAGGCTTTATGCTTCTCTCAATTTAGATCCCTGTGAAATTAAGTGATAATTAAATAGATTATATAGATCAGTAAAATATCAAAAATAGTCTGAACATAAAGGAAATTTTTCCTTCTTTTTACAAGAAATAAAATCTGAGTGTTATGTAGTTACTAATAAAAATGTTAAGAATAGTAATACCAAAGACTAGGTTCTAGATTAACATTAATTTTGTAGAATTACTGATAGTTCATAAATCACAGCTTATAAAATAATAAGCAGAAGGTCAACATTCACAATCTAATTTTCCAGCAGGGCTAAAGCTCATAGACAAAGAACAATAAGGCTTCAGACTATTATAACAAATCTTAGTTTTATACTGAACTCATTGGATTTTAACTGTGAATTTTTCCTCTTTCAGCTGCTAGAATAATCATATTTTGTTGCACCCAAGAATTGTGCATCTAACTTTCCAACATCTTTGCAAAATGTCAAATCTTTCTATATCTATAAATTTCCAAGTCCCCTTTGTTTATTCGGGTTTCTATGTCTCCCAGCAGAGCTGTCATAAGAAGTTAGTTTTTAAAAGATATAGAGAACTGGGAAAGGAAGAAGCCAGAACAATCAAGTCACCATCATTTTTCATGCAACCACACTAAGGGAGTGATACCGTTAAGGGTCTTAGAATATGTTGACTAAAAAAGAAAAAGGCTTCAGGGTCTTCTAAATAGGTTTAAATGAATCATTCTCCCTACTTTAAGCTAAGTGATTAATCCACATATATCTTATAACTGAAGACTGTCTTTTAATGACAAAGTTCTAGTAGAAGTTTGAAATTAAATGAGGCACAGTATAAAGATAATGATAGAAACATTTGTATTCACAATCTTAGAATTCTATGTGGCAAATGCCAAGTGTTATTAGACTGTCATACTTTGTTTTATATTTCCATACTTAAATCTCATCTTTGACATCTTTGTTACTTTACACAAGTCATATTATTACTATTTAGAATAATTCCCCAAACTTAGAAAAAGTAAGACAATCCCAGCTTATATTTAAACAGTGTCTTTAAGTGTCTTCCTAATCAAAGACAGTTGTTAAGCACATTTCATTTAAATTTCCCAAGAAGATCTAGCATTACACAAGTCTATTCTTTAAAGTTTTCTCTTTCTCTGACCCCCCATTCTGTTAGGTGATCCATTATATGGAGAAGCCTATTCATTCATCCTTACTACTATTCAGTCATGCCTGTGCTTCATGAAGGTAAGATTTATGTGTTTTCTATACTGTAATATTTAAAATTCCAGTATATATTTTTGCCAATTACACAGTAGACCTCTATTTATCAAATAAATTAATAAAATATGATTAATTTTCTTTTAGTTAGACTATTAGAGAGGATATCTCTTGCATCACTTATGTCCCCAGAAACCAATAAAACCAATATGATAAACTGATCATCTTATCTGCAAATTGACATCTTAAAATATGACATTTATGGTACAATAATATAATTAATTAATATTATGTAGAAATTATTATAATCCGATTTGATAGAAATTATGGTCTTATAGAAATTATTTATAGGATATATTTATATGTTGGAAATATTTTAAACATCAGATAAGAATGGTTAAAAAATAGATAAAATTCTATCTTAATAGGATCAAGAAGTAATATGAAAAAATAAAATAAAGATGACAGTGAAAGAATGGCAGAACATGCTACTATGTTCTGAGGTAAGGGAATGAGAAACAAAGAATACAATTACTGTAACAGACGTGAAGAACAATCTATATGGGCATCTTAAGGAAGAGAGCTTTTAGGTTTTATTTTGACAAAAAGAAAGGTTATTGTAGAATTTTGAACAGTAGACCACTATGCCAAAGAGTTCTTAAAAGATTTTTTTTAGGGCTGGAGAGATAGTACAGCAGACAAAACACTTTATTTGCATGTGGTCAACCCAGGTTCATTTCCTGGCACCCCATATGGTCCCCCGAGCCCTCCAGAAGTGATTTCTCAGTGTAACACCAGAAGCAAGTCCTGAGGATCTCTAGGTGTGATCTCAAATCAAATAAATAAACATATAAATAAATATACTTTATTTTAAAGCTGAGAATAAATGACAGTGAAAGAACAAATGGATAAAGGCAGTTCAATGTACTGGAGCTCAAGCTTAACATGCAGGAGTATGGGACTCAATCCTTGACACCACAAGTTCTCCAGAGCCACCAGGAGAATATTGCATACAGTGCTGGGTGTAGACTATGAATACCATGAGATGTGGCCACTCTTCAATTAAAGAAGAACACAAAGGATTACTAGCATTATAAAAAATATTTGATGATAAGTTGTACTAGGGTGACAGTGGTGGAGGTAACAAAACATTAATTTGAAAATTAACACTTTTTGATCACTAGAGAAGAGCTAAAGAAGGAAGGAAGGTAGGAAGGTAGGAAGTCTGGCTATTTAGAAAAAAATTGAAAGCACCAAGAAGAAAAGTCATATATTTTATCTATGGGTCATGAACATGTTCTGTTCTTCCTTTGTCTCCTCCTCCTCCTTCTCTTTCTTCTTCTTCTTCCTCTTCTCCCTTCTTCTCGCCCTCCTTCTCCTCTTCCTCTTCCTTCTCTTCCTTCTTCTTCTTCTCCTTGAAACTTGCTTAGAAAAATGTGAGGGGACATAAAGAGTAGAAGTATGTGTTTAAGAGAGAACACGGGTTTGAAGATCAAGCCAGATATACTTTTCCTTTAATTTATTATTTTCTTGACACTGCAACTCATCGCATGTAATTAGGGAGTGGCTCTTGTGATTGATTCACATGACCTTATGAATGATAAAACATGTGTTCTGCTATCAACCTACACCTTAAGTCCATTACAGTTATTTTAAATCTCAGCTTAAAAGTTTATTTTCTTATAGAGACTTTCATGGACTTTCTAAGAAACTGAGCAGCAATTTTTAAAAAACTAGTGTCTTTCTCATAACTTCTTAGATTTTACACATCACATTTCTGTAAGTTGATAAATAGTATCATTTTGTGTATATCCTAATTTTAAATTAATGTATAATATTTATGTTAACCTAGTATCTATCTTATTTTCAATGTATCCAATTTTTATCTAGTGCAGGCATATTATTATTTATCAGTGTCTTATTTGCTAAACTGAAAGTACACTCCAGTTAATCAGAAACAAATATTTTTTAAGTGATCTATTATGCCACTAGATTACTATGTAGAACTTTGAGTCTTAATAGATATCACAGTTCTTTGCATTCACATTTCCATTCATTGCCATTCCATTCCACAGCCATCCTGACTGAACAGTGCAATTTCATAGTGTGTTAATTGTCTGTTGATAGGAGGAATAATGATAAAATTGCACAGTACAGACATGTAATAGCATTCAAACTACTATTTTAAATTCCTTCTTAATATAATCAAATTCAGTTAGTCTATTCCATTTTTACTTAGGTTTATTAATAGTGTTGGTAAAATTATTCTATTAAAATTTTGAATTCAAATAATCAAAAGTAAACATAAAATCTCAAGTTTGTTTCCATACACTAACAACGGACAATTTAAAAAGTAAACAGAAGTGATTCTGCTGACAATAGAATAAGAAGTAATAATGCAATTCAAAATAACTAAAATCTTTTTCAACAAGAACTGCAAAACATTTCTGGGGCCAGAGAGCTTGTATGAAGGGTAAAGTGCTTGTCTTACATATTTCTTCCCAGGGCTACATCCCTCAACCCCACATGGTGCCCTAAGCTCATCTGAGTCCCGAGAGGAATGAATTCTGACCGTAACTGGGCGTGGCCCCTCAAAAAAATTCTGAAAAAAATTTGAAGAAGTTCACCAATAACAATACATCCCATGTTTATGGATTGGAAAAGTTTTAATATGTTTCTGTAAATACTGTTCTAACTGAATATACACAGTCTTTATCAACATTATAATATTTTCCTTATGAAAAACTATAAAAATCCATCCTAAAATTCAAAGGATACTGATAAGTCAAAACAGTTTGGAAAAACAAAATCTGAAGGCCTTACATACCCTGATTTTAAAACTTTCTCTAAGCTTCTCTAACCCCAAATAATACGCTACTGATTAAATAAAAGCAAAAGCCAAGTATGGTACTGAAATAAAAATAATAGAGTTAAAAAATGAATTCCTATATTTAAGGGTGCCACAGCCTTGTATTAACAAGGATAATGCTTAATTTTCATTTTGTACTACATTGTACTCTTGCCACACAAAACTACAACCATGACAATAACAAAATCACATTGAGAAGCAACCTCATGCCCGTTAGAATCGTTGCTTTAAAAATGGAAAATGAGTGTTGGTGAAGATGTAGAGAAATTCAAACTCTTTACACTGTTGTGGATATGAATGGCTATAAAAAAAACACTGTGCTGGTTCCTCAGAAACTTGAAAAAATAGCACAATGTGATACAATTATTCTATTTTCTAATTTAAGATAAATGAAAGCAGTTTTGAAGAGGTATTTCTGCACTCATGCTCATAGCAGCACTTTTTACAAAGCTAAAATGTAGAAGCAAATTAAATGACATTGAAAGATAAATGAATTAGCATATATATTAGAATAATATTAAGTATTAAATCTGAAGGAAATTCTGTAACATGCTACCATATAAATGAACCATGAGGACACTATGCTGAATGAAATAAGCCAGTTACTAAAAGGAACATTGTGTGATACCACTTACCTGAGATTTTATTGCAGTCAAATCATGGAATCAAAATGCAGATTGGTGGTTACCAGGGATAGGATAGAGGAAGAACAGAGATGGGAAGTTATTGTTTTAAGATTATAGAGTTTTTGTCAAAAACATTGCTATGATGTTCCCAGAGCTGAAGATCACATGTGACCAGATTTAGGAGGCCTGCAGGGTACCAGCTAGAAGAAATCCAAATAAAAATATCCAAAACACATCCTGCTCAGAATGACAAAAGTCATAGACAGAGGCAAAATTCTGGAAGCAGCAAGATCAAAGAAAGAAATTGCTTATAAAGGACCATCCTTAAGATTCACAGCTGACTTATCTACTGAAAACGTCAGGGCTCGAAGACAGTGGTGGGGATATGGTGAAAAAACTCAATGAAATAAATGCCTCATGAAAAATACTTTGACCAGCTAGACTCTCATTCATATCAGAAGGAACAACACACAGTTTCACAGACAAACAACTCAGGAACTTCATAGACTTAAAACCATGGTTATAAGAACAACTAAATGGGCTACTTTAAGACAAGATGCTCAAATACACCAAACTTCTGCAGAAATATGGATCAAAACCCCATAACAATAATCTCTCTCAATATCAATGAGCTAAACACACCAATTAAAAGACAGAGTGGCAGGATGTATCAAAAAATTTGAACCCAATATTCTGCTGCCTGCAAGACGTACAAGCAAACACAGATTCAAAGTCAAAGGTTGGAAAACAATTCTACAGGCAAACACTTCCCTTAAAAAAAGCTGTGGTGGCCAAGAACAGTAGAGATAAGTACCAGGAGGATTACTCCACAGCTTAGAAGCCGGCCTCACATGCTGGGGGAAAATGCAGCTCAGATAGAGAAGGGACCACCAAGTAAAGGATGCTAGGGGGGCCCATTTTGGGATGGGAGATGCGGGCTGAAAGTAGACTGTAGACCTAACATGATGGCCACTTAATACCTCTACTGCAAACCACAACACCTAAAAGGAGAGAGAGCAAAAGGGAACGCTTTGCCACAGAGGTGGGGGGGGGGAGGTTGGGTTGGGGGTGGTGGGAAGGATACTGGGATCATTAATGGTGGAAATGGGCACTGGTGGAGGGATGGGCTCCACCATTATATGACTGAAACACAAGCATGAAAGTTTGTATGTCTGTAACTGTACCTTATGATGATTTACTATTAATGAAAAAAAAGCTGAGGTGTCTATTCTGGTATCAGACCACATTGATTTCATACTGATGAAGATCACAAGAGACAGTGAAGGTCTTTTCTTATTGATCAAGGGCTCTGCACATCAGGAAGAACGTACACTCCTAAAAGTACATGTACCTAATGAGGGATCTGTAAAATACTTAAAACAACTACTCATAGACTTAAAGAAAGACATAGATAGCAACACAATACTAGTGGGAGATTTCAACAAGGCTTTATGACCTCTCAAGAGATTAGCAAGAACATGTTTTATCTGTGGGAAGAAATGGAAGAAAGGGGCTTAGTAGATATATACAGAACACCTCATCCTCAAAGAGCTGCATATACATTCTTCTCAAGTGTGCATGAGACAATCTCTAAGATAAACCACATACTGGGCCACAAAACATACCTCCATAATATTAAGAAGATAGAGATTGTATCAATGAACTTCGCAGAACACAATGCACTGAAAATAGAAGTGAATCACACATACAAACAGAAAATCAAATCTAACCACCTGGAAATTAAACAGTTCACTATTAAACAAGTGGCTTAGAAAGGAAATCAAAGAGGGAATTAAAAAATTCCTGTTAACAATTGAAAATGAAGACACGAATTATCAGAATTTATGGGACAAAGCAAAAGCTTTGCTAAGAGGAAAGTTTATAGCTCTATAAGAATTCTTCAGGAAGGCAGAGCAAGCCTATATAAGTAAACTAACCTCACAGCTTAAAAGCTTGGAGAAAGACCAACAGAAGTATCCCTTCAGATAGGAGGAAGGAAATAATAAAACATAGAGTAGAAATTAACAAGATTGAAGCCCCCCAAAGCAATCCAAAAGATCAATGAAACCAAGAGCTGGTTCTTTGAGAAAATAAACAAGATCCATAAACCTCTAGCAAGATTCACACAGAAAGGGAGAGAGAAAACCCTCATAAACAGAATCAGAAATGAAAAGGGGGACATCACAACAGAAGCTACAGAAATTTGAAGGTTACTTTGAGAATCTGTATGCCACAAAACAAGAAAACCTCGAGGAAATAGATAAATTGCTGGATTCCTGTAGTCTCCCGAGGCTGAACCAAGAAGACCTGGGGTACCTGAACAGATCTATCACCATCAAAAAAATTGAAACAGTAATAAAAAGTCTCTGCAAAAACAAAAGTCCTGGCCCAGATGGATTCACTAGCGAATTCTTCCAAATCTTTAAAGAGGACTTACTCCGAATCCTTTTTAAGCTTTCCCAGGAAATTGAAGAATCAGAAACACTTCCAAACAGTTTCTATGAAGCAAAAATCATGCTAATACCAAAAGCGTACAGACATACCACAAAGAAAGAGAATTACAGGCCAATATGACTGATGAACATAGATGCAAAGATCCTCAACAAAATCCAACAACTTTGTTTGTTTGTTAGCAAACAAAATCCAACGACTCATCAAAAAGATCATACAGCATTGTAGAACAACATTGGTGTGTCCTTTCTCACTTGCCACGGGGAATTTAGGTTTATTTTGGATTACACAGTGCTCCTGAGACACTCTAATTCCTCTGTGTTTATTGGAATATAGCTCTAAACATTTTATGTATTTATTTTTTATTAGTGAATCACTGTGGGGTACAGTTACATACTAATTTTCGTGTTTGTGTTTCAGTCATCGAGTATCCATGCCTCAGCCAGTGTCCATTCTCCACCACTAATAATCCCACTATCTCTCCCACCACCCCCATTCCATCCCCCAACCCCACCCCACGTCTGTGGCAGGGAATTCCCTTTTGTTCTCTCTCTCCTTTTGGGCATTGTGATTTGCAATAGAGGCATTGAGTGGCCATTGTGTTCCAGCTATAGTGTAAATTCAGCACACATCTACCAACACAAGCGGGTCCTCCAAACACCCTTTACTTTGTGTTCTTTTCTCTATCTGAGCTGTCTTTTCCCCCAGCATGTGAGGCTGGCTTCCAAACCATGGAGCAAACCTCCTGGTACTTATTTCTACTATTCTTGGGTGTTAGTCTCCCATTCTGTTACTTTACATTCCAGAGATGAGTGAAATATTTCTGTCTATCCCTCCCTTTCTGATTCATTTCATTTAACATGATATTTTCATGTTGATCCACTTATATGCAAATGTCATGACTTCATCTTTTCTAACAGCTGCATAGTATTCCATTGTGTAGATGTACCAAAGTTTCTTTAGCCAGTCATCTGTTCTTGGGCACTTGGGTTTTTACCAGATTTTGGCTATTGTAAACAGTGCTGCAATGAACATACAAGTGCAGAGGTCATTTCTACTATACTTTTTTGCCTCTCCAGGATATATTCCCAGAAGTGGTATTGCTGGGTCAAATGGGAGCTCAATTTCTAATTTTTTGAGAAACATCTTTACTGTTTTCCAAAAAAGCTGAACCAGTCGGCATTCCGACCAGCAGTGAAGAAGAGTCCCTTTATCCCCACATCCATGCCAACACGGGTGTATCCCTAGACATTTTAGGCTTAACATTGGTTTATCCTTTCTCCCTGGCTGTGGGTAGTTTAGGTAACTCCCATCATAGTGCTCCCAATTCCTCTGTGTTTATCTGTAACATCTTTCTTTGTGCTCTGCTTCCCCAACCAGTCAATTACCTGTATCCCCTAATCAGACTCTGTTAACGTGTAAGGTCAGATCCTTTTATTTGTAAGTGAAATATTGCTTTTCTCGTCTCCTTATGTCCTTTGCATAGTTACTTTAGAGCAATGTCCCTTTTGAATGGACACAGGAAGACAGTTAATGCTATGCTTTTGTAACTTGGGAGCTAATTGACTCTGAATAATATTCACTCCTGGGCATCTGTTTTCTCGACTTAAGCCTCAGTTGCCCTTAGTTCCTAGCACTCCAAAAGCAGGGTACCAGACGAGGGACTGGATATAAGCTGTGATCTACCCTGGCATCGAAATGGATGGGCCAAGCGCCATAATACTTAACTATAAGTTAAGAGCATGGTCATGGACAAATTCTGTCATGATCCATAAAGTAACAACTGTATTAGAACCCTGCTAGCGTCAGTAAAGATTACCTGGCCTGAGCACTGTAATCTGAGGTCTATAGCGAAATGCCCCCAGGAAAGCAATCCTATAATCTTAAAGTATCTCGTACTGTGTCCATAAAAAATGAATAATATTATTAAGAAGTAGAATTAAGATGAATGTTTATATGATTGTTGGACTAAGGAAAGGAGAAACGTACCCAAAGATGATATTTTGCCCTTAGGCAGGTCCTCTTGCCAAATAAGGATCTGTTCTGTAATTAGCTTCCCCTGAGGGAAGGACTTTACATCTGTTGATTGTATTACCACACCTATGTGTAATTGTTACCCCAACCCCTCATGATTTGAGTTATACCTAAGAGGGAGATGAAGAAGAATCAAAAAGGATCCGGAAGAAGAATGAAGGAGCGGCATCCGGGGGAGAGGAATGAAGGAGGATCAGGGAAAGGAGAATCAGGGGAGAATGGAGATGAGATGGGAATAAACTATAATTGATACCAAACAGCCTGGACCTCATTCCCTCTTTGTCCACCCATTGCCTCTACTGTCCTGGGTAAGGGGATCTGTGCGAGATGACTGGATGCAGGTGGCAGAGAGAGAGAGAGAGAGAGAGAGGGGGGGGGGGGAGAGAGAGAGAGAGAGCACCACGGACCTTCGTATTCATTTTTTGAATACACACACCATGACCAAGTAGAATTCTTGGGGTATGCAAGGATGGTTTAACATTCACAAGTCAATCAACATAATCCATCATATTAATAAGAGAAAAGATTATAACCATATCATCATATCAATAGATGCAGAGAAAGCATTTGACATGATCCAACACCTGTTTATGATGAAAACTCTCAGCAAAATGGACATTAAAGGAAATTTCCTCAATATAGTCAAAGCCATCTACCACAAACCCACAGCAAGAATCATTTTCAAGAGGGAAAAACTAAAAGGCTTCCCTCTAAGATTGGGGACAAGACAGAATTGCCCACTCTCATCATCCTTATTCAGTATAGTACTGGAAGTTCTGGCTATAGCAGTTAGTCATGAAAAAGAAATCAAGGACAAGCAAATAGGAAAGGAAGAGGTCAAGCTAGCACTATTTAAGGACAATATGATACTATAGTTAGAAAATCCTAAAGACCCTACAAAACAGCACCGAGAAACAATAGGTTTGTACAGTGAAGTGGCAGGCTACAAAATCAACACCCCAAAGTCCATGGCTTTCCTATATACAAATGATGAAAGAGAAGACAGTTAGTTCTTGAGTGATTGGTTCAGGCCACAGAGATAAGCAAGCCATGTGGAATGTTTGAAAGTGGAGGGCTAAAGCTCACTCAGGCTATTTAACACTGAGTAGCTTTTGCAGCCCCATTTTACTGGGTTCTCGATCAAAACATCCAGCATACATCAGAGTACATAAGATCAAAATACATAAGATCGAAACACCTTAAAGTACAGATTATTTTGTAGCAAATGATGCACAAAGTTCTTGGTGAAGTAAATCAGAACCTCCTTATAAATCTTTAGATCCCACTTCCCGTACATGTGTAAAAAACAAAAATAAAAAGAAAGAGCGCGGGCGGCGAGGCAGGCGAAGGAAGGAACGGAGCCAAGATGGTTGGTCTCGCAGTTTATTCCGATCTTCCCTCCATAAACTCTCCACTGGAACTCTCTCCTTGCCCCCTCACACAGCTACCTTAAATCTCCCACATCCGCCCAGCATGCGGCGGGCTGGGGCTTATGCAAAGGTGTGGTTACAATCCATAGGGGGTAAAGTTCTATCCCTTAGGGGATGCTTTCACTAGGATAGAATCTCTCTCAACGGGACATCCACCCAAGAGCGGAATTCCATGGGTGTGTTTCTCCTTTCTTTGTCCAACTAACATATAAGTATTCATATTATAAATCATTTTGTAAGGACATAGCAAGAGACGCATTAAGCTTATAGAATTGCTCTCCCGAGGTTACCTCAATCTCAGACTACAGCGCTCAGGCCAGATTAGTCTTTCCTAGCCATAGCAGGGTACTAGTCTCGTCGTTGCTTTTGGATCATGACATGACACATGCCCATGACCAAGCTCTTAACATATAGTTAAGCATTAGGCGCTTTGGCCAGGCCCATCTCAATGCCAGGGTAGCACACAACTCACCGCTTGCCCTGGGTCCGTCCCGTGTTCCTCGTTGGGACCCTGATTTTGGGGGTGTTAGGAAGCAAAGGCAGCTGAGTCTTAAGTTGAGAAAGCAGATGCCCAGGAATGAATAATATTTGAAGCCAATTAAATCCCATGCTACCAAAGGATATTAATAAATGTCTTTCTTTGTCCATACAAAAAGGATATTGTTTTAAGGTAAACTATTCAAAAGACATAAGAGAGGAGAAAGACAATATTAACTTAAAGACAACAGTAACTTACACTGTCCTAGCAAGGTCTGACCTTACAAATTAAGAGTTTGATTAGAGGAAGAGCAGATAAACTGGTAGAAGTGGTTACAGATAAACAAAGGAATGGGAGTGACTCGGGAGCACTTTGATGGGCGTGACTGATATACCTAAGCTCCAGTGGCAAGGGGAGAAAGGACGAACCAAAGTCATGCCTAACATATTTAGAGTTATATTCCAACAATACATTCCACATCAACATCTATGCAAGCTCTCCACAGTAACCCAATAAGGTATTCATTTAACTTTCATCCATTCATAGCACAGTTAATCTATAACAGAAAGCGGCTGCATTGGAACATGCTGACCCCAACCCAATTCACTGAGAGTTCCTAGCTGTTTGCAGCTATGACACTGCCTTGTTTGCAAGACAGCGTGTTCTTGGAACTTCCTCATGGTTCTTGTCAGGCTCCAACACACTTCACAAGAATGTGCACTTCAAGGGCTACTTTTGTTGTTGTTGTTGTTGTTATTGTTTGACTGGTGGGCACACCTGACAATGCTCAGGCTTGTTCTTGGTTTTAAGCTCAGGGATCACTCATGAGAGGTTAGGGAAACCATATAGGATGATAAGAGATGGAAACTGGGTAGGCAGTGTGAGAAGCTAATGTTTGCGCTACCCATTATACTCTCCCTCTGTCTTCTATACGTCCAGTTCTTACCGAAGCTACTCTGCCTGAATGTCTTTCTGTACTTTAACTCCTACTAATCTCTATGTTTAGAATAATTTTTTCTCAAATTTGAGTTTTAAAGTGCACCAGCATGGAAACTGTGAATTTATTCCCATACCTTTTCACTTGTGTCTGTCTCTAGTTACTAAGCTACCACATTTGTAATTTTAATGATTGTATTTATTCTTTTCATGTATATTTAACAACCTCTTGGATTCAAACTTTGTTGATTATCATTCATGGGCAAGATGTTCTTTGTAGGTACTTTTAAAACAGAGAGAGCACCTCAGTCTTCCTTCACAAATTTCAAAGCAATTACTTTAAACACTCAATAAATACTTGTTCAATTAATTAATTTATGCTTATAACATCAATGAGGAATATGATTGTTACCATGACTGCCAACCCAATTCCCCACTGAAACAAGTGTGGATGAAGAGAAGGAACTCAGCCAAAGATCTGAGCCTAGTCCTTGGCCCCAAGAATCGGGGCATGGGCCGACCTGTAGCACTGCTGTGCTGCTTCCTCAACCCTGTTAAATTCCCAGGGGAAGACCAATATTGAATCAGAAAACTGTTCAAGTCAGCCTGTAGGAACAATAAGCCTCCCAGAGAGACAAGAGCACTGTGGGCCTCGCAGAAGCATGTGCTAACATAGCCAATCATTTTAAGCACTGAACAGATTGGAAACTGGCAATAAATTTATAGCTCTGAAACTAGGTGCAATGGGAAGGTGGAATTCCACTATATTTAGTGAACAAAAATCTTGGCCCTGGAGACAGGGCAATAGTATAGCGGGTAAGGCATTTGTCTTGATAGAGGCTGACATGCATTCAATCCCCAGCATCCGTTACAGTCCCGCAAGCTCATCTCACCAGAAGGGATTCATGAGTGCAGAGCCAGGAGTAATCCCTGAGCACTGCTGGGTGTGAATCCTAAACAAAAACAAACAACAAACAAATATAAAATATCAGACCTGAAGACTCAATAAATAATAGCCAGCTTCATGACTTCTTTGATAAGGACATTAAAAAAATGGAAATGACAAAATTCGGGACAGAAATTCATGAATTAGAATTCACCCACAAAAAATATTCCTAAAGATTAATGGAACTAAGGTCTAGTACTTTGAAAAAATAAGTGAAATTGATAAACCACAGCAAGACTCACAAACAGAATCCTAATCAACCAAATCAGAAATTAAAAGGGAGCATCAAAACAGATAATACAAAAATTAGAAGGATCATCAGGAATTGCTTTGAGAATCTTTATGCCATGAAACAAGAGAACCTAGAAGAAATGGATAAATTCTTGGGTTCCTATAACTTCCCAAGGCTGAACTAAAAAGTTATAGAATGACTGAACAGAGCTGTTACTATAGAGGAAATGAAACAGTAATCAAAAGTCTTTCCCCATTTCCCCCAAAACAAAAGTACAGGCCCAAATGGATTCACTAGTGGACTCTTTCAAATCTTTGAAGAAGAACTACTTCCAATCATTTTCAGGTTCTTTCAGGAAATTGAAGAAACAGAAACACACTCAGTTTCTATGAAGCAAATATTACCTTCATACTAAAAGCAGAAAGAGAAAGTACCAAATAGGAGAAATAAAGACTTATACCTGTTATAAACATAGATGCAAAGATATTCAATAAATAGTAGATAATTGAATCCAACAATTCATCAAAATATCATACACTATGAACAAATGAGTCTTATTTCAGAAATGCAAGAATCATTTAACACAAAAAAGTCACTCAACATAAAATATTATGCCAACACAAGAAAATATTCAAAGCATATGATCTTACTAATAGATGCAGAGAAAGCATTTGACAAGATCCAGCATCCACTTCTGATAAAAACTCAGTAAAATGGGAATTGAAGGAAATTAACTCAATATACTCAAAGCCATTTACTTCAAGTCCAAAGCAAATGCTATCCTTAATGGAGAAAAATAAAAAGACTTCCCTCTCAGGTCAGGCCCAAGACAAGATTGCCCACTCTTACCACTTTTATCTAATGTAGAACTGGAAGTATTTGCCATAGGAATTATGCCAGAAAGACATATTAAAAACATCCATATATAAAATAGAAAATCAAACCTTCACTATTTCAAGACAATTCACATGGCACTATATTTATAAGACACCAACCTTTCAAAAAGACACCTAGAAATAATAGATTTGTATAGTAATGTGGCAGGCTACAAAATTAACATGCAAAATTCCATGGCTTTTCTTTTTGCAAAGAATAAATAGGAAGAGAAAGGTATTAAAAATAACAATTCCATTCACAATTGTGCCTCAGAAAATCTCTAAATACCTAGAGATCAGCTTAATTAAAGATGTGAAAGTTCTATACAAGAAAACTACAAAACACTACTGAAAAGAATAAAACAGTACATGAGATAATAGAAACACATTTATAGTTATGGATTGGGAGGATTAGCATAAATCAAAACAGTAATACTTTCCAAAGTATTGTTCAGACTAGCTGCAATCTCTGTAAAGAGACCTATGACATCTTTCAAATAATAAATTAAATAATTCTGAAAATATTATGGAGCAATAGCTTCACCCCCTCAAATATACACAGGAATCCTCTGAAGAAAAGAAGATGGGAAATGTCTCTTTCCCCAGTGTCATACTGAAATGCAAAGTGGTAGTAATTAAAACAGTGTGGTACTGAAATCAAGACAGATCTTCAGATCAATAAAATAGAGTTGAAACTTCAGAGACAGATCTTCTGGTATATGATCAGTTACTCTTCAATAAAGAAGCAAAAACCATGAAGCAGAGCATAGAAACTTTTCACCAAATGATGCAAAAAAACAAAGTGAACTCTGACCTCTTTCTAATGCCATACACAAAAGTAAATCAAAATGGATTAGATATCCCCATATTAGACCTGAATCTATAAGGTATAGAGGGAAAAATCTAGGCAGAACTCTTCATTACATGCAAGAGTCAACTTTGAGGATGAAATGTCATTAACCAGGCAAGTGGAAGAAAAGATACAAAAAGAGGACTATATTAAATTAAGAAGCTTCTGCAGCTCAAATGAAGTGATGACCAGAATACAAAGACAGTTTACAGATCCACCACTCATCTGATTAAAGGGTTAATATTAAAGATAAATAGCACTCATAGAACATAAAAGAAAACAGACATCCTACCACATCAAAAAATGGGGAAAAGAGATGAACTAAAACTTCCTCAAAGAAGAAATATTAATGACTTAGAGATAAATGACAACATGCTCTGTATCACTAAACGTCAAGGAAATGCAAATCAAAACAGCAAGGTTTTTTGTTCATACCACAGAGACTGACACTCATCAAATAGAACTACCAGTGTTGGTGTAGATGGAAGAAACTGAACCATCATTTACTGCTGGTGGGAATGTCATATATTTCAGCCTTTCTGGAAGACACTATGAATATTAAACAAAAAAAAAGAAATTAAGCTTCCATACAAACCAACAGTTCCTCTCCTGGGAATATTCCAAAGGTCCCCAAAATACAACACATGACAGGCATCTGCAAAATGTTCATTGCAGCACTATTTATAGACCAAATAAGGAAATAATGCAAAGACCCAAGAACAGATGACTTCAAAAAGAAGCTATGGTACACGTACACGATGGAAAACTACTGAGCCATAAGTCATGCAATTGGTTGATACATAGTTGTATCTGGAAAGTACCATGATGAGTGAAATGAGGCAGAGAAGGACAGAATAATATATATATCATGAGGGACATAAAAAAATAGTGTAGAAAACTAATGTCCTAGTCAAGAACAGCAGGTTAACTAGTTCTCTGTTTGAAGGTTGCCACAAGAGGAAAGGGTGAGATGTGGACAGGTATATGGGGCAGATGAGGGAAGTAACCACAAGGATAATGATAGAGGGAAACAGTCACTCTGGAAGAAGGCTGAGTGCTGAAAGATGGTAAATGTATTAGCATGATGCCCTGTCAGTAACAATATTGTTAACCACTGTCTCTACAGGAAAAAAAGGTCTCTTCCATTGAGGTAGGGTAGTGTTGGGCAGAAGTTGGGGGTTGGTGGAAGGCAATGGACATTGGTGAAACATCACACACCTGAAATTGAATCGTGAATAGCTTCAAAATAATAGTGACATGATTTCAAGGAAAAGATATTTAACAACTTGAAATTTTTCAATAAGTTCATGATAAAAACTGGGATTTAAAAACATTAGTTTTTAAAAGTTTTACGTGAAGTTTCCTGGAACTCGATTTAGGAATATAATGAGACATAGCAGTGGGTAAAGGTTGTATATATTATAATCCTGCAAGCTTGACAGGAGCTGAACTGTTCTTCAAGTAGGTGATCTTGAAAGTGCTAAATTCATTGAAAGTTGAGAGAGAGCAAATGTTATTAGAATTAGGTTAAAAAAATCAATATCAGCCAGTTTTGGGGAAAAAAGAGACTTAGATCAATATCCTAATGATGAACTTTGAAATGGGATTACTAATAAGAAAACATACTGATGGATGATATGTCTCTGTTAAGGATGGTATTGTATGACTAATTTGTCTTTAAATTGAATTTAAACTTTACCTTTAAATGAAACCTACTCTGTGAAAATGAGAAAGAGTACTAAAGCCTATTGGAACTTATTTACATTCAATCATTGAATGGAGCTTTATGGCAGCTTCACAGCTCTACATTTTACAGAAACTCATTTAGTACCATTTTCTATGCTGCATTTATATTTCGGGGTGCCAGTCTTTCTGAGAGGTATGGAAATGAAAAAAGGGAGTGAAAATATCTGTACAGCAGGCTGTTATAAATACTTTGATGCCGGGGCTTAGGGAGTGAGTTTTTCCCTCTTGGTCTTAAAAAGAATTATTATGCTATAATTTGTTAAGATATGCATATAGAAAAGAAATTAAGGGAGTACAAGTCCTTCACACCTGTCTCAGTCTTTAAATTTACTTTTAATTGTGGTAAATGATGCAAATCAAAACTATTTACTATGTCAGTCATTTTTCAGTGTTTAGTTCTGGTATTAAATGCACTTATAGGGTCGTACAAGTATCACCACTATCCATCTCAGCCCTTTTCATTTAACACTAAAACTCTGCACACAGAACACTAATTCTTGCCCATATGTCATATCCTACACCTCAAAATCACCATATTACTTCCAAAAGTATAATTTTTAGTACTCTCAGTACATCATACAAGCTAAATTTTGCTGTAATTATGTGTTACTTGTCACTTGTCATCCTGTTGATATTCGATTGCTTCAGCAGGCACCAGTAACATCTCCATTCGTCTCTGTCGTGTGCTAGTTGTAGCCCAATGGTATCTGCTCGCTCCAGGAACACAAAGAGCCTCAAACCGTTTATGCAGGGTTTTGATAAAGAAGTCTGACCATCTCATCAGTGGGTGGCCAGGCATTCTTTTGAAATCCTGTGGAATCCAATCAGTAATAGCTCAGTAATCAGTGTCTCTGATTCTTTTTTTTTTAAATTTTATTAAATTTTCCCTGATTCTTGATCATTGACGGAGGTCGGAACTCCAGATTGCTTCTCTTACTTGAGTGAAACGTGATACTCCAAGCATAGCTCTTTTGATTCCTCTTTGGGATACCCGAATAGTGTTCTCGTCCTGTTTTTGTAGGGCCCAGGTCTCTGAGGTGTATATTAGTGCAGGAAGAACTGTGGAGCTGAAAAAATGTGCCTGGAGCAGAAGGTTCTTCATACTCTTAACCACTTCTTTGATGCTCTTGAAGGTGTTCCACGCTGCTCTCATCCTCTTGCGCAGTTTTGGCGCCAAGTAATTTCTCATGTTGAGTTATCAACCTAGGTACACATAGCTGCTGCATCCGGAGATGTTTGTTCTGTTGAGAGCAAATGAAATGTCAGGGACTAGCTCGTTTTTCATCAGCATTGTCTTGACAAGATTCAGCTGCAGTCCAACCTTTCCACACTCTTGGTTGAAGTTGTTCAGCATTTGTGCCATTTGGCTAATGTTTGGTGTTATTAGAATGATGTCATCAGCAAAGCGGAGGTGGTGTAGTTGCGGACTGTCTATCTTCACTCCCATTCCTTCCCATTCCAGTAGTTGCATGGCATTCTCAAGGGTGGCACTGAAGAGTTTTGGTGAAATGGTACCACCCTGCCGAACCCCTCTCTTTATGTCAATGGTCACTTCTTTGTAGAATGGTGAGATCCTGGTGGGGAATCGAATCTGTAATACAACTCGTAGAGGATCTTGATGTATTGAGTTTGAATGCCCTGTTTGGCTAGGGCTTTGATGAATGCTTCAGTCTCAACAGAATCAAGGGCCTTCTTTAAATTGATGAATGTTAGACAGAGCAGCATCTTGAACTCTCCTGAAACTTCAATGAGCTTGGTCACTGTGTGGATATGGTTGATCATGGTGAATCCTTTCAGAACCCGGCTTGCTTGCATGGTTGTCCTTTTGTCTAGTGTTCTGCCTATTCTATTTAGAATGACTCAAATGAACAACTTGTAGATGACGGACAACAGGCAGATTGGGTGATAGATGCTGATATCCTGGATGTCTCTCTTCTTGTATAACAGGATTGTTCTGCTGGTTTTCCATTGGGTCAGAACCTTGCATTCAGACAGGTAGTGTGTGAAGAGTCGAGCCAGTGTATTGATGAGTACTGGTGGCAGATTCTTTAGGTGTTCGGGTTTGACCTTGTCTGGACCAGGTGTTGTACGCGTCTTTACTGCTGAAATGGCATGTCGGATTTCAGAAGGGAGGACATTGGGAACGACATATCCATCCTTCGGAATTTGGTATGTGGGCAGGTAGACATGGCTGTCAAAGAGATTCAAGTAGAAGTCGTGAATAATCCTCTCCATTGCCCTTCTGGAAGATGTGATAGATCCATCAGGACATTGGAGGGCAGTCATCTTGGTCTTATAGTTGGCGAAGGACAGGCGAGTGTTGAGAATACTTTTCCCGGCTTCTGCTGCATCGGCCAACATTGCCACTCTTCTTTTTTGAAGTCTTCCTCAAAGAAGCACTGAAGATATACTGAGTACAGTGAAAAATAAGATAACATGGACATCTATTTATATTTTTATTCTAAGTAGGTGCAATAAGGCAATAAAAATATTATACAGTTTTGAGACCACCATCTTTGAATATATTTTCATGTTGTATTTCATTTTCCTGTGGGGTCACTTTAAATATTTATTTGAACTCATTCCAAGTTTATCTGTCATTACAAAGTTAAATATATTGTCTGGAGCTCCAAATTTGTTTCTATTTACTTATTTTTAATGTATTTTACTACTATTCCATTATGATGACACATACCATTGAAAGAATAACATGGAGAAGTTTTACATAATTTTTAAGTTTACAAATTTTTTAACACCCTCTGATTAAGATCCCAGTGTAACCCTGACTTGCGTTACTTCCTATGTTCTACTGCTGGTGGTCCATGTTGGCGTTTCTCTCCAACACTGTGATGGCCAGTCAGTACCACCATCATAAACATTAGTCTGCTCTGAGGTCAGATATAACAGGATAGTATGACAAGGATAGTTTTTAGATTAAATTTTATTGTCTGTGTCTTAAGAATCATTCAGAATGTGTTAATGAGAAGATCTTTGACTATGAGCAGAAAGAGGTTTTGATATTGAGTTTCTGCATCTCTAAGGGAATAGCATTTTATGCTACTTAATTGTTGAGGGAGACTAAGGAAAAATAAATGAGGTAATGTGAAAATGTGTTAATTCTAAGGTACTCTCAATTGGGCTGTAGCGATAGCACAGCAGTAGGGTGTTCACCTTTCACGAGGCCGACCCGTGTTCGATTCCTCCATCCCTTTCGGAGAGCCCGCCAAGCTTCCGAGAGTATCTCACCCACACAGCAGAGCCTGGCAAGCTGCCTGTGGCATATTGGATATGCCAAAAACAGTAACAATAAGTCTCAGAATGAGAGACCTTACTGGTGCTCACTCAAACAAATCGATGAGCAACGGGATGACAGTGACAGTGACCCTCAATTGGGGTCAGGGTGATAAATCAATGCAAAATAGACACACATACAGCAGGAGTCAAGTTTGAATTCTCTGTACCACATGACCTTCCAGAAACAGCAGGTCTGGTCCTGAAGTTTCTGGAGCACCGCTAGGGTGGTCCCCAACACTATAGGCTTAAGCAACTGTGCATTCTCGAATCCTAGCAAAGAAATTCCCTTTCAAGTTTGCTAAGAATTGTTGGAAGTTCTCTTCTGAGTGCCCTCTGAGCACAGCATAGGGGCTGTTCCCAAGTCTTATGTGGCTATTTTACATGAAAAGATAAATGGAAAGATAAATAAAGGTTATCTAACACTAGTGCTGCCAAAAGGAGACATCCTCCCAAATGTTTATTTAAAAAAATTGTAGAGAAATGTAAGAAATCACTTTTATTTATTTTTTTTGCTCACCAATTTATTTCAAGGTTAGTATATGTACTGCTGAAGCGAGCACACCAAATTTATTACAAACCCTAAAACATTGGAAAATTGTATTCTCTCTTTAACTCATAACTGACATTAGCTTTTTAAATCAAATATGATTTGGGGGTTCATCCTAATGCTCTTCTCTCTGAGTATTATAATTCATATTTTGGCAAATTAGTGGTAAAAAGTCAACATAAAGATAAATATAAATGGAAATGATGTTCATAAAAATTATGAAATATTAAAGTCCAAAACATGATATCTGAGCCCATTCTAAGTACCATTATGTTTAGCAGAATCTCAAATCAATAGTTCTAATATGTATCATGAATTTTTTTCCATGCTTAAAAAATATTATGATTTATGATGATTGATGTCAATCTTACCCGGGAAACAAAAGACGTTCATCATTTCTTTATAGTATAACATCAGAATTGATACTAAATACTTTGTAATGTTACCTAGTGGCACCATTTCCTACTATTTTATTGCAGCAAACAATTATTACAAAATGCAATTAATTTACTAACTGGAGTTTCTTTTGTTTGAACTTCCTAGTTTGAAATACAACTCTGGATGTACATTTCACTTCCATTGTGACTTTTCTCAAATCTTGAGTTCATTAAAAATGTAGGGATTTCGGTGGCCGTCATTTTCCAGAGGCCATTGGATAGTTAGGTATGGGCGAGCAGTAAGGAGTCACGTGGGGCCTCAAGGGATGGGGGTGGAACTGGCCCTTGTCTTCCGCTGCTCCAATGAGACCTAGAGTCGCCACCTACCAGTGGCCCCTCCAACTACTGATTAAGCTGCTTAACGGCCATGATCCCAGAGATACAAAAACGAATCTCGGAATCCAGTGGTTTTGGGCAGAAATCCCTCCAAATTTAATTATTAAAATTTCAAAATTCCAAAATCATGAGGCTGCTATAGCGACATTATATGCTATTCGTAATCAGCAATAGAAAACAAATTGTTTAATGTTGCCTTTTTTGGCAGGTGTGAGTGTTGGGGGAAAATCCCAAACAATAATGGTGGGTCTGGTGTCAAAATATAGAATGTAATCAAAGTAGAGAGAGAGTAATGTGAAAATCATCTGCCACACAGGTAGGAACAGGGTGTGGGATGGGGGGTATACTGGGGTCTTTGGTGTTGGAAAATGTGCACTGGTGAAGGGACGGGTGTTTCATCATTGTATGACTGAGATTTAAACCCTAAAGCTTTGTAACTGTTCTCACGGTCATTCAATAAATAAATTTGTCTTGTCACTTGTCTTCCTGTTGATCTTCGATTTGATCGAGCGGGCGCCAGTAACATCTCCATTTGTCCCTGTCGCACGCTAGTGTAGTGTATAAATTTTTTATAAATTTATAAAAAAAATGTAGGGCTTTGCATAGATGATTTTAATTTTTACATGAATTTACAAGGGAAATTATTAATTTGGAAAGTTGCTTTAATGGTAACTAAGATACTTTATCTGTTAAAATAATATTAATAAGTTTTTCTATATTAGAGTGTTTTTTATGTGGTATTTTTTGCTTCCAATTACATACTATATGGTCAAACTCAAAATATTATCAAAGAATTAAATAGTTATGAGGGTTTGTGTCATGCATGCATTTGACCCATAATTGGTCCTCAGTGCTACCTGGCCCCTGATTTTGCTAGGTGTATTTATGGAAGTTTCTGAGAAATTTCGATTCCCAAAGAGGATTCGAAAGTGCTATGCTAGGAGTATCACGTCTCACTCAAGTGAGAGAAGGAATCTGGAGTTATGAACTCTGTCGATGGTCAAGAATCAGAGAGGCTGTCTCATTTGCCAAGGCATCAAAAATCAGATGGGCCGGTCATGTAATGCGATTCAGAGACAACCGCTGGACTAGAGCTGTTACCGACTGGATTCCACGGGATGTCAGAAGACCTCGTGGCCACCCACCAACTAGATGGTCAGATTTCTTCATCAAATCCCCGAATGAACAATTTGAGGCTCTTCCTGTGCCTGGAGCAAGCAGATATCATTGGGCTGCACTAGCACGTGACAGGTACAAATGGAGACAATATTGGCGCCCGCTGGAGCAAATTGAAGATCAACGGGATGACAAGTGATACAAGTGACAAGTGATTTATGGAAGTTTCTGAGAAATTACAGTTGTGGTCCAAGAAGTTCCTGAGTCCCACTAGGGAAGCCCTAATAGTCCCCGAAAACACAGGACCCAAGTAGCACCACATTTCCCACTCTAGCATTCAACTATTTGACCCATCCTGTAAAGAATCCCATAGAGTGACTTTGGGTTCTCCTGAGAATTACTTGGGAAGCCTCAGCCTTCCATTCCAAAATATCCTGAACATAGGGTCAATAGACCCTATTAGTCACAAAATATGTATATTTTTAATTATTTTGTAAATAAACAGGACAATAATGCTTTATGTTCATTTGTTATGTAGCCACAGGCACTCTAAGATTTATGTTATCTCTCACTGTTACCAGATTTTGATTTTGTGTTTCTTATAGTTGGAAACGTGTGTGTGTGTGTGTGTGTGTGTGTGTGTGTGTGTGTAACAGTGCTTGGCACATAACAGGAGCCATATAATGAATATTGAGTTACACTAGATGTTGGGCCAAAGAAGTGTAAAGGTTTATGTAATTTTTTTACCTACAGTAGGCCCTGTCCAATCGTCAACACTATATGGTTCCTTCGAGTGCCACTGAGAATAATCCTGGAGAACTGAGCAGGGAAAAACCTTGAGCACAATGTCTATGGCACAAAGAGTCCACCCTCTCAAATAACACTCCCCCCAGACAGAAAGAAAATAGAGAAGATCTTACCATGTAATACACATTACAATAATATTCAATTTTGTTTGAGTGCTGATTTTTCATGAACCTAATCTCAAATGAATATGGCCATAGATTTTCCTTTTGACTTTATAAACCAGGAATGAATATAGGGCTCAGTTCTGTACAACAAATTATAAAAGTGACTACTAGGATTCCCTTGGGAAATTTTTTTCTTTTTCTGTGAAATACATTGCTGTGCAAGTAGAATGATATATGTTCAACATACAATTCCTTTCATTCTTGTGAATACAACATGTAAAAATGTGAATCTCAGAACTATGGCCACCCTAAGGGCAATACCTACCTGACACTCTGTGGGTGACCAGATAGAAAACAAGATCTTTCTTTTTGATGGAATTTCATGAATATTTTTACCTTCACAGGCTGAAATTTGTCACTGTATAGCAAAGAAACATGAATTTATGAATTGCTCCTTAATGATTTATACTCATACTTTGGATTCATTTTCTCATATTTTATGTAGAAAGATCTAGGGACACTACTCTTTCCTTCAAACAAAGGATTTGTTTATATTCCAGAGTAAAATATGAGGACCCTCTCTGTATAAAGAGGAGAGAAAAATGCAACAACTGTCCTATGGAAATATGAAACATAACTTCAGAATCCTTCTCTGATGCAAATACACACTGTAAGCACAGGTGATATCTGGTCTCACTGAGTTTCCTTATGATTAATTGAGACATGAGGAACTTATAAAAGATGTATTTTGAGTAAGCAGTGTGTTCAATGATTAAGAGCCTTCACACTTATCTATAAGGATGAACAAAACACAAAAAGACATATAGACCATCTCACATTTGGTTCTTTTAGAATATTACTGGCTTAGTATAGTAATACTCAAATTTCATGTGTAGAGTTAGATATTTTTATTTGTAGTCTTTTAGAATATTACTGGTTTAGTAGAGCAATACCGAAGTCTCTTACATATAGAGTTAGATTTCCTTATTTGTAAAGATATTTTGAATTGATGTTTTGTTACTTTCACTTGAAAACACCCTAACTTAAACAGAATTAATCTACTGCTCATTTGGAGTCATCTAGTATAATAGTTTTCTCTCGAACCTCTTCCAGTGATTACATTAAAAGGAACATTTTTTAGCATATGTCTAACTTCATAGTTAGAAAATAAATAATATTAAACCAAATTGCAACATCAGTCTAAATTATTTCTAGTATAGTGTTCAAAAGGTAAATACTATCCTCTACTTTTGTATACTTTATATACTAAAATAGGTTCAGATATGTATTCAAACAGATCCAGAATATTATTATAATTCTAGCACTTGTTGACTATAAGAGACTTGATCTCAGTTTTAAACCTCAGTGTTATTAATTGTAAGGTTAGAAAAACTATTCATCATAAGACTTTTTTAATAAGGACGAAATTAAATGGTGTATGTGTATTACTTATCAAAATATTTGATATGGAATGAACAGTTAAAAATATAATCTCAGGGGCCGGAGCGATAGCACAGCGGGTAGGGCATTTGCCTTGCACGCGGCCAACCTGGGTTCAGTCCCCGGCATCCCATATGGTCCCCCAAGCACTGCCAGGAGTAATTCCTGAGTGCAAAGCCAGGAGTAATCCCTGAGCATCGCTGGGTGTGACCCAAAAAGAAAAAAAATATATAATCTCAGTAATTGTAGTATTAATTTAACAAACTCTACAATCACCAAGAATTAAACTGAGTTGATAAGTTACTTAGCTGTATTTTATTTTATTTTATTTTGCTTTTTGGGTCAAACCTGGCGATGCTCAGGGATTACTCCTGGCTCTGCACTCAGGAATTACGCCTGGCAGTACTCAGGGGACCGTATGGGATGCTGGGAATTGAACCCAGGTCGGCCGCATGCAAGGCAAACGCCCTACCCACTGTGCTATGCTCCAGCCCCTTAGCTGTATTTTAAAACTATAAAATGATGTATGTATCAACCTATACAAATATTTAAAGTTAATCCGACACTACTCATTCTTTTTCTTTTTTTTTTTTTTTGGCTTTTTGGGTCACACCCAGCGATGCTCAGCGCTGACTCCTGGCTCTGCACTCAGGAATCACTCCAGGTGCTGCCCGGGGGAACATATGGGATGCTGGGAATCGAACCCAGGTGGGCCGTGTGCAAGGCAAATGTCCTACCCTCTGTACTATTGCTCCAGTCCCACCACTCATTCTTAAAGTTAATATTCCATTAGATATGAATATAATAAAATATTTATTTTATCTTATTTCATTTTATCTGAATAAAAACTTCAGATGATAATCTCTACCTATACAAAACTCAGTTGCTGATCAAAATGTATTATGTACCACATGTATAGTGACCAATACAAAAGGTGAATTAGTAAGCAGATTTATTGTTTCTATTCCCTCTTTAACTTCTAATGATCTTTTTTTTTTTTTTGCTTTTTGGGTCACACCCAGCGATGCTCAGGGGTTACTCCTGGCTTTGCTCTCAGGAATTGCTCCTGATTGCTCCTGGCAGTGCTTGGGGGACTATATGGGATGCCAGGGATCGAACCCAGGTCGGCCGCGCGCGTGCAAGGCAAATGCCCTACCCGCTGTGCTATCACTCTGGCCCCTCTAATGATCTTTGATGACATGCATTATTCTCCCATGGAATTATTCTGTAGTGTTTCTTCTTCCCATTTGACTAGACTTCTAGGCTTTCTATAACCTATCTATATTTATATTCTCTCTATTTTTAAAAAACTGATTAATGTACTTTTCCCCATTTTAATAGAAGTACAGCAATTTCTAAAAAAAAGCCAATTTATTAGTAATATTGAGGAAAATCTAGTTAGAACATTTCATGACATTGAATACAGAATTGTCTTTAATTATTCAATGTCGTTGGCTAAGAAACAACAGCAAAAATAAAGAAATGGAACGACATCAAACTGAGGAGTTTCTGTACAAAAAGGCATCCCCAAAATTAAGTAAAATATTTGTTCACCAACCTTCTGAATAAAGGAGTATATTCTACATTATATAAAGCACTGGCATATCTTAAGAAAACAGAATCCCCTAACCCCCCTAAAAAATGGTGAGAAATGAAGACACTTTTTAAAATAGAAATAAAAATGGTCAATAGGTTTATTAAAAATATTCTTTATCATTTATTTTAGGAAAATTAAAATTAAAACGAAAAGGTATAATCTTACACCAACGAATTCAGGACACAAAAAAGTAATATAAACTGTTGTTGAGAATGCCAGCTGCTTCATTCTTTTTGGAAATCTATATGGATTCTTTTAAAAAATTAAGAATTGAGTTTTCATATTATTTAGCAATTTCACAGCCAGGAATATACACAAAGGCCCCCAAAGGCTAATTTGAAAAGACATTTGTTCCCTTATGTGCATTGAATCATTATTCACAAACCTGAAAACTTGCCAAGTTCCCAGTCACAAGTGACAGGATAAATAACTTGCTATATATGTACTAATGAAATACTTCTTGGCTATAAGAAAAACTGAAATCATGCAGATGACACTATTTGGATCACACAAGAGGGTTATCATGCTAAATTAAGTCTTCAAAAAGGAATGGAATAGATGCAGATTGTTCTCTCTTATATGTGAAATATAAAGGAACATCATAGAGGTATATTTTCATTTATTGTTAAATATTCTATCAAAATACAGTAGATAGAATTAATAATTTCTTTCAAATAATAACATAAACAGTGAATACCTTTAATACTAGTCTTTTCTATACTTGAATGTTGTGTACTTCAAATTAGGCATTCTTTTAATTACCTTCGTAGTAGATACCTTGACTCAGTTTATTCTTGTTTTATTTTTAATATACTAATTCCTTTACATCATATACATAAATTAGGAATGAATGTAATATTTTTAACTATTATTAATTTATCATTTAATTGTCACTATCACTGTCATCACATTGCTCATTGATTTGCTCAAGCGGGCACCAGCAACGCCTCCATTGTGAGACTTGTTGTTACTGTTTTTGGCATATAGAATATGCCATGGGTAGCTTGCCAGGCTCTGCCATGTGGGCCAAACACTCTTGGTAATGTGTAAACACACAAAAAAGAGAGGGAGAGGGAGAACCACACTAGGCACAGGGCAGCGGCGCTCTTTCTCTCCCGCCGCCCGAGTTCTGTAGTCTCCAGCCACTTCCCCCACCCCAGGGAGGTTGATGGCGATGAGGCAGTCAAAGGAAGAAGCAGAGCCAGGCTGGTTGGTTTCAGTTGCAGTTTATTTCAATCTTATATCTATATACTCCTGTCTCTCTCTTTGCTCCTTCCCCGAACCCCCTCTTACAGCCTCCTAAAATTCCCCAGCATGAGGGGTTAGGGCTTACACATAGGTGCAGTCACAATCAATAGGGGTAAAATTCTTTTATTCAGGGGATGCTGCTTCCAGGACAGATTCTCTTTCAGTAGGATGACCCACCCAAGGGCAGAATCCCATGGGTGTGTTTCTCCTCTCCTTGTCCAACTAACATATAAGTATTCATGATATTAATCATTTTGTATGGACAGAGCAAGAGATGTATTAAGCTTATAGAATTACTCTCCTGGGGTCATCTTGATCTCAGACTACAGTGCTCAGGCCAGATTAGTCTTTCCGATCCCTAGCAGGGTCCTAGTCTTGTCGTTGCTTTTGGATCATGGAATGAGACGTTCATGACCAAGCTCTTAACATATAATTTAGCATTAGGCACTTTGGCCAGGCCCATCTCGATGTCAGGGTAGCACACAACTCACCGCTTGCCCTGGATCCATCCGTTCCTTGTCGGGACCCTGCTTTTAAGGGTGCTAGGAAGTAAGGGCAGCTGAGGCTTAAGTCGAGAAAGCAGATGCCCGGGAGTGAATAATATTCAAAGCCAATTAAACCCCATGTTACCAAAGAGTATTAACAACTGTCTTTCTTTGTCCATACAGAAAGGACATTGTTTTAAAGTAAACTATTCAAAAGACACTAGGAGAGAAGCAAGGCAATATTAACTTACAATACAAGTTCATTGTCCTAGAAAGTTCTGACCTTACAAATTAACAGAGCCTGATTACGGGAAAAGCTGATTAACTGGTTGGAGAAGGGAGCATATAAGTGGTTACGATATACAAGGGAATGGGAGTGACTCCAGAACACCTTGATGGGCATGACCGATATACCTAAGCTCCTTGTGGCAAGGGGAACAGGACATACCAATATTGTCTAGAATTGTTTAGAGATTATTACCAGATAAAGCTAAAGTCTTTATAGCAAGGTAGAAAGGACAAACCAAAATCAGGCCTAAAATATTTAGAGCTATATTCCAACAGTAACTTTCTGGGCTCTCCAAGAAGGATGGAGGAATTGAACCCTGGGTCTGCCGCGTGCAAGGCAAAAGCCCTACCCTCTGTGCTATTGCTCCAGCCCTATCATTTAATTACAATATTAAATGATACAATATTAAAGATACAATTAAGATAACTTGATTATCTGTATTTAGATCTAGTTCTGATTATATAAATGATACTTATATGGTAGAACATTTGTGGGAATACAATATATCAAAATATTAAGAATTATTTTTTCTCATCACACAGTGATAAAATCTTTTCTAATTTTCCAACTTTCCCTATTTTTATTTTTATATATTAATGTAATAGGATCACAGGTTTAGTATTTCATTCTCATAGTTTAATATTTAAAAATATTTGTTGTTGTTTTGATTGGTTGTACTGAGTTTGAACACCCTGTTTGGCTAGGGCTTCGATGACCACAGTACATCAGGATCCTCTCTAAGCTGTATTACAGATTCACCACCAGGATCTCACCATTCTACAAAGAAGTGATCATCAACGTAAAGAGAAGGATTCAATAGGGCAACACGATTTCACCAAAACTCTTCAGTGACATCCTCAAGAATGTTATGTGATGACTGGAATGGGAAAAAATGGGAATGAAGACAGATGGTTGGCAAATACACCACCTCTGCTTCGCTGATGACATTGGTTTAACAGCACCAAATATCAGCCAAGTGTCATGAATGCTGGCTGACTTCGACCTGAGTGTGGAAATTCTGGACTATGGCTGAATCTCACAAAGACAATGTTCATGAGAAACAGACTAGTTCCTGATGTTCCATTTGTTCCCAATGAAACGCACATCTCTGAATGCAGCAGTTATGTGTACCTAAGTCGAGAACTCAACATGATGAACTACTTGACGCCAAAACTGCGCAGGAGGAAGAGAGCGGTGTGGAATGCCTTCAAGAGTGTTGAAAATGTGGTTAAGAGGAAAAAGAACCTCCGGCTTTGAGTATATCTTTCAATTCCACTGTTCTTCCGGCACTAACATATGCCCCAGAGACCTGGGCTCTACGCAAACAGGATAAGAATGCTATTCAGGTATCCCAATGAGGAATGGAAAGAGCTATGCTTGTCGTATCACATTTCACTCAAGTGAGAGAAGCAATCTGGAGTTCCGACCTCCACTGACAATCAAGAATCAGGGACTCTGTCTCGTTTGCTAAGGCATCGAAAATCAGATGGGCCGGACATGTAATGTGATTTGGAGATGACCGCTGGACTAGAGCTGTTACCGACTGGATTCCATAGGACGTCAAAAGAATGCCTGATTGCCTAACTACGAGATGGTCAGACTTCTTCGCCAAGACCCTGAATGAACGGTTTGAGCCTCTTCATGTTCCTGGAGTGAGCAGATGCCAATGGGCTACACTAGCGTGTGAAGGGATGAATGGAGACATTACTGGTGCCTGCTTAAGCAAATCTATGAGCAACGGGATGACAAGTGATACAAGTGATTTTGTTTGGTTGTTTCTAATTTTCTATTATGAGGAGAAGCTATTGTATTTTTGCTTTTGTTTTTAGACCACACCTAGTTGTGTTCAGTGGTAACTTCTGGTTCTGTACTTAGGGATCACATGTGGGCTTGGGTACTGAACCAGGTCAGTCAAATGGTTTATGTTATCTTTATATTTTCAAACTTCAAAATCAAGAAATATTGAAAGATTCATAGGTGGTAACATAGCACACACTGGAGTCTTTAGCTCCAGGCTGATATGATGCTATTAATCATGAGTGTTTGCCCGCTAATATTCTTTTGTACAAACTATCTTCCAGCTTGTACATCTCCATCATGTCCACAAGAACTGTTTAATTCAATCACCTATTTGATTAAATGACCACCATGAACTTGAAAAAAGTAGCACTATCATCCCGTTGCTCATTCATTGATTTGCTCGAGCAGGCACCAGTAACGTCTCCATTGTGAGACTTGTTGTTACTATTTTTGGTATATCGAATACTCCAAAAGTATATATAATAAATCAAGTTTTGGGCTGCAGAGGAAGTTCAGCGTGCTGGAGCACATGCCTGGCATGAAGGGAGCCCATGTTTGATCCCAGGCATGATATGGACTCCAAGCACTACTATAAGTGATGCCCAAGCACCAAGATGGGTGTATCATCTCAGCATTGATAGATGTGTCATCAAAATAAATTGAGCACTTTATTCAGGATCCCAGATACAAATTTCAAATGCAAAGTAAAAATATTTTATATTTGAAAATACAGTTTATTGGCATAAATGATTATAGAGATTCAAAGGGGAGAAAATCATTATTCCCAACAGGGTTAGGAAAGAGTTCATATTATTTGAGACACTTTCATCAAATTTCAGAGTAAATTATGAATATAGCTTGGGAACAGAAAACAACAAAGTAAAGGATTTTAAGCTATTATTTTTGATGCCAGCAAAAATAAAACATAAAAATGGATAACTCCCCTTTTATTGTTACCCTAATGATAATACTACAGAGTAGCCAATAAAAAAAGTAAATTTTCTAACAAATTGAGGATACTGAGATCTACATACATCTGATCATATCTGCAAATATTTGGCAGTTACTAGAGTCCTCCAAAATCAAATAGCAACACCTAGATATTGAGATCAGTGCTAACATATTTAGAATGTGGATGTCTGGGGTCTAGCTAGATTATGAAGGAATATTGTATTTGCTAAGGAAATTTGAATGGGGCTACCATTTCAGAAGAGCAGACTAGTAATGGTTGCCAATCATCTCTGCACATGTTGACCATAATAAATGGAAGATAAATTCATTAATTTATACTTAACTCTTTTCTGTTTAAGTAGACACTCTGGTGTTATTTTGTTAAAAGTCACCTTTTTTTTGAGCATTCAGGGTCACCACCACTTCTTGCTCAGGGCTTAGTTCTGTTTCTATACTTCATGAATCTGTTCTCAGAGGACCATATGAAATGCCAGGGATCAAAGTGGAATAGTGCTGTTAGAGTAATATACAAATGCATTTTTCTTTAGTAAATACTTCTGTGATATCAAAATATTTATGCACTTATATATATTTGAATTAAATGCAGAAGTATTTAGTAAATACTTCTGTGATATCAAAATATTTATGCACACATATATTTGAATGTAAAAAGTGCCATATTCTATATGTAATGATCAATTTACGTTATTCTGTATGTTTGTTGTTATTGCACAATATGCAGATGCAATAGAAAATTTCTGTTGAAGTACCATTGATAATCCCAATAGTATTTGTTTGTTGCCAGTTAAGAGATTTAGGATCTATAGATAACTTAATGATTATAATGATTGCCCACTTTTTCTTTGATTTTCTTTATTCTTTTCTTTCTTTCTTCCTTTCTTTCTGTCCTTTTTTTTTTTTTTTAGGCCATACTTAGTGGTGCACAGTGGGACCTATTCTTGTTCCTGTGCTTCAGGACCATTCCTGGTGAGAATTGGGGAAACACGTGACTGATTGGGATAGAATCTGTGTCAGTAAATGCTTTGAATAAAAATAATTTAAACCAGGATCATGTCATTTTTATTTTTTGTTAAAACAAAATACTAATACAGTTTTTATTTTCAGTTATATCAGATTTCAGATTGAGAATGCTCATGTTGATTTGCTCTTAGTTTTAGCCGAAGAGTTTGCACTGTTTAGGTATTAAAAGACAACCTTCTTCAGTGTGTTTTCTCTAAGCTTGGGAGTCATACATAATACATTCATCAGTTTTAGAGTCATCTATGCTTGTTTGTTCTCTGCTAAAATATTTGTAGCTCAGATGCAATTCCTAATGGATTTTTAGGCAAACAGAGCCTGCTGAATGTCTCCATAAATCTCACTGCTTGGCACTGTCAAGGGAACCAAAGAATATGCCAAGTTGTTAAATATACTTCTTCAAATAGAGAAGTTGATATTTGCCCAATTATTATAGAAATAAAAAAGAAAACAGCAACTGTTTTGAAAAAGAAAGGGTTGTAATTCTCTCCTTGGGAAAGGTGACTAAGCTTTTTGAGTGGAGGGAGGTGTTCGGTTGGGGAGTTTAAAGGCAAACAAATGCTTCTTATCATGTAGGCTATTTGGTGGTATAAAGGGCATATTAATTATATTAAAAACAAACAAATTTGGGGCCGGAGCGATAGCACAGCGGGTAGGGCGTTTGCCTTGCACGCGGCCGACCTGGGGTAATTCCTGAGTGTAAAGCCAGGAGTAACCCCTGAGCATCTCTGGGTTGTGACCCCCAAAAGAAAACCAAACAAATTATACACACATGCAGGATATGTATGTGTCATATGTGTAATTCAAGTGTGTTAGAAATTATGCTTTTGGCTAAAAAGTAAAAGACAACAGAGTGGAAGAAAATATTTGAACTTAATACATCAAATAAAGGGTTTATATGTAGGATATATAAACTACTCATAAATTATCAGCATAAAAATATCTACAAAACCCATCAAAGTGAGGAGGGGAATGAACAGACACTTCTCTGAGGAAGATCAAAAGATGGCCAACAGATACCTGAAAAATGCTCATCATCATTTATTATTATGGAAATTCATATCAAGTTGACAATGAGATTTCATCTTACATCAGTGAGAATGGCACATATCAAAAGTTTTGGGAACTATCTCATCCAATTCTGGTGGAAATATTGTCTGGTCCAAAATCTATAGAAAATAGTATGGAGGATTCTCAGTAAAGTCAGGAATATACTTCCATATGAACCATAAATTCTACTCTTAGGTATCTATGCCCAGGACATAAAAATCATTTGTATCACTTGTATCACTTGTCATCCTGTTTCTCATCGATTTGCTCAAGTAGGTGCCAGTAACGTCTCCATTTATCCCTGTTGTGTGCTAGTGTAGTCCAAGGGTATTTGCTTTCTCCAGGAACATGAAGAGAGGCTCAAACCGTTCATTCAGGGTCTTGACAAAGAAGTCTTACCACCTTGTAGGTGAGCGGCAAGGTGTTCTTTTGAAGTCCTGTGGAATTCAATCAGTAATGGCTCTAGTCCAGTAGCCGTCTCCAAATCAAATTACGTGTCCAGCCCATCTGATTTTCAACACTTTGGCAAATGAGACAGCATCCCTGATTTTTTTTTTTAATTTTATTGAATTGTCCCTGATTCTTGATTGTCGACAGAGGTGGGAAATCTGGATTGCTTTTCTCACTTGAGTGAAATGTGATACTCCAAGCATAGCTCTTTCAATTCCTCTTTTGGAGACCCAAATTGCATTCTCATCCTGTTTTTGTAGGGTCCAGGTCTCTGAGGTGTATGTTAGTACAGGAAGAACAGTGGAGTTGAAAAGATGTGCCTGGAGCCAGAGGTTCTTCATCCTCTTAACCAATTCTTTGATGCTCTTGAAGGTGTTCCACACTGCTCTCTTCTTCCTGCGCAGTTCTGGCACCGTGTCATTCCTCTTGTTGAGTTCTCAACCCAGGTACACATAGCTGCTACATTCGGAGATATTCGTTCCGATGAGAGCAAATGGAACACTAGGGACTAGTTCATTTTTTATGAACATTGTCTTGGTGAGATTCAGCTGCAGTCCGACCTTTCCACACTTGTGGTTGAAGTCGTTCAGCATTTGTGCCACTTGGCTAATGTTTGGTGTTATTAGAACTATGTCATCAGCGAAGCAGAGGTGATGTAGTTGTCGACTGTCTATCTTCACTCCCATTCCTTTCCATTCCAGTCATTGCATGATGTTCTCGAGGGTGGCACTGAAGACTTTCAGTGAAAAGGTGTCGCTCTGCCGAATCCCTCACTTTATATCAATGATCACTTCCTTGTAGAATGGTGAAATCCTGGTGGTGAATCCGTAATACAGCTCACGGAGGATCCTGATGTACTGAGTTTGAACGCCTTGTTTGGTGGCTTTGATGATCATCTCAGTCTCAACAGAATCAAAGGCCTTCTTTAAATCAGTGAATTTTAGACAGAGCGGCATCTTAAACTCTCACGGAACCTAAATGAGCTTGGTCAACATGTGGATATGGTCGATCGTGCTGAATCTTTTTCGGAACCCAGCTTGTTCACATGGTTGTCCTTTGTCTAGTGTTCTGCCAATCCTATTCAGGATAACTCCAGTGAACAACTTGTAGATGACAAACAACAGGCTGATTGGGTGATAGTTGTCTATGTCATGAATGTCTCCCTTCTTGTACAACAGAAAGGTCCTGCTGGTTTTCCATTGGGATGGAACCTTGCATTCAGACAGCTAATTTGTGAGGAGCTGAGCCAGTGTATTGAAGAGAACTGGTGGCAGATTCTTCAGGTGTTCTAACCTTGTCTAGATTGTGTGCTATATGCTTCTTCAATGACAAAATTGTGTACCAGATGTACAAAGGGAGAACACTGGGAACGACATGTCCATCTTGCAGAATTTGGTATATGGGCAGGTGGACGTGGCTACCAAAGAGATCTGAGTAGAAGTTGTAGATAACCTTCTCCATTGCCCTTATGGAAGATGTAATATTTCTCTCAGGATGTCGGAGGAGAGTCATCTTGATCTTGTAGTTGGCGAAGGACAGGTAGGTGTTGTGAATCCTTTTTCCGTATCAGCCAACACTGCTGCTCTTCTCTCTTTGAGGTCTTCCTTTATCTCTTCTCTGTACAGCTTTGCAAGCTCAGACATTAACTTGTGATTTCCCAAGTCTTGCGTCAAACTATGTTATTGAATAAGCTTAAGAGTTTCCAAAGACAGAAGTCTTTTTGTGGCTTTCTCACTCTTGGCATTCCTCACACAGTCATGGACAGAAAAATATTCATTCAAAAGAATATGTGCATACATAATACATTGTAACACTCAGTACAATAGTCAGGATTTAGAATCAACCTAGATGCCCATTGATAGATAAGTGAATCATGAAAATGTGGTATAAATACTACACAACTTTAAGGAAAGATAAAATCATGCAATTTGAGGCTACATAGGTGGAACTGGAAGATACCATGTTAAATAAAGTTAGCCAGAACAAGAAGTATAAATACAGGATGATATTACTTATATGGTATTGAGGATAACTGGATGAGGGAATGCAATTGTTAAAGAGGTGAGATGCTCAGATGACCCTGGCATCCAGAGTATAGGTAGGAGAAGGAAAAATAACAGAGTGCAAGAGAAGAGAAAAGAGACAGATGAGAAGCAATGGGAACTAGAGGTGAAAGGTATTTAAGTAGATTGGTGGCTTAAGCTAAATATTGAAACCACAGGTCAACAACACTGAAATTATGAGATCTAAAAAGTAAGACCCAGGCCATTCACTCCTATTTGGTGACCACATTCTCAAGTCAAATTGCAGCAACACCAAATCCTCATGCTGTGGTTTGAGTTCTGAAATCAATTGCAGCAAGCAAGGTAAAAATTAGTTGAATGGAGTCTCGGGCCGGGGCCGGTGCCGGCTGGCGCTCCGCAGAGATTCGAGCTGGGTGGCCATGTCTTTGAACAGCCGCTTTGCTGCAAAATGACCAGGATCCAGAGACAGCTATATTACTTGGGGTCCCAGCAAGTGCTTGCACCCATGTCTCCAGACTGTGAACTAAACTTTTGCCCCATGCCAGCTAAGGGGGGAAATATTCTTCTTCCTTGGTTTTTCTTCCCTCCAGGAGGAAGCGGTATGGCATCCACCATATTATGGAACTTTTAAATAGGTATGAACTTGGTGGCGCGGGGAAAAAAAATGTGTTTTGAACTTGAAACAGCGGGACGCTTGGGCAGTCTCAGGCCGGGGCTGGTGCTGGCTCGTGCTCCACTGAGATTTGACCCAGGTGGCCATGCCTTTGCACAGACACTTTGCTGCTGAATGACCAGGATCCAGAGCCAGCTATATTACTTGGGGTCCTAGCAAGTGCTTGCAGCCATGTCTCGAGACTGTGAACTAAGCTCTTGCTCCATGCTGCCCCAGGAAGGGAAATGATGCAATTTCCAACTTAAATCGCCCTGGACTTAATTACTAAAATACAGAAATCCTAAACCTAGACTTTATATCTCTTCATTCTCATCAGTGGAAAACTAATTATCAAATGTTTCCTTATCAATAGGGCCGTATTCTTGGGGGATAAACTCCAACAAGAATAGTGAGTTCTGTGTTGAAACTCCAACAACAATAGTGAGTTTTGTGTTGAAATATGGAATGTAATCAAGGTAAAGAGAAAAGGAAGTGAAATTTATCAGTTATGCAGGGGGGTGGGGGTGGGGGGTGGGAGGTATACTGGTTTTTTGTTGTTGTTGTTTTTGGGTTTTTTTGGTGGTGGAATATGGGCACTGGTGAAAGGACGGGTGTTTGAGCATTGTATAACTGAGAGATAAGCCTGAGAACTTTGTAACTTTCCACATGGTGATTCAATAAAATAAAATAAATTAAAAAGAAAATAAAAAGTAAGAACCAAACTTCAAAAGATACCTGCCAAGAGGGTAGACAGAGGGAGTGATATGGGAGGGAATGTGAAAACATTGCTGGAAAGAAGTTGACACTGGTGGTGGGACCGGTGCTGGAACTCAGTTATGAATAATTTTCTACATCGTATTTTTTGAAATCATCATCATCATCATCATCCTGTTGATCGTCAGATTTCTCAAGTGTTCGCAGTAACATCTCCATTCATCCAAACCCTGCGAATGGAGATGTTACTGAGACCCTTGAGAAATTCAATGGTCAACGGGATGATGATGATGATGATGATAATGATGATGATGATGATGATGATGATGATGATGATGAAGACTTTTAAAAAGTATTTGCTTGGCTGGAGACTGCTCCGGACCCCAGACTGGGCCAGCAATACCAGGGAGCCAGACAGAGGAGGTACAGAGGTACACCTTCTCCACATGGAGCCCCGGCGACACTGAGCAGCTACTAACACAGCTCGGGGATGCAGGACTGGGACATCTCCAAACTGCCTGGCCACTTATGTGGCCGTGTGACCTTTTCTGAAAAATGAAAACATAGAATCTATTGATGCCATCCAGCATGTCTGACTGTTGGAGGAAAACCTCCGAATAATGATAGTGAGATTCCTGTTAAAAATTGAATGTAATCAAAGTAAGGAGAGAGTAAAGTGAAAAATATCTGCCACACAGGCAGAGGGGGAGTGGGAGGGTGGTATTCGGGGGTTTGGTGGTGGATCAAATATGAAAACTTTGCAACTGTATCTCACAGTGATTCAATAAAAATAAAATTAAAAAAAAGTATTTCCTTCTCACATGGTGGAAAACAGAAGAATGTTGAATAATAGTATGGAATTTTGTTCCTTCAGCAATAGTAAGAAGACAATAAGAATATTTGATGAAAAATGTAACAGTTTCAGCACTTATGCTTCAAATAAATTATTTTGGTATCAATGTTTGCTTTAGATCAGAGCAGGAGAGAGTTCAACCATGAGATAATTTTTATATCTAGATTAAATATAGAGAAGGCAAAAACCATGTCAATATTTAGAAAGCTAATATTTGGATTAGATTTATTTAGAAAGTTTAACAAAGATGTTAAAATTTATTAGCATATGTAAGAACCAAAGTGTCAGAAGAAAATTTTAATTAGGCATGCAGCAGATAGTAGTTTTAAAATTAGCCTCTTTTGTGTTACTAAACTGAAATGGTGTATAATCTTTAAAAAGCTGTATTTCCATGGTCAAGATCCTGTTCCTTGTGGCATCTATAGTGAACTTTCAAAAAACGCTAAAGGGAAATGGAAAGTTATGCTTGGAGTCATAGTAAATTTTTATGCATAAATTTGTGAATTAATATGTAAACAATTAGTATTTAAATTTATATAAATTAATAGCCTATATATAATAATAATTCAGGCTGTTTGTCACAAAATTTTGAGGTATAATTTAGAAATTGTTTATGTGTTTATTTATAATGGTACTCCAACTTAATGGGGTTTCTTTGCCAAGGTTACCCTATTATAGGAAAGGTAGATATTTGAAATATGCTACATTCTATGAGTCTACTTTACATATCTCAAAGCAATGAATGCTAAAACCATATTAAATAAATTCTATTTTCTTATTTTCCTTAAAGTGCTATACATACCGTGAAGCTATTTAAAATACTGTTCAAGGGAGAAAATATAAGGTAAAGGTAAAACATAACCTTAAAATGCTGATCATTCACAAAAGAGGCAGATGTAACAGTTATTTGATGAATGTAGGTAGATTATCTGCACAAATTCTTGATTTTATTATGGAATACAATTTTATAATAATGCCAACACCTGCTGGTGAGCTTGTTTTATTGTTTTGTCTAACTGTGGTGATAAAACCAGTATAAATGTTTAAATTTAGACTTTTAGTAGATATACTTTGAAACATGAAAGCTTTCACAATTTTGTTATTTTAGAGTAAAATAAAATGGAGGATCATATTTATATTTCCTTCTTAGATCAAGGAAATTTTGCTTGATATCGATTCTTGTGTTCTCTCCTTCCTTCCTTCCTTCCTTCCTTTCTTCCTTCCTTCCTTCCTTCCTTCCTTCCTTCCTTCCTTCCTTCCTTCCTTCCTTCCTTCCTTCCTTCCTTCATTCCTTCCTTCCTTCCTTCCTCCTTCCCTTCCTCCCCTCATTCAATTAACATGTTTGAAATACTTCGTTTAGATGAAGTATATCCATAGAAAAAGCAATTAGAATAGTATGTGTTATGAGCTCAAAATACTACTATATTTTGTGAAAAAATGGATGTGGGATTCTTCAATTCTATGTTGTATCATCAAGAAAGACATACTGATGCATCTTCAAGTATAAATAATGGCTATCCAGAAAAATCAGAGGGAGGAGGAAGAAACATGATCTGAAAAGTCAAAAGATTTGAAAGTGCACATGATGGATTAGGAACTGCAAATATTTTAAATATCTAGACTACAAGAGACATAAGCAAGATTGACATCAAATTTGGTGCACACATAATGAAAGATGAGTGAAACACTGAACAAAATATTGGTATAACTACATTTGTGTGATTGGTGACTGCAAATTGTTGGGGAACAAGATCAAGTTTGTAGGAATAATATTGGGATAATAAGATACATATAATAATGTTCAGAAAGTGAAGGTTTAGAAGGAACATCGTTATTAAGTCTGGTTCATATTTAAACTCAATACATAAAAATAAAGACTATGCAATATACTTCAGATATTTTAAAATATTATATTTTTTAATTGAATTATTCACTATGTTTAGAAATTCTCAGCATCTCAAGAGAATGCTATATGTCAGCCTTTACTTTTAATATATTATAAAATTCTATAGTACAGAATTCCTACTGGAGAGAAAAACATGGAGAGGTGGATCCTCTCATGTACAGTTTGTCATGTATGTAGCACTGTAGCACTGCCGTCCCGTTTTTCATAGATTTGCTTGAGCGGGTACCAATAACGTCTCCATTGTGAGACTTGTTACTGCTGTTACTTCTTGTTTTTGGCATATCGAACACCCCACAGGTAATCATGTATAGTGTGAGTAAAGTTTTTCTCTCTTTCATTCATCACTTCATTCAAACTAAGTGACTTGTCTGTAAACTGCTTCCCAACAACACAGTGAAGTATTGATAAAGGGTTTACTTAAAACCAGTGAATCTAGAAAGTACCCCCTTGCCAAACACACATAAATTCCCTAGCAAGAAGCCATAGAGTTTAAGGAGAATTGTAGGTAGACAGATACAAATCCTGTGCTCACTGTCATACTATGAAACACATTCAAATATTCTTAAGAAAGATTTAGGAATTAAACAAAAATGTAAACTATTATCCAACTTTTACAGAAGATCTGTTTTGGACACACGAAACACATCCAAATTCTATAGCTAAGTCTTTGAAAACGGATCTAATGCTGGACCTACTGGTCTTCAGTGGGGTAGCACGATTTTGGGGCTTACCTCTCTGGGTTGATTGCCTGCTAAAAATATCAAGTGGCATCTTATATGTGTTTCAGAGGTACCCAGAATCTGGTTACATACTTTTTAAATATCAGAGTTTGTTCCCTGATAGTTAGAAATAATATTTCAATACATTAAAAAATCCAAAACATTGGGGCCTAGAGAGATGTTTCATTGGGTAGGACACTTTCCATGCATGCAGCTGACCCAGATTCGATCCTTGGTATCCCATCTGATCCCCCAAGAACCACTAAAAGTAATTCCTGGGTGCAGAGTCAGGAGTAACCTCTGAATATCACTCAGAGTAACCCCAAAACTAGTAAAATAAAATACCAGAACATTACCCATTCTCAATTCTCAAAGAAAAGGCAATCAGCATATTAACCCTGAAATGATCAAAAAATGTCAAATGATCAAACAGACATATTAAAGTAGCTAGTGTTCCCAGAAAAAGTAACTATTTTTAAATAAATGTAAATACAGAAAACCACTGTTGAGAAATAAAAACTCTAAGAATCAAATAGAACTATATATTTTTTATTAATTTTAGTTAATATGGTTAACTAAATCGCTATGCTAAGCGATAGCACAGCAAGTAAGTTGTTTGATTGCACACAGCCGACCCGGGTTCGATTCCTATGTCCCTCTCTGAGAGCCTGGCATGCTACCAAGAATATTCCGCCCGCATGACAGAGACTGGCAAGCTATCTGTGGCATATTCAATATGCCAAAAGCAGTAACAAGTCTCACAATGAAGACATTACTGGTGCCCGCTTGAGCAAATTGATGAACAATGGGACAACAATGTTACAGTGCAGTGCTAATATGGTTGTGATGGTGTTAAAGTTTATGATTTTATTGTTTAAAGTTACTATAACTGCTCTGTTTCCAGAATGTCAAAATCCTCTGCCTCCAACTTCATGTTTTTTTAAATTAATCGCTTCCTTTTCTCTCGCCCCCGCTGCGTGGAAATCTCAGTTTTATAAATCAAGGCTAAGAGTTGGTCATCATTATATACTGCTATTCCATTATTTTGTTTCTATATATATCACAGATGAGTGAGTCAACCAGTATTTGATGGAAGTTTTAGAACTAAAAAAATTTTGAAATAGAAAGGTTCACTTAATAGGCTCAATAGCAGAATGGAGATGAATGAGGACAAAATTAGTGACCCTAGTGACAAATAGATATAATTCATCAAATGTGAAGGCCAGAAAAATATCAAAAGAGCTTCAGAAGCCTATGGAAAGTTTTAGATGTTTAGCATTTGTGTTTGGTATTACATCATTGAACTCTCCAAAGGAGATGAAATAAAATATACTGAAGAAATAACAACTAGAAGCACTCTTAATGTTATTTTAAATGTTTATTAAAATTTATATATGCATGTATATTTATAGATTCAAAATCTTAGAGAATACAAAATTGCACTAATATCAAAGAAAATATCAAACTTTTAAAAAGCAAAAATAAAAATATAAATCTTAAAAGTTACATTTCAAATAACATTTTTTTGTGTGTTTGGACCACATCTTTCTGTGATCATGGTTTGCTCCTGTCTCTGTGCTCAGGAATCACTCCAGGCAGGGTACTGTGGGCCTTATGTGGTGTCCAGGATAGAAATTCGGTGGGATGCGTACAAGGCAAATACCTTACCTACTGCAATATGTATCTAGTCCCACTACATTATTTTTTAAAAATCACATTTAAATAAACTAAAGCAGAAGGAAAAAAACAGAAAAGTATAATGAGAAGACATGAACAGAAAAATATTAAAATGATAGATTTAACTGTAATCATTTACAAATACTTTAATATAAATGGTCTAAATATGAATATGTATATTTATGTAATACAACTTGTGGAGGATCTTGATGTACTGAGTTTGAACACCCTGTTTTGCTGGACTTTTGATGACCACTTCGATGACTCCGAGAGCTGTATTACATAATTCACCAAACTCAACATGAGGAATGTCTTGGCACCAGAACTGCACAGGAGAAAGAGAGCAGCGTGGAACGCCTTCAACAGCGTTGAAGAAGTGGTTAAGAGGAAAAGGAACCTCCGGCTCCGGGCACATGTTTTCGACTCCACCGTTCTTCCTGCACTAACGTATGCCTCAGAGACCTGGGCCTACGAAAACAGGATGAGAGCACTATTCGGGTATCCCAAAGAGGAATCGAAAGAGCTATGCTGGGAATATCACGCTTCATTCAAGTGAGAGAAGGAATCTGGAGTTCTGACCTCCGTCAAAGATCAAGAATTAGGGACACTGTCCTGTTTGCCAAGGCGTCAAAAATCAGATGGGCCGGATATGTAATGCTATTCAGAAACAACCACTGGACTAGAGCTGTAACTGACGGGATTCCACGGGATGTCAAAAGATCGTGTGGCTGCCCACCTATGAGATGGTCAAACTTCTTCCTCAAAACCCTGAATGAACAGTTTTAGGCTCTTTGTGTTCCTGGAATGAGCAGATACCATTGGACTACACTAGCCCGTGACAGGGACAAATGGAGACATTACCGGTTCCTGCTCGAGCAAATTGAAGATCAAAGGGATGACAATGCAAGTGATATTTATGTAAGTACAAATATGAATATTTATATGTATATTTAAATATAACATTTTATATTTGATCTGAAAAAGATGCAATGACAAGTTTTCTGAGACTCATTTAAAGTACAATTAAGGAGAATTGAGGAAAATTACACTTTCTGATATATGATTTTCTGATTTTATCTATTCAGTTACATCTTCTAGTGCTCCATTAATAGTATTTAATACTAAACTGAGTGTAAAAAAAGTTTACCTCTACTCTGAATATTTTGGTGAAGTCAACTTCAAGCCACTTAAATATTTTGAGCCTTTTTTCTTATTAGTTAAACAAGTTTACTTGGGAAATAAAGGAAAAGCAAGAGAGCAAGATACATGTTTAAGATAGAACATGGGCTTCTCCAGAGAGAAGAAAAAGCAAAGTGTACATCCAAACAAAGCAGAGCTACATGGACTAAGAATATGTCTCATGGGAATAAGCAGGCAAATATCTAGATTTCTTGAGTATCTTCTTATAAAAAATACAATTGTATAATATTTCATTTTGCCGATCATTCTGAGATAATTTTTGGACTAGCTGAAAGTGTTTACTAGGCACACATGTTCCATAAGCATACATGTGACCAGCATATAAAGGTGTATTATTTTTTAATTGACAGCATTTCTTTGTTTGACTTGTTTGTGGAATTTAGGTTTGGTATATTTTCTTATCTAAGTTGCTAGCCCACCCTCACCCCTCCCTACACCCTGTATGTCTAAATTCCACTCCTTCCTCTAAGCCTTTTACTAACAAGCTAAGGAATGCCTTCACTTTCTAACTTATCCCCTGTCCCTCCAGAGACGCCGCTTTATTATGCAGAGCCAGGACCAGTCCATGTATTTTTATTTACTTCTTGTCAGTTTTCCAGTAGTTTCAACTCCACTCTCTCCAGTGTATTCGACATGTTGTCAATAGATGGCTCATTAGAGTAAGACTTCTTTCTGGAAGATTTATTTGTGCTCCAAGTTTTCTATGGCCCTTTCCTTTATTTGGTTTTCTTCATACTGTTACCTTGAATCTCTGTTTAGATGTAGTTATGAAATTGCACTTTTCTGATCTTTACTTCCAAAGCTACACCTAATTTAACTTAATATCATTTTCTGTCTTCAGGATGCACTAGTATGAATATTAAATTGCTTTATTTGTTTGTTGTCTTTGTTTATATGTTAGTTTTTTAAAATGTGTTTAAAGAACATAGACAACTACAATTATATAAATAGGAGCAACTTGCTATGTGATGTTTATAAGAACTATATGATTCATGGAAACTTTCATCTTAAAGTATGTTAAACTATAATTGTATAATAGAAAAGAGCATGTAAAATGAGATGTGTGTGGCATTCATTTCATACTCAGCCTCTTATACATGGCATTTTTCATTGGTTATAATTTATATACATGTAAATAGATAGATGTACACACATATATACACATACATATTGTGGTGCTTAAATTCATTGCTGTGGTACTTGTTTACTTATTTTGGGGCCACACTCAGCAATGTCAAGGATTACTCTTGGCTCTGTATTCAGAATTTACTCCTGGAGTGCTTGCGGGACACTGATGCTGAGGATCAAACCCAGATCAGCCATGCATAAGGCAAACACCCTCTCCACTGTGCTATGGCTCATTCCCAGTATATAATATTTCTTTTCCCCGAAAGGTAAAAGGCTCTCTATGTGTTCTTTATTAAAGTTCAAATATTTTCAGCATATTCAGGGTTAAAAAAGGGATTGTAAACAAATGACAAATGGGGCAGAGGTCAATGTTAACAGAAAAAAATTCTCTAAAACAAATGAAAGCAGAAGGAAAATTGATTTCTTTAGAACTATCATTTACAAGATTTCACAGTTAGATAATAAGAACAACATAAAAAATCTGCCTTAAATTTTGAAATCTATGGCAAAAATTTTATTCACTTTTACTGTATTTACTAATATATATACTAAGATATGTACATATCTGTACAGCTTGCTGTTAGACATAGAAGCAACATAATATTACAATAAGTTTTATATAACATTATTTTTTTAGTTTTACATAATTTTAGAGATAAAGTTAGTTATTGAAATAAGGAATTCAAGATAAAATAGTCATTACAAAATAAAATTTAATTATAAACACAAGGTGAAGCTGAATTATATCAACAACAGTTCAAGTGATATTTTACATATTAGTTTAGATTTATTAAGTCACCATTTAAATAGGTCGAAGTAGGTGATAAAGAGAACAGTATCATTCTTTTTTTTTTTTTTTTATTGAATCACCAAGTGGAGGGTTACAAAGTTCTCAGGATTATGTCAGTTATACAATATTCAAACACCCTTCCCTTCACCAGTGCCCATCTTCCATCACCAACCCCCCCCAGTATATCTGCCGCCCCCTCCCACCTCCCTAGTCCCTACCCTTGTACGTGATAAGTTTCACTTCATTTACGCTTATCTCGATTACATTCCATGTTTCAACACACAACTCACTACCGTTGCTGGGGTTTCCCCCCAAAAAGAAAAAGACAGTCCTATTGCCAATGAGGCATTTGATAGTTCTCCATTGCTAAGAATATAGAGATATTAAGTCCTGCTGTTTGTTACATAACTTTTCTTTTCCCCGCTTGCCCCGCACCACCGAGTTCACGCCTGTTTAGTAATCGCCACGCTGTCTGACAAAGGGAAAAAAACCGAAGAGGATGATTATTTCCCGTCATCAGCCGGCGTGGGGCTCTGAGAACAGTATCATTCTTTTTTGATATTAGCATCTCTAAAATACTTGATGTGTATTGTGAAAGTAGATAATAATGTTTATGGTTTCAAATAATTTTAAATCATTTTCTCCCTCAAAGCAATCTTCTGGATCATTTAAGGATATTTACTTATTTATAAACAGACACATTTTCACAGATTGCCTTTTGTTTTAGCATACATGGAGCAAGTTTAGCATGTTTTGTGCAAAGCCGGTGGCTCAGCTGTGGAAAGACAACTATCAGATGATCTCACTTATATGTGTCATATAAAGAATCAAAGCAAGGAGATAGTGAATGTCCAATCAAAACAAACCCTGAGAACCCAACACAGAACTGAGGCTAGGAAGGAAAAAAAAAGCAAGAAGGGTTCTGTGAATAGTGATAGAGGGAAATTGACCCTTTGGTGGTGTGATATTATTATATTCCTAACATCATACAAACATAAAAAGTCTTATTAGCCACTGTTACCTCAATAAGTTCAAATGAATGAGGTTCGGAGAGATAGGACAATGGTACGGGACTTGTATTGCATGTAACTGACTCAGGTTTGACTGGCAGCACCATATAGTCTCCAGAGCACCACTGAAAGTGATACCTGAGCACAAAGCCAGGAGCAAGCTCTAAACATCGTCAAGTGTGGCCCCAACTATACCCCAAATAAAAATAAAATGAAATAAAATTTATGACCAAAAAGTAAATGGATAAAAAAGTAGAGCCTCAATATTAAATATAATTAAATATAAAAAAAAAGCCCAAACTTTTTGCTGTTTTTTTGTTTGCTTGGGGGACACACTGAACTGTGATCAGGGCTTACTTCTGGCTGAGTCTAGGCCATGCAGGAGAGCGCCTTACCAGCTGTATTATCTCTGGGTTACAAGGTCAGCCCTTTTTGACTGATCTTAATTCTGACTTCAGGTTTATATATTAAGCTTGTTTGTTTTTCCTGCCTGCACTGGCAGCTTCTCAACACCATCTTCATTTCTTCAAAATTCTAGAAGCAGTACAATTCCAAGGTAGTTATCCCATGAAATAAATATTCTGTATTATCTTCTTAAAACTATTTATCAAAATTATAAAGATATATCATGATATAATCATATGTAAGAGAGAGAAAACTGCATACTACATCACTATCTTTCATCAATTCTTCCAGCTTTATTTTTGCAATTTTTAAATGGAGATATCTTGACTTTATAATTGAATTGATAGTTTTATAATTGCAGTGCTAGTATGTCAGTCCCCACGCCCCCAACACACACACAGACACACACATATGTGCACATACACACACAGCAGTACATACTTACTGTTTTGCAAATGTTTTTAAGTTTTGTGATAGGTTTGTTTAATTTAATGAATTATTACTTTTGTGTCTTTGTGGGAGGTGTATGCCTGGCAGTGTTTAGGACTTACTCATGATTATGTACTCAGAGATTGCTTCTTACTTCTTGGGGCACCATTTGTGGTGGAGAAATTGAACTAGGGTACACAACTTGCAAGCTATACACATAACACCTTGTACTATCTCTCTAGGCTGATAGGCTTAATTTTATGTCAATAAAAATGTTTAAAAGAGAAGATAGAAGTTTTATCTCTTAAAGTCGTTTACTCTTAAAAATGAAGAATTCATATTTTAATAGTAAAGTTAGCAGAAATCATTCGAACTGATAACATAGACCTTATTTTTCATGAAGGTTGGGGATCTCTCAGACAAAGCCTATATTTAAACTGAACCAAATAAAAAGAGAATAAATAAAATGATCAATTAGTCATCAGTTGTTTTGTCAATACCAAAATCACAGAAGCCACACAGGATTATGGAAATTAATGAGTACCTTATTTTTTGTCAGGAGCGATAGCGTACCGGGGTAGGGAATTTGCCTTGCACGCAGTCGACCTGGAGTGTCGGCAACCAATAGTATCTCGCTTGCTCAGCAGAGCCTGGCAAACTACCCGTGACGAATTCGATATGGCCAAAACAGTAACAACAAGTCTTACAATAAAGATGTTACTGCTGCCCGCTGGAGCAAATCGATGAGCAATGGGATTACAGTGACAGTGACCTTATTTTTACTCTAGATCTTTGTTAGTGTATATTCATGGCTACAGTGATAATAAATTTTATGAAGGAAGCCATCATAATAATGCTCAGGTTATTACAGCAGATGGTCTGGCCCCTCTGTAAACATTATTGAGAAAGATTATCCTGGGAAAAATTAACTCTTTACCTCAGTCAGCTCCATTCTTATCTGCATTGTCACATCTTGCTTTTTGCTTCTCCCTTCGAAGGAACTGAACTTTTTGTTTAGGGGGGCACATCCAGTGATGCTCAGGATGTACTCTTGGCTCTGTGCCAAGGAATCACTTCGGATGGGCTTGGGGGACTACATGGTGAGAAGCAAAAAGCATGATGTGACAATGCAGATAAGAATGGGACTGACTGATTCAATCTGGATTGATTCCCTCTCCTCTGTTCTCTTTCTCAGGCCTGGAACTTATCTATCAACCCATTCTCCACCTGTAATGAATGATTTTTAAAATCTTATGCTTTGTTTTACTAATTGTTGATAATCTATTAATTTTTTTAAATGACTATCATCCATTAGATCCTCTTTTCATTAGTATGGAAAACACAGCAATCTTTGAAGTAGGAAGATGGAATGTACCAATCCATATTAACTCAAGTTTTAGTATAGAGAATGTGGACATCAAATTAGTGAAAAGTGTATTTTTACTGAAAAATTTTGAAAATCTAGAAAATGCTTTCAGAAATGAAGATAAGAGGGATAGGAATGTAAGAAAATTTTAAACAAAAAGTTTAAAGTTTAAAAGCTATCTAAGTGTTAAAACTCTGATCTTTTCTGGATTCCATACCTTGGAATGATTGCTTCACTTCAGTACTGGCTAAATAATGGAATGTTATTGTCACAATGCAGGAGCATATGAAATCATTGTCCTGGGCATAATTTATGAAAGGTCTAATTTCTCCTGAGACCTTTCTCTTTTTCTTTTTTTTTAATTTTATCACCATGTAGAAAGTTACAAAGTTCTCAGGCTTATGTCTCAGTTATACCGTATTCAAACACCATCCCTTCACCAGTGCCCATATTCCACCACCCAAATCCCCGGTATACCCCCTCCCCCCACCCCAACTGTATAACTGATGAATTTCACTTCATTTTCTCTTCACCTTGATTACGTTCCATATTTCAACACAAAACTCACTATTGTTGTGGGAGTTATAACCCCAAACAAGATAACCCTACTAAGGAAGCATTTGATAATTAGTTTTCCATTAAAAGATTGTATGTTTTCAGGTTTTAGAAAAGGTTGTGTCCCAGTCCCGAATCCCGGAGCCATGTTAGTTGCTGCTCAGTGTCACCAGGGCTCCATCTGGAGAAGGTGTGCTGGCTGCACCTCCTCCTTCCGGCTCCCCGGTGTTGTTGGCCCCAATTCGGGTCCGGAGCATTTTCCAGGCCGCGTTGCTGAGACCTTTTTCCTTGACTGGCAAGTTGTGTCCTCACTACACCTTCACATGGTCTTTTTTTCCTATGTGCACACACACATACCACACTGATAGGGACTCCAGTCTGACTAAGATGACCTCAAATTAAAGACTTTACTATGCTTTCTTAACTCTGTAGTATTTCCATATCTCTAATCCATTATAATAAAATATTGTGATGCATAAGCTTCTAATAGTAGTAAGAAATAAAATAAAGAAAAAGCATGGGCATTGCAATTCTTGAATGAGACCCCTGAAGTCTTAAGACCTTGTCAATGTGAGGTAGTTAGGTCATCCCTCCATAGCTGCAGAATATCATGTCTTCTCAGATTAATTAAAATTTAAGATACCTTGAAAGTGTCCACATATTTTAGAGCATATTTTAATCTTGCTTTATTAAATAATATTAAGTAGTCTTTGGGAAATTTTCTCACTCTAATTTTACTCTCAGAAAAAGCCTGGCAAGATCCCTGTGGTGTATTCGATATGCCAAATACAGTAACAATAACAGGTCTCATTTCCCTGACCCTGAAAGAGCCTCCAATTGTTGGGAAAAACGAGTAAGGAGAGGCTGCCAAAATCTCAGGGCTGGGATGAATGGAGATGTTACTGGCGCCCATTCAAGTAAATCGATGAACATTGGGATGACAGTGAATTTTACTCCCATATAAATTCATATAGTTATCATTGTATAGGAACATAAAATAATACAGATATGGTTAAGTTTAGTATACCTGAAATTAATTACATTTTTCTGATTTGTGTTTTAAAGCATGATTAAAAATTCTGAAGAATATCATTGCATGCAATTATAGTCATGGAATCAAATATGAATTCCCTGGGTTTCACTTATGAATTCCCTGGGTTTTGGGGTCTGAGGAAAAAAACAAGGATAGATAAAAAAGAGATACCGATGAGGCCAGAGTGCTTTTACATTGCATAGAGTGCTTGCCTTGCATGACACTTACCTTGTTTCCATTCCTGGCACATCCAGGGCCTAGCTAGGAGTAAGTTGTGAATACCCTGGATGTGGCCCCCAAACTGAATAAATAAGTAAATACATAAATAAATAAATAAATAAATAATGAATGATCATGTCCATTTCAAACAAAACAAAATTTTTGTCTGTACCCAAGACAACTCATTGACTGAGGAATATAAGCAAAGAAATTCTGGCAGCCAGAGTAATTAAGATCAGGAAGTCAATGAAAATATTGAGATCTGAATTCCTCCACCATATACCTCTAATCAATTTCACTAAAAGAGGAAATGGTTCCCAGATACCCCAGGGAGGGACCTGCTAAGATCTGAAGGTAAATTACATTTTTCCCTAAATGAGTTTGTCCTCCTAAGGCCTAAATGAGTTTATCATCTAAGGCCTGCTGTGCACTAGCAGGAAAATGTTAGAGGTAGATGTTAGAGAAGACTTGAGATTTCACATCTCCCTGGAGCAAAGACAATAATTACAGGTTTAATTATGAGGTTCAAATGCTATGAGGCTTAAACTGTGTCTTGCTTCCTTCATGAGAAATAACAGCATGTTGAATTTCTAAATCCCAGTTCTTCAAAATGAGACTATATTTTAAAGAACTTTGGAAAGACATATGTTACAGAGGTAATAAAATTAAGTTATGGGGTGGGTTCTAAGCTAATATGACTGAAGACTTTATAAAATGGGAAATTTTAAGTCAGATAGAGAATAGTATATTGGGCAAGCAATGTGAATATACACACACCATATATGCATGTACACACATATGTACGTATAGAAATGATGGTAGAAATCTCAGAGTGAAGCTAGTCTGAAGAAGATTTTTTTATAGACCTCAAAGGGAATTAAATATTCCAACTCCTTGAATACGGCCTTCCACTATTCATAATTATGAAACAATAAATATTCTGTGAGAATTTGCCAAGTAGAACTACAAAACTAATACAGATATCTAGCTAAGGATTCAGACATATGAACAATTATGTCTCTGGTAGAATGTAGGCTATGGGAGATGTTCAACTCATATTTAAGCATGCATTTTTTTCTGGATGTTAATACAATTAAAAACAAGTCACTTATCTACCAAACATTCTATTCTAAAATATTTTTTGCATTATTTAAATAAATGGTTGCTTTTATTATTAATGGTACTTGAATAGGCCATGCAATCACATTAGTTTGGTATAATATTATACAGCCTGGGTGAGAGCCCTCCCCGCCCCAAGGGACCCAGCCCTGGCAGCTGACCTCCACTACCCAACTGCCACCACACTCCAGGCCACTTTCCACATGCTTGGGCAGAGCCTCACGCATGAGGAAGTCCCACGGAACCCAGGTAATGTAGAACTTGTGTTCTTGGACTCTGGGCTCAACGGGACCCAGGAGTAGAGATCCTCTGCCAGATTCCCCCAATCTCTGGCGACCTAGGGGTCACACCTATAAGCCACCTCCTACCAGTGCCAGATAATCTCCTCATTGGCCACCTTCCAGAACTCACAGCTGCTTCTCCCGGAGGGAGCATAAAATGAGGCCCCCATAACCATGCCACTGGCTCCATGCCAGATTGTTTTCACTCAGGGTGCCCCAGAGAGCCCTCTCTGCCCCAAGGGATCCAGCCCTGTCAGCCGACTTCCACTACCCAACCACCACCTCAATCCAGGCTGTTTTCCACATACTCAGGCCAAGGCTCATGCACGAGTGAACCAAGAGTATCCCACCCGCATGGCAAAGCCTGGCAAGCTCCCCATTATGTATTGGATATGCCAAACAGTAACAAGAACAGGTCTCATTCCCCTGGCCCTGAAAGAGACTCCAATAATTGGAAAAGACAAATAAGGACAGACTGCTAAAATCTCAGGGCTGGGACAAATGGAGACGTTACTGGTACCTGCCGGAGTAAATTCATAAACAATGGGATGATAGTGATAGAGTGATACAGTGAATATTATACAGCATCTTCCCCTATTATACTTTATCTTGTTCATTCCCATCATTGTAGTGATAAGCATTCAACATATTTTTTCTCTTATAGATATGAGCGTCTAATAAAGCAATGTATTTTTTTCTTATCTAGTATCTGGATTGAATAAATGTGTTAAATGACTGTGTCTAAGATTGAGCAATTAACCTTAGTTAACCCATTAGTTTCATATCAGACTTAAATCAAAGCACATCAGCGTATTGTTGCATTCTTTTAGGAAAACTGATAGGGCAAAATAGATCAGGCTAAAAGAAAAGATGAACCTTATTTCCAAAAAGTGAGGTATGCATAGTTTATAAATTAGGAGAGAAAAGAGATAACTGGCATGAGAAAAGTACAGGGGTAATTCAGAGCAGTAAGGGGTATGATGAGAAATTTTGCTAGAGGCTTACATATTTGAGAGCTGAAATGATTCTGAAAAGAATGACTGGATTTCATTGAATTACAGGTATGCAAAAATTTTCTCCAAAATTTTTGTGTACTAATATAGGTGTGTTAAACAATCTAAATTTAATGAAATAAAAAGCATAAATAAAGAATTTTAATAGTGTTATATGGGTAAAGTGAATGTTTTGCATATATTCACTATTTAAAATCAGAGAATTTATTTCATAGTTGAATGTAAAAATATGTGTAATGGTGTATCCATTATTGTTGCAGACTCTGGGTATATACTTTCATATACAAGATAAATATATTTACTTAAAAAATTTTAATCTACACCGGGTGATGTTCAAGTCTTACTCCTGGCTCTGTGCTCAGGGATTACTCCTGGTGTTGTAGTATATTAAACCAGAGATGGTTGTGTGAAAGACAAATACCTTAATCCATGTACTATCTCTCTAGAGCCAATGGTCAATATCTTTTTATATCAATACCTGGGTCATCAAAAAATAGTGTAGTGGGAGTATCATATTCAGAAAGATAAAAATTATAGGTTACTAGATAGATTATACTGGAGAATAAATCATGTAGTGAGATTTCCTTTAGAACTGAAATATAATAGTGTACACTGAAGGACAAGTAGGAGTAAAAATGAGGGGTGATCTGTGAAAGATATTACAGAGGTCAGTTTGAGGAGAATAGAAATGTGAAGAATTCTAAGTACTACAGCTGGACAAAAACACAGTGAAAGAGGCCACAGGGACCTGTGACCTATGAGTCCAGAGAAATAAATAGACTAACAGTAAAAGTGGTATATTTCATGATGATTCTTGATTAAATTCTAGTGGCAATCTGTAGCCAGCAAATGAAACCCAACTATAGAATGACATGCATAAAGATTCAAGTGAAACATTTACCTTGAATGTGTGGGAAATTAATTGAGGAAACAAGATTAGAAGCAATGAAATCCCCTAAAGCTCTGCAGTTACCAGCTGCTGAATATAGATAATTTAAACTAAAAATGCAAGAGGCAAAATAGAGAGTAGATGCTGGCAAGGTAAGTGTGACTGAGAGTGCAAAGGAAGACATAGAGGAAGAGCTTGTGGACAAAGAAATTCATTGTTTGCAAACCCATATTTGTGTAGGTTTCTTTGTGAAGTTCTGAAAACAAATAATGGAAAAATTAAAGGTTTTCAGCTATCTGAATAAAAAATAGCAAATAGCTCAACAGTATAAGACTATTATCAATTTCATAGTCCATAGATATGACTAAGGAATTACCATAAGTATACCTAAATGGGCTTGTTACTTCTGAGTGAATCCACCTTTGCCCAAGGGATAAGAGACTGTTTCAATTCCCAGGAAATTTTTATGATATAATTTGAAATATAAAGTGCAACATTTCCTGCAACGATCAGTAATAATGAAGAGAGATGTCATCTAGAATAAAAAACAACTAATTTGTATTTTTTTCATTCACAAACAGGCAGAATTTGATGGTTAATCTCACTTCAAAACTTTAAATTTTCAGTTGAGTAATAGGCAATAGATACTATTCATTTTTGCTTAAAATCATTCTGAGTGATTATGTATATTCTTTCTCCAAAATTTAGGGGGAAGTACGTTTTTTAGAATAAATTCCATAGTCAGTCATCAAGGCATATACTTTGTTATTTTTTTTCCAATTTCACGCTCACTTCCTCACTTATCACTCCCTGCTCACATAATAGATTCCTATTATTCCTTAAAATTTTCATTAAATTATGCATTTTTATAAGCTTGAGCTTTTACTCATATCTTTGCCTTTCTTTGATATTGCTCTCGTTTCTACCTTCAAATACTCAGTTCTCCGTTTAATGTTCCCAAGCTTTCCTGTTACAAAACAGGTCAGAATTTAGGATACATAATTTTAGACACCACCAGGTGTTTGACCATTTAATTGGCCCAATATCATGGCTTTATTTCTTTTACCTATCTGTGTTTCCTCCTTGATTAACATAATTAGTCAAAAGCTTCAGCTTACCGTTTGGGCTATCTTCAATCCTAAAAGTCATACTTAGAATTCAGCCTATAAATTCATCAAATGTTTGAATAAGATAGAAAACATATAATGGTATTTTAAAAGGATATATATTTTTTAACAGTTAAATGCAGGAGGGTTTCTATTTTGGGATATCCTCTCATAGTTAAAACTATCAGCTAAGTTATAACTTTATAGCCTTTTAATTGACAGGCTGAATCACAAACTCTCATTACACCCGCTTTCAATTTAGGGAAGTTGACTTGAACCAGTCAACCATTAATCCTTATGATGGGAACTTTTAAAAACACATGAGATTTTCTCCAAAGAAGGGTAGAAAAAGAACTTATCTCTGCAATGCTGATAATGATTTTTCTTGTTAAGTTCAAAATGGCTGCAGAGTAATTGGATGTTTGCTAATTTAATTTAAGCAAACCACTTATCTATCTCAGCATTAACATAATAGTTTCCCTTCCCAACAGCTCTGTAGAAATTGAACTAAATGGGGGAAAAAGGTGTTTTTAGAAGATGGCATCAGAGGCAATTAATTGCAAAGGAGCAGAAAATCACACACTCTGATTAAATTAACCTGGAAAAAAATGTTGGTAAGAAAATTCTTTGCTGCGACACCTGCTCCTTAGAAAGAACTGCACAGACAAAAGAATGTGTCTCTGGAAGTTAAAAGCAAAGGAATGTTAGGGCAGAATACACAGACTTTAACATCAAAGGTATAAATGGATAGGGACAAATTGATTCAGAGATTTTTTTTTTCTGTTTGATTGGTTTTATGCCACACCCAGCAATGTTCAGGTCTTAATCCCAGCTCCGTGCTGAGGATACCTTCAGGTTTTGCTCAGGGGATTATATGGGATGCTGGAGATTGAACCCAGATTGGCCATGCTCCAGCTTAATTCAGAGAGTTTATGAGAAGACTGAAGTTATTCTCACTAACCTAAATTAGAGCTGATTATGGTACACATATATTGCGTTGAAAGTTCAAGAGGAGAGTAGTAGAGCAAGATGTTTTGCTTACTTTTTAAGAAAAAAGTAGTCTGTAAGACCCAATGAAATGTGTTGCTGATACTTCTCCAAATTCATTAATTTTTTTCATATGAAAAACCCTATGCATTGTCAAGTTTTGGGTTCCCTGATTCTGTGAACTGTTCTTTTTTTTTTTTTTTGTGACAAGTCTACATCAGGAACTTCATGAGTAACATTAGTTCTAACACATAATTTGTCTTCATTAAAATAACTCATTCTCCTGACTTGATTCTTGGCTGAGTTCTTAATTCTGTAGCACTGGGGAAAATATACAATTACTCTCTGAACAAAATGTTCTTAGCATTTTTCAAAAGTACCCTGAAGTCAAAATAATAATTGCAGAGGCCAGAAACAAGAAATGAAGGTGTACTCAGGAGCCCCACAATGAAGTTTCAAGAACAAGGAAAGCATAAACATGAGCTAGTCCCTAAGAAAGCCAGTAAGATGATGGTGGGTGCTGAAAGTCTCACGATCAGCTAAAGAGAGTGTCCCTTAGAATCATAGGGATGAAGAATATTATGGATCAAATAGTGACTGATTTTAGCCCTATAAACTGGACAAGGTAGACATAGAATAGCATCAATAAGAAAAATGGAGGGATAAAGGAAACTTTTTCATCTAATAACTATAGTTCAATGGGTAAATACAAGTGTTTACCCATTGAATCTTTACTAAATTGCACTGGGTGTATAAACATCATTAGTGTACATGTTCCTATAATGTATAATAGAACTTTACCTAGAATATTAAAGTTTCCAAAATAAAAATGCTAAGATTTAGATAAAATCAAGGGCTCGTGATATATATATATATGTATATGTGTATATACATCTATACAAAATAAAATAATATTTAGTTATAAGAAATGCTGAAATCTTGCAATTTTTAACTATATGGATGGGACTAGAGAGTGTCATACTGGGTGAAGTAATTAGAAGGGAAAGGACAGATACAGAGTGATCTTTTCATATGTGGGACATAAAGATACACATTAAGGGAGTAATAATTGGCTAAAGGCAGCAGAACTGGTTGTAGGCAAGGGGCAGATGGTGCTATTGGTGGAGGGAAGCAGATACCGTGGTAGTGGATGTGGTTTGGGAACAATGTATGCATGAAGCTATTACTGATACCATTGAGAACTGCAATGTCTTAATAAAGATGGAGAGGAAAAGACTTAGATCCAAGATTCAGACCTGGAAGACTGTCTGACTTCAAAGTAAAGTGGTTTCTATTGTAAGCTTTGCTGAAGCAACTCTAATACTTATTTCCAAGTGAAAAAACTTCCAATTATGATAAATAACCCATATTCAGAATGCAAATACAGATGAGTATATCCAATTAGAGAAAAACAAGATTAAGGGTAGGTTTTCCCAATTATGTACTGACTGTAAAGAAGTGATATATCAAGTTCTGACAAGGGATAGAAAGCCACGAAAATATTAACCAAGTGAGAGAAGAACTAAAACATAAACAGTGAGACATAGAAAATACTGTGAGTAAATTGTTACTTTTCTTTTTTAAAAAAGCAATGGGTAAACTAGGATTGATAGCAACTTTGTTCTAGATATGGTTCTAGAAATATATAGGTTGACATGTAAATACTTGAAACTGTAGTTTAAGGTTAGGAATAACAGGCTGGAATGTTTTCTGTGTCCTCCTGAGGTTCTGTAACCTTTAAGAATTAATCTGCTAAGATCTGTTCAAATCAAAGGACAGACCTGGAAACTTGAAGGTATGAAGAATCTTAAATGATCTCTTACTATCATCATTAAAATATTGACTTTTTTTTTTTCAGAAAGCTCAGATTGGTGCTGTATTATATGCCAGTGTAATTGTAGCTATTTTGTTTGCTAAACACAAAAACATCTTACTTTTATTGAGTTTTACCTTATTGTTTTTTTTTTTTTTTTGCTTTTTGGGTCACACCCAGTGATGCTCAGGGGTTACTCCTGGCTTTGCACTCAGGAATTACTCCTGGCGGTGCTTGGGGGACCATATGGGATGCCGGGGATCGAACCCGGGTCGGCCGCGTGCAAGGCAAACGCCCTACCCGCTGTGCTATCGCTCCGGCCCTGAGTTTTACCTTATTACTCTTTTAAGATGCTGCATTTTATAATAATTGAAGATTGTGGCAACTCAACACAGTGAACGGATACCAGAATAAATTTTTCCAGCTGCATATGGCAATGTCATACTGTGCTTCATATTAACTAAGGTTTACACATTGCTTTTTTAGAAAGTCCACTTTTATATTCTTAAATAGATACACTTTTATACTATTTTTACATAGTATCAAATAAATGTTTTTGAGGGCTGGGCCACACTCAGTGATATTCAGAGTTTGCTCCTGGCTCTGTGTTCAGGCATCAAACCTGCTGGGCTGGGGAACAATATGGGATGCTGGGGACTGACCCCAGGTCAATCATATGCAAGGCAGGCACCATAGATGCTGTACAATTGCCCCAGTTTCAATTTTAATATGAAAACCAAACAATTTCATGAGATTCATTTTATCTTTACTTTATCTCAGTTGTCTGGACAAGCCACACTTGTCCCCAAGGTACTTCTGAGTAGTTCAGAATGTTCGGTGTACTCATAAACTACTTCAACCTAGAGAAGCTATCATGTTTAGATTCTGATTCACAAACACTTCAATAACAGTTAAAAATGTCATTTTATCTTCTGAGAAAATTCCATTCAATATGCTAGCAAAAATGGGTTTGTTATATGATATATAATAAAAAAATTAAAATTTCTCTGAGTACATTAAAAGCAAGAGTTACTAAGTTTGAAATTTTACTTAAATTTATTTTTTATGGATTTACTAATGGACCCGTGTTCAATTCCTCCATCCCTCTCAGAGAGCCCGGCAAGCTACTGAGACTATCCCGCCCACTCCGCAAAGCCTGACAAGCTACCCGTTACACATTTGAGATGCCAAAAATGGTAACAAGTCTCATAATGGAGACAGTACTGGTGCCCACTTGAGCAAATTGATGAACAACTGGACGACAGTGTGACAGTGCTACAGTGCTACTAATAGCTTACTATAGAAGATTTAATATTTATTCAATTTTTTTCTCTTTTGGGTATTAGTTTTTCATCTGTCTATATTTTTTGTAAAAGTTCCAGCATGTATTGCTGCTACACCGTGGCCACCTTCAGAATGGTAGAATTTTCCCACCACTTCTCTCTATCTCCCTTGCTTCCTCCCCCACACCTTTGTGTGTGTGGCTCTCTCTGTCTCTCTCATTTTTTAACGTTTGTTTCTGGGCCACACCTGCCTGTGCTCAGGGCTTACTCTTGGCTTTCTGTCAGGGATCAGTGGCTGCTTTCAGTGAACCATATGTGATTCCTAGGATCAAAACCATGTTGGTTGTATGCAGGCAAGTGTATTAGCAGGCAACAATCTTCTATACCAGAAAATGCTCTACTATCTCTCTAGAACTTTTTAAAAACCATAGTTATTTACGATTGGATGATGAACTAGATGCATACTGGATAGCTTCTCATAGAATAGGATTTGAATACAACCACTTTTATTTCTTGATATACATTGATGTTCATGCGGTTATAAGTTTGACTAATATTCTAGCTTTACAGTGATTTTTTTTTTGTCAATAAAAGGAAAGTGCCACAACTTATTGTTGAAACACATTTTATTTAAGCTAGTAGCCTATAAAGATTTGGACAGATGTGACTATATTTCCTTCTAAATATTGAACTATGCAATGTCCCAGTGAAGTTTTCTTAGCATTCCTATGAGTTTGTGAAGAGTTCTAACAGTGAAATAGACATCTGATATAAAAAAAACAACCAAAGAGTATGGATGTTTGCATTACTTCTTTCCATATACATGAATTTCTAGGAAAGAAAAAACAACTAAAATGATAAAAAAAACTAGAATTGAGTTTATTAGGTTCCTGTGATGGAGATTGTGTAGTCATAGTAAATATCCCTTGGAAGACACTTATTTTACATGATGTTTAATTTCTTTATCTTGATTGTTGTGCTGGTTACTCAAAAGTGTGTTTCGCTTTCTTTATTTTCTCAAAATAAGTTTATTTTCTGGAGTTGTTATCTCTTTTATAATTTATATAAAATATTTAACATGATATTTAATTTTTCTTCTTAAATGTTTGCATGAACATTATATAGATGTTCATAAAATTGTTTTTGTTTACTTTGATTTTGTTTTGATTTTGGTTCATCTGGTGGTGCTCAGAGCTTATTTATGGCTCTGTGCTCCAGGATCACTCCTTGTAGGTCCAGGAGACCATATGTGGAGCTGGGAATCAAACCGGGGTTAGCCATCTGCAAGGCAAGCGCCCTTTACCCACACTGTACTATTGCTTTAGCCTCTAAATTTTTTTTAAAGAGCAAAGGGCACTCAAGAAATTATAGTAAAATTTCTATGGAGTACATTTTCTTTTATGATATACAAAGATGGATCATAAATCAGAATAAAAGATTAAAAGGCACGATACATGTAGAATTCATTTTTATTTAAGGGTATTTTTTGAAGAGGGAATCATAGGAATTTATAGTAAGAAAGGTTTAAAAAATGTATTTTATAAAACCCAAGCAGTCATATGCTCAATAGCAATATATTAACCAACAAGTAAGCCAATGTTCTACCACAGTCCAAAGAGGTTTCTTTTCAAACTATACAAAGTGTTACTCTTAAAAGAAGAAACTTTGGATGGGAGAGACAGTACAGTTAAGGCACACATGTGATAGACACAGTTAAGTCTCAAACAATGCAGACTGACCCCTGAGCTTTGCCAGGAGACTTTCCTGAGCACAAAGTCTCATCACAAGTCAGAAGAAAGAAGAAAAGAAGAAGGAGAAGAAGGAGGAGAAGCAGAAGCAGAAGCAGAAGCAGAAGAAGCAGAAGAAGAAGAAGAAGAAGAAGAAGAAGAAGAAGAAGAAGAAGAAGAAGAAGAAGAAGAAGAAGAAGAAGAAGAAGAAGAAGAAGAAGAAGAAGAAGAAGAAGGAGGAGGAGGAGGAGGAGGAGGAGGAGGAGGAGGAGGAGGAGGAGGAGGAGGAGGAGGAGGAGGAGGAGGAGGAGGAGGAAGAGGAGGAGGAGGAGGAGAATAAGGAGGAGGAGGATGGGGGGAGAAGGAGGGGGAGATGGAGATTTTGAAGAATTTGTTCAGTTAGGAGTTCAACTTAATATTTTTTGGGGGCAGGGTGGAGGCACACCTGGCAGTGCTCAGGGCTTACTCCTGGCTTTGAACTCAGGAGTTACTGCTGTTGGTGAGCAGGGGACTGTATGGGATACCAGGTATCAAATCTGGGTCAGCTGCTGCAAGGCAAATGCCCTATCCACTGTACTATTGCTCTGTCTGCAGAAGTTCACATTCTAATGTGAAACTATTTGCTCAATGTTATTGAAAATAAAAGCCAAAAGATCACAATAAAAAATAAAACAGAAGAGTCAAGGGTTTAAAGAGCATATAAAACATACACTTTGCATGTAAATATCTGTTTTGTGTATAAGATATTGAATTTTCTGTTGAATGTGCTAATTTGCTGTCATTTTAAAATGTAAAGTATGACTTCATCATCACTCTTAAAAATAACCTGTAATTAATGAAGTCAATGAATTCAGGAATAAGAACTAAAAAGAAATCACAGTTCCCACTTAGTAATCTAATATCTTATCATTAATAATGGGAAATATTCTATAGTTGAATTTATAGTAAAATTTTAATATCCATTTTGGTGTGATTATTATCAACAAAATGGGTGAATATCTTTTTAAGCATGTTGATTTTGAGAAGTCTAGAGAAGTGGTCTGGCTGTCAATTCAGACTTGCACTCAGTAAGTACTCTTTTCACTACGCAAGAGGTTACACGCTTTAACAGATCAGAACAAAAAATGAAATTTGAATAGAAATTTTCAAAGATTTTAGAAAAAGACTCTTTTGAAATAAAAACTAAGGATTGTTTCACATTGAGGCTACATTGTAAAACTGAGGCTACTAATGGTGTTTTTTAAACTTTTGATATATTTAAAAATCTTTTATTTATTTATTTTTTGCTAAATCATTGTGAGCTACAGTTACAAAATTTTCATGTTTGCATTTCAGTCATACAATGATCAAACACCCATCCCTCCACCAGTAGATATTTTCTACCACCAATGTCCCCAGTATCCCTCCCCCACCTCTGTCCCACCCCAAAATCTTTCATTTTATATGTCCTATAGTGATATTAGCATTATTTGAGAGATATATGATGCTGACATTATATTTTTGTTGTAAAAATGGTTAATTAGGTAATTATTAGTAAATGTTCTCACCTGTGAGAGTTAAAAGTTCTTTCTAGTTAACATGTATAATAAAACTTTATTTTAAGTGAGATAAATGACTATTAATTATAAAACTGCATACAATCTATTGTATTCCAGCTATTCAAAAATCTGCGTGACTGTTTTTAGTAATAGAGTACTGCCATTAAGAGCTATCACTTTAGGGACTGGAGTGATAGCACAGTGGGTAGGGCATTTGCCTTGCATGCGGCCGACCCGGGTTCGATTCCTAGCATCCCATATGGTCCTCCAAGCACTACCAGGAGTAATTCCTGAGTGCAGAGCCAGGAGTAACCCCTGTGTATCGCCCGGAGTAACCCAAAAAGAAAAAAAATAATAAAAAAATAAAAAAAATTGTATCACTGTTCAGAAGTAAAATCTGGCTGTAATTTTTTTTAAAAATAGAGCTATCACTTTAATTCAATTTATTTTCCATTTTTAAAAGTACTTTATTAGGTGAATGTTACTGTAGTTTTAACAGAAACATGGTGCTGTTGAGTTTTAAATTTTGACACCTCCAAGGCTACATGAATCAACCAAAACATAAAGCAAACAAAACACAAAACAAAACATCTCCATTAAAATTTGGAAACACGAGAACACAGTATTAGTTTTAAAGGTAGCTAAAATAAGTGAGATTGTTGAGATCTACCTGCACAATGACAGTGTTTGGAATCAGAGTATGGAAGAGCCAACAATAGTAGTTCTCAAAATTCAATAGTGAATTCATTCTTTGTTGAATTCTTTGTTGAATGTTGGAGGACTTCAGTTGGAATGTTAACAACTACAAAACAACTCTTAACCTCAAAGGGAAATTTAATGGGGGAAGATTATCTGGAAACAATAATTTTCTTTCAAAATCACAGATATAATATATTCAGCAGTGCTTGATGCAAAATTATTACTAACAAAAAGCAATTGGAAATGAAATGTGTCAGTATAATGAAGAACTATTCAGTAAATAATATTACGTTTAACCATGACAAGAGTTAAGCTACTAATCTCTAGACAATAGTAAAGAAAATATGTGAATTTTTTCTGCCAATGATGCTGCAGTAATGTTATCAAATTAACCTAGCTATTCAGAACAATAATAAAATCTAGTTGAAAAAGCAAACTAAAGAAATAAAACAGCAAGTAGAGCAGCTAGGGATAGATCAAAATCCCATAGAGAAAAATATAAAACATTTTGTAAATAAATATAAATATAAAAGGATGTAATAGCCACCTAGGCTTATTCTTCATGGGTGATTTGATCAGTCACATCATGTGACATAGAGATCCAATTGAAGTTGTCAATGATATCTCCAGGCTGGATGACAGCGTTAGTATTATGATAGTGTTCTACAGCTAAAGCAAAACAAACTTGAGAGGCCAAGATCACAGAGTATAAAATTAAACCCCACAGTCTACATAAATTTTCCATAAAATACTGCTAACTCCCAATTGTCATAGAAAGGGCTGGAAAAATACCTAGTGAACAGGGAAAATCAAAGACTAAGAACTTTCACATATCCAACTAAACATTTGTAATGAAATGTGTATTTCCCATATTTACTAAAAGCATATTTACAAAACAACAATGAACCAAATTCCCAAAAGTCAAGTAATTGAATAAAAACTATATATTCAAAATCAATTCAACTAGCTAATGGATGCATTAAATATTGTCAACATTAGTCAGAAGACAAATCCAATTTATATAAGTAATTATCACATACCCACTAAAAGTTAAAATGAACAAAAGTGACTTGCTTAATATAAAATTGTGGCAAATACTTGGAGGTTTTATACTCTGTTTAGGAATGTAAATTGTTACAATGATTAGAAACTTCTTCTAAAATTATCTACTATTGGTGAACATTCACTAACTTTGTAAATAAACAATTAACATATGAGATTTAAAGGCCCCGAATACACACTTGCACACTTAGATACAGCAAAATAAACTGCCAAATTTATTTATGGTGGCTCTATTTTAATAGTTTCAAACTAGAGATAGTCCAAATTCGTGACTACAACAGATTATCTGTGTAAATTCTATGATACTCTGCCATAGTCATGAATTTCCATACATAATGTATACATGAACATTATAAGAAATAAAAGTATTAAACTATTTCTGCATGTAACATAACGAATCTCAGATGTACAGTGTTCATTATACAGAAAACCAAAAAACACAAATGACTTATGAATTTTTTCATATGATGCTCAAAAAGTTTAATTCTTTGTTGTGAAAGAAGTCAGAATAGCAATAACCAGGAATTACTGCCTGAATGAGTCATGAAGGAGGCTTTGGGAAATGATGCGATGTTCTACCTAAGTGTTGATTTTATAGATGCTTACAGATCTACATTTATGTATTTATATGGTCTGCTATAATTAATTGTTCATATTAATAGGGAAACTTTATGCGCTGATATAAGAATGATACCTTGGTAATGAAAAAGGAAGTTCTAAAAGACATTGATATTATATAATATTCCCATGAGAAAAGCTACAAAATGAGGATAGTGTTTTTCCTTTTATGTATCTTGATATTTGGGGGTTGTAAGTTGTATTGACTGTTTTACATGCATATAAAATTTTTCCTTATATATACTGGAGCATTCGTACAGTGGGAAGAGGATTTGCTTTGCACATGGCTGCCCCAGGTCTAATCCCCAGCACACATTTTGATCCAGAACATTGCCAAGAATGATCCCTGAGTGCAGAGCCAGAAGTAACCCCTGAGCACTGCAAGGGGTGGCACCAAAATAAACAAACAAAAATGCTCCTTATATAATGAGTCACATTTGGGTAGCATGCTTTAGTTTTAGTATCTTAACATAGGTAAAAATTAATACTTGTTCTCATAGGTATATTTTATATTTTTATTGGGCATTTTCTGCCCAATGATTTCACATGGATATAAAATAGTTCTGTCTGTGGAATAAAATTCCAAAATCGCAGGAAAAAAGCTAAATTTCAGAGGTTTTTTTTAAGTTGGTGTTAGAAGTAATATAAAATTCCCTTTTGGCTGTAAATAACTGTGGAGCGTCCTTCCGAACTATATTCCAGCCCCCTGCTGTGACAGCAGAAAGGACTGGCCAAGCTTTTACAGTAGCAAAGATATAGAAAGAAGTCAAGTACGCAGTGGCAGATGGCTGCAAAGAAAGACGAGGTATATACACAGAATGGAATACTAACTCGGTCTCAGAGGACAAATTTTCTTTTGCTTCAACGTGGAACTGGGAAGAGATCTTGATAGATGAAAGAATAGGAGAAAGGCAAATGCCAGACTATTTCACTCATATTGGACATAGAAAGAAACAAAGCAAGGGGACAGACAAGCCCTTAGGCTGTGATATCAGAACTGAGTTTATGATGGGGGAGTGGGTAGGCTTGGAGGGTTGAAAAGGTTAAGTGGTGGCAGGACTCTGGCACCCTGGTACTCGACATGGTGTAAGTGTGACAATGTACATTTTGAAAAGATGTGAAATTGTATCCCTAAAATACATTCTTGTAAACCAATGTTACCTCCTATGTGTGTGTGATAAATGTTGCCTCCTTTGTGAAGACTGTCCATTGATGGCATTAGATATATACAAACGATTTGTTGAGCACATGATTAGTTGAGTTCTGAAAGAGAAAAGAAAAGTGTGGTGGGGAGTAAAGGGAAAGGAAACTACTTTGTTTCTAAGCAAAGACTTCCTCTGCTAAAATTTGAAATCTCACATTTGGTATTTATCTTGACACAAATATAAATACATTGCTGAAGCACTTCCCTACTTATGAATGTTCAATTCTACAGCCTTGTCTTGGAGAACATGAATATATTGTGTTCATTCTGTTTTTTATTCCAACTACCATTTTCCCACAGATATCTTGCAAGTTCTGTGTGTTCTGATTTTATTGTTTTAAAAACTATTCTGTTGTCAGTGATTTAATAGTAACTTCAAGAAAATGACACACAATGTGGAAATTTTTAAAGCAAAATAACTTTTTGCCAGTGTCCTTCTTCCCAATTTTTAACTTGGCTCATGTAAGTCCAATTTTCTTTTGTTGCTTTGGCTCATGGCACTTCATGACACTAAGTCATCTTTGCAGAGCTTATCCGGACCATTTAGTAATGAAACTAGAAGGAGATTTGAAGTGTCTTAATGGTGCTATTACTTTGTATGATATTTTTTGAAAATTTTGCTCATCAAAGATGAAAATAATTATAATAGGAGCATTAATTTTCATTTAGAAATGAGAGGTAGAGATGATTAATGACCAGAGTTACTCCTAGAATCAGGCTTGATGTAGGTATTGAGGGGCTGGAGCAATAGCACAGCTGTTGGGCTTTCCCCTTTCACGTGGCCGACCAGAGTTAGATTCCTCCACCCCTCTTGGAGAGCACGGTAAGCTACCGAGAGTATCGAGCCCGCTTGGCAGAGCCTGGCAAGCTACCCGTGCATATTGGATATGCCAAAAACAGTAACAATAAATCTCTCAATGAGAGACGTTACTGGTGCCCGCTCGAGCAAATGGATGAGCAACGGGATGACAGTTCATATTTCTAAAATATCATTTGAAATTTAGAAGTAATGATACTCAGTACATCTAAATTTTGCCTCCGGATTTTGTCTTGCATCATCATCTATGAAGAAGTCCTCTGTAAGTTGAGTGGCAGTCTTTCTTTGGCTTCTTAATGTAGGCTTTATTTAGAGCTATGTGTTTGAAGACGTATTTCTAGAATACTGAGGGTACTGTTGTATCAGTGACAACCCTCCCCGCCCAAGGGACTCAGCCCCAGCAGCCGATCTCCACTACCCAACCACTGCCATGATCCAGGCCGCTTTCCAGACCAACACATTATAAGACACTTCCTACCCATTTTCCATAATTACCACACCATATTTTATGGAGTTAGGGAGTTAAGACAGTAGGCAACAAATTATATATATACATGTACACACACACACACACACACACACACACACACACACATATATATATATATGTATATATATATATATATATAAATACCTCTCGGAGAGCCCAGCAAGCCACCGCACGGGCAGAGTCTGGCAAGCTAACCTGTGGCATATTAAATATACCAAAAACAGTAACGATAGGTCTCATTCCCCTCACCCTAAAAGAGCCTCCAATCATTGGGAAAGACAGTAAGGAGAGGCTGCTAAAATATCAGGGCTGGGAATAGAGATGTTACTGGTACCACTCGAGTAAATCAACGAACAATGGGATGACAGTGACAGTGACAGTAAGGATGCTGTAGAGTCTGGAGCTTTACGTGTAGACATCCCTCCATCTATTAAGTTGATTTAAAGTCTTGTGCCACTGCAGGTTAGTATCCAAGCAGCAAAAAAGTTTCTGTTAGAAGGTGCCATGACTTCAAGTCCCGAAAAGTGTTGTTTGTTGGTGCTTGAGCAAAGGGCAAGATCCGCCACCCCTCTATTCTTCCAGACCAATTCTGCAGCTGGAGCTATCCCAGTCACTTAAGGTTATCTGTTATCCCTCCTGTGTCTGCTCCTACTCTCTAGATTCCGCCATGCAACTTTTCAGTGGGGTGCAGACAAGAAGGAGAACAATCTCAGACTTCAGTTTGAACTTTTGTCAAGTCACAGTTTCAGTACTAGCCGTTTCAGGCACAGTGAAATTAATTGTCCAAGTCTCTGCATATTGTCACTCAATTTAGGTAGTCTAGGTGGGTGATTGTCCCAAACATTTCTCCAACAGTGCTCTTTATAACCCAAGGACAGATGTGAGAGGGGAGAGAAGCCTCTCGCGAGAAGCCCGCAGGACTCCTTCATTCCTAAAGGCTCCATGATAGACAGGCTTGTAAGTTTCAAGTATCACCTGCACCGGGGTGTCACAGAATGTTTTTAGCCGCCTTTCACTCATTCCGACCCCCCCCCCAACTTAACCTATGCACCAACCAGTCCCAGAACACTCCAGTGATCCTCAGAAACTCCATTGGCAGGGGCTATGGCAGTCTCATGCCTCATTCCTTGTGGAGTCCCATCCTGTCCAGTAGGGAAGACCCCATGTGGGGCTGAGGAGGGGATGCAGCCTAATGAACAGACACAGAGCCAGAAAGCAAGAAGGAGGAAGAGAGAGTTTATTCTACTGACAGTTACAATACTTATACCTCTCTGCTGGGAGGAAATGGTGTCTGGACCCACATACAAATGCAGATTGACATGTCCTTTTGTTACAGGCATAGGCTATTGAGAAACAAATGACGACTATAGTGGCAACCTTGCTACAAGCCTCTGTTTGAATTAGAAGAGCCAGACTGTCTTACTAGGAAATAAGAGCTAGACTTGTAAAGCGGCTCCCTACAATTCCTGGCTCACATGTTACTTACCAATTATGTTGGATCTGCAGTTCACGTGATCTTCATGCTCCCTTTAGTGCCTTAAGCCTTAGATATGGCAGCCACCAATGCACTGCTGCTTTCCAAAGGAAAGTTCTATTTTCCATACCTTGTTGGGTTCAGTCCATGGTCTCTCCCTCTTGCAAGCCACAAAGTCCAAGAGAGAGGGTGGGAGTGATAGGACAGTGGGTAGGGTGCTTGCTCACAAGTGGCTGACCCCAGGTTTGATCCACAGCACCCCATATGGTACTCCAAGCCAGCCAGAAGTAAGCCCTATGAGCATTGTGTTTCTGGCCCCAAATCCAACAAAAAACAAAAATGAAATAACCATACAAAACAACAATAACAAAAAACATAAGGAATTCCTGGAGGTACAATTGGTGGCATTATTGTTTCTATAATAGTAGAAATAGACTGGAGTGATAGCACAGTGGGTAGAGCATTTGCCTTGCACGTAGCTGACCCGGGTTCGATTCCTCCTTCCCTCTTGGAGAGACGGGCAAGCTACCATGAGTATCCTGCCTGCACGGCAAAGCCCGGCAAGCTACCCATGACTTAATCAATGTGCAAAAAACAGTAACAATAAGTCTCACAATAGAAATGTTACTGGTGCCCACTCGAGCAAATCGATGAAAAATGGGACAACAGTGCTACAGTGCTACAGTGCTACAGTGCTAAGTAAATGTTAAAACTCTGATCCCTCTGGAATATAAAGGTGATGGACTGGAGCAATAGCACAATATGTAGGGCATTTGCCTTGCACGCAGCCAACCCGGGTTCAATTCCTCAGCCTTTTTCGGATTGCCTGGCAAGCTACCGAGAGTATCCCGCCTGCACGGCAGTCTGGCAAACTACCCACGGCAGATTCAATATGCCAAAAACAGTGGCAACACATCTCACAATGGAGACATTACTGGTGCCCGCTCGAGCAAATCAATGAACAACAGGACAACAGTGCTACAGTGCTATTGTTTCTATACTCTTTATGCTTTTCTGTGGCTTCTCTCCATGCTCACACTCCTCAACTTGCTTGTAGCCCTTTTCAGCAAATACTTCGATAGTTTGATATTTCAGTTGAAAATGTGGGAAGAAATAAAGTTTGTTATTTCTACTAGTCTGCCATCTTGCTGGAATTTTCATAGAATAATGTCTTTCTACATGCTTATATTTCTACTATTGATTTTTATTTAAAAATAGATTTTGAGATGGAAGATAAATTATCTAAGGTTTATAACACCCTGAAGATATAGCGAGGGATCTGGGAACTTAAAGACTAGATTCAAAATTTAATATGATCGGTAAATTTAGATAAATGCCTTTCTCTAGAATATGCCTCATCTATATGTATGCACTTGTGGTTTTAATACTGCTATTAAAATAATATTTGTTATATTCTGCTTTCTTATAGCCATCTAAAAAATTTTTAAAAACTTAAGAAAATGGTACATGCTCTTAAAAATGATTTTGTTTTTATTATATTTCTGGGATTTTTTAGAAAACCAACCAGAATGAATGAATCAATATGTTGGTGCTTTTCATAGACATAGTTTGAAAAATTCTTCCCCAAACTGAATATTGATGTATAATATTACAAATACAAATCAAAATATTCTATAACATTATTTCTTTTCTATAATTCATCTATTAACAGGTGGTAAGGGGTAGGGAACAAAATAATCTCTGAGTGGTTTGCTCAAAGAAAATGTATAAAGAAAAATATATTAAATTATTACCAATTTGTGATTGATTGAACATGAGTTATGAGTGCACAGTTAAAGAACATATTTGAAGCAACTTTAATCTTATTTGAAAAAACACAAACAAGAGGGCGAGAAATATTTTATTTTGTTGACTATACAACCAGATGATATTTAACTCATTATTTTATATTGCTATCATCATTGTAACTTTTAAAAGATTAATATTAACATTTTATGAATGTTGTTTAAACTATAATTTGTATGAATTACAATTACGATAAATTGCAATATACAGTTTTCATACAGTGAAAGAGCAATGTCGAAAAACACCAGAGGGAAAATTAGTGCCACATCTTAATGTATTATTTCAGAAATTCATTTTAGTATCATATCCAGGTTCTGAGATTTGTTTTTCAGTCTTCATTATGCCTCTGGGAGATATGGGGCTCTTTGTATGAAATTTCTAGTAATATCGAGGGAAGCAGGGGGATAATTTTCAGAACTTTCTAAGGTCACATTGTTTAAGATTGGCACTGGGAATATATTTTTTGTTTGTTTGTTTGTTTGTTTGGGGGCCACACTAAGCAGTCCTCAGGTCTTATTCCTGATTCAGTGTTCAGGTATCATTCTTGACAGATTTTAGGAACCATATATGGTTTCAAGGATAGAATCTAGTTAGGTCATGTACAAAACAAGTGCCATACCTGCTGTAGTATCACTTAGCATTTGGAAATAGTATTTACCTTTGATATTTTTTCTTATATTTTCCAGTGCCTAATATAGTGCCCTAGAAAGTATAAAGTATGTTTATTAACTGTTAAATTAAAGAACGGATGAATTAACCATTCTCTTCTGTAAATGCTAATACTATATCCTATTTGCTCACCACTCCTTTTCTTGCTACCCTGGACATCTGGAGGAGCAGAAGAGCAATAGAATTTATCCTCTGTCCTACACAGAGGTATCCATTAATGCATGAAGAAGCTAAGAAGATAGTATTGTCTGGCCAGTCTTGAAGTTACACACTCCCAGACCAATTCATTGGTATTGTTATTAATCAAGGTTCATTGTAGTTTTGGCTTTTGCTCGAGAGTTAGATATACCATCATGTGGTTAAAACCAATTTCTTTCCCAAAAGCCACAGAAATTAATTATTAATAGTGAACATGTTACTGGTGTCCTAGCCTAATGACTTTTTAAAAAATAAAACAATGTTCTGTTTGTTGGACCTAAAGAATATATTCAGTTAAAGTCCTTGAAAGTAAAGCACATAGCTAGTATGGACACTGGTTGTCTTGGACATTGATAAGTATAAGAATGATGCAAGAAAAACTAGTGCAGTGTACTTTCTGAGTTAATTTGTCATAAGTTGAGTTGCAACTGTAAACATGATAAAGATCACAGTGGCATTGATTTTTGACTTGATAAAAAATGTAGTAAAGAACAAAAGAGTTTATATCACTTGGAGACTAAAGAATTATAAAACCTGATAGCCATTCCAAGTAATGAATTGTCAAGTAAGTGAAAGGCTGTCATTCATTTCATTGGCACTGATAACCAATACTTAAAATACAAGTAAGACATCTCATGAAGCGTATATGTTAAAATGTCTTCCTTCAACTTTGGTGTCATTCATGTATTTCCTTTTTGACAAAGAAGAATTATTAAACTACGCAAAGTAATTATATTGATATGAAGTGAAAAGCAGTCTTGGATCTGTCACCTAAATTTAGTTATTAATCTAAAATTTTCACTCAGGTGACATTTTCATTATGGCACCATCTAGAAAAATCAGAAAAGTCTGAAAATATCATTTGCTTATACTTAAGCAAACTATTTGTCAGGTCTGTTTAATTGTATTGTCTATTTCTATTGGAGTGAATTATACTTTGAGATAAATCTTAGAAATAAGATTCCTCAAACGTTTCTACTCCATTTTATGACTAAAGTCAAGATTATCATTGGAGTTCTAGGAGCACCATAAATGCTAGATGAAGTCTACTCCATTTTATACTCCATATTATACTCCATTTTTATGGCTAAAGTCAGGATTATATTTGGAGTTCTAGGAGTGTCACGAGGAACTCTTTTGTGCCACGATTACCCATTCTTTGGGAATTGTCACAACTAAGTTAGAAAAAGTATACATCGACTTAAATGATTAAGCATCAACTTATTAAGAAAACTGAGTTTAGATATCACCTTAATGCAAAAACAGTAGCTCTTATATAAACACCCATACTTTTAAACTTAAAACATAATGCACTTTTACTTAACAATAAATACCTAACTAAAGTTGGGAATTTTATTTTGTAATGTGTTAAATACACTTAACAGACCATTACTGAGTAAACTTGAGAACAATCCTTTTCTCAATAGGAAATGGAAAAATATAAGCACTCATCCCTAAAAATTAAACACAAGTAACATATTCCTGAGCACCAAACCCTCAACATGTTGTTTATCAGCTAATCCCTTTGCCCACCATTTCTATTTTTTACCAGGCAGCAGAGTAAAATATTTTCAAAGAAATTCCCTGGGCTATGATTTAAATTGCTTTTGACACTGTGGACAAAACGATCCCATTTTTGGTCTTAAAAGTCTTGTAAGGGCTGTGCATGTGTCTATTGTTCTTGTTGCTTTTGTCCTAAAGAACTGGACTGTGCTGATTTCTGTCCAGGGTTCTGCGCAGGAGTGACAGGAAATTGAAATCCATAGCCGTTGTATCCATCCAAGTAGACACATTGGAAGAAACTGATGGGGTCTAAAGAATAAAGAATGACAATTAATTGAAACAATCAGAAAAAGAGCTGGAACAGAGGTAAAGGACAGTGAGTAGCTTTAGAACAATTGATATGGACATGGGTTCTGCACTAGAAAACTTTGTGGAAAATAAAAGACAATAAGCACCTTACAGAAGAGTGGAATTAAATAAACAATCATTTTTGAAGTACTTGAAATTCTTCCTGGTACAAAATATTTTAATAAATAATAAGTTAATAAGTGGCCTCTCAAAGGCTGGGGATGAAAGTGGCAAGCGCATGCCTATTACTTGTGACGCCCTGAGTTTCTCAGATACTGCCTGTGACTCACTCCCTAGCACCACTGGGTGTGACTCTGACCTGAATACTGATCTGTGAGACCAAGTATTGCTGGGAATGGTTCTTACCACCCATACCCTCATCTCATGCTGCTGGATGTGGCCCCGATACGAACCCAACCAAAACACTAAACAAAAATGACCTCATCTAGAAAGTCAACTGTTCCATTTCACTTTATCACTGTATCACTCTCATCCTGTTGCTCATCGATTTGCTCGAGCGGACACCAGTAATGTCTCCATTGTGACTCTTGTTACATTTTTAGGCATATCGAACGTAGCTCGGCAGACTCTGCCATGTGGACAAGATACTCTTGGTAGCTTGCCAGACTCTTTCAGAGGGTCGAAGAAATTGAACCTGGGTCGGCCGTGTGCAGGGCAAATGCCCTACCCACAAGTGCTTCATTTATGGGAATTACGAAAAGTGCTTCATTTTTATGGGAATCAACTGATGTGCCTTCCATTAGAAAAACAGTTTCATAGTAACAAGTTCATTTAAAATCATGAACTTGTTAATATCAAAGTAACAGGGATGTAGGGGTGTGTGTGGTGTGGTGTGGTGTGGTGTGTGTGTGTGTGTGTGTGTGTGTGCATGTGTGTGTGTGTGTTACTAAATCAAAGAGAACCCATGGTTTCTAGTCTTAGATTTGAGATTTTCCAGTTTCCCTTTCTCTAGAGGCAAGCACTCTTCAAATACGGCATAGTTATTCTGGAAATAATTCTTTGGGCATTATCACTGTTGTCAGAGCAGAAAGCAACAGAGGAAAGCTGCAAAGCTCAGGCAGGGAGAGCAGCTCAATTGATCTGAGTCTGCTCTCCGGGAGCTGCAAAGCAGTAATCCAGGCTCCCAGGGAGCAATCTTGTCAAGAGTTGCCAAATTTACTCTCTTCTGAAGAGAAAGAACCTTCCATCCTATCCATTTACATTCTGTAAACCAGTCAGACTCTTTGTAAATGTCCAGGAAAGGGAATGAGAAATGAAGTTAGTGGCAAGGGGAATATGGAGAAAAATGTCAAATTTACATCAGCGTAATTGTTTAGAAGAAATAACAAGGCAGAACAGGAATAGGAAAAAGAGAGGTAAATATCTAATTGATATAGTAATATTATTATCATGGGTATCAGCTGACTTTTATCATTGGAATTTTGATCAAAAAATAGTTTGGAGAAATACTGAATATAGTTATATTTCTTTCTCTTTCATCTAATTCAGAATTATTTTTTATTTTGTTCTACACAGCTCACTCCAAATAAAGCTAGCCTATGCTAGAAGTGGACACCAGTCTAAAAGTTGAGGAAACCATCAAAAGCAGACTACTTTTTAGCCACATATGATCAGAGGTTGCAGTGCTCTTCTCATACATTTATTTAAGTCAAGTTGAGTAAGCTACTAATATAAATATCATTACAACTAAAAATATTAAAGGCTATAAAATAGACCTACAAATATCAGGCTATGGAACTTCTTAGTAGCAAGACAAAAGTAGAAAACATTATTTTCTAACGTATATAGTCAATTAAATTTAAAGCAGTTTTAATAATGTTTTTGTTTCCTTGTTGTTTGGGGGGGACACACTAAAGAGTGTTCAGGGTTTACTCCTGGCTCTGTGCTCAGGGATCTTTCTTGGCGGGGCTTGAAAGACCGTCTGGAGTGCTAGGGATTGAATTTGGACAGTGCCTTTTGCAAAGGAAGTGCCCTACCTGTCATACCATTGCTCTGGTGCCAGGATATCTTTTATCTGAAAAATTACATTGATTTCATTTTTAAATTCTTTTAATTACACGTTTTATTTTGAGGTTAGGGCAGTGTTGCAAAAACTTGTGAAATAATATGAATATCCCATGCATACCTCGTTCATTGTATCCTAAAGTAACTTCTTGATGAGGTATTGCACAATAACTGAACAGGAAGTTTACATTGATGCTCTAAACATATGTTATTAAGATGTTTTAACATTTATTTTTGTGATGAAAGATCTTAATTGTTGGGAAAAAAAAGAGAATGAAGATCTTAATTGTTGGGATTGGAGAAATAGCTTAGTAGCTGACATGAGTTTACATGAGTGAGGCTTAGTACCACATAGACAACTGAACACAAAACCAGGAGCAATCTCAGGTACAATTCCCACATAAATAACAAAATATTAAGCATTTATTTATATAAATTATTAATATAAGAGTAACTATTGAGAAAACACTACTGCATAGTGCTTTTTAGCATAAACTAAGTTTATGATTTTGGATGCATTATCTAGACTGTTTATCTCCCTATATTTCTGATGAAAATATTTTTTGAAGTTACATAATAAAAAATTTTTTAAAATCTATTTCAGTAATGTCCATACCTAAAATAGGGTTTAGTAGAATTTTCTTGGTAATCAATGAATTAACCATTACCAAAGAGTTGGAGGTGATTTGCTATTGTAGGAATCATTTTAGTCATCTCTACAGACTAAATACCTTTAAGAATTTCAGAACACAACTCACATTTTATATCAGTTTTTCAAAACCCATATATTTTATATTTTACTAGATCTCTGTGAAACAAATTTGTGTTATACCCATTTCAAAAATTGCTTCCTTTACTCTGCAATGACTTTAATAGATTCATGAATCCAAACTTCATTGCTTTACCATCTAAAGAAAAATGTCTAATTTGGAAGTACTGGGATAATGAGAACCTTGAATATTGAATTTTGAAGCTGCATATGAATATTGATTGCCTACTAAAATCAATGGCCCTAAAGATGGAATATTAAGAAACTGCCACATGTCTAGAAAAATCAAAAAGGGACTTCCAGCCTTAAGTGTTTGAATTTCTTAGAGCTATTTATATGTGTTCTTTCTTTTAAAAACAAAGTTCACCATATAACTTTAGCTGTCTCATTAAAATATACAGTAACACACATTTAAGCACATAATCAGTTAACATGTTCAGCATCAGAGCTGCGCAGAAGAGTTTGCTTGAGATAAATGCCACTTCAGTTATTACTTTGTAATTCCTCCAAATACCTACCTCTTACATGACATAAAAAGGGATGAAGTCCTCTTTGAAAATGTATTGAACTATTTTAATGTTATTCTTTGAGTCTGGACTACATTTTTTTTTCTTCAACTTTGTTCTTCTAAAAAAAAGTTGAATTTCAATTTTTTGTTCACCTTTGATATGAACCCAATAGTTTTATTTTCATGATAGGATTATTATTTTTACTTCTTTAGGGGTGATATAACATCAGATATTTTTATTCACTTATTTTGATTTGAGGGCCACAAAATAATTTGGGGGTCACTGCTTAGGGCTTTCTCCTGCCTCTGTGCTCAGGGTCACTCCTGACGGTGTTCTCAGAATAATATGTGTTGCCAGGAATCAAACCCAACTGGCTGCATGCAAAGCAAATGCAATGCTGCTGTGCTATTGTTTCAGCCAATTTTTAATGGATAAAACTAAGAAAATAAATAACTCATATAGTCCTAACTATCATACATAAGCATATAGAACTGAAATATGTAAGCAGGCAAGATATTTATCCTCATTGTGTCTCTAATTCTTATTCAGCTTTCATCCAATCCACAACTGTAAAATTTAATAGTGCTAGAAGAAGAAAGAAGAGAAATCCCTGAACAGGATATGGCATGCTATAAATAATGGCTTTAGTAAAAAGATAGGTCTGATGTGTTGTTTATTCAATAAGAGTTTTTGACAGACATTCCTTTCTCAGAAGCCCTTAATGTAAAACACTGTAGTATGTAGAAGGTGAGATTTGATTAAGAGAAAGACATTTTAGCACATATAAAACAATTTGTAGATTTTAGAAGAATGTAATTTCTAGCATTATTTTAGCCACGAAAAATAATTGAAGAATGCCTAATATCCTACATCTTTTTACTATCTGATTCGAACATTTTTGGTGTCATCGATGTAACATGAATTTCTCTGGTGATGAATAACTTGAAGCTATCCATCTGAATGATCTTTTATAGGCCTGCAGTTCTTAACTGGTGTTCAGATATAAATGTTTTGAGATGGGAGAATTCCAGCAGAATTTTGTATATGTTAAGATGCGAGTATATGCATATATGCATGTGTATATGTTTTATTAAAAGTTACATTTTAGATCTTATACAATTAAAATAAAAAAGATAAATTTAAAAAATCTTCCCTCTCAAAATTTGGAACATTATTAGTTTTGCTCAGAGAACTCATACCAATTCAAATTTATAGCTTCCAATCCATATTACTTCATTTGACAAAGATCACCAAGTGATTAATACATAAAATCAATTGAGAAACATTACTTATAAGATAAAAATATTGAAAATTGATTTTATTAATTACTTTAAGTCTAAAATTTGTCATTAAAATATCTTAGAACAACAAAACTCATATAAGACTCAGGTATTCATTCCCTTGTTTTTCCTGGAGTGCAATATTTTCTCACTCTTAATTAATTCTGAGAACTGCTGCAAACTTATATTTTGGTGTCAAGAACACTCCAAAGCAAAGTTTTAGTATCCACAGGGTATTTTCAAGTCAAGTAAAAAATATCTCACATATGATATGCCAAAAACAGTAACAAGTCTCACAATGGAGACGTTATTGGTGCCCGCTCGAGCAAATCAATGAGCAACAGAAAGACAGTGATCATATGACAAATCAAACTAAGAAGTCAAGAAAAACTTAGGAAACACACACACACACGTGCACACACACACGTGCACACACACACGTGCACACACACACACGTGCACACACACACACACACACACACACACACACACACACCAAGGCCTAGAGAGATAATCCAACAGGTAGGGCACTTGCTTAGCTTGCAACCAACCCAGGTTTGATCCCTGGCATCCATTAAGGTCCTCAGAGAAAGGTCACGAATAATTCCTGAGTGCAGAGCCAGGAAGTAACCCTGAACATCACTGGGTGTGCTCCTCTCCCAAATAAAGAAAAGAAAACAAACACAAAAAACAAACCACATCAAGTTAATTGGAACCCTTAAAACACAAAGGAAGATATTTAGCTCTGGAGATATTGTTAATGATCACATAATCAGTTGTAGAAGATTTTTCTGATCTGTGAAGCTTTCTTTTCTTTCATTTGTCCCACTATTCTTCTTCTTGTTTTTGCTGATAATACTGAAAAGTTGCCTGTATTTTTGTTAATCAAAATATATAAATTCATATTTGAAAATTTATGCTATCTTCTTGATATCAAATAGCATCCCTTCATCCTAGATAATATACAATAATTTTGAAATATAGCTCCTTTAAGGAGATTGGAAAATAAATGCAGCTATCTTTTTATAAATAAAGTTAAAATCGTATAGTATTTTAAGTGTTGTTTGTTTCTAAAACATGTCCACCATCAAACATTCATTAGAACAAAATTGAAGACTTGATTAACAATGGATAAATAAGATTGTATAGATTTAACAGAAAATATATTACAGATAACACTCTTACCTCTAGCTTTCTTTGAAGTTGGAGCACCTTCAATATCTTCTGGAGAGTAAAGAAAGGACACATTAATCCATGCTCATTTTTCACATATTTCAAAGATGTTTCTTTTATTCAAAGACTTTATAGAATTGTGGGCTCTATTATACATTAAACTTAACATAAAGTTCCAGTATCTATATAATCAAGAAATTTCTGATAAATAAGTTAACTTCTTTGACTTGGGCAGAAGATGGGGAAACAATGGATGCTGGAGCAGGACTTGGGTCAGTAAATTAGTGAAGGTTGGCAAGAGTAAAGAGGGCTGTTTTATACTTTCCAAAGAGCATATCTTCCTTTGAATACTAAAACTCATTTTAAAACCACTATCCATCAACTTTGGAATTTAGGAAGGCTGAGGTAAGTACATTCATTTGCATAAATAAAATCCAGCAAAAGCCTCAAACATATTCTATTAGTGTACTGTCACTGTCACTGTCATCCCGTTGCTCATCAATTTGATTAAGCGGGCACCAGTAACGTCTTCATTGTGAGACTTGTTGTTGCTGTTTTTGGCATATTGGATATGCCACGGGTAGCTTGCCAAGCTCTGCCTCGTGGGCAGGATACTCTCGGTAGCTTGCCAGGCTCTCTGAGAGGGGTGGAGGAATCGAACGCCGGATGGCCATGTGCAAAGCGAATGCCCTACCGGCTGCACTATTGCTCCAGCCCATTAGTGCACTAATCAGATTTTATTAGTTTGACCATTGGAAATTACATTAATGATCAAACTAGCAGGGGGCAAGTCAGGACAGAGGAAATGTCTTATGTATGAAATCCTAACAACAGAATTGTAAGCACAGGTGCCTAAAATAAAATGAAAATATTTAAAAAAAAACCCAAATCAATCTCAGCTAAGTGCATAATGTTTTTTTTTTAAATTTTTAATGAGGGGACACACCTGATGGTGCTCAGGCTTTACTGCTGATTGTGCTCAGGTATCACTCTTGGCAGGGCTCAGGAGACCATATATGCTTCTTGGGGATAAAGAATTTATGTCAGACTCATGCAAAGCAAGTGCCCTACCCACTGCACTATTGCTCTTGCCTGGTATATAATGTCTCTGAAGGGACACTTTATAAATGTTTTACTCTTTTAAGCATTTCACTAACAGACATTAGTAAGATATTCGGAAGGTATTTGTTAGAGATAAAATTAGATGATATGAAATTTTTCAGGACTGGAGCGATAGCACAGTGGGTAGGGTGTTTTCCTTGCACACAGCCGACTCATTTCGATTCCTCCGTCCCTCTCTGAGAGCCCAGCAAGCTACCAAGAGAGTCCCGCCCGCATGGCAGAGCCTGGCAAGCTACCCGTGGTCTATTTGATATGCAAAAAACAGTAACAAGTCTTACAGTGGAGACATTATTGGTGCCCGCTCGAGCATCAATGAACAAGGGGATGACAGTGCTACAGTGCAGTAATTTTTCAAGTAAACATTTTGGCAAGTGTTATTGATTTCTAAAATTTAATCATTTTTTAACTGAGACATTATTTTCAGTTATTCATGACTGTTACTGATTTTTTTAAAAGTCAGTTTTTGATTATTTAGGTTTCTTATATCAGTTGTTTACTAATCAATAGTGTGAAGTAAATGTGACTTTTAGAAGAGATATTCTGTATTGAGGTCAAAATGAAAAGAAGAAACAAAATTACTGGAGTTATTTTTTCCTGCTAATGACTTAATTTTCAAACTAACCAGTTTTTTTAAAACCTATTTAAATACAGGCATAATTAAATAAAATACTGGATTAAATGGTCACAGTCTTAAATTGACTTATTAACTGCATTGAATGTTGCTGACTTGGCTGCCCCTGGTTCAATCCCTGGTGTTGTGTATGTAGAAATCAATTCTTCAGTACAGAGCTAGGAGGAAGCTCTGAGCACTAATGTGTGTAGCCTTACACCCTTCACCCTGTCCTCCCAAAAATGACTTGATGTTTTGAGGTAACTTAAGATCTATATTATAAACATGATGTCAGAGTTCTTAGATAACTTATGTTTTATTTTTGTATTTATTTATATAGTGAGAATCTCTTCATTTCTATGGAGGATATTTACAAAATTTAAATACTTGTCCTGGTTAGACAAAGAATATGCTCTTTAAAAAAATAGATTATGACCTTCAAAACCAAGACACTGCTTCTTTAGATCTATTTGTTAGAATAAAACTCTTAGCTGCTTCTCTTTCCTAAATTTTATATTTTGGCCCAACATAGATTAGCTTCAGGTAGCAAAAGCGTCAGAGCTTGCTAAATAGAGTCAGGTGTCAATCACTCTGCTAACCAGAAGAAGAGAGCAGAGCCTTATAGAAGAGGGTAAACTGTAAGCCTATGGCAGTTGTTATAGAGATCCAATCTCTGTGTAAGCAACTAAACAGCAACAGAAATCTACTGAACTTAAAGTAATTCACTGTGACTGTTTCTGCTCAGAAGGCAAAAAGGAACAACATACTTATAGTCCATTTACTGTTAAAACATGTACACTGATTGAGTAGCAGTTTCGATAAAACAAGTATTTGTCTCTGGAAAGGTATAGTTATTACCTCAAAAGACATAACAATATGTGCTCATGAGAGTGTTGTAAGAGTAAAGAAGAATTCTATAAAAGACTTTAATTTTAAATGGGCCCCCAAATACAGAGGGAGTTTTAACCAAAAGAAGTCAGAGCAAGGTATGATTTTAGAGATGTTCATTCTCTGACAGAATGGAATTAAGGGAGTCTTGGGTCTATGATGTTGTAGACAGATACAACAACCACCGTTCTGGCATTTAGAAGATTATATATTTGACTGTATAAATACACTCCATAGAGTTATAATTAGAATTTAGCAGAGAGTTTTGTTGTAGGACAATAGAAAATTTGGACTCTAGTCTCAGTACCAGTGATAATTATGGTGTATAATTATATGTGTATTTATTTATTTATTTATTTATTTATTTATTTTTAGATATATTTAAATTTCGTGCTTAAATGTCTTTATTTTTTTTTTTAATTTTTATTAAATCACCATGTGGAAAGTTACAAAGTTCTCAGGTTTATATGTCAGTTATACAATATTCAAACACCCATCCCTTCACCAGTGCCCAAATTCCACCACCAGAAACCCCAGTTTACCCCCCGCCCCCACCCCCTACCCCCTACTGTATAACTAATGAATTTCACTTCATTTTTTCTTTACCTTGATTACATTCCATAATTCAACACAAAACTCACTATAGTTGACATAACTCTCTCTCTCTCTTTTTTTTCTCTTTTTCCTTTTCCATTTTTTTTTTTTAATTTTTCCCCCTCATCCCCCTTCCTGCGCCTCATAGTATGGTGTACTCCACGCCACGTTGGCCAGCGTGGGGCTTTTGCTTAGCTCATAGTCCAGAGGTGGCTGTTACATTAAGAACCTTCAATATTTCAACAAAAACTTACTGTTATTATTTGGAGTTTCCCCCCCAAGTCTGACCTGTTCAATTGGAACCCTTTCACATTGATGACAAAGTCCGCGCGGTTTTGGATTTCTGTATAAAGTCCTGGGAAAATTCTGCCAGAAATTACATATTTCCTCCGTTAGCCGGCGTGGGGCAAAGGCTTAATTCACAGTCTCCATATATGGGTGCAGGCACTTGCTGGAACCCCAATTCCTAAAGCTGTCTCTGGTTCCCGCTTGTTCCACATCCACCGGCTCTGCAGGGGCATGGGCGCCCGGGCCGAAAACCCGGCCGGCCGGAGCCGAGCACGGGCCCGACTCTTATATGTGTATTTAAATGCATGGACTTGATATAGGAATTCTCAAATTTTAAGAACATGAACATTTATCACTCCCAAAAAGTAATCTAATCCCATTTTATGTTCTTATCATGTTAATCTCATTTCATGTTATTATAATGGTGATTGCTACATCTTTAAGTCAAAAGCAAGATGAAGTAGTGGAGAAAGCAAGAATTTATGTGCTACCTATCTAAATATTGACCTTATGTCTCCGAGACAAAAACATAATTAAAACAGTTTTGGATAATTGACCAAAAAAAGCCAGAAAGAGCAAAATGGTAACTTCCAATATAGGAGTTACAAGGAAAAAGTTTAGCTGTATTTCCATCTGACCTTACACATATTATAGAAAAAATATATTTCATAAAATATCAACCACTTCCCAATCAATTTATCCTTAGTTTATATTACAAGGAAAAAGAATGCTTTCTTTTTTTATTTTTGGGCCGTACCAGGCTGTGCTCAGGACATATTCCGGCTCTGCTCAGTGATCACTCCTGGGAGTGTTACGGGAACCATATGTGTTGCTGAGGATTAAACTCAAGTAGGACATGCATGTTAAGAAAGCACCTTACTCACGGTACTATCTCTCCGGGCCCCAAAGAAATTTTTCAATTGAACTAAAATATGTAAATGATCTAAAATTTCAATGATAGTGTGAAATATCAATGGCATTTTGCAATGTTTCTCCTTTTTAACAATTTTCAAAACATTCTTCTAAAAGTTGGATAATAGAAATATATTTAAATCACAACACACACATATTACTCAATTTAACGTATATATTTAGTGTTTTTTCTAAGGGTTTTGTAATCTAATATTTTCTTCATAAAGGGGATATAACTCATGCATCTTCAGTCTCTCTTTCTATATATAAACAATATAAAAATGTCAAAATTGAAACATTTAGAAATGTGCCAAATTTTATAGTCAAAATAAATATTTGAGATTTTCTTTTATTTGTTCATTAAGGAGTAGTTACCATTATAGCACTAATAACAAGAGCCATAACAATAATTTTCAGTTTGAAACACTCTATTAGGTACTTTATATATCTTTTCACTTATGTCGAACAATATACCTATAAATTAGGTAAAACAAATTACTATAATTCGAGAAAGAGTATTGAGAATTGGAGGTTTGAAAAAAAAGACTTCTGAAGAGAAAACACAAAGGGATGGAGCACATTTATTACACATGGGTGCCCCAGTTTGTATCTCCAGTGTCATATGGTCCTCCTGACCCCTGAGCACTGCATTGGGAGTACCAAGTACTGCCCCAAATGGAAAATAAATGAATTAATAAGAATTTTAAAACAAATTCTCTCAGTCAACCCACTTTAAAGTGCTGGGAGAAGGTAGAAAGATAAAACTTTCTATATTTCTACTAGTGTCAACTTTCATAAAAAATACTTTATCTCTACTTGAAATGAGCTTTGTTATAAACCCTGAAAACAACTGAAAGGAAATAGAAGGCTATCTATAAACTGCAGCCTAGGAAAGAAAAAATTATTTACCCAAAGAGATAAAATATATGATAGGCTACAAAAGCAGTGCTCGAGAGTGATCAAATAATTGTGGGATGTTTGCAGAAGTGGAATAATCTCTTCTCTTTAGAAGTTAAAGAAAAAAATATTGTAATCTATCTTTTTAGAGACAGACCTCAAACAGTAATAAACATTCGGATATTGAGATAAAGTAAGAATGTGCCTGGGAAATAAAATGGCAAGACCAAAGTTTAGGATTCAGTAATATTAGGAACATGGAAAATTGAATTGAATTGGAACTTGTGATAAGGTAGAATCATTAATCATTAAAAAGGTTTAAAGAGGCAGGTCAAGCCTGGATCCTCAAGCCTCTATATGATTAGTATAAAGAAGTATAAAATTTATTCTAAAATTGTAAGAAATAAGTTTTAAACATTTTCTCTAGTTTTTAAATTAATTTTGTATTTTGAAAACCATATTTATAAAAATATGTTTATAAAAATGAATAGGAAAATGCTGGAAAAGTGTGCTTGTAAAGGTTCAGAGTATACATAATAATATCATGTCTTGCCAATTGATTTAGAGTTAGAGAGAAGGATTAGAGATTAGTCAAAATAAAATTGGCACTTTTATATGGAGTTAACTAAGAATGGGGGTCAGGGGTAATAAAATATTTCTGAGCTTTGCTGAGAGTAATGGTGTAAGTCAACCAAGAGGGTTGAGGTAGTAAGGTCAGAAACTGGGGTTGGAAATAACTTATTTGCATGTGCAAGGCATTGGGTTCCATCCTCAGAACTTCAAACTCTGTCCCCACTTCATCGTTCACCAGCATAATCAGGTGTAACCTGGCGTTCCTCTTGTCCCACTGGGTATGGCCCCATTTCTCTGAGCATTACTTGGACTAAACTGGAAGGAACTTGTGCAAATCAAAGATGAAGTTGGAAGTTGAAAATACGGAACAAGGGTGGGAATTGTTGGTTAGACTTCTGAGCTAATAGGAGGTATTTTCTGTAAGAGGCTGTGAGTTCCTGTGGCATCACTGAGTAAGACTGTGAAAGCTTAGGCTGGACAACTGCAAAAAGAGTTAAAAGAGAGAGAAAAAGAGAGACAGAAAAAGAGAGACAGAAAATAAGAGAGAAGGAAGAGGAAGGAGGAGGAGGAGAAGGAGGAGGAGGGGGTTAGGGCAATTGATACAAAGGGAGAGTCAGAGTTATTTTTAGCCAGATCTCAGAGTATAACCAGAAAATGCTTGCCTGAGATCACATGCACAAGGGAGGCAAGGAGACATGTTATCAAGGACAGCTCAAGTGATAGTTTGTGGATAAATGGCTTCATCTCCTAATGGGAAGGTAGTGCAAGTAAAATAATGGAAGGATTACATGAATGTGTAATTTGGAAAGCAGAAAAAGAGTTTAAGAAATCACATTAATAGCACATATTGTTTATTGCAGTTTTTTTAAAGATGAATTTTTCTGTGCAGTATCCGTAATTCTCTACATACTCTTAGCAAACATACTAAATAAATAAAACAACCTAAATAATGCATTGTGTACCAGTACTTACTGTATGTTTATTTCTATTAGCAGTCTACACTCAGTTACGAGTTTCAAAAATACCCATAGGTAAACATCTGAACGCCTTAGGCACAGATGCAAAAATAACAACATGGATTATTGTTTTCTTCCTCACTCTTATTATTTTATCTAATTCAATAACTAACATTGAGTCCGTAGGTATGTTAGAAGCTTCAAATTATTTTCTCAGTTGTTTACTGCAATATGTTTTGCTTTATGGAATTATTCTAAGAGTTTGCATGTTTTTCAAGACATTCAAAGAATCCATGGTAGTAAAAAAATTAGTCAACAGTTTGTTATAGGTCTCAGGTATGTATGAAAGGCTTTTTATGTGCATGCTACTAGCATTATCATTATAATAATAATTATTATTTTACTACCATCATCCAATTGATGATTTATGGTACCAGGGATTAAACCAGGGCTTCACCAATAAGACATATGCTCTACCACTGAGCCATATCTCCAGACTATATCATTATTTAAACGATCATAAATATAAAAAAAAGTTAACTGTTACACTGAGCTATATTCACAAAGTTCCTGAAATTGGCTTCAGAGAGCAATAAAGTATGCAGAGACAGTTAGCACTTGAAATTTTATTCATAGTGAAGGCAATGGTGATCAGTAAACGCCTGCAATCCTTTCTGAGTGCCTATTCTGTCATTCTGAGAATAGGACGTGACTGTCTTGAGGACAAAGTCAGAACAATTTAACATCACTGATAAATGAATGAGGCCACATTGCTGGTACCCAGAGATTAATAATGAACAGTGACAAAAACATAAATAAATGTGCCACATACATGCTTTCTCTGTGCTCTTGTAATAGAGTGGCCAGCACAGGTGAGAAAGGCAACTGGTAGATATTTGAAAGACTTCAACCCAAAGAGATTGCTCCATTTCTTTTGTTTTCCTGAACAAAATTGCTGAGATTTGAAAATACTTGCTCTGAAAGTGAGATATTCTTTCTTCTAGTATTTTACCTCACTGTTTTACCTGCTTTGGTACAAATTTAAGGAAAAATATTAGCAAGAAATAAAACAATTAGCCCCATAAAAAAATGGGGTGAAGAGATGAGCTTAAACTTCTTCAGATGACCAATGAATGTGTTTGTCCTCAGGGAAATGGAAATCATAACAAAGAGATACTGACTCAACTCCAGTGAGAATATCATACATTAAAAACAAGCAACCAAAAAAGAAATTAAAAGCAACCAATGTGTGTGTGTGTATGTGTGTGTGTGTGTAGGAGGTTGAGGAGGTGGGGAGAAGCACTCATCTGCTGTTGTAATGTCTGCTAGTTTAATCTTTAGAAAAACAGTATGGCCATATCTAAAAATTTTAATGTATGACTCTACAATTACCTCATTCACATAGCCTGTTCTGAGTAACTTTTAGGGGAAGTACGTAGACAAAAAGTTTTAGTGGGCTTATAAAATCTGCCCTTGCATCAGTGAGACAATTTTGAACATGGGATATTTTTCTTTTTAATTTTTGAAGTAAGTCCACTTGTTGTTATATTACTCTCAAAGACTTTGAATGTGATACAAGGGAAACACTACATTTAATAATTATCTTGTATACTGCCCTTCATATTCATTATATGTTGGATACAAGGTGAAGGCACAAAGAAATGCTGAGAATTGTTTTGTCCAATACAATAGTCACCAACCCCCTAAGGGTTTGGGAAATGAAATAGGACTAATACAAATTGAAATGTGCTGCAGTGAAACCCTCACATAATTTCAACGACTCAATAACAAAAAAATAATTTAAACTGATTATAAGATGTAATATGTGTTTATTTATTGGCAAAATGAAACAATACATTTTCATCATTTTAATGTGTTTGCTAAGAAAAAATAAAATCACATTTGGTTCCTGTAATATTGTGTTGAGACAGTTGATTAAAATAATTTAGAAAACATGAATAAAATTTCAAGGTCTTGGAATTTGAAGACTCTTTAGGAAAATTCATAATTGTATACAATCCCCCATACTACTTTATAAGTACAAAGAATTCATTGTTGAATAAGGAATGAATAAGAATGTATCCTTACTATTAAGAAACTGTGTCTTGGATTTATGATTTCATACAAAAGATTTTCTCTGCTGTGGATTAAAATATAAAGTTTTTAGAACAGATGGATTCACAGAATGGGGTAAGAAGTTATTGCCTGAATTTCTCTTGCAGTTCTCTAGTCAAAATTCTAATAAGAAAATTTCCCTTCGTACAAATGTGGTTCATTTATCTTCGAGATGCTTGGATAGGTTGAAAATATTCCTTATTTACCACAGTGAATGAACTTGATTATTTCAGTTTTTGGAGTTGTAAAAACTTGCAGTAAATTCTGATCTCTACTATGTAATCAATATGAAAATGCACTTTCCTTCTTTACACTAGGCATGATAATTGGGCTATATAAAGTATTTAGGTAAACTAGAAATAGAAAAGGTGTGAGGGTTTTCTATAACAATGGATTTCTAAGAAAAGGTTTTGTAAGTCATTGATCTAATTCTGCCTGATTATCTAAAAAAGATGTAAAGGAATATTTTGAAGAACATTATTAGCAAAAAATGGTGTTCTATTACATATTTACAAATTTGGTTTATTTTTTTGTAATGTACTTTTATTAATTCTATTTATATTGGAAATATAATAATTATATGTTTTGACATGCCTTCTATTTCAGGAATACATACTAAAGCAATTAGCAAAAAAAGATCTGATGTAAAACAAAACTATACACATGCATATGGAAATGAATATATATTTATTATGAATAAAACTATTTGTTCTCAATTATGTTGAGTTGATTTATAACCTTAGAATTTTGATGGTATATGTCCAGCACTTTAATTAAATTTAGTTAAAATTGTATCACTCAGAGGACATAATTATATACAACTTTCATTTGTTGTATTACAGTGATCAAAATCATCAAAATAGGTCAATCTCATTTAAGGCAAATATTTGTTTTCCATGTACATAGGAACATTTCCCCTAAACCACCCACTATATGTCTAAGTTGAATTAACTTAAATTAACTTAAAGAGATTATTTTGAATAGCACAGGATATACTCATTCCACCACTATATTTTGTGTAGTCATAATTAACTTAAATTAACTTAAAGAGATTATTTTGAATAGCACAGGATATACTCATTCCACCACTATATTTTGTGTAGTCATAGATAAAATCAATCCCAGATTTTTTGTCTATGTTGTTGTGATCTTTGACATTTTGACATTGTGAATTTCTTTTGTAAAGGAAAATGTGTCTTCTGGCTTGTCTTAACCTACTTCATTGCACATTTATGTTGTAATAGTCCTGATTTCTCCATATATATTCTGGCTTTCATTTGTAACTTAAATATCCTGCTAGATTTACTACCTGTCCATTCCCTCTGTTATTACCTACAGTGTTTATCTACTAGAAATTCTTGATACAATAAAATAGTGTTTATATTAAGTGCCAAAATGTTTTAGCATCTTCATATCTACATAGAACATGCCTGTTTACAAAGCTCAAAATTATTTTTTGTCATGTAATACAATTAAAGATTTTCTTTTGTTGTTGGGAGTGCTTATTAGGAAAAAATATAAAACACAAATTTTACTGCAAATTTTTATCCAACAGTTTGGTTGAATTTAATAACACATCTTGAGCATGATCTGAAAAATAGTTCTGGAACTAAGATTATGACTCAAAGCCCTAAGTTCTTTCTTGGGCACAACATACCTGGCTGACCCTCGGGGTGTACCTAGTTCCCTTGCCTTGAACTTTGCTGAACTGAGTAACACTTCTAGCCCAAGTGCCCAGAAAAGCATCTGTAAGAGTTACCTAGCATTTAATTTCCAGCATTTTTACATGTGAACCTTATTAAAATATACATTTCTATTTTATTAACACTCCAAATAATTTAAAGATTACAGTTGAGATTGTTTTGGTTTTGTAAAAGATGAATAACATGAATATAGTTAAGAGTGAAAAGGCACCCATCAGAGAATGGGGCAATGAAATGAACAGAAACTTTCTCAAAGAAGAAATATGACTGGCCAGAAAGCATATGGAAAAATGCTCTTCATCACTAATTATCAGGGAGATGCAGATCAAAACAACAATGAGATATCATCTCACACCACAGAGACTGGCCCACATCCAAAAAACAAAAGCAACCGGTGTTGGTGTGGATGTGGGGAGAAACACATCCTTCTTTCACTGATGGTGGGAATGCCAACTGGTTCATCCCTTGGAAAAAACAGTATGGACGCTTCTCAAAAAAATTAGAAATTGAGCTCCCATTTGACCCAGCAATACCACTTCTTGGAATATATCCCAGAGAGGCAAAAAAGTATAGTCGAGATGACATCTGCACTCGTATGTTCATTGCAGCACTGTTTATAATAACCAGAATCTAGAAAAAACCAGAGTGCCTGAGAATAGATGACTGGTTAAAGAAAGAAATTTTGGTACATCTACACAATGGAATACTATGCAGCTGTTAGAAAAGATGAAGTCATGAAATTTGCATATAAGTGGATCAACATGGAAAGTATCATGTTAAGTTAAATGAGTCAGAAAGAGAGGAACAGACATAAAAGGTTTCACTCATCTGTGGAATATAAAGTGACAGAATGGGAGTAGTAGAGATAAGTACCAGGAGGTTAGCTCCACGGTTTGGAAGCTGGCCTCACATGATGGGGACGAGGACAGCTCAGATAGAGAAGGGAACACCAGCTAAAGGGTGTTCAGAAGACCCACTTGGGATGGGAGATATGTGCTGAAAGTAGATTATAGACAAACATGATGGCCACTCAATACCTCTATTGCAGACCACAACACCCGAAAGGAGAAACAGAACAAAAGGGAACCCTCTGCCATAGAGGTGGGGTGGGGTGGGAGGAGGACAGGGTGGGGGTGGTGGGAGGGATACTGGGATCATTAGTGGTGGAGAATGGGCACTGGTGGAGGGATGGATACTTGATCATTGCATGACTGGAAGGCAAGTACGAAAGTTTATTACTCTGTAATTGTACCACAAGGTGATTCACTAATTTTAAAAAAATGAGTGAAAAGGCATTTAAATTGGCTAGGATTTGTGAGTCATTCTGATTAATTAAATTTGTGAAATAAAATTATTTTTTATGTTCTGTCTTATTGGATCCAATAGAATATTTCTTTGGTGACTGAGGATAATATTAGATAGCCACAATGAAAATCACTAATTATCTTACACAATTTTATAGCTTGCTAAAAAGTAAGGCAAAGTATAAAATGGAGAAAACATGCTAGCATTTCATTGCAGCTCATATATTTGCTGCTCACCAATGGAACAGTACATGGATGACTAGGGCACTGCTATCACCACTGAACCACTGATTATTTATCATATTTATTTTCTCTAATCAAGCCACACATAATACACACAGGAATTAATATTTTATTTATGAATCATGTAAATTAATTTTGTCTCGTAATGCCATGGTTTTAAGACCTTTATATACTGCTTTTTAATTTTTTAATTACCTTTTTCTTCTTTGGGATGCTTCAATTCTGTTTTTTCTGTGGGGGGGAAAAAAGGAAAACTTATAATCTGATATAGTTATTCACAGGTCCACCTAAGGTTTGGAAAAAAATTATTTTCAGAGAGTAGACCCTGGTGGTACTGAGGGCTTACTCCTGACTCTGTGCTCAGGGATCACTCCTGGCTCTGTTCAACAAATTATATGTGGTTCTGGGGATTTAACCAGAGTCTGCTGCATGTAAGACAAAAGAAATAAACCCTTTACTATCTGTCTCTGGACCCGGGTTCAATTTCTCCATCCCGTCCCTCTCAGAGAGCCCAGCAAGCTACTGAGAGTACCCCGCCCGCATGGCAGGGCCTGGCGAGCTACCCATGGCGTATTTGATATGCCAAGAACAGTAACAAGTCTCACAATGGAGACGTTACTAGTGCCTGCTCGAGCAAATCGATGAGCAAAAGGATGACAGTGATACAGTGCTCTGATCTTCTACAAGAGTAATCTAGAAGAGTAACATTGTAGGAATCTGAAATTCTGGCACGTGCTTTAAAAGCAGTGTCCACATTTTTATGTATTATCTATTCTGTTTGTTTGAAAGCACACCTGACAGTGCTCAGGAATTAGTGCTGGTGTTATGCCCTGCAGTGCTTGAGGGACTCACCAGGTGTTTTCAGGGTTGCCACCCTCATGCACATCGTAAATTCTAGACCATTATGCTATCTCCTAGGTCCTATCTGTATTTTTTCCATCCTGTGATTTTAATCATAATTTTATGTACGTTAAATATCATTATTACCTTTGGTTTCTTCTTCAGATTTTTCTATTTTCTGCTTCCCTATGGGGGGGGAAATATAAGAAAAAAGCATTAGTTTAAAAATCATTTTTTCTAACAGGATTTTGGAGTGTTTGTTAAATATATGACTAAATCCTGTAAATTGTAAACTCCAGTTTTACAATATGTGGAGGAATAGTCTCTGTAATTCATGAGAGCATAGATGTGTTTGCTATGCTTGAGTACTCTGATTACATCCTATTCCCTAGATGAGATGAACAGTCCCATTTTATTTTTGCTTTATGCCACAGATGCCTTGAAGTAATTGTTAGAGTATGCATACATTTATTGGCATGCATACAGGAAAAATACCTATTTTTTCTACTGTTATTTTGTGCTATCATACTCAGTAAGTAAGTTATCGAATAACAGAAAAAAATTTGAATGCATAATTTTTCCATGCAAACAGTCTTCGTGGAATAGTGGTTCTCTTAAATATTTTCAGAATGAAAAGAATGATGGTGTGGGAATGCTATGTAATATCTTCATTATTTATTTATTGCTTGGGGATCACATTTGGTGGTGGTGCTCAGGGATTTGTGGTCAAGAGTAACACCTGGCAGTGCTTGGGGAACCATAATCAGTGTTCAGGTCTGTGGGTACAAGGCCAAGGCCTTAATCCCTCGTTACACAGCACTCTTGCCCTATTTTATTTAATAGTTACAAAAAACAATCTCTTAGGAATTCATTATGGTAAAGAAGTTAGGGATCAGAATGGTTAAGGAATTTCTCAGATTTTACATGGATAGATAATCAAACTCATATACTGTATTCACAGATCTATTTCCTATTCTAGAAAAGTAATCATTTACCTGATGCTGTGACTTCTGACGTTTCTTCTTTAGAAAAAAAAATGTGAGAAAAGAATGAAAAATTAAAATGATAGACTAGTTCTGTGTATAAGTATAGATAATCAAAATGATTTTACAAATATTTTCAATTAACTTCTAATAATAATGATATAAACACATACACTCAAAGTGGCAAGGAAGTGCACAGATAACTAAAATTTCTGAAGACTTAAAGTAGATATCTATAAACTATAGCTATAAACTAATTTAAAAAATCAAAAATTTATTTGAAAAAAATTTTATTCAGATATGGTAAAATTAATAAATTCTGACCTTAATACTTTTATCAAAATTTTAAACTACAGAGCTCTATTACATAAAGTTTCAACTTGTCTTACCTGCATGCTGTTCAGATGTACTTAATTATTTGACTTACCCTCATTCAAATGAACTTGTATCTAGTATAATTTTTTGTGAGATATCAGAATGTTTAAAATATTTCAGAAATAAATTCAACTCATGGGAAATAAAATTGATAAGTAAGACAATATACAAATATTTGTCTTTAGTTCGTGATAATGAAGAACCAGGCTTTCTTATTGCTTTTTCTGTAAACTTATGGACTAATAAAATTTCAAAACATGATGCGGCAGATTCAATAAAATCTTTAACTCACAAATTGTTAAGTAAATTAATGGTATTTTCTATAAACTCTATATTGCATATTTTGTAATTATTTAAGTAAATAGTAATTTTATGTAATATAGTCATTGAGACTGAAAAGAAATGTTACATGAACAAAACATTAGACACAATTATGGTGATATTTCTTATTAACACTACAGTTCTAATTGAATTATTTCTGATTCAATATTTAATTTTTAATGCTTTTCATATTAGTAAAAATCATGTAAATAAAATATACTACAAATTTTATCTGACCCAGCAACAATATTTGATGTAGACATTTACATAGGTATTGAATTTATTCAGAAGTAAATTATAGCTCTATTTATAAAAATCTATCTTACCATTTATAAGGAACAATTTAATTCATAGCACTAAAAATTTTAGATAAAGCTTTTTTATACTCCTTATTTGAATAAACCTTTGGCTCACATTTTAATAGTATAAGACAACAATTTTATTTTATAACATTGCATTAATTGTCAGAAATGTAATGAATTCCCATCACATTTTACATATTGTTTGAATTGTTAGATGTAATAAAACTGTGATTCTGAAATATCAGAGACAACTTTCTTATACATTTCAAAAATAAGAAAATAAAGGCAAATGCATTAAAATTAAATAATTGAAGACAAGAACTATGTTCTCTGAATTTTTTTTACTCAAAAGCCTCTTGAAGGAACTCTGCACTGAGTTTACTAATGCAACCTAACAAAAAATAGAAAGCATAGAAATGAGAGATTATATTCAATTTTTTCACACACAACTGTTAACATTGTTAACACAAATGTGTTAGCTACAAAGAGAAGACAACAAAAATTTTAGGCCTTATGTCACATATCCTGATTTGTTTATTTACTTTTATTTACTTTGGTTTTCTGTTTGTTTTGTTTTGGACTACATCATGCTACGCTCAGAGTTTACTCCTGTCTCTGTGCTCAGTGATCACTCCTGCTGAGCTGTGAGGACCATATGGGGTGCTGGTGACTGAAGCTGGGTTGGCTTTGTGCGAGGTGTGCACCCTACCCTCTGTACTATCTCTCTAGCCCCATATCTCTTGATTTAATGCAATCTATTTAATAGCACTCAAACAATAAATGTTCCGAGACTAATAAATACATTACACATTATATATTTTGTCAATCATAATCATATAAATAAAATAGCCTAATTTCTATTACTAATGAACACAACATAAATTTTCCTTTTGGAGTTTTATTTTGGGGGGGTCACACCTGGCAATGCACAGAGGATGCTCTTAGGAATCACACCTGGCGGTGCTCAGGGGATATGGAATGCTAGAAATTGAACCTGGGTTGGCCACGTGCAAGGCAAACACCTTACCTGCTGTACTATCGCTCCAACCCCACAATATAATTTTCAAAGCATCAAAATTTAAAGACATTACAAAATGAAAGAGCAAAAATACTTAAATTTTGAAATGATTCACTTACTTGAAGTAGGTTTAGATTTTTCTAGAGAAAAAAAATGAGAAAAGAAAGAAATGAATATACTTTTTAAAATCTTTAGCTCTGCTATCAGTACTTAACATTCCCAATGTTCATTTGTCTAAGTCCAAGCAGAAGTAGGCTAACTTTTTATCAAATTATTAAATGACATCACAGAGAGAGCATATTGAATAGGTGTTAATCACATACCCAGGGAATACCTCATAGAAATTAGAAATCTTAAACCTTTAGTTGGATGCAATGTGGATCTGCAAAATTGAGTCAACTGTTTTTCGGAAGGATATCAAAAAATTCTAGGGCAGTATTGAGGCCCAGTGTTAGTGGGTCATCCAGAGCTATACCTGGTGGCACTCAGTGATTAAACTCTGAGTTTTCCCATGTGTCCCAGCCCTTTGAGATAACTCCCAATCACCAGGTAACATGAAGTTTTCACTATTTTTTAATACCATTAAATGTTTATTTTCCAAGCCTACTCAGAAAATAATTAACATTAATTAATGTTAGGCTAGAGCAATAGCACAGTGGGTAGGGCATTTGCCTTGCATGCGGCTGACCCGGGTTCAATTCCTTTGTCCCTCTCGGAGAGCCCAGCAAACTACCAAGAGTATCCCGCCCGAATGGCAGAGCCTGGCAAGCCACCCATGGCATATCAAATATGCCAAAAACAGTAACAACAATGGAGACGTTACTGGTGCCCGCTCAAGCAAATTAATGAACAATGGGACAATGGTGCTACGGTGCTAATATTAGCTAAACTGTATCAATCTTCATTTTGAAAGAAGTTAATTTTATAAAATCTTATAAAAGATAAATGAGTGTGGGGGAAAACAAAAGCTAAATTATCTGAATACATATCCTTTTATTAAACATAACTTAACTTCTGAAATTATTAATTAAAATTCAGTTTTATACAGAAGTATACAGTTGTCCATAAATGTTAGCTATACTTGTTTATGATTGAAGACCTTTCCAATAGCAAATAACTTTTTGTCAGTACATAATTTCTTCATTAATAGTTTACTATTGTATATTTATATTCATCATCATCATCATCATCATGAGTCATCATCATCCCAAGTTAGGTCAATACTCTGAGCAATGACTATATAAATATCCATCATTTTTTAGAAAAAATAAGAATATTTATAAAGTCATGCATGAATATACTATTTCACTAAAATGTAAGAGATATTCATAAAATTAATCAAGTAAATATATTATTTAATATTATTTAAATTTTACCTAAAGCTTAAACAAATTAAGAATAATCAGATAATAGTTAAATAAACTGAGTATAAATATCCAGAGACTTAAAACGTCCAGAGACTTAGAACCAAGCTCTCGGTTATATAGCCTACTTCTCCCTCTGAGAGAGCCTGGCAAGCTACCGAGAGTTTCCTGCCCACATGGGAGGGCCTCGCAAACTCCCCATGGTGTATTCATATGCCAAAACCAGTAACAATGCTGGGTCTCCTTCCCCTGACCCTGAAAGAGCCTCCAATGCGGCATCATTGGGAAGGACGAGTAGAGAGAGGCTTCTAAAATCTCAGGGCTGGGATGAATGGAGATGTTACTGAGACCGCTGGAGAAATTTGACGATCAACGGGATGATGATGACTCATGATGATGATGATGATGATGAATATAAATATACAATAGTAAACTATTAATGAAGAAATTATGTACTGATAAAAAGTTATTTGCTATTGGAAAGGTCTAAGCATAATTTACTTATCATAAGTAAAGATTGATATATAAAAGGAAATGTGGAAATACTATGTATATTTGTATATATGGAATATGAATGCATATTATGTATACATAATATTGCTGGAGGGTTGCATTAAGAACTAATCATGACTACTTATTGGGAGTTACTGGGCATTTGGGGAATGGTATCTGTTAGAATTGGGAAAAAGTAAGAAGAGATTATGGTGTTTTCACTTAAATTAAACTCTTAATGCCATGAATTATATATTTTAAAATATGAATCACATTAAATAATTAGGTTAAATATTTTAGAATCATAAAATTGTTTAATAAAATGGACCAAACAACTAGTCTTCAGCAAAATCTTACATAATTTGATAATATATTTTCTAATATAGAAACAGTAAAATCAACTTGATATGATGATATATTAATATTGACAACAGCAAATACTGAATATTCTGAAACGTTTTGAAATCACAAAGCAAATGCTATATTTTCAATAGTGTAATAATCCAATGCTATGTGTTATAAATCACATATATTGATCATAATCACTATCACTGTCATCCCATTGATCATTGATTTGCTCAAGCGGGCACCAGTAACATCTCCATTTGTCCAAGCCCTGAGATTTGGTCATAATATTTAGCAAAATGTTTATCCACAAGGCTATGACACTTGTGTTTGATAAGCAACTTTATGTCAAAACTACAATATAGACATTACTACACAGAATGAAAAACAGTATATCTTTTGTTTTATTTTTTTAATTTAATAAAAAGCATACGTTATAAGGAACATAAGTTAAAGAAAGCAAAAGCACCTTTTAAATGTGGAGATTCCTTTTTATCTTGTTCGGCTTTTTCTAGAGAGAAAAAATAAAATAAACCATTAATCTGTGAGTAGTTTGTGTGCCAAATACTTCTTATTTTCTTATTTATTTTATTTTATTTTTATTTTTTTCTTGTAGACACTCTATTACAGGAGGAATATGTTATGAAAATCATTTGCATGTAAATTGGAACACAGAAAACATATTGCTATAGAAACATATTATAAACAAGGTCCAGTTCATTTTAAGATATCCTTTAAGACCCTGTGAAAGGAACAAACCCTCTTGGGGTTCTGTGATATAAGAGGAGAATGTATAACAAAAAGAATAAAGAGGTTGTTTCTTTCTTGGCTGGAGGTTGAATAATTGGTATTTTAAAAGAAATGGCATTTGCTATTGGCATTTTACAAGCTTCTTCTAACCTCTCTGACTCTTAGTTTCTTTCTTGTGAAGTAGTGAAATGGGTGAAGGAAGATATGAGACCAAAGTTATAAGACTACACTGAGTTTTTGTGATTTAGAGGATGACAACATTCAAGAAGGCACATTCATAAATGCAATTTTCATTAATATTAATATTAAACATGCAAAATAAGCCATTTTAGCTTATTTAAGTTAAAATAATATCACTTCAAAAGTAAAATTAACTATGCTGGCATGAATAACATCAGATGTCTACACAAACTAAATACAACATGTTTCAGCATATAAATAAGTTCTATTTAGATAACATTTTGCAACTTATTTCTTGAAATGCATATACAGCCTCAAAACTGCTCTAACAAGATTCATCTTTGGACCTTGTCATATTATCATATAGGAGTCAGAGAATATTTTACCAGGGCCATTCACATCTTAATGTGAAGCTTGCCAGGCTCTGCCGTACGGGAGGGATGCTCTCAGTAGCTTGCTAGGCTCTCCAAGAGGGACAATAGTAAGCATAGCAATAGTAAATATAACAATTTTTAAACCAGAAAATTATTAAATTTGAAATGATCAAGTATAGCTTTTCAGGTTTCACACTTTTGTAACTCTGAAGGATGGAGGAAAATTAATGACAGAATAATGAGAAATACCAGAAAAACAAAACCCTGTAGCATTTCAAAGTAATTCTTCTTAATTTTTTAGCACAGCGGGTAGGGCGTTTGCTTTGCACACGGCCGACCCTGGTTCGATTCCTGCATCCCTCTTGAAGAGCCCAGCAAGATACTGAGAGTATCCCTCCTGCAGGGCAGAGCCTGGCAAGCTACCCATGGCATATTTCATATGCCAAAAACAGTAACAAGTCTTACAATGGAGACGTTACTGGTGCCTGCCCGAGCAAATCAATGAACAACGGGAAGACAGTGCTAACCATGCTAGCTTAGTTTAAACTTATTGCAGTTTTGCAACACTATTATCTTTTTTTTTAAACAAACACTATTATCTTACTGCTAGCAAATATGTTAATCATACTGCTTACTGAAAAACTACATTCAAATAAATAAGATTTAAAACAATCAATATAGACTGTAAATATCTTGGCAAGTTTATTTATGATCTTCAAATGTTTGTAAACTAAATTAGATACTGAAAAAGTCATATTAACACTATAGAATTCAAATTAGAACAACATTAACTAAAATTTTAGCTTAGGCAATGGTTAGAATAAACTATAGCCATGTAAGATAATGTAAAAAGAGCTATAGGATATTTTTTTCTTTTTCAAGTAATAGTATCCTATGGTTTCTATATACTACTAATTATTTTCTAAAGTTTTATATATTTATAGTTGAGAAACTGAATTTTACCCTAAATTATTATAGTTATCTCTGATAACAATCAGATATTTTTTGAAATGATTTTTAGTAAGAAATGGAACTCTTACCTAGGTATGTAACATTTCTGACTTGGAATCAAATAGAAACGATTCACAGTTTTATAGTTGGTTCAAATACTTAGTTTTGTTATAGATAAAATTCCAAAATTTTAAGAGAGTGCATACTTTTTTTATCTTTCTCAAAAGAAAAAATGAGGGATGGAGTTACCTTTCTTTATAGCATGTTCTATGACTATACTTTGGAGAATATTTAAAAGTTTTAGATTATCATAACTCTCTCCAGAGCTCTCATGTAAAGAAATAATTCCATGTTAATACATAAATATCAGATAGTTTTATGGTTCTGTGATTTATAAACCATGCTTCGCATAGCCTTAAGTGGAATTCCTCAATAATCTGATGTTTTCTCCAGTCTAAAAATAAAATTTTATCATTTTAGTAACTATTACTTATTTCCAAGAATTCAGATTTTCTGCAATCTATGTTTCTAAAAGTCTACACAATTTATAAGTACTTGCATGTGTACTAACATAAAGTGAAAGTAGTAATTTCTTTTAATAAACCTCTTTATTAACCTCTTTTTTCTTTTTATGTATTTTCTTCTTATACCTCCTTGATAAGTCTTTCTTTTTTATAGGAAAATAATGTTAACAGAGTTAAAAGTTTTAAATGGATCAATTAAAGAGTGATGTTTTGACCTTTGCATTGTCTTGAGAATAGATAAAACTAACTTCCCATTTAATTCTGAGAAAAACTTACCAATTTTATTAATAAGTTGGAAAGTTCTTCAAATTTACAGAAACTTATGCAAACAACTAAAGGTCCACAAACTGGTAAATACATAAAGAAATTATGGTGCATATGTATAAAATGAAATATTCATATGTAAAAAACCTTTTCTTTTTTAAGCAATACGGATAAACCTTGAAGCATTATGATAATTCTAACTTAGACAAAAATAAATCCTGTATGATCTCTCTTATAGTTAGGTTAATGAGAAGTAAGTTCATATATACAGAAAACAGATTTGTAATAAATGAAGACCAGGTGAACAGAGACAAAAGATTAAAATGTCTAAATGCAAGAAATATCTTCAATTTAAATTGAACAGGAACACAAAGGAAATACATCCAGTTAAGTAAGAATTTTTCAGATTTTATGAAAAAGCTTCCTAAAGTATTCCTGTATCACTATATCACTGTCATCCCATTATTCATCAATTTACTCGAGTGGGCACCATAATGTCTCTATTACACTCAGCCCTGAGATTTTAGCAGCCTCTCCTTATTTGTCTTCCCCAATGATTGGAGGCTCTTTGTAGGTCAGAGGAATGAGACCCATCATTACTGTATTTGGCATATTGAATATGCCACGGGTAGCTTGCCAGGCTCTGCTGTGCGGGGGGAGGGGTGAGGGAGGGGTTACTCTCGATAGCTTGCCGGGCTCTCTGAGAGGCATGTACATATCTTTTACTGTATTTGGGATATGAATACGTCACGGGGAGCATAATTTGAAAAAAAAAGTATGCAATTTTAAGCAATTTTCTAACCAGCCAACACTCACCCTGTTCTTTGTCTTCTCTTAAGGTATTATTTTATTAAGCATGTGCCAACCTTTGCTACTGAATTAGAATAGAAAGAAACAATTTTCTCTCCTTTGTTCACGAATCTCTCTGGAAACTCAGAGTGCACCCAAGGTTTTATGATGCAAAGCTAGAGAAGGGTAAAAATTATACGTGGTTTGGAACTTTTTGTGTCCACTATGTACATTGGATCAGAATGAAAAAATTATTGCAATGATCCTACATAAAATCAAACTTTTTCAAGTATTCAGCAAAGACAGATCAAATAGCCTAATAAAAAGTCTCATTCCAAGATAGAAAAAAGTCGGAATGTTGCTGGGAGCAGAATTTAAAGAGTAGGGATAGAAGTCCTGCTCAGGACACCCTCTGTCAGACATGGGAGGTTCTGGTCTTTTCCCCTGTCTCTGGTCTTTCCCCCTTTCTATTATCTTAAATGGACTGGAGCTATAGCACAGCAGGTAGGGCATTTTCCTTGCACGTGGCCGACCTGAGTTCGATTCCTCCATCCCTCTCCGAGAGCCCGCAAGCTACCGAGAGTGTCCCACGAGCACAGCAGAGCGTGGCAAGCTACCCGTGGCATATTCGATACGTCAAAAACAGTAACAACAAGTCTCACAATAGAGACATTACTGGTGCCCGCTTGAGTGAATCAATGAACAACAGGATGACAGTGCTATAGTGACAGTGCTATATTATCTTAAATTCTTTTTCTGACTTAAAAAAAGAGAGATGAGGAATATTTTAACTAAAATTAATGAAAGGCATTATTATAAGACCTTATATTTGTTATATACGCAGGGACTAAACATCCTCTCAGTATTTCTTCTCAAAATGACTGACTTTTGGAACAAAAAGAAATAAGAGGGAGAATGGGCACTGGTGGAGGGATGGGTACTCGAACATTGTTTGATTGAAAAGCAATCATGAAAACTTGTAAGTCTATAACTGTATCTCATGATGATTTATTAAAATAAAAAATAAAAGATTAAAAAAATAAATAAGAGGTCTTCATTATTCGTCAAGTTAAAAGATTCTAAGGTTGATTCTCAGGTTTTTCTTATTTTGGTAACAGACAGCTGCTTTTGACTCCCCACACAAGTCAGCACTGCTTTCATTTTTCCTGCTGTTTTTGTTGGTGGTGTCTCATAGAATTTAAGGCACAGGAAAATACAATGAAACTGTCGTAAATTCACTGTAAACAGATTTTCTAAAGCAAACTTTTAAATATTTAAGCATAGGTTTTCATAAAATATGTTTAGAGAGTATATATTTTAATTTTTTATAGGTGATGGTTTAACCATATTCACATCAGGTAGAATAATGTCCTGTATTCAGTCTTGTGTGGCTTGAATAGTGTGGATTAGAGAGGCTCAAAATTTAATTCATATTTAAGTAGCTTAATTTTTTTTAAATTAACTTTTACTGTTTTATGGTCACACTGTGCTCTGGAGGACTCACTTCAGGCTCTGTAATCAGAGGTCACTCCTGGCAAGGCTCAAAGGACCATAGGTGGTACCAGCTCTTGTCAGTCACATGCCAGGCAAGCAAACGCCTTACTCACTGTTCTCTCTCTCTGTCTCTCTGTCTCTGTCTATGTCTCTGTCTCTCTGTCTCTGTCTCTGTCTCTCTGTCTCTGTCTCTGTCTCTGTCTCTGTCTCTGTCTCTGTCTCTGTCTCTCTCTCTCTGTAGTTATTGAAATAGCCGTAGTAAATTCTGTGCTTCTCTCTGAACAGAACACATTGGCTTAGCTGTAATTTCTTCATGAGACCAGGAATTAACAGAAAATGGGGTAGGGCAGAAATAGAACAGGAAGCTAGAAGAAATGTTTATTTCTTTTATAATCATTTTTGATACATTTAAATCGCCATTATTAATTACATGTTTTATAAAAAAATATGGAGATATTCTTGTGAATGTGGATAGATAATTTTTATGTTCTCTTATACGAGAAGCCATGACTTGCTCTTTCGTTGTAGCTCACATGTCACATTTTTAGTACAAAAATATCGTAAAGATGACTAAAATTACATATGACATGGATAAATTGGATACAAACATGGATCATCATAAGGACCTTTAAAGTTGAGTTCTAGGTCTTTATTATAAACAGAACAATGAAAGACACTTTGGTACTATAAATACCAACTTCAAATACCTGTGTTTTTCATGAGGAATTGTCTTTTCTTTATTCACTACCGCTTGGTTTGAAAACAATAAAAAATATTTTTAAAGATTAAGATGATTTATAAATTGATATATGGCAAATTTACTCTATACATGGGCCAATAATTTCTAAAGTATAAATTACAATAAACATAGCATCAAACTGGTAAATTTTTGTCATCTTAATTTAAATGAAAAATTTAAAGATTTTGCTTGCATAAAAACAACATACTGGGGGTGGGGTTGGAGTATTAGTACAGCAGGTAGGGTATTTATTTGCCTTGCACACGGCCGACCCGGATTCAATTCCCAGCATGCCACATGATCCCCTGAGCACCGCCAGGAGTTATTCCTGAGTGCAGAGCCAGAAGTAACTCCTGTGCATCGCCGGATCTGACCCAAAAAGCAAACAAAAACAAAAACAAAACAAAAAAACCACAACGACATACTGAGAATCCTCATTTCTTGTTTAAGTGTCCAGAATTTTTAAAGCATAAAAGCAGAAGCACCCATCATCAATTTTGGGTCTTAGAGATAGTTCAAAGAACTGCTGGGTATGACCTAGAAAATCATTAAATATGTTTCAAAAGCAAACAAAACTATATGTACTGTTTAAAATATTTAATATCTTTAATATAAGAGCCATAAAAATAATGTACATACTGGTTTTAGTTTTATCACAAAAACCTAAAAACTATTTTGAAAAAGTGAGAATATTCAGTTAAATTACCTAAAATATACTCTAACATTAAGAAAAGTTTTAAATGGCATGAAGCCTAACTAAATGTTTTGAACAGTATTAGAGTACTGGATAAATGTAAAAAAAGAGGAGATTGAAAATTTCTTACTTGGTAAAATAGTTTTCTGGAACAAACAGTATTTCAAAAATAAATCATAAGAAATAAATGAGTAATTATTAATTTTGTCACATTAAAATATATTTTTAACAAGAATATATCCAAGATGATTATTAAATTCAAGTAAGACAATATTGTATATCCACATAAACTTGGATTTTTGAATTTGGTGATGTTGAAAAAGTCTGTCATATAATTTTTTTAGAATGAAGAAATGCCTCATGTAAAGCCCGAGGGTTTTTTTTAAAGTTGCCTCAGGTCAATAACTAATTTGTAGCACAACTAGGGATATGTACTAAATAGCAATACAAACTTAGGTCATCCTAATTTTAGGTCAGTGCTACCTTATAATTAAATACCTAAGTTCTGACACTCCCTTAGCAAGAATACTTAAGTTTAAACAAATTGGACATGAACAATATACTAGTTTGAACATTTGTTAATTTAAAAATATAAGAAAAATAACTTGCTTTCTGAGTTTAGTCTGTTCCACAGTACTAAATATGAACAATAGTTATCATTTATACCGTTACTTATGAAGAAAAACTTTGAGAATCCTACACTATTCTTAAAATCACATATACTGAATAATTTTTTCTTTTGTTCTTTCACAGAGTTGGAGCAATAGCGCAGTGCGCATGTGGTCAACTCGGGTTCAATTCCTCTGTTCCTCTCAGAGAGCCTGGCAAGCTACTCGTGGCGTATTTGATTTGCCAAAAACAGTAACAAGTCTCACGATGGAGACCTTACTGGTGCCTGCATGAGCAAATCGATGAACAGTGACAGTGACAGTTTTTTCATATCAGTAGTCTATAATTTTGTGATTCTATGATTCTGCTATATTATCAAGGGAGATTTAATATCTACAAATTAAAAGAGCTTATACTAGCGTTTAAAGATCTACAAATGTCTTCTGAAACATGGAATCTCTGTTCCAAAGTCTACTTTTAATTCATGATCATGGAGAATTCCCATTTTCGTCTCATCAATGTAAAATCATATCAAACAATGGAATGTGTTAAACAAAGATCTTGGAGACTTTAAATCTCATTTTGACTGAGTGGTAAACCTCTTTTAGATCTAAAATGATGGTTGTATTAGCTCTCTGTACTTAAAAATAAAGAGTATTACCTGACTTTGCTTCTTTTTTAATCAGTAGCTCTGGAGGATAAATAAAAGACAGAAAAATTTTAATTTGATTTAAAAAAAGGAACAGAAACACAAACTCATATTTGGATATTATTAATTCTGCTTACTAGAATTGGGAACCAGAATTTTACTAAACATTATTGTAGTTTCCTATAGATTTGTAGATCCTGGACTTCTAATTTTTATTTTTTTAATCTTGTTTGGCACTGAACTTGTGGCACCCAGGACTAACTTCCAGTCTACATTCAAGAGTAATTCACAGGATCAAATGTAGTGCCAAATATCTAACTGGGTTTGACTATGTACAAGTCACTCTACTCATAGTACTATCTCTCTCCAGCACCAATGTGGAACTTCTAAACACAAGAAGTTAGACTCATGTCTTGTACTGGTCTGTCAATATGCTTTCACTACTATTAGTTAATTTCAACATAAATTTTCTGTTTCCTCAGATAATTGTCAAGGAATTATTATCCAGTGTCTATATGAGAGAAATTATATGATGTTAAAAGTTGGAAGATTTTTTTAAATATATCTAATTGGTTAGTTAGGTAACTTTGAAAATTAAACAGTGTATGAATTTACTTCCCACAAAATAAGTAGAAGCCCTAACCCCTGGTATAACATAATTTGACAATATTTGGCAATAAGATGTTTTCAGATTTGATTAGCTAGGTGAGGTGATAAAATTCTGGAATAAGGTTTGTTTTTAATTGACTATGCCTGGTGTCTTTATTCAGTGACACTTTATTCAACGGTGTCCTGCATTGATTAAAAAAAGCAATTTCTCAGGATGAGAGCTATGGAATTTTCTGTGATATGTTTTGGATCTTTGAAGATTCATAATCCTCTCTTACCCTCTGCCATTTTGGATAGCAATGTCTAGAATATACTTGTCATACTATTGAATTTTGAAAACATACACTTTTCTATTTCAGAGGTCAACAGAAATGAATTTCTTTAAGAAAATATATATATTTAAAATTTTGAATTTACCCATATTTAGAAAATGATATTTAGGACTTTAAATTGATTACATTTTAGACTATAACTTAACAATAGAGTGGAGGAGATATTTAAGAATGTTGAATCAGGTAAATGCATTTTACCCATATGTGAAACATTAATTGAAGGTTAGAGGATAGATATTTATAGCTAAATTTATACCTCCTGATGAGATAAGATAAAATCCTAAGCATCAGTATTAAACATGGAAGATAATTGGAAATTAGGTCCTTGATGTGGTTATATGGGTGTAGAAGGAGTACTTAACTCAATATTAATGGTGTGATAAAGAGAAGAGAAAATAATAGCGGAATGAAGACCAAGTTAAAGATGTCCTTTTGTTGTTAGAGGCTGAGATTGAAGTAATGCAAATAAATACAAGCCAGGAAAAAAAAACACGAACATTTTCCTACACATTCCAAAGGAAATATGTCTTTGCTGACATTTCAGTTTGGGACTTACAGCTTCCAGAATTGTAAGAGAATGTGTTCCTACTGTTTAAGACCCAGTGTATGATACTTTATTTCAGCAATCTTTGAACACTAATATAGTTGCAAAACATGAACCAAATTTTTAACTGTTGTGAGAATCAAATTGCTGTGTTAGTTTAAAATAGTTTCTGCTGCCTACAGCAGCCCTCAGAAAATGTTTGTCTGATTCTGAAGACTAAAAAAGAAGAGTGAGAGCAGCTGTTTTTCTGACAGAACTTCTATATCCTGTAGCAATCAGGCAAAAAGTGGCTTTATTAATTCAACTCGGTCAACTGTTGCTTCTGAACAATACTAATTTTTTTCTTGTTTTACTTACATAAATATTAATTGTTCTAGAAATAGGAAGTATAGGTAAATTTAACTTATTTTAATTTTTATTTCAAAAGTTGGTAAAATGTGATTTTGAAATAATATTTGAACTTACACAAAATCTTCAAATTTATATGAATCTACTAAATACAATTATGAAATGTACATATAAATAGATTATAAATAAAAATATACACATACCTGGCTTCTCTTCTTTTTTTACTGGTGATTCTAAAGTTAAAGATAAGTATCTCTGTGATTCTGAACAGAAATTTATTTTCTGTACTCATGCATATTTTACATGTTGTAAATTGTTTTTAAGCTGCCTGCCACATTAATTTTATTCTTAAGATAACTACAGCAAATTAACACAAATACACAAAAGTTAAGAATCTTCATTATTAATCACAATAAGAATAATTTTGAAGAAAACAAAAGAGGTGTGAACTAAGACTTTTAGTGAGTTAATGAAAGGTGTTAATTTGTACCTTTAGTGAATGTATAAAAAGAAGAAATTTCAGAATAGCATATTTTCAGAAATACCAGTATACTCACATATTGCTTAGACAAAATAAAGCCTTGGCTTCAGCAAAAATTTTAATGATGTGATCAAAATATGACTAAAATCATGTATTTAAGATATTTTAGCATGCATATGACATACGTGAGAGTTTAGGCTTGACTTCTTTGCCTACAAGAGATAAAAATTTGAGATACAAGTCAGTGTTCATTGAATATATATTATTATAAATAATAAAAAATACTGGTCAACTCAGTTTATTGAGCTATTTTTTTGCCAACCACTACTTATCCATTATGTTTTATTTTATTTTTTTAAGCAACAAAAATTTTGACAGTCAGCAAAACTTTTGTTCTGTATTGCTTTATAATTTTGTACAACTTATTTTCATTATTATTTAATTAAACTGAAGATTGCCATCTTTACTTTCTTTGCCATGCCTTGATTCACACTGAACCCTTTAATAATAACACAACTTCTATATCCACAATTCTATTTACCAGTAACTTCTAGACACTCATCTCTTCCTATTTGCCAATATCTCTGGACATATACAATTATACTGATCACATTTTATAGGCTCTTGGAAAGCTGAAATAAAATCAACTATCAGGATAAATATATTAATATTGCCCTCTTTTATTCTCAAAGAGTTCAGTGATCTCCAGTTAGAGCTAAGATAAAATGCCAGCGATATAATTGGTCCTCACATATATAGTTACAGAAAATATATTTAAGATATTAACAATGTGATAGAAGAAATTAGATAATAAATGATAGTGAAAAATCAAGTGTTGGAAAAGAAATGAGCCATTCCAAATGACTCTCCCAGTTAATGACTTGACATAGTTACCAGGTTTTGTTTAAGGAATGCAGTTGAGTTGATGAGATTCATCACAGAGTTTAGAAAGAACAAGAATAATGGAGATTGCAGTGAAGTGAAGTGAAGTGAAGTGAAGTGAAGAGATATAAAGAAAGTCCTGGAGGTACTTAGGATGTCAGGGTCACATTTCTGAACTAGAGATCCCTGAGTTCAATTTCTAGCACCACAAGACCCCTGAGTACTACTGAGAAGTGTAGCCCTAGTGGTCATCAGCACTGAAAACCTCAAGCATCACCAAGTACACTATTACTCAGAGACCCAAGCAATGAACTATGTGGCCCTTTTAGCTAAGTATTTCTATTAATGGGTTCAGGGTTCCATATGCACTACTTGAGAGCTGCCCTCCAAAACTCCAACAAAGAAAGTTCTGGAGATTGTTGGAACATATCCTAAAATCTTTACATCACCAAATGTGTAGAAGGAAACTACATGAGGTCAAGAATGCAAATGAAGAAAAGGATACTACGATAACTTTTTAAAATATGTTGAAATTGCATGGTGTCATTCCCCCTCTTTCATTAGTATAATATTGGTCATAGTATTTGTTTTTATATAAATTTTAGAATTTGTCAATATTCACAAAATAACTGCTGGTACTGAATGAAAATTGAACTTATAATGTAAGTTGGGAGGAATTGACATATTAACAATATTTAATATTTCTTTTTAAAATTTGGGCCACTGGGGGTATGGTGCCACCAGCAGGTCAACCTGTACCTATGGGGTGAATGGATCAACAGCTTGATGGTGCCTTCAGGCTTCCAGATACCCCAAAATTGCTGCTGTGCCTTTGGCCAACAACTTGAGGCCAAGCACCATATCCACAAACCACCTCCTCAGCTATATAAGCTCACTTATTGGCCTTATTTCAGAGAGGCCATTTTAATCTCGAAAGAGATTAAAAGATGCAGTTAGGGCCTATAGTGTGGAGGTAGGTGAGAACCTTTGACTGTGATCTTCAGGCCTGCTTGGACCAGGATTGGGCATCCTCCCCCCAGATCCACAGTATTCTAGTAGCTTGACAGTCACACACACAGAATGCCCCCAGAGCCATATAATCTCATCAACTGCCATGACTCAGAGACTTAGACTGGAAAACTTTGTAACTGTTCTCATGGTGATTCAATTAAAAAAAAAAGAAGGGATGAACCTCTAGTAAACCTAGGTATGCAGGAAGCTGTGACTGAGATCTCCAAGCCCATTCGGATCAGGACTGGGTCTCCTTCCCCTAGCTCCCCAATTTTCTTGTAGCTTGACAGTCACACCCACAAACTGCCCCCAGCACCATGTAACTTCATCAATTGTTAAGACCCAGAGACTATAAACTAAAGCTCCTGAAAGAGAATGACACAGAATTTCCTGGACATTATATTCTATTTATAACAAACAATGCAAAACAAATTGTCTAGCATTGCCTTTTCAGCAAGTTTGAGTGGTGGTGAGACTAGTGTTGAAATATCAAATATAACAAAAGTAGAGTGAGAGTATGGGGGAAATTGTCTGCCACATAGAAAGGGGAAGGGTTGGATCGGGGATGGGGGAGGGGGAAATACTGAGGATTTTGGTGATGGAAAAGGTGCACTGGTCAAGGGATGGGTGTTTGATGAATGTATGACCGAAACTCAAACATTAAAGCTGTGTAACTGTTTCTCACAATGAATCAAAAAAATAAAAGGGTAGGGGGAAATAATAAAATAAAATTAACATTCTGAATAAAAAAAGTAATGTGGATTTCATGCCCAATTCAATCAGCTTAATCAATGGCTGAATAAATAGCAGTACTCCTACATTATAAATAAAATTTGGGCCACGCTGGCAGTGTTCAGTGCTTCCTCCTTGCCGAGGGATCATTCCATGAGAAGACGGTTTGCTTCTATGTTTTTGTGTTCTTTAGCTCAAAGCAATTTTTATTCTAACATAATTAATAGCTTAAAATTAAGTACTAGGGAATTAATTTAATTTTGATCTTTTTGATTAACATTTCCATTATTGACTTTGATTTTTATATAACATACTGTTTTAAATATATTAATAAATAGTAATATAAAATAAACATTTAATATAACAATGTTAAAATTAACTGCATATATGGTGCATATTTTAGAGGCTAGAACATCTTTATAATATAATATATGCAAATACACAAATCTAATTTAAAACCACTCTAAAGGGACTGGAGTGATAGCACATTGGGTAGGGCGTTTGCCTTTCATGCTGCCGATCCGGGTTCGATTCTCAGCATCCCATATGGTAATTCTTAAGTGCAGAGCCAGGAGTGATCCCTGAGCATTGCTGGGTGTGACCCAAAAAGCAAAAAAAGAAAAAAAAAAGAACTCTAAAGTTATACATCATGTGGTTTTCAAACTTCTTAAAGTTAGTAAAAGTAAAATTCAGAATTAAACTTATGAACTTTCATAAGATCATTCAAAAATTTACAATTTAGTTAACTGCATCATAGAAGTTCCCTATTGCTGGTTCTAGCCTGGCAAGCTACCAGTGGTATATTGGGTATGCCAAAAACAGTAACAATAAGTCTCACAATGAGAGACATTTCTGGTGCCTGCTTGAACAAATCGATGAGCAACGGTATGACAGTTCTTTCAATGAAGATGTTGGGCCGAGAGATAGTACAGGGGCAAGGTGCATGCCTTGCATAAGACCAGTCCCTATTAGATCCCTGGAATCTCATATGGTCCCACAGCCCCACCAGGAGTAATCCCTGAACACAGAGCCAGGAATAAGCCCTGAGGGCCACTGAGTGTGGCCAACCACAAAACAAAATCACAGCAAACAAACAAACAATACAATAAATTTTGAGCCTCCGGTTTTACTCAACATGATATTTTGAGAGTATATGACTTAGTCTTATCTTCAATGGCACTCTCAGATGTCTGATTTTATGCCACGGGATACCATTTTAATATAGTTTTATGGTAAAATTTTAAGTCAGGACACCTCATGCCTCCAGCTTTTGTTTTTGTTCTCAGAACGACTATAGCTAATTCAGGGAATTTTGAGGTCCCATACAAATTTTGTGATTTTTTTTGTTTAGCCTTGTGAGAAATGCCATTAGAATTTCGATAGGGATTTCATTAATTCTCCTGATGTTTATAAGTTGTATAAACTAGCAGTTATCAACACCTTTTGGACTATGAACCCCTTTCAGCCTTGGTTCCTTTCTATGGCACATTTGTCTCAGTGGTTGGTACCCTGGTTTGTGCAGTGGATCTGTTTACATGATTTTTGCATGCGAATGGACTATTCTGGGATCCCACAGAAGTTATGCAACACTTGATTAAGAAACACTGGTGTAGAATTTTGAACAATATTAATTTTGGTATGAATATAAGTTAATTCTTTTGTTTATGTGTCTTCTTTAATGTGCTACATCAGCATCATACTTTTCAGTTTGCATTTTAATCTCCTGCCATGGGAAGATCCTTTTTTTTTTTTTTTTGGTGAAGCTGACCTACCTGTATTTGATGGAGTGAGGTGGCTCTTCTCACTTTCTCAATGAGTTTTTTGGTTTTCTGTGTTTTACCTCTATAATTCAGTCTTTCACCAGAATCATGGCTTGTTTTGAGGTACTTTGGGGAGAAAATTGGTATTGAAATTGATGTTTCTGTGAGGAAAGTACTACTCGAAATCCCCATATTGCTATATTGCTGAAGTCAGTCCTAAACATTCAGTTATTTGACATTCTGGTTTTCATGATCTTGCACTTTTAGATACAGCAGGAGGCTGTACTAGCTTAAACTCTGCTGAAACACAAGGCAAGCACATTTGCAGATAGAGTAGTGATGTAATACAAAGCCTAACTAATTTTTTAATTTTGTTTTGGTAATGCATGCGGATGACTTAAATAGATGAGAAGATGCAGAGACATCTACTTCAAAAAGGTTGAGGATTTCCAGCTGTGAAGTAAGATAAGCGCCAGACAGTTTCATCCACCAGCAATACCATATGTGCACACAGGCGCACACACTCACACACTAGATTGCGTTGTTTTTATAGATTAAATTTGATTTAGATAACTGGTCAATTGAAATCAAATTAACATTTTCTATTTTACTTCTTTTGTCCCTCTTTCCATATTTTAATCCTCACTGAAAAAAAATACAACTCCAGGAAAGCAAAGGCCTTCCATCCTTCACTCCAATAAATGCCAGGTGCCAGACTCATATGTGTTCTCTTTTATGTTTCTACCTAGGACTTCCTTGTGACCCAGGTGTGCTAAGCAATTTCTGTCTTTTTGGGTCACACCCGGCGATGCTCAGGGGTTACTCCTGGCTCGGCACTTAGGAACTACTCTTGGTGGTGCTCGGGGGACCATATGGGATGCTGGGAATCGAACCCGGGTTGGCTGCATGCAAGACAAACGCCCTACCCGCTGTGCTATTACTCCAGCCCAAGTCTTTTAAGTACTAAATATCTGTTTTCAATTTCATGTTACTATTGCTAAAGGGCATCAAGCAATCTTAATAAAAGTTAAGCTGTGTTTAGTGTTATTGACTTTAAAAGGGAAACATTTGTAAAAGTTTGAGTTTAAGTGATTGTTGCAGATATTTCTACTCATTGGCATTAAAACACCAAACAATATTTGTTACTATATACTTCGTGCCAATAATCTTCCATAGGTCTACATTTATGTGTAAATTTAAACATAAATGAAGATTATTAAGCAAATGTATAAGGACAAAATTGCAGTTTTGCTTTGCTCTCCCTGCACCCTTAGAATTATGAAATGCCTTATCTTGATGTATTGTTGTAGTTATGGGAAAGTTAGAAACGTGAGCCGGTAACTAAACACAGGTAATCAGGGATGCAGTCAGATGCTAGTGTTCTAAGTGGCCCGTTCCCGGAACCAGGGCAGAGATGAATAGGTCATAAATCATAAAGCTGACTAGAACAGAACAGGATTCAAACCCACCTATTCCAAAGGCGGGAAGGGAAGCAGGACACTGAAACAACTAGCAAATTAATACATGTCTCCCTGGGACCTAAAACAGAATGTGTCTAAATACAAAATGCTCATCAATGAGGGTCCCCCTCTTAGTCCCACGCTGTGCCCCACCTACTTTAATGTATCTCAGTGTATAGTCACTATGCAACCAATTCGGAAACTCCATTGTTTGCTCTTCCCTTCTTTGTCCTAAAATTGATGTTGCCATAAAAACTCTTATAAAGGGTGCCCTGTGCCCCAATACAGGATTTCAATTTTATGTGATTGCCTAGTTAAATAATTTTAATTCCTTACTTTATCACCTTAAGATCTTTCTGATATGACTGAAAGTGAAGAAACATGAAGTGAATTCATTCCCATGAAGTGATTTCCATTACTAGAGGCGAGTTGTGTGAGGTAGTGGTTTTCAAGCACCGTCACCTAGAAATTCATTAGATATCTTAACTTTCAGCCCCATCCTGTTCTCCAAAATTGAATACCTTATGCGTGGTTATAGCCCTCCAGGTATATCTGATGCATGGTGAAGCTGGAGAACCATTGTTTGAGAATCATGGCTACATATGTCATGGCATTAACTTAACAAAAAGCTATGGATTTGATTTTTACAATTCTGAGTTCCAGCTAAGTGTGTAAGTCATATTTCTGTAAATACAGCTTAATTAGAGTCAGAGAGAAAGCTTTCAATCTACAGAGACATAAATGGATGAAGCTAAAAACAGAACATGCTTGTGTTGATTACAGTGTGTCAACTTTTCAATGTCGATGACAGTAATATCCTATTCAGACCTTTGTGATTGAGATCACTGGAGGATGTGATATGAAATCAAATTCACATAACCGGGAGCTTTTTCTTTAAAGAAAACCAAATCATTTTAACTCTGATGTTTTCCTAGAGGTAATTTGCTCTATGTTAAAGGTATATTTCAAATAGTAAGTAATAAAAATAAGTATATAAACCTGTGGACTGGAACGATAACACAGCAGGTAGGGCATTTGCCTTGCATTTGGCCGACCTGTATTCAATTCCTCTGTCCCTCTTGGAGAGCCTGGCAAGCTACTGAGAATATCCTACACATTGCAGAGCTTAGCAGGCTACCGGTGGTATATTCAATATGCTAAAAACAGTAACAACTAGTCTCACAGTGGAGACATTACTGGTGCCCACTCGAGCAAATAAATAAACAACAGGATGGCAGTGCTACAGTGCTATAAAAAGCTGCATTTTTTTAATTATAGGGAATTAAGTTTCTTTATATTTTTGTTACAGTTTTTATATTTGATATATTCTCATTTGATAATGCTCATGATCCACATTCAGTGGAGATCAGGGTTTACTTCTGCCTTTTGAACTCACACCTCACTCCTGGGGAGGCTCATGGGACTATAGCGGGTGATAGGGATCGAATGCAAATCTACATCTTGCAAGGCAAGCACATCACTCACTGGATTGGCTCTCAGGTCCTGCAAATTCTTATCTTATAAATCAGAAACTTAATGTGTACTGTGCAAGAGCAGGAAATAGATAAGTGATCATAAGTATTGGGTCTGGCTCTTGCTAGAACACTCTTAATTGTGGAATCTGACATAGGTATAAATCTTGCATGGTTCTTCTGTCCCTAATAGAAAAGGAACAGAGGAAATTAAATTAGATAATTTCTCAGAGCTCAGCCTGATGTAAAGTGAAAGATTGTTTGCTTAAGTTTAAATAATAAATCATATAATTAAAAGACACAATAGAAACAAAAATTAGCTGAAGGCCAGCATATGCCCTCAGTGTTAAAGTACACATTCTGCATATATGTTACCAGGAGCTGCATCCCTTGTACTGTGTGGCCTGGGCTCTTCAAGCACTGCTGGGTGGAGGCTGTGGTTCCTGTCCACCTTCAGGTGGGGTTCCAGAGGTCCACCACAACCACCACTACCACCACCAATAAAATCCATGGAACTTGTTTCAAAATTTCCTTGGATCTGTTGCTTTATTATTTAAACTCAATTCCTGAACAATTTGCTGCTGCGGAAACAGGTCTAAGCCTGAGAGGAATTTACCAAAAACCTGTTTTTTTTAGGATCAGTGATTTTCTTCCAGAAGTAATATATATATATACATATATATGTATACATATATAATGTATACACATACATGTATATAATTTATAGTATATATACTGTATCATTGTCACTGTCATCACTGTCATCCCGTTGTTCATCAATTTACTCGAGTGGGCACGTCTCCATTCATCCCAGCCCTGAGATTTTAGCAGCCTCTCCTTACTCATCTTTCCCAACGATTGGAGGCTCTTTTTATGGTCAGGGGAATGAGACCTGTCATTGTTACTATATTTGGCATATCAAACACACCACGGGAGCTTGCCAGGCTCTTCCTCGTGGGCAGGATGCTCTCAGTAGCTTGCCGGGCTCAGGGTGTATGTTTACACACACAAATAGAAATAATGTATTTGACATTATTTAGACTAGTAGATACACAGATATTATAAAATGCCAACGCATAAGAGTAAATGAATTCATGATTTTTCCTCTTAATGCATAATCAAAGAGTCCAAATGTCACCAGGGCATTCAGATCTACCTATTTTTATCAAGAATGCCTTGGTTTGGGGGCCAGAGCAATAATATAGCTAGTAGGGCATTTGCCTTGTATACAGCCAACCTGGGTTCGATCCCTTGCATCCCATTGGCCCCCTGAGCACTATCAGGAGTAATTTCTGAGTGCAGAACCAGGAGTAACCCTTGAACATCACCAAGTTTGACCCCAAAAGCCAAAAAGCCAAAAGAAACATGCCTTTGTTTCTAGGTTAACATGAAGATTCAAAAAAATACTGTATATATAATATTTCAGTAGTTTTGAATTATATATACATATATAATTACATATACATACATAGCTGCTTAGTAAAGATCAGAAGTACATTCTGAGCTTGTTGATATACATCTTGGCCAGATAAATCTAGAAGACATTTTGCCTTTCAAAAATATTTTGGTTTCTCTTTTTGTTTTGCGGCCACATCCAAAGGTGTTCAGTCCTTGTACCTGGCTCTGATCTCAGGGGGTCACTCCTGGTGTTTGGGAACCGAATAGAGTGTGGAGAATAGAACCTCTTTACCCTGGAGCAAATAAGTGCCTATGTCAGTACTATTTCTCCAAACCCACTTTGCCTTTTAAATTGACTTGAAGATTAATGTCTAAACTTTATACCATACATATTGAATAAGCAAGTGATTTAGAGGAAGCAGAAATGTATTATCAGGACTTTTATAGGATGCTCGAGTCAGTTCTGAAATCTTATTACATTTTATTAGGATCCATTATTATTCAGTTACAAGCTTTATGAAGCTTGTTAATCTTTTAATTATAAAAATTAAACTGGAAGAAGTATGTATCAAATATATAAATCACATTATGAAACTCTCAAGGGATATGTTTTCTATCTGTATAGAGATTTTAGTAAACTTGTTCTTATGTTTTACCCTATGGAAGCATTCTCATTCAGTGATTCTTAATTGAGTGTTCTTACTATGTACTATTACTTGACTGAGACAGTAATGTACTATTATTTATCTTACACTTTAGATCTACTTTTACATATTTAACAGATATTTTACTAAGATTTTCTGATCTTAGTATTATTTGTCATCTTTGGAATCAACAGAAGAAATGAAAATTATTGCTTTTAAAATTGCCTGTCTTCTAAAAACATTTAGCAAAAATTTTCTCTCAAAATTTGTATACCAATTTTCTAAAAAAAATATTTTCATCAGTATAGAAAAATATAAAATATTTGGGTAATAAGTAAAATATTGCTCCTGGAATTCTTTGATTTGTAAGCAGTGATACCTGGCAGAATAATAATAAGAAATGTTATTGAGTTCTAATATATTAAAGTATAAAATTATAGAGATTCGTAGGCAGAGAAAACCTGTAAAATTTGTATGTGGAAATGACTTTTCTTTTTTATTCTTGCACATTTTATATTGAACTAAGTATTATAGACAGAAATTATTTAATTAAGTTTATTGAAATTGTTCTATAACAGATACCATGGGATATTTTAAGTGATTCAAGCATTCTACATTTGACTATTCTTTTCTTAGAACCTCCCTAAGACAGTTGTGGTAATTTTGTTTCAAAGAAGTGATTAAAAGATCTTCAAGTTCTATTCCTTTGATTTTCAAAGGGGCTTAAAATAACATCGATGAAACTGCCTGGCAGAAGTGGTTTACACCACAGGATCATATATGAAAAATTAGAATACATTAATAGTGAACCGACCTAGGAACATAATTGGAATCAATATCATGAAGCCCTTTTAAATATAGAATTTGATGTATCATTAATAGCACACTATGATTATTCAACTATTCAAGTATTTATTCTGCAAGCAAGCATTAATTCTAAATTTAGTACTTGCTATGTCTTGCTATGTATTTCAGTCTCTCAAGAATAGCCTATAAGACTTACCTAGTAATTAAAGCTAAAATCTTATGGAAAAGTTAAATTTGATATGAGTCATAGAAATTAGATTTGGTTGAAAGGCCATGATAGACGCATATTATTCAAAGAATATAGAAAATCATATTAAGTTCAGACATCACACATACTCTGAAAATAGAATAAAATAAAAATTGATAAATTGACATTTTCCAATATATATTTATATCTAACTTTCAAACAAAACTGGATATAATATGTAAAATTCAAATTTAAATACAAAATGAGTTCATGATCTATAATTTTAACCTTAAACATGTTCCAAATAATGTTAAATGATACCATATTCCACCTCTAACTCCATCCAGAAATTTTGGAAGAACTCCATGTTCTATTCTTTTTATTTATCTATTTTTTGGATGTCTTTTTTTTTCTTTGGTGGGGGGTCACACCCGTCGATGCTCAGGGGTTACTCCTGTCTCTGCACTCAGGGATTACTCCTGGTGCTGCTCAGGGGACCATATGGGATGCCAGGGATCGAACCCATGTTGACCTCATGCAAGGCAAAAAGCTTACCTGCTGTACTATCGCTCCGGCCCAATGCTCTATTCAATTGTTCAGAATTCTGTTGATTTTATTTCATAAAAATATTTCCATTTCCTCCAAAATTTCTATTTTGTCTTAGCCTCAAGTTTCAGATCTAATTTAACTTTTCATTCATTTTTTCTTTTCATACTTGAAATCCTCTTTCTTTTCTAGATTCCTTTCTTCAATCCAGCTAATTTATTAAGAATTGGAGCTAAATTAAAAAAATAAATAATGGAATTTGATAACTCATATGCAGAGTATAAAGAAACAAAGAACAGGATTAGACAACCTGCAATGGACATAAGTCTTGAGAATGATCAATATTAGTGGAAATCATGGAGGCTAAGAGTGTGGAGTGGGAAAGATCTATGAAACATGATAGAGGGATTTTGAAACACTGGTAGAGGGATTGGTATAGCAGCACTGTAACTGTAAGTGAAGGACTTCAGGACTATTATAAACTGATACCTCAAATAATTTTTTTTAAATGAAGGCTAAAATCTCTTCTGGAAAACATTATGGACGATCCTCAAAAAATTAGAAATTGAGCTCCCATTTGACCCAGCAATACCACTACTGGGAATATACCCTGGAAAAGCAAAAAAGTATAGTAGAAATGACATCTGCACTTATATGTTCATCGCAGCACTGTTTACAATAGCCAGAATCTGGAAAAAACCCGAGTGCCTGAGAACGATGACTGGTTGAAGAAACTCTGGTACATCTATACAATGGAATACTATGCAGCTGTTAGAAAAAAATGAAGTCATGAACTTTGCATATAAGTGGATCGGCATGGAAAGTATCATGCTAAGTGAAATGAGTCAGAAAGAGAGAGACAGACACAGAAAGATTGCACTCATCTGTGAAATATAAAATAACAGAGTAGGAGACTAATATCCAAGAATAGTAGAAATAAGTACCAGTAGGTTGGCTCTGGGCTGGAGCGATAGCATAGCGGTTGGGCGTTTGCCTTTCACTCCATCAACCCCAGTTTGATTCCTCAGCCCCTCTTGGAGAGCCCGGCATGCTACCGAGAGTATTGAGCCCACACGGCAGAGCCTGGCAAGCTGCCCATGTGTATTGGATAAGCCAGAAACAGTAACAATAAGTCTCTCAATGAGAGATGTTACTGGTGCCCGCTCAAACAAATCAACAAATCGATGAGCAACGGGATGATAGTGACAGTGACAGGTTGGCTCCGTGGCTTAGAAGCTGGTCTCACATGCTGGGGAAAAAGGCAGCTCAGATAGAGAAGGGAACACCAAGTAAAATGTGGTTGGAGATCTCACGCGGGAAGGGAGATGCGTGCTGAAAGAAGTCTAGAGACTGAAGACGATGGCCACTCAATGCCCCATTGCAAACCACAACACCCAATTGGAGAGAAAGAACAAAAGGGAATTCCCTGCCACAGAGGCAGGGTGGGGTGAGGGGGAGTTGGGACTGGGGGGTGGCAGGGATACTGGGTTTATTGGTGGTGGAGAATGGGCACTGGTGGAGGGTTGTGTTTGCGAACATTGTATGAGGGAAAAACAAGCTAAAAAATGTGTGAATCTGTATCTGTACCCTCATGGTGACTCACTAATTAAAGAATAAAATATTTTTTTTTAAAAAATGAAGGCTAAAATCTGAGACAGAGATAATACTGGGGTTAAGGAGAATATACTGCACATGACCAATACAACTTTGATCCCTGATATCACATGATCTCAAGTGGCGGCAGAGAGTCTCTTGCCGGCATGCTTGGCTGTCTTTCCTGGGGGCCCTCGGAGGGGATGGGCTCCAGCTTTTCCCCCAACCCCGACCAGAGCTCCTGGTGGCCAAAGACCTCCGGAACCTAGCAACAGCCATGCTCAAGGCCCCTCTCCACACGTTCAGACAAGCCTCACGCATGAAGGTACCGGCAGAGGAATCCAGGTGTGTGTAATCGCATCAACGGCCAACATCCAGAGACTTAAAAGCAAACTCCCAGTTATCTTATAACCTACTTCTCCCTCTGGGAGAAACTAGAAAGCTACTGAGAGTTTCCTGCCACATGGGAGAGCCTCGCAAGCTTCCCATGGTGTATGCATATGCCAAAGGCAGTAATAAGCTGGGTCTCATTCCCCTGACCCTCAAAGAGCCTCCAGTGCGGCATCATTGGGAAGGCCTAGAAAGAGGCTTCTAAAATCTCAGGGATAGGATGAATGGAGAGGTTACTGAGACCACTCGAGAAATTTGACAATCAATGTGATTTCAGCATCACATGATCACTGAACACTGACAGGTTTGGGTCTGGATGTTCCTGTGCACCTTCTTGGTGGCCAAGGTAATTTTGGATATGACAGACCCAAGCAGTACTGTACCTAGACCTTTGTAGGGAATTGCTGTCCTGCTTGACCAAGAATCACTAGGAAGCTCCACTCTTCCTAGCTCTTACCCTGAGAACCACTTGGTACCCTCTTCTTCCAGAAATAAAGAGTAATCTTAGCTGTTGTTTCCTTCCTGGAAGCCTTTCCTGACCTCTTTACAGAAAGGATTAGATGCTTCTAATCTATATTACTTTCAGCATCCTACATTTTACAGCATCTCTGTACATTGTAATTATTTATAATGCATTATAATTATGTAGTCATTTGTCTTCCCCAAATAAAAAATGAGATTCACTGGGAAGCACTACAACTATCATTTTTATTTTCTGGAACTTACGCTTTGTCCTATACAAAGTCAATAATAATTGCCTTTAGTGAACAAGTGACATGTATGTGGAAAATTGCCCTGTTGAGTAACAGACACACTTAATATGCTCCACCTATTGACTCTTCAAAAAAGCTGTTGCAGTACTTGGGAAAAGATTACAAAAGTGAGAATTCAGTTAACTCTGTGGTTCTTCATTGAAACATATCATAGAAAGAATAATGTATTTGCTTCTATTTAACATGAAATAGTTTTCAGATTTGCTTATCACCTTGCTTTGTAATATGTGAAAATTAAATGTTGAGTAAACAATTAAAGGTTGAGTATAACATTTCTTATTAAATGTTAGTTATGATTATTTCACCCAAGAAAAAGGAGAAAGTGGTTTCATATTTGATGGTTTCTGCTGATTAGTTTTGGTATAGAATGTAAAATACATTAGAGAGCTTTTCAACTGAACAGAATCATCTGGCACAGCATATTTTAATTACTAACATTTACTAGATTACATTATTCCAAAGTCCTCTCCATCACATACTGATTCCTTAAGAGGGCCTTAGAGGAAAATGAAATAAAAGATGGATCCATACTATGATGTAATCCCCATGAAACATATTCCTTGTCTCAAAGGTCAGGGCATTTGTTAACTCACAGAGTGTGAATGGGGCATTTGTGAGGAGAACGGAATAAAATGGCCAAAATTTGATGGAATGGTTTAAAGTATCTCAAACATAGACCCACAGGAATAATTAGATCTTCAGTAATTGATTATGCTAATTTCAGTTTCTGAGCATGAGGATTTATTTTTCTGAAACCAGATATGTGGTCAATAGCCACACTATATTGAATACACCTGATCTTATCTGAAACAGATATACATAATTAAAAATAAAAGTTAATATTATTGTATTAACTTTCTATTACACCCAAATAAGTAATCTAATTTTTCTTTCTTGAGCTGCTCATGTTTATAGCGTTAAATTTGAATAGTATATGAAGAGAATAGTATATGAAGAATAGTATATGGAGCTTTCTCCTGTTTTTCTGAAAGAGATGTTTTCTGAGATGTTATCCTCTGAAATATTAAGTAGCAACCTCTATTAAGTGACTCTCAAATGTGAACTACTTCACTACAAGTTTGAGAAATTCTTCATCTATGGACATTTTTGCACTGACCCACTAATTTGAAAACCAGAAATGAAAATAGCTTATATAAGTCTATTTTTCTAAACTATAAATATAATTTGAGTGTTATAAACAGTACAACTTTTTTTGGCTTTTTGGACCACACCAGCGTGGCTCAGGGGTTACTCCTAGCTCTGCACTCAGGAAATATTCCTGGTGGTGTGTGAGGGACCATTTGGGATGCCAGGGATTGAAACTGGTCAACCACATGCAAGACAAATGACCTACCCACTATACTATTTCTCCTGCCCAATAGTACAATATTTTTGATCATATGAGAATTAAAGGAAGAGAGACAATAATTTCAAAAGAGTTAATGAAACTAGCTTATTCTCAAATAACAAAAAAGTAAACATTAACAAAGAAGAAACTGGATTATTATAACATTTTATTATGCTCTCTCAGAATAACTTAAAAATTAGCCTGGAAGCAAACACTTTTTAATCGAGTTGACTTCTTAGCAAGGGAGTGTCAAGGAAACTTGAAAAAATTGTTTTTTCTTGCTATATAGAAGAACAGATTATCAACTTCTACAGAAAATGATAAATATTTCTCTAATGAACTGCTTTTGCTGCCCATAAAAACTCCAACTCAAGTCTCATCATTAAGACCTACCCCAGTGACTTTCTCGATTTGGTTGAAATTGGGAAGTATTAATTTTAATAAAAATTTTATTTAAAGTGAAAAATATTTGGCTCCTATTCTACAGAAGGTGGAAAATAATTCTGAGGAATATTGGAAAACTAAAATGTGTAGTTTTTGGATGAATCTAACCCGATATCATTATAATAATAGTATGTATAAATCTATATATTCCAAAATAACAAATATCAGCAAATGTAATATGATACTAAATTAAATAAATAGCTAAAGATAAGCTATATAAAAATGATAATACACTACATCAACCATAATGCATAGACAGAGTTTAGTACTTTTAAGTAAAGCTATCTTTCATTTTCTAGTTTTCTTTAGAGAGACTTCGATGGGACTTTCAGAATATCTGTCTCTCCTATCAATCTGTTGAAATAAATGGTGCTGTCAGAGACTAATTCAGAAACTACTAATGCATCTGTGCTTGATTGATTGAATTGACTAAGAAATATCTCTGCTCCCAATCTCTAGAAGATAAATTTGTTCAGAGAATTTTTAAGATAATGCTCTTTCACTAAAGCAAAAAATATTAATTTTAATGCAGAAGTGATTAATATTTAGAGCTCAAGCATGTTAAAGGCTATGTTTTTCTTCTACAGAGATGCTTGCCTCCATTTCAAAAATCAAATTGTCAATAAATATGTTCCTTCATATTTTAAAATTATAAACAAAATTTTGTTTCCAGAAAGGTTTTCATTTGTATTTACAGAATAATTTGTAGTAAGTGTATTAAAAGTTTATATTGTGCCAGAACCAACTTAATTTCTTTTATCTAGTTATTTTTTATTTTATAGCAGCCACACCAGTAATATACTGGCCTGGTGGTCTGTGCTTGGACCATGCACTGTGGAACTCAGAGGTACAAGAGCTTGAGAACTATGCAGAACAGGATATCAAAGTTAGGGCCTGGCATGTCCTGGCATGTCCTTTGCTACTTAAGTTATTTTTGTTGTCTCATGTTTAGCATCTCAAATTAAATATTTTAATATTTATAGTGACTTTCTGAGCTTTCTTCATTGAACAGATAAGAAAGGAAGCTTTGAGTTCTATCTCACTGTAGAACAATGTAACTCATTACATGTTCTTAAAAAATTCTTAACTGAGCTTTGTCTATTGCCAATATAACAAAATAGGCATCTGAATGAGTCCTGAACCAAAGCTAGTTACTAATTAAGTATGAATCAGAAACAGTAATCAATACAACAGATACTGAAATCCCACTACTGTCATACCCCTCACAATATTATAGCCCCCACCACCACCACCACCAATGTATTATTTTCCATTTATCACTGCAGAAGAAAAGGCTAAGTTACAAGTCCTTGAGCAAGTATTGGAGAGGAATGTAGAGGGGAACACTGCTGGAGAAAAGAGCTTAAAACAGAAAACTAGATGAAGCTGACTTGTGTTAAGTAGATCCCTGAGCTGACCCTCCCTATTTTTACCCCTCATTTTACCCCTCATTTTAAAAGCAAAATATTGCCCAGGAATGCATATGCAAAAAAAAATCGTACAAAAGTGACGTGATGCCTGTCAGCGCATGAATCCACCTTTGGCATGGGCAAAGTGGGCACCAGCGCTGCGTGCAGTGACAAGCCAGTGAGGCAGGATCTCATAACTTGCTTTGCTCAAAAGTGAGGTCCCAGCAAGATGAGAGAAAGACACTTCTAAGGACTTGGTCTGTGGTTGGCTTTGTACTCAAGCATAAAGCCAGAAAATAAAAAACACACTTTATTTGGATCAGCATTTTCTGTTGTCTATTTTCTTCCCAATTTATACCTGCAAGGAGTAAGAGACAGAACCCCAATTGATAGGTAATGCTAGAAACTGCTTTAGCTCCAGAAAATACATGAAACAGACCAACAAAAATCATTGTTCTAAGGAAAATGCAATCTAGATATGGTCTATCCTGTCACCTGCTCTTCCGTCCTTTCGGTTCAAATTATACTAATAATATGATGGTACTAGTAGATTTGAGGTTTGACTTTGGCAGTAAACTCTACACAGGCTATGGTGACAAGAGAAAGGTACAGTGCATCTAAAGTTACATTTTCTTGAGAGAGGATAATTTGCAACATTATATGTGTTTATTCACTGCCTTAGAAATCAGCTTGAGATTATGTGAAGACTACTGATATGCTAGAAGAAATCAAGTAACTATATTTTTGAATTTTCTAACCTGGGGATCCATCTTACCTTTATTTCCTTGCTTACAATGGATAAAGGATATTATTTGAACTCAGTGTTAAATAAAAAAAATTGAGATATTTTAGTTTCCATTAATAGGTGTCCCTTATGAATTTAAGAGGAAAATATCTACTATGTATAGAAAATATACAATGTATATTATCTAGTTTTCCAGATCTTTAAGTAAATGCCCCAAACTACAGTACTTAGGTATTCTTCCATTTTAATTTACTGAAACTGCTTATAAAATCGTCAATGACTCCATATAATACTTTTCAATGAATATTTTCAGTCTTTATCTTACTGTAAATTTCTACTACTCTGACACTTTGACAGCTGTCTCCTCCTTGAAATTACTTTTTCCCTGTTTTCTTGACACAGTAACTCTAGCTTCTAAAATCATTCGGCTTCCTTTTCCTTTTTAAATCTGAGTCTTGTATTTTCTACCTGTACTTAAAACCTAATATCTTTCTTAATATTCTTCCTTAGACCTTGATCCTTCTCCCTCACTATAGTCCCGAGTGTTAGTAACTCTCATTATTTAAACATTCGGCTATGAACTTTCAAATCTATAGATAGTTATGTTCTCTCAGATGCCTGATAAGCAATCCTACATTCATTTACCATAGATATTTTTAATTTAACATGTCTCATCAGACTTCCACTTCAATTAGATTATCAACTCTAGGGAGATGAAAATTAGAGTGCACTTGCCAGTGTGTCTACACTACCATATTGTTTAGCATATGAAACCGATCAACAACAATTTGTCAAATAAATATCAAAAGTTTTCATAATAGATGCTGTTTCATTTTATAAATCCAGTTACTTTTAGAAATTATATTGTCAGGTAATATTACTGTCCATATACCCATGAAAGATAGAAACCTTGGAGTTAGCCTATATTTTCCTCAACTCCTGTTCAGAAATTATAGCAATTTTAGTTCCAAAGTACTTCTAAAATCTTTCTTTCCTTTCCCTTCATGTTAATGATCTAAAAAAGATCTTTTAATAGTTTTCGAGGCACCAGCAAAAGTCAAGTCACCTCAAAGAAGTGATTATCTGAAATTCCTGGTATCCTCCTTATCTTCTATCCATGTGGCTAGAATGAGCAAATTGACAATTAAATTTAAGCTTTATCTCAATTCTTTAAACATTTTTTACTGTTCTCAATATCGTTTAAGAAAAAAATACACTCAACATTTAGTAAGTAAACAAATTAATTTACTTAATTTTTGTTCTTTTGCTTTTGGGTTGACAGAGAGTCTCTTGCCCGCAAGCCTGGCTGTCTTCCCTGGGGCCCCTCAGAGGGGATGGGCTCCAGCTTCCCTCCCCACCCCGAGCAGAGCTCCCAGCAGCTGAAGACCGCCAGAACCTAGCCACAGCCATGCTCGAGGCCCTTCTCCACATGTTCGAACAGGCCTCACCCATGAAGGTACCGGCAGAGGAACCCAGGTGTGTGTAATCCCATCAATGGCCAATGTCCAGAGACTTAAAAGCAAGCTCCCAGAAGTGCACAGCCGCAAAACGGCCTCTCGATATCTTGTAGCCTACTTCTCCCTCTGGGAGAAACTGGCAAGCTTCTAAGAGTTTCCTGCCCACATGGGACAGCCTTGCAAGCTTCCCATGGTGTATTCATATGCTAAATCCAGTTACAAGCTGGATCTCATTCCCCTGACCCTGAAAGAGCCTCCAGTGCGATATCGTTGGGAGGGCTGAGTCTAGAGAGACTTCTAAGATCCTAGGGAAAGGACGAATGAAGAGGTTACTGAGCCCGCTCGAGAAATTGACGATTAATGGGATTTTGTGATTGTGATTGTGATCGTGTTTTGGAGTCACATCCAGCAATGTTGAGGGAGTTACTCATGACTCTACACTCAGGAACCACTCTTGGCAGTGCTTGGTAAACTATATGAGATGTCGAAGATCAAATCCAGGTGGGCTGCATGAAAGGCAAATGCTCTAACCACTGTACTATCTCTCTGGCCTATCAACAATCAAGTTTTGTACTCATTATCAGTAGTTTCCTTATTCAATTCTATATGATTGCACAGCAGTTAGGGCGTTTCCTTTGCACGTGGCCGACCCATGTTCCATTTGTCCACCCCTCGAGAGCACAGCAAGCTGCCAAGAGTATCCCGCTCACATGGCAGACCCTAGGAAGCTACCCACGGTGTATTCTATATGCCAAAAACAGTAACAATGGAGGTGTTACTGGTGCCTGCTTGAGCAAATTGATGAGCAATGGATGACAGTGATACTCATACTTTTTATGCTAAGCAAAAGTTAAATATTTGCAGTTTCAAATACTTCTCACTGATTCCTTCTTTGTGATTGAGCAAATGTCTGTCTGGAACACATGCCCAATATTTATCCATGTATCTAAACTCTACCTATTCTTTGAGATTACTCTTGAAACTTGTATACAAATATATATATCCTGTGGTAGTTTTCCATGAACCAATAGTCTGGAGAAGTATAACTTTTCTCTTTGTTCACAAATACAAAGTATTTTAAAAGTTATTGAAAATAGGTTCCTCAAGAGCTATTTCTGTCTTTATAAAACCTTTCCATACTTTCTTAATTGATTTCTAATTACTTTTTCCTTTTTATCAAAATTGTTTGATTTAATAATCTCTGCCTTTGACTCGCCATGTTTCTAAATATTTTAAGCTAAATGTATAATTCTCAGCAAACTGTTGGGAGTCATGGAAGGAGTCATTCAATCATACTAAAGTGATATATTGATTATCTGAATTAAAGTTGCTTGAGGAATCTACTGGGAAAACGATATTCTGATAAACATCACTCTATCTCTTCCTGTGAAAGGTATTGTACTATATTTTGAGATTAAGACTAGTAAAGATATCTGTATTGTCAGCAACAGGGATTTCAGAACATTGAAGACTGAAAACAAATGCCACTTAGTTTCTTTCTAATTAGAATTAAGCATAAATTATCTTTGTCTAATGATGTTTTTAAAAGCAAATTGATTGTTTCTTTGTCTAAAATGTACAAAAAGTAACTGGTTGGTCATATTTTTAGGACTTATGTTCAAGGCTGGGCTGGAGAGATAGCACAGTGGGTAGGGCATTTGCCTTGCACGCGGCCAACCTGGGTTTGATTCCTCCACCCCTCTCCAAGAGTCTGGCAAGGTACCGAGAGTATCCTGCTTGCACGGCAGAGCCTGGCAAGTTACCTGTGGCGTATTCGATATGCCAAAAGCAGTGACAACAAGTCTCACAATGGAGATGTTACTGGTGCCCGCTTGAGCAAAAAATGGGACAACAGTGCTGCAGTACTAGCTAAAGCCTACTAATATTCAAAGCTACCCTGCACATATGAACTCAAATTCTAATTTTCTCCTAAAAATGTGTCTTATGTCTATTTAATTATTAGAGCAGCCAGATGAACCAAGGGATATAAGGGTAATTTTTCCCTTCTCTATCACTAGCAAAATATGTGGTCTGTTGTATAAATTCAGTATATACTGTTTTCACTAAGCTTGCCATTGAGTCTCCTATAATTTAGCTTAAAGAAATTGAGATTGCAAAATCATCTACAATTTATATAAATTCTTCATATATAAATATTTCTGTTAAGATATACTTACATTAATTAAAATATTTAAGCATTAGTTATAAGAGAGGGAGTGTGAAAAACAACAGACAAGTGAGGGTATTTATTCCTTCTCTTCTATGGAGTCTCTTAAAATCTAAGATAATTATTGTTAATAAACTAACACCATAATATATACATATATATATATATTAGAATAGCCATGGTAACTTTAAAATTATATTGCAAGGTATTTGTTTGACAATTCGACAAGAGGGGATTGAATTGAATAGAGAAACTATATATATATATATATATATATAACATATATATATGTTCCTTAAGTGATATGAGCCAAAGATATCTTGGTGATTGATAGGTATGATGGTTAAGTGATTCAGCCATTGTGTCAGTACCTTAGTTAGCTATTAATACATAAAGAGAGTTTTACCTTGAAATATATGTTCTTAAAAAGAAATGTATATCTATTCATTACTTTCAAGCACAAATGAATGCTAGGTTTCTAGCAGCCATTTTTCTACTCTTTGTTAGGAAAAAAGAATGGCCATTCTCTCATTGTTAGGACAACCAAAGTTCAGAAATAATCCACTGAGTGAGAGACAGTAGAGAGATGATGCCAATCAGTTCTCAGAAAGTGGAAGACTCACAACTCGTGAGAAAACAATCACTGAAAAACATGTCTATGTTACATTAACCAAGTTAGTGATAAAAGAGAAGCTCCATATTTTCCCTTTTTTGGAAGTAAGCATTACATGTCTTTGAATTTTATAATACTTCCTCATAAATTACAGTGCACATTAATGATACAGAAATCTTGTAAAAAAATGAATTCCCACTCAGCAGTTCCTGATGCAGACCTATCTATGTTAGAAATGTAGATCTTCTACAAACAACTAGGTCTTGTGTGTATCCACTTGAAATGAGAGTGAGATAATAATAACTTTTTCTGTTTTTATATTTTCATAGAAAACACTTTTTGGAAACACTTTTACGCACATGTATCAAGATTTTCACTAAATCTATTTTACTGTGCACGATATATGCTTATTTGACACTTACATGTCAAATAAATGTATATATATATCTATTTGACTGGCATGCAATATATATAGTAAATTATTATTCTATTTTATGCGTAGAGAACGACAACTCAAAACTGGAGTGATTTGCTAAAAGTCATTCCACACCTCTCTATCTAGAATTCTTCCCCACTATACCATTCTGCCCATATTGGTCTTTATACTAGAACAGAAATGAAAATACCTGCCTCTATTTGTGCTATATCACAAAGCCAAGACACAGGTCAAAAGATAGGTTTAGAAAATCTGTAAGCAATTTGTCCCCACAATTGTAGTTTTGTTTTGCTTTGTTTTGTTTGTGGCATAATCTATGGCAAATTTGAGCTATTTTTTTGGTCTCAAAATAGAGATCACTGTATCACTGTCATCCCGTTGTTTGTTGATTTACTTGAGCAGGCACCAGTAACGTCTCTATTCCTCACAGCCCTGAAATTTGAGCAGCCTCTCCTCACTCGTCTTTCCCAATGATTGGAGACTCTTTGGGAGTCAGGGGAATGAGGCCAGTCCTTACTGTTTTTGGCATATCAAATACGCCACGGGTACTTTGCCAGGCTCTGCCCATGCAGGCGAGATACTCTTGATAGCTTGCTGGGCTTTCTTTGAGAGGTATGTGTGTGTGTATGTGTGTGTGTGTGTGTGTGTGTGTGTGTATACACACATATACATATATATACATATATATATATTACTCTCTATGATTTGTTGCGTACTGATTGAATGCCATCAAATATGGGTGTGGTAATTATGGAAAATGGGTAGGAAGTATCTTATAATGGTCCAGAAAGCGGCCTGGGTAGTAAGTGGGCTGGGTTCCTTGGGGTGGGGAGGGTTCTCACCCGCCCCCCTCTGGGGCACCCAGAGTGAAAACAGCCTGGAGCGGATTATTAGAGAATACAACACAAATCAGAAATAAGTCAGGGAAATTAAACATAAAATTAGAAAAATACTCAAATAATATAAATGCCACATGATTTTCTAGAGGAAAATATGTAACAGGCTGAAGAATCTTTGTGTCTTTATAAGTAGAGAATGGGGTGGTAGTTGGTATATAAGAAAGTAAGTTATTAAGACAGGAAGCAAGGTAAACCGATGCTTTGATATGGACCTGAAATAGAAGAGCAATGTTCAAAAGACACTGAGTTGTCACCTCTAGGGCTGATGATGCTCTTTAAATGTCTCCATGCAAACAGTGGGAAGTAATAGCAGTGAATTAGATAAATGGAAACAAAGTAAAGATAGATGAAGACCAGTATCAAATTGGGGTAATAACAGATCCTAGCATTGTGCCCTACAGGTATTTATTTAGAAAAGACAACTAGTGAGCACAGCCTTGAGTCAATCTTTGAAGGGAAGGTGAAATCAGGATGAGTAATTCATGGGCTTGTATATTTCTGCAGGCAGAAAGGATGAGAAATAGAACTAGAATTCTGAAAGAAAATAAGGAAAGGACAAATTTGGTACCTATTTGATTGCAGGGTTCTGAAACAGAAGAAGCTGTAATGACTCAGAAGCATAAGTCAGTGCAACTGAGTCTTGAGTCATGAGTTATTTCTTCAGATAAGAAACAAAAGAAAAAGACAATGGAAAAGATCTTGATTTCAAATTTAAACAGAGATAGGTATAGATAGAACAGTCGTGTAAAGATATTGATTAGACTATAGGAAAAAGAACTCTAAAATTTTGTTAATAAATTTTAATATTTTGATAAAAAGAATATACTTATTTTTAGATTATTGTAATATATATCATAATAGCCATTTATTGCTTACTATTTTCCCTTTCAAAGAAAACCTGTGGTTGGCTCTTTAAAATTACTTGATAAGATATGTGGATTTTTTTTTGCTACCATTTTCATTGGGAAATAAAAGCAAAGCAATTTAGTGATTAATAACAGACTATATCAGAAATAACTAATTATTAAAACATGGCACCATTATTTTAAAAATGTACCCACCATTTTTAATAGTGGGGTATTAATTGGTTTACTTTATCAAGTAAATATTTATTCTTCTACAAATAAGTGGTGGTTACCCAATTAAATATTTGATGGGAGTTGGTGTAATACGAAGCAAGAACACTTTCCCTTGGATTTGTGACCACCTTTGCTGAAAGTTTTTTTCAGATTAGATCATTCAGTGAGATTGTCCTCATATACACTCGAGTTTTAATTCCTTCTATCCTCCACCATTTGCTCAAAAACAAAGAAAATTTTATCTTCCTCATAATTAAACCATTTCCCTCAACCTACCGTGTGTATCCCAACATTAATCATAGCTGAGCTACAGTTCTCTTTTACTTAGTATCTCCTGTATTTCTTGTTCATATTTTCCCTATATATGCCACCCTACCACATAAATAAAACCCCTCAAAATTTACTTTTGTGCTCTATCACCACTTATTACTGATAATTTCCCTGATTAATTAAAAGTTTTGCCCTAACATAGTGTCTGATTCTCAGTCATCATTTCCTTGCCCTGTATGAAACATTGACAACACCAGTCTTTCCACCATTTCTGAAAAAAGTTTCTACTTCAGGATATTGATACACTGCATTTTCAGTAATGCCCATATACTCTCCACAGAAGTGTGTTTTTTCACATTTTCAAGAAACGATCCTTCATTTTCTTCTCTCATTTTATTTTTGAAGAACTCTTTTTATTTAAAAATTTAAAGAAGTTTTTGTTATAGTTACATGATCATAACACATGACTGACCCCACCACCACCAAGGTACACACTTCTCTGCCACTGGCCCTCCTTTACTTTGAGTCTACTTCTTTATTCCTCATTTTCTCTCCTGACTTCTACTAAGACAACTAAACTCATGGATACAAAAATTATTCATAGTGAATGTTCACAATTCCAGTATTTTTAGATGTCTATGGAGAATGTGGGCAGAGAGTCTCTTGCCCACACGCCTGGCTGTCTTCCCCAGGGCCCCTCGGAGGGGATGGACTCCAGCTTCCCTCCCCACCTCGAGCAGAGCTCCCAGGAGCCGAAGACCACCGGAACCTAGCTACAGCCATGCTGGAGGCCCCTCTACACACGTTCAGACAGGCCTCATGCATGAAGAACATGGCAGAAGAACCCAGGTGTGTGTAATCCCATCAACGGCCAACATCCAGAGACTTAAAAGCAAGCTCCCAGGAGCTACAAGATATCTTGTAGCCTACTTCGAGAGTTTCCTGCCCACATGGGACAGCCTTGCAAGCTTCCCATGGTGTATTCATATGCTAAATCCAGTAACAAGCTGGATCTCATTCCCCTGACCCTGAAAGAGCTATCAGTGCAACATCATTGGGAGGGCCGAGTCGAGATAGACTTCTAAGATCTCAGGGAAAGGACGAAATGAGAGGTTACTGAGCCCGCCCGAGAAATAGGTGATTAACGGGATTTTGTGATTCATGATGGAGAATATTCAACCGACAAGCACCCCAGTAACATTCTCTTGCAATGTCTACATCTGACCACCTTCTGTAAATTCCCGGACTTGAGACATTGGATTGATTTACATACAAGTAATATTCTCAGGCTCTATTACTGCCTGATGAAACTGACAACAAGTTCAGTAATAGCACAGTACGTACAGAGAGGATATTTGCATTTCTAAAGCATATATTTATTAATAGAAATGTAATTTATATTATACTGAAAAAATTATGTAAGATATTAGCATTTAATTTAATAAATTGGTAGATTTGCGCTTTTAAAAAATTTAACTCCTAATAGTCCCATACCAATCATTAGCCATGAGTGTAAATAATTCTGAAAGTAATAAATGACATCCTATTATTTTGTCTCTCTATCTATGTCTTCCACCTTGATTTTATAACATTTAGGCTGCTACAAAAAGCTTTTGGTACAACTCCCTGATGCAAAATTATATTTACAAAATTTCTTTATTCATACCTTTATAATTTATTTAAGAGACAATATAGCACAGTGGATAGGGCATTTGCCTTGCACATGGCCGACCTGGATTCAATTCCTCTGCCCCTCTCAGAGAGCCTGGCAAGCCACTGAGAGTATCTCGCCCTCACGTCAGAGCCTAGCAAGCTACCCATGGCGTATTCAATATGCTAAAAACAGTAACAACAAGTCTCACAATGGAGACATTACTGGTGCCCGATCGAGCAAATCGATGAGCAATGGGATGACAGTGATACAATGATACAGTGATACCTTTATAAGAGTATAAAACTACGTTTTTCTTTTTATTCGCATACTAAGAATTTCAAATCTTCACTGTGATCTCCTAAGAACATTTCCTATATTCTATCTACAATTACCTTCAATTCTTGCTTACCATTTGTCTTTCCTGGGCCCTAAACATCTATCTGGTCCAGGGGCTGCTCCTCACTGTCTGTTTTAACCCATCAACATACCTTTTTATAGGCTAGCTCTTAAATAAAGTTGCCATTTACTGATTGCCATTTACTGACACTGAATTTAAAGGAAAACTTCACCTCTATTACTTTATTTCTTTTGTTTGTTTGTTCTACGGGTCAGACCCAACAGTGTTCAGGGTTTACTCCTGGCTCCATATTCAGGGATTACACTTGGCGGTAAACTAGCAATACCATATGTATTGCTGCTGATCAAACCCAAGTTGGCTGTTTCGAGGCAAGAGCTTAACCCCTGCAGTGTGTCTGACCCATCTATTTTATTTCTAAAAACTGGTGAGTATGGTGGTGCTCTTCACTCGATAGAAGAGAAAATAAAAGCAGAAGCAAAGAAACTTTAGTTCACAGTCTCATAAAAGAAGAGAATCAAATGAATATTTTTCTCCCATCACGACAAAATTATCTTCACCATGTTTTACATTCTCCTCCCTTCTCAGCTGCTCTTGCCTATTTCTGAAACCTCAGCTTAAACCCATTATCTTTTTAAAGTTTTCACTGACTGAAGCATGACAGAAACAGCCCCTCTATTTGTCTCATAAAGCACTCTTCACTAATATAATTAATTCTCTTGTACTTATCTTGATTATACTCTTTTGAGATGAAACTATATCTTATATTATTTTATGTCTTGTATCCCTAGGCATAATTCTGGTCATTGTGGCATTGCTTTTAGCATAATATATGTTTTCAATAAATTGTTAGTTGATTATATTTGATAAAAATATGTCATGCTGATTTCTTTTTCCTTTTGGGAAGATAAAAATAAATATAACAAAATACAGGCATAAATATTTAATGTAAACTAATAGCAGAAAATTTATTCTGAATTTATTAATTTATTATATGCCAAAACAAAATTAAACATGTAATGCAATATTAAGCTTATATGGTGGAAAGACATGATGTGCTTTTTATTTATCAGTTTTCAGTGAGCTACTATTGACACAATAAGAGCACTAACAATAATCACTTTTATGTGTATATTTTTCCTGTTCTGAAAAAACATCTAAAGATGAAGCTTAGTTATTATTTCTAATTCAAAGACCCAATGCTTCATTTTATATATATAATGAAACTATTTTATTACACAATAGAAAATTTCTCATTTTTCTATCCATTTTACAGAGAATACATAAGAAATAATATAAAGTTCTTTAAATTATTTGCTCAGACTGGAGCCATAGCACAGTAGGTAGGGTATTTGCCTTGCACGCAGCTGACCCGGGTTCGATTCCTCCATCCTTCTCAGAGAGCCGGCAAGTAACTGAGAGTATCCCGCCCTCAGGGTAGAGCCTGGCAAGCTACCCATGGAGTATTCAGTATGCCAAAAAGAGTAACAACAGCTCTCACAATGGAGATGTTAATGGTGCCCACTGGAGCAAATCAATGAACAATGGGATGACAATGCTAAATTATTTGCTATGTATTAGAAACAGCATTTGCCAATTCTTTTAGATGTGTTGGCAGTATTTTCAAGAGAATTGAATTTAGTAACATTAATTAATATTCAAAATATATATGGAAAGATAAAAAATAGGTTAATTACAGTTAACATTTTTAAACTAAGTATATGCAAACATTTTAAAGAATAATATAAATGTTTTCAAGAGTTATATAAATGCCTGCCAATATCACATTCACTTCACATAGAGATACAGCTATAATTTTATTTAGCTTATCTAAATATAAGCATATAAAACTATTTCTACAAGAAAAAATATTGGGAATAGGTTAGCTCTGGTATATTTATATTGGTATAAATAAATATATTTATATTGGTATAAATAAAAAATTCTCTGCATTATTCTTCTTTTTTCTTCACTTTCCACTATACTATGATTCTTCTCTTCTAAATTTTATCTACCTAATCTCTTAAATTCCTCAAAAAAACTTTTTGTTTAAAATTTGTTTTCAAATAATCAATGTTCATCTTAATGACCAAGATGCAATGGACTAATTCTCCAAAGTGTATCATCATCATCGTTCCCATCATCATCTCATTGATCATCGAATTTCTCGAGCAGTCTCAGTAACGTCTCCATTTGTCCTAGCCCTGAGATTTTAGAAGCTTCTCTTACCTTGTGTATATGTATATGTACATTTAAATTTAAAGTGTGTATGTATATTTAATTGGTGGGAAAGAAAATGGCTGAATAAAGTAGATCGAACAATATGAAACTACTCTTTTCGAGGTAAAAATAATCTACTATAGGTGATTTTACAAAGCTGAATCAGTTGTAAAGACAAATTTCAAACAGTTGTCATAATCTGAATAGAGTCTCTGAATTTCAAAGTGTGACACCCTACAACTTTCTCAGCATTGTTCAAATGCCATGTAAGTGAATAGAGACCAGCATGAGGAAACAATCACAGCTCCCTACTTTCAGAATGCAAGAGAAACTAATTCAGTTTTAGCACACATTTAGATATTTCAATTTTAGCACACACTTAATATATTCCAAATATACTGGATGATGTACAGTATATTTCCAATATTTCTAACATTGCAAAGTCTTACCCTTACCTGAGTGCAAAACCAGCTTTGTTCTTTGAAAGACTACAAAGTGCTCTTACCTGTTTTTGATGTCTTCTCATCTTTTTTAACTTCAGGTTCTTGAGTCAAATATATGCACAGAGAGACAAAAAAATCAGGAAAAATAAATTTTTTGTTTAGTTAGTAGTAAATTTTTTAATATATTCTTAATTATATTTGCAATTTGACATAAGTAGTTTACTATTATACAAAGTATTTAGTCATCTTAGCAAATAACAAACAAGCAAAAGAACTTCACTTTGAAATACATTTACTAAAAGTTTAACAATTTAGGTAATTTGGCAAATTTAAGAACTCATATTTTATAATTTTCAGTGATCCTCATTTTTAATATAAATGAATTAATACTATCTACTCAAGAACAAGAGGTAAGATTCCAGCCCCCCAAATTTATCCAATTTACGCAAATTTTGATTTTTGACTAAGCAGATTCAGTTCATGGAGCTCCACCTGGTGGTTAATTTAATAATTTCAAACTTTTTTTTTATTTGTATCTGCTTTTGGCTCTATAAAGAAATTTTAATTGTCTTAAATCTAGTAGAATGATTAAAAACTACATTACATAATTGTGTCTCTTATATTAAGAAATATTTTTGTTCAGAAATTTTTCATTCAATTTTAAATTTAATGTTCTTCAAATTTAATGTTATTATAGAAAAAATAGAAACCTTATAAGCTAACACGGTTATATTTATATTTATCCTAATCAATATCATAGCTGATTATACTTTCATGTTTTCTAGTCATTCATTTCATTTAAATATCTTTGTTTCGGTCAAAGGATTCTCTTCTTTTTCTATAATTTGTTTTGATTAGTAGAAGGGTTCTGATACTTAAAAAATTTTCTTCCTTAACAGAAAAATTGATCAGATGGTTAGGATTCTTTTCATCTTCTTTAAAAAAATTTTTTTGGCAACATATGGCTGTGCTCACCATTTCACTATTTATATGGACTCAGGAATAAATTTCGATGATGCTCAGAGAACTACTTCTATTTTTCCCACCTCTGGTTGAAATTCTTAGTAAATACTGCATACTAAAAGTACATAGTATCATCTATATTTGTGTTTTACATTAACAATAGATCCTAATTTTCTGAAGTTATAATATAATTTAACTCATCTATTTAAATGAAGAATTGTGTACTGTATATGTACAACACTAACAACATACTTATAATACTAGAATGCACATTCTGTAAAAACTGGCATCGTAGAAATTTGCCTCTCCCTGATGTTCCTTTATTTCCACTTATCTTATTCACTTACCCATATCTGAAGCATTATTTTTTGTAGGAGTCTTAAGGTTATCTATGATTTTGTTATGTAATTTAATTTTATTATTATTTATATTTTATTTTAAGATTTTAAACTATATAAGCACAAAGATGTGTTTATTATTTTAAGTCTGGTAAAATACCTAGTATCTGTCATAATAATCAATAAATACTGCCAAGTAAAGTAAATTATTATTATTATTATTATTAGCATGACAAAATGATCTTTCATGTGTAATTATAGTCCTAGTAGAAATGGATTAATTTATGCTTCTATATCTACTATATCTAGATATAAAACTTCAGTGGTCTAGGACAAGGGTACATATACATTGGTTCACAAGTACTAGTATCTTTTTAAAAAATATATATTTTTTTAAATTTAATATTTTTTATTTAGATGTTTTCTTAATTGAATCACTATGAGAGACACCCATTCCTGCTCCCCCACCCCACAATGTACATTTCCTACCACTAATGTCCCCAGTTTCCCTCCTGCAACTCACAGAGCCCTAACTGCCTCTGGCAGATCTTCCTTCCTTCCTTCCTTCCTTCCTTCCTTCCTTCCTTCCTTCCTTCCTTCCTTCCTTCCTTCCTTCCTTCCTTCCTTCCTTCCTTCCTTCCTTCCTTCCTTCCTTCCTTCCTTCCTTCCTTCCCTCCCTCCCTCCCTCCCTCCCTCCCTCCCTCCCTTCCTTCCTTCTTCCCTCCCTCCTTTCCTCTCTCTCTCCTCCCCTTGCCTCTCTCTCTCTCTCCTTTTGGGCATTATTGTCTGCAATACAACTGAAAGATTATTTTTTGTCCCTTTACGTACTTTCAGTACTCAGTTTTTGAGTGCTGATTTCCAGGTATCATTTTCATAGCAGTCACTTCTTACTCTTAACTGTCTTTCCCAATCCCCTACCACTTGTGGAAAGCTTCTAATTGTGGACCAGACCTTATGACCCTTATTTCTACTGTCTTAGGTCATTAGTCTCATACTTGTTTTTTTATACCCCACAAATGAATGCACTCATTCTATATACAGTACAATCTTTTTAAAGGAGTTTTGTATCTTACACTACATATGGATCCCTACTCCATTGATTACTCTGCCATCACACTAATATTAAAATGGAATTCCATATTCTTAAAGCATCATATTGAAAAATATGGGAAATATTTTCTTCTAATTTATGATGCATACAATGCAATCTTAGTCAACTATTGCTGTCTACACAGAATTTTATAAACACTGTTGAGAACATGTACTAACATGCATGTCTCACTGTGAAGGAACTTCTGGGTTTTGGTACCAATAAAACAACTTGAGCAAGATGACAATGGAACTACAAATATTTCAGAAAGATGAAAAAGAAGCTTTGATTATACAATCTAATCTTAAAAGCAAACTCTTTTACTAAGTTTTGTGATCTTGGGCAGCCCTTAGAACCAAAAATCATAAGGTTATCATTGCTAAAAATGGAAAAAATGATGCAAAGTTGATAACTATTGTAAGTTATAGATAAAAAGCTTAGTTATTTTATTTTATTTCATTTTGGAATAGAAAAGATTTTTGGAGAGTAGAAGTGAATGAAACTCAACTAACAAGGAGAAACTTAGTGTACGATTAAAGTATATACTTAGTATAGGACAATAGTATAAGTATAAAACCTTTGTCATGAACTAATGAACTAATATTATCAACTAATAAATACTACATGATATCTTCTAAGTAACCTTTTTTTCTTAAAACATTTCACTTTTCCTTTGAACATGCTAAGTTAGAATGTATTTGTGAAAAAGTATGTATAACTTATTAAAGGGAGCATCTATTCATTAGCTACTTGATTATTAAGAGTTCAGTGCTCTTATTTTATAAATGGTATTTTGTGCCAGTTAAGTATTTATATAAGGAATCTGGAGAGATGATAGTAGAACAAATATTGTGCTTGTCTTGAACATTGTTGACCTGGGTTCAATCCCTGGCCCCCATATATTTTTTAATTTATTTTTTATTCTAATTAATTGATTTTTATTGAATCACCTTGAGATGCACAGTTACAGAGCTGTTTATGATCGGGTTTCAGCCATACAATGTTCCAATACCACCCCTCCGCCAGTGTACATATCCTACCACTAATGCTAATGTCCCCAGCTCCCCCAGCCCCCGTCCCCTGCCCCCAGCCTGCCTCTCTGGGAGGCACTTTTCTACTTTTCTTCTCTCTCTCTCTCTCTCTCTCTCTCTCTCTCTCTCTCTCTCTCTCTCTCTCTCTCTCTCTCTCTCTCTCCTGTCTCTCCCTCTGGGCATTATGGTTTGCAAAACAGACACTGAAAGGTTATCATGTTTATTCCTTTACCTACTTTCAGCATGTAGCTCTTATGCAGAGTGATCAATTCCAACTATTATTTCATTGTGAATCCTTCTCTATCCAACTGCCTTCTCCTTTATTAAATGACACAGACTTCCAACCATGGACCAATCCTCCTGGTCATTGTTTCTACTGTCATTGCATATTAGTCTCATACTATATATATTTTTTTATATCCCACAAATGAGTGCAATCAATCTATGTCTGTTTCCTCTCCTTCTGACTCATTCCACTCAATATCATATTCTCCATTCACATTCATTTATAAGAGATGTTTGTGACTTCATTTTTCCTAACAGCTGTGTAGTATTCACTGTATAAATGTATCATGGTCTCGTTAACCAGTCAACTGTCCTTGTTGTTTCCAGATTCTGGCTATTGTTTACAGTGCTGCAATAAACAGAAATTTAGATGGTATTTCTGCTGTGTGTTTTTGTCCCCCTGGAATATATTCCCAGAAGTTGTATTCCTGGGTCATAAGAAAGCTCAATTTCAAGTTTTTTGAGGAATGTCCATGTTTTCTTCCAAAAGGTCAACACTGGAGGTTCTTGTTATTTTTGATGTGTTCCTGACCCCAATAGGTTACCTCAAATCCCACCAGAATTGATTCCTGAATGTAGAATCAGGAGTAGACTTGAACAGAGGCAAGTGAGCAAACCCCTTAATTTAAGAAAAATGGGTAGACTTTTTCTTAGTCATATAAAATGGCATTTATACATAAATATGATAATAACTTTAGTTTTATCCAGTGGCTGCTAACACAATCCCTGGGGTCATTGGAATCATCCAGGGACACAGTAACAGCCTTGCAAGCAATAAAGGTGAGGTGTTCGTCCCCTTACGTAAAGCAAATAGATTTCAGGGCATTGAGTAATATTTCTTCCCAAAATGGTGTGCTGAGTCAGATAACTGGAAATTTTGGTTTGTTCGAAAGACTGTTCAATAAATCTTTTAGAACCTTAAAGAAACTAAGAATGGTGAAGAAATAGTTTAATGCTGTACTTTGAAAATCAGGACCAAAGGGAGAGAATGTAAACTTTTCTTTTCTTCACAAGCCTATTGCTGAAATTATTTTACCACTGATTGTTACTATATAATAATAAAACAACTTGGAGTGGGAACAAGCTTATATGCACAGATTTTGCATGAGATTTATAATACAAATAAAATAATATTTATAGTAATACAATAAACAATAATAATGATAGCAATAGTACCAACAACAGTTTAAACCTTTGTCAGTTGAGCCCTTTTCATTGAACTCCATATACAACTTGGCAGAAATGTAAAGAATTCAACACACTAAGTTGTTGAGGCAGAAAGTCTGCTACTTTATAAGTAGCAGTGAATTTTTTCAGGCTGTCCATTTCATTTATAAAATGTGAATTGGTTATGGTGGCTTCCTTACTGATTATTTCAATCTAGTCAACATTGTTTCCAAGTAAAGCAGCATGGCCAAGGCTTCAAAACAAATGTATTAAATTAGAAAAGAGCAGTAGTGGAGATAAACTCTACCAAGGATGCCCCACTTTCTCTTCAGAGAATGAGAAAAAAGAAAATAAGAGTCTGCATGATTTTAAGAATATATCCTTTGAGAATATTTTGATACTTTGCAAGGTAGAAGATGACTTAGTTATTCTAGTCACCAATCCTTCTTCATCACATGAAGGCCTTATATCTGTAATAAAATACCACCATCATGAATTATTGTTATTGATGTCAATGATAATTACCACTCAGGAAAAATATGGTTCTCGGTAAATAAGTTTACCATAAAAAAAATAAGTTTACTATATGCATCCTGGAGAGATAGCACAGCAGATAGGGCGTTTGCCTTGAACACAACCGACCCAGGTTCGATTCCTCCATCCCTCTCGAAGAGCCCGGAAAGCTACCGAAAGCATCCTGCTGGCACTGCAAAGCCTGGCAAGCTACCTGTGGCATATTTGATATGCCAAAAACAGTAACAATAAGTCTCACAATGGAGACGTTACTGGTGCCCGCTTGAGCAAATCAATGAACAATAGGATGACAGTGACACTATATGCATCATATTTTTCATAATATTAAATAAATTTATATGCATTAGCTATCTAGCCCCATTAAAATAAAAACATTATGAATCCTAGGATAATCATTCTGTTATAATATAGTGTCTAAATCAGTAGTTTGTACAGAATAGATCACAATGGAAGTATTGCAAAATGGGGAAATTACCTTACATAATTCTCATATACCAGTCCTGTTAGATAAATACTACAATTGCACTCATTTTCCAAACAACAATGTTGAGGTTTAATAGTTTATTTAAATATATATATATATGTCTACAAGGCAAAGATGGTATTTTATATACCCACATTTTCCAAGTCTGAACATGAGGTCTCAACCACTATAACTATTGTCTTTAATAAAAGAGATAATAAAATTTTTTAAAGTATTTTATGCATGAAAATATATAATAAATTATTTATACATCTAATAACTAAGTCGAATCTATCTGTTGTATAGTTTCTGAACAAATTATTTAGTTATTATATTAAAATTGGCATAAAAATATAACCACTGGGGGAACATTTTTTTGACAGCTATTTAATCCTGAATAATAAAATGAACTTCATAAATTAATCTAAATAAACTGATAGAAAACCTGTAGCTATTCAACATACTCCTAAATCGTCCTTCAATATTTAATGCCAGAAAAAATTTCTATATTGAAAATCGGGTCTTCAAATCTCTCTTTTGGAACTAGACAAAGATGTTTTAGCAGTGTTCCCCATGATCAATTGATGTGAGTGTAGTCCTGAGGACACTAGGAGAGTGTGGGTGCCAAGTACACAGGTCTTGAGTCACACTGCCAGGCACAATTTCAAAGCCACTGTGGCAACTCATTTTCAGTGCTTCATTTTTTACATTTATTAAAAAATACCAGTGAAAATTTAAATGAGCTCTGCATATGAAGCACTGAGAATAATGCCAGATACAAATCAAACAAAGCAACTTAATTCTTTAATTGATATGTCCATTTCATATATGTATGTGTATATATCTGTATATATTATATATGTGTGTATATAGGTATGTATACATCACTGTATCACTGTTATTCCATTGTTAATCAATTTGCTTGAGTGAGCACCAGTAACTTCTCCATTTGTCTTAGCCCTGAGATTTTAGCAGGCTCTCTTTACTCATTCTTCCCAATTGTACCACGTTGGAGACTCTTTCAGGGTGAGGGGAATGAGACCCTTCATTGTTACTGTTTTTGGCATATCGAATATGCCAAGGGGGGGCTTGCCAGGCTCTGCCATGCTGGCAGGATGCTCTTAGTAGCTTGCCGAGTTATTTAAGAGGGATAATTAGGTAATAAGAGATAGCTCGGCCACACATGTGGCAGCACTCTTCCGGAAGCTTTGTTTTATAGTCTCTGAATCTTGGCTGTTGATGGGATTACACGGCACCGCGGGCAGTTTGTGGGTGTGACTGCCTAGCTACTGGAAGATGAGGGATCTGGGTGGAGGAGGCCCAATCTCAATCCGAGCAGGTTTGGAGATCTCAGCCTCAGGTCCCACACAACTGGGTTCTTCTGTCAGTTCCTTCATGCGTGATGCTCATCTGAGCGTGTGGAGAGTGGCCTTAAGCATGGCTGTGGCTAGGTTCCAGAGGTCTTCGGCTGCCGGAGATCTGCTTGAGGTGGGGAGGGAAACTCAACCTGCCCTCCTCCAAATGGCCTCGGTGAAGACAGCCAGGCACTGTCTTGATATATATAGAGGATATATCAAGGGTTTGGGGTGAAAACCATCAGTTTTCAGGGCTTACTTCTGGCTCTGTGCTCAAGGAATCACTCCAGAAAGTGCTTGAGTGGCCATATATGGTGCTGGGGATTGAACGTGAATCAGCTGCATGCAAAGCAAATGCTATACCCACTGTACTATCTTTCCAGCCACAATTTAAAACATATGTTTCTACTGTAAAATAAAAATATTTTTACATGGGCTATATTTTAAGGAAAACAAAATTCTATATAATCAAATGTTAATGAACATAAATTGATTCAAAACCCATTAATTTTTTCTTTAAATGAGTTACCATTTCAATGCTTTTTTGAAACTCTGCCAATAGTACTACTTTATACATGAATACAAATTATTCAAGCTCATACATTTATTGTTTCTTCTTCAGATGACTTCATAGGTGAAAAATATATATAAACTTTCACATTTTTTTTACTGTCTGCAGACCTTATTGATTGAGATAGACAATTACTATCATTCCATGAAGCTTGCATCAAGATTCAGTATTTAGGAGAACTCCCACTGAACTCATTAATTTAATTAATATGCTTTATTTACTAATTAATATACTATACTTAATTAATATTCTCTGTTTTGTGGGCCACTCCTATTGTGCTGAAGGGTTACTCCCTGCCTGGTGGTGCCAGATGACAATAAACATGCTTGTGATTAAGCGGAAGTCAGTGGCATGAAAGAAGGCAAGAGCTATATCTTCTGTTCTATCCCTGAATCCCCTGTTTATCTTATAGTTAAACTAATTTTCAAAGCATGTCTTCAGAGAAATTTTGTTGTAAATTATTTGTAATTTTAGTATACTGCTTTTGATGTATATCTGTCGTTATTATATTAGTGCAAATGATTATAGCTCTGACTACTTTTAAATAGTAAATTTACTTCATAGACTTTCTAAAGAAGATACTATCCTATATTTGAGTGTAAGTATACAGGGTAACGATACTTATGATCAGATAGCTCATAATATTTGATTATCTACCTCACAGACTTTTATATACCTACATTATTTACTTCAATATACCATGGACTATTTAATTTGTACCTTCACAGTCTGTGTTCTACTTCCTTTGCCACTTTCATCGACATTAGGCCAGTAAGAAAAAAAATGCCTTATAAGATTTTAAAAGCATAGATCTAAAAATGTCCCCGATTCGTAAGCAAGCACTTAATGCATGACTCAATGCTTTATGCATAAGTACTGATTCTGCAATTCTTCCTTGGCAAGATTCCCATAGTTTAGTGCTCACAAAGAAAGTTTGCTGAGTGGACAATAAAAGCACCAAATGAGCCAGAGGACATTCACTCACACAGAATGAATGAGTATATTTTCCAATATCACTCTGTCAGATATTAATTTTGTGAGCCTTTGTCTCTCTTACATGCTAAGTATCATGTACCATCTATCCAATGGTCGATGTACTTGACTGTATTACTCTCCCTGTATCTACCTTTTCTTCAATGTCTCAGTGTTTGCCTCATTTTTCTCCCATTGGAAGTGTTGCAGCATGGATAGCAACAGTAAAATAAGTAAGAAAGAATTGCACTATGCTGCACATGCTGTAGATTATAAAAAACTGTCACCGTATTTATAATACTAAATGTATTACATATTTATTTAAATAATTAATGTTGTTTAATGTGATTTTCAAAGTCATTAACATAATTATAAGTCTGTGACAGAAAAAATTGCGAGTTCTACTCAATTTTACAGACAAAGTTTTGAACTTTTAATTGATCATTTTATTTAATCCTGTAATTTGATTTTTAATCTCTTTTGCAACTAAACAATTCGTGATTAATTTTTTATCAGGTTGGTCTCATATTTATGCTTTGTATCAGTTTTTTAGAAAAATTATTGAAGTAACATTGGTGCTTAATACATAATTTAAAGTACCAACTAGAAAACTATATTTTATATAAAATCAAAAATTTATTTTTTGGTTAGCTCCTTATCTCTATAGCTGTTGCGTTGGGCTACCTTCCACACTTAGGAAGTTGAAATCATGGAAAATTTATCTTGTCATGGAAATATAAAACTGAAGACTGATCATTTATTTAATTATAAGAAATTGGGGCCATATCTGGCTGTGCTCAGGATTTACTCCTGGCTCTGAACTCCAGGAACACTCCTGGCTGGCTCAGGGACCTCCTGAGTACAAGGAATAGACCCCAGCCCTTTGCATATAGGGCAGATACCTTTCCCACTGTACAATCTCTTTGGCCCCTGAAGATAATCTTTTTTTTTTTTGCTTTTTGGGTCACACCCAGTAATGCACAGGGGTTACTCTTGGCTCATGCACTCAGGAATTACTCCTGATGGTGCTCAGGGGACCATATGGGATGCGGGGAATCAAACCCGGGTCAGCCACATGCAAGGCAAATGCCCTACCCACTGTACTATCACTCCAGCCCCAATGATCATTTTAACCTAAAATTAAGTATAAAAATAAAAGCAGTCTTTTCTGCTCTTTAGTGGTGTGTTAAACAGTGCTATTCAGTGAAAGCTATAGTGAAGGAAGAGACCAATGGACAACAAAGTTTCAGCCTTTCCCTGAGGAAAACAAAGAGTTTGGCATTTTCTTATGTTCTGCTTTAAAAAAAAAACATATGTAATATATTTTAGGTAGAAAAATTCAAATCTTTACAGAGAATAATGGGAAGGGGAAGCTTTAAGTGCAGATGTTTCTTGGCTGCCTACTTTACTTGGAGTAGCCCTTCTAAAGGGCAATCCAGATTTAGCACAATTATTACATACTGGTTTCTCTACTAGCTGTGTTTGAACAAACAGTTCTCACAGTTTCAAAAATAGAATCAGGCATGATATCTCATTTTCTGGTGATCATTCATTGTAACTACCAAGTTTCTGTAAAGAAAGCATTTATAATCCACCAAGTACTCTCTTGGGCAGCGCATACACTAAAATTAGAGTGATACAGAGATTAGCATGGCCCTTGTGCAGGAATGACATGCAAATTTGTGAAGCATTTCATATTAAAAATGAATCATATTCACAAAGCCTCTACCTTATTGTAAAAATGAAGAGGTTTTGTACAAAGTAGTATGCATGAAATAAAAAATAAATGGTCCTCTGTAATATGGAGAGTTACTACTTTGCACATGTTGAAAGGCGTATAAAAGGACATATTGAAAAGGCAGGGGGAAAATTTAAAATAAAACTTAGAAAGGCTAGTGAGAATATTAAAACCATATATTTAGTATATGTTTACACTACACAAGCACTTTCCAACAATAAGGCTGGAATAATTTTGCTCATAAATCATCTTAATCTTTTAAATTACACTTTTAAAATAAGAAAAAAATATGCTACCCGACTATGCAAATCATCTAAGATCATGAATATCAAAAAATTTTAAATGAAGAGTAAATAGTAATAGGAGTGTGAACCATTTTTTAACTATTAGTTATATCATTTATCTTTAAAATTAGAATACTGAATTAAATATACAAAATAAATTTGAAAGTTTCTTTAATTCAAGAAAGGGGTTGATACTATACAATGAGTGATTTCAGCCATCCACTGTGAATTTTGGAACCCACATATAAGGGATATTTATGTATTATAGTCTTAAATCTTTTTATTTCTCTTTTATTCTTTGAATTGCACTGGTAGTGCTCCTTTTTTTGACCCATTTTCTAGTTCAGATTTTGCTTTGCTCACCAGAGAGCAAAACTAACCTTGGCTTGAGTGTTAGCTGATAAATTCTTTAATAATCCACCCATCACACAGATGATTTCTTTAGGTATTGGATGAAAGATGAGTCTATTCTCATCTCCAGTGTCTATAATTACCCACCAATGGCAGCTTCGGAGATCTATACACACCTTTTCCTTGAATGGGAATTCCACTTCAGCAAACAGTGAACTGGAGTGGGACTGGCTTGAAACCCTTGCTTATTGAAAGGAGTGCAACTCCTCATCACCAGGCTTTAAAACGATTAGACCACAGAACTTTAGTTACATTATAGTTCACTATTTTGATATTTCTTGTCTTTTTTTTCTTTTCTTTTCTCCTCTATTTTTCCTCTTCTTTGTTTGTTTATTTGTTTATTTATTCATTCATTTGTTGGCGGGTGTGGGGAGTAGACTTAGGTATGCTCAGGGAATATATCTGACTCTATGCTCAGGAATCACTCCTGGTGATGCTTGGAGAAATTTATGCGGTACTAAAGATCAAAAAGAGTTCACTGCATGCAAGGAAAGTGCCTTAACCATCGTATTTCCCTCTCTCCAAAGATTTTGAAGTACATGCATTTTATATTTCTCCTGGAGAAGAGAGAAATAGTAATTCCAGCAATTGTTGTTCATGTTAATTAATTTTTAAAAAATTGTGGAAGAGGGTATGGGGGGGTATATCTGGCAGTACTCAGGGTTTACTCTTGGCTTTGCATGCAGGGATCACTCTTGGCAGGGCTCCAGAACCATCTGGGTGATGGGGATCAGAAGAGGGTCAGCTGTATGCAAGGGCAATACCCGCTGTGTATCTCTCTAGTCCCTTTTTGTACATTTTGTTTTGTTTATCTTTTGCTATACAGAGGACACTCAGCAGTGTTCAGTAATTATTCCAGGAGATACTTTGAGGAACCAAATCTAGTGCCTCGAATCAAACTGGGGTCAGTCACGTGTAAGACAAGACCTTCCATCCTGCACTATCTCTTTGGCTGTTCTTTTCTTTTTTATTCCAATATATTTTCATTTGAATATAATTTTTTCAGCACAGGGGGTAGGATATTTGCCTTGCATGCGGCCAACTCAGGTTTGATTCCTCTGTCCCTCTCGGAGAGCCCGGCAAGCTACCGAGAGTATCTTGCCTGCACGGCAGAGCCTGGCAAGCTACTCGTGGCATATTCAATATGCCAAAAACAGTAACGACAATTCTCAAAATGGAGACAGTACTGGTGCCCGCTCAAGCAAATCATGAACAACAGGACGACAATGCTACGGTGCTATAGTGCTTCATTTTCATTACATATTTTCAAGCATTTGAGGGAAATAAGAGGTATCAAATCTTGAATATATATTTCATTTTCCATAGAAGACAAAACTTTAAATAAAGTCTTACTCTCTGTTCTACCACATAATTATTGAATTAGCGTCACCGATTATGGGATGAGATAAAGCATTAAAATGTTTCTATTATATTGAAATAAGTGTATCATATATTTAAATGTATATTTAATAATAAAGATGCATTTATATTTCTATTGAAAAAGTAGATCATAATTAACAAGTGTTTTCTGTGAAAACCTGAGTTATTTCTTATTTTTTCACAAGCTTTAATCTTAAAAATATATATTGAGTTGAACTTCCTGAATCAAATGTGGAAATACATAATATTAATTTCTTGTTATTATTTTAGAGTTTTAATTTGCAAAGGACATAACATCATTGTGATTAAACTAAGCAATGTTACCAAATCATCCAAATATAGATTTTCTTATAAACATATATACCAATCAATAATCAAATACTTTTAAAAATCTAGTTTCTTTGGGTAGGGATATAGGCCATACCTAGCTGTGATCAGAGCTTGTTCCTAGCTCTGTGCTTAGTGGTCACTCCTTGTAGCTCAGTGTTAAGGATACAGTATGTGGTATTGGTTATTGAACTGGGGTCAGTTGATTTCAGGGCAAACACTTTAACCCTTCTAGTATTTCTATCCCAAGAAGTCTGATATCTCTAAAATATATTATTCAGGTAAATCTAAAATTTGAATTTCTCAACTTTTATCCTTTGAATAATAGTCAGCAACATTTCACTTCTAGCATCTATTTCAAGAATATTCTTGAAAGACTAAATATTCTGAGTTCTACATTAAAAGAACATAAAATTGTGTATGCAAACAATGCACAAATGCAAGCAGTTATCTACAATAACTGTTATTGGTGATGATAATGAAATAATTTTGTATACAATAATGCTTTAAAAGAAAACATACATACATATGTTTGGATATGTAGATTTGGATATCATAATATGCATTTAGTATTTATTTAAATTAAATTAAGTATGTAGGCTAAGAAAATAATCATGTGATCTTATATTCCATTAAATAACAATTTTGCTTAATTTAAAATTCATTAAAAATATGACTTAAGGGTATGATTTTTACACATTGCTACACTGATTAATGGGGTCTCTGTATGCAGCCTTCATTTCTCTAACTGAATTTTCTGTCACTTTCCCTTCCCCCAATTCTCCAACTTTAACTATGGCTATAGAAGTTCAACCAAAGTCTTTCTGTTTAATGAAAAGTGCCAGTAAACTGGAAATTTTATCATTCCCCAGGCAAAGGCAGATTATTCATACAGATCTCCTTTTCTATGGCAACTATAGAAACAAATTATTTTTAACATCTAATACTGCAGATGTATTCCCTAGTTCCAATAGTTCACAAATAGGGGCACTATGGAAAAATTATATTTTGATTATTTTGACAATAAAATTCAGAAAACTCTTAGGGCAAAACTATGCCTATACAATGTTTTAGTAAGGATTAATAAGAAACAAAATGCTTTACACATATTTACTTATACACACGGGAACAAAATTTGATGTATGACATATTAGAATCTATGTTACTCCTAGTCTACAAAATGGAAAATGTGGAGGGAAAATAAATTGCATTAGCAGGAGCATTAGATTTAGGTGGAATTCTAAAGCTCTTACACAATGAGATTATTACGTCTCTTGTTGATTCTAATTTTATCAACAGGATGAGATCCCTGGGATATGATGTCTACTAAATTTCTCCTCATTATGGAATTTGATTGTGCCATACTTGAACTGACAAAATGGCAAACTATGACAGAGAAAGTGATAGTGTTGCACAGCTCTTCCTTTTTTCACAAATGTTTGGTTTCCAGAGCTATTTTCAATGGGATTCACCTTGGGCATTTATAAAATTTAGATTTCCTTATTCTGCTACAAGTTTCTGATTCATAAATCACCTACTCATTTTTCAAAGCTTTTACAAAATAACATTACTGACATAGCAATTCTTTTCACTGTTGCTTCATGGTACAGTTTGAGATGTTAGGACAAGGATAAGCCCTTAATTTCCTTCATTCAATAAAATATAAAGCATCTGAGAGTTTAGTTTTGAAAGCCCAGAAAATAATTTACATGTCATTTCATTGCACATAATTGAAAACACAATAGGGCAATAAATATTTATATTTCATAATACCATTTTACCTTTATCCTTAAGGGAAGCTGGAGCCTTCACTTCTTTCCCCTTAACTGGCTCTGGAAAGAAGCATTGAACAAGCATTTGAGCCACATAAAATAAATGAAATTCAAATATTTGTACATTTAAGAATCACGGAACTACTGGTAGTGAGAATGTAAGAGGAAATGATGCTTTCTTTAAAACTTTTATTTATCATACAGAGACAAAGAAACAATCATATAAAATATAAGACTTCCTTCTACTTTCATTGACAAGAAAGGCAAATTGCTTGATCTGTCACAACCTATTTGTTTATTTAAGATGAGCACTTGAATAGAGAGGAATTTCATTTATCTGCAACGTTTTTGAGGCACACATTAGGCCAGAGCCAGTGCTGCTCACAAGAGAGTCCCCTCTCTGTGTTCAGAAGTGACCCCTGGGGTGTTGGAGGACCTCATGTGGTGCTAGAGATAAATTCAGGATCAGTTACATGCAAGACAGGTGCTTTATCTCCTGTACTATCTCTCCAGCTAATTTATCTGTTCTTTGTTTTATAATATATTTGGCGACTTTTTTTTGTTCAGACTCAGCAGTGCTCAGGGTTTCCTTCTGGCTCTGAGCTCAGGGATTCTGCCTGTCAGGGTTAGGGTGACACCCTATACAGTGTCAGGATAAAACCAGGGTCAGTCACATGTAAGTGTCTTACCTGCGGTACTATCTCTCCTGCTTAATTTTTTAAATATAATTTCAGCATAGTTACATTCCCCAAAGTGTTGTATCCGTAGCAAATTTCATATTCTCATAGGTTATTTTTGAATAATCAACCATCTTGCAAAAGCTGAATAATAAATCATGGTAAACTTACATTTTCATAATCAGAATTAAGTAAAGCATTTTTCATGAGCAATGTGATTTGAAAAGCAATTTCATCTATGAATTCTCATGGTCTTAAATATGCAGTCCTTAGGTACGTCAAATAAAACTTCATTTGTATTACCAGTTCCAAGTATATAGTAACTCTGATAATTTCATGAACTGCAGACATACAAGTAAGTAAGCAATGAGATCTACTAAAGAATAAAACATAATGGGGCTGGAGTGATAGCACAGCGGGTAGGATATTTGCCTTGCACGTGGCCGACCCGGGTTTGATTCCCAGCATCCCATATGGTCCCCCGAGCACTGCCAGGAGTAATTCCTGAATGCATGAGCCAGGAGTAACCCCTGTGCACTGCTGGGTGTGACCCAAAAAGCAAAAAATAAATAAATAAATAAATAAATAAATAAATAAATAAATAAATAAATAAATAAAAGATAAAACCAGTTGTCTGTTTCATATGTAACATTAAACCTCAAAATTCATTTTACTGACAGAATGAGTTTTAATTCAGTGAAAGAAGGAGAGAGAAAATAAATGCATTTCTCGTACCTGCTTTTAAAAAAATATTTCCATAAAATGTTGATAGTTCTTATAAATATGTAGGTAGAGGAAGTAATTGCTTAGAGTTCTTTGAGTCCAGATGATGTCAAAAATTATTTATTTCTAATGAAAACAGTGCATTCCTAAATATAGGATATTGTCTGTAGTTAATCTACAACTTTAGATATAGCTATAGAATTCTAAAATTGACTTTAGTGATTATGAAATGTTCATGTTGCCATGTATTGTGCTGAGTATAAGTAGGGATTGAGTATTTTTTAGCTTTTAAAGCTGAAATCATTAGCCATAGATTGAATAACCATACTGAGAAGCTTCATTAACTTCCTACACATGAATGGGGTAATTTTCCTTTTTTGCATTTCCTGGCTCAACCAAAAGAATTAATGAGTTGTGAAATGAGAAGTGGTAGTTGAGGCAGATTCTCAGTGGAGAGGGTGAGTACAATGCTTGAAACTTCATAATTCATGACTGAGCAGGTTGATTTAAATAGATGAGCATGTATGTTTCCATAAATTGAAAGAAGTTATACAATTCAAAACCTAGGGAGAAAGGCTGTGACTGTTGATTTTTGTGTGTGAGGACAAAGCACTTTGAACAGCAAATAAACTTTGGTTTGGTTAAGTTTTGGGTTTGTGGGACATACTTGGTGATGCTCAGGCATTACTCCTAGCTCTGACCTCAGGAATCAGTCTTGGCAATGCTCTGGGGTATATGGGATATCAGGATTAAACCAAGGTCAGCCAAGAGTCTTACCTACTGGACTATCTCTCCACTCCACAGATTGATAAACACAGGATATATGAAGGTCATAAATTCATCACACTGAATTTGGAGAATGTTTTGTTGGCTAATGGGAACACTCTTGCTCCTTCTGCTCCTATGCTTGGTTTTCTCTTAGACTTTAATGCTATGCCTTTTCTTGATTTACTTTATGAAGCTTAGTTACTTTATCAAGTTGACAGTCTAGTCTAAGTAGTCTCTAAATACTCCATTGACTGAGTGAGGTATCAAGTCTGATTGATCCTCAAGCATGCAGAAACCATTCATGTATGAAAATTCTGCACTTCAGCATTAGGAAGGATAGGATGTCATTGATTTTATGTCACTTCTCAAGGCATCTTTAAATTCATTTGTCTTGCCTATCAGGAGCAAATCTTTGAAGAACAGCTTAAAAACTAAATTGTTTCCTTTCTTTGCTTCCTTATCTCCCTCCTTCCTGTTTTTGTTCTTGGTAGTGTTTCAAAGCCCTAGGGGACAGATTGTGAATTTTCAGGGTGTATATAGTACTTAATGGTGCTTGGATATTAGCTGTGTTTTGTCAAAATAGTCTAAGCAATTACGAAGGTGAAAGAAACTAGCAAAGGAATAATAAGAGGGTTTAAGTCTGTCTTTCCCCTGACCTGATTCCAGAGACAAAGACAGTGATAGATTAGCATGAATATCATGATGAAATTTAGATCATTAGGATACATTTTAAACTCATCAGTAACTTATTCCACCATTAACTCCAGTTATTTGATAAGTAACCAAGAAAAAGCATATTGAAGACATAAAGCAGTTGCATGTCAGCACTGATCCAAACTGAACATCGGGCCATAAAAGAAGACAAGCCTGCTGAGAATTCTCTATTATTAGAGCCAGAGATACATTCCTAGGTCACAAATCTGGTGACTCTATCTGATGTCCCACCAAACTACTCTAATTCTGAGGAACTACTATCACTTTCTCTGTAGAATAGGAACTAATTAAGCTTTCCTCTGTCTTTTGGGATTTTTTGGTGTACAATTCCTCACTCAATGAATGAATCTTAAATCCTCAGATGAGCCAAAGCAGTTCTTAGAAGTTTGTGGTATTAGGATAGGAGTAGATACTAGAAACAATATAACCGATAATATGGTCAACCAAGAGAATTTTCTGGATTCTGAATGAATATGGTCACAAAAAACTGGCTTTGTTCTAAAAGTAACTCCTAACCAAAGACAACAAATCAAGTACTTCTCTTTTACTTGGCATAGTCTTCCAAAGAGCTCTCTATACCTCCTTAAATAAAGATACAGCCTAAAGATATTACTCTAATTTACTCAGGGTTATCACATCCCCAGCAAGTGTGTCCTAAATAATTTCTGTGTAATAATTCTAGCTCTAGAATTTTAACATTACTTCAGTATGAAACCTAATACTTGCATAAAAGTAGAGCCTTTGAGAGACTGACAGATGTAGATAAACACTTAGTTGCTTAATCATGTAAATTATAATGGCTACAATGCAATAAATGACTTCTTAACAAATGACAATGCTGCATTTTGAATCTGGCAAGTTTAGCAGCAAGCTTCAAAGAACCTGTCTAGACAGAATAACACTGGGGCAGATTTTAAAGTACCTAACGATTTGTTAGTAATTTTACCATTTTTTCTTTAATTTTTATCTGATAAATGATATTCAGAAAATAAAAAACATAGAAACAGACTTAGTTTAAACATTCAGTTTTTGTAAGACATTTGAAGGCATTGCCAATATTTATATAAAAAGATATATTTAACTTATTTCTAATAAATTATGACATTCACATAACCTAGAAGTAATTTCTAGAGACAGTGAGGAGATATTGCAAATAATAGAGAATTTTACATTGGGGGAAAGTGTTCACTATGCAATTGCCTACAATATTATTAATAAAAATACAATTAAATTTTATAATATAGTCAGTGTGAATTTAACTCAACCATATAATGTCTTCCATGTTGGATTTTTACAATTATCACTTACAACATGTTTAAGAATTGGTTAAAAATAAAGTATTTATGTAGCTCATTACATTTTTGATAATTAGCATCACCTAAACAATAGTTTTAAGAGTAATTTTCCACTTTCTCTTGACCTTTTTTTATTTGAACAATATTAAAATCTTCACATATTTCTGTGACAGAAATAGATTAAAATTAATATATTCAGTACCACTAAAGAGTGAAGCTCTAAATTTTGCACGTTTTGAATTTATTATTATGTCACTGTCACTGTCATTCCATTGCTCATTGATTTGCTCAAGTGGGCACAAGTAACGTCTCCATTGTGAGACTTATTGTTATTGTTTTTGGCATATAGATTACACCATGGGTAGCTTGCCAGGCTCTGCCATGCAGACAAGATACTTTCAGTAGCTTGTTGGGCTCTCAGAGAGGGGCGTAGGAATCGAACCCTGGTCAGCTGCATGCAAGGCGAACGCCCTACCACTGTGCTATCACTCCAGCCCCAAGATTAATAATACTTTGTGTTAATTGTCACATAAAGTTAAAGTGAAACATAAGCACCTGCTCTAGAGTATAGATGATATCTGGAGAAAAAATATTAGACCAAATATTTTTGTAAGAATTAGACAATTAAGGGCTGGAGTGATAGCACAGTGGGTAGGGCATTTGCCTTGCATGCGGCCGACCTGGGTTCAATTCCCAGCATCCCATATGGTCCCCTGAGCATCGCCAGGGGACATTCCTGAGTGCAGACCCAGGAGTGACCCCTGTACATCGCCGGGTGTGACCCAAAAAGCAAAAAAAAAAAGATAATTAGACGATTAAATAGAGGAAAAACTTGTTTTTCCAATTGACGTACCATGTTGCAGTTATTTAGTTTAATATTAGACACACAAACCCATTCAATACCAATTCCATCACCAGCATCAATTTTCCTCCATAAGTGTTCCCAGTTTCCCTCCCACATTTTAACGCTTGTCTCATTTTAAAGTTTGGTTGGTGTGTTTAAGATGTAAAAATAAAAGACTAAGAATATTTCTCTTTAATTATATTCAATGTGCCTAATAAATATTACAAGCTTTTGTAACATGCTCTACACTAAAAACAAAGATAGATTATAAGGAGTAGTATGGGGATTCCATCCATAAATGATAGGGAAAATAGATCTCTGCCCACATGAGCGTCCATGGGTAGCTGAAGCTGAGCTTCATGACTTAACCACAAATTGTACTGGGATTTGTAACTGTGCAATGTATATCTTTTATATATACATATATGTATTATATACAAGTACGTATGTCTTATATACGTATTTTAAAAATCTATTCCATTCTTTAGGGAACAGCCATTTTCTCTCTTTCTTTTTTTTTTTGAATAATACAGAAGTATTTATATCAGAGTGAATAGAAAGAAGTATTTGAAAGATTAATAACAAATACAAGTTTTTGAATATTTCAATGTGACTTATGCACTTTTCCCACACATTAGTAAAGGACGTAACTTTAATGTTCTATTGTCTTATTTAGACACTTTTACTAACATAGCTAATACCATCTTAATTCAGTATTATTACCTTTATCTTTCAGAACTGAAGATGTCTTCTCAGATTTTTCTTTTCTAATGTCTGCAAGGAATCAAGGGAGAAAAAGTTACAAGCAATAATAGATGTCTAAAAGTTTCTTAACCTGTTTTTCTTACTGAATTTAGAGAATAAGTAGGACATTTTACTGATATTCAAATTAGAGACCTCTGCTGGAATAAACTACCTATTAAGTATTAAAGTAAATATTCAGAAGGTAAATCATTATTATTATTATAAGGAGAAGACTAGGATAGGCATACAAAAGTTTGCAAACTATATGCTATGGACTTTAGGAAAGACAACTATATCTATACACATATATACATTATATATATATAAAATTGATAGTTAACATTGTCTGATAAGTATATGTGGAATTTCTGTTCTGTTACTCAACATTCACAGCAACCCAGTGAGAGAGCAAGTCCCTCTCTATTTCTGCTTTTTAAGTAAAGATTAAATCACTTTCTCAAACTTATGTAAATAGAACATTACAGATTTGAGCAACATCTCTGAACTCAATCGCAAAGATTCTCAGTCTGATAACTGAATTGTGGGATTGGACATATTTTGGAGAAAGGTAGTGAGATAGTGAACATGAAGTAGTGGTATCAACAGAGATTACATGGACTGAAGTCTTTTAGGTTACATTTTAGAAGAAATGGACAAAATAACATCCTCATCCTTTTTCTCCTAAAAGGTGTTTTTCCTAAAGACTGCCAATTCTGGGGATAGAGCAATAGAACTGAGGGTCAGGTCGGCCTTGCATGTGGCCGACCCTGGTTCGATTCCCAGCACTCCATATGGTTCCCCGAGCACCACCAGGAGTAATTCCTGAGTACATGAGCCAGGAGTAACCCCTGTGCATCGCCTAGTGTAACCCAAAAAAAGCAAAAAAAAAATGAATAAATAAAAAATAAAGACTGCCAATTCTGTTGTCTCAAAAACCACTTCCTGTTTATTTCTCCAAAAATAAGCAGATGGAGGTTTCCAGCCTCTCTTTCTACAGATGCAAAATACTCATTACAGCAAAGGGTTCAGAAGGTAGATTTGAGCATTGTTGTTGTCCCCAGTACACTCCTGATTGTAATAAAAGCCTTTTCCTCCTTTCAATCTTCTGACAGCCTTGGCTTTCTAATGCATCTGGCAACTAGACTCCATTAGGCTTCACTCACAGATAATCCAGTCAATAGCTCAGGTCCAGTTTCGAGTCATCAACCAACATCAACTGCAGTCATGGATGTCAGTTATCTTGGACATTCAAGAGGTTGGTTTACATCTGGGTTTTTCAACTAGGTTCATATGATCCCCTGTGGGAATCTGGGAACCCAGGATATTCCAAGGCCATAAATAAATTAAAAAAAGACACCTCATAAACCATAAAAATGTGAGGGAATGACGTACAAGGGTATATAGCACAAAATATCAGAATCAACTGATAGGAAAGGGGAAATCACAGGAAGGAAACATGGTCATTAAAGTGCCTTTGATGAAAAAAATTAAGCTGAGAATACAGCTTTAGAGAGTTGACTAAACCCACATGGAAAAGTCTCAAGAACTTTAATTCACTTGGTCATGTTTAAAACCAAATTTAAAACATTTCATCTCAGGACTGAGAGATAATACTGCAAGTAAGGTGCTTGCCTTGCACACAGCTGATCAAGATTTGATCTCTGGCAACCCATGTAGTTCAGGAACCTATAGGGAGTGATCAATGAGCCTGTCATGGGGGTAGGCTGCAGGATAGTAGGGACCCCTGGACACTGGTTGTGGGATTGATTTTGCAAAACTGTATTCCTGAAACAATTCTATTATGACAAATTTGCAAATCATAGTTTCATAATTAAAAACAAGTGAATATTAAAAATAACATATTTTTAAATTGCACTTTTAATTCCTAATAGATAAACAATAACAATGTTTCACATAATATTAATTTTAACCGTGCCAAGAATGTAACCGTTTAAATTTATTCAGGTTATTGTCTATTAGCTTTTTAATTAATTATGATTTTATTAGGAAGACATCTAAAACTTTCTCTTTGCCCTTTTTTCTTTGCACATTGAATAATAAATTTGATCATTCTACAGGAAAAAGAATTAGCATATAAATCAAAGTGAAAGTAAAGTGAAATTTATTAGTTACACAGGCGGGGGGGCTTAGGGTGGGGAGGCTAGGGGAGTGGGGGGGGTTGGGGTGTGAGGGGGCGGGGTGGAGCTATACTGGGATTCTTGGTGGTGGAATATGAGCACTGGTGAAGGGATGGGTATTCGAGCATTGTATAACTGAGATTTAAACCTGAAAACTTTGTAACTTTGTAACTTTCCACAATAAAAAATTTTAAAAAAAGAATTAGCATATATACTTTTATTATTTAAATATGTTTAATGTAAATATGTGTTAAAGAGCTTTAAATCCAATTATATTTATTTTTTCTGTCTTTATTTTTCTGAGATTGGGATCTTCATTGTGCAAACTTTATTGGTTTGGCTTTATTTTGACTTGAATGGAATTTTTAAATCTATGTTATACTTGATTTCTAACTGAAGAGAAGTAAAAGTTCCCTAGTGGTAACTGGACAATGTTGATAACACTTTTAGGTATGGTATATTTTATTTAAAAGTTTGTAAATTAGCCAAAGTAAGACTTTAATCTTCCAATCACCAATGAAAAAATTAGCTTGTTCAATGGGCTAAAGTATTTTACTTCTCTTGGCAAGCTCTTTCCTATATTAACATTAGTGATAATTTCTCCTGAAACCATGTATATACCTGTCTGACAAATTCTGATCTAACTTTATGATGATGATGATTTTACAGTATATAACTTGGCTGAACAACTAGACTTCACAGATGCTTTTATATGCTACTCTTAATTATACATTAATAATAAGAGTTCTAGAGTGTGTCTCAAAAGTTTTTTTTTTAGTCAGATTCTGTCAAACACTTTTAACTATATCAGAAATATATAGTGATTTAAAAAAATAAGTTTTGCTATATATATTTGAGAGACAAGATAAACTGGGGCATCTATGGACAAATTTAGCTACTGAGTCAAACCTACCATACCTAGTGTTGTTTAAGAACAAATTGGAAGAGACTGGAAAGATTGTATAGGAATTATGGTGCTTGCCTTCCATGTAACCAGTGCCAATTTGATTCCTGACATCACCAGGAGTGATCCTTATCACTGAGCTCGGAGCAGTCCTTGGCAGAGCAGATGTGACCCAAACCCCTCCCAAACACACACACACACACACACACACACACACACACACACACACACACTAATTTGTATCAGTTATGAAATTGAACCATATGTGTAGTCATGTATATTTAAATTGTCAAATTAAACAGCTTAATTCAAAAAATTATTGCAAGGCTTTAATATATTGAAGACAGGAAGAACTAGGTTTTGGTCATTCACAGTGTCATTTTGTGTTAGGCACTTTGTGTAAGATCTTGCTCTAAACTAAATGTTTGGCCGCTCCCCTCCTGCAGTTCATATCTGAAACCTAATGCTTCATCTGATGATATTCTGTGGTTGAACTTTTGAAAATTAATTGGGTTAGTAAGTTGGAGCTTGCAAGCCACTAATGACATTAGTGCTTTTTAAAGAAAAGTCAAGAGAAAGTGAACGAACTCTCTCTCTCTCTCTCTCTCTCTCTCTCTCTCTCTCTCTCTCTCTCTCTCTCTCTACCATATCAGTGTGCATGAAGAAGGCAGCTGCATGAGAATAATTCCTGGCCATCTGGGCTAGCAGTTCACTGTGAGAGCCCAGGCATCTGTCACTTGAATCCTGAGTAATTAGAAATTACTCAGATCATTCAGGAGCCTGCAGGGCTGCACCAATAAGGCTCAGGGAACCATGTGGTGGCAGGGACTGGGAACCAAATCAACTGATATCTTGATCTTAGAATTCTAAGTCTCCAATTGTGCAAAACAATGTCTGTGCTTTAGGTTGGCTTAGTATACATTTTTTTCTTTATAGCAGTCAGAACTGAGATCTCAACTCTTCACCCTTTCCAGTGAGGTGTTTTTAATCTAGGTCTTACGGATCTGAAAGAGGAGGAAAAGATAATTTAATAATACATATGTTGTTGCAGCTTCTAAGTAATAAAGGGACATTTATTTACCCAGTTTAGCAAACTTCAGACTTAAGCTGCTATAATATGAGTTGGGATCATATGTATATATGTACTTTATATATACTCATATAAAGTATATATAACAGCTCATTTGGCGAGATTTGAGAAGCAAATGAGCAAATTTGCATTACCATATTAATGTTTGGTGTGGCTGCCAGATGCCATGATCTTCCAAAAATTTCCTTTAAAACAGAGGCCACTGAGCCTGGCACATACTAGAAAAAACAACATCTATTTAGTTAATTGATAAACTCATCATTTTAGTGGAGAGCATGGGGTGGGAGGAAACTATGGGAGTGTACTAGCTGTGCCCGGGAAACATTCCTCATCTGTGCTTGAAGGATCATATTCGGTGCCAGGAACCTACCCAGGTAGGCTGCAAGCATCACCAGTAGCTTAACCCCTGTACTAATGCTTCTCCCCAGTTATTCATGTTTTCTCAGGAAAGCTCCTAAGTGGTGCTGAGGAGACTCTGGTGCGGTGCCCCTCCTGACAATTCCTGGCGACCTGGGCTAGCAGTTCAGTGTGAGAACCCAGGCATCTGCCACTTGAATCCTGAGTGCCAGAGATTATTCAGATCATTCAGGCTGTGCTCAGGAGCCTCCAGGGCTGCAACAGTAAGGCTCAGGGGACCATGTGATGCCAGGGATTGACTGGCGCAGGTGGTATGCATTCATGCACCTTAAACCCTATATTATTGTTCTAGAAACTTATACTTTATTATTCACACAAAAGCCTAATTATCATGATAAAAAATTTCATAATTATTTAATTTTCAACTTTAAGTCTTAGTCAGACTAAAATATCAAAGTAAAATTGGCAATAATTCTTAAATTTCATAGGCATAGAAAGGAAACTGAATATTTCAATTCATTATTTGCCTACTATTTTACTTTCAGCTATCTAATATGCTAGATTTTGAATTTCCACTATTAAAATATTTTTAATACCAATGTTTATATTCTTAGACACATTATATTTTGAATCATCAGTCATTTGTAATATAATTATAATAGGTTAACATATATTGTAAAAAATTCTATATTGTCTTCGAATTTATTTTTTAATTAAATATTCATATAGTATAGTCATATGATACACATCCCTTAAGACATATAAAACTATCTCTTACAAAAACATTGCTTTTGGTAAAAGGAGAATTATTTATGCAATCTGAAAATAAATCAGAGTATGACTGATATTTTTGCATATCTGGAACTAGGAAAAGGCAATTTGGAATTAGTCTTATTATAATCTAAAGTCTACAATATAAAATTTGTTTTATGAAATAGCAAAGAAGATTTTAAGAAATATAATTTAATAGAATAAAATGTTAACCTATAGATCAATAATATAATAAAACATATGGGAATGGAAAGAAATGCTTCTATCTTACAATACTATACATTGAAATTCATGTAATAGATGGTGTTTTTAAATTTCCAAATATTATATACATGACCAGAGAGTTAGGACAGCAGGTAGGGTGCTTGCCTTGCAGCAGCATACCCACGTTTGATTCCTGGAACCACACACAGTCCCCTGAGCTCACCAGGTGTGATACCTGAGTATAGAGTCAACAATAAGCCTTGAGCACCACTTGGTGTGATTCTAAAACAAACCAAAAAACATCCATATTCTTTCTAAAATAATTAATAGATGAATGGGCTCTAATATTCTTTAGAGAAGATTGTTTAATTATCAAACTGGTCATAAAATAAAGATTTTCACATATCCCTTTTTTTTTTTTTTTCATTCATTAAGTGTTTATTGAAAGAGAGCAGGCTATTATTGCAAACCACAACAGCTAATTAGAGAGAGAAAACAGAAGGGAATGCCTTGCCACAGTGGCAGGGTGGGGTGGGGGGGAGATGGGATTGGGGAGGGTGGGAGGGACACTGGGTTTACGGGTGGTGGAGAATGGGCACTGGTGAAGGGATGGGTTCCAAACTTTGTATGAGGGAAGTATAAGCACAAAAGTGTATAAATCTGTAACTGTACCCTCACGGTGATTCTCTAATTAAAAATAAATAAATTTAAAAAAAAGAAAAAAAAAAAAAGAAATTAGTTTCACATATCCCTTAACACATACATACCACTTCATTATCAATGTTCCTAACTAGTCTGATACATTTTTATTATAAATATACCAATACTGATTCCTCACTGTTAGCCAAGTCAACACTTAAGATTAATGTTAAATTTTAATTTTGTTTTAATGGATCTTGAGATACATATCCCATTTTAGTTAGTATGAAACAAAATAGTTTCAGTGCTCTAAAAATCCCTTATGTCAATATATTTATTTTTTAATGGTATATTATTTATACCATCAAATTCCTGGAAACCACTAAAACACAACTTTTCCTAAAGTTTTTTTGTCACAGAAAAACAGGTTACTGGAGTGGTAATGCATAGGTTTTTCATATTTCTTTTTATCTAAGACTAATTTTTCTCCACATAACTTTTATGACTTTTAGCCATTCATTTTTAACAACTTATTAAAATTTAAATGCATGAATACATGAGTTTATTTTGCCCACACAGCAGGGCCTGGCAAGCTCCTCGTGGTGTATTCAATATGCCAAAAACAGTAACAAGTCTCAACATGGAGACATTACTGGTGCCCACTCGAGCAAATCAATGAACAATGGGATGATAGTGCTATATACAGTGCTATCAAAAATAATTTTGTAAGCTCTATTATTAGCAACTCTGAAGAAAGCTAGTATGAACATATGTATATATATAAAGATATTTGTGTAGACACACAATTTTGAATCACTTGGGTAATTACCAAAGAGCATGGTTATTAGATCAAATAGCAAGAATGAATTCACTCAATTATTGTAACAAAACAAAAAAATTTTTTTAATGTATCTTCATAACATTTTTACACTTCCTTTAGCAAGGGACGGGAGTTCTTAATGATCCATATGCGAACCAATATTTGATATCAATATTTAAGATTTTGGTCAATTTCCTCATGTTATATGATGTTAGAATTTTTTTTGTGCATCTTGTTTCATATCTTTACATCTTTACAAAGTATCTATAATGATCTTTTGTCAACTCGATTTAAGTTGCTTATTTTCCATTTTTGAGTTTTAAGAGTTTTTCATGCATTTCACAGTTTTTTTACTGTAACACTGTCACTGTCATCTTCATCCCATTGCTCATTGATTTGCTCGAGCGGGCACTAGTAACATCTCCATTGTGAGACCTGTTACTGTTTTTGGCATATCGAATATGCCACGGGCAGTTTGCCAGGCTCTGATGTGCAGGTGGGATACTCTTGGTAGCTTGCCAGTCTCTCCGAGAGGGATGGAAGAATTAAACCCAGGTCCGCCACATGCAAGGCATATGCCTTACCCACTGTGTTATCGCTTCAGCCCCACAGTTTTTTATCAGACAAATATTTTACAATTTGTCACTGAATATTTTCCAACATTTTGTATCTTGCTCATTAAAATTTATTTTTATGTAATATTTTGTGGAGCAGGAGCTTTCAATTTTAATAAAACACAATTTACACAAAATTTTATTTGTGAATTATGTCTTTAGTGTGAAAGAAGAACTAATGTCATCAAAAGAATAAAGGTCACCTAGATTTCTTTCATTTTTTCTTCTGTATTACAGTTTTTTTTTTATATTTTAGTTTTTTGATGTAGTTTGAGTTGATAATTTTACAAATATATTGAGTGTGTGCCAGATTTTTGTTTTTGTGATTTTGTTTTTCCAACATACTTGCTCACAAGAATATCTTCTTTTTTCTTCTTTTAGGACTTTGTAAAAACATAATTGACAATAATTTTGTGGATGTACATTTGGCATCTCAATTCTGTTTCCACAATCTATTATTTCACTAATCTTATACTGTTTCTTACCAAGAAGAAAGGACAGTCATATAGATACCAAAAAAAGTCCTTACCTCTAAAAAAAGAAAAGTTCTCTAAGGATGAATGTATAGAATCTAGTAGAATCTAGGTGGAATAAGAGAAATTGCCTCATTCTTAAGTATGGTGTCTACCCTGTAATGTTAAGTAGCAATCTACTCAATATTCCTATCAGTTTCACTAAACTAAAAATTAACACAGAGCTTAAATTAAGAAAGAGAGGTAATATTTATACAGAATAAAGGGGAGAGGTATCTCAGCTTATCTTACTCTTTCACTGTGTTGTCTTATAAAATGTTCAGAGTCTCTAAGGAAAGGAAGAGAAAAAAATGTGCATTGAGGTCACAGTAGACAACAGAATGACTAACTTTCTTGATAATGAAAATATAGCATTTGTATGAAAAAAAAAGACATTTGGGCACTGCAATTAACTATGTGTGATGTGTGCATCCTGCCTAAAATAATTGTGATTAAAGTATATGCTAATTTTACAGGAAAATTCAACATCAAAAGTGAGATTCTTTTATGAAAAGCAGGTACAGAATAAGTGAAGACCGTCATCCCCATGAACATCATTGGCACACAGGACTCTTTTATTGGGTTACAGTTCTCTTTGATATTGAATGATGCTTCTACCAATAAATGTTTGAGACATGAGCAAAATGTTGCATGGCAGAAGGATACTCTGAAGGAGTTCAGTGAATCAATACAAATAATATGAATGTGTTCTTTTTCTGGTTTAGACCGGTATGCTAAAAGGATTTGGGATGTGAAGGGGAACATGATGAGAACAGAATGATGAAGGAATTCCCTATACATCAGATAAATGAATTGTGAGGACATCCTAAGAATTTTAAAGTAAGAAGTGAAAGTGAAATTTACTATGTGAGTCAAAGAGAAAACAGGGTATTGTTAAAATTTCTCTTGAAAATTGGTGAAACTTCTGAACAAATAGAACACTCATTCTCAAGTATATTGCATTCACTCCAAAGACTATCATTTTTGGTTTCTTTTTGGGTCACGCAGCAGTGCTCAGAGCTATTCCTAGCTCTATGTTTAGGGGACCATATGTGACCAGGGATAGGAACGAAGGTCAGTGGGATGTGAGACAAGTGACTTTCTTCCTATATTATCTCTGACTTCAGACCATCTTTTCTCTAAAGCTTATTCTCACTGATTTCCCAGCACCTAACCTGATGTGTGCGCTCAATAAATATTAAACAACCAAAGTACAATTCTTCAAATGTTTGGAATTCACAAGAATCGATAGAATTGTTATTATCATTTAACATTTATTGAGGGTCAACAGCATGACTCAATCCACATGTGAAAATAGGTAATTTTATAATTACAAAAAGCAATATTTAAATACAGTTTGTATTAACTAAAACTTTCATTTTGTTCCATTTATCTTAAATATTAAATCATTATTTCTTTATGATTTTGATACATTTTGAAATAGAAGCATTCATTATTAAATAAATGAGTTTCTTTTAGGGAAATTATTGCTCATAGTAGTTAATAACATTTACTTAAAATATAAAATAAATTTACAACAAACACACATCAGAGATTCTAAATAAACTGTGAATGTTCAAATAGAAGAAAAATCACTGAGGACTCTGACAAATAAACAAAACAATGCAATAGCATTTGGGTTTCACCCGCTATTGTGACAATTTAGAATATAAATACAGTTAATAGGGTACCATTGTTTACAAAATAGCATCAAAAGTAAAGACGGAATCTTCATAGACAAAAATTAGTGTGTTCATGAAGTTAGAAGTGTCTTTTAAAATTTATTCAAACGTTGATCTTTCATTATAGGAAATAAGTTATAATTGATACATTTATGACTCATGCTAAAACTACTCATAAAAATGTTTCCTTGTTGTGCTCAAATCTATTCTTTTTTTTTGCTTTTTGGGTCACATCTGGCGATGCACAAGGGTTATTTCTGGCTCTGTACTCAGGAATTACTCCTGGCGGTGCTCAGGGGACCATATGGGATGCTGGAATTCGAACCCGGATCAGCCGCGTGCAAGGCAAACTCCCTACCTGATGTGCTATCACTCCAGCCCCTCAAGTTTATTCTTGATTATTAATATTACCACAAATTCTATGTAATCTCTTTTGTGAATAATCTGTTTTGTTACTCTTTAATTAGAACTCAAAGTGAGTTTTAATTGTTAAGAGGGTGGAGATCATACATTTTTAACTGTTAAGAGGATGGAGATCATATTTCTATAATAAAACAATCAGTTTAATTCTGGAAGCAAGGTTCCCATTGAACTTGCTTAGAAAGTATATTTTCCTTACCATTTCAATTTGAAAAAAAATCTAATGAAAGCATTTCTAGACCAGACTTCCCCAAAAGAAAGAATAGCCTCATTTTTTAATATAAATAATTTGATTCTTCAAAACATTGTTAAATAAAATGTTTGTTATTGGGAATGTATTATATTATAATACATTAATGTATTATATTATAATCTCATCCCATTCTCTCAGCATAAGAGCAATGATATATGTAAAATTTCTATGAGATTTTGTTTATTGGCCTAAAACCTGGCAATTTAAGTTTCTTTCACTTTGTAATATACTAGTTGAACTACTAAAACTTAATTGTTGCATCTTTATTTGGATAACTGCATGTGCAGTGTCTTTTATGTAAAAGTATAATTTATAAACCATAATAGTAATGATATAACAAATGAATAATACATATTCAATTAATGTGTATGTTATTTTCAGTTCAAAATTTAGATAGTTTAACAATTTAATCACTTTTTTATTGTTTCTGAAATATTTGACAATCTTTTCTTGTGGGAGGCACATTTTTGCATATTGATCATTCTTTTAATTGCATGTCATTTAGAGGCAAATTCACTGAAACAAGGTCATCTAATATGACTTTCTTCAACAATGCCTTGATGTCTTCATCAACTTCATGACACCTACTGAATGCTTACTATATGCACACAATTGTACAAGCTCTTTAAAAATTTCATAAGGATCTCACATAGGAGTAAGTGGGGAAAATATTATATGCACACTTTTTAATTCTTAGTTTTTCTAGCTTTTCACAGTTGGACTATGGAAGGAAGGAAGAAAATTTTTAAAAATTAGAGAAAGATGGTGGACTCAGATCCACACTAAGATCTTTAAAGTTGCTTTATTGAATTTGTTCTCTGTCTGTCCCAAGATGTAACAAGCTATCAAAGTTTTCTTAGAATGACTATTTAGTTTAGCTAAAAATAAGCGAATTAGATAGAGCGAGACTGTAAAAGTGAAAGGAAAAGGGAGTTCCAAGGGCATATATATATATTTTTAAAAGGAATACCCAAGAAGGATATTTAAAGTGTGCAAAGTTTAAAACAAATTAATAAGTGGAAGTTAAATAAATATAATTTGTGTATATATGTGCAAATGCAAAAAGATGAATCCTCATATGTGGCAGCAAGCATTTTAATTTTGACATTCCTTGCTTCTCACTATAAAAATTGCAGATGTGGGGGCCGGAGCGATAGCACAGCGGGTAGGGCGTTTGCCTTGCATGCGGCCGACCCGGATTCGATCCCCGGCATCCCATATGGTCCCCCAAGCACTGCCAGGAGTAATTCCTGAGTGCAAAGCCAGGAGTAACCCCTGAGCATTGCTGGGTGTGACCCAAAAAGCAAAAAAAATAAAATAAAATAAAATTGCAGATGTGCGGGTGAGATGCGCTTGTCTTACAGTATGCCAATCCAGCCCAACCCCTGCCATTGCTATAGTACTCCAATTCTTACCATAAGGAATTTTCTGATTTCTGAAAACAGAGCCAGGAGTAAGCTCTGAGCATCTCTCAGTCGTCCCCAAACAAAAACTAACAATGAAAGAATAGTACATTTTTCGGAGAAAAACATTTCATAAAAGTCACATGTAAAAGTCTGATTTTCTGCTATTGCTTCTAGATAATTTCTACATAAGAGGTGTATGGGAATTAATGGCCTGAGGACTTTTAAAGTGGAGGAATTTGTATTTTTTAAAACACAAAATCTTAGTCTACTAATTAAAAATTTTCATGAAATGGATAATTTGATTACCCATTTGATTACCCATATGATTAATCATAAATAAGGAATACATAGTACATTTTGGACAAGGTATATTAAATTTGTACTTATTTCAAGATAGGAGATTTATTTTACTAAAGTATGTTAACAAAATTAATCCCACCATTAACAGTATTAATTTACCTAGCATAAATCTTAGTTTAATCAATATTTCCTATATGCAATAAAATGCTGAGGGTTGATATACATATTTCCCTATATAACAATGTGAATTTGAAATCTATTAAGAATTATGAAAACCACAAATTTATTTATTCAATGCAAATCTACAAGTTCGAGTTTGAAAGTTCAAAATCAGCTTTAAAACCTACTTTTAGGATTTCAATACATTATTAATTAGTCTTATAATTTTGAAGATAACAACAACCTGTATAAAAAAAGCCAAAAAGTCTTAAAACATTTTATGAATGAAGAATAGAATATTACTTCCCAACAATATTCTATTCTAGTGATATTCGACTATAACTGTATTATTTAATTTCACATCATTAGTTACATTGGTTTGCTCTCACATAAATTTACTGGGTTATTAAAATCACAAAGTCATTTATATCAACTACTAGTCTTACATATATCTTAACAAAATATTCAAATTATACTTGTCCTATTTCTTATTAGATCTTATTAGCTAATAAATATAAGGTTAGTGCTTTTGAATTTAAAATGATTTACTAACTTAATATAAACAGAGGCATTAAAATGTTTATTTTTTTATGTAAGCAAAAGGTCTAAGATTTAGTATGAAAAAGTTATTTTCAAAACTAATTGTGAAATTATTTGGAGTAATTTCATAACATTAAGAGCCATTACAAGTCTTTTGGATGAATATTCTAGGATTAATAAACTGATACCAACATGCTGAACTGGAGCTATTTAATAGCACAGTGGGTAGGGCATTTGCCTTGCACACAGCTGACGGGGTTCATCCCTCTGTCCCTCTCGGAGAGCTCGGCAACCTACCAAGATTATCCCATTCACACGGCAGAGCCTGGCAAACTACCCATGGCATATTCAATATGCTAAAAACAGTAACAACAAGTCTCACAATGAAGACATTACTGGTGCCCACTCGAGCAAATCGATGAACAATGGGACTATAGCGCTACAGTGATACCAACATGCTGGTAAGGCTAAATAAAACGAGCAATACCTGAGTCTCTTATCTATAATTGTCAACACTTTATATTCTTGTTAATCTTCTCTAAATATGTTTTTACTATTAAAAGATATCTATAAATACAAGTAATCAATAGTTTTATATTATAGGGAAAAATAACTTAGAGGTTTAGTGAGATAAAAACACATTGATTATCTCACCTATTTTAAAGGTGATTTTATAAGGTGCATATTAGACAAATTTTATGTACTTGCTCAAGAATTAAAAAATTTTCACATCTTTTTGCATATTTTTATGTTTCAACTTCATATTAGGTTTCTATGCAGGCTAGTCTAATTAAATCTCTACTTTTAAGTAATAAAAAATGAAAAATCTTGTCTCAAAGGACAAATGGGTATCAAGATGCATGGTTATCATCCTCTCTTTATATTATTGGGACTAGATATGTACTCTAAAAATAGGTTAAAAAATTTTACTGATTGTTCTGTAAACCAAGAGGCTTTGAAATAATGCCTTATGTGATGGCAGTGAGATTTTATTTTAAAAAGCTAAAATATACCCCTTATCTAATAAATATACTTATTTGAAAGCTTACTCACGGTTTATTTATCTGGTGTAAGGAATTCAAATATATCTTTATATATTTATATAAAATTCCAAAGTACTAGTGTTAGGAATTTAATTTAATCCCAAATTGAGGAGGAGTATTACCTTAACTTCACTTCTTAAGGCATTACTAGTTATTGTACTTAACAACAAATATCATAATATTAACATTAAATAAGAGTTAAATAATAATTAAAACTATTACCTCTAGGTCAACGTTAATATTTAGGTGTTGTAATTCTATAGTCATAATTTATTAAATATCTTTGTGGTGATATAATTATTATGCATATACAAATTTGAATATGATGCATTACACCTAGCATTATGGTTTATAACACTGAAATCTTAGATTTTAGGGATTCATTTGCTGAAGTCACAGTATTTACTCAATTAGCTTACTTCTGCTGTTTATTTCTTTTATTTTGACTTTTGCACGTTAGATTTTAGCAGTAGAAATTAATTTTGCACAAAATGAATTGTGTCTTGTTTATCTTTTAACATATGCTTGTTAGGGTCATGCTAAAAACCAAAATCAAAGAGGAAAATATCCTCAAGTCCCTGGATAATTTTCTTGTTTCCCATAGTCTTCAGCATTTCTTCGGATGCAATTAAGCAGTCTGCGGAATTTTTCTGCTCTGAACTTATATTCTTGTTTTACAAAAGAACAAACACCCACACCACCTCCTCACATTCTCCCTGGCACAGAGAAACAAACATGAACAGTGACAGAGAGCAGCAGATTTAAAGGTTATTGTCTTCCTCCTGTCTGAATCCAGTGCTTTCCTCCTCATGTTGTTGTCTTTCTAAAGTAGATTATGTCAACCTCCTTCATTTTTTTTTACCTTGCTCCACTGTCTTGGTTGTTTTCTCTTCCTTCTTTCCAGGTACAGCTGCAAAGCAGAGATAAAGTTTAAATAACAGATTCAGATGGAAATGCAGCTTTTGCTCAAAAAAGGATTTTGTAACTCATCAACACTAAATTCTCTTTCTAAGAATGCTACTGAAAACTTTTTCAACATTTCTCATTTCTCTGTGATCCTATTGAAATCTATTATAAGTCTATTCTTAAAGAATTAGAGAAAGAGAAGGAATCTCTTGCCTCTTCTGATTGTATTTTTCACACTTTCTTAGTTCTTTTGTATTCTGATAAGCTGTGCAAAGAATTCCACTTGACAGGACTATGATTAATTGACTTACATTCCGAGTTATTGCTGGAGTTACTAAGTGTCTTTAAAAAATGTCAACTAGATGCCTCTTTCAATTCCAGCTTAGCAAAGCTTAGTCAACTGAAAGAGCCGTGTAATCATGCTTGAGATCATTTAAATAATAAATAGAGTCATCCCAAATCACGTGTAACCCGAAGAGGAATTAGATTCATATTTAAGTGCTATTTTCACTGCACTTAGCTTTCTCTATAATTTATCATTCTTCACAAAATACTCACATTTTACCTAGTACATACAAAGAAATAGAAATTATTTTTATAAAATCAGTATAAGTTTCTAAGGAACTCAGTTAAAGTAATTTACCCAAATAAGTATCTTCAGAAGATATGAATAATTCTTTATGCAAGAATTGATGGTGAAATGAATATTAACAGCTTATTCAGGTATTACTACACGGTGTTGCAAAAGTGGGGAAAATGCAACTTTGCTGGCAGGGAGCAAAGTGTACATCCAGCCGTGCATGGGCAAGGACACCATATGAAGTGCTGGGGTCAAACACATAAAGGGCAAACTCTAACTTCTTATACTATCTCTTCTCTTTGACACCTGAAAATGCATGTGGCAAGGAGGAGGGGGATGTCACTCCCAGTGATGCTCATACCTTACTCCTGCCTCTGTGCTCACAGACCAATCATGGTGAGGCTCAGGGGGCCATATGAGGTAATGGGGATCAAACCTGTTTCTACTGCATGCAAGGCAAAGACACTACCCACTGCACAATCACTCTGGCCCCATGAAAATGCAATTTTTAAATAAATAAATGTGGTTATCCCCCAACTTAACCCATTAATAAAATTTTGAATGTTCATTCATCATTATTTATCTACAATCTTGTACTTCCCAGCAACATGTATGTGCAGCTACATTATCACCTCTGAATATATTCCCTAGGCACCCACTGATGTCCAGCTAAGTCAGAGATTTGTATCTCCATTGAATCAAATATCGGTATAGAATACATTTTAAATAATATCTAGAACAACTCCCACAACAATTAAAAGTGTTTAATTATCTAACTGGCTCAAAAATTAGTAAATAATCAATTTGACATCTGACATTTTTTATTCATATAAGTGTTTCTTTTCCTCACCTTATTGCAGTGTCTAAAATATTTAATATGTAATACAAGTGGTTATAGAAAATACCTTATTCTTGAATCAATTTTCCGGTGGGAATTTATGTAGTTTTTAGCCTATCCGGTGTAATATTTACTAATGATATTGTTTAGACTTCTCAGATTATGGTTTCTTTCGCAATTCTCATGTCAAATTATATAAATTTCATTTACTACGATAATTATGCTTTCTTTTTTTTGTTTTTCTGCTTAAATACTATTTTTTTAGAAATTGCATGCCTAAAATGAAACCAACTTATTTGCACTCATTCACATATTTTATCAAATTCGGTCTGCTCCTTTTGAGTTTAGATTTATTTGCAGAAAAGAAGTCACCAGTGAAATTATCTGGTTTTCATTTTCTTTGGGGGATAATTATAAAAAACAATTTAGGTACAGATATCAACTATACGAGAGAGGCATAGATTTGCACACAATTTATTCTCGATGATTGTACATATTTTCTGAAAAATAATATTGTGTGAATAAACAGTCTTATGTGAGGGTGAAAGAAGTTGGGTCTGATATTATTGATTTTCCTAGAAGAGAAAAGAATTTAGGTTGCCAAATAAGATGTGGTAAAAGGCTTGGGGGTGTCAGTAGAAAGTGAACAAGTATAGTTGTTGAATATGGTTCTTGGAGAAAATATGAAACAATCTAAAGTTAGATGAGTTCAATTGCAAAAGACCTGATTCCAGTCTAAAGTTAGGACTTTAATATACATGCTGCAAAGATCTAGAGTTCTAACAGATATAGTACATATTGTTCTCGTCTATATATGGTCTCTCAAGTCAGTTTGTAAATAAAAATATCATCATTAGCAATTATAATAGAAAACATGAATGTATAGTCTTAAACGTAATTCTTTTATTCAGAAGACTCAAATATGATAGTGAATAAATTTTTTGTTTTAATCTTTTGAAGGGTAAATATATTTCAGAAAACAATTGAAATGCTGTATGCATAAAGACAAGTGTTTCTTTAAGGTCCATAATTTAAGGTCCATAATTCTTTGCACACTAAATAAGTAGCTGGAAGCTAGTCCCCTAAAGTGTTGATTTTTGTATCTTAAAAATAATAACCAAAATGTTACTATAACTACAGAAAAGAAAACATTTGCATAAAATTATGATCTTTTTTGTTTCTGGTTCTAATGTAAAATTCATGAAACTTAATTCAGTGAAGAATAAACCTTAGGTATAAACAGCTCATCTAAGTAAGTGGATTTTCTAACTGCCTGGAATTCAAAGAAGACCTTAATCAATTTCTATTTATGTACCTAAGGGTACCTGAAAATTCTTTTACTGCTAAGATAATGAGTTCTCTTTCCTCTACATTTGGAGGAGTTTAGGAAATAAATAAACAAAAAAGGATTTATATTTCACTCTTCCAAGAATCATAAATAATATAAAGGAAACAAAGCAACCACAATCCTAGAAACTGATGGGTTAGATATAATCTAGTCATAGAGTTGAAAGTGAGAAGTTGATATTGTAGGAAAAGATGCCCACTTTTGAGAAAAATAGAAATGATGTTAGTACTCTGGCATTGAGGAATCTGGGTAAAATTTGAAGGAGATGAAATAATAAAGACAATGATAGAAATCAATGAAAGCAACTTTGAAAATGAGACAAACAAAAAGAAAGAAAAGATGTCAAAACATGTGATTGCAATCTCCTATAAAAATACATTACAAATACTAGGTAATTAAGAAAACACTTTAGGTATAACATGTAACTAGTAAACATGTTATACCTAAACATTGTAAGCTCAGCATGATAAAGGTATTTGAAACAGGGTAGCCATTAATTTTAGTAACTCAATAGCTTTTCATTACTATCTGACAAAGTAATTTATATTTAAATTTAGTCTATCTTTATCTTTTCTTAGACATATATGAGTTTATAAATGTTTATATATTAAATTAGATATTAACCAATATATTAATCATATTATAATTTATTATCTAATATAATGTTTTATTTGTATTATTTATGTGTATTATTTGGATTGGAGCGATAGCACAACGGGCAGGGCGTTTGCCTTGCATGTGGCCGACCTGGGTTTGATTCCTCTGTCCCTCTTCAGAGAGCCGGGCAAGCTCCCTGTGGTATATTCGATATGCCAAAAACAGTAACAACAAGTCTCACAATAGAGACATTACTGGTGCCTGCTCAAGCAAATTGATGAACAATGGACGACAGTTCTACAGTGCAGTGCTACTATTAATTAATACATTTAATTTACCAATTTCCTGGGATTGAGCAAGAATATGTAGCATTCATATTTAACATATTTCTACTATTTTAAGTACTCATGCAGTAAGAAAAGTCTTCAGAAGAAAATATTATATAACTTTTGTGTAGTAGGTGTTAAAGTTTATACATTTAGTATCTGCAATCAGTTTATTTAATCATTTTGAGTTCATTTAATATGTACTGTACAAATTATTGCTAATATTGTAAGGCAAAACACAATTTGGGTAGTTTTCTCATTTCTCTTGATCCAAATATATAAAAAACATTTTCATTAGTATTATTTCTAGCATATAGAAATCTTCTTAAACATTGTTTTAAGTATCTCCTAATAGATAATATATTTATATAAGCAATTGTTGCTTCTTATTAAATAGAGCAAGAGAAAAACACTTTTGAAAGCTTAAATTCCAAGAATTTATATATGTTCCTAAAATAAAAATGTGCCCCAAAGAGCACCCCAAGGAACATTCTAATATTCTACTATACTTACTCAAACTGACTCTTACTCATGGAAACTCTACTAGTAAGGTACATTTTATTCAAAAGTCTTCAAACAGTTTTTGAATTTGAGTGCTTTACAGATTATTGGGATCCAATTGATTTTAAACCATTTTTTTCTTTCTTTTTTGGGTCATACCTGGCGATGCTCAGGGGTTACTCCCAGCTCTGCACTCAGGAATTACCCCTGGTGCTGCTCAGGGGACCATATGGGATGCTGGGAATTGAACCCGGGTCAGTTGCGTGCAAGGCAAATGCCCTACCCGCTGTGCTATTGCTCCAGCCCCATCCCATTGATTTTATTTTTATTTTTATTTTTTTATTAAAGAAATATTTTATTGAACCACCGTGAAAACAAAAAAAATACAAGGCTTTCAGATTTAAGTCACAGTCAAATACTGATTAAACCACCATCCCTTCACCAGTGCACCCGCTCCACCACCAAGAACCCCAATACACCCCCCTCCCACCCCTCCCCCCATCTAAGTAGCTGATGATATTCCCATTATTCTCTCTATATATTGAGTACATTTCATATTTCCATACAGAACTCACTATTGTTGATTGGAAATTTTCCCCAACAATCAGGCCTGCTGAATAGGCATCATCTAATAATTTCTCTTCCTTGGCAAAGGTGAAGACTTTGAGTCCGCGCGGCCGCCATAGCGGCCGCGCGGTTTTGGGTTTCTAATATTTTAGCTCAGTTCGCAGTCAAAATGGATGGCTGCAAGAGTCTGCTCTGGTGCCAAAATGGGTTAGGAGACCTCAGGATCACAGTCAGTAGGCGGGAGGCTCTGCTTCTCGTGCCGCGGCTCTCGGTTCATCTCTGGGCGGAAGGCGCGCCGGGAACACCTCCCCTCCCAGGATCACCTACGGGCTACGTCACTAAAGAAAGTCCTACCTCCTGGTGTAGGGGTCTTAGAGGGTGGCTCTCACCGCGTGGCTGCTGCCGCTGCCGCCATTTTCGCTCAGAAAAATGGGGTGGAGAGGGAAAAAAATCCCTTCCCGGGCTGCACGAGGTTGTAGTTCAGTTCGCAGTCAAAATGCATGGCTGCAAGAGTCTGCTCTGGTGCCAAAATGGGTTAGGAGACCTCAGGATCACAGTCAGTAGGCGGGAGGCTCTGCTTCTCGTGCCGCGGCTCTTGGTTCATCCCCCATTGATTTTAAATAGCTGGATTTCCTCAGTTTATCATAAACTAACTTGTAACTGGATTATAATTATCTTCTTTATTTTACGATGTTAAAGGAATAAAACTATTGGCACCAGGACACCAAAGACAAAGTCTTATGAGCAAAGCTATTATGTCTTGTGTAAGTTTGTTTATGTATCAAAGCAAAAGTAAAATCAATAAAGACTTTAAGAAACACTATGCTCAAGGTCACTCTCCACATGCTCAGACGAGCCTCACCCATGAAGGAACCAACAGAGGAACCCTTGGCTGAGATCTCCAACCCTGCTCCAATTGGGACTGGGCCTCCTCCACCCAGATCCCCAGTTTTCCAGTAGCTTCTTGTCAGTCACACCCACAAACTGCCCCCTCCCCCAATGTAATCTCATCAATGGCCAAGATCTAGAGACTATAAAACAAAGCTCCTGGAAGCGACGCAATTTTTCCTGGAGCGCACAGCCGAGGAAGTGACAAAAGTTGCTGTCATGCAACTTCTTTATTTTTATTTTTAATTATTTATTTTTTTTTCCCACACAGAAGATCCTAGCAAGCTACCAGTGACATATTTGATATGCAATAAATAGTAACAACAACATGCTCTTCGTGTTCCTGGAGTGAGCAGACCCATTGGGCTACACTAGCATGCGGCAAGGACAAATGAAGATGTTACTGGTGCCCGCTAAAGCAAAGTAAATCAATAAACAATGGGATGACAGTGATACAGTGATAAATACTAATCCATAACTAACTTTTCATAATAATCCATAACTAACTTTTCATAATCCATACTAATCCATAATCCATATGTTAAGTTACAAACCATAGTACAAATAAGCCACCGCCATGATGGGTTTTTCTTTAAGCTGCATTTACCTTTTTTAGTTGAAGCAGCACCAGTGTCTTCTTTAGTTCGTTCAGTTTCTGCAATTGCAAATATTTCAAATTAAGAGGTAAATAGAAATAAAACATTCCGGGTTGATATGGTAAAGTCTTGTAAGTCAAAAAATGCTCACTCTGCCCAAAAGATGAGTTATATGGACTCTGAGATCAAAGCAAGCAGCAAAAAATCTGTGCTATAAAATGTCCAAAAGTGCATGTCTTTTTTTTTAACTAATAAACTTTCTTAGGTAATAACAAAGAAACTCTTTCCAGATAAAATTCTGTGGTATTAAGATTTTATATTTATATCAGTAATGATCAATAACATATCTTCAAATCAGTTAGGAATCTAGATTTTTTTATTTATCGTGAAGTATGACTTGGGAGGCAGAGAGTCTCTTGCTCGCACGCCTGGCTGTCTTGCCCGGGACCCCTCAGAGGGGATGAGCTCCAGCTTCCCTCCCCTCCCCGAGCAGAGCTCCCAGCAGCTGAAAACCACCGGAACCTGGCTACAGCCATGCTCGAGGCCTCTCTCCACACATTTGGACAGGCCTCACGCATGAAGGTACCGGTAGAGAAACCCAGGTGTGTGTAATTCCATCAACAGTCAGCACCCAGAGACTTAAAAGCAAGCTCCCAGAAGCAATATCTTGTAGCCGACTTCTCCCTCTGGGAGAAACTGGCAAGCTTCTGAGAGTTTTCTGCCCACATGGGACAGCCTTGCAAGCTTCCATGGTGTAGTCATATGCTAAATCCAGCAACAAGCTGGATCTCATTCCCCTGACCCTGAAAGAGCCTCCAGTGTGACATCGTTGAGAGGGTCGAGTTGAGAGAGACTTCTAAGATCTCAGGGAAAGGACGAATGGAGAGGTTACTGAGCCCGCTCAAGAAATTGACGATTAACGGGGATTTCGTCATGACTTAGGGAAGGCATTCTTTCTTTTGTCTTTAGAAAAAATGCAAACAGTGCTTGAACTTAATCATCTCTGTCATGAAAATAGTTATAATGTTATCATAAAATTTTCTATTTGGATATTGCTTCAAAAAAGAAAAAGGGACAGAAAAAAGTAAATGGCTTCTCTGAATTATCTCAACACCTAGTATGGAAGACAAGAAAGGTACTCTGAAGACTTCTTTTGAAACTTTTATTAGTACAGATTTCTGGGTCTCAAACAGAAGCTAGTTAAAGTCTCCATTATCTCTCATACACAAAAGAATCATAAAAATAATAATTGGGGCTGGACCGATAGTACAGTGGGCAGAGCACTTGCCTTGGAAGCAGCTGACATGGGTTTGATCCCCGTGAGAGAGCCAGGATTGATCCCTGAGCACAGAGCCAGGAGTAACTTTTGAGCACTGCCTCATGCAACCCCAAAACAAACACAAAATTAAATAGAAAAGTAACTAGTGACTCTTTACAAAGTTCTTTATTGTAATTTTACGTTTTATACTTTGAATATGCTCTTCTGGGTTCTTTTTCTTTCTCTTTGTATCTTTGTATCCTCTTTACTCACAGACACTCAGCTGCTGAACCTCTGGAACTAGCCAAACAACAGGAGACATCAAACTGGTTTGCTCCCTGAGCTGTGTAAGGCCTTGGGCACTGAGAAGATCAATGCCAAAAGAAGATCTCAAAACTATCTCAGGGTTTAATGCCACAATGTTAGATATAAGAGAACTCATGATTTGAATAGAGCAATCAACTGTGTAAATATTATCTGCTTCACACTTATATTTAAGACTTGGGGGTTTGGGACTAGGCAGATGAATCAAATTATATAACCTCCAGGTGACTATATACTAGTGATTTTCAAGCTCACCATACCTGTCACACAAGGTATAGTAAAAACACAAACATTATACCCTAAAGGTCCTACTCTGCAGATAGATCTGCCCATCCTGGGAATTTCTGCCTCGGACCAGTTCTCTTGAGAGTCTTATGCTGACCCACATCATATATTAGGAACTGGATGCCAAAGAACTAAACCAAACTCCCGGAAGAGAGGGACACAGAGTCTCTTGCCCCCACGCCTGGCTGTTTTCACCAGGACCTCTCGGAGGGGGTGGGTTGAGTTTCCCTCCCCGCCCCGAGCTGAGCCCCCACAGTCGAAGACCTTCAGAACCCAGCCACAGTCATGCTCAAGGTCTCTCTCCATATGTTTGGACACATCTCACGATGAAGGAACCAGCAGAGGAACCCAGGTGTGTAAGGCCCGGGGCTGAGATCTCCAAGCCTGGTTGGATCGGGACTGGTCCTCTTCTGCCCAGATGGCCCATTTTCCAGTAGCTAGGCTATCACACATGTCGTGTAATCCTATCAATGGTCAACATCCAGATACTATAAAACCAAGCTCCTGGATAATCTTACAGCCTAGTTCTCCCTCTTGGAGAACCGGGCAAGCTACTGAGAGTTTCCTGCCCACATGGTAGAGCCTGGCAAACTCCCTGAGGCATATTCATATGCCAAAACAAGTAACAAGCTGGGTCTCATTCCCCTGACCCTGAAAGAGCCTCCAATGCAGCACCATTGGGAAGGACGAGTAAAGAGAGTCTTCTAAAATCTCAGGACTAGGATGAATAGAGACGTTACTGAGACCACTCGAGAAAATTGACGATCAACGGGATGATGATGATGATGATGATGACAGATGCCAAAGAATAGATCAGTTTCCAGAACCCCTATACCCCAGGCTTCTACATGCTAACCTCAGATAATCCCAGGGGTGAATGAAAGTCTATGTCCTCATATATTTTTATATACATATCATTTTCATAAAAGTAGTTCACAATAGTTCATTACAGATAGTATTCAAAGACCAATCCCACCACTGACCTCATATATTCTTAAAAAAAAACCGAAAACCTACAAATATGTTTCAGCCATGCTATCATGCTATCTCACTAGTGTGTTTCCCTTAACCCTCAGATTAGCAGTTTCTCAGATTAGCAATTTTGTTTTCTTTGTTTAATCAAAACATTCATAAAAATTATCCCTATGAAATACCTTCTAAGATGAAAACTGTTTTTCCATTTCTAACACACTAAAATCTCCCCTACGCCTTGTTGGTAGTTAGCTATTACTATTTTGTCCTTACACAATTTTAGTACTTTATCAGGCTGAATCAGGGTCTGTTCAACTCATTTACCTTGTGCCCATTCTCCATCATTCATTGAATATTTTTGCACAAAATTATTGTCCTCTCCATATCAATGTGAGATTCAAGAGGAGACACTTTCCAAGTTGGATACACATTAAAACAAGGTGATGAATTTCTTTTTTGTCCATGTGCTTCGTGTATTCTAAGTATGAGAGTTAGCTTGAAGAATTAGGGTAGCTTTGAGATTATTAGTTAATAAACTGGAAATGGACTGGAGCTATAGCACAACGGGTAGGGTGTTTGCCTTGCAAGCATCCAACCCGGGTTTGATTCCTCCGTTCTTCTTGGGGTGCCCAGCAAGCTATTGAGAGTATCCTGGCCGCATGGTAGAGCCTGGCAAGCTACCCGTGGCTTATTTGATATGCCAAAAACAGTAACAACAAGACTCACAATGGAGACCTTACTGGTGCCTGCTCGAGCAATGGATGAACAACGGGACAACCGTGCTACAAAATTGGAAGTTAGGATTTTGTATTCATATATTTATGACCAAAATGCTTTTGTATTTTTCCTTTTCTTTAACATAATTCCTTAAATTTAGGATTTTGTTTATTTATTTACTTTTACTCTAGAACATCCACAAAAATTTTTACTTAAGAACATTTCCTTGAAAGTCTAAAAGACTGAACCCGATCTCACCACTTTATCAGGGATCAAGATTTGCCTCATAAACTTACTTTTCCTTTTTACCAAGATCACATTTAAATAAGCCTCTGAGCACTGCTGGATGTAGCCCAAAAACCTAAATAGACTTCAGTAAATTTAGAAAGTCAGTAAACTTTATTTAGTTTTATTTGGAGTGGGCAGGAGGCACATCAAACCTGGTGGTGTTCAGAGCTTGATCCTGTGCTCAGAGATTACTCCTGGAAGTGGTCAGGGGACTACATGGTATGCCTGGGATCACATCTGTGTTGATTGTGTGCAAGACAAGTACCCTACCTGCTATACTGTTACTCCAGCTCCTTAGGTGAGAATTGTTATATTGGAAAACTTCTTTAGACTATTTATAGGTTAATATACCAGTACTCATTTATCTTGCAAAATACAATGTCAAGAAAGTATTACTAAAAATAGACACATAGTTGCAACATTGATATTCATAATTTTATTGCTATTTGCTAGATATTGGCACTCATTCAGTTTGATTCCCTCTTTCTTATCCCTTGGATTTAATTTTACTTGCAAAACCTCTCCTTGAAATTTCTTTTTTTGATTTCTCTCTTATTGGATTACAACTCTGTCATGCCTCAGAAAATGGCATGACTTCTTTCATAGAAACTTTAAAAAATATTTTTAATTTAACTATTTATTGAATAATCATGAGATACACAGTTGCAAACTTTTATGTCTATGGTTAGATTTCATTCATAAAATGTCCCAACACATCCCCTTAATTATGTTCATTTCCCACCACCAAAGTCCCCAGTATTACTCCCTCACCCCCCTGCCCCTGCCCTGATACCCATTACCCTCCCCCTCCCCCCACACACAGTCTGATTCTATGGCAGGCACTTTTATTCTTACTCTATCTATACTTTGGGGCATTATGGTTTTCAAAAAGATACTGAGAAGACATCATGTTTGGTCCTTCACCCACTTTCAGCACACACCTCAAATCCAGACTGATCCCTCCAACCATCATTGTTATAGAGTCCCTTCTCTATCCCAACTTCTCTCTCCTCTAGCACTTGAGGCAGGCTTCCAACTGTGGACCAATCTTCTGGTCCTTATTTCTACTGTCCTTGGGTGTTAGTGTCTTACTATATTACTTATGTCCCACAAATATGTGCAGTCATTCTATATCTGTCCTTCCTTCTGATTCATTACATTTAGTATGATAGTCTCCATGTCCATCCATTTAAAAGTGAATGTCATGACTTCATTTTATCTAAGAGCTGCACAGTACTTCATTGTGTAGACGTACCATAGTTTCTTTAACTAGTCATCTGTTCTGCACCTCAAAAGAAACAGTGACCAATAGAATGAGACAGCCCCCATAGAATTAGAAAAAATATTTGCCCAATGCCCATCAGATAAGGGGTTAATATCCAAGATACATAAGGCACTGGAAAAACTTTATAAGTAAAAAAAAATCCTCCAATTCCATCAAAAAATGGGGAGAAGAAATGAACAAAAACTTCCTTAAAATAAAAATACAAAGGGCCAAAAGGCACATGAAAAATCACTCTATGTTGCTAATCATCAGGTAGTGCAAATCAGAACAATGAGATATCATCTTACACCACAGATACTGACACACAGCATAAAAAGAAGAACAACCAGTGCTGGCATGGATGCAGAAAAAAAGGCATTCTCATTCATTGTTGGTGAGAATGTTGACTGGTCTGACCTTTTTGGAACATAATATGAATATACCTCAGAAAACTAGAAATTGAGCTTTCATATGACCCAATTTCTGATATATCCCAGGGGTGCAATAAAACACAGCAGAAATGACATCAGCACTTGCATGTTCATTGCAACAATGTTCACACACAATAGCCAGAAACATGATTCTCTTTGATATCACAGGGTTTATTTTGATTTGGAGATAGAGCTCTAACTGGAGACAGGGCCCCTCCCTATTGGAGGTACCAGGATCCTCCACACCTGATCTGAACCATAATAAGAGCCCACACTACAGCTCATTTTAACCGCTTGCTTCCTGATCCACCATCCCAGAGAAGATAGATTAAACTCTATACTAATCCACTAGCATCTTCCAGGGAGATTAATTTCAAAGACTCAGCCCCCAGCACAGAAAAATACTAGAAAATCAATGGAGGAAACAGGCAGATGCCCTCCAAACCAAATCAGTGGAAACAATACCACCAAGAACATAAACAATACCAGTAAATCCTCAAACAGAGTCTATACTGAGACTATGATGAGGATATTCAATGGGTTCAAAGAAACAGCACAGGTAGTCAGAAAAACACAAGAAAATATGAGTACAAATGAAAAAAAATACTGCAGTTAGAAATTACAGAAATAAAGAACATAGCGAGTGATGTAAAAAAGTCAACAGAATCTCTAAATAGCAGAATAACAGAAACTGAGCAATAGATCAAGGAACTCCAAGAGAAGAAGACTATCAGGAAAGAGCAGAAAGTGGAAAATAGTCTGAAAAGAGATGAACAGCATACTCAAGAACTATGATGTGATTTCAGGTGGAACAATATAAGAACCATCAGAAGAATAGTAGGCAAATGTGAGAAAGAAATAATAGTGAAAGAAATAAAAATCATCAAAAAAACTTCCTAGAGTTAAGAATTATAGGCATTGAGATCTAACAGGTCCTCAAGTTCCCATCGAGGGGCTGGAGCAATAGCATAGTGCGTAGGATGTTTGCCTTGTATGCGGCTGATGCAGGTTTGATTCCCAGCATCCCATATGGTCCCCTGAGCACCGCCCGGAATAATTCCTGAGTGCAGAGCCAGGAGTAAACCTCGTGCATCTCATCTCCAGGTGTGACCCAAAAAGCAAAAAAAAAAAAAAAAAGAAAAAAAAAAGAAAGAAAGAAAGAAAGAAAAAAGTCCCCATTGAATATAGACCCAACTAGGAAAACTCAAATACACATTATATTCAAAATGACAAAATCCAAAAACAGAAATATAGTATGAAAGAAGATTTAAAAAATGAAGTTAATATAAGGAAAGCACATAAGATGTGAATTTTTTTCTAGGAGGAAAATAAACACTAATTAATAAATGTGAGAAACACATGGCAATTAATAAGATGTGTAGCAGATCTTATCAAATGAATTTATGACCAGGAAATATTGAAGAACAAAATTATCACCTTACTAATAACACTTTATCCAGCTAGATTATCATTCAGATTTGAAGGAACTATATAGAGTTTCATGGACAAGCAACAGCTTAGGTAATTCATGCCTAGAAACCAGTTTTGCAAGATGCTTTAATAGAGCTCTTTTGGGGCTGGAGTAATAGCAGAGCAGGTAGGGCGTTTGCTTTGCACACAGCCAACCTGGGTTCGATTCCCAGCATCCCATATGGTCCCCTGAATACCGCCAGGAGTAATTCCTGAGTGCAAAGCCAGGAGTAACCCCTCTGCATTGCCAGGTGTGATCCAAAAAGAAAAAAAATTAAAAAATTAAAAAAATAAAAGAGCTCTTTTAATAGGGCAGGAGAAACTTCCCATCATGTGACATTGAATATGATACTCACTAATGGCGCATGTTTGTGTCCTCTACTTAATTAATAAATGCGAGAAACACATGGCAATTGATCATCACAAATGGACTTTTATTGATTCTTTGATATTTTTATTTGCCATCCCTTTAAGTTGTAGTGGACCATGACATTTGAAATATAGTTGTTATATGCCTGGCAAGGGGGAAAGCTGGGAGGTGGGAAGGAACCTGGGGATACTGGTGGAGGGAAGATGATATTGGTGCAGGATTGGTGTTGAAACATTGTATGCCTGAAGCAACTCAATTATGAACAAATTTGTAAATCACAGTGTCTCAATAAATATTACTGAAAAAAATGATGCCATTCATTAAATTTAATATGCCAACACATTAAATTTACAAATACACCTCATTATACCTATAAATGTAAATGTTCTTTGAATGTGTGCTTTTAAGTTCAAAGACCAGTTCTCAGTTATAGAAATGGATGTTTACACCTATAGACAATCAAAAAATGTGAATTATTTTTAATTAGTTCTTGTATTGAAGGCGAGATTCCATATCAAATTGAAACCTCTTCTTGGAAATAAAGGTATTTAATGTTTGCTCTCTGAAAACTTTTATATTGGTAAAAGATGAAACCACCTTATCTGCTTTCTTCTAAATATGCTGATTTATCTGAAACTTGATTAGTATTTCATAGATAGCATAGCTCACAGGAATTTTTCACTGCAATGTACATTTTTATCTATGTGAATTTTTTTCTAGGAGGAAAATAAACACTTCTCAAATAATTTTCTATCTAAATTTCTCTACCACTGCTGCAAAATTATGTTTTACATATTTTCTTGATTACGCATTTCTAAATGCTAACCATTAACTTACTAAGAGTGCATAACATAGTGTTTCAATCAGCTTTACATTCAACTAGATTTTTTCTTGGTCATATATATGAAATTTATATTCATTTTAAGCCTTTTTTCCAATGTTCATAATAGTGGTTGAATATTTCAAGTTGCAATTTTTAAAGACATTTCTATCAACATGCTTAAATTTTCAATAACTCTACCAGTTTCTTAAAGTTCAGCAGTAAATGAAGCATGCATTTGCCTTTTGTATTAGTACAGTCATTAATATTTATTCAGCTCTAACCAAAAAGGAAAAGCCAAAGCATAATCACAGCATAGAGGGAACAAAGATTTCAATAAAATATCTACAAAACTCATAGAAAGTCAAAAAGTTTTCTAAAATTTAATGCAATTTAATATACCTAAAGCAAGGCAGAGCCTGACAAGCTACCCGTGGCATATTCGATATGTCAAAAATAGTAACAAGTCTCACAATGGAGACATTACTGGTGCCCGCTCAAACAAATCGATGAGCAATGGGATGACAGTGACAGTGATTATACCTAAAATAATAAATATATCAAATTAAAGACAATTAAAGATACTTAGTTGACAAATACCAATAAGGAAATCAGTATTCCTATGCATACTGGAAAAGTTAATATTTGTTACATACACAAATGTCAGGTTATAACTGTCAATTAATATTTTAGAATTTAAGAATATAGGCCTTGAAAGAAAATTATAATATTCCAAAAGCAGTAATGAAATTTGAAGGTATTTATTGCATTAAGGATACTGTCTTTCACTAGTAGACAGACTAGGTTGCCTATTGTTTTTGATCAAATGGTTAATACTAGGGAAATTAAATTTTACATGTCTACAAAAGCAGAGATCAGTTGTTTTTCTGCAAAATGTAAAACAAAAAACCCACAAAACTGCTATAATTTGAGCAAAAAATATATGCAAAAAAGCTTTTGCAGGAAATGATAATGCAAGGATAATTAAGATGCATATTTTTTCAAAACAGCAGATATTCAGAGCAAGTAATATTAACTTAGCCAGCCTCAAAAAATAGCATTAACATCACGACAGGTGGAAGTAAATTAATAATCTTCTATTATTTTTCAAGTTTTGTTTAACATACTTGTTTTGACTTGTTTTTCACTTGGAACTGAAAGGGACAAGAAATCATATGGTCAACATTAAACATTAGACTATGTGACCCTCTCCCTATTAGTTTGAAAGCCATATAAAACTTTTCAACAGCCTCCGTGGTGTTGTTTCCTTAATATCGTATCACTTCATATCTCACACATGAGGGTGATCTTGCTTCTTTTTTTATCTGACTCTGTCTTTCTAACTTATTAAGGAAACAACAAATGAATAAAGACAGCAGAACCTCTGAACTGGTCTACAGAAGTGAGCTGTGTATGTGGTGTGTGTGGGGAGATGGGGCAGTGGTGTGGGGAGGGAGTAAGAGAAGAATAGGGGTAGAGAGTGAAGAGGGAACGGGAATATGGTGGGGAAAGAAAGTGGGCAGTGCTGGTGGAAAATGTTGTGTTGGAATAATGCATCCATAAAATTGTACCAGTAACAGTATCATAAATCATAGTGTTTCAATAAAAACAAATAAATAGAAAGGTATTATATAACCTTAGAAACTAAACAAAAATTGTCTCAAAAATTAATATAACACTGTACTATATGCTATATTTTATTCATATAATTATAGGGCATGAACCACAGATTTTTGTTTAATATTTCTCGTACATGCTTTCCCTATACAGATATAAAATGATGCATTCATTTTGTCTCCATTTTAAATTACTGTGGAAACTGCTTGACATTATATTTTTACTTAAAGTCTATAACAGTTATGTGAAAAAATTGATAAAAATATTAAATTTATAATCAATGTGTACACTCAAAAATAGTTGAGGTATTGCTTACATTATAATCATACACTGTAGAGAACAGATGACTTCAATAAATTTGGATTATTGTCTTTTTCAAGTTCAATATGAGACAATTGCTGGTTTACTATTAATATTGTTAAAAGAATTCTCAGAAATGACCATCCCGTATATTTATGCATATTTGTATATTTTAGTTACATGTTTTACTTTAGTTAACTGCATCTATTCACACATGAGAATATAGATTAGGACCATCTTGGGGGAATGTAACTTCTGGACCATAGATCATTGTCTGAAAGGAAGAAAATATAACACATTTCTTTCCGAAGGACAAGTAACATCAATTTCGATGTACAATGATGAAAGTATGATTTTTTTAGGTTATGAACGTCTTTAAAAGTTTATATTTTAAATTTATGAATTTAAGTTTATGTTTGAAAATTTTTGTCATGCTAATAATTTTTAGATGTTTCTTCTTTTATCCAAACATGTTGTTATCAAGTAAATCTGACACATATTATGTCCTAGATATTGTAACATGCATTGACTATAAAGAGCTTAAAAAATAGCATTCATCTTCTAATTTATTACTTTTTAATTTTTTGTTTTTATGCCACACCAGGCAGTGTTCATGGTTTACTCTTGATTCTGTATTCAGGAATCACTCTTGGCGGGCTTAGGGTACCCTTAGGGCTGATGGAGATAGTAAGGAAGGCTGTTTGAAGGCAAGTGCCCTGCCCACTGTACTATCTCTCTGGGCCCTCATCCACAAATTTATAAATATGTAAAGAAAAAAAGAAAAATAACAATATTGTAAAGTATATATATATATATATACCTCATTTATTAATACATATATTCTATAGAATATGTATATACTTTATATATAAATTTATATATATTTTAAAAGAAAGAATATAATTCTTCAGAAACTATTTGGAGAAACAACTTACTAGTTTTTAATTTTCTGAGCAAATTTTACATTTAGGGGAATATGAATCTATTGCTTGATATGGTTTTGATGTGGTGACAATCTAATTTGTCGCATGGTTAAATCAATGGAATTTTTGAGAGAACAAATAATATTTTAAGTTGTATTGAGTAAATGTCATTTTCATGAAAATACAATAAAATGGAGTAGCATTAAATGAAAACAATACTAGACCACATATACCTGTACTTTATGCATGTGCGCATGCACACACACACACGCACACACACACAAACACACAAATACACACAGCACAAGAAAACTAAGTTAAATTTCTTAAGTAGAAGTTGTAAGACAAAATAAAAAAGTTTAGTTCATCTTTTAATATGTTTAAGAATTTGGTTCTTGTTGAAACAACCAGTAAGTCAGGTTACATGCTAGCAACATTAAGCAAATTACTTATTACATACACTTATCAAAACCTATTGCATTTTAAACTTTTTATAATTTTTGTTTCCAATTAGTAAATGTATGGGAGATACAAAAATTACTATAGACGATAAGATGTTTGCCTTGGGCTGGAGAGATAGTACAGTGGATAGGGCATTAAATCCCAGTGACTCAGGTTCAATTACTAGCATCCCATATGGTCCCTCTGGTCCAACCAGGAGTGATCCCTGAAGTACAGGGCCAGGAAAAAATCCTGAGCACTACTGGATATGACCCCCAAACAAAACAAAACAGAACAAAACCAGAAAGAAAGCTTTTCTGTATTGCAGCTAACCCGCACTTGTTCCCAAGCCCTCATCACCATAGGGTATGGAGCAAAAGCCAAAAAAATGAAAATGAAAAGTAAATCTGTTGAGGAAATAATCTACTTCTGCTCTCACTGCAACCCACCCAAAAACTCATGAAATATTTTAGGGTAATATGTATAAGGAAACAATATTTGTTAGAACTGAATATTCCAGTTTTTTAAGCAATGCAATAACAGTTACATTTATAGAAAGTATTTGCTTTGGTTTTATTTTTGTTCTTGATTTTTCTACAATAAAGTGGTGTTTCTTTACTACTGTATAAAACACACCTGCCAGGTGAGCTTAAGGAAGCTGAAGATTCTGTTTCAGCTTTTGTCAAGGCTAGGTAAGAGATACTGTATTTCTAATGACCTCTCAGGTAATCTGATGCTCCACATTCACAGAATACTCATTGGGTAGCAAAAATGTAACATTTTGAGTAAAGAGAGAAATAATAAGGAGCAGGGGGCTTGCTTTGCATTCAATAGACTCCGGTTTGATTGACAACACCTCACGTAGTCACCTGAGAACCACAAGGAGTGATCCCTGAGAGCTGGGACAGGAGTAAACCCTGAGCACAGCCAGGTGTTGTCCCCAAACAAAAACAGAACAAAACCAAACCAAAACCAAGTAACATTTTGGTTCACTCCTTTCAAAACCTGTATTAGCATAAAATCTATATCTAAAAAAACTGATACTCAGGAAAGAATTGCTGCTTTATCCACTACACTCTTTACCAACTGTCTGAAGTGACAGTTGAATGTTGGAGAGAAGCACAGAAACATTAGTCTGTGTTACCTGAATGCTCCTTTTTAGGTGTTTTTGCTGTACCAAAGGAAAAAAGGGAAATTCAGTATTTTGTGTATATATAAATCCCAATTCATAAAAAATAAAATCACTAAGAGGACAAAGAACTTTGAAATCAGTTACCTGGTTCCATATGTTTTTCTTTCTTTTCCTGTTCTGAAACATAAGAGTAATATTAATATTACCATTTTATCACTATTATTATAGCTTTATTGTTAGAGCTTAAAATTTTAAAACAGAGAAATGTGTATTTGTTAATTTTGGAATGTAGCAACTCACTGATTTTGAATTTTTTAAAATTGTTATTCCTTCTATACCACCTGAGTTACCTCAAAGATGACATGAACCTAGTCTCATTTAAGGAATTGAAAATTTTGTGGGTAATAGATTTTAAAGTAAAATTGAATTGTAGACAAGTTTCTATTATATTAAATCAAAATGAAATAAATATGGATATAAAAATAAGTAGTCTATAATATTGTAGTTGTGTTAAAATGGCTCATCATGGAAGGAGATGTTGACAGAAGCACAAGAGTAGAGGGAGTTTTCAACACAACTTTATAGATAAACTTAGCTAAAATTCAGCAAAAAAAAATGCTGGCTTTGAAGGATGAAATGAAAGACATGGCCTTAGCAGGTGTATACAGAACACTACATCTCCAAAATGTCCGATGCACAATCTTCTCCAGTACAAATGGGATGTACTTCTAAAATAGACCACATTTGGGCCACAAAACATACCTCCATAAAAGACCAGTAAGGTATAGAAACCATATCAATGATCCTCTTAGATCATAATGCACTGACAATGGAAGTTCATTTCAAACAAAAACAAGGAAACTACTCAAACACTTGGAAATTAAGCAGTTCACTACTGAACAAGCAGTGGCTACTGAAGAAGCAGTAGCTAACAGAGGTATCAGAGAAGAAATCTACAGATTCCTGGAAATAAAGAAAAATGAAGATTTGAGCGACCAGATAGGACCATATAGGACACAGCAATAAGGCAATTTGCTGTTCTGTGGATAGAGCTGAAAAATATTATGCTGGGTGAAATTAGTCAGGAGAGTGTCAGACACAGAATGATCTTCTCCTATATTTCATATAAAGAAATATATTAGGGGAGTAACAAATACCCAAAGGCAGCAGAAATTGGTCTTCAGGAGGAAGCTTAATAAAGGGGTAGGCAGATAATGAGGGGCTTAGGGGGCTGATACTGTGATTACGGTGGAGGGAAGTGAGCACTCTTGTGTAGTAGTTTATTGCCAGAATGATTTATTAAGAAACCCTTTCTTTAACAATATTGTAAACCATGGTGCCTAAAACTAAGTATACATATATTATATGTACATTATATACATATATATGTATAAATTATGTATATATATGTATAGAATTGTATAAGTATAGAATTGTATATGTATAGAATTATAGAATATATGTATACATGTATATAGATTGTATGTATATATGTATAAAATATATGCATATATGTATAGATTGTGCATTATATATGTTATGTATATATGTATAGAACATGTATAGAGAGTCTCTTGCCCGCATGCCTGGCTGTCTTCCCTGGAGCCTCCTCAGAGGGGATGGGCTCCAGCTTCCCTCCCCACCCCCAGCAGAGCTCCCAGTGGCCGAAGACCTCTGGATTCTAGCCACAGCCATGCTCAAGGCCCCTCTCCACATGTTCGGACGAGCCTCACGCATGAAGAAACCGGCAGAGGAACTGAGGTGTGTGGGACCCGGGGCTGAGACCTCCAAGGCGATTGGGACTGGGCCTCCTCTGCCCAGATTTCCCATCTAGGCGGTCACACCCAGGTACTGGGTCAACGGCCAGCATCCAGAGACTTAAAAGCCAGCTCCCGGAAGCCTACTTCTTATAGCCTATTTCTCCCTCTGGCAAACTACTACTCCCTACCTGGCAAACTACTGGAAGTTTCCTGCCCACATGGGAGAGCCTGGCAAGGTCCCCATGGTGTATTAATATGCCAAAACCAGTAACAAGCTGTGTCTCATTCCTCTGACCCTGAAAGAGCCTCCAGTAAGGCATCGTTGGAAGGACGAGTAGAGAGAGAGATCTTTCTCAGGGCTTGGATGATTGGAGATGTTACTGAGACTGCTCGAGAAATTCAACAATCAACGAGATGATGATGATGATGATGATGATGATGATGATGATGATGATGATGATTGATGATGATGATTGATGATGATGATTATGATGATGATGATGATGATGATGATATTAAGAATAAGACTGGAGCGATAGCACAGCGGGTAGGGCATTTGCCTTGCACGAGGCCAACCTGGGTTCTATTTCTCCATTCCTCTTAGAGTGCCCCCCAAGTCTCTGAGAGTATCCCGCCTGCACGGCAGAACCTGTCAAGCTACCCGTGGTGTATTCAATATGCCAAAAACAGCAACAAGTCTCACAATGGAGAAGTTACTGGTGCCTGCTCGAGCAAATCCTTGAACAACAAGATGACAGTGCTACATTGATACCATATATTCTACAGGAATTGCCATGGCATACCTATGACTGATATTTTCACTTTTAAAACACTTTATCATGAAAAATTACTAATGATGAGAATTTAAAAAAGTTGTACAGAATGGTACCATGTACTTTTTGCCCTATAATTTCTACTATGTTTTATTTTTAAACTAAAAAAACAAAACCCACAAAAATGTTGTGGTAACTAAAATAAGATGCATAGTAAGAAATCAGGAAAGAAATATAATTGGATGAATAAAACAACCTGAAAAAAATAATCCCACAGAAGCTTATACAATAAATCTAAACAACAAAGAAAGTGTAACTTGACAATAAGCCAAAGCAGCATGTTGTTATAATTTTTTTAAAAAAGTGTTAGAAAAGTTTTGTTCATGCTTCATGTCACAATTCACAGACTTACAGAATGAGGGAAGCAGTTCATGCACAAATGAATGCTTGAGAATATATACTTATTGAATATTTCGATAGCACAAGGAATGTCCAAGAGCCAGTGTGTCTTTAATAATTTTAAAATTAGGGGCTGGAGCGATAGCACAGCGGGTAGTGCGTTTGCCTTGCACGCGGCCAACCCGGGTTCGAATCCCAGCATCCCATATGGTCCCCTGAGCACCGCCAGGAGTAATTCCTGAGTGTAGAACCAGGAGTAACCCCTGTGCATCGCCGGGTGTGACCCAAAAAGCAAAAAAAAATTTTTTTTAATTATATAGATGAAATTAAAATAAGGTATTTATGTACATATAAGCTTTTTAAGAATTTCTTTCAAAATTTCCAATTGTCCTCTACTTTTCTGCAGGTACAATGGTTTACAGAGAGTGGATTGTTTTTTTTTTTTACCAGTACTTGTCACCTGCAGTGTAAACACATAAATCTAAAATTGAAAGTTCAAATATTGCTCTTTAGATAAATCTTACCCACCCGGCTGAGTCTTGCATAATTTTGTCATTCTCTTCATGGACAATTTTAGATAATTTATATGATACAAAATGCTTCAGTGTTCCAAAATTCTTCAATATCAAAATATACATGTGCATATTAATTGCATATTTTAATAATATTAACTTTAATATTACCAGAATCACTTTCAAAGTCAGTATTTCAAGAAATATGATTATTACTTATGGCTAATCCAAGGGGATAAGTTGGATTTTATTTTTGTATTCTTAAGACAACCTATTTTCTTTGAAAAAAAGGCAGATATTTGTAAAAACATAATCTCCAAGCACTAAATTTTAATGCTTTATTATCAATTAAGTACTATTTTGAGTCAACCATCAGTAGGTACTACATAAGACATTTAAATAATAATTTTCATATTATTCCTACATTGTTCCAATTAGCTTATAGTACATATAGGAGAAAAATAAAATTATGGTAAGATGTCATCTATCAAGGGAGCATGATGTCAAGTTATTTGTGCATTATAAGAAGAAAACAGAACTGTTGTAAAACTAGCATGAAAAATAACTCTCATCCAGTGTTTTATAAGGAATGAGAAGTAACCTGATTATAGGAACTATGTTTATTCTAGTATAAGAAAATTTTGATTAATGGAATGCACTTGTATTTTTGGTCACGAGGCTTTGGATGATATTATTAGGTTGCATGACTTTGAAAAAGTATTAAGATTGATGGCATTCTTTACAGTCTATTCTATGCCCTCCCTACTCTAGGTTATGTACTCTTTTATTTTTTATTCTGATAAAAGAAGCAACAGACAGTGTTCACATGTACAAAATGGAGATAAGAGATTCAGAACTTGAAATAACGATGTACCATCAAACCAGTAAAAGTAAAAAGAAAAATATATACACAAACAAAATCTTCATGCATTTCCTTACTTTTTCCTTTGGGTTGTTCTGTTGAAAGAATTATAAACAGAAAACAATTATTTTTCAAACCTTTAGAGATAAAATACGCTATCTTCAACAGCGTAATAGACATATTTTTCTACCCACACACATATCATCACATCTTGGAAGTTTTACAATGAAAATCTCTCTAAACCATTGTCAGTTATACTAGGTATTTTGTAATTTAACAAAAATGTTAGCTAAAAATAAATTAACCCAATTGTATACCGTTTAATAATTTTTAATTATTGATATTTTATTATTCATGAATATGTTAACACATGTGAACAATTCCAGAATGAACACATTTTCAAATGATTTATTCTTCTACTCAAAACTTAAAGGAGTGATTCAGTTCCTAATTGATTCTGTACTTTAAGATTAATTGAACTTTTTCTGTCTACTAAATTTAATTCTTGGTACATAGCATTGTTCAATTGATTATTGAACGAGCATTTATAAAAAGGTAAACATGTACAACATTTGCATTTGTTATATTTCTCATAATCTTATTAGAGTGAGCAGTTTAGTTTGCATTATCAAGTAACTGGTATACTATTAACAATATTTTATAATATTTGTTTTATTAACTCAATTCAATATTTTTCTTTCTCTTTTATCCCATATGTATATTTCTTCAATGGTAATATTTTAAAACATAACACTGTTTGGGCATTCATCAACTATAAAATAAAATAAAGGAAATATTTATAATACCTTCTGAGGGTGTTTTTGTTTTCTTGGAATCTGAAAAATGTAAATAAAAATTGGTAAAATAGACATGATTAATCAACATCTAATATATGACAACAAAAAAATGCTCACACTCTGAAGTAATTTTCAACAAAATAGATGTTTCATGCTAATTCATAGAATATGAGGTTTAATCGTGTTATTATGTTTATGAGTAATTACTAGAGAAAAACAGAGTGTTAAAATCTCTGAAGTCTAAAATATAGAAAATTATTAAAATATAGTCACAGTTCACATGTTTGTGTAGATTACATTCTGTCTAGGAAGGTAACTTGAGTGCATATAAGCAGTTTCTGTAAATATGGGCTGGCATCTGTGGAATTAATTTTAGTGTTTTCAATTGTCAGTATGAAGTATTGCTGGTAAACTGTATTGCACTCTCTTGAATAAACAACACAGTCCCAACACAGTCAATAATTACTATAGCAATAGAAAGAAACATGTTGATGTTGACAAATGGGTAACTGATGATATATTATTATAGATAGTAACTTCTCTGTATCTGTATTCACTGGTCAACATTTGTTTTATTTTATTTATTTATATTTTATTTATTGGTTTTATTTTAGTTTGGAGGCTATTCAGCCTAAATCTGAGAACTTTACATTTTCTACTTGCTATACATAAAAGTGTTTCTATCATTTAGACATAGAAAAATGGTATTTGATCTAACTTATTTCATCATACAAGCTTTAACTTAATTTTTTATCATAATTTAATTATTTTATTTTATGTTCTTTATTATATTTTTGTAAAAATTTGAAATTCCCTGAATTCTATTAAGATTTAATTATATAAACTTTATTGATACATGCATAAAGTTGCTACCTGCTTTCTAATTAATAAATTTATTGATGAAAACAAAGAGCATCTACTAATTCTTACAGATAACAGATTCTTATAAAACTATTTTTTAAATCTATTTTGCATACTATTTGTATAAAAACTTCTACACATAAGATTTAATTATGTAATTAAGTGAGTTAGTTATTAAAGTTATAGTTAGTGATAATAAGCGTATTAAAATAGAAACCCACTTTTATGAAATATCTGATTTACTTTCTTCCCATCTCACAGTGGTAATTGATAATTTGATGCAATAGACATCAATTGGACCAAAGATAATAATATAAAGTCCAAGTATCATATAAAGTGAGAACTTACTATAAAGATAAAGTATTAAAGATAAAGTATTTCATTATGTACAGAGGTAAAATATATTAGGATATGGTCATGCTGGACTGGAGCGATAGCACAGCGGGCAGGGTGTATGCCTTGCATGCGGCTGACCCAGGTTTGATTCCTCCATCCCTCTTGGAGAGCCCGGTAAGCTACTGAGAGTATCCTGCCTGCATGGCAGAGCCTGGCAAGCTACCCATGGCGTATTTGATATGCCAAAAACAGTAACAAGTCCCACAATGGAGACGTTACTGGTGCCCACTTGAGCAAATCGATGAACAATGGGATGACAGTGCTACAGTGCTTCATGGTCATGCCAACAGGTCAACCTGTGCCTGCTGGAAGGGTATATCAGCAGCCTGATGGTACCTTCAGGCTTTCTGATATCCTCAAATCGCCGTTGTGCTTTGGCTGGATCCCAACAACTTGGGGCCAAGTTTATCAAGAAATTAAACTGTCAAAAGTTAGACATGTGGGAGCCATGCCTACAAGTCACCTCCTGATTAGCTACATAAGCTCATTTATTGGTCTTATTTCAGAGACCTATAAATAACTCCCAAAAGCGATCAAAAGCCACAGTTAATCTTGGATCCGTTCATAGCTGAACAGACTAGGGTAAAGTGGAGGGGTCCAGGTTGGCCTCATGCCTGCCCAAGCAGAGCTCCCGACAGTCACCTGCTTCCACATTCCAAAATCACCACAGTTCTCCCGGCCTGACTCCACCGTCACAGGATGGACTTCGCCAAGATATAATCTGCTGAAAACTTGGGTATACCATGTTTGTGACTAAAATCTCCAGGCTTTCTGGGGATCGGGATAGGCTATCTTACCCCGATCTCCCCGTACTTCCAGAAGCCTTGGCAGTCACATCCACACCCCAAAGCAACCACCCAATTGAAAAGCTACTCCAGCCTTACCATTCTGATAAAAATACTAAATGCCCTGAACAAACACTATGACCTCTTTGCACCTGTACTACAAACCATAATGCACAAAAGAAAAGGAGAAAGAGCAGAAGGAAAATGCCTCCTATAGAGGGAGGCTGGAATGGAGGTGGGGGTGTTGGGGAATGGTGGTGGGGAAATGGGGACATTGGAGAAATGTACACTGGTGGAGGGATGGATGCTAGATCATTGTATGACTGAAACCCAATTATGAACAACTTTGTTATGGTGTATCTCATGGATATTCAATTAAAAAAATTTTAAAAAGTGATGTGGAGTTCATCAGCTTAATTGCCCAATTCTATCAGTATAATCAATGGCTGAATAAATAGTAGTACTCCTACATTAAATAAAGTAAAAATAAAAGGTACAATATAATTATTCATAATCAAATTCTATTTTTTTCAACCACAGGTTGACAGACTAATCCAGCCTGAGCACTGTAGTCTGAGATCTATAGCAAGATGTCCCAGGAGAGCCACCTTACAAGCTTAATGTATCTCTTACTATGTCCATATAAAATAACTAATATTAAGAAGTGTAATTAAGATGTTAATTAAATTGTTGGACTAAGGAGAGGAGAAACACCCCTAAGTGGCATTTTTTTCCTATGAGAGGAAGAACGGCTTTCAAATGTTAATTGTGCTACTGTATAGGGTTTGGTGGCTAACCCCAGTTCGGGGAGTTGGGAGAGAGACTAGAGAAAGACCAGGCTGTGAGATGGAGGGTGGAGAGATGAGCCAGAGACACAGGAATGAGGGGCAGGTGTGAGACTAGAATGGGGAGCTTAATGAGACTGGAACAGGCACATGGGGAGAATGGAACACACAGCAACTGATCACCAATCAGCCTGGCCCTACGTTTTCCTCCTTCATCCGCCCTTGGCCTCAGCCATCCTGGGTGGAGAATTGGCCCAAGACACAGAACACAGGCAGCAAAAGAAACCCATGGAGGGGCTGGAGCGATGGCACAGTGGGTAGAGCGTTTGCCTTGCACGCGGCCGACCCGGGATCGATTCCCAATATCCCATGTCTGAGCACGTCCAGGAGTAACTTCTGAGCACAGAGCCAGGAGTAACCCCTGTGCATCGCCGGTTGTGACTCAAAAAGAAAAAAAAAAAAAGAAACCCATAGGGTTTCCCTAGCTGCATGGTGCATACACATATGATCATTTAATCTTTGATAAAAAAGCAAAATATAGGAATGCAGCAAGGAAAATCTCTTCAACAAGTGGTGTTGGGCAAACTGGTCTGCAAGGTCTCCCCCAAATGACTTCAAATCTCTTTCCAAAGCCATGGACAGAGGTCAAATCAAAATAGATTAAAGAGCTTCATATTGACCTGAATCTATAAGGTACATAGAATAAAATATAGGCAGAAATCTCCATGACATAGAAACTAAAGATGTCTTCAAGGATGAAACTCCACTTACTAAGTAAGTGGAAACAAAGATAAACAAATGGGCCTACATTAATTTTAGGAGCTTCTGCATATCAAAAGAAATTATGACAAGGATATAAATACAGTGCATTGGATGGGAGAAATTATCTTCCACCCCTCATCTGACAAGAAGTTAATATCCAAGAAATACAGAACAGAACTTTACAAGGAAAAGAAAACTCAACCCCACCATAACTGCAAAAGGAGATGAACAGAAACTTCATCAAAGAAGAAATTCAATTGACCAATAAGCATATGGAAAAAATGCTCTGCATTACTACTCATCAGTGAGATGAAAATCAAACATCACAACAACAATAAAAAAACCTCTCATTGCACAAAGATTAGTACACATCAAAAAGAACAAAACAGAGGCCAGAACAATAGTCCAGCAGGTAAGGCACTTGCAAGGAGAGATTCCCGGGTATAGAGCCAGGAGGATTAAGCTCTGAGCACTCACAAGTGTGGGCCACACAAAACAACAACAGCAACAACAAAACCTCCCCAAAAAACCCCCAGAAAACAACACTGAGTGTTGATCCGAATGCAGAGAAAGGGACTCTTGCTCACTGCTGCTGAGAATGCCAACTGGTCCAACCATTCTGGAAAACAATATGGGCAGCCCTAAAAAAAACTAGTAATTGACCTTCCATTTATCCCAGTAACTCCCTTCTTGGAATATACTCCAAAGGCCCAGAAACAAAATGGAGAAAATGTATTAGCTCCCCTATGTCCCTTGTAGCACTAGCTACTATAGCCCAAATGTGGAAACAAGTGTCCAAGAGTAGATGACTGAATAAAGAAACTATGGTACATAAACACAATGGAATATTGATCGATTGTAAGAAAAGATAAAGTCTTTGTTGCTACATGAAAGGATCTGGTAGTATTGTGTGGAGGGAAGAAAACCAGAGGGAGAGAGACCAACATAGAATTATATCATTCATATGTGTGACATAAAATAACATAATGGTGGAACAATGAGTAGCACTGTAGCACTGCCGTCCAGTTCATCAATTTACTCAAGCGGGCACCAGTAACATCTCCATTGTGAGACTTGTTGTTACTGTTCTTGGTATATCAAATGCACCATGGGTAGCTTGCTAGGCTCTGCCATGTGGGCAGGATACTCTCGGTAGCTTGCCAGGCTCTCCGAGAGGAATGGAGTCATTGAACCCGGATCGGCTGTGTGCAAGGCAAATGCTGCGCTATCGCTCCAGTCCAGAACAAGGAGTAATCAAATGAAATGAAACAATGAGTACCCAAATGAACTGGAAAAAAGAATGTAAGAACTGGTAGGAAGCATGCCTCTTGAGGGGCTAGGAGATTATACATAGGAGGTGGGAGGGAGGTGGGCTGGGGGATACCCATAGGGGAGGGAAACATTCAGTTGGAATTAGGAGGTGGTGCTGAAAGATAATAAAATATTATGTATGAAACCCTATCAGCAACAATATTGTAAACCACTTATATATTTTTATAAAGATATACACAGACAGAAACACAGACACATAGACACAGACACACACATACACACATACACACACATATATATATGTATATATATATATATATGTATATACACATATGAGGCAAATGGGAATGGTGGGCCCATTGATGGAGGGAAGTGAAGGGATCAGTGGAATCAATGTTGAAAGATTATATGTCTAAAACTTAGTCATGAATAACTTTGTAACATTACCATGATTAGGTGAGTAAAAATAAATTCTGATCAAATAATAAATAAAATACTTGAAACTGAATGATCACAAATAATCATGAAAATTGTTAGTACTAGCCATTAACACTGATACTATTCAATTTCAACATTATGAGCTAATCATTCAGGTAACTGCTAAGTTTACACGAAGAATTTACTTTCCTAAAGACTATCTGCTCAATAATCTGAACCACAGTCTTTTGCAATCTGTTCATTTTGTCACTTATTTTTAGCAATATATCAGGTATGGTCTAGTATGTTCATGGTGTCAAAGGAAAAATGAAACAATAGCTTGATATCAAAGGCAATATTAACTCTCTAGTAGCCTACTAATGCAGGTAAAGAAATATTTCACTTGCTATGTGAACTTGCCTGACTGACTTTTTGAGTAATTTATGATACCAATAATTTTTCTTTGTATTTTATGGTTCAAAGCTAAGTTATACTATTGATTTTGGGAAACTTTTCATATTTATTCGACTCTCCTCAACTTCAAATTGAAGAAATAAATGATCTCATTCAGCTATTTTTCAGTGGATTTATATTTATCAGAATAAACCAATGGTAGAAACACAGAGGATTTTAGTCCTAAGAATTCATCAATACAGTCAAGATGAAATGAATGAAATCTGTGTATATCTGCTAGTGTGACCCAAATCATTATTACCCAAGTAGCAACTATTATTTAAACACACCTAAGATTGAATTGTTAATAACTAGTAATTTGCCAGATCTTAAAAATTCACTAGAATATAATTCCAAATATTGAAATGAATGTCCATAGTTGTTGTTTTCATACATTTAAGTTTTAGACATTACTGATTATTTCACAAAATATATTTGTGAGAAATGACCACATTAAGTGCTAGCTTCTGTGTAAATAAAAGTAAATTAGACATGATCTATTTAATTATATCTTAGGTTACTCAAAATATACGGTAATTGAATATAAGTATTATGAATAAAAAAGTGACAAGGTCTAGTAATCTTATATATGAACTCCCATGTGAGTTTATAAATGAGTTAACATTTTTAACTATAGAGTCAGACATCATTGTATCACTGTCACCCCATTGCTCATCGATTTACTCGAGTGGGCACCAGTAATGTCTCCATTGATCCCAGCCCTGAGATTTTGCAGCCTCTTCTTACTCATTTTTCCCAACGACTGGAGGCTCTTTTCAGGGTCATGGGAATGAGACCTGTTATTGTTACTGTATTTGGCATATCGAATATGCCAGAGGGAGCTTGCCAGGCTCTTCCATGTCTATAATATTACTATCCTCAAATTTTGAAGTGTTGAGTACAGGAAAAAGGAACTGCTGCATTCTTCATGTATCTGAAGTTTCGTTCCAGTATGTACCACCTTCCTCTGCAGAGTCATACATGTATCTTTAAAATTAGAAAATATTTTCTGAATCACAAAAATAAATATTCATAGAGAGAAAAATTAAGCCCATGATAACAAAAGCAACAAAAGCAAATAAATGCATTGTATATGCAACTGAAAGGTGAATTGGTACAGATGAAAAATATGTACAATAAAAAAATGGAATAAGACTGTGAGAATAGAGAGTGAAGACTCCCCCATAGTGTCCCAGTGGCATTGTATATAGTTATGCCAGCCATGCAATGGGTGAACCAAAGCTAAATGGAGTAGGCAATATATTTTGTAATCTTTCCAGAAGAAAAAAGGGCAGAATATTGGGGGTGTACTGCTCTGAAGCATTGTCCACATGCCTTTTTAACTTTTATTAGGCAGTTTCTCATCACTGTGCGTTCTCCTGAATCTCTTGGAATAGGGCTACATATCATAAACTTAACAGACTCTAGAATTTACTTCAGCAATGAAGAGTTCCTAGCTTGTAGTGCATTTAGCTGCCCACTTGTCTTTGATTGTCATCTTTTTCAGTGTGTGGAATGCAGCTACAGTTATTTATCTTTGCTTTTTTTTTTTTTGCTGAGGATCAAAGTAACAAACTGTCTCAATCTCAAAGGGTTCATTGTATCATTATTGGAGGAAGTACTGAGGCTTTCATTTTGACTTTGCTTGATATATACTTGACAGGAAATAAGGAAACAGACTGTGTGGACTTGAATTGCAAACTGAAGTCTATGTTGTGGGGTCCTTGAGAAGTCACTAAATATAAAAAATAGGTAATAATGTAAAAGTCACCATGAAGAAATATTTTTAAATATTATAAGCTGTACTTCAATCACAAATTCTCATATTGAAATCTCAGGATTCCTTAAAATTATTTAATTTTCTATTTAAATTCTTAATAACTGTAAAGTACAGCAAAGTGGTAAGGCATTCCCTTTGCATGCGGCCAACCTGCATGCAATTCCTCCGCCCCTCTTGGAGAGCCCGGCAAGCTACTGAGAGTATCGCACCCACAGGGCAGAGACTGGCAAGCTATCTGTGGTGTACTCGATATGCCAAAAACAGTAACAATAAGTCTCACAATGAGAGACATTACTGGTGCCCACTCGAGTAAATTGATGAGCAACTGGATGACAGTGACAGACAGTGACAGTGACCCAAAATAACATATTTATTTGTGTAGGTGTTAGCACAGTATTTGCAGTTTTAAAAATTAAAGTTGAAAACATTTTAAAATATTTAGTTTTTCATTTATTAAAAAATAATAAACCTATGTTAAACATAAATAATTTATCTTATGATAAATACATATTTAATACAAAAATATATGAGTGACAGTTTTTCTCTTTTGTGAATCTCATTATTGTCTGATCTAATGAGATGGTAGTTAGGCTCATTTATCTGCTACAGTCTTCAATCTACTGCAATATAATACACTATATACTCTGAAAAATGCCAGAGCACACTAATAAGAGAACGAGTACAAGAAAGCAAAATGATGACTTTCTACTGAGTCTCAGGGATACCCAAGAATCCTTGACCCATATTTTTAAAAACCATAATTTCAGAAATTTTTTCCAGGAGAAGTTCTAAGACCATGAAAGAAAAGAAACCATGCAAAATCAGAAATCACAAAATTCAGAAAAGGCCAGAGATAAATATTAATTTGCATATAAGGTTTAAGGCTGATGTCTTATATATGGTCAACCTTAGTTCTAACTTCAGAACCACACGGTACCCCAAGCACCATCAGGTGCATCCCTGGAGGACTCTGAGCTCCACCACAGACCCCACAGGACCCAAGCAGCACTGCATGCTCAGACCCTCTCTTTCAACTTCAGGATCTTGGCCAAAACTCATCCGAGAGGCCGTCCAGGCCTGCTGAGAACTGCTTGAGAGAGCCTCTACTCCCCCAGAATTTATTGAAGAAAATATAGATCATATAGATCATAGACATTCCAACATTTGTGTTAACAATGCCTTTATGAAATAATCACCCCAATAGAGGGAAAAAAAAGCAGAAATAAGAAATGGTACTGAAACAGACAAAAACATTTCTGCAGTATCAAATGTTTCTTAAAAAACTAACAAAATGAAAAGTCTGCTGAATGGAATAAGATACTGAAAATTATAACCAGCAATCTTTTAGCATCAAAAATGTATCAAAAACTCATAAAAATCTACAGAAAAAAATAACCTGTATTGGGCTGGAGCGATAGCACAGCAGGTAGGGTGTTAGCCTTGCACGAGGCTGACCCGGGTTCTAATCCCAGCATCCCATATGGTCCCCTGAGCACCGCCAGGGATAATTCCTGAGTGAAGAGCCAGGAGTAACCCCTGTGCATCACCGGGTGTGACCCAAAAACCAAAACAAAATAATAATAATAACCTGTATTAAAAATGAGGATATAAAAAATCTCTCCAAAATCTATGTACAGATGACAAATTCACAAAATGGTGTTTATTATCCCTGATTACTAGGAAAACACACTCAAAACCATAATAAAATATCATCATATGTAAAAAACTATCTACCAGGGGGTGATGAGAGAGAGCCCCAGCAGCCGTCCCCCTGGTTTCGGGGGTCAGTCCTGGGCCACTAGCCCAGCCGGAGTGGCTCGGGCCATGGGGCAGATGGAGGAGGAAACGAGGGCCAAACCAGATGCCTGATCAGTTGCCGTTTATTCCGTTCTCTCCTGTCTCTCTCTCTCCCCACTTCTCTCCAGGCTCTCAATCTCTTCTCTCACTCTGGATTCTCCTTCTTCCCTAGTCTCTCCCCCTACTATGTCTCTCTCCACCTAGTCCTCTAGGCTACACATTGCCTGGTAGCAAAATCACGTAAGAAAGCCCTTCCCGAGGGCAGGGCATTCCAAAGCCCTTCCTGACTGCCAGCAGGCAAAATACCTCTAAAGGTTTTTCTCCTTTCCTTAGTCCAAGAACTCATTAACGCCTTAATACTAGTTATTTTTGTATGGGCATAGTAAGAAATACATTGAAGCTTGTAAGGCAGCTCTCCTGGGAACATCTTGCCACAGACTCAGACTACAGCACGCAGGCCAGATTAATCATTCCTAACCCTAGCAGGGTCCGAATCTAGTTATCACTCTTTGGATCATGACAGCATTTGTCCATGACCAAGCTCTAAACTTATAGTTTAGCATTAGGCACTTTGGCCATGCCCATCTCAATGCTAGGGTAGCACACAACTCACTGCTTGCCCTGGGTCCGTCCCGTCCCTCGTCGGGACCCTGCTTTTGGGGGTGCTAGGAAGTAAGGGCAGCTGAGACTTAGGTCAAGATAACAGATGTCCAAGAGGAAAACAACATGTAGAGTCAAATGACTCCCAGGTTACAAAAGCATAGCATTTGCTACAGTCTTCTTGTGCCCATACAAAAGGACTTGGCTCTGAATAAACTATGTAAAGGACTCAAGGAGAAGAGAAAACAGAACACAGGAAAACAGAACACAAGTAAGCAGAACACAAAGAAAGAAGTTACAAATAAAGACAGAGGAATGGGAGCACTGTGATGGGAACAACCCAATAAACCTAAACTACCTGAGGCTATGTTATCCTACAATCATACATTTGTTAGAAACAGTGAATGTTATATCAAGTAGATAAAGAAAAGAGAATACTTACATATCTAGATTGGAATATAAAAGCAGAAATACCATAGAAACAGAAAGAAAACTAGGAACTCATGGAGATAAAACTAAAGGAGTGTCTAATACAGACATTAAGTTATCTCCTAAATCTGAACAATAAAATTAATTTAATTTTTTACATTATTTATAAAATACTTTAGTTCAGAACATTAAAATCTCTGAAAATGAGATAGAAATAATCTATAAAATTATTTGGAAACAATAAATTAATAATACATTAGTTAAGTTGGTCAAAGGCATAAGAATATATTTTTACTACTGGCAGTGGCAGTTATAATCTCCAGAGAACAGTTCTGTAACAAACCTCACAATCTCTTCCAAATATTGCATATTGATTATGTCATTCTCAAAATATATGATGCACATCATCCTGGAAGTATATAGTAAAAAGCCTTAGAAGTGTAGGAGTAAGGTGACACAAAGCTGACACAAAGCTTTAAGCTGTTCAACTTTAATTTGGGTTTTTCATACCCAAATTTCTCCTTGGTTTTAATGTCAGCAAGAAAATAACTGTTGATGTTATTCATTTACCTAAGTCAAATGATTAAATTTACATGGTAGCCTGGTGGTATCCCCTGTGTCCATTCTAGATAGGTTCCTTTTGACTATAAGGCTCAGAATTCCCTATAATTAAAGCATGTTACTGTAGAAAGGTTCAAATTGCAAATTATTTCTCTATTCCTTTGAAGAATTTTGGGCATTCCTTTGGTCTGTATTTATATAAGAAAATAACAATTATAGGGTCCAGTGTCTATGACAGGTTACTTAACTTCAAATAGCAACAATTAGCAAACAGAGACTATCATATCACATTGACTATCCCACAACTACCCTCCTGCATTAACAGAACACTGCCAAAATCTGCTAATATTTTAATTTTTATTTCATGTGGAAAATAACATGTAATATTACTTGTAAATGTTTTATCTAGGGTATTAAAATATGGACAAAAGAAAATGTATATTGATATTTAAATAGATAAGAATTACAGGGCAATTTATTTTTTATTTCAGAACATAAAAATCTCTCAGGCATTTTGTCTTAATATAATTGTGTTTAATTTTTCCTTTTCCAGCAAACTTGACCTCTATTGAAATGGTCTTGAATAAAATCTTTCTTGCTTGTTTAATTCCACCTGGTGCAATTTCAGTTTGATTATAAGGAATGTTTTACTTCATATAAAGATATCTGACAAAAGGAAGTGTCACACAGGGAATGACCTATTTGAAGTTTAATAGAACAAAGTAATATACATTACTTTTCAGTATCAGAGATATTAGAAGTAATATAGGAACATTAATCCTGTATTTTGCATATTTTTTAAAAATATTTGACAAAAATAATATTAGAGTAGGAAACTTAGAGTTTTGAGATGTTATAGTACATCCCTCATATCCTGAGAAAATTGTTTTAAAAATAAAGCAGTGGGGCTGGAGTGATAGCACAGTGGGTAAGGTAAAGTTTGCCTTGCACTCGGTGGATCTGGGTTCGTTTCCCAGCATCCCATATGGTCCCCTGAGCACCACAGGAGTGATTCTGAGTGAAGAGCCAGGAGTAACCCCTATGCATTGCTGGGTGAGACCCAAAAGGCAAATAATTAATAATAATAATAATAATAATAATAATAATAATAATAAAGCAGTTCATTCTTTGTGATATGAGACACAAAAACTGTATAAAATGTACACATGCCATTATAATAAAAAGGAGATATTGTCAAGATTGCAGTTACTCCCAACAGTAAATATTGTCAAATTATTGATATAAAGTACATAGTATAATTTCATATAAAACGTACCTTCTTTCTTCTCATCTTTTTTAGATGCTGCTGAATTAAGGGAAAGAAAATAATGTTAAAACATATTAAATACTTCTCAGAATACTGCTCCAAATATGAGAATGGATAATATATTTGTAAATTTAGAAGTTACCCATGAACTAATGAAATTTACTTATTCAATAACATCTCTGTGGAATAACATGCAATATAACATGTAAATGTTCTATCTAAGACATTAAAATATAAACAAAATAAAAATATATTGAGATTTAAGTAGATAAGAATTAAAATGAATTTTGATATTGCTAGTCAAAACATTAGGCAACCATGATTTTTAATACTGTTAATGATAAGGTTTCATGCATATATATTTCAACAATGTGACTTCTAGCCATGTGCTGCTACTTAGTCCCCACTGCTCATCTTCCTTCTGCAGTGAGGTAGTTCAGTTCTATAGAACAGTTTTCAGGTTGTTACCTTTTTTATTTGTTATTTCATTATTATCATTTGTTATTTCCTTATTATGTTCTTTATATAGTCACAAACAAGATAGTTCAATCTCTGCCTTTCCTTTTGACTAACTTCACTTGATGTAGGCAGGTAGATAGGGAAAGGCCCTTGGCAATGAAAATTTAGATTTAACAGTCTCTGGGAAGGAGAATCTTAAGACTTGCAGATTCAAGAAAACAAAAGACAGGGGACCCTGAGGATAATGGATCCCTCCCCAGGAAGTTCCCCAAAGACCATCATTACTCCCAACCTCCCTGGTAACCTTAGCAAGGAACTTTTACCTGGAAAGAAACCCCACGTGGTGGCAGGTTGAAGAAACCCTATAAAAGACACCTTGAACAAAGGAAGGGCGTGCATATGCTGTCTGAGCCCATGTGCTGCTTGCGCCTACGTGGCCGAGCACATGTGTCACCTGAGCACATGTGTCGCCTGCATCTCCCCTCTTGAGATGTGTACTTTCATGCTTTCGTACTTTTGTGTCTAAAGCTCAGTTATGTGTAGGGGCTTCCTCCACCCTTGGAGAGCTCGAGTTCTCTCTTGAACACATTACTCTTACCTCTCTTTCCCTTTCTTATCCCTTCCTCGTATCCTCAAAAGCCTCTAAATAAAATCTGTTTACTTCATTGCTTGTCTACTCCTGAAACTCTTTACCGAGAGCGAAGACAAGAACCCAGTAACTCTGGGTCCCGGGTGGTAGAGGCGGTTGGGGAGAAAGTGACTGTCTTTCTCCTCCCCACTTCACATAAGTCATCTGTGGGGCCCACCGATATCACACCCAGCATGATGTACTCCAGTTCCATCCATGTTGTAGCTAAGTCTTATAACTGGGTAGTATTTTATTGTATTTATATAATCATATGTTTCTTTATCTAATCATGTTTTTGGACATTTGTGTTTTCACAGATTTGGGCTATTATGAATAATGTCAAAAAAAAAAAACATGAGTGCAAATGTCTTTTGAATAGAGTTCTGGAACTCATGGGTTTGATTCCAATAAATAGAGATATTGGTTTACATAGATCAATTCTTTACTTTTTTATGTTCATATTGTTTGTCAAAAGGGTTTAATAAGTTTACATTCCAACTAGCAGTATGAGGGGGCTTCACCCCATATCCTCACAACACTGATTATTTTTGTTCCTTTTGATTTGTTCCAGTCTCACTAATGATATACATATATATATATATGTGAATGGCTCAGTTTTTATATGAATTTATAAAAATATATAAAGTTTTAAAAAATTTATTATAGATGATTTAGATGATTGCATGATTGTTTATATTCAAAATGTTGCTTGTGTATTGTTGCTTTTGCAGTAAAACTATGCAAATTAATTGGTTCTGTTTTTATACATTTATGTTTTAATCGGGTTTTAAGTAATGTCAAAAATATATTGAGTATATACATATGATATATAATGCTCTTAAGAAATTTTTCTATTCCAAAATTTTAATTAAAATTATGATAGGGACAGCAACTAATGTTATTAAAAGATGTGAAGATTGCTTGAGAGATTTTAAAGACATGAGGCATTAATTTCAGCAAATCTTGCAGATCTAACTCAATAGGCTTATTTATTTTTAGTTCTTTACAAATGAACATTTCCTCCAAGAAGCTTCACCACTTTTAAAATTGTCCAACTTGTCTGCATTTTGAGATAAAAATTTTGTTCTTTTAGTATGCTTTATTTATTTGGTTGTTTGTCCATTTGATATTGTTTTATTGCTTTTGTTGTTTGGTTGTTACAAAGGAGGTTATTTATTTATTTACTTATTTTTTATGGCACAGCTTCCTAATCAGTGGTCAGGAAGACCAGAAACCCATCGTTGGCATAAAAAGGGCCTGGAATTCAATGCAAGAAAACAGTGTTCTTTGGCCCTACCATATAGTGTTAAGAATTATGTGGATAACCCTGTAGAAATTCTGGGACCTCCATGACTAGACCTTAGGAACTATGATGCTCAGGAACTATGTTAGCACAAGGAATTGAGCTAGAGTCTGCTGCATATGCTTTAGCCCATGTGATATCTCCTCCATCTCCAAATGAAGTGTTTTTATTCTTCCTACTTTAATCATCCCCAACATTTTCTATTTTTAAAGATGGCCTAATATAAGAAATTCAATCAGATGGTGAGTCTAGAGGGACTTTAAAGAAAACCGAATAGAATTTGGGAGGTGACTCAATCATCAAATGCTTGTCTTGTGTATGTGTGAAGCCCTACGACTGATTCCTAGTACTGCAAAAGTAAAAAAATGGTGGAAAGAGAAGAAGATAGAGAAACAACATGACTCAAGAAAATGTCTCAAGTTCAAAATTGATATGGTCCCTCTTTGGGTACTATGAGGGACCCTGACCAGAGAGTTATTCCAACACTCAGATTTCATTACTATAGCAGCAAACAAACTCCTGAAGGGAAACTAAAACCAGAAAGACTGAGAATGTAAAAAATTTGAAAAAAATGTATATTTTAATTTCATAAAAACAAACCCTTAAAACTTAAAAATGTCCAAGAATTGACAGAATTATCTAAGGACAACTAAAGTTTTGAGGGTGCATGTACAAGGGCAGGTGTGCAGGTATGTGTAAATATGTTCTTCTTTCTCATTCTTTGATTTAACCTTCAACTTTAAGGAAACAAGGGTAAACAGTTAAATGAGAAGGTTTGACCTAATTCTTTGTAATTAAGACTGGCTTTTCTTCTTCCTGAGTCCCTTGATGTAGGTGACTTCATTGCAAACTAGATGTGACTCACCCAGCTGGAGTTTTTGACGAAGGTTCAATGAAAAACAGAATTCTGGATCCAGTTCTTTGCAGGATGGTTTTGTAACCTTTGTTCTATGTGATTACTATGGACTTGCCTAACTAATTTATTTAACAGGATTATATAGCCTTGTTCCTGAATTTACAGAATAATTTAGATTCTTAATTATTGGGCTCTTTATTTTCACATTGTAATGAGACTACAATATTTAATATTAATAGTTTCGTATATCTTTATAAAACATATTCCATAGAAGAAAATGTGATGTTTGTTTTATAAATTACAAAGGAAAAATTCAGTAGAAATACACTAATGCAGGTACATATAGACCCATGTTTAAGAACGAGCTTAAAACTGCTGTCTTTCAGGGCTGGAGCAACAGCACAGAGGGTAGGGTGTTTGCCTTGCACTCAGCAGACCCGGGTTCGATTTCCAGCATTCCATATGGTCCCCTGAGCACTGCCAGGGGTGATTCCTGAGTGCAGAGCCAGGAGTAGCCCCTGTGCATCGCTAGGTGTGACCCAAAAAGAAAAAAAAAACTGATGTCTTTCTTTTCTAGCATTTTATTGTCAAAAGGTATACACCCAGATTATTAAATATTTTCGTTTATATTTGTTATGTTGGATAACATTTTGCTTAATATTCAATTTTGAAAAGAAGTATTATATAATATGTCTGAGCAAAATTGACCTCTCATTTAAGTCTCAACTATTTATAGAAATATGACTGCTCAGTATCAGTTTCTTAAGGTTTTCTCCAACTCTACCAATTATCAAGTGAACTTCCTAATGGATTGGTTGGCCTACAGAGACAGACTGGGGCTCTGGAGGGAAAACAGGTCCTAATCTAAAGCCTCAGTCTGTTCCCAGGTCCAGAAAAGTCCTGATTATCAACCAGTATTCCTGTAGCTTCCCAGGTTTCTCCAACCCTTCCAATTACCAAGTGAATGCCCAGCAGAGCAGGCTCTTTGCAGAGCCAGCCTGAAAATCCAGAGGAATGCCAAGACCCCAGCTTAAATCCCAGTTAACAAAGGCCTATCCAGTACCAAACATAACCCTAACTTAACTCTCAAATACCAGAATACTGAATCACACAAGACTTACTTCACCTTCATAGGAAAAGCACCAACATTCCTCTGGAAGTAGACAAACCTCGGTGCCCATCACTGCCTCTAAGGGCTGAACCACTAAGGTTGCTCTTATGTGAGCTTACTACAAAAGTTCACCCTGAAGGTTATCAGACACAAGAGGAAGTTACACAGAAGCCCAACGAGCATAAAGAGTGAAGAATGAAGTCCAGTAATCCCTACCAACACCGACCAGCTCTATAATCTCTGAAAAAGACTTAAGGACACCATGATGCAGATGTTTAATAGTATCAAAGAAACAATGGTACAGGTACAAGAAAGTATGAAAGCAGAAAGAGAAAATTATCATTAGAAATGACAGATCTGAAGAGTTTGGTAAGTGAAAAAAAGAATTTAATGAAATGCCTTAACAACAAGTTACCTCAAGGAAATAAAGCAAAAGCCTCAAGAAAAGCTGAGAAAAAAAATACTGACAGCTCAAGATGGAATGCAAGAGACTCCTAGAAACTAATAGAATATGAATGAAAGTCTGAAAATAAATCAACAGCACAACTTAGAACTATGTTATGAGTTCAATAGGAATGATATAAAAATCTTTGGATTCCCTGAGGATTAAGAGGGATAAATTGATAAAGAACCAGTAGTCCAATAAATTATAAGTAAGATTTCCCCAGAGTTGAGGAGTGCATGCACCCAGAGGACCACAATGTCTCATGCAAGAAGAATTGAATTAGATAAAAATCTAAGACACTTTATAATCTAAATGATAAAACTAAAGGCAGAGGCAAAATTTTGCAGTCAGATCCAAAGTAGAACTTACATAAAAAAGAAATCTGCTGTAAGATTTAAAGCAAATTTATCAAAAGTAACTCTATGGACCAGAAAAGAATTTATGAATACAGTAAGAAAAAAGCTGAATGGAATAAACACCTCACCATGAATATCTAGTTAGATTTTTATTCATATTCCAAGGAATTATAAGCTTTCATAGACAAACAACAGCTTAGGAACTTCACAGCCTTAAGACTAGCTTTGCAAGAAGTATTAGAGGTTCTTCTGTAAAAAACAAGACAAACTTCCCGATCATTAATAATTTCTACAAAATTATGGAAATAAATTTCATCTCAGTGATATCACTTGATGTTGACAGCCTGAACACAACAATCAAGAGAGATACAAAATAGCAGAAAACTGAGACTGGGGAAATTGCACTCACCATTTTTTGCTACCCAAAAGAGATATGCCTAAACTGTAAGGGTAAATGCAAACTCAGAGTTACAGGTGGCAAACCATTTTACAGACAAATAAAATCTGTGAAAAAAAGACTGGGGTGTGAGATCAGGCACAACACCAAGCTGCTTCCTCTTACCACTATTATTTAACATAGTATTGAAAGTCATTGCTATGGCCGTGAGCCAAGAATGAGACATTAAGAGCACGCAGATTGAATAAAAAGTCAATCTCTTGCTAGTTGATGGTATGATACTATAGCTAGAAACTTTGTAAGACTTAACAAAAAAAGACTTCAGGAGATATTAACTTCATAAAGTAAAGTGACAGATGCAAATTCAATTTGCAGAAATGTATAGCTTTTTCCATGTGTAAATAATGAAATAGTAGAGAGAAAAATTTGAGGAAGAATCCTGTTCACAATTGTGCCTTAGAAAGTCAAGTACCTAGCAATCAGAAGTAAAAGAAGTACAAGTATACGTGCAAAGAAAACAATAACACACTTCTGAAAGAAATTAAAGAAGACATGAGGAAGCCGAAAATTATTTCTTCTTTATATATTTTAAATATTAATGTCATAAAATAATAATCTTTCCCAAAGTTCTATACAAATTCATTGCACTCCCTACAAATTACCTATAACTTTTTTAAAAACATAGCTCAAATTCTGTGTATGGGATGATAAAATGCAAAGAATTGCCAAAACAATTTTAGGAAAGAATAAGATGGAGGTATTTCTTTGTCCAATTTTAAATTATACTATATAACTATAGAAATCAGAGTAGTGTAGTACTGAAATGACAGACGCTAGGACCAGTGGAATAGAATTTAGATCCAGAGACTCTCAATACAGTTGTCCAGATATATGGACAGTTAATTGTTGGTAAAGGAACAAGGAATATGAAATTGAACAATAAATGATGCTGGGACAAGTAGTCAGCCACATACTAAAAACTGAACTCCAATCCCTTTATCACACCATACACCAACGTAATAAAAAAAAAGCTTAAATATCTTGATCCATAAACTTGAATCCATAAACTCCATTGAGTAAAACATATGTAGAACAATTTATGACATTGAAGTTAGAGGCATCTTCAAAGATTCAATGACATTGGCTAAGCCAACAGAAATAAATGTAAACAAATTGCACTGCATTGTATTAAGATGCTTCTGCACTACAAGAAATGGTTGCCAGAATAAACTGACACCCCCAAAATTGAAAGAAAATATTTACTCAGAACACATCTAAGAAGAGGTAAATATCTAAGATAGATAATGCACTGGTGGAACTTTACAAGAAAAAAATTCAAAACCATCAAAAAACACAGGAAGAAGTGAACATAACTTCTTTAAGAAGACACAAATGGTCAAAAGGTGTATGGGAAGAAAATCTCTGCATCATACATCATCAGAGAACTAAAAAATGAAAAGAAAATTGAGATGCCATATTACACCAATGACACTGGCACATACCACAGAGGTTTAATAACTATTGTTTGCATGGAAGTGTGCAAATGGGACCCTCACTCACTGATGGTGGGAATGCCTACTCATTCAACTTTTTTAGAAACACATTTGGGCATCCTCAAAACAAAACAAAACAAAACATAAATTATGGATTTGGAGAGATGGCTCAGTGCCAGAGCACTAACCTTGTGTGTGTTACAATTCTGGAAATCCAAAACCAAACTAAACAAAATCTTGGAATTAATTTCCCTATGATACAGCTATTTGTCCTCTTGTCATCTATCCCAAAGGCCCAAAACTCTACTGAGAAAAGATATCTGTGGTCTTATGTTCATTGCAGTGCAATTTACACAGCCAAAATCTGAATCCAAATGTTCAGGAACAGATGAAACTGTGGTGCATACAACTGATGCTACTCATTTGTAAGAAAAGATAAAATCAGGCAATTTGCTGCCACATGGATGGATCTGGAGAAAATCATGCTGAGTAGCAGAAGAAGGTCAGTCAGACAATGATCCTCCTCATATCTGGGGTATTATAAAAACTTATAAGTAAACAACAAATACTCAATGGCAGCAGAAACTGAGAACAGATCTTTAGTAGGAAGCCTATAACTGCCTGGGTTTGGGGGCCAAGGATGGGGTGGAAATGGGAATACACTAGAACAATGGCATTGGGAAGTGGAGTGAAGAGTTTGGTGTTGAATGCGTTATGCATGAAAACCTACCCTTAACAGTATTGTAAATCGTGGTGCCTAAAATAAAAGTTAAAAAAATAAAAAAACAAAGAAAAAAATGCTTGTTGACTTTTCATCTGTTTAATGTAAACTTGTAACTGACTTGACATTTCTTCTTGAAATGTAATTCTTCCCCCTGGCACTTGTTATGACAATCATGTTATCCTGTTCATCAGGCTCAAAGGCTTGATATAATTTCTAACTTATGCTTTTTCCCTATTGCTACTCATAGTTTGAGAATAAAGATCATATAACATAGCATATTTCATCCTGTTGATTTGGAAACAAAGTTCAGAATATGTTTCTCAAAACTTTATTTCATAAAGCAATTAAAAGAGCTTTATATGGAAAGTATTTTACATAAGCACTTTTCCAAAACTATAACTCGAAGAATCACTATTTTTCTGGTCTCTAAAAATGAATTCATTTTGATGTTGCAAAATACAAGTTAGTGTTGAGACAGATTTTATTCAGACACTTCATTCACAGTCCATCCAGATATTCACAGTAATATCTGGAACATTATTTTTAAAGTTTTGGTTTCAAGATAAAGTAATTTTGTCTGGCCTTTCTCATACAATAAATTATATGAGATACAGTTGAAAATAGTGAGAAATGTGGGTATCCGTTGTGTAACTTTACCTCTCTGTAACCTATCTATATGTCAGTCTAGTGCTGTTTTATTTTTGAAAGCCAAATGACTAAAACTTAACTAGTAATATTTTGGTTCTTCTGTGCCTCCTCTACTAATCCGGTATGACTCTGGTCATGTTTTCTCCAGTTACCAAAAAAGCATCTAAAATTTGAGTCCTAATGCAGCAGCATGATTTTCTGTGGTGACCCAGAAGATGGTGCTATTCTCCAATAAACAGATTCCCTGTTGTTCTAGCTGCTATCTTATTCTTTTGAAGTGCTCATTTGCTTACCTGGTGTAGCTTTTAGAGTCCCTTGTTTGGTTTCAGCAACTTTCCCAAGATCTAGAAGAAAAAAAAATTACCCTGATAAATATTTTTTCAGAGACAAAACTCATTTTTTTACAAAAGTATTTGACTCTTAATACTTCTGCTTAAAATATACATAAAATATGCATATTAAAAGGAGTCCTCAACTTAGGTTTACTGAGACCATGTCCAGTAACTGAACCAAATAGAAATTCTGATAAGGATTTATGAAATTTTTTTCTCTGTTGACTGACCATTAACAGTACATTTCTTTCTACTTGAATTTAAAACTGCAAGAATGGTTTACAAATATTTCTGCGTTATAGGACTTCTGTGACGTATGAAATGTTTAAATATAAAAAGCTGGCTTGTTGAAAGTCAGTGACTGACAGGTGGGAGAATATAGGCACAGCCATCATTTTTAATCAGACTTTGACTTCAGATGCCATTCTCTGTACTGACGCTGTGCCTATCACTTTATCACTTTTTTTTATTATCTAGGCAATGTGTTTTTTTTTTTTTAAATAACCAGTTTCATTTAGATCCTTTGTTTTATATTAGGCATTCTGTGTGTTTACATTTGTTTTCTCTGTTTGGAATTTTCTCTGTAAAGAAATGGGATACAAAAACCGTAAGATAACATAAATATATTATTTAGTTAGCATGAAAACCATTTAGCATAAAAACCAAATAGCATAGGAACTAATTTACTAAATATTTTAGAAAATCATTACTAAAATAAAGGTTTAAAAATACAATAATTTATTTCAATTTAACATGTTATCTTTACTAAGTCTTAATAATTAAATTATCGTGTAACATTGTGGGATTATTTGGTCACTTGTTTTTGATACTTGATTCTTTCAGCTAATATTTGTATAGCCCTATGGAATATATGTACTACAGTAGTGTGAATGTAGATGTGAAAAACAAACATATTCCTTATTATATTAAATTATTATCAATGGTGGATACTTTAGTTCCAACTAGAATTTTAAAATGAAAGATTGCACCAAAATAACTCAGGAAAGAACTATAAGCAAATATTCCATGATTTTTTCTTTGCTAAATAAAAGTGGATGTAATTTCATGCTTTTTCTATTACTGGTGAGATATATACATTTATCATAATCATTATTGTAAAAATGTTGTCTTGATTTTACTCTACTATAGAAGAAATGTCAGTTGATTTGCATATATTTTCCAGCATTCCTATATTTATTTCTTCAGGCAAGAAATATTTGGTCAAAGGTATGACCAAATTTATGACCAATATTTGGTCATAATTTTGGTCATAAATTGGTCATCCAATTTATGACCTCTTTTTAGTAATATTTTTCTTTCTGGAGGAAATTTTCACATCAACTCTTATATTAGGCCTATCTTTCTCACACTTAGAATTTACCATTTCAGTTTTTAGTCAAAATTTATACTAAGATACTAGGCATATTTAAGGTAATATATTACTCTAAGTATTTTTCTCCCACACAGCAAAGCCTGGCAAGCTACCTGTGGCTTATTAGATATGCCAAAACAGTAACGATGGATCTCATTCCCCTGACCCTGAAAGAGCCTCCAATTGTTGGGAGAGATGAGTAAAGAAAGGCTGCTAAAATCTCGGGGCTGAATGTAATAGAGACGTTACTGGTGCCCGCTCGAGTAAATCCACGAACAACGGAATGACAGTGATGACAGTGACAGTGATACAATGAAGTATTTTTCTAACCTGATATACCTGAATGATTAGCATTTATTCGGTACTAAGTAAATAATAGAATAGTGAAAAGGGTAGCTGCTTGAAGAATACACCTAAAAGATTACCAGATATACTTTATATAACTCAGATATTTACTACTTAAGGATCTCTACACATCAGAGAAATAGACCAGTCCCCCATTGAAAAGAAAAAAAAATGTAAAGTTACAGTAAAATCTTTAGAATTTTGACTCATTTTTTTCTTCTCTTTCCCTTTTTTCTCTTTATGGAATCTGTTATTGATTTTGTTTTAGAACTATATGTATGTATCAGGGATACAGCACTACTCTTCAATATTAGTATCTGCTTCCTAATGTAGCCACCAGAGGTCCTTTTAGATCATTCACCTATTCATATCCTGCTTATTTAAGATTCTTTAGATCACCAGTTACACACTGTTATGAATTATGGAAAACTTTTCTTAGGACTTCATTAGCTCTCCCTTTGTTTTATTCACCAGCTGTTTCCCCCTATTTTGGGCTTCAGATTATGTCCTTTACATCTTCCAATGGAGATCTTTCTGTGCTCCATCCGAATCTTGTCCTGTAACACTCACTATAAGTACATGAGTGAGCTCAAAGTAAATGGAATCTTCCTGCTGATCTACCTAGGTTTTCCCAATATCCCCTCTTCCTCAGAAATAAACCCACTCATTGACCCTGAAATACTAAAGGTACTGCTCTCAGGTGAAAGGTATTCGCTACCCAAAAAGGAGGGGTAAATACAAACAAAGCAAGGAAATTCAGGAAAAGATTATAATAATTCTGAAACTAAAAAGAAGGATTTTATAATTAGAGAAAGGAGGGGGTCTAAATCAAACTGCCTATGTAATAGAGTAAGGGATGTTTTAGCAGGATGAAGTTAGTATTCCAGAATTCTTGAAACAGGCTATATTTACAAATTGTGATAAATCAGCTAAAGAAAGTTTCAGTCTCTGCAAATTTCATGTCTGAACAGCCTGATTTGCAAAATAAAGAATCTGAAATTCAATGTATTGGTTTTTGCAATTTGATTAGTTTATTAGCTCAATATCATGATTTGTCATCTATAAACGTATTTATAATTATAAATAGTTTTATAAACTGCCTTCTCTTAGTGCAAAGTGTAAGTAAATCAATTGAGTTTTCATACATAAGTTTTACATAACTTTATCAGCAACTGGGCAACTATTCTGTGAGATGATGGCTAATGCACAAAAGGAATCATAACATTGTAATGAATCATAGTTCCATGGAAATAATTTCTGAACAACTGTTCTTTAAAAATCAATCACATTTCATTTATGCTTTTGTTTTTAAGTAAGTTGGATAAATCATTTGTTCTTTAAAAGATAGTAATTCCTAAATTTTTCTATGTCCCTTTACTTAAGCTAACAACAGCAAAATAAATTAGAAAGATACCCCCCAGTTTAAGGCAAATGTTTATCCATCAAAGAGAGGAACTATCTGACAGGGGCAGAATGAGTAGCAGCAGGTGGGAAAGTAGGTAACAGACTCTTAGGACACAATTTTCATTTGTATCATTTCTCAGCGCCTGGCCAATTGTCCTCAGCAGTACATATTTCTATTTCACCGCATAATCATATTTTAATTATTTACTTATGCAAATATACTTTGATGTGACTCTATAAACTTCCTGAGATAACTGACTTATTTGTTCAACTTCATAATCCTAACACCTAGCAAAATTCTGGTGAAATTATCCTCAATATACACATAAGGAATTGTAAGAATCTAATTGCAGAAGTGGCAAAATACCCCATTGGTCAGTTGGAAAAATGACATAAACCTTAGGAATCAAATTTATTTTTTAAAAAAACACAAAGCTTTTTGTAATTAAAAAAAAGACACAAAACTAAACTCCCTTTTTCACTTTTACAATAATTATGCATTATGTAGAATGTGTTTGATGTTATATTTCAGAACTTGATTTTCACTAGGATATATTGTGAATGATTACATTTGATAATTCTGGAGAATATCAGTTTCAAATGAATTTAGAATAAATTTGTAAATGTAAGGATTCTGTTTAAGAACATAATATGAACTAAACCTGTCTTTAGGATTCAAACTATTAACCAATCTTGATTTATTAATTTTACAAAAAGAATTAAATATTTTTAAAGATATTTCTTAGCAATTACAGAAGGCTAGAGGGCATTTCAAAAATTATACTTAAGTAGAAAAACTATAGAAAAGTTTAATGACTGCTCACAAATCAGTAAAGAAACTAAACTTAATTGATTTGCCAGATAAACTTTAAACCAACAACATTGAACTATCTTGATCCCTCAAATGTGTACATCCCTTTATATAAATAAGTAGAAACTAATTATATATTATTTAGTAATCCAATGAGCTGCTAAATTTAATTCAAAATTATTTCTGTTCTTTTGAGAGCCTTTATTTTTAGAACTAGATATTCCACAAATAGAAAATAGCATTTAAGCTAAAAGTTATTATATTCTAAAAGCTCTTAAACTGAGCTTGTTATATTTATAGCTCTAGGAAAACATATTTCAGGGGCATTGCTTCATTTCAGTATGATAATTACCCTATTGAGATGAAATTAATCATGAAGCAGCCTTCGGCCATCCTGTCTGACCAAGGGGACCGAAGTCTGAAAGGAGGGCCTACTTGCTGCCAGATATGCAAATTGCAAAAGTTGCACAATGCAGAAGTATGAATAATTTATCAAAATAATCTGTTATTGCTAGAGGTTAAAAATCTAAATAAGCTAGCAGTATCATTTACAATGGGTAGAATAATTTAGTTAGACTTTTTCATCTCAGAAAAATCTTCATCTCATCAAGCAATGTATTTTGTGCTAGAATCTAAGCAGGTTTTAACTTAAAAATCAGAGCAATATATAGTTTGATTTAGAAATAAATAATCATTTGGCGTCTGCTAAAATAGCCCCTTAAGCTCCTTAATCTCCAGAAAAAAATAATGTTAAAATCGTTGTAGATAATTTTGATTAAACAAACACTGTGGTGTTTTAATTAAAAGTCAAACTCTACCTATATTTTTTACACATGCAATTAGTCATTTTCTATATTATTTGGAGAAAATTAAACATTGATAGGAAAAGAATAACTGAATGGAAAATGTCAAACTATTGAGAGGGTAATGTATATTTTCTCTCATGGTTTTATCTACTTGTATGGAGAGAATGAGTTCTAATGATAATTATCAAGTATTAAACACTTTAGAAATTAGAATTGAACTATTTAGAAATGAGAACTGAAGGCCAGTAGATTAAAAGCAAGAACCTTTTTTATTTTTTTTAAATTTATTTTATTGAATCACCAAGTGGAAAATTACAAAGTTCTCAGGCTTATATCTCAGTTATACAATGCTCAAACACCCATCCCTTCACCAGTGCCCATATTCCACCACCAATAAAAACAAAAACAAACAAAAACAAAAACAAAAAAACCCAGTATACATCCCACCCCTCACCCCCCCAGCCCCCCCCCCCCGTGCGTGACTGATAATTTCACTTCCTTTTCTCTTTACCTTGATTACATTCCAGATTTCAACACACAACTCACTATTGTTGTTGGAGTTTCAAAACAGACTCACTATTTTTGTTGGAATTTATCCCCCAAGAATACAGCTCTATTGACAAGGAAATATTTGATAATAAGTTTTCCATTGATGAGAATGAAGAAATTAAAAGTCGCGTGGCCTCGGTAGGGGCCACGTGATTTACAATTTCTGTATTATAGTAATTAACTCCACGGAGATTTAAGTTGGAAAATGAATCATTTCCCTTCCTGGAACAGCATGTAGCAAAAGCTTAGTTCACAGTCACCATACATGGTTGCAAGCACTTGCTGGAACCCCTAATCCTAAAGCTGTCTCTGGTTCCTGCTCGTTCCACATCCACCGGCTGTGCAAAGGCATGGCCACCCGGGTCGAAACTCGGCCGGAGCCGAGCTCCGGCCCGGGCTGAGACTGCCCCTCCCACGGCTGTTTCAAGTTCAAAGCACATTTTTTTTTCCGCCCCAAAAGTTCATACCTGCTCAAAGGACCCACAAAATGTCGGACACCACACCTTCTCCCGGAGAGGAGAGAGACCAAGAACCTTTTTTAATAGAAAGTTATTAATGAGATACAGAACATGTCAGTTTGCTCTAAAAAATATCTGTAGCTAGGTAATTGGAGAGTTTATTCCTTTTAGATTAAGAAAAAGCCTCCTGCCATGCAACTAAGAAAATAAGGTGATGCAGCTCTCATAAGATGGTTTGGTGTTCAATTTCTACATCTGTATGAGATGGGCCTTGATCTGCTTCATGCAGAGACTGCTCCACTCCAGATTATATTCTACCACCTACTGCAACTTTTTAAAATTAATGACTATAATGATCAAATATGTTGCCCACGCAGGACTCAACCGTTGAGCCGTATTTGTATGCTTGGAAATATATATTACAGTATATATTTATATTATTAAATATATTTTATTATTTATATTATATAATATAAAATATAATTATATAATAATATAATTACGTTAAATAAATATATATTTAATGTAATTAAATATATATTATTATGGTAAATCACGAATCACAAAATCCCCGTTAATCGTCAATTTCTCGAGCAGGCTCAGTATCCTCTCCATTCATCCTTTCCCTGAGATCTTAGAAGTCTCTCTCAACTCAGCCCTCCCAAGGATGTCACACTGGAGGCTCTTTCAGGGTCAGGGGAATGAGATCCAGCTTATTACTGGATTTAGCATATGAATACACCATGGGAAGCTTGCAAGGCTGTCCCATGTGGGCAGGAAACTCTCAGAAGCTTGCCAGTTTCTCCCAGAGAAAGAAGTAGGCTACAAGATATCGCTTCTGGGAGCTCGATTTTAAGTCTCTCTCTGGATGTTGGCCTTTGATGGGATTACACACACCTGGGTTCCTCTGCTGGTACTTTCATGCATGAGGCCTGTCCGAACGTTTGGAGAGGGATTTTGAGCATGGCTGTAGCTAGGTTCCACTGGACTTCAGCCACTGGAAGCTCTGCTAGGGGTGGGGAGGGAAGCTGGAGCCTATCCCCTCTAAGGAGCCCCGGGGAAGACAGCCAGGCGTGCCGGCAAGAGACTCTCTTGATATTATGGTAAATATCTGATTTAAATTACTTATTTTTATAATTGGGTTTATTTTACCTTGATTGTCCTTCTTTACTATAGTATAATGATTCATTTTTTTATGGTAATAACTTAAAGGCAAACTTTCTAAGACTCCCAATTTTTTTTTTTTTTTTGAGCAACAACCATCAGTGCTCCTGTCATAGCTGGTATCGAACGCAGATCAGCGACATGCAAGGCAAGAACTTTATCTGTTATACTCTCTCTGACTTAATTGCTTTATTGTCTTCAGGGAAACACATAGTCACTAGAACAATTAGAACCTAGGTTGAAATTATATGTTTTTGTTTAAATAAATAACTTAGATAAATGCATACCTAATGAGTAATTTATTTTCTTACTTATTTGGACTTTTATCACTGTCACTGTCACTGTCATCCTGTTGTTCATGGATTTGCTCAAGCAGGCACCAGTAATTTCTCCATTGTGAGACATATTGTTACTGTTTTTGGCATATTGAATATGCCACAGGTAGCTTGCCAGGCTCTGCCATGAGGGCGAGTTACTCTAGGTAGCTTGCTGGGCTCTCCAAGAGGGTCGGAGGAATCGAACATGGGTTGGCCACATGCAAGGCGAACGCCCTACCACTGTGGTATGGCTCCAGCCCTTGGACTTTTAAACAACATAAAAATAAAATAAAAAACATAAAGTCAAGACTCACATGGATGTAAAAATTCTGATCTTAAATATTAAGTGGGGTTTATTGTTTGTTCCCTTAACTTGCACATAAAATAATTTTACTCATTAAATGATATTAAAACAGTATAATCCAAATTTTGCTCTCAAAACACATCAGTTACTATTGTTCTACACAAGTAAACAGAGTTTGGAAACATTACTCTTCTGTTTTTCATTTTTCTACCAAATAAGAAACACAAGCACACCTTTTATCTCATTATCTAATTTGGAAATGTTAGAGACAGAATCGCAAGAGTAATTTAGAACTATGAAAACATAAATAAATTGCATGATGGATAGAAACCAGGAGCAAAGGCTGATATATTCTGATTCTGTTTGTGTTCTCAGTCTCTCTCACAGTTCTTGGCAATTAAAGGTATCTAGTAAATATTTTTGGATCAACAAATCAACAATAATCAGGAAACAATGTGTTTCTAAGTCATTATTATATGCTTGAACACTCTAAAGAAAATAGTGATTACCTTCATAAAATTATATACTCATCTGGACTATTTTTCTCTAAACTACTGCATATATCAACATCTGAAGACATTGTGGTATCAGAGAAAGATCAGAGAACTGGATGACAGGCTTCATATGTGTGAAACCCTGAGATGAATTCTCAGCACTGCATGGCTCCCTGAACACCTTTCTGTGATGTCTTGTTGGTCAGAAAACAATGCTAGGTGTGACCTTGGTAGTCTTCAGCACTGCAAAGCCCTAATAGCATCAATCATATCGCTAGCTCTAGCACTGAACTATCTGGTGACAAAAGTGGGACAAATATTTCTAGGAGTGGCTCTCAGCCTCTGAGTAATAGTACCCTCTAAGGGGGAAAAATGATAAAGACCAGGTGGCATGTTTTAAAAGATTTCCCCTCTCAAAACTGACTTTTAAAATTTTTTTTTTAATTTTTAAAAAATTTTTTATTAGTGAATCACTGTGAGGTACAGTTACAAACTTATGAACTTTCATGTTTGCATTTAGTTTACATCCATCTCTCCACCAGTGCCCATTCTCCCCCACCAATGTTCCCAGTATCCCTCCCACCACCCCCACCTCAAACCCCACCACCCCGCCCTGGCCCTTCCTCTGTGGCACGGCATTCCTTTTTGTTCTTTCTCATGTTGGGTGTTGTAGTTTGCAACAGAGGTATTGAGTAGCCATCATGTTCGGTCTATAGTCTACTTTTGGTATGCAGCTTTCAACCTGAGTGGGTCCTCCCAAAATTCTCTATTTGGTGTTCCCTTCTCTATCTCTTCTGCCTTTTCCCCCAGCATGTGATGCCACTCAAAATTGACTTTTTAAAACATATTTTCAGCATTTCCAAATATATGAAGATATCCTATATGAAGACTTTAGTTTTGAACTGCAGGGATGCTGACAGTTGTTAACAGAGGGAGGGCAAAAGGGAGGGCTGGCTATGGAAAAACCACAGTTGGCTGGAATATTATAGAAAAGCCAGTTTAATCACATGCTTATTCCATGACTGCTTGCCTAAACAAATGGTGCCTTTCACAATCTAGGTTTGAAGTTGGTGGTGGTTTTCAATTTCAACAACTCAGTGAAGATCTAAACAAAATGGAAGTTCTATCGTAAAATAAAAAAAAAAGGATGCTACAGTCAGCTTCAAATATAACCCAAACATTTTGCAAAAAAAAATAGTAGAAACAGACTGAAAAAGTAGATTTACTACACAGATGATTCCAGAGAGGTGAAATTTTTAGCAGAAACTTTAACAAGTTGTATGGAAGGATTAAAAAATGCCCTTCTGAATAGTTTCTGTAAACCTTGTCCTCAGATTGTTTAGGAAGGAAATGCAACTTGATATTAAATAAGAAAATACTGCAAATAATTGCTGAAGTCATAACTCAGTCTTTCTTCAATGTTAATTGCACCTGCGATTAGTGAGTATGAGACTCTTTTAACCTCACTGTAAGATTGTGTTCCATATTTAAGAAGAAAATGCTAACTAAAGAGCATAGTAATCTGAGTGTTAGATACTAGAATTTAGAATGAAGCAGATTATATGTGAACTTAATGAACAAGAATATAGAGCCACATAGAGTTTAGCAAAGAAAGCTACAGAGTCAGTGAACAATTAAATTCTATTTTAAGGTTGTTATAGTTCAACATTGAGCCTGTCTCATTTGCCAAGGCATCAAAAATCAGATGGTCTGGACATGTAACGTGATTCAGAGATGACCACTGGACTAGAGCTGTTACTGACTGGATTCCACGGGACTTCAAAAGAATGTGTGGCCATCCACCTATGAGATGGCCAGACTTCTTTGTCAAAACCCTGATGAATGAATCAATGAACAGAGGGGTGACAAGTCATACAAGTGATAGATCAACATTGGGTCAGGCAGAGTTTATTTGGTATTAGTGAGAAGTAAAAATAGTAAGTTCAAAACATTTTTAAAGGTTAATGATGGACAAATGATCAACCTTTAAAATTAAGGCAATGTTTTGTACATTATTATTAAAACATTGAGAATAATCACATTTTTGAGCAAAGATGTTTGTTAATGCATTGAAAAGATAAACTTTCTTAAAGAGGGGAATGATACTAACCTAAAACATGATATCATATTAAAGTCACTTGAATATTTTAGATATAAAATGATAGTGTCTTCGGCTAGACAAATATTCATGGAAACTAAGAGAAAGCAATACGTTAGACATTCGGAGATGAATTTTGAGATGTAAAGAGGATTAAGAGTTTATTTCAGTAAGACAGCTTCGAAACTTGACAAATTTTGTCTTGACATAATTTAACTAATTATGTATTATGCAAAACTCATAATTTAACTAATTATGTATTTTGTAAAACTCAATCATATGTATTGAGTTTTAAATAGTAGTAGCTATTGGGTAAATATATTGAGTAAACAATTGGAGAAAACTATGGCTCTCAAATTATTTCACAGGGATGCAATTATATCTCTGAAAAAATATCGTAGTGTAGGTTTTACTATGTAATGGTTAGCACTTGGGATGAAAAAATATATATGACAGTAAACAAATGCAATTGATTGAATAATTAGTGTTAAAATAAAAATAATTAAATAAAATTATGTCCCTGGAAACACTTGTGAATGCATGTTGAGATTAAAGAAAGTCTATTATGAGTAGATTAAAAGGGAGATAACAAATCAAAAGAAAGCAAGTCACTTATGTAGCAAATGATAAAGAAAGCAGTAGGAAACACAGTGAGTGGCTTGAAAAATCACTTATACCACTTGTCACCCCGTTGATCTTGGATTTGTTTGAGCAAGCACCAGTAATTTCTCCATTCGTCCCTGGGCATGCTAGTGTAGCCCAATGATATATGCTTGGTCCAGGAACACGAAAAGCCTCAAATCATTCATCCAAGGTCTTGATGAAGAAGTCTGGCCATCTCGTAGGTGGACAGCCACGCATTCTTTTGACGTCCCGTGGAATTCAGTCAGTAACAGCTCTAGTCCAGTGGTCATCTCTGAATTGTGTTACATGTCCAGACCATCTGATTTTCGATGCCTTGGCAAATGAGACAGGCTCAATGTTGAACTATAACAACCTTAAAATAGCATTTAATTGTTCACTGACTCTGTAGCTTTCTTTGCTAAACTCTATGTGGCTCTACTTGTACATTAAGTTCACATATAATCTGCTTCATTCTAAACTCTAGTATCTAACACTCAGATTACTCTGCTCTCAAGTTAGCATTTTCTTCTTGCAGATGGAATACAATCTCACAGTGAGATTAAAAAAGTCTCATACTCACTAATTGCAGGTGTAATTAACATTGAAGAAAGATTGAGTTATGACTTCAGCAATTATTTGCAGTATTTTCTTATTGAATATCAAGTTGTGTTTCTCCCTAAACAATCTAAGGACAAGATTCCATTGAGAGCAAATGGAACATCAGAAACTAGATTGTTTCTCATGAACATTGTCTTGTTGAGATTCAGCTGCAGTCCAACCATTCCATGCTCACGGTTGAAGTCAGCCAGCATTTGCACCGCTTGAATAATGCTTGGTATTATTAGAATGATGTCATCAGTAAAGCAGAGGTGGTGTAGTTGCCAAATGTCGAACTTCACTCCCAATTCTTCCCATTTCAGTCCTTGCATGATGTTCTGGAGGGTGGCACTGAAGAGTTTCAGTGAAATGGTATCACCCTGCCGAGCCTTTCTCTTTAAGTCAATGATCCCTTCCTTGTAGAACGGTGAGATCCTGGTGGTGAATCCGTAATACAGCTCACAGAGGATCCTGATGTATTGAGTTTGAATGCCCTTTTTTTGACTAGGATTTTGATGACCACTTTAGTCTCAGCAGATTCAAAGGACTTCTTTAAATCGATGAACATTAGACAGACTGGCATCTTGAACTCTCGCGAAACTTCAATGAACTTGGTCACCATGTGGATATGGTTAATCATGCTGAATCCTTTTTGGAACTGGTTAGCTTGCATGGTTGTCTTTCATCTAGTGTTCTGCCTATTCTATTCAGGATGAATCAAGTGAACACCTTGTAGACGATGGGCAACAGGCAGATTGGGCGATAGTTGCTGATGTCCTGGATGTCTCCCTTTTTGTATAACAGAACGGTCCTGCTGGTTTTCCACTGGGATGGAACCTTGCATGGAGCCAGGTAGTGTTTGAAGAGCCAAGCCAATATATTGATGAGTACTGGCAGAAGATTCTTCAGGTGTTCAGGTCTGACCTTGTCTGGACCGGGTGCTGTATGCGTTTTTACCAACAAAATGGGGTGTCGGATTTGGGAAGGGAGAACTTTGGGAACAACATATCCATGCTGCAGAATTTGGTATGAGGGCAGGTGGACATGACTGTCAAGGAGATCCAATTAGAAGTTATGGATAATCTTCTCCATTGCCCTTCTGGAAGATTTGATAGATCCATCAGGATGTCAGAAGGCAGTCATCTTGGTCTTATAGCTGGCAAAGGACAGGCGGGCATTGTGAATACTTATCCTGGCTTCTGCTGCATCGGCCAACACTGCTGCTCTTCTCTCTTTGAGGTCTTCCTTTATTGCTTTTCTGCACAGCTCTGTGAGCTCGAATGTTAGCTTGTGATTGACTGAGATGAGTTCGAGAGTTTCCAAAGACAGACATTTATTTGTGGCTTTCCCACACTCGGCATTCTTCACACAGTCATGGAGGTGCTGAACCAGTCGATCATATTTCTCATCGATGTTGTCAATGATGGCATCTTCCTCTGTTGCCATAATAGTGCCATAGAGCTCTCAATTGGTGGTCATTCTGGGAGTTCTCTTCTTAAACTTTGCAGCTCTTTCTCCCCGCTCCCTGAAGAAGAATTTTGCATAAAGGAGACAGTGGTCCGATCCCGTTTGGAATTTTGGGACAACAGCAACATCAGTCAGGCAAAGATGTTGATTGAATATGATGTGGTCAAATTCGTTGTGGAACTGTCCACCGGGAGACTCCCATGTCCAACATTTAGATTCGGCCTTCTGGAACTGTGAGTTAACATGGATGGTCTTACTCGACATGATGAACTTAGACAGTCTCTCACCCTGATCATCCCATTCTAGGCCGTGGGTCCCAATGTGGAGTTCTTCGGGCGACCTCCTCAGTTCTATCTTGGCATTAAAATCACCGACAATGATCTTGTAGAACGTGTGGTCTTCTTCATAGAACTTCTTCAGCTCCATGTATAACTTCTCAATTTCTTCTTCATCATAGTTGGATGTTGGTGTGTAGACAATAAAAATAGAAACTGCAGGCAATGAGCCACATCTATTCAAGCGTAATCGTCCGATTCGGGTTGTTAGGCATTCGAAGGAATCAATGCTCATGGCCAAGTTCGTGTTAACAAAGACACCCATACCAATGACGCCTCTATTGTCACATGTTCCGAGGAACAGTTCTTCTCCAGTGTCGAAAATGGCGTGATGTGATTGATGCCTTCTTGTCTCGGTCAGACTAATGATGTCGTCCTTGATCTTCTGTGCTTGCACCATCAAGTCCTTGATGGATGCTTCAAATGCCAGTGTATGTACATTGAAAGTACAGACAGTCATTTTAGTCTTTCTTCATTTTGGCAGCCTCGTTTGGCCCTGAGATTTTATCAGCCTCTCCTTGTTCATCCTTCGTAATGCTGCCATATTGGGGCTCTTTCAGGGTCAGGGGAATGAGGCCCATTTTTGTTACTAACTTTGGCATATTGAATATGCCATGTATAGCTTGTCAGGCTCTGCTGTGTGGGAGGGATACTCTCCATAGCCTGCCGATCTCTCCAAGAGGGATGGAGGCTTCTAGGGTGGCCTCTAATCACCCATATAGGTGTTCCTATGGTTCGCACTATATTTGAACCCCTTCAAATATGGTGTGGTAATTATGGAAAATGAGTAGAAAGTGTTTATGATGTGTCATGTGGTCCAGAATGTGGCCTGGAGCATGGTAGTGGTTGGTTCTTCAAATTAGTACCTTTTCAAATTTATTCACATATTTAAAATGTTATCAGTTACTTAGATAATATAGAGTTCTTTAATTGGCAGGAATGTACTTAAATTAATAGCATAAAATTTCTGTCGATATATAACTTATAGTCAAGCTGAAGATTTTTAAATAATATGTTTTAAATAAGTTAGGGTAATAATATAAAATATGATTTATTGTGTTAATATCTGCAGTGAATATATTTTTATTATTTTAATAGACAAAAGGTGGTTATTAAATTTACCAATTCATAAATTTATTCTATTGCTATATTATACTTATATTTAATTCAATATTTATATGTGATTCTTTTTCTAGATAACTTTACCTCATTACATGTTCCATAAACATGAACTCACCTTTATCTATAGATATTGTTTAATTTCATATTTTAATAAATTACATATACCATTGATATATTTAGGTTATTGTATTTACCTAGAACTTTAAATATAGGCATTAGAAAATCACAGCACACAAATTAATTTTCACTTATTATTCACATAATAAAGGAAATACTCTCCTCAATAGTATGAAAGAACACTTATAAAACATTTTATAATATATACACTTAAAAAATTCTGGTATTGTATCCAAAATTATGAAAAACTGTGTTTTCTTCTATTTTAATAGCTTGTATGTTCAGTATTATCATTAATCCTTTCACTGGGAAGATAGATTTTTCTGGATATAATAGGTGGTATTGAGTGTGTGGAGGGTGGGGATGATGAAGAGATGGATTGAGTTCTCCTTTATTTTAGGCCAAGTTGGAGGCTTTTAAGAAAACAGTATTTGTCTCCTAAAAGGGACTCGCATGGGACAGAATTTGATACCTTAGTGACTAACATTTGAAAAACTCGTGAGTTGGATATCCTTTGAGTGTTCCAGAAAGCAAAGAAAAATGTGGGCGGTGATGCACACTGAGGAATTTGAAAGGATTCTAAGTTATAAATAAGCTGATAGTTATCAGCTAATGCCACAAGCAAGGTCAATATCAAGTTGCTCTAGTGAATGGATTTTCAACAATATAAAATAGCATTGTATGATTAAAAAAAATTTTAATCTAAGATCTAGAGATGGCATCAAATTTGTATGTGGAGAAAAGTTTAATAAAATGAACCAAAACAGTACAAATATCATGACCTAACATTCTTGTTAATTTATATCAGGAAAATAAAGGTAAAATATTAATTTTTGATAAAAGTGAAACATAGTATAGTATAAACTAAGTTACCACTTTCTGTAATTGTTGTATTCAATATTGCTATAAAACAGGATAATAATATCAAAGCAAGGACACATTTTTAATAAATTGTTTCTTCCAACAAAAGTCTTCACTCTCAGAATCAGTTGAAAATGAAGATCGGTTAGAAAATGGTTGGTGGGAAGGGGCTAGAAAGATAGCACAGCGGGTAAGGCATTTGCCTTGCACGCAGCTGACTAGAGTTCAATTTCTAGCATCCCATATGCTCCCTTGAGCATCGCCAGTGCTCAATTCCTGAGTGCATGATCCAGGTTAGTGCATGAGCCACGAGTAACACTTGTGCATCACTAGGTGTGACCCAAAATAGCAAAAAAAAAAAAAGAAAGAAAGAAATAGAAAGCGATTAGTGTTGAAAACTTAATACCTGAGTGTATAAGACCTGGATTCAACTACCATTCCTATCAATTTCTAGTTGTGTGTCTGAGCATGCAATTGAATTGTTGTTTTTTTCCTGATTCCCCATATTTAAATATATTATCAATATACCAATTTATACAATTTATCACTTGCATCACTTGTTATCCCGTTGCTCATGGATTTGCTCAAGCAGGCACTAGTAACATCTCCATTTGTCCCTCTTGTGTGCTAGTGTAGCCCACTGGCGTCTGCTTGCTCCAGACGCATCAAACCATTCATTCAGGATCTTGACAAAGAACTCTGACTATCCCATAGGTGGGCTGCCACACATTCTTTTGACGTCCCATTGGTAACAGCTCTAGTCCAGCGATCGTCTCCAAATCACCTTACATGTCCGGCTCATCTGATTTTCAACACCTTAGCAAACGAGACAGTGTCCCTGATTCTCAATAGTTAACAGAAGTTCGAAATCCGGATTCCTTCTCTCACTTGAGTGAAATGTGATATTCCAAGAATAGCTCTTTCAATTCCTCTTTGGAAGATCCAAATATTGTTCTCATCCTGTTTTCATAGGGCCCAGATCTCTGAGGCATATGTTAGTGCAGGAAGAATGGTGGAGTCCCAAAGATGTGCCCAGAGCTAGAGTTTCTTCATCCTCCTAACCACTTCTTTGAAGCTCTTGAAGGCATTGCACGCCGCTCTCTTCCTCCTCCGCAGCTCTGGTGCCAAGACGCTCGTAATGTTGAGTTCTCCACCTAGGTACACATAACTGTTGCATTAAGAGATGTTTGTTCCATTGAGGGCAAATGGACCATCAAGAACTAATCAGTTTCTCATGAACACTGTCTTCATGAGATTCAGCACAGTCTGATCTTTCCACACTCATGGTCGAAGTTGGTCAGCATTTGTGTCACTTGGCTAATCTTTGGTGTTATAAGAATGATGTCATCAGTGAATCATGGAGATGGTGTAGTTGCCAACTGGCTATCTTCACTTCCATTCCTTTCCATTCCAGTCACCATATTATGTTCTCGAGGGTGGCAATGAAGAGTTTCGTTGAAATGGTATTACCCTGCCGAACCTCATCGTTGACAACATTGATGAGGAATACAATCGGCTGGTTCACCACCTCCATGACTGTGTGAGGAATGCCAAGAGTGAGAAAGCCATAAAATAGACGCCTGTCTTTGGAAACTCTTGAGCACATTTGCCAACATGGTTTGGCATGAGCCTCAGGCAATCACAAGCTAGTATCTGAGCTCACAAAGCTGTGCAGAGAAGCAATAAAGGAAGACCTCAAAAAGAGAAGAGGAGCATTGTTGGCTAATGTGGCAGAAGCCAGGGAAAGTATTCACAACGTTCACCTTTCCTTCACCAACTACAAGACCAAGATGACTGCCCTCCAACGTCCTGATGGATCTATTACATCTTCCAGAAGGGCAATGAAGAATATTATCCATGACTTGTACTTGGATCTCTTCAATAGCCACGTCCACCTGCCCACATACCAAATTCCGCAGGATGGATATGTCATTCCCAGTTTTCTCCCTTCTGAAATCCGACATGCCATTTTGACAGTAAAGACGAGTATAACACCTGGTCCAGACAAGGTCAGACACAAATACCTGAAGAATCTGCCACCAGTACTGGCTTGGCTCTTCACATGCTACCTGGCTCAACGCAAGGTTTCGTCCCAATGGAAAACCAGCAGAACCATTCTGTTATACAAAAACAGAGACATCCACGTTGGCCAATCTGCCTGTTGTCCATCATCTACAAGTTATTCATTCAAATCATCCTGAAATTGATTGGCAGAAAACTAGATGAAGGATAACCATGTGAGCAAGTCAGATTCCAAAAAGGATTCAGCATGACTGACCACATCCACACGGTGACCGAGCTCATTGAGGTTTTTTTTTTATTTTTATTTTTTTTTTTGCTTTTTGGGTCACACCCAGCGATGCTCAGGGGTTACTCCTGGCTTTGCACTCAGGAATTACTCCTGGCGGTGCTTGGGGGACCATATGGGATGCCGGGGATCGAACTTGGGTCGGCCACGTGCAAGGCAAACGCCCTACCCGCTGTACTATCGCTCCGGCCCGCTCATTGAGGTTTTACGAGAGTTCAAGATGCTGCTCTGTCTAATGTTCATTGATTTAAAGAAGTCCTTTGATTCTGTTGAGACTGAAGCAGTCATTGATGCCCTAGCTAAACCGTGCTTTCAAACTCAGTACATCAGATCCTCCGTGAGCTCTACTACAAGTTCACCACCAGGATCTCACCATTCTATACAATTTATAGATTAATTTATTCAATTGAGACTTCTTGGAAGAGGAGCTGGCAGATACTATCCATACCCACCTGCTCTGTGCAATTCATCTTGTGCATCACAGTACTTTGTACACAATATTCAATCATTGACGTCTCTGAAATTAATTTAAGCATTTCACAATGCATAATACTAATTAAGCACTTGAATGGGGTGTTGTATTTTTTGTCCTTTATAATAAAAAAGAAAACTCTCATCTCTGTGTCTTAGAGGAATAACTTAATCTGAGTTATTTTGCAATTCACACATATAAATTAATTTCCATACTTTAAAATATCAGAAGTAGCCATGCACAGTTCTGTTTGTATTTACATGCAGGAATATATTTTAAAGAGCAGAATTCTCTGGTGAGTAAAATCAGTGATTTTTAACACTTTAAAGTGTGATTCACAGAAGTGATGAGAATACAGATATTTTTTGAGTTGCTATCTAAGCATTTTAGAATATAACAGCCCTGATCAGATCTAGAATTTGGACAATTACATAAGGTTTGGAGTCAAAATCCTCTTAATTGCATATATTTTTTTCCTGGAGAATCGTTGAAAAAGACACTTAGCATTGAGCCCACATATTAGGTATCTCCATCCAAGTTTTCTTTTTCAGGTAATAAGTGCCAACAAAACTACTACATCTCCTGTTCACTCTGGACCTCGAAGGAAGACTGTCCTTTCCACTAGCTTACTGCGAGTAACCTCCAGCACTTTTGGTGACCTGAATAACAAGAGTTCATCTTCAAATTAGTATAATGAAATTTTATTTTATTCAAAATGACCCCTAAGATGTTCAGTCCTAAGGAAAAGGTCAGATGCAGAGAGAGCAACCTGCCACCTCTTTTATATACAGTACGTCAGAATTTCTGTAGTCTTCATTAAATACACTAGTTTGAGGCTCTCGGACATAATAGAATGCTAGACTTACATGTGTTTTGCCCCCACAAGAAGTGTTCAGGGGTCAATAAACTCTGGGAATCATTTTACCCAATATATTACTGTTCTAACATTTAACAACAAAAAACATATTTCAAATGGAAATTCTATAGTAAGTAACTGATTTAAGTTAACTCATTATTTCCTAAGTATATTTACTTATAAAACTAGTCCTTGGTAAAATACTATGAATAAAATTGGGTGATAATATGCTTAGGAATAAAAAAGTAAACATTCTTTGTTTATTTTTCCACTAATTATAATACTACTAATTATAATTACAGGATATTATAAATTCACAGACATATTCAATCAAATATGTCCTGAGGAATACTCATTAAATTTATGTGGAATATTTACAACTCACTAAGGCTCTTATCTAAGCATATAGTCTCATTTTAGAGGACAAAATAGTACTCAAAATTGTTATCTGACAATCCCTGAATAGAAATGTGCATTGACACGAAAAGGAACAAAAATATTGCACTCGAAATGTTATCCTCCGAATCTCAACTTTGCCATTTTCTACTTTGTCTCCTTGAGTTTGCTTAGACTTTCAAAGACTCAAAATGCTGTGAGAATTAAATGAGGTGAAATGTAAAGCATCTAACACAATACTTTGAATTTTAGATAAGCATTTGTAAATGCATGATTTCTGTCCAGTCACTTTTCAATGTCAGTAAAGAAACAAATTCTTCTAGCTTTTAATAAGGTTTATTAATTCAGATAAATTTTGAGTAGGGGCATGATCTTCACATTGCATCATTAACAAGCTCTGTAATTTAAAGAAAAACACAAGTGGTGCTGAGAAAACTGGATAGCTACCTACAATAAAGTGAACTCTGATCTCTGTCTAATGCCAGGCACAAAAGTCACATCAAAGTGGATTAAAGACCTCAATATTAGACATGAATCTATAAGGTACATAGAAGAAAATGTAGGCAGAACTCTCCATGACATTGAAGCTAAAAGCATCTTTAAGGATTAAACAGCACTGACCATGAAAGTGGAAGCAAGCATAAACAAATGGGACTACACCAAACTAAGAAGCTTCTGTACTTCAAAAGAAACAGTGACCAAAATACAGAAAGAGCCTACAGAATGGGATAGAATATTTACCCAATACCCATCTGATAAGGGATTAATATCCAAGATATAAAACACACTTGTAGAATTCTATAAGAAAAATACCTCCAACCCCATCAAAAAATGGGGAGAAGAAATGAACAGAAATTTCCTCAAAAAAGCAATACAAATGGCCAAAATGCACATGAAAAAATGCTCCACATCGCTAGTCATCAGAGAGATGCAAATCAAAACAATAATGAGATATCATCTCACACCACAGAGACTGGCACACATTCAAAAGAACAAAAGCAACCAGTGCTGGTGTGGATGTGGGGAAAAAGGGACGCTCTTTCATTGTTGGTGGGAATGCCAACCAGTCCAGCCTTTTTGGAAAACAAAATGAACAGTCCTTCAAACACTAGAAATTGAGCTTCCATATGACCCCACAATACCACTTCTGGGAATATATCCCGAGGATGCAAAAGAGCACAGTAGAAATGACATCTGCACCTATATATTCATTGCAGCACTGTTCACAATAGCCAAAATCTGGAAACAACCCGAATGTCCTAAAATAGATGACCAGTTAAAGAAACTTTGGTACATCTACACAATGAGATACTATGCAGCTGTTAGGAGAGATGAAATCATGAAATTTGCTTATAAATGGATAGACATGGAGAGTATCATGCTAAGTGAAATGATTCAGAAAGAGAGGGACAGGCATAGAAGGACTTCACTCATTTCTGGAGTATAGAATAACATCACATGAGGCTGACACCCAAGGACAGCAGATACAAGGGCCAGGAGGACTGCCCCATAGCTGGAAGACTGCTTCACAAGCAGAGGGGAGGAGGCAGATGGAATAGAGAAGGGATCACTAAGAAAATGATGGCTGGGGGAACCAGTTGGGATGGGTGGTATAGATTACCATTACTATTTTGAGGAAGGTTCCTCCCACCCTTATTTTATTGAGGGTTTTTATCATGAGTACATATTGGTTCTCATTGAAAGCATTTGCTGCATTAATTTATATGTCCATATAATTTTTATCTTTTCTCATATTGATGAGGGGCCCCACTTCTTCAACACTCCTGAAGGCGTTCCATGCTGCTCTCTTTCTCCTGCAGAGTTCTGTTGCCAAGTCGTTCCTCATTTTGAGTTATCAACCCAGGTACACATAGCTGCTGCATTTGGAGATGTTTGTTCCATTGAGAGCAAATGGAGCATCAGGGACTACTTCGTTTTTCATGAGCATCGTCTTCTTGAGGTTCAGCTGCAGTCTGACCATTCCACACTCGTGTCCAAATTCGGCCAGCATTTGTGCTGCTTGGCTAATGTTTGGCATTTATGAGAACGATGTTATCAGTGAAGTGGAGGTGGTGTAGTTGCCGACCATCTATCTTCACTCCCACTCCTTCCCATTCCAGTTGTTGCATGACGTTCTTGAGGGTGGCACTGAAGAGTTTCGGTGAAACGGTATTGTCCTGCCGAACCCCTCTCTTGTTGATTGTTTACATCAACAATCACTTCCCTGTAGAATGGTAAGATCCTGGGGGTGAATCCGTAATACAGCTCGCAGAGGATTTAATATACTGAGTTTGAACGCCCTGCCTGGCTAGGGCTTCGATGACCGCTTCAGTCTTTTATTTCTTTTTTAATTTTTTAAATTTTATTGAATCACCCTGAGATAGTTACAAGCTTTCATGCCAATCATGAAAGCTTTCTGACTCATTTAACTTAGCATGATATTCTCCATGTTTATCTATTTATAAGCAAATTTCATGACTTCATCTCTCCTAACAGCTGCATAGTATCACTTCAGTCTTAACGGAATCAAAGGCCTTCTTTAAGTTGATGAACTTTAGACAGAGTGGCATCTTGAAATCTCACAAAACTTCAATGAGTTTGGTCACTGTGTGGATATGGTCGATCGTACTGAATCCTTTTCTGAACCCAGCTTGCTCGCATGGTTGTCCTTCATCTAGTTTTCTGCCTATTCTATTCAGGACATGAGTGAACAACTTGTAGAGGACAGACAGCAGACAGATTGGGCGATAGTTGCCAATGTTTTTGTATATCTCCCTTCTTGTACAACAGAACAGTCCTGCTGGTTTTCCACTGGGACGGAACTTTGCATTCAGACAGGTAGTGTGTGAAGAGCTGAGCCAGTGTATTGATGAATACTGGCGGCAGATTCTTCAGGTGTTCGGGTCTGACCTTGTCTGGACCAGGTGCTGTACGGGTTTTTACCAACGAAATGGCGTGTTGGATTTTAGAAGGGAGGATGTTGGGAATGACATATCCATCCTGCGGAATTTGGTATGTGGGCAGGTGGCCATGGCTGTCAAAGAGATCCGAGTAGAAGTTGTGAATAATGCTCTCCATTGCCCTTCTGGAAGATGTGATAGATCCATCAGGATGTGGGAGGGCAGTCATCTTGGTCTTGTAGTTGGTGAAGGACAGGCGTGGAACAAGAGCATCGAAGAAGTGGTTAAGAGGACGAAGGACCTCTGGATCCGGGCACATCTTTTCAATTTCACTGTTCTTTCTGCACTAATGTACACCTCAGAGACTTGGGCCCTATGCAAACAGGATGAGAACGCTATTCGGGTACCTCAAAGAGGAATGAAAGAGCTATGCTAGGAGTATCACGCCTCACTAAAGTGAAAGAAGGAATCCGGATTTCCGACCTGCGTTGACAGTCAAGAATCAGGAACGCTGTCTTGTTTGCCAAGACATCAGAAATCAGATGGACCAGACATGTAATTCTATTCAGAGATGACCACTGGATTAGAGCAGTTGCTGACTGGATTCCACAGGATGTCAAAAGACCGCATGGCCACCCACCAAGAGATGGTCAAACTTCTTTGTCAAAACCCTGAATGAATGATTTGAGGCTCTTCCTGTTCCTGGAGCAAGCAGATATCATTGGGCTACACTAGCTCACCCCTGGGACAAATGGAGACATTACTGGCGCCCACTCCAGCAAATCAAAGATCAATGGGAGGACAATTGATACAAGGACAAGTGAAGTGACTCTATAACAAACCCACAGCCTATAACAGTTTCAATGGTGAAAAGCCAAAAACATTCCTTCTTAGATGAGGCACAGACAAGGATGTTCTCTGTTTCCACTATTCACCATAGTACTGAAAGTTCTAGCAACAGGCATCAGACAAGACGAAGAAATTGAAGGATCCAAGTTGAAAATAAGTTGAATTGTAATTAACTGCAGATGACATGAATGACATATACAGTAGACTCTAAATATTTCACTAAAAAGCTCCTGGAAACCATAAACCAAAACACCAAAAAAACGTAATTGACTCCAAAGTAAGCTCATAAATATCTTTCATATTTACATATGCAAACAATGAGCTAAATGGGAAATCAATTAAAAAAAAACACCAAGTACCCAGAAATCAAAAAATCCTTAACATGCTGTGTATAATAGTTTAGAAGGTATGATGTTATAAATATAAGAAAATAATAACCCCAAAAGTGTGAATTATTCACAACATGCAAATGATAAGTCATGGTAGAATATATTAAAAAATAAAATAACAACCCATGATTTTGGATTTGGAAGTGTCCATAGGTCAAATGACCATCAAATCAACATTATTAAATAGATTTAACAAAATCCCAATTCAAGTATCAATAAGGATTTAGACAGTCAATAACAAAGTTTGTATAGAATCATAAAACTCCTGAGTTTTAAACACTGAATAGCCAAAGCAAAATGAGAAATAAAATATTGGGAAGTAATATATTAGCTTACTTGATATATACATAAAAGCTACAGGGATCAAAACAGCATAGTACTAGGATAAGGATTGACCCCCTGACAAATGGGTTCAATTAAATAAATCCAGGAAAAATCCCTAGAACTATGATCAATTATTTTTTAACAAAGGAACCAGGTATAGCAAGTGGAGTAAAGATAGTTTCTTCAACAAATTAAATACTGTTTAACTACATGCAATAAAATGAAAATGGATTCATATCTAATACCTTACATGAAGTCAATTGAAATGCCATCAAAGACTTTGAGAATATAACATCAGAGAAAATATCAACAGAAATTTGAACCTCAATTTTTTTTTCAGTGACATAGCTTCGCAATATATCACTCTATAGTTACATAGCTTTTGGCAAGTGTAAAAGAAACAAAAATAAATAGGACTTCAAATTCAAAATACTACATAACTAATAAAATGTGTCTTTTAGTTAAAACTAAGAGATAGCCAACTGAATGGAATAAATTAATATTCAAGATATATAAAGCACTGATACATTTCAATAACAACAAAAATCAACAAATATTAATTAAATGGGGAGAAGAAATGAACTTACACTTCTCTGAAGAAGAGAAACAGATGGCCAAGAGACTCATACGTGACACATAAAAAAGTACTCATCATCACTTAGTATGAGGAAAATAAATATTAATGTGGTAATGAGATATACTTCACTCTAGTAATTAGGACACATATAAACAAAACTGGGGATAAACTGTGTTGGTAGGGATTGGGTGGAAAAGAAGCTCTCATCCACTGCTGTGTGAATGTTACCTCAGCCTAAGAAAAACAGAATCGAGTTTTCTCAGAAAAGTAAGATGGAGTTAGGATAGAACACGGGGATACTGAAGGCCCCAATAAGAATATTAAACATTTCTATCAACAGAAAATTTAGGCAGTGAATCAACCATGGAATTTGAGAAATTCCATTTTTTAAAACTAGGTTTTATAATCCCCCATTGTGGTACAGTTTTATAAGATACCATTGGATAGTCCTTTTCCCCTTGCCACAAGGAGCTTAGGTTTATTAGGTCACACCCATCACAGTGGTCCTGAGTCACTCCCATTTCTTTATTTATCTGTAACTACTTCTCTATGCTCTCTTCCCCAACCAGTTAATCAGCTTTTCCCCCTAATCAGACTCTGTTAATTTGTAAGGTCAGATCTTTGTAGGACACTGAACTTGTAAATTAATATTGCCTTTCTCCTCTCCTTGTATCTTTTGAATAGTTTACTTTAAAGCAATGTCTTTTTTTGTATGGACAAAGGAAGACAACTGTTAATATGCTTTTATAACTTGGGATTTAATTGGCTTTGAATAGTATTCACTCCTGGGCATCTGCTTTCTCGACTTAAGCCTCAGTTGTCCTTAGTTCCTAGCACCCCAAAAGCAGGGTACCAACAAGGGACTGAAGGGACCCAGGGCCAACTGTGAGCTACCCTAGCATTGATATGGGTCAGGCCAAAGCACCATGATTCTTAACAATAAGTTTGATCATGGACAAATGCTGAAATGATCAAAAAACAACAACAAGACTAGGACCCTGCTAGGGATAGAAAAGACTAATCTGGCCTGAGCACTGTAGTCTGAGATTGAGATGACCCCAGGAGAGCAATTCTATAAGCTTAATGTATTTCTTACTATGTCCATACAAAATGATTAATATTATGAATGCTTACATGTTTGTTGGACAAGGAGAGGAGAAACACACCCATGGGATTCTGCTTTGGGCAGGTGTCCTGCTGAAAGAGAATCTGTCCAAGAAGAAGCATCCTCTGAGAGAAAGAACTTTAACCCTATTGATTGTGACCACACCTACGTGTAAGCCCCAACCCCTCATGCTTGGGGAATTTAACTAGGCTGTAAGAGTGGGCTGGGGGTTCCACGGCCAGAAGCCAAATCCAGATCCAGATCCAGAGCGAGAAGGAGAATGAAGTAGCATGGGGGAGGAAGAAGCAGGAGGAGAATCAGAGGAGAATGGAGATGGGAATGGAATAAACTGTATATATGTATATATATATATATATATTTTGGCTAACTACTTGATTGCTGATAACTCTACCAATGGGTTATGCAGAATTTAAGAAAGAATCTTAGAAATCTCTAATATTCAGACATTAATAGTTTCCTTGTCAGAATGGACATTCTGTAGCAAAATTGTGAAATTTCATAAAAATAAAAATATTCTAAATAAAACAATAGAAAATTATCACTGTATCAGTGTCATCCTGTTGCTCATTGATTTGCTTGAGAGGGCACCAGTAACGTCGCCATTGTGATACTTGTTGTTACTGTTTTTGGTATATCAAATATGCCATCGGTAGCTTGCCAGACTCTGCCATGCTGTGTGGTCAAGATACTCTCGGTAGCTTGCCAGGCTCTCCGAGAGGGCCAGAGAAATCGATCCTGGGTCTGCCGCGTGCAAGGCAAATGCCCTACCCGCTATGCTATCACTCCAGCCCTAATAAAAAATTATGTGAAGACATAATAAATAATTGGAATATTAGTAAGTTGTTTATTCAAAATTTTATACCTTTCAAGGAGTTAGAATACTACATAGAAATGTCTAAAATATTCAATAATGTTTACTTGGCAGAGAATTTATATACACAATAAATAGAAAAAAGCACAGGAAGGTTTTATTTGAAAAAATATTACAAGAAATCAAGATATATAGGTAGCATTTTATGGTGGAATTGATTTTAAAAATCTTTAAAATGTTTTGAATTCATGTAGTAAGACTATATTAAAAAATATTAAAAATACTTAATTTTAGGGTGGAGAGTAACCATGCAAGTGTTGGAGATCCTAAAGAATCCTAGGGAGTTAACTAGGGGAGGGAGGTCTTATCAGTAAGAACTCTGCTCCTTAAGGGAGAGAGTACAGTACGCGCTGAGTTGAAACTTGGACACAAACTTCTATATTTGTTCCCAAAGAGATTCTCAATGGTGTTTTAAGCACAAAAACATGCATATGTCTGTGCTTTGTGACAGCAAACCATAAAATTATGGACCCTACTTAATTTGGAGCTACACCATCAATTACAACTTGGTAAATGAAGTAGCAGACACTATTGATTACAAAAAATCAAGAGAACTGTATTTTGTGTGTATATTGTGATTTGAAGTTACTTAAGAGTTACTAAAGCACTCTGAGAGAAGCATTAATTCTTTCTGGTGAAATTAAACTGATGAGTTCACAGTCTGAAAAAAAATAATTTCTGAAATAATAGTGAGAGCATTGTAAGAAAAGCACTCAACGTCAGAGAGAGTGCTGTTTGGTATAGCCAGCTGGCGAATGCATATCAGTCTCAGTAAGCACTCTTAAATATGCCTTTTCACATAAAAATTGTTACAAATATTACTGACTTTCAAGATGTGCTGATCTATTATGATAATAAACATGTTACAGCCATTAATAAGTCATGAATGGGTTACCTGGAAATAAATGTATATGCACTAAATGCTACAAGTCAATCTTTTTGTCAAGGATGATGAAATCAGGAGTCTCAGGAAATGGTACAGCATCATTCAACATCTCTGTCTGGTGAAAAGTTGCCCATTATTATGTGCTAATCAGTAGATGTTTAGGGAATTTTCTATTGCTCCTTTTATTCAGTTCATTCTGTCATTTAATCACATATCACAAGTCACATTTTTCAGAAAGTCACATTTTACTATACATGGACCAGGTATACATAGTTCTCTGATGTTTCAGTTCACTACCTGATAAAGATTTACTAGCAGTTTTTTATGCCTATTTGAATTTGGTAAAACTGTGCTAGGTTTATGTGATTATACTTTTTCTGGGTCTTAATCAATAATTCTTTAGTAATATTTTCTGAAATATTGATTAGTACATATATCAAGTTTGAAATAATATTTTTTCTTATTTATCTAGTTTTTTTTGTCTGTTTTGGCAGTGCCTAGGATCAAACTCACGGCCTCTTATATGTAACACAAGTACCCTACAACTGAGTTACAATGCCAGGTCAAGGTTAAAATCTTTTTATTCAGAGTTAGAAAATTCAGAATTTTAAAATATGATTAAAACAAAATATAAAAGTATGTATAAAGTTACTATGCAAGGTCTATTGAAATCCTAAGAAAACATATCTGTCAGCTAAAAATAATTTTCACATTGCCCAGATATTCTAAAATCTATAGTTTCAGGAAAGACATCGCGGACATATATTGACTATTATCAAACAGTGTTTCTGTCTTTGGTATTATTTCATAGTAATAAGTTGAACATATGCAAATGTCAACTTTTCTTTACCTCACAGTAAATTAAATTTTTGACTATGTTGCAACCCTGGGTTGGATGATTAAGAAGCAATGAAGAAGGCTGGGGACATGGCTCCAATGTAAAGCACATGACTTGTAATTGTCAGGTATGCCCTAGGATCACTTTGGTCCTATTTGATCCTTGAACCAAGGTTTGTACTTGGTAACCCAGGGTGCCTCTAATAATGGCACCCACGACAATGAAAAATTAAGTGAATAAAAATAATTCTTGAAACTTTCCCCACCTGAAATTTGATGCAATTCTACCTAAAATGTGTAATTCCTTTATTTTATTTTATGGTGCATCTTACTCTCAGTTCTCTCCCCACTGTCTTCTTTCTTGAACATGTAATTCTCTGCCTTTTCATATTTCACTAATAAACTATTTTACTTCAAAAGTAATTTAGAGTGAAACAGTAAAGATATATATATATATATATATATATATATATATGTATGTATGTTTGTGTGTGCTAAATGGCTGGAGCAATAGCACAGCGGGTAGAGTGTTTACCTTGCATGGGGCCAACCCAGGTTTGGTTCCTCTGTCTCTCTTTGAGAGCCCGGCTAGCTACCGAGAGTATTTTGCCCTTATGGCAGAGCCTGGCAAGCTACCCATGGTGTATTTGATATGCCAAAAACAGTAATGACAAGTCTCACAATGGAGACATTACTGGTGCCCACTCGAGCAAATCGATGAGCAATGGGATACCAGTGACTGTGAAAGTGACAGAGTTAAATATTAAAATACACATACTCACTAAGGGGAAATAAATATGAAGAATTTAATGATTTGTGTAACAGTAGTGCCCACGATTCTTTTGGGAGCTGGAAGATATAATAAGCAATTCTTAGTACCGTTCCTGATGTTTCTCAGCTGACAGCAAGTAGTTCAGTGGAAGGGCTTGAGTATACAGTTTTGTTTAGGTCTTAAAATGCAGGGTATCATCAGGGCTACCATGACAGTGCTTGAGGGCTTCCAGCCACACCCAGCAATATTTAGGGGTATCAAGGTTTAAAACTGATGATAGTCAGGAAGTTTTCAGTGCTAGGGATCAAATCTGCATTGATAGCGTGCAAGAGATGCACCCTCATCTCTGTACCACCACTCTAGTCCCAAACTTTTTTCAATAAGAATTCTATTCATAAAAAAAAAGAATTCTATTCATAACTAGTTTGCAAAAGTCTTTTGATTATTGCCTCCAAATTAGTATAGTAACATAGCATTATTACTGGCATTACTTTTTTAAAAAAAAATAATGATAAAATAATTTTGACTATTTATAGTTTTGTATTTATCTTTATATAAAATCTTTCATTTGTATCATTTTCTCTTTTTAGAACATACATTACTAAGATAAAATCAGATAACTTTGAAATGTAAGAAGTCTCTTTTCATTCATCAAGCTATTCATTCACCAAGTATCAACTGAGCATCTACTCTGTGCCAGATATCACTATAGGCTCTACTAGCATAATAATTAGATACTCAGAAACTTACTCCTTATGAGTTTCTATACTTCTCATTGTAATGTACATGCTGGATCATTATATGTAAATATATTTTTACTCCAGAGTATTTAATTATATGCTGGTTGGATGATAAACTATACCATACTTATGGGCTGTTTGTCTTCATATGTAGTATTTTCTTGAGAAGTGATCTGACTTGCAGACTATCAAGCAGAATATACAGATCATGCAATTAGCATTTTTATAAAGTTACCATGTATTGTTTTATTGCAATGTTCTATGCATCTCACCTACTTTTTCTCATTTAATGTTGAAAGCACATTCATGCAGTAAGAAATACTATGGTTCAGCCAGATAAGGAAACCAAGTTATATCCACAAGATTATAAATAATTGAGACAAGATTTAAAGCTAGACAGTCTGCGTATGCAGCCTGTGGGACAAACATCTGTATAACCATAAAAGATATTTGTCCATAAATCACTTGTATCTCAGATAAATAGTACCTTTAAAACTCTGGACACTGCTAAAAAATAACACTAAAATACTAATTTTTTTTGGCTTTTTGGGTCACACCCAGCGATGCTCAGGGCTGACTCCTGGCTTTGCACTCAGGAATCACTCCTGGCAGTGCTCGGGGGACCATATGGGATGCTGGGAATCGAACCTGGGTTGTCCGCATGTAAGGCAAACGCCCTACCCACTGTACTATCGCTCCAGCCCCTAAAATACTAATTTTTATAACATGAGATATCCCTTTCGATTCAAGAGGATTATAGTGATAATGCATGAGAAAGGTTATATAGGCCAAAGATATGGTTCAGCACTTGTCATAGATAAGAACTCTCCTTCTGCTTATGTGTATTTCTATTTTCTATTCTTGGAACCACAGGGGAAACAGGAAAACAACAACAACAACAACAACAACAACAAAAACAGAGGTATATGGTAATCCAGTGATGAATATATATTTAATTCACTTAAATTAAGCAAAAAAAATAGCTATTTACTATATTAATGGAATAATGCATGTGGGCAAAGTAAACTGAATTAAATAAATTTAAATGAGACATTGCTCATAGTACAGAAAAGAATCATAGAGTATTTTAACAGTTTATAAATTTGTTCTATTTCTGTATTTTTTAGGAAAATAATTATTATTGAAAACTTCTTTGTCATTCTGCCCAAATGCTTTCAATGCTTTAAAGAATTATATTGACAAGTTTGGCCAGCAGATGGCAATAGTCTTTTCTTTTTCTAAAAATGTATTTTATGTGTAAAATTCAGTGACTATAGTGTGATTAGAATGGAACCAAACAAGAAACAAATTGAATAACTTTCCTAGCCAAGAAATGGCATGAGGAAAATTTTAATTTCTTATAAGTTTTATTCACTTCTGTAACTACTCAAATAGATTTTCACTCAAATAATTTGGAATCTCAGATTAAATTTGGGTTAAAATCTTTTATGATCCAGGTCTCTTGCAGCGTTGGAACATCATTTATTTCCAGTTCCTCCTTATTCATGTCCTCCCAACTTCAGTGCTTCATTACTAGCCCTTAATATTTGGGCCATGTGCTCAAATATTAATTTTTGTGACCTCTTCACCCAAACTCACAAAATGCAGTTTGATTTTTTTCTGTAGCTGAGATAGGAATGGTTTTTGATGTTGAGGTTCAGGCATGCAGATTATCTTTTATATTCAAATGCGTGAAGGTTAGGAGCTGTGTATATAAATAACATTGTATAATGAACAATTTCGTAGATGGTTTGAGGATCAGAAATATGGTCATAGGGACTCTTTTAATGTCTATATAAAGCTGAACCAAAAAGGTCAGCCAATGAGAAAAGAGAATATATATATATTTTTCTCATTCCCCCATGTATCTTTGCCCTTTTGTACTGTAAATTGCACTGGCTGGCATTTAAATGCACAATGTCAAAGGCAAAGCACTTGTATTCCACCTATGCTAAAAGACAGCTGGCACAGGGCAGAAAAGAAAAATACTACCCTAACACTTTAATCACCAAGCTGTCTACTGCACATACCATCTCTCCAGTTTCTCATATTAGAATATTTGCCCTGTAGACAAAGAAGTAGCCAAAGGAGCACTTTTCTTCCAACAGTGCAACAACTATATTCCACCTCTGAGACCAATAACCTCTCCTCACTGCCTTTGTTAAACAAAGACACCGGGGATGATGATCTGAACGATTTCAGTCCTTAAATCACATTTGTATCAGAGGTTATTTTTGCTCAAGGCTAATTCTGCATTTTGCTTATTTGGCTCACATTAGTAAGATTACTCATCCAAGACTGGGTAGGTGTATGCACAAATGGAAGTAAAATTTAGATACTAATAAGGGCATGTTGTAATGATTTCAACCACCGGCAGCTTGTCATAATGGGTAGGGTAAGTGTGACAGTTATTTCCCTGGTTTAAGAATACCATCCATCTGGCAAGGAAGACTGGAAGTTCACACTATTGTCCTCCAGCAACTCAGTCAGAAAGAGACTTAAAAAATCAGTTGGTGCTCACATCATCAAATATGCACTCAGCTGTTCTTTCATATATACATATCGTGTAGGTAGTCAAGCCAACTACTGACAAATCATTTAATCAAGTTAAGTCCTATCATTGAGATTTCTTTTTGTTTGTTTGTTTAAAGTTAAAAATATATTTAGGATCATTTACCTAAGCTTTCACCTTTTCTTTCTCCCTTTTCTTTCATTAACAAGAACAAGGATTTTCTTTCATCACTGAAACTATAAACAGTGATGTTTAAAGGTTCATTTCTCTGTGCCCAGCTCCTAGGACTGAGTGTTGTTTCACTAAGCCTCTCCTTCTAAGACAGCCCTTCCTCAAAGGTCTATCCCAGTCTCAGTGGAATTACTAACTATTTTAACTCCCAGGTGACTAAAGAAAAAAGAAGTCGGGAATAATCAGGAACTTACTCATTTTCACTCAGTCAGTTATGGATTAGACCTCACAACCAGTCTTCTGACTCCTAACATTCTTTCATGTTTTGGTCCTCATGAAAACTTGTTTTATGGATCTGAATTATTCTTTTCATTATAAGGTAGTATATACTGAATATTTGCATCCTCCCAACATGCTATATATTAACATCTTTGGGCATTGAGCAGTGTTAAATAAGGACATGAAGGTGTTACTCTAGTTTGGTAGGATTGGTACTCTTATAAAAGTGATAGTAGAAAGATTTTTCTCCCCAAGTACAGATACCAAGAAAAAGACCCCTTACCACACAGTGAAATGGAGACCACTGATAAGCCACAAGCAGAATCCCTGGAAGGAAACCTCTCTTGCTACCCCCTTGAACCTGAGCTTTGTATCTCTAAAAGTTTTGTCAAAGTTCTTCACTTTCTTTATTAAAATAAATACACAATACCATTTACTCCTTTGTGAAAATATCAGTGGTAACTTTCATGACTTTTTTCTTACCTCTCAGAGTGATTCAATCCTTATAAATAAGGTTGAGTATTGATAAGAATGGTCAAATTTCATATAGAAAGGAATCCAGAATATTTAAGGGGACAATGCAAGCAAAGTGAAAAATATGTAAAGGATGAACAATGAATGTCAGCTCCTTCTCCTCTGACTTTGATATAGAAAATTAAAGCTGTTTAAATTGGCCTAATTTTGCTCTTTGCTGCTTTTCGATAAAATTAACTGTTGAAGGCTGATTTTTGCCATAATGTTTAGAAGTGACTCTCTTTTTATCCTGTAATAATGGCAAAGGATGGCAGCTCAGATACAAACATCCTTTCAAGACCTCTTACTGGTTTACTATTTGCCTAGAAGTGATGTCATGACTTTTCGAACAGCAAAACTGTCTATTATTCTCTCAAAACAATTAACACAAAAACTTTCAAATTCAGTGAAGGTCAGAGGATTAATAGGTTTTATCTGCAATGTGTTTGAAAAGCTAATTAAGACTCCACATACAGCAGAGGAGAGTGGGAATATAATATTTTGCTTTTCTCTACATGACCACAATGAGGAAACTGAGCAGAGAGGAAGTGAATTACAGAAGCTTCACTGACAGGATGAAAACCCTTTCTAAAATAAATAAAGATACATTTCCTTTGAAAGAAGATATACCTTTATTCAATGAACATATCTACATCCTCTACATCCTGAAATTAATCTAAGTGCTAGATATCCAGTGACAAATCAAACAATTTAATGTCTCCGGTTTTTGTTTTGACTTTAGCTAGAATAAAACTGATTAGCAATGAAACCACAATAAAAATTTACAAAATAAGTTTGTTAAATAATAGGAAAAGGGAATATTCACTGATTATCCCCAAACATTTTTTTTTTTTACTGCATTGAATTAGCCAGGCAAATATAAAACAAAACAACTTTTTTTTTTTTTTTGCTTTTTGGGTCACACCCAGCAATGCTCAGGGGTTACTCCTGGCTTCAGGAATTACTCCTGGCGGTGCGGACCATATGGGATGCTGGGATTCGAACCCGGGTTGGCCGCGTGCAAGGTGAACGCCCTACCCGCTGTGCTATCGCTCCAGCCCCCAAAACAACTTTGTTTTTAAGTCATCATTCCAGGAAAAGTCTCACTTCCTCATGACTCTTTTATGTTCATTTACTATAAATAGTCCAAGTTAAAACTGAGGGAAAAATAGACTCCCCAGTGCTCTCTGAGAAATTTATTAAAATATCATTTTAATGTTTATTGCTGTATTATTTACAAAAGCCAAACTCTGGAAATTACCCAAATGTACAAGAATAGATAAAAAGATAATGAAAATATGATACATGTATATATAATGGAGAACTACTCAGCTAAAAAAAATGACAAAATCATGCATTTTGCTTCTCTGAATGGGACTAGAAAGTATCACGCTGAATGAAGTCAGCAGAATGAGAGGGGCAGATACAGAAGAATCTCTCTCATAGATGGGATTTTTTTTAAATGGCAAGGGAAAACCAAATTGCTAAAATGAACAGAATCACAAACTGGTCTACAGAGCTAACTAGGGAAGTGCAATATGGGAAGGTGAGTAGGTTTGGTCAGGCAGGGAAGGGGTTAGTGTGGGGAGGTTGGTGGAGGTCCCCTGTAGCAATGGTGGAAGGAAACAGACACTCTAGTGGTCAGTGTGCAGTCAGAATGTTATTTGCGTGAAACCCTACTATTGATAGTTTTGCACAATTGCATGTCACAGAAGCTAAAATAAAATAAGATGTATCCCCAACTAAATAAATAACAGGCAAGCTTTCTTTTTCTTGGTTTTCACGTGAGCCTTTTCTTCTGTAATGTTTTCTGTGCCAGATTTCTCCATATAACATATGTTAGTTTAGTCTCTCCCTAACCCTACCAGCACTATTTTAATAGGTTTGAATTTAATACCTACTACATGATTATATAATGGTAATTTCTCTTGGTTATCTTTTACTGAACAAATTATTGACAAGAGAAGTTCTGGTTTGTTTAGTTGGGGGGGGGTCACATCAACTTGGTGCTTAGGGATTACTCCTGGCATTTGTGGTCATGGAGCAAGGTTTATTTAACATTGATCTCATCTCTTTCATGCAAAATATGCATTTCAGTCCATTGAGTTACCTCTGGGAGAGCCCAATTTAAATATTTAAAAATATATATGTATTTCCATATCAATTATGTTTTATACCTTTCAGTGGTTCTTCATTACTTCATAAGTAATCTAAAACCACCCTCAAAACTAATCATGATGTCCATTATTTGCTTAATAAAATATAAATAACCTAAAGCTTTCTTCAAAACTAATCATGGCTTTTTTAAGAAGAAGCTAGCTTACTCCTCAGCATGCTTCTCCCTCTTGAGACATTACCCTAACATTTCTGCAGACTCTTTTCTTCCTAACCTGTTTCTTCCTCTCAGGAAAACTGAGACAGATGTGTGTGAATGCATTAGTCAGTACTGTCTAGATGCCTAGTTTGTGTCATAAGTTAAACTATTCAGAATACTTTCTGGGAATTATGAGTTCCATGTTTTGACTTGGTATTCAACACTTAAAGCCTATGTAAATTTGAAGTTTACAAACAAAATGTCTTTACCTGTTATAGAAAGATTACAGAATAGTGTTGAGTTATAAACAGGTGAAAGGTGAGAAATGAAAGATCTAAAGAGAACGTCTTAAGAATCTTTTACTCCTCCATTCTAAGGAGTCAAGGAATTCAGTCCAATAAATCTTTTCTTTAAAAGCTAGTTTGAATTGAATTAATTGTAATGAACCAAAGACCTAAAATGATCCACATAAAACAGTGGGTAGTCCAAGTATTTCTAAAAAAAAATATTGCTGACATCTCATAATCTTCATATGAAGATTATAATGTCAAATCAGCTTTGGTCACCAATTTACACAAGGAGCAATATAAGATAAGTTAGCTGAATGAAACACAAGCTTTTATAAAAATCAGACCTAATAAAATTATCTTGCTTACTACCTAAGGCTAAGTTCGATAATACAAATCCTTTTCAGTATCCTATGTTTTTTCAATAATTTTATCTATGATAGGTTTAAAAGCCTATTATAGATACTTCAAATAATAATAGAAAATTGTATGTGCTTTCAAAGGGTTATTAGGGAAAAAAGTAGTGAAAAATTATAGAAGAATAAATTTTGGATTGCCTTGTAAAAGATAGGAGAGTAGGCTTTTACTACAATTTCTACAGAGCTAATAAAAGTGTTGGCATAATGGAATGCTGTTATCAATAATATGCTTTGCTGACTCACTGTTATTAATAGTTGAAGAAATAAACATGCTAATTTTATCATTGAGCGATAAAATGCCATCATTAAGAATTGAAAGTCAAAAGTAAAGATGGTTAAAATCAAAATGAGTAAAAGTATCATTTGTGTTTTTAGGAATAAAACCAAACAAATGAAAGTGTACTAACTTTTAGTCACAGCAGTTTTAAGTATGTTCCTTCAATGTCCTAGCAAGTTAGTTCTGAGAGAACAAATATATATCATTTCTAATTCTGATTAAATAGTACATGTATATTTGTATTTGTATATGAATACATTATATGTGTATATGTACACATATAATAGTCTCTAAAGCTATATAATACATATCCATTAAATGATAATAAGGATTATTTTCTTCTTATAAGAATGAATATAGCAAGTTAACATTCATTAAATATGAAATCTCCAAAATAATTTCTCTACTCCTATGATTTAATAGTTTTTATATTGTCATAATTATCCTAAACCTACATGAAGATTTTATTCGTAGTGAATATTTTGGTTGGCAATGGAAAAATCACAATAAGATGGACAAAAAGAAAACTTAATTGCATAGTCTGCAGATATTAATGGAAGCTTAGTCATAAAATTAGTTGGATACTGCACTTCAAATACTGTTAAAAATTTACCTTTTTATCTTTCCTTTATGTCTACATGTTAGCAACATTTTTGAGATTGGTTTGCTCGTAAATAATAAGAATAACCAGTGAAAATTCTTGAATTTATATTTACCTAATTGCTGCTTAGCTATTTCTGTCCCAGCTGGCTCTCGGCCAACTCTGTGGTCTATCTGTCACGCCCACAAACTTCTGCCATGCGCCATCTTGGTGCACCCACAGCCCTGGTCCAGAGACCCCCAATTTAATCCCAAAATGGATTAGTGCCCTACAAAGATGTCTCTGGAAACCAACCATCTACAGTTTCATGATATTCAAAATGAACAATGAAAATAAATTATCTCGCGTCTGCTCCTGGCAGGCAGGCTTGATTGGTGGTGGGAAAATTCAGGCAAAACTTAATGCCCAAAAGTAGAGAAAAAGTATTGAGGAGAGGAAATTGTCTGACATAGAGGCTGGGTGAGGACTGGGATGGAGTGGCGGGGGCTGGATATGGGGGACATTGATAGTGGAAAATGTGGAGTGGCGGAGGATGGGTATTTAATCAATGTATAGCTGAATCTCAAACATGAAAGCTTTGTAATTGTATCTCACAGTGATTCAATAAATTTTTTTAAAAATATTATTTGTGTGTGTCTGTGTCCTTCTAAATAAAAGCCAATCAAGACTCTGTGTTTATTTTTTTAATTTTTTGTTTTTTATTTTGGGGTCACACCTGGGGATGCACAGGGGTTACTCCTGGCTCGTGCACTCAGGAATTACTCCTGGCCATGCTCAAGGGACCATATGGGATGTTGAAAATTGAACCCAGGTCAACTGCATGCAAGGCAAACACCCTACCCACTGTGCTATCATTCCAGCCCCAAGACTGACTCTGTCTTTAAATACAAGTAAAGTGGTTGATGGATCTAGGGTAATAATCCGAACCCTCATTTGAGCCATGTAATTGGAGTTAGAGAAAAGTTCCATTCAGAAAATCCATATGCTGAAAGAAAACTTTCACTATCTACTGTCAATTTTGGCAAGGCAGTATTTGATAAGGTATGTCTACAAAATTTTGAATTTTTCATATTAATATACCCTACTGCTGGTTGCAGTGATACACAAAGACAGTTACTATCTAGTATTATCAATGCATCAAACTGAATGAAACTGTATCTCAACCTGCAATCTTGAAATTCATCCCACCTTACTTCTTCTCCTGTTTTTACTGACTATTCTTTTATATACTTTATATTTTTATTTGAATTGTCATTTGTTCAAAATAGTGTGAAATTTCAGGGGTTTAGCTTTACATCTCTCTATGTGTGCAATTTTTGCTTCCCCCAACACAAAGTTCCCATGCCATCTCACCACCAAAAAATATTCCTTTCCTCTTTCTTTCTTCTATCCACTCCTTTTCGGCTTCCTCCAGAAACTATACAACTATCACTTTTTGAAGTCTATAAGGTCAATTTTTGAATCTGAGGTCAATTTGTTGGACCTTGCAATTTATTTTCATTCAGTACTTCATGTTCTACATGAGACAAATGATCCAGTAATTATATTTCATAGTCTTATTTGTTTCATTTAAAATAATCAACTTAAGTTCTATTAATTTTTTCCCAAGGGCATGATTTTACCATTATAATAGTGGAATCCCATTGGTTATATCTATCAAAGTTTTATTGTCATATTTTGATGGGTATTTAGGTTAATTGCAAACTTTGATTAATTTTAATGATACCCCGTATAGTATAGGTGTGTTAAACATCTTTTGCACAAGTTTTTTTTAATATATTCTTAACATAAAAGGGAATTCCTTGTTGAATCACATAAGATTTCCACTTTCATTTTTTAAAGAATCACCAGACTATTTCCAAAGAAGTGTAACTGATTTACAATCTCACTTAAAAAATGTAAAATTAGTTTTTTCCGAATCTTCACCAACACTTATTCTTTCTGGTCTTTCTTATATAGACTGTTCTCATGGGTATGAATTAAATGTCTCACTATAGTCTTGCTTTGCATTTCCCTGATAATGCTGACTTTTTTTTTCAAGTGTCAGTGGATCATTTCTATGTCTTCTTTGGAGAAATATATTTCCAAATCTTCTAATAATTTTTTAAATGAGTTTCTGGGATTTTGTTGTTGAGTTGTATAATTGGTTATTCTGCCCCAATTCTTCCATGGTGACTTTCACTGGAAGGTTAAATCTTTTCATAGAGAACATTTTATAACAAAGGCAAAAACCTGACTTTTTCTCAAATGCATTACATTTTCAGAGGCTTTCTACAGACAATAAAAAGTAACTGATACACTAATTAGCTTTCTGTCTGCAATTTTATTAAAGCTGCTTGCTAACTAAAGACCTCACACATTGATTATAGTTGTCATTTGCATGCAGCTAAAATTCAGTTGAACTAGCAAATTAAAAATTTTCACAAGCTCTGAAATCCAAATGCTGAAACTATACATTCAATGGGAATTGGAAAATTTCCTGAAAGACAAATGATTAAAAATACCAAGAATAGGGCCAGAGTGGCAGTACAGTGAGTAGGGTTTTTGTCTGCATATATCTGACCTACGTAAGGTCCCTGGTATCATCTATGAGCCCTGAGAACTGCGAGGAATTGTTCCTGAGTGCAGAATCAGAAATAGGCCTTAACACAGTAGGTGACCAGACGGGGCGAGGGGTGTCACAGCATAGCAGGCAACTATGTTGACTTGCACATAGTTGACCTAGGTTTATTCCCTGGCATGGCATTGGTTCATCAAGTACTGCTGGGTATGGCCCAAGAAGAAAACAAAGAAAGGAAGAACCGGTGTTTAATCTTAATTACCTTGACTTCAGGAAAACTGCTGCATGAAGTTTTCTTCAGTCTTTAGTTAAATGAAGAACATTTTAAAGCCTTGTGGATATTCAAGGTTTTACTGAATGAGAGGGAAGTCTCTGTTGACTTAGAGGGAAATAGAGTTGGTACCCTCCACTGTTTTGGTGTCTAAGAAGTTATGATGAATGTAGCCTTTTTCCAAACGTGCAGCATGAACAGAAATCAAATTTGTTGAAGTTGCTGAAAATGTTATGGTTTTTTGCTACTATTGTTATTGTTACATTATGCCCTTGAATATAGAACCAGGAGATGATGGATAAAGTAGGGTGGCTATTAAGGACAGTGAGAATGGTCAATTACTGAACACAATTTTTAAATGCATGTGACAGGATTTAATGATAGAGGAGGTTAAAAAAATTAATACAGAGTGACTAGAGATTTAGTAAAAGTGAAAGGTAAACGAGTAGTACTTATTGGTGAAAGTATCAAGATTGACTTTTGTAAGTTATTCCAGGGTCTATGTGTCTATGAAATTTTGATTTTGTTTTTGTGAGACTATTTGATACACACTTAAATGAGTATATGAAATAGACAAATAGCTAAGTGAATAAGGTATTCATGATGATCAGAGCTAAAGACCTAAATTTGTACTCATTATCTTTGATGCAGTAATGAAATAATGGTATTGCAGTAATAAAATAACAAGCTGGAGCCATAGTACGGAGGTAGGTTGCTTGACTTGCACATGTCTACTACACTCATTTAAACCCTGGAATTGCATCTAGTTCAATGAATGAGCCCTGTCAGGAATGATTCATGAGTACTGCTGGGTGTCCTCAAAACCAAAAGGAAAGAAATGAATCCAAATAGTGGCAAAAACACCACAAACATATAATTAAATACTGGAATGTTTTCGCTTTTAAAGAACTGGGGGTGTAGCGGAGGGGGCATGAAAGAGATAAACCTGCAGGAAAAGTACTAAGATAAACAAGTGTGACTAAAAGGAAACTACAGTTTAAAGGGCTGAGTGAAGAAGAATTTAATGACATCTCTTGAGAATTGAGAAATCGCATTTTGGATCTGTATGTGTGGAGCTCACTAGTTGTGACCTTTGCAGTACTGTGTGGGAACACAAGTCTGAGTTCAATATACCAGTATATGTATATCTGAAAGAAGTATGTTTACATGCACTCATAAAGAATTTGGCTTTAAAAGAAATTGAAGAAATGGGACTGTCATTGGAAAAAAGAAGAGTCATCAATAGTAGGATGATTTTTAAATTAGAATTTATACAACATAAAATACAGCATAATACATAGCATGCTGTATGCTGCTGGGTATGGGCAGTTGAAGCTAAAAAGAACTTACAGAGCCCAGACTACCAGCCCAGGTGTGTGCCCTCCCTCAACCTGCCCTTCCCAAGTCCTAGCCAGCATATGTGACCCAGCTACAGCACAGAAGGGGGCGTGGCCTATTTTACAGGGTCGTGGCCTCTGCTGAAATGGGTGTGACCTCTTTTGGAGCTGGCGGCCATTCACGTGCTGCAGTTATTTTCAGTTATTTTCCTCAAACACAGCAATCTGTTGTTACATCTCAGTCTTCATTACCTATGTCCGTGAGTAACATCCTAGCTATCCCAAACCCAGTAGGCCAATATACCACTAGTCTATTCCAGTTTCACCAAAATACCAATGAATACAAGTAGTTGTACAAGCCCAATGTAAAAGAGCATATTATCCAAAAGCATCACTTGAGGCCTCACATAAGGAATAGAGAGAAACCTGAGAGGAAGGACATGTTCTAGAAGGGGAAAATAAAAAAGTGACCACCATTGACCGAGCCCATCCAGATAGAGCCCATCCAGAAAACAATACTGCAAGCAATATCGCTCCAGCTGAAAGAGACCCTAACTAAAATCTTCAAGACATATCATAGTAAGAATTCTTTTTTCACAGCAAGAGGGAGTAGGGATAGTGAACTTGAAGGTCACTCCTCCATACCACCACATCAACATGAAGAAACAGTGCAAATCCCCACCACAGGGAGAGGATGATGAATGGAGTCCAGAAACCTCAATAGGCGTTTCCCACAAACTTGAGTTTCCCAATAAAGAATTCAGAGAGGAAATGCTGAAGATGTTCAATGAACTCAAAATAAGGATGGAACAGGTATCCATTAAATTAAAGGAGGACCTGAAAGAAACAAGGAAACGGACAGCCTAGAAAATACAGGAAGAAATGAGAGTAGAAATAAAAAGGCTACAAAAAGAAATGTCACGAATAAAGGATTTGGTAGATGAAATAAAAACCTCAGTGGGTGCCCTCAACAATAAAATGGCTACAGCAGAAGACAGATCAGTGAACTTGAAGATAAGCTGCAGGAAGCCTACAGGCAACAACAAACAATGGGGAGAGACCTCAAAATAGCTCTAGGGTGAATCAGAGTCCTAGGGGATGATTTCAAGAGGAACAACATTAGAATCATCAGAGTACCAAAAGGACAGGGAAGCAACCCGAATGAAAAAGCCACAGTCAAAGAAATCATTGTGAAAAGTTCCCAGAGCTGGAGAATACAGGCATCCAGATTCAAGGAGCCCGAGGGGTGCCAGCTAAAAGAGTATCACGGTATAACTATCATCCCGTTGCTCATCGATTTGCTCAAGCGAGCACCAGTAACATCTCCATTGTGAGACTTGTTGTTACTATTTTTGGCATATCAAATATGCCATGGGTAGCTTGCCAGACTTTGCCATGCAGGCAAGATGCTCTCGGTAGCTTGCCTGGCTCTCCAAGGGGGTCGGAGAAATCGAACCCGGGTTGGCTGTGTGCAAAGCAACCACCCTACCTGCTGTGCTATAGCTCCAGCTAAAAGAGACCCTAACAAAAAATCTCCAAGACATATCATAGTTAGAATGATGGACATCATGGATAGAGACACAATACTACAAGCAGCAAGGTCAAAGAAGGAAATCATATACAAAGGAGCACCCCTTAGATTCACAGCAGGCCAATCAGAGGAAACCCTCCAAGCCCAGAGGCAATGGTAGGATATAGTGAAAAAACTCAATGAAATGAATGCTTCATCAAGAATACTTTATCCGGCAAAACTCTCATTCAAACTCGAAGGAACGATACACTATTTTGTGAATAAACAACAGCTTAGGAACTTCATAGACTCAAAACCAAACCTAAAAGAAGGACTAAGGGGTCTATTGTAAGACAAGAAAAACTGTGCAAGCACAACAAACACTTACAGAAAGATGGCACAAAACCCCATAAGAAAAAACTCTCTTAATGTCAATTGTCTAAATTCAGCAATTAAGAGACACAGAGAAGCAAAATGGATTCAGAGACTGAACCCAACATTCTGCTGCCTACAAGAAACATCTGAACAGCCAGAACAAGCACAGACTCAAAGTCAAAGGATGGAAAACAATCCTGCAAGCAAACAACTCCTTCAAAAAATCTGTGGTGGCCTTACTAGTATCGGACAACATAGATTTCAGGTTGAAAAAGATTAGAAGGGCCAGTGAAGGGCATTTTTTATTAATCAAGGGATACATACAGGAGGAAGAAATCACACTCCTAAACATTTAAGCACTCAATGAGAGACCAACTAAATGCTGCTAACAACTGCTAACAGACCTTAAAAAGGACATTGCAAGCAACACAATAGTAGTTGGGGATTTCAACACCACCCTATCACCTCAAGATAGATCAAGAAATTTAAAACTCAGTAAGGAAATACTGGATTTGAAGGAAGAAATAGAAGAGAGATGGCCAATAGATCTATACAGGACTTTTTATATCCCCCTCACCAAAATGAAAAAGAAAAAAAGAATACACATTCTTTTCCAGTGCACATGAAACATTTTCTAGATTAGACCATGTGCTGAGCCACACAACATACCTCAACAGAATGAGGAAAATACACATTATATCAGCTATCTTTTCAGACCATGATGCACTGAAGATAGAAGTTAATCATGTACAAAAGCAGAAAACAAAATCAAACACCGGGAAATTAAACAACTCAATGTTGAACAATGAGTGGGTCAGTAAAAAAATCAAGGAAGAAATCAAAAGGTACCTGGTAACAAATGAGAATGAAGACATGAGCTACCAGAACTTATGGGATACAGCTAAAGCCGTGTTAAGGGGAAAATTTATAGCCCTGCAAGCATTTCTCAGGAAGGAAGAAAGGGCCCACATAAATAACTTGACTTCAAAGCTTAATATTTTAGAAAAGGACAAAGAAAAGGAACCCAAACCAGGCAGAAGAGAAGAGATAATAACACTTAGAGCAGAAATCAACGACATAGAAACCTAAAAGACAATCCAAAAGATCAATGAAACCAAGAGCTGGTTCTTCAAGAAAATAAACGAGACTGATAAATCACTAGCAAGACTCACAAAGAAAGGGAGAAAGAGAACTCTAATAAACTGAATCAGAAATGAAAATGGGGATATATATCAAAACAGAAATGAAAGAAATTCAAAGGATCATCAAAGACTACTTTGAAAAGCTGTATGCCATGAAACAAGAGAACCTAGAAGTGGATAAATTATTGGATTCCTATAATCTCCAAAAGCTGAATCAAGAAGACCTGGAATACCTGAATAGTCCTATCAATATCAAGAATATTGAAACGGTAATCAAAAGTCTTCCCAAAAACAAATGCCCGGGTCCAGATGGATTCACTATTGAATTCTTCCAAACATTTAAAGAGGACCAATTGCCAGTTCTTCTCAAACTTTTACAGGAAATTGAAAAAACAGAAACCCTTCCAGTTTCTATGAGGTTCATATCTCCCTAATACTAGAAGCAAAGAGACATCACAAAAAAAGAAAATTACATGTCAATATCCCTTATGAACATGAATGCGAAGATTCACAAGAAAATATTAGCAAATAGAATTCAACAACTCATCAAAAAGATTATACACCATGACCAAGTGGGATTCATTCTGGGGATGCATGGATGGTTCAACATTCAGAAATCAATCAACATAATCCATTCTATCAACAAAACAAAAGATAAAAACCATATGATCATATCAATAGATGCAGAGAAAACATTTGACAAGATCCAGCACCTGGTTTGATGAAAACTCTCGCCAAAATGGGTATAGAAGGGACTTTCCTCAATATAGACAAAGCCATCTACCACAAGCCTATGGAAAGCACCATCCTCAATGGGGAAAAACTAAGAGCCTTCCCTCTAAGATCAGGTTTGAGACAAAGATGCCCACTCTCTCCACTTCTGTTCAATATAGTAAAGGAAGTACTTGCAATAGCGATTAGGCAAGAAAAAAGATATTAACGGCATTCAGGAAGGAAAGGAAGAAGTCAAGCTCTCACTATTTGCAGATGATATGATACTATACTTAGAGACCCTAAAACCTATTCCAAGAAACTCCTAAAATCAATAGATTTGTATAGTAAAGTTTAAGGCTATAAAATTAACACTGAAAAGTCCATGGCTTTCCTATATGCAAATAATGAGAGAGAAGAAAATTACATGAAAAAAGCAATCCCCTTCACAATCGTGCCTCAGAAAATCAAGTACCTTGGATTCAGCTTAACTAAGGAGGTAAAAGACTTGTACAAAGAAAACTATAAAATGCTACTTCAAGAAATAAAAGAGGACACAAGGAAATAGGAAGATATCGCCTGCTCATAGATTGGGAGAATTAACATTGTCAAATGGCAATACTCCCCAAAGCATTGTACACATTTAATGTGATCCCAATAAGTATAGCCATGACATTTTTTAAAAAATGGAGCAAACACTCCTGCAATTCATATGGAAAAATAAGTCCCCATGAGTAGCTAAAGCAACTCTTGGGAAAAAGAATATGTGAGGAATCACCCTCCCCAACCTCAATCTCTACTACAAATATTAATAATTAAAAGATCGTGTTATTGGAACAGAGGAAGAGCAGCGGACCAATGGAACAGGGTTGAATATCCTGACACACACTCAAATATATGATCATTTAATCTTTGATAAGAGAGCAAGAAATGTGAAGTGGAGCAAGGAAAACCTCTGCAACAAATGGTGCTAGCAAAACTGGACAGCTACATGCAAAAATAAAATGGGCTCAGACCTCTACTTAACACCATGTATTTAAATTAGGTCAAAGTGGATTAAAGAACTCAACATCAGACCAGAATCCATAAGGTACATGGAAGACAAGGTTAGCAAAACCCTCCACAACATTGAAGCTAAGGGTATTTTCAAAGATGACTCACTAATGGCCAAGCAAGTGAAAACAAAGATAAACAAATGGGACTATCTTAAACTAAGATGTTTCTGCACCTGAAAAGAAACAGTGATCAAAATACAAAGACAATCTACAGAACTGGAAAGAATATTCACCCAATACCCATCTGATAAGGCATTGATATTAAGGATATTCAAGGCACTGGTTGAACTCTACAAGAAGAAAACATCTAACCCCATCAGAAAATGGGGGTAAAAATAAACAGAAATTTTCTCAAAGAAGAATTCCGAATGGCTAAAAGACACATGAGAAAATTCTCTACATCATTAATCATCAGGGAGATGCAGATTAAAACAACAATGAGATATCATTTCACACCACAGGGACTGGCACACCTCCAAAAGAACAAATCAACTGGTGTTGGCACAGATGTGGGGAGAAAGGGATTCTCCTTCACTGCTGGTGGGAATGCCGACTGGTTCAGCCCGTTTGGAAAGCAATATGGACAATTCTCAAAAAGTTAGAAATTGAGCTTCCATTTGACCCAGCAATAACCACTCCTGGGACTATATCCCGGAGAGGCAAAAAGGTATAATAGAAATGACATCTGCCTTTGTATGTCCATTGCAGCACTGTTTACAATAGCCACCATCTGGAAAAAAATGGAGTGCCCCAAAACAGATGACTGGTTAAAGAAACTTTCATACATCTACACAATGGAATACTATGCAGCTATTAGAAAAGATGAAGTCATGAAATTTGCATATAATTGGATCACCATGGAAAGTATCATGTTAAGTGAAATGAGTCAGAAAGAGAGAGACAGACATAGAAAGATCTCATTCATCTGTGGAATATAAAGTAACAGAGTGGGAGACTCACACCCAAGAGTAGTAGAGATAAGGAGCAGGAGGTCCGCCCCACAGCTTGGAAACTGGCCCCACATGCTGGGGGAAAAGGCAGCTGAGATAGAGAAGGATCTATCCTTCTAAGTAGAGGATTTGGGGAGGACCCATTCGGGTTGAAAGATGAGTGCCGGAAGTAGACAATAGACCGAATATGATGGCCACTCAATACCTCTATTGCAAACTACAACACCCAAAAGGAGAGAGAACAAAAGGGAATGCCCTGCTGCAGATGCAGGGTGGGGTGGTAGGGGATGGGGTGGAGGTGGTGGGAGGGATACTTGGAACATTGGTGGAGGAGAATACACACTGGTGGAGGAATGCGTTAATGATCACTGTATGACTGAAATACAAACACGAAAGCTCATAAGTTTGTAACTGTACCTCACGGTCATTCACTAATAAAAATTATTTTTAAATAAAACTTACAGAGAATATTACTAGATAAACTTTCATGAGTGATCAGACAGGAATAGAGTCTGCGAATAGTAGCATGCACAAGTAAAAAAGTTATTCCTATAAGTTTGATAATTTTGACTATGTACACTTGTTATGATAGTGTAAAATGTATATACAAGTACTTTAACCTATATTTAAAATTGTGGTCACATCCTGTGCTACCAAGATGCTCTATGATACTCTGTTTGATATTGAGTAACCCAAAGTTATCATTCAGTTTTATGATTATCACTGTATCACTGTATCACTGTCACCCCATTGTTCACTAATTTACTCGAGCGGGCACCAGTAATGTCTCCACTACACTCAGTCCTGAGATTTTAGCAGCGTCTCCTTACTCATCTTTCCCAATGATTGGAGGCTCTTTCAGGGTCAGGGGAATGAGACCCATCCCTACTGTTTTTGGCATATCGAACACACCATGGGTAGCTTGCCAGGCTCTGCCATGGGGGTGGCATACTCTCGATACCTTGTCAGGCTCTCCAAGAGGAACATATATATCTGTTATTGTATTGGGATATGCATATGGCACAGGGAGCTTTCTAGGCTCCCCTGAGCAGGCAATAGACTTTCAGCAGCTTGTCACGTTTTCCAGGAAGGCGAACTAGGCTATAATATGTCTCTTCTGGGAGCTTGGTTTTATAGTCTCTGGATGTTGGCCATTGATGGGATTACACAGAGCTGCTGGGGGCAGTTTCTGGATGTGATTGCCTAGCCAGTAGAAAATGGGTGGATCTGGATAGAAGAGGCCCAGTCCTGATCTGAGCAGCTTTGGAGATCTCGCCCCGGGTCCTGCATACCTGGGTTCCTCTGACGGTTCCTTCATGGGATCATTACATCCGTCTGAACGATGTAATGATCATTACTCTATATGACCATCAGAGTAAATAAATGCTAGCCTACTATTGTACTCTCTTTCTTGCAGTTTATAGATACTGCATTTTGTATTTTTGTATCCCATTATATACATCTTTCACTTTTTATATAATATTCAATAAATTATTTGAAATATTCAGTACTCTATTGTCAAAGATGATTTGTGCTACATGATTTTGCCCAGAAGTAGACGAATGTATGTGCTCTGAGTACATTTAACGTGGCCTAGTCCATAAATGATGATGTTTTGGTAGATTAGATATATTAGAGGTATTTTCAGCTTAAGACATTTTAAATTTACTAGTGTTTTATTGGCATATAACCTATTGTAGCTCAGAAAACATGCATTATATTGTGTTGTTTTACATCATGTACTGTTTGTGTTGTCAAGAAGACAGAAGCTAAGAAGAGACAATTGAGATATTGCCATTGATTGTCAGAGATCTATTTTAATTTTATAGGAAACTAAGAAATAAGGTATTCAGCTCTAAAAAAAATGAAAGAGAATGTAAAAAGAGAACAGTGTAAAGCGTGAACTATTAGGATTCCATTTCTGAAAGGTAATAGATTCACTGGGCAGAACCATTTCAAAACCTTGAACACTCACTTGTCAAATGCCAAATAAGTCTAGAGTGCATGTGAAGTATAGTGGAACAATGAGAAAAATAGTACAATTCCCTTTAGTGAATATAAGGCCTAAGTATATTATCACATTGTTTGATCAGCCTTGTTTAACATGGTTACTGTCCTTGTTTTCATTTTTGTTTTGTTCTTCAATTTGTATAATTTGAGCATGTACTTTCACATTAGTACAACTTGTTTCAGGACAACTATTTTTGTCCATATCTTCCTCTGTTGTATTTTTGTACTAACCTTTTTTTGCTCACTTTGTTGTGCAATTAATATACCTTACAAGATATGGGCAGTTGTCTATAGAGTAGTTGCGTTTTTTTCTAAGACTTGAAGTTATTTTTTAAAGTTTGAATCTAATTAGTTAAATATCCATGGCATTGCTATGTCTTCAATTACTTGTTACAGGCAAGCTTCCTAAAACATAATCATAATTCTTCTAGACTAACAATCATGTTATTTGGAGGACTTTTCACATCTTTTGTATCATGAGCATTATTGTACATCTCTGCTCCCCCAGGTTTATTGTACAGGAAATTTCCTACTAAGATAACTGTTAATAAAAGATATTTTTTGCCCTGGAGGCAATTATTTTATTAATATAATTGTATGTTATAAATTTTACCTTTATTTTCATAGCAATGAGTTTAAGGAATCATTGGTAAAATGCATTAAGAATCATGTTTTATGATTTCAGAAACATACAGGAGAGGATTTATGAAGTCAAAATATAATCAATTAAAGTTTACTATGTTCTTAACTTTTTAGATTGAACTCTACGGCAAAGATCTTTGTAAATAATCTAGATATTTGACAAATGAGCAAACTTATAATCAAAATAATAAATAAACTTCACTTCTAATAATATATGATCCAGACATCAGTTCCATTTGGAATTGTGTTTAATATTAAAAAATCAATCTATTTATGGGGCTGGAGCGATAGCACAGTGGGTAGGGTGTTTGCCTTGCACGCGGCCGACCCGGGTTCGAATCCCAGCATCGCATATGGTCCCCTGAGCACCACCAGGAGTAATTCCTGAGTGTAGAACTAGGAGTAACCCCTGTGCATCGCCGGGTGTGACCCAAAAAGCAAAAAAAAAAAAAATCAATCTATTTATCCTTTAAAATATTCTAAAAATCCCTCTCACAGGATTTATATCCACAAAGCCCAGAAAATGATACATTTGTCTTTTGCTTAGCTTAAGTTATTTCTGTGTAATCTTAAACATTCCACACTGCCTTTAATTTAAAGCTAGAGTCCTAATTCTCAGGGTTTAAGAATAATTAAGCCATACTTAAATCGGAGGGTAGATACAAGTTTGGACATCTCGCTTTGACACACTCCCTAGATTTGTCTCTATATTAAACAACTACAAGCACAAAATACACATCTTAAAATAATCTGTTTAGTTACAAATGATCTTGGCCAAAATTAGATTCTTTTTCAAGTGAAACTATAATGCTATGAAGTACAGTGGAAATATTTAATTCTATGATAATTATTTTACTTAGAAAAAATCTGAAATTTAATTTCCTTTTATTGAAAATACTATATTATGTGTTCAACTGATTTTTCTGTATTCTTTCTATAGATGGCAGTTCAGAAAACTTCCAATTAAATAATTGGAATAGAGTCACTTATACTTACAGTACCTAGAAATGAACTCTTATTGAGAACTACTATGTTTTGTTCTGTGTTTTTTTTTTCTCACACATATAATAATTGGTTCATTTGATTGCACATTTTTAATCCAAAATTGCTTTGAGGGAATCATTGCCCACCTACCAATTTCAGTTTAACTATATTAGATGGACAAAGTTAATTGGATTCTTCTACTCACAGGACACAATCTATTGTCTAAAACACAATTAGATTATTCCATACATTCCATCACAAAAATTAGTTCAGGAATGAACCCAGGAGGACCAACATTATTTATTTCAGGTTTTATGGTTTGAGTTCTCAGGAAACTGAACTATTTTTTCCCCTATGGAATTGAGAAAGAGAATGTAGAACAGTTATCATAGGCAATTTGCAATCATGAAACGAATCCCAAGGAAGCAGAATCTAACAAGAGATAAACGAACTACTTCCTTGATGATATCATTTGATATTCTATTTAACTGGACACCAACTTACTCTAGAGCCATATCAGAATAAGCCAATCCCCATTTTATCTGATCTATCACATATGAGCACAAGAAATATTCAGTGGTAAACTACTATAAAATGTTAATTAGCTGTACTTGTTCTTTTAAATAAATGTTAAATCAAGTATAACAAGTGGAAAAGTACTTACAGTCTAGGATTATATCCATATTATATATATATATATATGTAGAGAGAGAGAGAAAGACAGAGAGAGATAGAGACAGAGACAGAAAGACAGAGAGAGTTTTGTGAGGAAAAATGTCAAGAGTATAAAATGTTGGAAATGTGGAAATATTTATCAAAAATAATGCAAGGAAAATTATTAGATTGATACATAAAAAATAAGATCACTATCTCATAACACTGACATATACTCTGATGTCAGACATCCAAACCACAAGTTACATTAAATAATACAGAAAAAACTACTCCATGATATTGGCTAACAGGGTGTATTCAGATTAGATTCTAAATGTAAATGAAACAAAACTAGTAAATAAGATCAAATAAAGCTAATAAGCTTATGCACTGTGAAAAAAACTATCACTAAGAGAATCCAGAAAATAGAGGACTTGTCTTCTATGCAGCTAACCCAAATTCAATATTTGGCACACTACATAGTCCCCAAAGCACTCACAGTCATGAGCCTTGAGCGGAGCAAAAGATATGCACTGGCTAGTGTCATGTTTGCCCTACCCCGCCCCTCACCCCACCCCAAAATGAAAGTATAAGAAATTCAAGTACAAAGGCATACTAATGAATGAGAGAAAATATTTATATATTTTTATGTATCACCGATCTAACAAAGGACTAGCTTCCAAATATATAAAAAACTCACAAAACTCAAGAGAATTAAGTCATCAAAAATAGGGAGAAGAGCAGAACACATACTTTAAGAAAGAGAACATATAGGTACATCAAAAATATTCATCCTTTGGATTATATATAAATTTAAATCAAAACAACAATGAGATATCACCTCATACCTGAAGTAATGGCCTGTATAAAATAGGCCAGAAACAAGTGCTCATGGCAAAAGGTGCGGTGAAAAGTCACTCTCCTACGTTGTTGGGAATATAAATTGGTCCAACTTCTGTGGTTGAAATACCACAGTTTTTCCAAATATTTCAAAATAGATCTATGAAATTCTGTTCCAGAAATTCTGCTCCTAGCTACTTAAAGAATGTATAAATAAATAAATAAATAAAAAACCCAAAAAGTATTATATTCAGTTCCTCCCCACATGGAGAATTCCTTTTCCTTCCTTTTCTACTTTCTAATAAACTCTACTAATTTCTAAGAGAAAAAAAATAGAAAAATACACCCCCCCACATACACTAATTTGCAGATATATTGCCCTTATGTCCATTGTGAAGCTGTTTATAGAGGCTAATAATATAGGAAAATGGACTGGAGCAATAGCACAGCGAGTAGGGCATTTGCCTTGCTCACTTCGGACCCGGCTTTGATTTCTTCGTCCCTCTCAAAGAGCCGGGCAAGCTACTGAGAGTATCCTGCCCGCACAGCAGAGCCTGGCAAGCTACCTGTGGTGTATTCGATATGCCAAAAATAGTAACAATAAGCCTCACAATGAGACTTTACTAGTACCCAGTCAAGCAAATCAATGAACAAAGGGACGGCAGTGCTACAGTGCTACAGTGCAATATAGGGAAATAGCTTGTAAATGGATGATGAAAATATGGTTTCTTTGTGGAAACCATTTTATTTCAGTCTAATATTTTTTTAAAATTAAATAATGCCTTTTGCAGAAATATCGATGTTGGAGAGGGTTATGACATGTGAGCTAAGCCAGAATAAGAAAAAATAGTTTATTATACATATATGGGATATAAGATAGCAAGATACTAGATAAAGCCAAATGAAAACAAATCTTTGACCTCAAAGGGTAAAACTGGCGTTACCAGAGGGAGAGAGTTCTGGGAAGGGAGGATAATCCAAAACATTGAGGTCTAGAAATATTGTTATTTTAACGGTGAGTTTGTTGTAGCGACATATATTTTGAAGAGGTGAGAAATCATACCCTTCCCCCAAACATATACAGTTTTGAAAAACAACATTACCTCAATAAAACTATAAAAAATAAAAATAAAGATGTGCTGTCAAAGGGATATTGCAGGGATTTAGGAGTCTGCCTTGCAGATGACCAACTCCTCTTCTATCTCGCTTTGTATATGGTCCCGGGAGCCCAGGGAGGAGCAGAGGGAGGGATAAGTCCTGAGCATGGCTGAGTGCACTCAGTATCCCCCCAATTGACAAGAAGCAAATAGAATATTTAATATTCTTCATATGTGTAACATAAAGCAACAAAGCAAGGAAATAGACAGTCCCTATGGAAAGAAATGCTGAGATATTGCCAACAGAATATTGAGCTGAGGCAGCAAAGGTGTTGGGGGCGGTATGGATAGATGGGACTTTGGGCCACTGGTGGACGGTTATTGATACTTGGGGATTGCAGATATAAAATAATGATATAGGAACTATTGCAAACTATGTACCTCAATAAAAAATAAGTGGGAAAATTTAATTAAACAGGGATAGAAAGATAGCTCCATGAGCTGGAGCTCAGGTTTAATTTAGTGTACCCATTATCTCCTGAACTCTTCCAGGAGCTAACAGAAAACAAAGAGTTGAGAGTAGCCCCTGAACATCACTGGGTGTGTCACCTGTTCCCCTGAAAAAGAAATCCATAAAGTGTTCAAGTAATTATAAAAAGAAATAGTAGCTGAGATTGCTAATTTATTTTATTATTATTATTTTTTTTTAAATCACCCTTTGGCATTTGTATAATGTGCACTAGAGGTAGATACCATTGTGATTTTTTTCCAGCTTACTTATATTGAAAGAAAAAGCTTAAATAATTTTATAATATAATAAATTTTTAGTTGGATATTTCATACCTGTAATCTTAAGTCTGTGTCTCACTTAATCATGGGGAAATTTTAAGTTTTATAATTCCCTAAATTAATCAAAATCTTCCTACAGTTTCAAGTATAAATCTGTAACTTGATTTGGATGGACATTCGTTTGTTAAACCACTCTATGTTATTTTTTCATTAAATTTTGCTTTAGGGACTTGGCACAGGGCCACTTTGTTTTATTGTTTAATTAAGCAATTTGTTCAACCAATAATTTATTATGAATAGAAATGCAACAATAAAAATAATTTCTCTGGTATGCGTAGGGGATATTCGAAATACCCATGTCAATATATACAAAGAAGAAATATTCATAGTCCCTTTACAGACCCCTCCTGAAATGTATTTTAGTTGTCCCTATCAAACAACTTAACAACATACAAATGAACTATCTCATAACAAATTGAAGGCTGGTTTTGTAAAATGAATTTTAAATATTATTTTATACATACATACACACATACATACACTAAAATGCCTTTATCTTATTTTGTGTTAAACCCAAACACAGTTTTGCATAGATAAAAACAATACCTAGAACACAGAAAATCACCTCAGAAATGTTGCCATATGTCACGGTGTTAATTCCTTTTCACCCTCTCTGAAGCAGTTTACCTTCAGTCTGGTTAATCCAGATGGGATAGAAGAGGTAAACAATGCTTACACTTTAAGTAACAAGTCGGTAGACACTCTTAACTTGTTCTATGACAAAATACCTTACATTCAAGAGAATAAGCAATGATTGTCTTATTTTCTATGATTATGGAGTACTTGAAAATATATTCTCTTGCTCTCAAAGCAATTTAAGCATTGTAAATGTTTTTAATATAGTCAGACTGCCATCATCTGAACTCATACTTACAACCTAATCTATCTGGGAACAAAAAAGCTAACCTGAAAGCAATCTGCTATTACACTGTAATATAGAGCGCCCACAGGCAAAAACTGGGGATTAGTAATCATACCAGGTTTTATTTGTGCCAGATTTGCAATTATTTACCTGCCTGAATAAATTTTTAATAATTTCATCTAGAATATACTGGAGTAAAATTGCTTTTGATTTGCTAAAATGTATGTAAATTTTCAACACTACAACCTAATTTATTAATGTTTTTTTCTTGCAAATGCATGCCTCTCTTTATAAATCTATCTGGGATTCGTCTTAATAACTTGGAAACAAGTTCCTACTTTCAGATACTCTATTTTTTTGTTATTCTCAAAAAAATAAGCAAAGGTATATTAAAAAATCTATTGTTCATCAAATAATATTTTCTATTATTCTACCCTTTAGAGTTTCCTCTCCTTTTTATATTCATTTTTATTAACATTTATCCCTCTTTTTATTATTTATTTTGGGTTTAGGGCCACACTTACAGGTGCTCAGCACTTACGCCTGGCTCTGTGTTCAGGTATCACTTCTGTCTGGCATGGGAGATCAGATACAATACAAGGCAAGACCCTTACCCAAACATTATCACTCTAACACCCGTCACTCAGTTTTAGCTTGTCTTTTCCACTGTACATTGTTTTGCTGTGAGTGGTGAATTTACCACCCATAGCAGAAACAAAAAACAAAACAAATGATTCTTTGCTCCTTGCAATCATAATTTAATTTAAAAACAAACAACAAAACTATACTATCTTTTCCAGTTTTACATTTGCCTTCTTCACTATGGTTTATCTCTTCAGATCCCTAAATCTGCTCTCACTGTACTCCTCTCTTAGGCATTCCTATCATGACCTTTGTCATTTAAATCGTTGATGACTTCTTGCTTCTTAAAACATCCATTTCTAAACTTTCTATCTCAAGATTTTCCTTCAACCTCTGCAAATTCCTCCAGTCTCTCATGGTTTATTTATTTTTTAATTACCTAAACTTTACATGTGAGAATTCACAAGATCTTGGTTCTATATTCTTATCTTTTTCTCTTTACACAATTTCTCTATATAATGTCATCTATTCACAAAGTGTTAGCGATGTTCAGCAAGATTATTTTAACTATAAATTTGACTTAGAATCTCCTCTAAACTCCAAATTCCTGTGTCCCACTGTTTAGAGTACATAAGTGATGAAGCCACATGACCAAGTTAATATCATGGGACTGATATTTGCTGCCTGTGTGACTTTAGGCAACATATTTAACCTCTCCGTGTGTTAGGTTCTCCCATTTCTAATGATTATTTTAATAGCTCATTTATTAATTTATAAGTATTGAATAAACTATCAAATATTATTAAATATCACTTAAAGTATTTCATGATACTTACATATGTTTAGACTATGCATCATGCACATGCAAATGAAAATGCTATATCATTTCCATCACAGCTATTCCTCACTTTAGCTTTCTCATTTCAGCATACAATATCATTTTTAATTGCTATATCTTTTTTCCTCTCTTTGACCCATTAAACAAATGAGAAGTGTTTGCACTAAAAGCAAATTAGACTACCTTACTTTGCTACAACACCATTCACAATTTTCCTAGAACACTTTGAATAATAAATTTGAATACTTATATTTATTCCTACATACTCACTTTGTATTTCTTCTCATACAAATCACATGTATACATACCATACACACAGTAAATATATTTACTTACAAACTCCATCTGTGACTGATACCTGCAACATATAAGATTGCAATTTTCTTGTTTCATATCTTTTGTCTCAAGTTTGGAAAATGCCTGCGCTAAGAAGGTTGCCTAACTTGGTAGATCTGTGCCACTTACTACTTCCTGTCATAGACCCCAATTGTTTCCTTCATTGTTTTCCCTTAATTTGTACTAAGGACATTTTCTACTTATTCACTGTTTCTCTTCTTTATGTCAAATCGTGAGCTCCATAAGGTCAGATTTTATGTCTGTTTATTTACCTCTGTTTCCTGGTAATTAATATATTACTTAGTGTATATGATAGATATATTAGTGAATATTTTTTGCAAGAATTCATGTCAGAATAAGTGAACTTAGGAACCTGATCTTTATAAACAATTTATTTTAAAGAGATTAGCTACTTTCATTTTAAAGACCTTCTTTTAAAGTATACTTTATTCAGTCAATTTTTTTAAAAAATACAAGATTTAAATATATGACAACGAAATATAATTTTGTACTACTATCTATCAATAACTATGTCAAAATGTCTTCAGAGTTAACAGGCATGCAGACTTACAGGGTAAGTTAAGTTGAAGTTAAGCAAAGTTAAAAATACTTGTAGAATTGAGAGGACTGATGAATTTTCTTAATTCTAGCTTTATATTTTTATGCTAGTCTACATTTTCCCTAGTTTATAATTTTTAAGAGGAAGCATTTAAAAATTGAATAATTTCTAAACCATTATAGTGTCATCAGGTATTAGGAGCATTAGATCTTCAAAATTACTATGTAGAATGAAGAGATGAAAACACATATAGTTTCAGTAATGAACAATACAACAACATGCAAGTGTGATTTGTGAGCACAATAAACAGATAAATTTTGTCTTGTTGCCTGACTGAGTCATTTTCAACTTTTAGGGAGATTCAAGTACAGTTTAAGTCACTGTGATAATCAGGGTTTCAAAAACCTATCATATGGGTTGTAGAGATAGCACAGGAATAAGTCTGGGTCTTCCATCAAAACCAAACCCTAGTTTAATAACTGTCACCTCATGTGTCCTGCAAGCACTGGATGTGGCCCAAATCTACCCCTTTCCCAAAAATATCTGTTATATGAAAGTTAATTTCAACATTTATAAAATTATCTTAATTATAGAGAGCTCGCGTAGGCATTCTCAACTCCCATTCTATCCTTTTAATCCAGTTCAAGAAATTAGAATACCAAATATCTGCATCTTCCAAACTCACTTGCAGCATAACTGATTCTATTAGTTAGTTGTAATCTAAGAGACTCTAAAGCAGAAGACCTTTAATGTACAAAATTGTTGAGGTTGGCCTCAATATTTCTGATGCTATGGAATGAATATGACAAGAGACAAGTTCATAAACCACGCATCTTTCTGACTAAATGATGTACCTGGAGGTAATAATCTAATAAAATTCCTAGATTTCAATTTCCCTAGTCCTTTTAATATGTTTGTGAGTACTCATTCTACATGGAATCCTTTCTGCTTATACAATATATCTTATATTAATAAACTTTAAGTCGGCACTAACATCCTTTTCTTCACTGTAATTAGTAAATCTCTGTCTAGCACTGAGGACTTATACTCACTTAGGTAGACCAATTTTTCTCATTAGCTCTGCTTTTATTTATCTGGAAAGGCATTGGTAGGGTCTCTGCCTTGTTGTGAGTAGGGATTACTCCTGGATCATGGGTCATTCTCTCCTGGTGATACTCAAGAGGCCATACATGGTCCTGGGGATCAGAACAGGGGCTGACTCATATGCAATGTGTGAGCTTTTACTCTCTGGTCCTATCTCTGGTGTTCAGAGTTTCATTTGCTCTACCGATTTTATATTTTTCATGGTATTTCTCCAGATAAAGTAAACTGCATAAAATTATGAAAGCACCTTGATGATTCCTTTCCCATTTCTTTGTTGGCATTAGTTAGTTTTTTCTCAAAATAAACCATTTGAAATTTATTCAAGCAGATGATTTTAATAATCTCTGATATTACAACGTCCCAGTTTCAAGCTTTGTCAATTTAGGGGCTGGCAATTTTATATCATATAAAATATCAGCCACATATTTCTTAACAGATCATCAGCAGCGTTTGATTAAAAGAAATAAAAGGAACTGATCCAGGGGAAGTAAAGCAGTTAGGGCACACTTGTCTTGCAGTTGCTGACCTGAGTTTGATCTTGAAACCAATATGATCCTCTGAGCCTTCGAGGACTAAAGACATGATCTCTGAGCTCAGAGCAGGGAGTAATCCTTAAGCAAACTGGTGAGCCCCCCAAAAAAGAACCAAAAACGTAAAAACTCATTTCCCATTTCATGCAGTACAGGCTAACATCAGACAATATAATTTAAGTTTGAAGTTTCAGTGTATTAATGGCTTAAAAATAAGCTATACTTGTCAAAAATAACAATGCAACATAACAAATACAGATGCTATAAAGTATAAATCATATGAAAGTTATTATAAAATATAATAAAATATGGTAGAACCCATACATTAACTAAGCTTCTAAACACTTCTTATGCCTTGTAAATTTGTTACTATTTGGGGCTAGCATAGTGATATCATATGGTCTGCCATATTCCTCTAACTATTTCAGGAAGAAATGACATATGTGCCCCAGTTTGTGAAGATTTCAGGTTGCTCTCAATTTTTCTCATTATCTCTAGAAATCTTTACTACTTTCATATTAGCTTTCAGACTGACAGAAAAGAGTAGAACACCTATTGCCTTCATATAAATATAGTTGGTATTATTAATCTCTGGATTTGAGTATGCTCCATAGCTCAGCAGGGAGGGCATTTGCTTTGCATGCGGGGGACCCAGGTTCGATTCCTCTGTCCCTCTTGGAGAGCCCGGCAAGCTACTGAGAGTATCCCTCCCGAATGGAAGAGCCTGGCAAGCTACCCATGGCATACTTGATATGCCAAAAACAGTAACAAGTCTCACAATGGAGATGTTACTGGTGCCCGCTCGAGCAAATCGATGAACAATGGAACGACAGTGCTACTGTGCTACAGTACTCTTACTCCATGTGTGTCTTCCTTTTTCTCTCACACATACAATGCTGAGTATCTGAAATCTTGCAAAGTTTATAAAAAGTTTTAAAGGGAAGGATGAGTAAAGAGAGATTTCTAAAATCTCAAGGCTGGGACGAATGGAGACATTACTGAGACCACTGGAGAAAATCGACAATCAACGGGATGATAATGATGATGATGATGATGATGGTTATGATGATGATGATGATGATGATGATGATAATGATGATGATGAAACTTCATTATTATGAACAAATGATTTATCATTATTTTTTCCACAAGATAAAATGATTTTCATTCTTTTGGAGACAATAGTATTTTGTTATATCCAAAGTAAAAATTAGGGCTGAGAGATCAAGATGAGGGTATTTCATAGTACCATGAGGAGGGCAATTATCTTGCATGAATGAGGCTTGGGTTGTCTCCTTGAAGCTCCCTCCAGGTCTCACAGCCCCTCTGAGGAGTGATCCCTGAGCACTGTGCTAGGAATAACTGCTGAACACAACCAAAAATCCCACCTTGCTAACACACATAACACGTGAAAATGGTCAACAGAAAACTGGTAACAAAGAACTGTATTTGTTTTTAACAGTATCTGAGCAGCCTTTTCCAAATGTGCTGTATAACCACACAGTCAGTGAATGAGCACTAGTTTTGTACAGTGATATTGGCATAATCAGTTCTTTAGCCAGTGGTCACAACCTCACTTTGACATGACGACTGCTGGGTTAGTAACTTCAGTTTCCTAGGAGTATAAAATCAGAGTTTACCATCACTCGCTGCACATACATATGTTTCCCTCTACCCTGTAAAACTAAAACCAAAATTCAAGAAAAACACATATCATTGAATATGAACAAAGCTTAGGGGTTGTTTTGCCTTTCTGACTTTGCATTTTCTCCAGGTCAGGAATACTGGAGTATTTGAATTTAAAACTTTCTCTGTGAATGCATCATCAAAACTGATAGCTCCGGAGAGAGAACCTTGTTGCTTTTCAGCAGTCGCATATTGTTTAGATACACAATGAATGACCCAGACACGATCCATATTTGACAGAGAAATAAAGACATCATAAATCAACTAAAATGAATCTTTAAAATTAGTAGAAATCTAACTAACACATGCTTAATAATTAAAATTTGAAGTTTAGAAAAATAGTAGAGAGGGTTAAGTGCTTGTCTTGCATGCAGCTGACAGGGGTTCAAAACCCTGCATTCGATATAGTCCCCTGAACCCAGGAGAGATTTCTCAATGCAGAGGCAGGAGTAAGCCCTGAGCACAGTTGTTTGTGGCTGAGAAGCAAAAAAAAAAAAAACAAAAAAAAATTAAAAGTAGTAAAGTAATTGGTGATAAGCCACACCTACCAATGACTTGATGTCTCTATGTGGACATTTGATGGCCAAAGCATCTTTGTAACCTTCAATATTTTATCATTTTTGTATTCGCAAAGTGTCAAGAATTTTTAAACTCTTGTTTTCTACTTATAAAGTGTCAACAGTAACTAGGTTGGTCTTTGTTTTCCCCCAACACCCTGCCATCTCTCCCTAGGCAATGTCTTACATAGAAGCATTTTTTTTTCCTGGGACATTATTTTCAGTCTCTTAATACACATGGAAGATTAGAAAATCTCATTTGGTTTATCCATTAATAACTGAGAGGAATTTGTTACCATTTGCATACAGGACCTAAGAGATTCATGTTTTAATAAAGGACAATTTCTCCATAACTCAAAAGAATAGAATATTTCTGCTGGTGGATTTTCAAGGATCACTGAAACTAGTGAAAAAAAAAACATTTGGGATGAAAACACTTATTATCCTACCATAATATTTGATATGTCTTATTTGCATAGACTGAGGTTTCACTTAAATAAAAGCCAATACTCGGGTTTAAACAGAATGAAATAAGTTAATATTAAACAAAAATCTAAGCTACTGAACTACTCTATATATTAATGGGAAACATTATTCTCTCAGTTTCTGTTTTACTTTGCTTTTTTAGTGAAGCAAAATAGGGGTTCTTTTGAAGGAAACTCAGAGATATATTAGGGGATAAAAGAGATGTACTCAAGACAGAACATGGGCTTCTCCAGAGGGGAAGGTGTTCTTAAACTAATTACATCTTTTAAATTTCCTTGTCTTCAGCAAAATGGACTTAAAGTTCACTACAGCTTTACTTATCTTTGGACAGGATTCTTCTTGACCTTAGACTGACTTCCCTTAGAGCATTTACTTTAGAAAACATGCAACTGCTAATTATTTCTCCCTTCTTTTGAGATATAAATCTTTCTAAAAGTGTTTTTCTAGTTTTACAATCCAGGAATGACTTTCTCAAGGACCTCTGAGTCATCTCTTCTAAATATATTCAGCATGGGAGCACCTACAGCAACAAATGGTCAAACAGAACTGGGGAGTTGGTTTCAACAAAACTGAGTTTCCTTGTGAAGACAGAGTTGCCATGTGATGAGTCTTTGAAACACTAATGTAGAGAGATGAGCACTCTGATGATGGGTGTAGTGTTGGGATGATGCATGTATGAACTTATCATCAACAGTATTGTACACCACGATGAAAAGTATACAGAATATTGATATAAAAAAAGCACCTGTATGTCTGAGTTTCTGTAGAAGAGTACAAATCTACCTTATTTGATTGCTTTGTTCTGAATTCTGAAGTACTTCTGTCCTGAAGGTGAGTGAGAGTATTTTTTTTAAATAAGGTTAATTTACTCATGGGATCTCTCTCCAAAAAGTTCCTAAAGACACAGTTGATTTTTGTTTCAAGGGAATTGAGTTCAGAATTAGGTTTGGTCTCTTTCCCTATTCAATACTCTTTCTTAAAAAGTAAATAAAGAAAAAGTATATCTTGTTCTGTTTATTGCTATATGGTAAAATATTTGCTTAGACAGTCTTAACACAGACATTTAAGTACCTGCATCCCCCCTTTTAAAGATTGCCTCAGGATTCCTTCATGAAACAAATATTCTGAACAAAGAAAATACAATACCTTTTTGTTTAACTTCAGTGGTGGTGGTTTCCTTTTCTGTTTTCTTTTTGGCATCTTCTTTTTCTGGCAATAAAAAAGAGAGTACCATAACCAAATGCCTGTTTACTTCTTATATATCTCAGGGCATACATGACTGCCATAAAGCCATCCAATTTATCTTCTACAGAATAATCTTAAATCAGAACAATAAGTTATGACAGATATGAACTACTGTCTACATAAGATAACAGTGGTTTTGCAATGCTTTCTCTTCAGGTAGGGAAAATTTTAGCCATGAGTTTTATAAAATGACCATAATAGAAACATTAGGGAGAATTGTTAATCATGGCTTAAATAAATATGTTTTCTAGTGAATATTAGAGGGAAATATTTATATTCCCTAAACTGTTAGGTCACCAAAGTGTATAAGATACTCAGGTATTTCTCAGGATCTGTTAGAATTAATTTCAGGTGCACTATTTGAAAACAACCATTTAAAACCAAAATTTAACAAAATGATAAAAATAATTTCTTCTGTATACATTAGTTTGTTCTTTTAACAAAACTTTAGTTCACTAAGTAAATTCAATAGTAATGTTCAAGTTCATATCAAACTCATATGCTCAAGTTTACATGGTCAAAGTAAATACTGAATTCTCATTGAGCAACAAATTTAGGGAAGAAAAATATAGCCAGCAGCATATTTGTAAGTGCATAGTCTTAAATTTTGCTTAATTTATCAATTTTATTTGTGCTTGCAATATAAAGATTGATGACATTTCTTAGAAAATTGTAGCATTTACAAGTAATGAGTCAATTCTTTAATGAGTCAATTCTTTAATTCCATACCTTTCTTTTTTGTTTCAGAAGTCACTTTCTTCTCAGCTTTCTTCTTTTCCCCTTCTTTTTCTAAAGAAATAAGTAAAAATAATAATTTAGAAAAATTTGTACAAAAGAAAATCCAGAATTGGAGTAATTATTGATAAATCTTCCCTGCCCTCAGATAGCTTTGTGACCTTGAATTAGAATTTAACCCTATGAAGCTGTATTTTCTGTATAAAACTCAAGTTTTACTATATCCATGCACACTCATATATATGCTATGTGGTAGATAAGTCTCAAAGAATGAAAAATTCGCTTTTTCTTTTTAAAAAAGAAATTATTAAAGCCCCATAATTTACAAAGGAATTTGTAGTTGAGTTTTAGACATACAGCATTCCAACACTGACCTTATCACGTGTACAGTTCCCTCCCCCAGTGTTCCCAGGCTCCTTCCCACCCACTCCCCACTCCGACACCTCGACCTGCCTTCTTGACAGGCACATTTTTAAGTTTGGTTATTGAAGTTTGGATTTCACCTTTTCAGTGTTGTTGACTCTATCTTTTTGGATATTTAGCTAACCACTTGGTTTTGTAATTTGGGGAGTCTGTTTGTAATTTGGGGATCTGTTTGTTTGGGGGGTCACATGCAGGCAAAAAAAATGTAACCAGGGTTACTCTTGACTCTGCACTCAAGAATTACTTCTGGCCGGGCCCCAGGGGACCACATGGGAAACCAGGGATTGAGCCCAGATTGGTTATGTGCAAGGCAAACACCCTCCAGTACTATGGCTCTGGTCCTATTACCACTTGTTTACACCACTGGTGTACCTGAATCCCTTTGACTCCTGTCCACACTCCCTCCTCCCATCCCCTATTGATTCCTGTCTGTATAGTGCCTGGACCATAATAAATGAAAAAAATGTAAACTTATAATATTGAAAAAGGAAACCTCAACTTCTGCTTTCCAGTGAAAGAGGAAGCCAGAGGTTCCTCTTGCCAAATGTTCCATCTCTGCCCCATCAACCTGACACATTTCATTCTCAAGACCCTGCCTGGCTCAACTTCCTGGGTTTTCCTGGACAATAAAACTCTGCCCTGGAGCCTAAGCTGACAAGGAGACCAATAAATGGATAATTCCCAGAGAGATTTAGACCAGCTAGACAGCCCTGTGACTTTCCTATATCTTTTGTAAGCACTTACAATTGAATAGAAATGCAAGGAGCCTTTAAACGCGCCTACACAAAACTCCCTCTTAATTTAGTCCTATACTTAGTTTCTCCCCACTTGGGGAGCTCATTCTTCTATCTCTTCTACTTTACAATAAACTTTTCTACTTTCCAACTCTTGAGTCTGAGACTCTTTATCTCTCAATAATTTAATTCTTTAAAATATTGAAGAGCCTGGGAATTGTGGGTGAACAGACACCAGCTGTGGTCACTCCTGCATCATTTGCATCAAAATTGTTTACAAATAATAAATAAAATGTTGTGAGATTTCTAGAGTAAACTATTGCCTGCCAAAGACCTAAAGTAAATTTTAATATATTCAATTCAAATAATTTGGGAGGAAATTTACTACAAATGAGCTAAAATATTATTTCATCTTTTTATATCCAGTTTTATTAATAATAATGTAGGCTATAAATATGACCTATTTTAATATAAGCATTTTCCGATCCTGTTTCTTGTCATTAAAGCTTTTGAGCGTGGTGACAACTGCTTGGCAGTGTGTTGTGGCCATGACTTCCATTGCCCTCTCTGAGTGGCTGTCTCAAGCAAGGTGCTCAGACTATTTTGGTACTGAGGAGTCACATAAATCTGAATTGCACTTACAACAGTTTGTGATGCCTCTAGACTTCTTTTTGAAAGATAGTTCTATTTTGGTAGTCTGGGAAAGCTTTACTAAGAAGAACAAAAGGAACCGTAAATTCCATAGCTGGATTCCCTTTGACACTTTTTTGGTAAGTGTACTTATCTTTAATAAAGTTGTATAGAGGTAGACAGTAATTGAAATGTAGCAGTAAGAACTTTTAGATTTGTGTCAGTTATAAAGTACCATTAGTGTGGGAAATTAATTTTTATGTGAGATTAGTAAAGCTATTTACCTTTTATTTATAATAACTTTCTTTGTGTTACTTGTCTCTCATCTCAAGTATAGATGTCAAGCATCCAAAGATATTCATTGCCCAGAACTAAGATGAGATTGTAATAATGCTGAGGAAATTTAATGTGCAGTTCTACTATGAATGCCTAAGTTGTCTACTAATGACTGCATCTTATTAAATATTGGAATTAATTCATTCCCTTAGGTACAAAGATTTTTTTACCTACAAGATCAAAGACAACACTTTCTTTGAGTGCTAGAAGTATAATTTATAGAAACCCCCATTTCAATTCCTAAAGATAAGTTAGTGTCATAGAGAGAAATATATTCACACACTATCTAAATGTGTCGACAGTATACCATTATAACTAACTCATCCAATCAGAAGTAGAAAGTCAAGAAGTCAAATTCTAAAAGTTTTAGAGTTAGAAACAAACCAATTGAATTTCATTTCAACATTTCCTAAAGGCTTATACATATTAAATATGCAAATTGTATTTAAAATTCTGAATAAAGATACTTTTGATTTAACTATCACCACTTTCAGCTTTTCTGGAAGAATTTCATGTGGCAGGGTTTTTTCTATCTTATCTAAGTAAAGGTGTATTTCAAACAATTGCATGCCCTTTGTTAAGTGTTACTTTCTTATGTAAAGTGCCAGAAAAGGGGTAATGACTGGAAAGATATATAGTTGATGAGGCACTTGCCTTGTGTGTTCCTACTATTAGATATCTGGCCCACATATGATTCCCTGAATTCTACAAGGAGTGACTCCTGAATGCAGAGCCAGAAGTTAAGCCCTGAACACTGCCAGGTTTGGCCTCAAAACCAAAACAAACTGACAATTCTGAAAAAAACACAAAACAAAACAAAAAAGAATTCATTCAAATACAGAGTACTTATGGACATTTCTTAATTGATATAAAACATCAATGTGTTAGTCATAGTAAGATCACAGCTCAAGTTTCATAATGTACTGAATAATATTTCATTTCCAGGTTCATGCCAATTATGTCAATGTTACTAAAGTTACTAAAGTCACTAGAGTTTAGAATGGAAGTAGAAATATGAGTCCATAACATGGAAGATGATTCTTTCTAGTCCCATAAAATAAATTTTACTCTTCAAATTAATATGGTGAGGATTTTATGTTTGGTGAAAAAATATATTTGCTTTAGCTCAGAATGAAGTGATGGTTCCATTATACATTCTGCCTGTCCTTATGGTATTACACTGAGAGAGTAGTGAATACAAGTAGAAGTCCACAAAAAGGCAGTATAAATAATGCACTTTCATAACATTTTTATGAATTAGACCTTTAAGCTGTCATTATGAGACTCATTTTATTCATGGTGAATTCATTTACAACATCAACTTCTGAAGATTCTACATTCCTTCAAGCACTATTGTTTCTATTCTATAGGTGATTTGGCAGCAGTGGAATTAGATTTTTCATTTATAAAACCACAACGATTTAATCACATTATACATGGAAGTATAGGCAACCCGCATTTTTTATAAAACTCTCCTGTCTCTCATTTTTTCTCTCCCTCAATCTATTATTTCTCTCTTCTAGTTTGTTTGCTCTTTTTGTTTATAATAACTAAAGAAGAGTTAGGACCATACATTTTCTCTGGGCTCCAAATTACATCTGTCTATAGAACATGACAGATATTCTTATTAGCATATTGTCTTTTTCTGGCAAAATTGTAAAATTCCTGAAATGAAGGCTCTATCAAGAAGGGATCATAAGGAACCTGTTTCACTGAGAGAAATCCTCTCCTCAGTGAACAGCTCGGAGCCATAAATAGATTATTAGCTTCTGAATAAATTAACATCAGATGAATGAAAAATTAAATTACTTTTTACATTCTAAGCCGTTACAATGGGCTTTTTCTTTTGCTTTTAAATGTTTTTTTCTTTCCCCTGCTCAAAGCCAGAGCATGCACAATAGTTAATTATAATTGTAAAGCTTTCAAAGATACTTGTTCCTAGGAAAAGGAGACAACAATTGCAAATTGTTTCATTTTCATCTTATGTTTTCTTCTTCTTCTCTTTGCCTTCTTATTGTAGAATTATCCAAATTTTATTCCTTAGATGGATGCATTTTTTCTAACAATCTATGGCTATGATTGATACATTCTTGATACCAGTCAAGTTAATAAAATGATAAAGACAATTTTATTTGTAATATTACAGCCCAAAATAGCAAATCTGTCACTGGCACTTCCCCTACTGCCCCGTGCCACCCTCTCCAGAAGTGAGATAAGAGTGAGAGTAGTTAGTCAGGAACCCTATGTACACTATGACTATGGTAACTTCCATGTAAGAAAATTAGTTCATTTATAGCAATGATTACTAAAGTTCTCCAATTTTATCTACAGTGACTAGACTAGACTGATCATGGGTGTGACCTTGGCCTGAATTCTATCTCTGACCTTTTCTGATATGGTGACATAGTAAAACTTCTTATGGTACACTGCATTTAATTTTGTTCATTTGAAAAGTTGGTCTATTAAAATATACCCTTATGACTTATTATTAGGAATGGAAAACTAAACTAAGTGCCTTAAGAGGAGTATATGGTCAAAGAAAGATAGTATTATCTGACTTTCTTATAAAATAATAAAAATCTCACCACATAATCTTCAGTAATATTTCATATACAAAATTTATTGACTTATTTGTGTAAGTACATTTGTTTTTATTTTTCTACATTGAGGGATACTGTATCTAGACTACCTTGTACTGAGAAACTATAGGTGAAAAGGCACACATGTACAAATTAACATGTTATGAAGGGTCACTGAATGAAAACGTAGCTTTCAGCCTCATTTTTACTCTAGTTAGTAACTTACTGTCTTATGCACCTATGAATATGCTTCTATTTTCAGTCATAAAGATCAGGAAAATATACAGAGTATGTTTGAGTCCTTCTCTACCCATCCATTCCTTCATTCATCAAATGAAGCATGCATCTAACTCCATTTATTTTCTAATTTTGCTAGAATAATTTAGAAACATTAGAGTTAAAATAGCTGTGATATATTCCCTGGTATTTCAGTGGCTTAACTGTTTGAGTTAATAATCCCCTTTTAGGTTTAAAATAATATTGCATTTGTATGACTATATGTCTGTCCCTGTAAATGTAATATGAACATGTGTATATGACATATCACATATCCCAAGACCCTAAATGGGGACATTGTAAATGTATCAAATCAGAACTTGGAAAGTTGGGCAGCTGGACCTGACCCACTAGGAAGAGAGTGGTAAGGTATATTCCCTAGAGTTGCAAAAAGTAGCTAACACATAAGATATTCTGTTTAATATATAATTTTCCATTTTATTGTGCCTAAAATAGGAGGGATTGAGAAGTTTAAAGAAGAGAAAATATATGATGATACATTATATTTTAATAGGGACTTTAGCTGTTGCTAGGTGATCACTAAATTGTGAGACCATTAAAGAGAAGACTAAGAAAGTAAAAAAGAAAATCAGCACAAATAGTCCTTGTCTTTATTTTCTCCCACTCCCAAGTTTCTTTCAGTTTTATTTGGAACTTTAGAAGCAACATTATAGAAACATGGTAGGAGAACCTTACTTCATGTTGTAATTAGGTTGCTATGACAACAAAGCTCTAAATTAAGCACTTCACTAGAGTTATCTGGCATAACTAAACTAGCCTTCCAGAAAATAAATCCAGTCTTTGTCTTGACTTTTCTTTTATTGATAGCTGAATTATTTTGAAAGAAGTTCTTAATATTTCCAATAAACAACTGATTCCTAACTAGCAATCGACTGCACCTTTCAGAGACTAAGCACACAGTTAAATTATCACTTATTTGCCTGATCAGTAAGTACTTATTTGTCTCACCAGACAACATTTTTCCAGAACCTAGAGTTTGAAAATTTTGTTTTAAGAACTTTAGGCATGAGAAAAGCAAGTTTTCAATTACAATAAGAACTTTACTAGACATTAAAAGTGGAAGCTAATGTCAGCCTAAGAAGTAAGGTGTTGAGTTATTATTCACATTCTTCAGATAAACAGACTGAGAAAAAATGATTTGGGTTTTTGGTATTGAATCTTGGGAATCATATAAAAGGAATGAGTTCTACCACTGAGCTACATCCCTGTGGAGAACCCTATTGGATATAAAAGTGTTCTTGATATAAATGTTTCAAAAAACTCCAGATTATAACAGCTTACAGCTTTTCAAAGACAGTATACTATACTTCTTTGTAAGATTGCTTCTTGTTAATAAAAAAATAATTCTTTTCTTATTATTTTTAGAACACATTTCAAGATTAACAGGCACAGGACTCTGTGTGTATCTCTGCTAACCTTGGTATCTGTCGCAGTTTATCTTCTAGTCTATAAAACTCATGGTAGAAGAGACTCTTTAAGCCAGTGAAAACTGGGATGATCCAATGACTCTAATAACAATACTTTTTTTTCTAAAACATAAAATATTTCTGTTTTTCCCCACAATCGCTAACACTTATATTAACCCCCCAGTTTAGTGAGACTATACATGAAGATATTTCTTTTTTTCTTTTTTTTATTATTGAATCACTGTGGGATACAGTTACAAAGCTTTTATGACTGAGTTTCAGTCATACAATGATCAAATACTCATCCCCCAACCACTGTCCATTTTCCACCATCAATGTCTCAGTATTCCTTCCACCATTCCCACCACTCCTACCACACCCAACCCTAACCTCTGCCTCTATGGCAGACAATTTCCTTCTTACTCTCTCTCTGCTTTAGGGCATTATGGTGTGCAATACAGATACTGGGAGGCCATCATGTTTGGTCCTTTATCTACTTTCGACACACATCTCCCATACTGAGCAATCTCATTGATTTAGTGAGCGTTTCTCTATCCCAGCTGCCTTTTACTCCAGCTCCTGAGGCAGGCTTCCAACTGTGGACTAATCTTTCTGGGCAGTGTCTCTACTGTCTTTGGGTGTAAGTCTCATATTATATTATTTTATGTTTCACAAATAAGTGCAGGCACTCTGTATCTGTCCCTCTCTTTCTGACTCATTTCACTTAGCATGATTCTCTCCATGTCCATCGACTTATAAGCAAATTTCATGACTCCATCTTTCCTAACAGATGCATAGCATTTCATTGTGTAGATGTTCCAAAATTTCTTTAACTAGTCATCTGTTCTCAGGCACTCAGGTTGTTTCCATGTTCTGGCTATTGTGAACAGTGCTGCAATGAACATACAAGTGCAGATGTCCTTTCCACTGTGCTTTATTTCACCTCTCGGATATATTCCCAGAAGTGGTATTTCTGAGTCTTATCCATTCCTATAGTCCAGGATTGGATAGTTATTTTATGATGGCAATTAATATTAGCTATTTGTTCCCATTAGACATGGTGGACATGATTTTTATATATGTCTAAAGCTAAAAAATACTGTATTTTATACTTTATTTGTATTTTTGAACTTTATTTATTCAAAATACAAAATACTTATCAAGGTTCTCCCTTGAACCTTCTTTACCCACAATCTCTTTCCTGTCCTCTTTCATTTAGAGATTCTTAGCTGTATTGTCAATGCCCATTGGCTTAATTTAATTTTACTTTGCTCATTCACCAATAATATTTTCTTATTTTATACATATAAAAACTAATTCTATATTTATCTTTTGAGATAAAAACGTCTGAGATAGTTTGCTCTTTATATATATATATATATATATATATATTTAAATTTTATTGGTGAATCACCATGAGATACAGTTTCAAACTTATGAACTGTCATGTTTGCATTTTGTTTACATCCCTCCACCAGTGCCATTCTCCTCCACCAATGTTCCCAGTATCCCCCCTACCACCCTCACCCCAACCCCCACCACCCACCCTGCCTCTGCTGCAGGGCTTTCCCTTTTATTCTCTCTCCTGTTGGATGTTTTAGTTTTCAGTAGAGGTATTGCTCTTCATAATCTCTACAACTAACTCCATTCCGCAGCAAATCATGTGAGTATGCAGTAATTCATACTAATAATTGCAGGTGATATATATTATTATGATTCTATATATATTGTCCTAAAATTTGATTGTAAATAGCTTAGTGATCATTATTTCCACAGCAGCAAAATAATAGCTATTTAAAGCTTGTGTTCAGTTTTTTTGAAAGGGGAGGAACTCCCAGCTGTGCTCAGGCTTACTTTTAGTTCTGTGCTAACGTAATATTTATTACAATATGTGGTGCCAAGCATTGAAGCCAGATTGTGTACAAGACAAGCATCTTTATCTCTCCGACCCAATAATTTATGTCAGGCACTTCTGTTCTTTCATTTCCTTTTTTTTTTTTGGGGGGGGGGTAGATGGTACTTGGGGAAACTCCAGGTTTCATGCCCAGTGTGCTTTATTGAACTGGGGTTGGTGGCATGTAAGTCCAGCATCCTACCCCCAGTTGTATCACTCAGTCAACTTCTATACATTTTGCAGTTGTGCTGTTTTTGTTGTCAAGATTTGTAGTTCATCATAAAGTTTGTATCTTAAGACCTTATCAGATGTACTATACACATGTTTTCCCCATTTAATTCTGATAATATTTACTGTGTAAAACCTTAATTTTGTGTAGTAGCAATTCTTTGTTTTTGCTTTCATTATCTTGCCTTTGGGAGAAAACTATGTCCCCTATTATATTTATAATGCCAATTTTGCAGGATTTTTGACATGTATATCTTATATATTTTCTAGTTTTAGGTATCAAATTTAAGTTTTTTATTTATTTTGCATGTGTTTTTGGATAATGAGTTAGAAAGAAATCCAATTTTATTTAGTGTGGACAAAATGTGCCTGATCAGTTTTCCCAGGATCATTTATTCATAAGATTTTCCTTTCTCAATTGAGTATAACTTTAAGTCATAAATTGTCAGTATATGTTTGTTTTTATTTAGAGAAGATCTTGGTTTTATATTGTTGATCTCTGTTTTTGTTGAAGAAAAAAATATATACGTATACTAGAAGTGGTGGGGGTATGGACTACACCCAACAGTGCTCAACTTCTATGGTCTATCTGGCTTTCTGCTCATTGATTACACTTGTTGGCACTTGGGGTAGGGATGTTGTAGTACAGGTGTTTGAACCGGGGTTAGTTTATGTAATGCAAAAACCCTAGCTCCTCTGCTACGTCCGTAGTTCCTAAATACCATGTTGCACTGTTGTCTCGTTGTTCATCGATTTGCTCGAGCGGGCACCAATAACATCTCCATTGTGAGACTTGTTGTTACTGTTTTTGGCATATCAAATGTAGCTTTTGATGTTCTGCTGTTTAGGCGGGATACTCTCGGTAGCTTGCTGGGCTCTCTGAGAGGGATGGAGGAATCAAACCTGGGTCGGCTGCGTGCAAGGCAAATGCTCTACCCGTTGTGCTATTGTTCCTAATTACAATAGTTTTGTGTATACCTTGAAAGTTTAGGTAACATGAACCCTCCATTTTGCTTCATTTTTCTTAAGATTAATTAAGTATTCAGAGTCTTTATGTTACATATAATCAGTGTAGAATTTTTTAATTTCCTTTAGAAGTACAATAAAGTTTTTATACTTCTAATTTCCTTTAGAAGTACCATAAAATTTTTATAGAGATTACATTAAGCCTATATACTACAATTTTATATTGATAAAATTGGAATTTTGAGTATATTAATTATGCCATCTATGATAGGAAATATATTTTTATTTCTTAGTATATTTTCTCTGATATTAGCAGTGTCTTAGAAGTTTTATTACTTTTTCAAGTACTTCGTTAATTTTTAGACCCTTTATCCCTTTTGTTAAATTCATTCCTAGGGAGTTAATTCTTTTTACACAATTATAAATGAGATGCTTTGAATTTCCAATTTGTCCCATATTGTTTGTATGTAAGAATATAGGATACTTAGTATATTTATTTTGTGTTATATTTATTTAAGTTTTTGTATTTATATTTATTTTGCATTATATGTTATATTTGAAATAATATTGACTCCTTTTTATTTCTTATTGTACAGTTGATCTGGTTAGTACAGACTTGGCAAGAGAAAATGGTGATATCATTTTTATTATTTTAAGAACAATTCTGTTTGTTTTTTTTACTATTGTGTATAGTAGTTGTGGATTTATAATATATGATCCTTATTATGTTGAAAGATAGTTCTTCTATTCCTATTTTAACAAGAATATTGTTACTTGAATCTTATCAAATGTTCCCCTGCATTTCATGTAAGGATGGTTTGACAGATGCAAATCAATCAGTGCAATATACTATACTGACAAAATAAAAGAGAGAAATAACATCACGATCACTATCACTATCATCCCATTGATCGTGGATTTGTTCAAGTGTGCCCAGTAATGTCTCCATTCATCCTAGCCCTGAGATTTTAGCAGCCTCTCTTTTTTTTTTTTATTTTTTATTATTTTTTTTTATTGTGCCTATCCTTTATTTTTTTTTTTAATTTTTATTAAATCACCATGTGGAAAGTTACAAAGTTCTCAGGTTTATATGTCAGTTATACAATATTCAAACACCCATCCCTTCACCAGTGCCCAAATTCCACCACCAGAAACCCCAGTTTACCCCCCGCCCCCACCCCCTACCCCCTACTGTATAACTAATGAATTTCACTTCATTTTTTCTTTACCTTGATTACATTCCATAATTCAACACAAAACTCACTATAGTTGACATAACTCTCTCTCTTTTTTTCTCTTTTTCCTTTTCCATTTTTTTTTTTTTAATTTTTCCCCCTCATCCCCCTTCCTGTGCCTCATAGTATGGTGTACTCCACACCACGTTGGCCAGCGTGGGGCTTTTGCTTAGCTCATAGTCCAGAGGTGGCTGTTACATTAAGAACCTTCAATATTTCAACAAAAACTTACTGTTATTATTTGGAGTTTCCCCCCCAAGTCTGACCTGTTCAAATGGAACCCTTTCACATTGATGACAATTATAAATGTTAAGTCGCGCGGACGCGGCAGCGTCCGCGCGGTTTTGGATTTCTGTATAAAGTCCTGGGAAAATTCTGCCAGAAACCAATTCCTAAAGCTGTCTCTGGTTCCCGCTTGTTCCACATCCACCGGCTCTGCAGGGGCATGGGCGCCCGGGCCGAAAACCCGGCCGGCCGGAGCCGAGCACGGGCCCGACTAGGGCTGGCTCTGTATCCTGCGGCTGTTTCAAGTTCAAAGCACACATTTTTTTTTTTTTTTTCTGCGCCACCAAGTTCGTACCTTCTCAACGGACCCACAAAATGTCGGACACCACGCCTTCTCCCGGAGGGGAGAGAGACCAAGAAGGAAGGTTCTTTCCTCCGTTAGCCGGCGTGGGGCAAAGGCTTAATTCACAGTCTCCATACATGGGTGCAGGCACTTGCTGGAACCCCAATTCCTAAAGCTGTCTCTGGTTCCCGCTTGTTCCACATCCACCGGCTCTGCAGGGGCATGGGCGCCCGGGCCGAAAACCCGGCCGGCCGGAGCCGAGCACGGGCCCGACTAGGGCTGGCTCTGTATCCTGCGGCTGTTTCAAGTTCAAAGCACACATTTTTTTTTTTTTCTTAGCAGCCTCTCTTTACTCATCCTTCCCAAAGGTGCTGCATTCAAGACTCTTTCAAGGTCAGGAGAATGAGAACCATCATTGTTACTGTATTTGGCATATGAATACGCCATTGGGAGCTTGCCAGACTCTTCCATGGGAGCAAGAAACTCTCGGTAGCTTGCCAGGTTCTCTGAGAGGGAATCATATATTTCTTAGAGAAATAACATGATAATATAAATACATTTTTAAACATCAAAAATATCTGAAAAAGTCTTTTCAATAGTTGTATGCCTCAAGCAATGAAATAAAATGGATTCAATTTTAGTAAGAACCACATTGACTTTGAGGTGATAGGTGAGACTAGTGAACATATAACACATGACCTACATGCAGATGCATGGTCTTTAGATAAATTATATACATCCTATAGCCTGTGAGAAAATTGATGTTGGGAGTGTAAGTAATATATCTAACTTCACAAATCACAAATGTTGCAGAAAAAGGGATTCAAGAACAAATTTGTTCTCTTCCTTGTAATTTGAAAATTTCAGTAAGAGTTAGCTTCTATTTATCAAAAACTTTGCAATCTAAAGCCATAAAACATGGGGCCAATTCCTGCCCCTATCTTTTGTGAAATTTATCTTCAGATTCTTCACAAGTTGTATGACAGAAAGACTATGTTTTCTGTTTCTGAATATAATACTCAAAAGGAGATTGATGCAAAGATAAGACATTTCAAATATTGAAAACAGTTATGTTAAATTATGCTGAAAACGTTTAAGTCACCTTTTGACAATTTTTTAATGGCAATTTTTAGAATAGCATTACATTGTTTTTAATGGGTTATGTTTGAATGGATGGAGTGTGTCACATTTATTATTTTTACTTTTAAATGTAGAAACATAAAAGATAAGCTCAATGTGTTTTTTTTTGTGGTGTATGTATACTTACATACACTAAAGCGATAGCACAGAGGGTAGGGCATTTTCCTTGCACACAGCTGACCCGGGTTTGATTCCTTCGTCCCTCTCGGAGAGCCCCGCAAGCTACCTAGAGTATCCCGCCTGCCCGGCAGAGCCTGGCAAGCCACCCGTCGCGTATTCAATATGCCAAAAACAGTAACAACAAGTCTCACAATGGAGACGTTACTGGTGCCCGCTTGAGCAAATAAATGAACAGCAGGACGACAGTGCTACAGTATATTTACGTGTGTGTATGTGTGTGTGTGTGTGTGTGTGTGTGAGAGAGAGAGAGAGAGAGAATGAGAGAATAAAAGAGAATATTTAATCATTGATTTTGTATTGCAGAAAACAAAGCATTGGGGCTAGAGCAATGGGAGAGCAGGTAGGGTAGGCTGCTTGCCTTACAAGTGAGTGACTATCCCCAGTTCAATCCCCTGCACTAAATATGGTCCCCTGAGTACTAGCTGGAACGATAGCACAGCGGTTGGGCTTTCGCCTTTTACATGCCAACGTGTGTTTGATTCCTCCGCCCCTCTCGGAGAGCCCAGCAAGCTACTGAGAGTATGGAGCCTGCACAGCAGAGCCTGGCAAGCTAACCATGTGTATTGGATATGCCAAAAAACAGTAACAATAAGTCTCTCAATGAGAGATGTTACTGGTGCCCGCTCGAACAAATCGATGAGCAACGGGATGACAGTGACAATGACAGTGAGCACTAGCAAGAGTAATTCCAAAGTTCAAGGGCAGGAATAAGCCCTAAGAACTGCCAGGCATGGCCCCAAAATAAAGCAAACAAAAAAATCAAAGGTTTACTTAAATTCAAAGATTTTTGGTCAGGTAATTTCTCCATATACATGCATTTGTCTTTGGGTAATCTCAAAGGTACCATTGAATTTTCTTTTTAAAAAAAAAATAAGTTTAAGTTATACAATTATCACTTGGATTTTGTTACTTTTGTGTTTGTTTTTTTCTCAGGACCAATTCCTTGCTCTGTTCTCAGGTGACAATATGGGCTGACAGGGTTTGAATCCTGTAGTATGCAAGACAAATGCCTTCTCCACTATAATATCTCTTAGAACCGTAGTTGTTTGCCAGGAATACTTCAAACTTAGCGTTTATGCCTATGTATAATCATTACTTACACTGGATTTTTTTCTTTTGATAATTTTTAATTTTTATTATTTTTTAAATTTTCTTCTTTTTTTTATTGAATCACCATGTGGAAAGTTACAAAGCTTTCAGGTTTTAGTCTCAGTTACAAAATGCTTGAACACCCATCCCTTCACCAGTGCACATATTCCACCACCAAGAACCACAGTAAACCTCCCCCCCACCCCGCACCCCACCCCCACCCTATGTAGCTGATAAATTTCACTTTACTTTCTCTTTACTTTGATTACATTAAAAAAAAAACTCATTATTATTGTTTGGAGTTTTCCCAAAAACAGATGACTGGTAAAAGAAACTTTAGTACATTTGCACTAGATTTTTGATTGCAAACTTTTTAAGTGTGTCCTTCAATTGAAGAAAAAAAAGCATAAATGTAAGAGTTTTCTAATAGCTTTTCAGATTAAATATAATAATATCTGCATAGATTATCTTAAACATTTTATTTAAATGCTCTTCTTCATTTCATTGCAGTTGGATATGGGTTACAAAAGTGTATCATTGCATTTAAAATAGCAAGACTTCCTAGAAATATTGCAAAATTGAGCTTTTATTTTTTTTGGCTTTTTTGGGTCACACCCAGCGATGCTCAGGGGTTACTCCTGGCTTTGCACTCAGGAATTACTCCTGGCGGTGCTGGGGGACCATATGGGATGCCGGGGATCGAACCCGGGTCGGCCGCGTGCAAGGCAAACGCCCTACCCGCTGTGCTATCGCTCCGGCCCCTGAGCTTTTCTTTTTAATGAATAAATTTGCATCTCAAATGGTTATTTAAAAAAATAAGTATAATTATAAATTAAAAATACATATATTTAAACGGCAGAGCTTGGTAAGCTACCCGTGTTGTATTTTATATGTCAAAAACAGTAACAAGTCTCACAACTGAGACATTACTTGTGCCTGCTTGAGAAAATTGATGAACAATGAGACAACAGTGTTACAGTGCTACATACTTTTTGAAAATACCATTTCAAAAAGTGCTACTTTAAAAAAAATAGCAAAAAAAATGACCTGAGCCTTCAGGGCTTCGTTTACTAAGTAAATAAGTAAAATTCAATATTTTTTTCAAGTATAATTAGACTTTAAAATTATCAAAAGTTCTTCTGGGCTGTGTGGCACTTTATAAGTCTGATTCTCAATTGAATTGATTTAGTTTTTTAAATATGTCTAATGGGTAGTAATATCTATTTATAAATGCATTTATTTTCTTTATACAAGACGTAACTTTCAAGCTATAAGATTTCAAACATATTGAATTCAGATTTGCTTAAACTGATGAACTACATGAACTTTATCATCTTTTAGTAATTAACCAAATTAACAATTTATATTTTTCATGATATAAAATCTATTCTAGTAGATTAAATGTTTTAATAAGAAATCATTGTATTGTTTAAAGCAAGCATCCCTCACTTTATTTTATTTAAACAGTTGTCAACTTGTCACTTATCCAGTTGATCTTTGATTTGCTTGAGTGGGTGCCAGTAACGTCTCCATTTGTCACTGTCACATGCCTAAAGGTATCTGCTCGCTCCAGGAACAAGAAGAGCCTCACACCATTATTCAGGGTTTTGACAAAGTCTGACCATGTCATAGGTGGGCAGCCATGCAGTCTTTTGATATCCCGTGGAATCGAGTAGGTAACAGCTCAAGTCCAGCAGCCGTCTCTGAATCACATTACATGTCTGGCCCATCTGATTTTTGAAACCTTGGCAAATGAGACAATGTCCCTGACTCTTGACCATTGATGGAGTTTGAACCGCAGATTCTTTCTCTCACTCGAGTGAAATGTGATACTCCAAGCATAGCTCTTTCGATTCCTCTTTGGGATACTCGAATAGTGTTCTCCTCCTGTTTTCCTAGGTCACAGGTCTCTGAGGCATATGTTAGTGCAAGAAGAATGGTGGAGTTGAAAAGATGTGCCCAGAGCCAGATGTTCTTCATCTTCTTAAACACTTCTACAACACTCTTGAAGGCATTCCACACTACTCTCTTCCTCCTGCACAATTATGGTGCCAAGTTGTTCCTCATGTTAAGTTCTTGACCCAGGTACACATAGTTGCTGCATTCAGAGATGTTCGTTCCATTCAGAGCAAATGGAACCTCAGTGACTAGTTCATTTTTCATGAACATTCTCTTGGTGAGATTCAATTGTAGTCTGACCTTTCCACACTCACTGTCGAAGTCAGTCAGCATTTGTGCTGCTTGGCTAATGTTTGGTGTTATTAGAAAAATGTCATCAACGAAGTGGAGTGGTGTAGCATCCGACTGTCTATACTGTCTATCTTCACTCCCATTCCTTCCTCTCCAGTCATTTCATGACGTTCTCGAGGATGGCACTGAAGAGTTATGGTGAAATGGTATTACCCTGCCGAACCCCTCTTTTTACACCGATGATTACTTCCTTGCAGAATGGTGAGATCCTGGTGGTGAATCCGTAGTACAGCTCGCAGAGGAAACTGATGTTTTGAGTTTGAATGCCCTGTTTGGCTAGGGCTTCGATGACACTTCAGTCTCAACAGAATCAAAGGCCTTCTTTAAATCGATGAATGTTAGACAGAGCGGCATCTTGAACTCTCTCGAAATTTCAATGAGCTTGGTCACTGTGTGGATATGGTTAATCGTGCTGAATACTTTTCTGAACCCGGCTTGCTCACAAGGTTGTCCTTCATCTAGTGTTCTGCCTATTCTATTCAGAATGACTTGAGGAACAACTTGTAGACAATGGACAATAGGCTGTTGGCTGATAGTTGCTGATGTCGTGGATGTCTCCCTTCTTGTATATCAGAACAGTTCTGCTGGTTTTCCATTGAGACAGAATCTTGCATTCAGACAGGTAGCACGTGAAGAGCTGAGTCAGTCTATTGACAAGTACTGGCAACAGAGTCTTCAGGTGTTCGGGTCTGACCTTGTCTGGACGCGTCCTTACCGACGAAATGGCATGTTGGATTTCGGAAGGGAGGACGTTGGGAACGACATATCCATCCTGCGGAATTTGATATGTGGGCAGGTGGACGTGGCTATCAAAGAGAATCGACTAGATGTTGTAAATAATCCTCTCCATTGCCCTCCTGGTAGATGTGATAGATCCATCAGAGGGCAGTCATCTTGGTCTTGTAGTTGACGAAGGACAGGGGAGTGTTGCAAATACTTTTCCCGGCTTCTGCCACATTGGCCAACACTGCTGCTCTTCTCTCTTTGAGGTCTTTCTTTAATGCTTCTCTGCACAGCTTTGCAAGCTCAGATGTCAGCTTGTCATTGCCTGAGGCTTGAACCAGACCATGTTGGCAAATGAGATTGAGAGTTTCCGAGGACAGGCATCTGTTTGTGGCTTTCCCACTCTTGGCATTCTTTTCACAGTCATGGAAGTGCTGAAGCAGTTGATCATATTCCTCATCAACGTTGTCAAGAACGGCATCTTCCCATGTTGCAGCAATAGTGCCCAAAAGCTCCCAGTTGGTGGTCATTCTGGGAGTTCTCTTCTTAAACTTAAACTTTGCAGACCTTTCTCCCTGCTCTGTGAAGTAGAATTTTGCACGAAGGAGATGGTGGTTTGGTCCCATTCGGAATTTGGGGACAACAACGACTTTGGTCAGGCAACACCGTCGATTGAATTGATTGAAGGCTCAGCCCATGCATGAGGCTCCACTACCCAGCCACGGCCACGCTCCAGGCCGCTTTCCGGACACTCAGGCCGAGCCTCATGCATGAGTGAAGTCCCACAGAACCAGGTAAAGCAGAACTTTGTGAACTTGGACTCCAGGCTCAACGGGACCAGGAAACAGAGATCCTCTGCCTGCTACCCCCAATCGCTTGCACCCCAGGGATCACACCAATTTCCCACCCTACCAGCACCAGAAAAATACCTCATCAGCCAACCTCCACTACCTCCACTACCCAGCCACCACCACGCTCCATGCTGCTTTCTGGACACTCAGCTGAGCCTCACGCAATTGTCAATTGATTTAATCTATTTGATAAAAATTGACCTGGCTTTAGAGTTGCAACCTATTACTCATCGATTACTCAAGTTTTAGAAAAAAAGAAAAATATAATTTAGAATTGTCATAAAACTTGTGTAATAGGAGCAAATGTTTAGGTATTCAGATATATATGACAAATAAACATAAAGTGGTAGCTGCAATATATAACTTTCAAGATGCAGTTCTTGCTAATACTTTATAACAAAAAAATGCTAGCACAAGAGGAGTTCAACCAGAATTTCATAACACACTAGCTATTAATAGATTATATGCATGAAGACTCACTAATCACTGAAGTCCTGGCTCAATATTTATAGGCCAAGAAAGAGAATAAAACTACATTTATGTCTCCTCAAAAAAGTTAAAAGGAATTATATAAATAGTGCTGATCAAAGCAAGCTCCCTGAGTATTTTCTGTTTCTTGGGTGCTGCCTCTTCACCCCTACAATAAAAACTGATTATTATTAAAGAGTTAAGACATGCAAAGACTAGCTACGTTTACACAAATGCAGACAAGAAAATCAAAATATCTTCTCCCACTGACATTAATGTTTTTTTTCACAAAACATATTTAAATAATAGCAACAGTGGGGGGTTGGAGACATAGTAGAGGGGGTTGGGTGCTTACGTTGTGTACAGCCAACATGGGTAGCATTTCTGGACACATATGGTCCCCTGAGTTCTACCAGGAATGTACTCAGAGCATGGAGCTGGGAGTAAGCCCTGAGAACATCAGAATGTGGCCCAAATATGTTGCTGAAAATAATGATAGGAAAGGAAAACCAATTAAAGAGAAATAGCCTAAGTTTATATATATATATTTTTAATGTATACTAAAGCACATTTATGCATTATAATCTGTGGAAACACATTTCCCACACTTTATTTTACATAATTTCTTTTATTTATTTATTTATTTAGTATTTAGTAACTTGTTATTAAAAATTACTTTTCTGAAATACTCAGCTTAATCACATTGGTCTTAATGTATGAATTCAAATATAATATATTGCCCCTTTTCAGCCCTAGCACAGTGACAAAATAAAAATAAATGAGTCCAAAAGTTTTGAGTTCATTATGGTGTTTGTGTTACCTCTTACTAAATTAGGAAAGAATTATTTATTCATGCTTTACTAAGGATTTTATACTTTTGAAATAATAGTTTCATTTATTTTGAACATTCTTTATATGAGTATTTAGATGATTTTCTAGTAATAAAGATTTTGTATTTTAATTATTAATGCAGGCACTTGTTCATTATCTATATCACTGTCACTGTCATCCTGTTGCTCATCGATTTGTTCAAGCAGGCACCAGTAACATCTCTCATTGTGAGACTTATTGTTACTGTTTTTGGCATATCCAATAGGCCATGGGTAGCTTTCCAGGCTCTGCCGTGTGGGCAAGATACTCTCGGTAGCTGGCCAGACTCTCCAAGGGGGGTGGAGGAATTGAACACGGGTCGGCCAGTGAAAGGCGAACGCCCTACCGCTGTGCTATTGCTCCAGCCCCTGTTCATTATCTATAACATAATATTGTATAACATAATATCACCATTACCTATGTAGGATAAAGCATACTCATTTATAAGCCTGTGCAAATATTCCTTTAAATTTTAAAATTTATTTTCCCTTTTCACTCTTATTAAATTTCATAGTCATATGTATCAATATCATGCAAATTTTAAAGTTAATCATTATCAAAATTATTAATAATACCAATGTTTAATTTATATATCTTTTTTAAAAGTTATAGTTTTTATATATTTTATCAATTTATCATCGATTTAGAAATGTCACTGCGCAGATAAGGAATGTGAATTTTTAAGAGGTTCTCAGACTAATTTGAAAGTCATAATAGCATTTCTAGTTTAAACTGTGATTATGTCCCATATTTGTATGTGGCAGATAAAAAATTAGAAGTAAGGCACCATGATCTAATTGACAATTATAACAAAGGTATTAGTCTTACTCCTTTCTCTTTAGTATTTTGTCCTATTTTATCCTTTCTTCCTTTATATTCTCTCATTAATGGCATCGTATTGTCATCTCTATGCTTGAGGTAGTTCATCTCATTTCATGATGATACTCAAAATGAATTTTTTGGTTAGAAAATGGTGAAAGTTGCTTGATTAAACACAAGTAGATGTTGCTTTTGAAGGAATATTCTAGAAGAAATTAAATTTTAAATCAGTAAACTTTAAATAAAATAGGTAACACTCCATAGTTTATGTGGGCCTCATCAAAACACTTATGGGTTTAAGCGAAAATATTTTAGTGACAGGGTGGAAGAACGTCTGCTGTAACTTTGTGTGTTTTTGTTTATTTGTGTTGTATTGTTGTATTGTGTTTATTTCTGAGAGACAGCTCAGCAGGTAGGGCATTTGCCTTGCATACAGCTAACCTGGGTTCGATTCGTCTGTCCCTGCTGGAGGACCCAGCAAGCTACCAAGAGTATTCCTCCCACATGGCAGAGCCTGGCAAGCTACCCATGGCATATTCGAAATGCCCAAAACAGTAACAACAAGGCTCACAATGGAGATGTTACTGGTGCCCGCCCAAGCAAATCAATGAAAAACGGGATGACAGTGCAGTACTATGTTCATTATTCAACTTTGTATGACACAGGATATTTATTAGGGGGGGTCACACATTGCAGTCCTCAGGTGCTAGCCCTGACTTAGTGTTCAGGAGTTACTGGAAATGCTTGGGGAATTGTGAGGTGAAGAACTGAACCTAAGCCTCCTGCATGCAAAGTGCATTTACAACACATTGGTTTATCTCTCCAATACAACACAAAGTATTTTTAAGACCATTTTTCTTGTGAGATTGATAAGTACTACTGGGGAAAGAAACTGTGATCAAAACAACATGAGAGTCACTGAGTTCTCAAATTTAATATATTTTTGGACAGAATTTTTGGGATTATTATATTAATGCACATTGCAAATTTTCAGGAAGTAAATATTATACATTATTCCTACCAGAGCATTTTTAAAGAAAATTTTCTTTCACAAAAAATTATAAGAGAACTTGTGTTACCCATCACATGCTTAATGAAATCACATACTGCGATTAAGCTTTGCTTCCCAAACTTGCGTTTTTTTCTACTTTATAACCTAGAGAACTCATGAGGGCTTAGAGCTCAACATGCTGAAACACGTACAGCAGCCTCTTCATTTTTTCTCTGTCTTTGTCCAGGCTTTAGTAACTGTTTAACAAGATCTTTGTTCTCTGAATTTGACTTATTTAACTTTATGAGAGCAATGTCAAGAGTTAAATAGAGAAGAAAGTGAAAAAGAGAAAAGGGTGTTTATTCTCCACCTCCTACCTCAGTGCATAAAGAATATTAAAAGTAACATTTTAGATGTGCATGATATCTGATGAACATGATTCTAGAGGCTTGCAATGTGCATAAGTTTTGATGGTGATGATATGTTCTCTATGGAAGTACATAGCTTTGACTGAGCATCTTTGTCCTAGGGTTACAAGGCTTTCCAATTTTAACCATCTCCATTCCAGTGACTCTTCAGTTACAGTTCAGATATGACTTTTCTGCTTCAACTGTAGCCATACATTGCTCAATTCTTTATAATTACTATTGCAATGAATTACTTTAGTCACTTATTTTTAGATTGCCAGGGACAATGATAGAAAGGTCAATACTGAATTCACTATCTCCCGAAACCTGTTTTATGTAAACTTGGTAATGTCATTGATGAGGTTACTTTTCACTTTTATCTTCATTGTTATATAAGAATATAAAACCTGAAAAATAACATTGAACTATATGATAATAACTGCTAATGATTGAGTATATGACTGTGCTTGAAAATGTGCTAAAATGTTTTATATATTACTTCATCCAGGCCTCTCAGCAACTTTCTAAGTTAAAATGTAATGTTGTTTAAATATTTTATCAAAATTTATGACTAAGGGCTAATTCCATTAAAAGTTATCAAAAAATATGAGTTTATTTCAACAAACACAGAAAAGAAATATCATTACATTGGCCAAGAGTTCAATAAAATTTATTGTGTCATAGAGGTAATGGAATAAGAACTGGAGCCAAATTTCTATTTTATTATTTTATGTCATTTGTTTCTTAGGCTGCATCTCTCTCAAGAGCTAAGGTGATAAAGTTCTTGGTTTAATAGAACTGTAAATAAACCATTACTCGTTCCTATAGAACAATGACTCTGCATACATCCTATGGCAAGAAATTATCTTATAATAAGTTTGCTATGATACTTTCTTTTCTCCTTTAAACAAATCCAGCCAATTCAATCTATATAAACCTAATAGTTTTGTGATTTCCTTGCATACCTTTGCCCAGCTCATATCTCTTATTTCTCCTAATGTTTATAGGCTTTGTGATCGGTCCTCTGGCTTTTGTATTTCGGTTAAAAAAAAAAAGAAGAAAGAAAAAACTTCATTGTGTTATCTACTGCAGAGATCCATGCTCGTTTCCCCTAGTACATTTGATATCCCTGTCTAGGCCACAACTGGACCTTATTTATCTATATAGGCAAGTTAACCACTATGCAGAGCTCTGTTATCTTCACTCTGCTTTTTCTCAGAGAACTACCGATTTACCAACCTAAAAGATAACTGAATAAATAAGAGCTTGAAATCTCTGGATATAAAAATCAGAAAATGGGCCAGAGCCCATTTTCTGATTTTTACTACTTACAGTAGATAGTGTTTGCCTTGAATATGACCAACCTAGGTTTGATCCCTACATCCCATATGATTCCCTGAGTGACTTCCAGGAGTGATCCCTGGGTGCAGAGCCAGGAGTAAGCCTTGATCATAGCTAGGTGTAGCCTAAAATCAAAAGCAAATCAGACAATTACTTCAGATACAATTTAAATTCTGCACTCACAGATTATATTTAAAGAAATGAAGAACTAGAAAACCAACCTCTTTGTCAAAGACCATACAACTGATTAGTGTCAGCTGGAAGCTGGTACCCTTTTCTCTTTCAAGTTCTTATTAATTTAAATAGTGTATATTATTTACAATTCTAATACTAAGTGCCAATGGTATATTTATTCAGGAATATGATAGAATTTATTCTTGTTGCTATTTTGAATTCAGGCAAGCTGCTCTTAGTAAAATATTAAAATTTTAAATGTAGGGCATATACTTAATAAATCATCACTTACTTTTCTTCTATGTTTTCTCCAAGACAGATAAGTTGCAGCAATTTTACACTGAGTGTCTAATAGTTAAATGTGGTAGTCCAGTAGTTAAATAAAATCCTCAGAAATTAATGTCAGCAACAATCATAGCATTTGTTGTGGGAAAGTGGTGAGATTTGTACTGATCAGAAGTGAAAAAAATCAGTATTATTTTTTAAAGATAATAGAATGATCTGAGGTAACTATGATTAAGGAAGAGCTTTTTAGATATTTTAATTTCTATTTTGATATTGGCAGGGGGTGAAAAATTTTGCCTAGAGCTGCATGCACTTTATTTTATTTTATTTTATTTTATTGCTCATTGGGTCACACTCGGCGATGCTCAGGGGTTACTCCTGGCTCTGCACTCAGGAATTATTCCTGGCGGTGCTCAGGGAACCATATGGGATGCTGGGAATCGAACCCAGTTGGCTGTGTGCAAGGCAAATGCCCTACCTACTGTGCTATTGCTACAGCCCCTGCATACACTTTAGTAACAAACTAATCATTTTCTGAGAGTGAAAGGTGCTTAACACTTTTGAGGAGTTCATTTTCCACAAAATATTTAAGGAGAGCCTGATTTTCAGCTAAGGAATCAAACAACCTCTAAAGAGAATATATTCAACAAGGTATTTTTCTTAATTGATAAGGTGAAAGTATTTTTATTGTGAAATAAATGGATAACTATAGTAGTCATTTTATTCACTAAGACTTCCACTATGAAATTCTGTGGGAATTTTCAGTATATCAACAAATTAATTGTCACAAAAGTTAACACTCTTGTAAGATCCTGATATAAACTAGACCCATATTTAAGTTAATTTTATTTATGTCCATAATTAAGTGCAAATTTACTGCAATGATCAACATGTTTAAATGAGGTAGTTATTATATAATATTCTCTTATAGTTAATTTTACTTAGCCATTCTAATTAATAATATGAATCAAATAAAATAATTGTTTTAATATTTAGTTAGTTCTTATACCCAATGAGTCAAAGCAACAAAGCTTCAATTATATTACATGAAGCATGTGATGGTTGAAAAATATAATTCAAAGATAGGAAAACACAATTTCAAGTCATCAGGTAAGTGACCCGAGATAAGAATTATGTCAATATTTTGCAGATTAAAGTGAATGTTCTAGAACCTTATTCTTTTTTAAGTGTTATGAAAACAATGGAAATTGCTAAGGCTATTATAGATATATAGAACTTTTTCACACATCACTGGGTCTTTGATTTTTTTACAGATGTCTTCTGACAAAATCCCAAATTGTTTCTAACTCCCTGTGAACAAAAGTTATAACTAAGTTTGATGTATATTGTATTTTTAAAAATATTTATAGAAAAAAACTTTAAGAAACTGTGTTTTGACCTGTTATAATGTATTCTTCAAATCAAATAACATGCTTTAGTGCCACATGTAAGTTCCTTTTATACATAATGCTATTTTCTTGCAACTTCGTCCTAAGGAAGTTCCAGACTAAAATAGTACATCAAGAGGACTGTGCATAATCAGCCTCACTAAAAACAGCTTGATTAATACTAAATATGTCCTAGTTCCTAATCAATTATGTTAATGAAGTCAGAGGCAGCACATCTGCAAGCCCTGACAAAGCCCATGAACTCAGCACTGCCTGATGATATGGACTTCTCATAAACTGATCAGTGCCAGCACCCCCCAGAGCAAAGATGCCTTTGAGATTAAGAGTGGATACTAATAATAAAGGCTTGTAATCCTAGAATATTCTTATATTTTTTGTTACTTAAACACAATGGCTGGCTCCAGGGTAAAATTTGAAATTAAAATTTACCTTAAATATAGAAGTATATTTGTCATGTTTATAACTTAAGAGACTCATTAAAAGTGACACATCCTTTTACAAGTGACAAAATGATAGACAAAATATTTGCCATTTGTTATTTCATGAACCTTTGTTCAAATTTAAGAGACACTCATCATCATCATCATCATCATCCTGTTGATCCTCGAATTTCTCGAGCAGTCTCAATAATGTCTCCATTCATCCTAGCCCTGAGATTTCAGAAGCCTCTCTTTACTCATCCTTTCCAACTCATCCTTGTGCAGGCTCTTTCAGGGTCAGGGAAATGAGACCCATCATTGCTATTGGTTTTGGCATGTGAATATGCCATGGGGAGTTTGCAAGGCTCTTCCATGTGGGCAGGAAACTCTCGGTAGCTTGCAAGACTCCCCCAGAGGGAGAACTAGGCTACTCAAGACACACTCAAGTTTAAATATCAAAGTTGACTAAGATTGGGTTATTGGAGTCCCTTGATTTATTTTGATTCCTCCATTCCTCTCAGATGAGCTTCATGCATGAAGGAACTGGCAGAGGAACCCAGGTGTGCAGGACCCGGGACTGAGATCTCCAGGCCTGCTCAGATAGGATCGGGACTGGGCCTCTTCCACCCAGATCCCCCATTTTCCAGTAGCTAGGTGATCACATCCAGAAACTGCCCCCGAAGCCATGTAATCCCATTAATGGCCAACATCCAGAGACTATAAAACCAAGCTTCCAGAAGAGAGTGACGCAGAATCTCTTGCCCTTCCACCTGGCTATCTGTACCCGGGCCCCTGGGAGGGGGTAGATTAAGTCTCCCTCGCTCCGAGCAGATCCCAGCAGCTGAAGACCTCCGGAACCCATCCACAGCCATGCTCAAGGCCACTTTTCAGATTATTTTCTAAATATTAAATATATAAATATATATATGGAGCTGGAGCTGTAGTACAGTGGGCAAGGTATTTGCCTTGAATGTGTTTGCCTTGCATTAGGTCTCTAGCATCCCATATCGTCCCCAGAGCACAGCCAGGAATAGATTCCTAAGTACAGGAGTAACGCCTAAGCCTAAGTATAGCCGGGTGTGACACAAAAAGCCAAAAGCCAAAAAAAAAAGAAAAAAAGGTTGATTTGGAGGCTTCAAGTAAAACTTGACAGAAAAATTCACTATGGTATCTAATGACCAAATTCTTTTTCTTTATATTCATATTAATACAATACCCATCTATTAAAAATTTGCAAATCATCTGCTTTACATAATAAAAATATTGCATATACTATGTAATATTTTATCAGATATAATTTGCAAGTATAATACAATGTTTTACCCTCATTGTCAGTTGTATTTCTCTTGCTCACTTGTATATCTAGAAACTTGATATAAAATATTTTATATTTTCACAGAAAACTAGCAGTCATTTTTTTTTCTACACGTGGCAGTACAGTCTTTTGGGAATACATTCAGCCAATAACAGGTCACTAAGGAGCACTATAGAACTGTAGTACTGTCTTCCCATTGTTCATTGATTTGCTCAAGCGGGCACCAGTAATGTCTCCATTGTGAGACTTGTTGTTACTGTTTTTGGCATATCAAATACCCACGGGTAGCATGCCAGGCTGGTACTAAATTAAAATGGTTAAAACATTTTAATTTGGGGATTTGCTAATAAGATCTAGTTATCAACCAGCAGCATCAGAAGTAACCAGAAGCCTAGTAAGAAAGAAAAAGAATATTCTGTACCATGCTAGACCTATCTAATTAGAAATTAAATTTTCACATGATTCTGTGATGGTAAATTTTACTACAGTATTCTGGACAGTGATGAGAACATATTTCTATTACAGAGCTCTATTAAATTTCGAGCCCCAAACTTTATCTTCATTTTATCAAAAGACATGAAGGGTGAAGGACCCTTATTTTCCAAGTATACATAATACTTTTATATAAATATCCATGAACAGAGAATTAAAATCCCAGTCCTGATCATTACTAATTTAGCACAGTGAACTCTATCTACATTTGGTGATGACTGAAAGTAATAGGATTTTTAAATATCAAGTACATACATATAGGAATTCCACATACAATATTTTAAAAGCATTTGAGTCGAGCACAAGACAGCCACAAATAACTTAGTCACTATCAGGTGAGACAAAGTGTGTAGAACATGGTGTTAGAATACAACCTTAGGAAAACCTCACCTGTCTAACTAGTTTAATCCTTCCCTGGTTATTGATTATTTAAAATTAAAATGAATTATCAAAATAATGATAGTAAATAAGCATGCACATTTAACTTTCTGTTAAATAGACTACATGAAGCATTATAAAACAAAAGTTCTCAAAATTTAATATGCAGAAAACCCGTATGAGGGGAAGTTAGAAATACAGAAAATTCCTCTCTGAAAAATCACACACTCATTTCTCATTATTGGAGATTAATTAGAAAATAAGAGTTTTGGGGAAATATGCTAAAGTATGGCTAGATAAAAAGTTCTTTGAGCATATAATTTTGTGTACAATCATGTAATACTTTTCAAAATTCCATATGACAACTTAGACTGTTCTATGCAGCAATTACACATGTTCTCCAGTAAACTCTCAAATTTCAGTCTGATCTCATTTCATTCTAGTCTTTCACACTGAGCAGTTTTTATTTAAATGATTCCCTTTTTAGCTAATGGCACCACTATATAGCTGAATACTTAACTCAAAAAGCCAAGTATCATTCTAATTCCACGTTCTTTGTTAGCCCTTATATACATCCAGATGCTTAGACTAATTGATCCATTTATGAATATTTTTAATTTAAATTTTGTAACTTTCTTGCACTATTCCTTTTCGAGGATTCTGAATTCTCATAGCACCATCTACTTCAATAGAATAAAGCCAAGTTAATCTTTCAAAATGAACATGTTTATAGCTGGCATATGATATATGCCATATTATACAAGAAAAAAATTTAGGGGCTGGAGCAATAGCACAGCGGGTAGGGCGTTTGCCTTGCACATGGCCGACTCGGGTTCAATCTCCGGCATCCCATATGGTCCCCCAAGCACTGCCAGGAGTAATTCCTGAGTGCAAAGCCAGGAGTAACCCCCTGAGCATCGCTGGGTGTGACCCAAATAGAAAAAAAAATTTAGTTAAGGGGGAAATATTTTCACTTGCATATTTACCAAATATTTGAAAGATTACAAAGGAACTAACATGCTGATAATAAAGAAATGAAACAATTGCATAGTTCCCAAGAAAGGAGATGTACTCTATACTATTTGTGTAACTCTCACATTTTGAATGAAGTGCTTTCAAAAAATTAAAAGAATTTGAAAATTCCTCAGCTAAAAATGAGACTGAATGATCTCAAAGATTTACAAACAAAAATAGAACTGGAGAAAATGAAAATAAAGACAGGTATAAAAAAATAAGAAGGAAGGAAAAGGATAACTAGATGACTAAGAACAGATAATGTTGACAAATTCACATAAAAGGTGAAGTATTTTTGCACTTAACAATTCAATGTTTCTCAACAAAAATTGAAAGATAGACATAATTCCCAACTGGAACATCCAAGTTACTTCATGGTCTGTTCTCTGCACATCTGTCAGCATTTTTAAACTCTCCATGATTTCTTCTTTCTCTCTGTGCTTAAATTTTTGTATTTATCTGGGTCAAACTACTCTCATATACATGTTTTTGAACATGTCAGTTATTTATTGGTAATGCTACTACTTTCCTTGAGGGGCAACTAGCTTTTCTTTGGGATTCAAGCTTGGTAGTCAACTCTGTAGAGAAGCATGTCCTAGGATAGTTCTCAACTTTTTCACTCTCCCCACAAAAAATACATTTTGTTTAAGCTTTTATAGAATTTTGTCCTGACTTTTTATTAGCCTTATTTTCCAAATAAAAGATAAAGCAGATTGACAAATAGTACTTAGAATAATGCCACTGTATACATTCTTTTGAACGAATTATGAGAATATAAACCAATAAAAATTATGCACCCTTCCACCATCACTGTCACTGTCATCCCGTTGCTCCCAAATCCAGATATTCTCCACCAGAACCTAAATTGATCAACTTGTGAGTAAACTGAAGTAATGTCAAAACATATTTTTGTTCTTACACTTCTGTGCTTAGGTACTTCCTATTTAGGTAGCTTATAATTCTTCAAGGTACTGATAGTCACCAATATAATTCTAAGAAAAATGTTTGGATTTTCTAAAAGAAGCATGGTAAATTTAGAAAAACTCAATTTAAACATAAATGATTTGAGAACAAAGAGATTTTGTTCATTTTAATATTAATATTCTGTTTTTCTACACTTTTATGTTCAGCTTTCTTTGAAAAAAAATTAAAACTTGCCTTCAAGAGTAGGTGATGAGATGGTGAGTCTTGAAGCTTTTTCTTTTGGTAATGGGGGTGGGATAGCTGGACTTTGTCCTGTGAACACAACAGAGAAGTAGTTAGCTCTGTTCTCAAAATGTATAATTCATGATCAGAAGCATAAAATTCAAATTATTATGCAATAAGAAAATTGCTGTTAGGTGCAATCTTTATCTGGAAACATATACAGAATCAGTTATATTCAGAACCATTTCTGAATATATTATTTTTATAGTTAGATATAGTACTAAATGTCTCTACTGGACTTCATTAATAGAATATATACATGCAATCAAGTAAAGCAATTTATTTTCAGTATATACATTAAATTATGGAAAGTAATATCACAAAAGCTGGATGAAATTCTAATACATGGAAAAATAACGTTTTCATTTCACTAAAAATCTTCAGTTTTTCATGAAAAGAAGGTTAAAATTCATAAGCCTTTGATATTGAACAGGTAACTTTTCTCTGACAAAATAAATGACCTGCAGTTAAGTAAATAATAGGCCAACGGGAAAATATATTCCATTTTATAGAATCTTGAAAAGCTCCCTCCAGTCTCTGGATTTATTATGAAGCTCATAAAAACCTACTATTGTTTCCAAGTGCTTCCCTCTCCCAAGTGAATTCTTTAATTAACAAAAACCATCCGGGCCATGAACTGTAAATATTAACTAATATGTGATCCCATATGAAATGCTTGCAAAGTGTTTTATCATTAATTATAATTTCATAAACTCCTACTTATCTTTTTAATTTTTTTTGTCTAAGAATCAGCATCAGCATAGGCCCTTCTAAAAATCTCACTGACAACTAGATATTATCAAATGTCAGTCAACCTGCCTGCTTACTGGAAATTTTCCTTTTTTAGAATTTGTCAAAATTAGTTCACTCTCTAAGTTGCTCTAAGAAGCAACAGAATGGTGCATGCCATCTTCTGTGGAGATAAAGGAAAAACACATGCATGTTTTATGCCAAGGAGATATTAGTCTCCATTCATCACAGGGCATTCTTTTAAGTTGTTAGACTCAACTAGCTTCACTCCTGTGAAACTTCTTACAGGCATAAAAATAAAGTTTATTATTTTATACCATATAAGATATATCTCATATAATTTTGCTGGATTAGATCATTTAAACTTCATGAGATTCGTCAGTACAGTTATAATTTTCATTGTCATATTTTAAGTTTCCAATATTCATTGGAACACTAGAGTGTGGGTTCAGAATATTCAATTCCTAAGAAGTGAAGCAGGGTTTAAATAGGGGGTTTAGATTTGTACTTAAAATTCCCCTCAAACTGTTTCAGTCAAGCCAAAAATTATTTTTCTTCAGAAGATAAAATTTCCACCCCAACTTTCCAAGTCATTTATGAGTCATAGGTATCTAGACTTGGAATAATTCTTTTTCCAAGAATGTGAGTATGCAAATGCACATACTTCTTAGAATTAATAGCCCTTCGATACAACAATCTTACTCTAAAAAGTAAGATATTGGAGGGATCTCACAGCTCATGAGTGTGCTTACCTTGCATTTATAGTCAGGAGTCTAAAGCCTTAGTCTTTTACATGCATTGAACATGGTAGTGACAATTTTGCTCCCCATGATTCTTGCCAGTGTAAGCAATTTCTCGTTGCACCACAGCCAAGTATGAACACAACAAAAAGGTGAGCTATCCCTGATAGAAGTACTTGACTAAAAATATAAGAACATGACTAAGCAACATGAAAATGCAATCTGTGGCAAATACACATGGGTAGACTGCAGTAACCTTCTAGAGAAGTTCATAATAATGACTTACATGCCTGATGAAGACTGTTCTCCCTGTGGACCACATGTTTAAGTACCATGGCTAATAGAGTGAAAAACAGTGAATTCTATGGCATTGTATGCAAGCAAATATGCTAGCACAACAGATAGGTGTGTGACCCCTGGCAAGCACCACAGCTACAAACATATAAGCATCTGGGCCAGACATGAGTGTAACTCCCAGTCATTGCAGCAGCATCAACAAAATCAATGAAGAGGAGAGGAGGGTGAAGGGAATAAAAACTAGTTAGATAAACAAGAAGAAAAAAGATGTTTCCAGGATCCGAACAGAAACAGACTTATAGTAGGTCACTCTCATATGATATGAGAATGTAAAATACTATGGGAGGAGAAAATTTGTGCTCTGCATTCAAAGGCCTAAAGGGCATTGTCCTGGTCAAGAAGAAAGGGACTTAAAAATTGTAGGTAAATTATCTGAAGAAGAAAAGGCTTAAATGCAAGAAATTATATAAAACTGTTTCTAAAATTAACTAGTGCTTCAACAATATACAGTGAACTATACAGTTTATATCAGAAATTCTTGCAACCATAATTTTACAGGTTGTTCCAGACTTTCACCCTTAGAATATTCTCAACACTAGAGTATTTCTTTGCTAAGTCAAGTGACATAAAGGTAAAAAAAAAACACAAACATATGTGAAAAAGAAAACTTTACATTCCCATAACCAAGAAATAATATCAAATAATCCATAAAACCACATAAAATTGAGATAAGTTCCAGGAGGATTACTCCACAGCTTAGAAGCCAGCCTTGCATGCTGGGGGAAAAGGCAGCTCATAGACAAGGAACCACCAAGCAAAGTGTGCTAGGAGAGCCCGTTTGGGATGGGAGATGCAAGCTGAAAGTAGACTATAGACCGAACATGATGGCCACTTCTTGCCTCTACTGCAAAACACAACACCCAAAAGGAGAGACAGAGCAAAAGGGAATACCTTGCCCCAGAGGCAGTTTGGGGTGGGGGGAGGACGATATGGGTGTGGTGGGAGGGATGTTCAGACAATTGGTGGTGGAAAATGGGCACTGGTAGAGGAATAGGCACTTGACCATTGTATGACTGAAAAGCAAGCATGAAAGTTTGTAAGTCTGTAACTGTACCTCACGGTAATTCACTAATAAAAAATTTTAAAAAAGAACACACATAACACCAACATCAAGACAGGGATGTTGTGGTCAATGCATATCCTGCGTCAAGGAGCTACAGGGAAAGGAATCTGGCGCAAGCACTCACTTCAGTGCCTTGTGTCAGCTGGTACAAAACAAATGGTGAATGCAGCTATTTTTTTTTTCCATTTGCCTTTAGTCATAGAAACAATGAAAATTGAATTTCCGTTAACAAAAGCAGGAATGTCTTTCTTAACAGCAAAATAAAGACGTGAAGCATGGCTACTGCTGTATTCTGCTCCCCAACTTGAATGTGTGTTTGGTTCCAAACAAGGGAAGCAGGAAGGAAGCTGGTACCCAAGGAGAGGGGAAAGGAAAGGCTAATGGCTCCCCAGCTCCCGGGGGCCCAATGAGAGAGGGTCTTAGCAGGGAAATCATTAATCCTGGACAAGATGCTATTGTGCTTGGGGGCACTAAAGCAAATCAGTTTCATTAAACTTAAGTGACACGTGAATTTAGTACAGTTTTTTTTTATACTTTAATGATGGAGAGTACTACTGAAATCTGATGCTGCTTTGTTATGTAAATAAAATTCATATTCTTTTTCATCATGTATTTATATTCTATATCACATCTCATGACATAAGAAACCTGAAATAGCATGTGAGTTAAGAAAATTAATATGACAACAGATAAATATAACTTGACAAAAATAGTATAGCTCATTTACAAGGAATATGCTTATAATTTATATCCCTGAAAAATTTTTGAGTCTGTCCCTCTCTAAAGCAAAGATCCGGGTTGTTGAAATTTACCTCGCAAATCTAAAGGTATTCTTCATTTTACAATCTATTACATGAAAATCACTCTTACATTCAAAGAATGTTTGGTTTTTGTTCCTTGAGTGATTTTGGCTGACATATTTCCATAACCTGAATGGCATGTTTGTAAGCTGTCAATGTTGCATTGTTCTGAGATTTTTCTCATGAGACAACATTATTTTTGTTTTATATTTATTCAGATCCCCGTGGGGATAATAGACAGTGTGCTTTCTATCTAACAATCTTAGTTACTGATATTTTCTTTACTTTCCTAAAAATGATGAATGAAATTACTCTGAACTCAAGCCAAGTAGGAAGTGATGAGATGAATTCAGATAATGTGGGAAGAAAAACAAACCAGAAAAAAATTCTCTATGCTAAAGTACAATCTTGTTTCTTTATTAAGGGTGATTTCTTTGTTCTAAAACATTTCTAGAAAACTTATGTATATCTGCTAAATCGTGGCATAAATATCAATATTATTTTCTCCAGTGTCTGATAGACATTTTATTCCTTAGCCCCCAGTTGCATTTTCCCAAAAGTCCTTTGACACACAGAAAACTACAAACTCTTTGGAAAGACGTCCCACGCTGCAAACAATGAATAGGAAGATACCCTGTTATGTGTATAAACAAACCCAAATTACTTTAAAACACTTCAATTACATAATTACAAATTTGCATTGCATTCTTTTGACTTAATAAAAGCATCTTCAAATCTATGACTGAAGATAATCTGGGGAGTTTTAAATTTATTTATTTGATTTTATTATTTTAAACCCACCAGTGTTTTAGTGTGGGGTGACTACCTGCAGCTCAGCGCTCAGGATGACAACACCTGAGAGTCACCTGACAGTGCTCTCGGACCATGCTATTCTGGGGAATAAATCACATCTCTGAACACATAACCTCCAGACCATATCTACTCAGCCCTAAAGGTTCTGAATTCAGTGGGGAAAATGATACTGAAGTGTGCTGAATTACTGAGGTAATTACATTATATTTATATATTGACACCAAATTCCTAATGTTTTTGTTTTTTTTTCAAAAATTTAAGATTTAACGAAAGTTTTACTTGTATCAAATCATTGCTTTATTTTTTTTTTTTGGCTGAGTAATCATTCTGCTAATTTTCTTTGTTAAAATACAGGCACTTTGAACATCATTTCCTTATAAAATTTTTCTTTGTCTTTCGATGTACTTTTTAAATTTCTTACAAAAAAAAAGAAAAGTATCACTTTCCTACATCACTCATTAAAAAACAAACAAACTGGAGCACCACTCATTTAATAATTGCAGGTTGTGAATTTGTCTATGAAATAGAGACCTCACAACTAGGAAACCATTTGGAGATATTCAGGAGTTTGTGTGAGGTAAGTGAATTGAGATAGGTGGATTTATAACCATAAACATTTTAGATATCCTAATTGTATATTGCTAAACTTGTATACCTTCCAATTGGTGTTTTGGAGAAATTATAAAGTAAACAGGCAATTATTATTTAACTTAGTCTCAGATATCTTAAGGAAAACAGAATATGTCAGCTATATCTGGTTTGTGGTGAGTTTCCTAGAATTTTATAAATTAATTCTATAAATTATATAAATTTTATAAATTTAATTACTGAACAATAATATTGAAAATAAAAGCTGCTATTATGGTATATATACAGAATGAAGGAAACAGGTGATTAAAGAAACAGGACAAAAAATTTTAGTTCATAGAAACATAAAAACAAAAAAAACAAAAATGGTGAGCGAACAGGTACATGAAAAAATATTCACTATCTTTTACCATAAGGGAAATAAAAATCAAAACAATGATGTAATATTTAAGACCCCTATTTTTAGAAGATTATTATTTAAAAGACAAGAAAAAAACATATTAAAGAGGTTATGGAAAGAAGTGTACCTAAATACACTGTTGGCATGATAGTAAATTGATAAAGATATTATGGAGTTTCCTCAAAAATTTAAGCATAGAAATTCACTGGTAGGGGGTATGGAGTTAGGGCTTTGTATACCTGAAACTATTACTAGCAGTTTTATAAATCACAGTATCTAAATGAAAATCTGGAAAGAGTTTTTTTTTTGCAGAAATTATAACCTATCTAAAACTTTGTGCCAGTCAGAAAAACTTTGTTTTCTGAGTATACGGTGAATGATGAGAAGGTTTGACTAAGAATACCTGCACAGTATAAAAATATGAGGTATTCTTTCCCCTGAAAAACAGCAGCTCTCTTAACAAACCAGGGTCTCTGGAGAAGGGGAAACACGTATCAAGCCTTTAAGTGCACAAACAGCACACAATTCATAACATATGAAGTGTCTCTCTCCCACAATGACACTTGTCCTTGGACTTGAATATCAAGAAACAAACCTCAGAAATATCTTCATAATTTTTTTTAGGTGCCACAGTGATAGCAGAGTGGGGAGGGCACTTGCTTTGCAAGTAAATGACCTGAGTTCAATCCCTGGCACCCTGTTTGGTCCCTGAAGCCTGCCAGGAATCCTCAGTAATCCCTGAATGCAGAGTCTGGAGTAGATCTGGAGCACCACCAGGTGTGGCCCCCCCAAAAAAATAAAGTTTTGGCTTTGTTTTTTCCTATCAGGAAAATGCTACTCAAAAATCTTAATCTGGGAACTACTTGACTTGATTGAAAGTCTGTGAGGGAGTACAGCAAAGACAAGCTCAGACAAATCAGAGCATTCTAGATATTGAAGTGAGATCAGATTTGTCCCAAAGGAAATGGGAAGCTTTTTGAAAGATTTTAGTACTGACATGTAGGTTTTTTTTTTTAATATCACTTGCAGCTGTGTGAACAAAATCAGTGTTTGTAGAGAAATGGTTAGAAAAGGCAGCAAGAGAAAGTCATTGAAATAACCCTTGAGGTGGAACTTGAACCCAGACCAGCACTATCCCCTACCTAAATGCTCACACCTCACACAAAGGGAAGCCCTGAGACTGGATCCTACATTTCTGGGATCCCAGGATACACAGGATCCCAGCTTACTCCAGGCATTAACTCCAGTTCCTGTCACTCTAACCTCTAATCTCAAAACTTTGCAGATGCTACTTATCCATATGAGTAAATTCCTTCATATGTATTATATTTGGGGTAGGTAAGTAGGGGTGTTCCGATTTCACACACTCTATACTGAATCAAATGCCAATTAACTCAAGGGAATAACTAGCTGACAAGTCGGGAGAATCTAAATTAACTGGGAATCTAAACCTCCATCATTAATATGCACAAAACTCAAGTACAGCAGTGAAATCAAGGACCTCAGCCACAGGATAGAGACCAGGTAAATCCCCAAGCCCCACCAAAATGCTTGATCCTGGTTGAGGAGGAGCTAAAATAAACACACACTGCACTGACAGTGGAGATTAAGCAATTACTTGCCAGTGAAATTAAGGAATCACTAGATAGAAAGTCAACCAATTCCAAGAACTTTTTCAGAAAAGGAGAGATTCCAATAAAAAATAAAAAATTCACTATTATTGATTTGGAGTTGAATGTAATCAAAGTAGAGTGAAAGTAAAGTGAAATTTACCAGTTACACATGCGGGGTGGGGGGCTGGGGAGTTGGGGGGAAGGGGGGAGGTATATTATGATTCTTGGTGGTGGAATATGTGCACTGGTGAAGGGATGGGTGTTTGAGCATTGTATAACTGAGACTTAAACCTGAAAGCTTTGTAACTTTCCACATGGTGAATTAATAAAAGTGATTAAAAAAAAAAAGAAAAGAAGAGATTCCATACAAATGCAAAGGAAAGAGCTAAAGAACACACCAGCAAATTCCAAGGTACTTGATTTTCTGAGGTACTATTGTGAACGGGATTGTTTTTTTTAATGTCTCTTTCTTCTCTTTCATTATTTATATATAAGAAAGCCATGGACTTTTGGCTGTTGATTTTGTAGCCTGCCACTTCACTATATCGACTTATTGTTTCTAGGAGCTTTTCTGTAGAGTCTTTAGGGTTTTCCAAGTATAGTATCATATCATCTGCAAATAGTGATAAATTGATCTCTTCCTTTCCTATCTGTATGCCCTTGATATCTTTTTCTTGTCTAACTGCTATGGCCAGGACTACCAGTACTATATTGAATAGGGGTGGCGAAAGCGGGCAACCTTGCCTTGTGCCTGAACATAGAGGGAAGGCTTTCAGTTTTGCCCCATCGAGAATGATACTTGCCCTGGGCTTTTGGTAGATGGCTTTGATTATATTGAGGAAAATTCCTTTGATGCCCATTCTGCTGAGAATTTTCATCATAAACAGGTGCTGAATCTTGTCGAATGCTTTCTCTGCATCTATTGATATGATCATATGGTTTTTATTATTTCTTTTATTAATATGATGAATTATGTTGATTGACTTGCGAATATTAAACCATCCTTGCATCCCTGGGATGAATCCTACTTGGTCATGGTGTATGATCTTTTTGATGAGTCGTTGGATTCTATTTGTTAATATTTTGTGGAGGATCTTTGCATCTGTGTTCATCAGGGTTATCAGTCTGTAATTCTCTTTGTGGCATCTTTGTCTGTTTTTGTTATTAAGGTGATATTTGCTTCATAGAAACTGGAAGTGTTTTTAATACTTCAATTTTCTGGAAAAGCTTAAAAAGGATTGGGAGTAAGCCCTCTTTAAAGGTTTGGAAGAATTCACTAGTAAATCCATCTGGGCCAGGACTTTTCTGCTTGGGGAGACATTTTATTACCATTTCAATTTCCTTGATGGTGATAGGTCTGTTCAGGTGTTCCAGGTCTTCTTGGTTCAGCCTTGGGAGGCTATAGGAGTCTAGGAATTTATCCATTTCCTCGAGGTTTTCATGTTTCGTGACATAAAGATTCTCAAAGTAATCTCTGAGGATCCTTTGAATTTCTGTAATATCTGTTGTAATGTCCCCCTTTTCATTTCTAATTCTGTTTATTAGGACTTTCTCTCTCCCATTTTTTTGTGAGTCTTGCTAGAGGTTTATCTATCTTGTTTATTTTCTCAAAGAACCAGCTTTTGGTTTCATTGATCTTTTGGATTGTTTATTTGGTTTCCATCTCATTAATTTCTGCTCTGAGTTTTATTATTTCTTTATTCTGCTCTGATTGGGCTCCTTTTGTTGGTCATTCTCCAAACTCTTAAGCTGTGAGGTTAGGTTACTTATGTGGGCTCGCTCCTCCTTCCTGAGGAATGCTTGTAGAGCTATGAACTTTCCTCTTAACACAGCTTTTGCTGTGTCCCATAGGTTTTGGTAACTCGTGTCCTTACTGTCGTTCGTTTCCAGGAATCTTTTGATTTCCTCTTTGATTTCCTTTCTAAGCCACTCATTGTCCAATAGTGAGCTGTTTAATTTCCAGGTATTTGATTTCATTTTCTGTTTGTGTGGGTGATTTATTTCTAATTTCAGCGCATTGTGGTCTGAGAAGGAACAAGAAATGCAAAGTGGAACAAGGAAAGCCTTTTCAACAAATGGTGCTGGGAAAACTGGATAGCTACCTGCAAAAAAAATTAACTCTGACCTCTGTCTAATGCCAGGCACAAAAGTCACACCGAAGTGGATTAAAGACCTCAATATCAGACATGAATCTATAAGGTTCATAGAAGAAAATGTAGGCAGAACTCTCCATGACATTGAAGCTAAAAGCATCTTTAAGGACAAAACAGCACTGACCATGCAAGTGGAAGCAAACATAAACAAATGGGACTACATTAAACAGAGAAGCTTCTGTGTTTCAAAAGAAACAGTGACCAAAATACAGAAAGAGTTCACAGAATCGGAAAGAATATTTACCCAATACCCATCTGGTAAGGGATTAATATCCAGGATATACTAGACACTTGTAGAATCGTATAAGAAAAAAACCTCCAACCCCATCAAAAGATGGGGAGAAGAAATGAACAGAAGTTTCCTCAAAAAAAAATACAAATGGCCAAAATGCACATGAAAAAATGCTCCACATCACTAGTTATCAGGGAGACGCAAATCAAAACAACAATGAGATATCATCTCACACCACAGAGACCGGCACTCATTCAAAAGAACAGAAGCAACCGGTGCTGGTGTGGATGTGGGGAAAAAGGGATGCTCTTTCACTGTTAGTGGGAATGCAGACTAGTCCAGCCTTTCTAGAAAAGAATATGGGCAGTCCTTCAAAAACTAGAAATTGAGCTTACATATGAGCCCACAATGCCACTTCTGGTAACATATCCAAGGATGCAAAAGAGCACAGTAGAAATGACATCTGTACCTATATATTCATTGCAGCCCTGTTCAAAATAGCCAAAATATGGAAACAACCCGAGTGCCCTAAAACAGATTACTGGTTAAAGAAACTTTGGTACATCTACACAATGGAATACTATGCAGCTGTTAGGGGAGATGAATTAATGAAATTTGCTTATAAATGGATAATATTGGAGAGTATCATGCTAAGTGAAATAAGTCAGAAAGAGAGGGACAGACATAGAGGGACTGCACTCGTTTGTGGAGTATAAAATAACATCACATGAGGCTGACACCCAAGGACAGTAGATACAAGGGCCAGGGGGATTGCCCCATAGCTAGAAGCCTGCTTCACAAGCAGAGGGTAGAAGGCAGATGGAATAGAGAAGGGATCACTAAGAAAATGATGGCTGGAGGAACCAGTTGGGATGGGAGATGCATGCCGAAAGTAGATAATGGACCAAACATGATGACCTCTCAGTGTCTGTGTTGGAAGCCATAATGCCCAAAAGTAGAGAGAGAGTACGGGGAATATTGTCTGCCATAGAGGCAGGGGGAGGGTGGGAAAGGAGTGGTATACCTGGGATATTGGTGGTGGGGAATGTGCACTGGTGGAGGGATGGGTGTTTGATCATTGTGAGATTGTAACCCAAACATGAAAGCTTGTAACTATCTAATGGTGATTGAATAAAATTTTAAAAAAATTTAAAAAAAGAACACACCAGTAAGCTAAACAGGATCTCACAGGTGGAAAACCACTTAGATCAACTAAAGATAAAATGGAAGCCAGATTGATAAAGAAGTTGAAAAGGAAAAGAGAAATTTGAAAAATGGAAGAAAATGTGAGATACTTAATGAACAATGAGAGTAAGAATAATCTCCAAATCATAGGAATACCAGAAGGTAAAGAAAAAGGAAAAAGGGAAGAAAGAGTAGTGGGAGAGATAATAGATGAGAACTCCCCACTTTCTGTAGGGAGGCAGCTGTGCAGATTCAAAAGACAAAAAATACTAATCAAAATAGACCCAGAGGATCATCGCCAAAACACACAGTAATTAAACTGGCAGAAACTAAAGAAAGAGACAAATGTCTTAAAACAACATGAGGGAAGAGATACCTTCCATATAAGGGGAATAATAGAATAATCACAACAGCAGTCTCATAGAAAATAGTGCAGGAAAAAATAAACAAATAAATAGTGTGGAATAACATACCCAAATTACTGAATGAAAGGAATCTTCGAGCTAGAGTAGGGAGAAGTAAAAACATTCTCTGACAAACAAGAACAGGTGACATTTGTGATAATAAAACCAGCCCTGAATGAATTACTGAAAGGCCACTTATATAAACCAAATAACCAATTGTACAAGCCACAGCCCTACACTATAAGATGACAACATAGCTCTTTAGATCAATAATATCTGATTGTCAGTGAACTAAACACTCCCATCAAAAGGCACAGAGTAGTCGGTTGGATCAAGAAACAAAATCAATTCATTTGCTGCTTACAGGAAACACATCTAAAACCACAGGATAGACACATTTTAAAAAATAGAAAATGATTATACAAACTAAATGGGTGTGAGGGGGAAAGTTGTGATAGCTATACTTATTTCAGAGCAAATCACACTCAATCTATAGACAGTAATTAGAGTCAGAGATGGGCACTATGTATTGATCAAGGAAACACAGATCAAGAAATGCTAACTCTAATCAACATATGGACACCAATATCAGGTCAGCAAAATTTATAAGGCATTTGCTTACAATCCTAGAGACACACAAGGATGGAAGCATAATAATAGTGGGAGACTTCAACAGCCCACTATGACCACTGGAGAGATCCACTGGGCAGGATATCAGTAAAAATGTAAGAGCCCTAAATGATGAACTAGAAACTTCTGGGACAAATAGATTTATACAGGCTCTTCCATCCTCAAGCCGAATACATATTCTTCTCTAGTGCACATGAAACATTCTCCAGGATAGATCACATTTTAGGACTTAAGTAACATGAATTCGCAAACATAAGAATCTTACCAAGTATTCTATCTTATCATAATAATAAAATATTTTTGCCATCACCATGGAGATAGAAATTAGCGGGAAAAAAAAAACACACAAAAAAAAGGGGAGAAAAGGTAACACCCGTAGACTGAACAACATGCTGCTACATAACAGCTGGATTAAAGAGGAAATCAAGGAAGAAATAAAGAATTTCCTTGTAACTAATGATAATGAAGAACTTATTTACCAAAATCTACTGGACATAGCAAAAACAGTAATTGTGGGAAAATTCATAGCTATGCAGGTCTGTATAAGGAAAAAAGAAAAAGTTAAAATCAGCAACTTATATGTACACCTTTAAATGTCTGAAGAACCAATGACAAATGAATCCAAAGACAAGTAGAAGAAAAGAAATAATAAAAAAATAAAAAGAAATAAATTTAAAAAAAGAAATAATAAAAACCAGTGCAGAAATAAACAATATAGAAACCAAGAGAGCAATTCAAAGAATCAATGAAACCAGAAGCTGATTCTTCAAAAGAATAGACAAGACAGACAAACCACTGGGTAAACTCATGAGGAAAAACAAGAGAAAGAGACCAAATAAACTGAATAAGAAATGAAAGGAAAGCATTTACAACAGAACCCCAGTAATCCAAGACATCATGATAACTTACTATGAACAACTCTACTCTGTTAAGTTGAAGAATCTAGAAATGTTTTCTAGAAACATGTTTTCCCAAAAAAGTGAATGAGGAGAAAGTAGAAAGATTGAACAGGCCAATCGCAAGCAAGAACATTGAAATAGTAATTAAGAAAATAATTTATTTTTAAAAGTAACTTTATTCTTGGATGTACCCAGGAATAAAATTCCTCGTCCAGATGGATTTATGGGTGAGTTTTTTTCTGAAATCTTCAGAGAAGACTTACTGCCTTGTTCTTTGAGCTTTTCCAGGATATCGAGGAAATAGGCATCCTTCCTAATGCCTCCTAGGATGCTAATATTATACTGATACCCAAAGTTTACAAAGATATAACAAGAAAGAAAATTTCAGACCAATTTCCTGGATGAAGATTGATGTAAAAATACCAACAAAATCTTAGCAAACTAAATCCAATAGCACTAAAAATATCTTATAACATGATCAAGTGAAATTCATTCCAGGATGGTTCAATATATGCAAATCAATTAACATAATATACCACATTTGTAAAAGGAAATAGAAAAGTATATAATCATATCAATCGATGCAGGGAAAGCTTTTGACAAGATTCAACACCCACTCAGGATAAAAACCCTCAATTAAAAAAGGGTGTAAGAAACCTTCCTCAAGTTAGTAATTGCTCTCTATAAAAGTGCATAGCCAAAATTATTCTTAATAGTGAAAAACGAAAGCATTGACTCTAAGATCAAGCACAAGACAAGGATGTCCAGTGTCCCACTCTCTTATTTAATGTTATATTAGAAGCATTTGGAACAGCAATTAGGCAAGAAAAGAAAGTTAAAGGGATACAAATTAGAAAAAATGAATTCATCTCTATTTGCAGATGATATAATGTCATTAAAGATCCCAAGAATTTCACCAAAAATATCTCCTAGAAGCAATGAACCAATACCAAAAAAGTGGCTGGTTAAAAAGTCAATGTACAATAACTGGTTGCATTCCTAAATATAAGTAGTAATTAATTGGAACAGAATGAAATCAAAGAATTTATCTCATTTAGAATAGTGTCCATAAACTTCAAGCACCTAGAAATCAAGTTAACAAAAGAGGTGAGAGACCTATACTATGAAAACTCCAAAACACTCAAGAAATTGGAAATGGAGAAGCATTCTATGATCATGGATTGGAGGAATCAATATTTCAAAATGCCCATCTTACCTAAACTACTATATAGATTCAATGCAATTCAAATTCAGAGAATGTTCTTCAGGGATTATAATAGTCAATTATAAAGTTTATTTGGAATCATGAAAGATCCTGCATAGTCAAAACCATACTAAAAACAATGAAAGGCTCTATCTAACTTGAATCTATACTATTAAGTCATTGTAATCAAAACAAAAAGAGCATGAAATGGAATAAATACAGCCTTTTCACAAGTAGTGTTGGGAGAATTGAATAATACATGCAAGAAATTAAAGCTGAATCTATCTCACACCTCACACAAAAGTCAACTGAAAGACCTTAAGACCAGGCCTGAATCTATAAGGTACACTGAGTAAAATATAGTCAGTTTGCTCTAAGAATCAGACTTCAAATGATATTTCAACAATATGATACCATTGGCAAAGACTATGAAATCAAAACCAAACAATCAGGACTACATAAACAAACATTTCTGTACGGCAAAAGAAACATGGACTAAAACTCAATGACAACTTACCAAGTGGCAGAAAGTATTTGTACTCAAAACATAAGATAATGGGTTGATATCCAAGATCTATATAGTACGCACAAAGATCAACAATACTGCCAACAGCAACAACATAAAACCTAAACGCCCCACCAAAAAATGGAGGGGAAATGAAAACACACTTCTATGAAGTCTACCAACAGATGGCCAGTAGGCACATGAAAATTTTCTTATTATCAGTTATTATTAAGAAATACAAATCAAGGCAACAGTGAGATACTATCTTACACCAGTGAGAATGGCACTTAACAAAAATACTGGGAGCAATCTCTGTCAGTGGAGATGTGGTGAAAAAGAAGACTTTTGGTAGAAATATTGTCTGGTCCAAACCTTATGAAAAATAGTATGGAGGGCATGCAGTAAACTCAGAATTTAGTTCCCATATGACCCAGAAATTCCACTTTTGGATATCTATCCCCATGACAGGAAACATCAGTTCAAAAGAACATATGCACACAATTATTATTTGCAGCACTCAGTACAATAGCTATGTGCTGGAATAAACCTAGATGCCCAATGGCAGGTAAGTAGATCATAAAGATTTTATATGTATATAAAATGAAATACTAGATATATCTATATGGAACGATGAAATCATGTGATTCACTGCAACATGGGTGAAACTGGAAAGCATCATGTTAAATGAAGTAAACCATAAGAAGGATAAACACAGGATGATATCATTTTCATATTATATTTAGATTAATTTAATGAGGAAATGAAACGTTTTAAAGAGAGGATGCCCAAATAACCTTGCCCCCAGAGTATAAGGAGGAAAAAGAAATAAAGAATGGATTGGAAGGGGGAAAGAGACAGATGAGAAATAATAAGGGCCAGCCAGGGAATTAAGTTACAAAGGTGGTGTTAAGGAATGATAGAGTTAAATACACAAACCACAAAGTCAATAACACTGAAATCAAGAGACACAAACTTTAACAACCAAATTTGGAAAGGTGCCTCTCAAGAGGCTGGAGTGGGTGAGGAATATCTGGGAAGGGATCTGGGAACATTGGTGGAGGAAGGGTAGATACATGTGGAGAGAGTGGTGCTGCAACATAGTATGTGTAAAACTCAACTATGAATAACTTTTTAAATCACGGTGTCTTAATAAGTTTATTTTTAAATAACCTATGTGAAAGATCTTGTGGGCTTGGACTAGGTGGGTTGCAATGGAGGTTTATTCATTTATGCAACAGGTGTTAGTTGAGTGAATCTGTCATTTTCCCAGAAGTAGTGTCAGTGAATAATATCAACAGAATCACCTGAAAATTAGTGAGCGTTGTGTGCAGAAACAAAAATATATCAGCCACTTAGTGTGGAGTTGGGCTGGAGCGATAGCACAGCGATTGGGCTTTCGCCTTTCACGCAGCCAACCCGTGTTCAATTCCTCCGGCCCTCTCGGAGAGCCCGGCAAGCTACTGAGAGTCTGGAGCCCACAAGACAGAGCTGGCAAGCTACCCGTGTGCATTGGATATGCCAAAAACAGTAACAATAAGTCTCTCAATGAGAGACATTACTGGTGCCCGCTCAAACAAATCGATGAGCAATGGGATGACAGTGACAGTGGAGTCATAAAACACTAAAACCTTTACTCATTTGATCAAATTGTACATTCCAAACAAAAATGTTCTTACTAGAAAAGTTTCTTCCATCCTTATAACAAAACCTCTCTTAATATTTCCACATTCTGTTAAATCTTTACATATTCACTTTGATGGAAGGCAAGAAATAATAGTTAGATATATATTTCATGTGGGCAGGTGGACATGACTGTCAAAGAGATCCAAGTAGAAGTCATGAATAATCCTCTCCATTGCCCTTCTGGAAGATGTGATAGATCCATCAGGACATTGGAGGACAGTCATCTTGGTGTTGTAGTTGGTGAAGGACAGGCGGGCGTTGCGAATACTTTCCCCAGCTTTTGCCACATCGGCCAACACTACTACTTTTCTCTCTTTGAAGTCTTCCTTTATCGCTTCTCTGCACAGCTTTGTGAGCTTGGATAGTAGCTTGTGGTTGCCTGAGGCTCGTGCCAAACTACATTGGCCAATGAGCTGGAGAGTTCCCAAAGACAGGCGTCTGTGTGTGGCATTCCCACTTTTGGCATTCTTTGCACAGTCATGGAGGTGCTGAACCAGTCAATTATATTTCTCGTCGATGTTGTCAACGATGACATCTTCTCACATTGCCACAATAGAGCCAAAGAACTTCCCTTTGGTGGTCATTCTGGGAGTTCACTTCTTAAACTTAAACTTTGCAGACCTTTTCCCCTGCTCTGTGAAATAGAATTTTGCACAAAGGAGACAGTGGTCCAATCCAGTTTGGAATTTTGGGACAACAGCAACATCAGTCAGGCAAAACCTTCGATTGAATATGATGTGGTCAATTTCACTGTGGAACTGTCCACCAGGAGACTCCCATGTTCAACGTTTATATTCAGCCTTCTGGAACTGTGAGTTACCATAGATGGTCTTGGTCGACATGATGAACTAAGGCAGTCTCTCACCCTGTTCATTCCATTCTAGGCCGTGGGTCCCAATGTGAATTTCTTTGGGCGACCTTCTTGATCTTATCTTAACAGTAAAATCAACAACAATGATCTTGTAGAAGGTGTGGTCTTCTTTATAGAACTTCTCCAGCTCCATGTAGAACTTCTCAATTTCTTCTTCATCGTCGTTGGATGTTGGTGCATAGACGACGAATATAGAAACTGCAGGCAGTGAGCCACATCTATTCAAGTGTAATCATCTAATTTGGGTTCTTAGGCATTGGGATGAATCAATGCTCATGGCCAACTTCGTGTTGACAAGGAAACCGACACCACCGAAGCCTCCGGTGTCACATGTTCTGAGGAACAGTTCTTCTCCAGTGTCGAAAATGGCATGATGTGATCAATGCCTTTTCATTTCTGTCAGACCAATGATGTTGTACTTGATCTTCTGTGCTTGCACCACCAAGTCCTCGATGGATGTTTCCGATGCCAGTGTACATGCATTGAATGTACAGACAGTCATTTTAGTCTTTCTTCGTTTTGGCAGCCTAATTTGTTCCTGAGATTTTATCAGCCTCTCCTTGCTCATCCTTCTTAATGCTGCCATACTGGGGGCTTTTTCAGTGTCAGGCAAATGAGGCCCTTTGTTGTTACTATTAGTGGCATATGAAATAGGCCACAGATAGCTTTCCAGGCTCTGTTATGTGGGCCGGGTACTCTTAGTAGCTTGCTGGGCTCTCTAAGAGGGATGGAGGCTTTTAGGGCGGCCTCCAATCACCCTTACAGGTGTTCCCATGGCTCAAGCCATATTTGAACCCCATCAAATATGGTGAGTAGATTTTGAAAAGTTGGAAATAAGTGTCTTTTGTGTCTAGCGGCCAAGAATTGGTCAGGAAAGTGCCCTGCAGCATGGCAGTGGCTGGGTAATGGATGTAGTGGAGGTCTGCCTGTGGGGTATTCATCTGCCTCTGGTAGGGTGGGGCATCTGGGTTTGATTCCTGGAACACTGGAAATTGAATGTGGCAGACAGAGGATCTTATTTCTGGGTCTCATTGAGCCTGGAGTCCAAGGTCGCAAAGTTCTGCTTCACTCATGCGTGAGGTTCAGCCCAAGTGTCCGGAAAGTGGCCTGGAGTGTGGAGATGGCCAAATTCAGCAGGATGGATATGTCATTCCCAATGTCCTCCCTTCCGAAATCTGACACACCTTTTTATCGACAAAGATGCATACAGCACCCGGTCCAGACAAGGTCAGACCCAAACACCTGAAGAATCTACCGCCAGTACTCATCAATACATTGGATCAGCTCTTCACATGCTACCTGTCCGAATGCAAGGTTTTGTCCCAGTGGAAAACCAGCAGGACCGTTCTGTTGTACAAGAAGGGAGAAATCCATGACATCAGCAACTCTCAGTTAATCTGCCTGTTGTTCGTCATCTACAAGTTCACTCGAGTCATCCTGAATAGAATAGGTAGAACACTAGACAAAGAACAACCATGTGAGCAAGTCAGGTTCCAAAAAGGATTCAGCACCATTGATCATATCCACATAGTGACCAAACTCATTGAAGTTTCGTGAGAGTTCAAGATGCCGCTCTGTCTTACGTTCAACAATTTAAAGAAGGCCTTTCTGATTCTGTTGAGACTGAAGCAGTCATCAAAGCCCTAGCCAAACAGGCATTCAAACTCAGTACCTCAAGATCCTCAGCAAGCTGTATTACGGATTCATCACCGGGATCTCACTATGCTACAAGGAAGTGATCATTGACGTAAAGATAGTGGTTCAACAGGGTGACACCATTTCACCATATCTCTTCAGTGCCACTCTCGACAATACCAAGCAACTACTGGAATGGAAAGGAATGGGAGTGAAGATAGACAGTCAATAACTACACCACCTTGCTAATGACATTGTTCTAATAACAACAAACATTAGCCAAGCAGCACAAATGCTGGCTGACTTCAACTGTGAGTATGGAAAGGTCGGACTGCAGCTGAATCTCACCAAAACAATGTCATCAAAAATGAACTAGTCTCTGACATTCTATTTGCTTTCAATGGAAGGAACATCTCTAAATGCAGTAGCTATGTGTACCTGGGTCGAGAATTCAACATGTCGAGTAACTTGGCACCAGAACTGTGCAGGAGGAAGAGAGCAGCATGGAATGCCTTCAAGAGCGTGAAGAAGTGGTTAAGAGGACGAAGAACCTCCGGATCCAGGCACATCTTTTCACCTCCACTATTGTTCCTGCACTAACATATGTCTCCAAGACCTGGGCCCTATGCAAACAGGATGAAAACGCTATAAGGAGTATCCCAAAGAGGAATTGAAAGAGCCAAGCTAGGAGTATCATGTTTCACTCAAGTGAAAGAGGGAATCTGGAGTTCCGACCTCTGTAGACAATCAAGAATCTGGGATGCTGTCTCATTTGCCAAGGCATCAAAAATCAGATGGGCTGGACACGTAATGCAATTCAGAGATGACTGCTGGACTAGAGCTGTTACCGATTGGATTCCATGAGATGTCAAAAGACCTCATGGCCACCCATCTACGAGATGGTCAGACTTCTTCGTCAAAACCCTGAATGAGGGGCTGGAGTGATAGCACAGCGGGTAGGGCGTTTGCCTTGCATGCGGTCGACCCAGGTTCGATTCCCAGCATCCCATATGATCCCCTGAGTACCGCCAGGGGTAAATCCTGAGTGCAGAGCCAGAAGTAACCCCTGTGCATTGCCAGGTGTGACCCAAAAAGCGGGAAAAAAATACAAAAACACCCTGAATGAACGATTTGAGGCTCCTCCTTTTCCAGGAGCGAGCAGATGTCACTGGGCTACACTAGCATAAGACAGGGACATATGTAGACATTACTGGTGCCCACTCAAGCAAATCAAAGATCAAGGGGATGACAAGTGATACAAGTGATATATTTCTTGTTCTGTTTTGATTAATAATGATAAATTCTATATTATATTTTCCTCTTCATGTACAATTAACAAAATAGAATTACTTTTCCACAGAAAGTCCAGTATTTATTCAAATTCATACCACTGTTCCATATAATCTGATCCTCAATGATGACAGAATAGCTAATATTCATGAAATAACTAATATTGATGCAGAACAACATAGCCATAGAACTTAGGGATGTGTATGAGATATATTTGAAATCAATTATTCTAGTACTTAATTTTTCAAATGGAAAATATATGGCTTTCACAATGAGTGGATTTAGCAAGGTTATACACTGAGAAGAGCTTGTATTTAAGACAGAGGACTTTACATTCCATATTATTTTAATAACCATTTTTAAATCAAGATGAATGCCAGTTTTTACCTATTGTTATAAAGTGACTCATCAGAGATGCATGATATATAAATATGTACTTCTTAAGACAAAAGTAAACATAGACTTCTTCAAGGTCATTTTGATTCAATTTTAGATGCCACCCGATTTCCTTCAAAATGTCCATCAATTAACTTCAGTTCTTAAAAATCAATCTCCTTGCTATCTTCCTACCTCATTTTGACAATTAGGACTAGACAATTTATTTGTCTTTTTTTTCTTTTTTTTTTTCAGTCATATGCACTTCCAGAGAATCTATTTTTTTTTCCTATGAGAAAGATTACTCTTTTGTTTATATAACTTCCCAAAATATTTCTTTATTTTCTTGGTTTTTTCCAAATATCTGAACAATTTTTCTTTCAATCCTATACCAATTCATATTTGCATATAGAATGAAACTGTTAAAGGTAGAAGAAACTATTAAAGTATTAAAGATAGAAGAAACTGAGAAATGGACAATACTTAATAACAAAATTGTGCTTTAAAAACCTTTATTAGATTATGATAAGTTTGAGAACAAAATCTGGAGCAGCAATGCATATGTAATCAAGGAAAAACAATTTTGGAAGGGGGCTATTTAGCAGACACAGGGCTCACCCTTGCCTGTTCTAGGCCAACAGGTGAGGAACAGAGAATGTGGTGTGGTTCAAGCCCTGCAGTGCCAGAGATTTTCAGGGCACTTGTGCACTGCTCAGGTTTTATTTTCTCTTTTTCAGTCATATACACTTCCAAAGAATCTATTTAATTTTATTCCTGAGAAAAAATACTCTTTTGTTTATACAGAATAGTGATCTAAGAAACTGAAATGTGGGCCTAGAGTGGTAGCACCTGGCTTAAAGTACTTTTCTTGCATGAGGCTTAACCCTATTTAAATCCTGGCACTACATGGTCCCCTGAGCATGACTTGAAGCAAACCCTGAGCCAGGTGCAGCCAAATCTCAACTTGCACTCCCTTCAAATAAGGTGGAATATTAATGCACTCACCCAGGTTTAGTCAGAAAAAAAAAAAGACTACTGTTTTATTTATAGATCTTAAAGAGTTCAATTGTGCATAAAGAAAACTAAAGAATTTGAACAACTTGTCAGGTTACCCAATTGATGTAAACTAGGACCCAAGTATTCAGATTCTCATGAAGTGCAATTTTCCTGACAGTATAATTGCCTTTACTAAACAAATTGCATAAAGGGAAAATGGTGAGTGAGCAAAATATATGATGAAATTTATAATAGTGTTAACTAATGTCAAATGAAAATGGTATATTTGCTATTTATGTAGAATTCTATGATTATACATTCTTATAATTAAATACAAATAAATCTTAAATGCAGGATTCTATACTATAGTGAAGTGGAATAATCAATGAACACATTAACCTTCACTTCATTCCAAAATTATTTTAAATACATATATCACATAGATTTAATCATCAATTTTTAAAATCATAATTAACATATTAAGTTTTTGAGATATAGTTTCCAATGTGAAACACATCTAACATTCTTTACAAAAACAGGAAACATATTTTATAAGACATTGGTGATATGAAAAGCTGTAGGGACAATTATTAATTGTATTGGGAAAAGTTTTTATATGGCATATGTTTTCAAAATTATATGTGTACACTTTAAGTATAGAATTGAGTAGATTATGAGACATATTTTATATTTTTGCTGTTGCAGAAATGTTAATTCTATTAGTTGTTTACCAACTAGGCAATTAGAATGTAGCATAAACCTAACTGTGAGTTCATTTGATGTGGCTATTTATCTAGACAAAATTTAATACTTTACACAAAGGGTAGGGCATTTGCCTTGCACTCGGCCGACCCAGGTTCGATTCCCAGCATCCCATATGGTCCCCTGAGCACCGCCAGGGATAATTCCTGAGTGCAGAGCCAGGAGTAACCCCTGTGCAGAGCCAGGTGTGACCCAAAAAGCAAAAAACATTTAATGCTTTAGTTTGTACTTTTACTTATCAAAGATTCAAGACATTTGTGCTATATTGAACATATGAAAATCAATTATTTTAAATGTGACAACCAAAAAGATGAAAAAATAACAGAAAAGATAAATCCTATTATGAAATCATTATATTTTCAAAAGGTATAAATGCATCTGTAGGATAACAGATTTAGTTCTTAAGAGAAAGAAAGCTTGACATTTTTTAAACTATATAAACCTGGATAGTAATAATAATGCCTCCTTCTGTTTCTTTGTATCTGGTTATTTGACTTTAGGATTCTATCAAAGAGGTTATTGACAGAGAGAAACGGGCACAATTGCTTGTTAAATCAATTCCTAAACCACAAGAATCTGTTTTTTCTCTTTCAATTACATCAGGACCCAGCGAAAACCTTATAGCTAGATTTATTTTATGTTCTTTTCCATTGCAACTTGTTGTTACTCTAACAATTAATTATAACATACACTTAAAGTTTGATAACTTGGCTGATATTTTATCGGGTTTTATGTTTAGCTTAATCAACAACAGGAAAATTTAAAAATAAATTATCTCCTATATTTTTTCAGAAATGTTGATAATAAGCCAAATATATAGAATATAGAGTCACATTAATGAGTGACACTCTGTTTTGAGTTTCAATACCAGACTCTTTTCATTTTTTTTTTACTGAGCAAGCACCCCTGCACAAAAGTTATCAGCAGATTGCTTTCTTAATATGTATTGGCAAGGTTCACTAGTGTGTTTCAAATTTAAATGATAAGGGAAACATGTTAGTCTTAAATGATAAGAAATCAAGTGAAAAGATAAGAAGCTAAAACTGGAAATTCCTTCCCAATTTAAAAAAATCATTTTTAGATTTAACGGTTCTGGAAAAAGTTTCCATTCATATGAAAAAATTTCACAACTCCTCTATATTGAAATTCCTGATCTATGTGGCAAAGAGGCTGTGATCTATCTCGTACGGTTTTGTGAGAATTCAGTGGGATGGTCCAAGTCCAGAGGTTTTTAGGGGGCCTTGAATGTCTTAACATTCAGTAAGAGGTAAATATTTTCTCAAAACCATCACAAATGCCATTATATTATTTCTGATAGTGATTAAAAGTCCTTAAAGAATAGAGGTAAAATCATGTGTGCATGAGTATGTATAGATAATTTGAGGTTTTCCTCTAATTCAAGGAAAGCCATGTTCATCCAGGCTCTTTGTGGATATTTCTCTCTATTGTCAATGCAGGGACCTTCATTTTTAAAGTTTTCAAATGACATGTGAAAAGCCGTGTAGCTTCTTTTTATACAAGTATCTTCTTACTATAAAATAAAACTCATCACACTTCCCTTTAAGATATAGTTCCCACCACTTTTGCCACGTATTTGGAGACTCAGTAAAGGGACAGAAATGTGCACACTTCTTTTCTCTTCTTCTTTGAGAAAACATTATTCTTCCTTTCCTCCTACCCACATTGATTTTTGAATGTTCTCTGACATATGCAAATATTTCATATTTAATGAATTCAAGCATTCCATGTTCACTAGCAATTCAAATATACGAAATGCGCAAGGAAACAGTATAGAGCAAATATTAAAAGAAACTTCATTTTTGGGGGCCTTCACATCATCTCAGGAAAAGTCAAAACATATTTGACATTTAGAACAGTTGAAAATTTTCTGTGTGCTTTAATGAAGATGATAAAAACCTCACAACTTTCAAATATAAACATGTAGCATAAGCTCAAATATTGCAGCACTGGCATTTAAAGAACAAAAGATAATATAGAAACATGTTAACAATGATTAGTTAATAGGCTTAATGCCACAATCATATTCACAAATATATGCTCACAAGAATGACACATTTGGAAGTCATCCAACTTTTCTTTCTGTTATAAATTGTGTGCAATTGATGCTATTTTGTCATTTAAAACAATACACACTGCTTATCCAGTATCTGCCAGGAGGCTATTTATAATTATACAAAAAAAATCCTCTAGGAGAAAATCATTATTAATGTAATCATTTTCATGAATAATAGAAAATGAAACAGGTTTATGTATTATGCAACCTCTATAAAAGATAATATTAAATCATCATTAATTTTTTAACAGATACATACTGTTTCAGCATGACAGTATTGCTAATATTTCTCTATATATTTCCCTTTACTTTCTCTAAGAGATTCCAATTGTTATAAATAAGCCTTTTTTTTTTCTTTTTGGATCACACCCGACAATGCTCAGGGGTTACTCCTGGCTCTGCACTCAGGAATTACTCCTGGCAGTGCTCGGGGGACCATATGGGATTCTGGGAATTGAACCCGGGTCGGCCTCATGCAAGGCAAACCCCAACCCGCTGTGCTATTCCTCCAGCCCCATAAATAAGTCTTGTCTTAACATTGTGTCCATCACCTAAAATACTGTTTGATGGGGTTGGAGTGATAGTACTGTGGGTAGGGAACTTGCTTTGCATGCAGCCACCAAAGATTCAATCCCAGGTACCACCTATGATCCTTTGCACCCCACCAGGAGTGATCCCGGGGCACTGAGTCAGGAATAAACTCTGAAGACCCTTGGGTGTGGCCCAAATACTACCCAATCCCCCACAAAATGTTCTTTGTGACAATTTTCCTTTAAGAAAACAGCATATAAAACACAAAGAAGAGGCACATATGCTGCCTGACCCAATGTGCTGCTTGTGCCCACGTGGCCGAGCACATGTGTTGCCCAAGCACATGTGTTGCCCGCATCTTCCCTCTTGAGATGTGTACTTTCATGCTTTCATACTTTTGTGTCTAAAGCTTGGTTATGTGTAGGGGCTTCCTCCACCGTTTGAGAAGTGTGAGTTCTCTCTTGAGCGCGTTAATTTCACTATTCTTTCTCCCACTTCTTCCTCCCTCCTTCCCTCAGAAACCTCTAAATAAAATCTATTTACTTAAAAAAACACAAAGAAGGAATATTTAATATAGCAGTGGAGATTTGATAGAAAAAAAATGGATGATAAACATGAGACAAAGGACAGACAATAAATAAGTATCTAATTGGGAAGGACACACAGTGCAGAGATAACCTCTATATAGTGACATAGTGACATGTTACTTTGTTCTTTTGTATCCACTTGTCAGTTGTTTTGGTTTGCTTGCTTGTTCTTGTTTTTTTTGGGGGGCTACTGCTAGCAGTACTTAGGACTCTACATTCAGGGATCACCCTTGACAGCCTTAAAGAGCAATTTGGGTAGCTGAGGATTACACCCAGGTTAGCCTCATGCAAGATACAAGGCAGCTCCCTACCTGCTCTACTACTTCCCCTCCCTACCCCCTCTGCCCCCAGCTCAGATGGCCTGCCAGCTTGCCTCCCTCCCTCTCTCCGTTCCTTTATTCCTTGTTTTCTGTTTTGTTTGCTGGCCACGCCCTGTGGTGCTCAGGATTTATTCCTAACTGCGTTGGGGAATCCTCCTGGCAGGATTCAGGATACCAAATAGGGTGGCAGAAATTGAAAACAGGTTGACCACATGCAAAGTAAACAGCCTACTTTGTAAAAAGTACTAAGTAAAAAGGACTATTGCTACACACCCTCAGATGGTATATTTTAATGAAAAAGTGCATCAAACTACATCAGTAATTCTCCTATTGCCTCTACTTGGGGTGGAGTGGGGGGGGAACAGAGCATGTGAACACAAATAAAATTACCTAATTTTCCTCACTTGGGGTAAAAAAAATGGAAATAAAGAACATGTAAATAGAAATAAAATTACCTAATTGTAAGTAACTTGTACACATCACACTGAAACTAACATCAACACTAAAAACAAACATACAAACAAACAACATAATATCTGGTTCTTCATTTTTGAGGACTGTCCCAACCTTCATGAACCTCTTTCCTCTTTATTTTAATAGCATAGTTCTTTTTTAATACCTTCTTCCACTTTTCTCCTCCACTAACTTTTTACTGTTCAGATTTATTTGAAATCATCTTTAATGGATTGCTACCTTGTTTTGATTTGAAATGAAAGTCATCACCCATGATATCTAACACACATTAACTTTCAGTAACTTCTGGAAGACTGATTAATTGGGTGACTGAACAAATCAACAAAGATGATAATGGGGTTATAAATAAACTACAATAGATTTTTTTTCAAATATAGAATTGATAGAAATTTAGAAATAATACTTCTGTCATATCTTGACATCTTAACATAGACTATGCTATCACATACTTATAAAACCAAAATGTGATATGATGCAGTTGGAATAGCACTTACAGAAGTAAGAAATGCTAAGCATAACATTACCCATAATATCAAGGATAATAATGAAAAATTCATGTCTTCACTCTATACCAGCATCTTATATAGAAGAAAAAAGTCTGTGGCAGGAATATTTATTTTACAAGTATGTTCCACACTTTTAAAACAGTTATATCAAACTATTTAGTTTCCTTTTAATTATATCAAAATAGACATTAGGGTTAGTTATCATTTTCATGCTTAAAATGAAACTTGCTTAAGAAAAAGGATAAGAGGGCTACAGAGACAGTAGCTTGGGGAGGGAGCTGCCCTTGCATGTTTCTGACCCTATTGATGCCCAGCATCCTGCATGCTTCTCCGTGCTCCACCAGGAGTGATCTCAGCACAGAGCTAAGAGAAAGTCCGGGGCATCTCCAAACCAAGACAAAGTGAAATTAAGAAGAAATGAAAAATGAGTTGATATGAGCTATACATATATTTCCTTCCTTCCTTCCTTCCTTTCCTTC